>NC_092741.1:112889775-114139286 GCF_047496795.1 Chiloscyllium punctatum
GTAAGGATGACCTCATGAGACTGGCACTGATTATTCTTTTTGTTAAAACCCAACGTTTTACAGGGATATTTGCCATTCTTAATTGGACTGGCCTACATATTAGAGCAGCCACACAGCAATGTAGTTGACTGTTAACTATAACGGCCTAATTACCGACTCAGATTAGAAGCAATTTGTGACTGGTAACAAATGCCTTTGCCAGCAACACCCAGTTCATGAAATAAAGATATTTCAACAGCGATCACAATTCTAAAGTACTCAATTAGCTAGAACATGGTTTTGGTATCATGAAAGTTTCTGTGTAACTTTCTTCCTTTTGCACTTTCTTTTGGTTAATTCCAATCAGTAGTACTGGGCATGCTCTGATTGATGAAAATGCCAATTTTCAGCATTACTATCAGAAAGTGACCATCCTCCTGAGTTAATCCACTAAGACTATACCACAAATTCCCTGTCAAGCTTCTGATTGACAGTTCATAACTAGCCTCCACTCAATCCTTGCCTCTGGTACTAATACTCCTATGTCTGAGTTAGAAAACTGAATTTAAATCCTGTTGCTAGTGCTGAACACAATCTTCAGTCTATCACCTCAGCTTTCTTCCCCTTATCAAGGTCTCTGGTTGCCGTGATGCTTCAAGATGGTTGGTGATTTTCAGTGCACTTCTCATATTATTCTGACTATTTGGGACACTTATGAGAAGGTTATTTCTAGAAGGCACGTATGGGCTACTACTTCATGAAACCTCTTGGTCCCAAACACCTTGAGTATGCTTCCAGCAGCTTGATAAGTGGGATAAGTTTTTAAATTAATTAGATACACAAGGTGGAGAATTGTTAGAGGTCAGCAGGTCTATGGACAAATTGCTGATTTAATGGGAAGCTAACTTACGATACTTCACCGCGTTACAATGACTAAAAGCCTTCAGGATTGATTCATTGCCTCGTTCTGTTGAGATTGTCAGCAAACTGCCTGATCGATCTGTCTGGCATAAGGTGTGGAAACTGTTAATGAGCAGCGATGTATACTCAATCCTTCCTATTTAGCTCAGAAGCTGGTTTTATTCTCAGTGCCTGTGATGTGAGGTTGATGAAGGGATCCAGGGATTGGAAGAACATGTATTGAATTCCTCTGATGATAACTCCTAATAATAGCACATCAACCATTTAACTCACTTCTAGTTTGCAACTAAACGCTTCATAGATTCGATTTCTTCTCTCTCAGGAATGTGAAATAATATATATATTATATATATAAGATATGAAGTGGGTATTAATGACATCGCAGATTGTTTTAAAAAGGTGTACTTACATTTATATAGAGTCTTGCACAAAATGTCTCAAAGCACATTACAGCCAATGAATCTCTTTCAAAGTGCAGTCACTGTTGAGATATGGGAACTATCTCAGGGGGTGGCACGATGGCTCAGTGGTTAGCACTGCTTTCTGACAGCACCAGGGACCCAGGTTCAATTCCAGCCTTGGGCGGCTGTCTGTGTGGAGTTTGCACATTCTCCTCGTGTCTGCATGGGTTTCCTCTGGGTGCTCCAGTTTCCTCCCACAGTCCAAAGATGTGCCGGTCAGGTGAATTGGCCATTCTAAATTGCCCATAGTGTAGGGTGCGTTAGTTAGAGGGAAATGGGTCTGGTTGGGTTACTCTTCAGAGGGTCGGTGTGGACTTGTTGGGCCGAAGGGCCTGTTTCCACACTGTAGGGAATCTAATCAAATGTCAGCCAATCTCAGGCAGCAATCGTTATGATAAATGACCAGATTTTCTGTCATTGTGATACTGATTGATGGATAAATATTTGTCAGAACACCACTGGGAGGTCACACTGACTCGATCTCTCACAAAGCTCAACATAGGAAATATTGAACTACATTACACGACTGTGGTGGTCTTATCCCATCTCTTACAATTTGGTTATAAGCCAGGATGAGGCCATTTGTTTCCATTTACACACACCAGCTCTTTGAAGGAGCAATTCAGTGACTCCTATTCCCCTACATTTCCCCCTATGTCCTTGAAATGCTATTTTCTTCAAATATTCATTCAGCCTCCTGTTGAAAGTTCCTGTTGAATCTGCATTCACTCTCCTTTCCGGCAGCATTTTCCAGAAGAAAATAATCCTGTCTGTTCAAGTATCTTCTCCTCATTCCATCTCTATCTACCTTGCAGTGGGAAATCAAATAGGGGCCTCTTGCATGTTTGCTGGAAATCAGAAGTGGACTTGCACATTGTATTTGCAGCAGCTAAGTGTCTCAATATTAAGGTTTTCAATGAAGTGAAATTTCCTCTGCTTTTCAATTCAGTATGAACACCTTCTATTGTGGTACATAATGCTGTTATAACAGCAGATAGCTATTTGAGGTTGATATCTGTGTGGAGTAACATGGAGTTGTCAGTCATATTGATCAGTTGTTATTACAATTTCTAGGTTCAAATGCTCCTTAAATTGTCAATGAGAAGACTGTGAAAAAATTAGTTCCATTTGCTCTCATTGAAAAGTGAGGAAGTTAAAATATCATACCTCTCACATTGCAACTAGACAACATAGAATGGACTCCATTTGTGGTGTAAGACATCCCAAGGTCATGAAAGTGTTTATAAATGCAAGTTTTCTTTCATATAGAAGCCAGCTTGACTTGCTGCAGTGATGATTTGCAATGGAAATACATTTGGAGATATATCAATCTTATATTAATGGAGGTCAGACTGAGTTCTGACCTCCATTAATAAAAAGGAAACTGAGACATGGGTCACCATGCTGACAGTACAACTGAGAAGAAATATTTACCAAAGAAGGCACAAAAGAATCGGGATGGATGAGTGCTGACCTGAATACCATGTAAGAGGTTGATAGGTAGATAATTGCAGAATCATATAATTCTTTACAGTGTGTGGAAGCAGGTCATTTGGCCCGTCAAGTCTACATCAAACTTCCGAAGAGCATCCCACCCAAACCCACACCACTACCCTACACTTCTCATGGCTAATCCACCTAGCCTGCACAGCCCTGGACACTATGGACAATTTAGCATGGCCAAGCCACCTAATCCGAATATTTTTGGATTATGAGAAGAAACAAGAGCACCTGGATGAAACCCATGCCTGAGAGTGCAATTCAACCTGGGTCCCTGGGGCTGTGAGGCAGCAGTTTTAACCACTGAGCTATAGTGCCACCCACAAAAATAAAGATATAAAAACATGCTTCCTCAAGGGCTAGATTTTCATCTTCTGATAGAAATAGGAATAATGTTATGGACCAGACCAAACCCCTCAAAATACATTAGGAAGATAATCTAGACTCTAACTTTTTCTTATGGTAAGGCATCAAATATAAATATAAGGCATTGTGTTCCAGGTGCAATTTGATTAGTCAAACTATTGACTTTAAGCAAAACTCACTTTATTTTTACACAAAGGTAAAATATGGACAAAATAAAAATAAAGAATCAGCTTAACTGTAACTCTATAAAATTGCTTAACAAAATTATATATTCATTAACTACTTCTAATTAAGTGTTCCAATGTAGTAAAGTCCCATAATGACATAAATTTGATAAAGTAGATTGTCTCACGTGCAATTTTAGCAGCAGGAAGCGACGACCAGTTTTTATCTGTAACAGAGAGGAATAAGAATTCCACATCTAGCTATGAGACCCCAACAACTGCTACTGACAGCTGAAACTAAAATCAACTTCTGGTTCTGTGGGAGCTTGACCCCACCCATTCAATCTGCTTCTATTCTTCCAACTTCTAAAAGAAACAAGGCTTCACAAGCTGTTTATTGGCTTTGGAGCAGACTGCTCGGTACCTCTGTCTCAGCCTTTCTTCATTAAAAAAAGACCAGACAAAATAGCCTCTTAAAGTCATAGTATCATCACAATAACCTTAGGAAACTTGAAATCTTTGACACTTTTGATTGAAATCATAAATTTTCTTTTCCCTTCCAGGACTTAATTCTGTGTGACCTTCTTTGATTTTAGGAAGGCCAAGGGTTGTGACCTCACATGCATGCCTCTCTCCTGAAGTCATGCTTGCTGTGTGTGACTGGGTTTCTTCAAACATTGAGTGATCTCATGTGCATTAAGGATAGCCACCGTTCTGGTCTAACTAGATGACTGCTGTTTATTGAACAAAATGAAATATATTGCTGGATGTGTGAGGGACATTTGTGCATTGAGCAGTTGGAGAGGTTCATGGTGGGAGTGAGTATGTATTGCTCTTTGAAGATAGATTCACTATGACACATGACTGACACTGTGAAACTATTGATTTTATTGCAGCAATGTTCTTTGGTGCATGGGTTCACACTTGGGGAATTGACATTCCCGGCTATTTGCAGCTATTGTACATGGGTTTGAAAGGATTCAATACTAAGGGGTGCCATAGGCACCACATTATGATGATGTCATAAAGATGTACAACACGGAAACAGACCCTTTGGTCCAAACTGTCCATGCAAAACAGAATCTAAATTAACCTAATCCAATTTGACTGCATTTGGTCCATATCCCTTTCAACCCTTCCTATTCATAAACCCATCCAGAAGCCTTTTAAAGTTCTAAATGTGCCAGCCTCCACCACTTCCTCTTGCAGCTCATTCCATATACACACCACCTTCTGCATATAAAAGTTGACCCTTACATCCCTTTTAAATCTTCCTGGCTGGAAGAACAAGAAGTTAAAAAATTACTTACAGCTCAGAGCGAGTGACCCTAGCAAAGTGAGCAGGCACCATGAGGCATGGTCACAGACTCAGAAATAAAGATCTATAAAAGAAATATTAATATTAAGCTACAGACCTAGGGACATTGTGAAGACAATAATTAAAGCAATAATGTTGGGCAAATTAAAAGCTTAAAAATACCTGATCTAATAGGGAATAAAAGTTTAGGAGACTTGATTCAAGACATAAAAAAGGTAAAGGTTTCTTCAGGCCATGTTAAAACTGAGCATAATTTATTTATTTACAGGAATGTCTGTAAAAATGTGATTAACACAGAAATTGTTCATGAAGGATGGCGACAGTGATAATTATTCAGCAAAACCATTAACAAGTGGGAATTATTTGTTAAGCAGTGAGATTGATAAAGTGAAATCATTGAAAAGGAGAAAATCCTTCTTTTTTAGCCTTGAGAAGGTGTGAATCCTCATTTTAGCCACACAAAATAGGAAAACATTCCAGTACAGTGACAAAGAGCATCAGACGTACAACTACTATGAAATGTAATTATTTTTAAAAGGGACGATATACCACAATAACGCATGATAAATAATATTACCAGGAAGACTTAATTTCAAAGATGGGTCAAGTAGAATACAGATTAGAAATCTTGGAGAAAACTGTTAGAGGGATTTGGACAAATTACATCTTCTGTCTGTTGTCACAAGGCTGTTTTTATTGAAGCTTGGACCAGTGCAGCATAGGAAAGGCCTCAGAGTTAAATTCCAAGACACTCTGCTGTTTATGACTCAAAAAAGCAGATTTATACATTTTTGCTGTAACACTGGTATAAAATAAATTATATGTCAGTAATTTACTGCAAAAACAAGATGCAGTTTCTTTTCTTTAAAGGTGCTGAGACCTCTACTTTCAGCAAGACTTCCTCTTCCGTGTTATCTTCAGGCTTACCAGTCCTCACCATCTGCTCCTAGCACCCAAATCTTTCTTTATGATTAATGCGTGACTAACCAAATCGATTCCCATGACTTCTGAACCTTATGCAACTACTAACTGTTTCCTCTAATGGATATGCTGTAAAACGACATGAGCTACACTATTTCCTTATGTGGAGCTGTTTGTCTAAAGTTCTTGCTGTCTCTCCCAAACAATGCTTGAGAACTTTCTGCATACCACATTATTCAAACTTTGTATCCATCTATTCTTCTTCAAAACAATTTCTGAGGTACTGAGTATCTTCAAAGTTAAACACTACATCAGCAGCTCAATAAGTAAATACACAAATATAGTCAATGACGTTGAAGCTCTATATGTGCTAAGGGGAGATGAAACAACCATGGTTGGCAAGGGATATAAGGGATAACATAAAACCAAAAGAGAAAGCATACAATGTATTAAAGATTAGTGGGAGACTTGGTAAGCTTCTAAAAACCAGCAGAGATAGCTTTAAAAAAAGCAATAACAGTTTGAAAATGAAATATGAATGTAAGCTAGCTCACAATATAAAAGAAAATTGCAAGAGTTTTTTTTAGATATGCAAAAGGTAGCAGAGAGGCAAGAGTAGACATTGGACCACTGAAAAATGAGGCTGGAGAAGTAGTATGGGGAAACAAAAAAATGACGGAGTGAGTACTTTTGAAAGGTATATTCAAAGAGTTAAGCATCTAGGAGAATTCATATATGATTTTATTAATAATCTATACAGATTTATGGTAAATATGATTAAGATGACTTCAAGTATTTATAAGAGGCAACATTGGTGTAGGAATTGATGGTGTCTGTTTGTTAGTCATAGCATACTCCAAAGAAGACCTGACTCTTGAGAATATCACTCAGATTGTGAGTGAAGCAGATGTACAGAAGCAACACAAATCAATCTTATGGGGAGAAGATCAACTTTGGCACAGGAGAAAGGCAGATTCCATTCAGTTCTTAAAGTACAAAACTGAAAGTGACCTACAGTAAAAACAGGAGCAATTAATACACACTCCAGACTCAAAGAATCATTATCCAATGCTGTGGAGGAAAGAACTCTCAGGGGCACAGTGACGAAAAGTGACCGCTTTATCGGTCACACAAGAGGTTAGTTTCAGAAAATGTAGAAGATAAAGCTAAAAATAAAAAAAAAACTATTCAACAATAATGTTAATGAAGCAGAACAATCTGCACTAGGAGAAAACTATTTATAAGGAAAATAGGTGATCCAGAAAATCGATACTTATGTCAATAGTCATCTTACAAGTTTCAGTTAGACCCTGGGTGGAGTTTCACTATATTAGCAGATAGTGAGTCACAGTTAAGAAAGCATTGTTTACAGCAAACTCAGTGCATCTGCATAGTCCAGGAGGCTTAGCACTTTACAAAGAAAAATATGCTAAAGCAATACCTTATTCACAATGAAGCATTCTAATTTTGACTAGGAAAGTATGTCTGGACCTCAATCTTCTATAAATGGCAGAAGGAGCGAGAGGATATAAACTTAAGGAACAACTTGTGGTCAAGGAATAGCTGGTGGTTCAGTGGTTAGCACTGCTGCTTCACAGCGCCAGGGGCCCAGGTTCAATTCCAGCCTTGGGCAACTGTCATTGTGGAATTTGCACATTCTTCAGGTGCTATAGTTTCCTCCCACAATTCAAAGATGTGCAGGTTAGGTGAACTTGCCATGCTATAAATCGCCGATAAGGATTAGGTGCATTACTCAGGGGAAATCTAGAGGAAGAGGTTAATGGGATTGAGTCTGGGTGGGTTACTCTTCAGGGGGTTGGTTTGGGCTGAGTGGCCTGTTACTGCATTATAGGGATTCTATCATTTCTTTGATTATAACTAATCAAAGGATGACCAATAGAAAATGTCATCAGGCTCCATAAAGTCATGATGGAGCTTAAATAAAAATCAACATACATTGAGAATAGTTATTTTGGAAAAGAAATTTATTTCATTCTGTCAACAAAATGGGTATCTATGACTCGACTAGAAGTAGCACTAAATGTATTGTCCTGCTATCAAGACTCAGTAGTACTCAGATTGCAAAAGGCAGGAAGGATTGCAAGGAAAAGCAACCAATGAGATTGCCAGTGAGCCTCAGTTGAACTATTTCCAAATCTATAATGTAATCCTGATATAATTTGGAGTGTAACACAGCTTGCTGAAGAAATGCTATGACAGATTAGATTATGTTAGTGACTCGGAAGAGGCAAGTTCAAGCAGGATGTTAGACTTCCTTATCTTCATAGGAAAAATCCTCAGTAACAGACAGAATTCATCACAAACCAGAAGCAATCCTCAGATAACAGAATGAGAGAGTACAAACCAATCAAAAAGTTGAAGTAAAATGTTTATGTGTTTTAATACAAATCTACAATGGCATTGTGAATAAAGCTCTGCTGATACAGATTGAAAATGTGATACATACAAATCTATGGAAACCACCACTGTGATGGGACTACCAATATCTAACCATTGATGAGGTTGCACAGAAGTAATTGTCTGTTTCAGGGATTCAGGATACTCTACAAAAAGTTGTATGTTGCAGTAAGTAAGACATCTTCCTTTTAAAGGGACCTATAGTAATCGGACAGTCAGGAAGAGAATCAAAGAGAATTTTCTCCTACTCAGCAAGTTACTAGTCTTCCATGTCAAAAGAGAACACATTCTGAGAGATTATTGAATCTTGCAGGTTGCTGGTAAAGCCAGAGATGTAGGGGAAGATGGGGTAGTGCTGAATATAATTATATACACAAAGGTGTAATGTTAATCATTAAAGGAAAGCATGAGGGTTGGGGTTGTACAAGGATGTCAGAGTCTGAAAGAGTTCATACTGGGGTATGCCATAAGTATTACCCACAAGGATGAAGACATGTAGAGTTATGGCAGATATTAAAAGAGTGAGAGTCAATGTGTGGTCTTCTCAAAGTGTCTGCAGCAATGTCTTTCATATCAATACAACCTATAAATAGTTGCAATAAACTATGTTACATGAACTACAACAGACTCTTCTAGTTGGACCACGAAATGGTTTTCGTTTACCACACCAGACCAAGCAGACCCTGTCATTTCCTCACTTAAACAGGACGGTGGCAGTAACCCTCATCGTAAGCAGAGGCTCAGACAGAGTACTGGGCTGGCATGACTATACAACAGCTTCCATTTTCTTTGAAAAGTGCTCTTTGAGAGCCATCTGACCCTCACGGTAATGCAGAATCTCTCCTCCTGTCCACTCTATCACACAGACCTTCAGTGCTTTATTCATGAACATAGGAACCTTCTAATTCTTTTTTGGTATCCCATCTGTTCAGCTTCTACATACAGCCATTGCAGTACAGGCATCCATATGCAGCTTCCTTGCAATGAATGCAGCTTCCCCTCAAGAGAGAAAAAGCTGCCTTTTACAGAGTTGCAAGCTCACTGGAACATGTCTTAGCCTCACATGATGCTGGGATCAGCCAGAATGAACACTTCAATTAGATAAATACAGAGGCAGAGGGAAGCCTCCTTGTGGCTACTTCAGTAGGAATAGATGTGGGCAGATGGCAAATCACACATCACATTTCTGAAAATAGGAGAAATCAACTTAACACCCAATAATTCTATTAGTTGGACCACTTCACAAAGCAGTAGTACAGCCTTTGGCTTGACAAAATGAGACAATTACATCATAATGAACAAGAACCATGGTATAATCAAGTCACACAATCTCATTATGTCCAATCGTAATTTTCATGAAACGAAAATGAGCAACTTTCTTGTTCAGATTTTCAGCAAATTTTAAAAATAGGAGAACAGAGTCACTTTCCAGTTCTCATTAATGTGAACTGCACTTAGGCTACACTAATCCACTTTTCAAAGTGACTGCCAAAAACGTCCAACATAAAAATTCAACTTTCAAGGCAATTCCCCATTCTGCAGATGTTTTGTTATCTATTATTTAATCGTTTTCTGTAGCTCAGTGGTTAGCAGTCTCAATGTGGAGTCTGAAAGCTGTGGTTTTAAATCTCACTCAGTGCAGCATGGAAAACCCGTCTGCTTTCTTGTATGGTTGTAGAAGGTCCCAGTACTTGCATTTTGAAGAAGATCAGGAGATTTCTCCCTGACATCCGAGTTATTATTAATGCTTCAACCAACATCACAAAATAATTTATCTTGTCATTTTTCACATTGTAATTTGTGACAGTTTAATGCAAATGGGACTGGCACATTAGTAGTATATTGGTCAATATTTCATTGTTGTAAATGTTTTGGGAAGTCCTGAGACAAAGCAAGGTGTTTTGTCCTTACTCCTTTTCCCCTAATAGTGTGCGGTAGTGCAGAGGGGGAGGTCTGCCAAGTATATGCTCACTGGAGACTTGATGTCTATTGCTTTTTTATTGACATGCAATGTGAGCCAGTTCTTTCTCTGCTGCCATAACATAAGGAAAATTACTTCACTAGAATACTGGATGTAATATTGGCGAATCTGCTTCGGAGGAGCTAGATGTTAAAATGATGAACCACAATGAAATGAAACAAAGTCACATTGTTTGCATGAAATTTTGTCAAAGGTTTTATTGCATAAGGGTTAATTCCCAGCACTTATACTTCAGTGGATCTTTGATTTTACAATACCTCTCCCCTCAAAGTATTCCTTGCCCCTCGCAAACAGCAAGTTCAGGAAGTGCTGATCAATTTATCGATGTCAGTCTGAGACAAATACCAAGAAAGTGAAGATCCTGAAATGATTGTGGGGTGTAATCTGTAAATAATAGCTGCAATATCAACATGCTAAACAGTAGGGAGAAGATTGGGAACTCAGTAAGAGGAGTACTCCTCATGTTCTCTGTAATGTAACAGCAACACTCAAAATCAGCTCAGAATGAATAAAGGCAGGAGAGTATTAGGATAGAAAATTGAACTGACGGCTTGGGCCATTATTGGTTCAGAAGGACTGAATGTGGTTGAAATAGTTTAGGTCTAGTATATATGTTAGTGGGAAAAAAATCCTGAATTCGTTTTATAGATTCCAATTACCTTCTTTTAACCAACGTGATTAATGTATTGTCATGTATCATCTGTACTTGCCATATGGAAGATAATTCTCTTTTGCTTACACAGTTCATTACATTTCCCTTTCTTCACAAACAGCTAAATTCCTGGTGCATATCCTTTGCTGCAATGGGTTAGTCACGCACATCACTTCCAGACATTAATACATTTGCTGCACGAAAGCAGCCATGAATGAATGAAAAGGTGCATTTACTTAAAGAGACAGTGTGCACTGAGATTGAAGCAGACTCAATGCTCAATTTTTACATTAACGCTGAAAATGTGCAACAGCTGGCAATGAGCTTGCATTAGGAAATTCTTCTCTAAGTGTGCATTCACCATTAGCCAAATACATATAAAGAAAAGGAAAAAAAGCACATTTGGAGTGAAATGCATTGACTTGCTTAAATTTTTAACTTCAGTAGAGAGAGAGTTCTATCACAACAATTCCCAATTCCAATTACGCTGCTATCAGTGCCTGGGCTTTCGGTTTTCAAAGTGCCATGGCTTCCTGGGCCAACTGGACCACTCTTCATTACTTAATTGGATTTTTTTTTTATTTGTCAGTCAGACTGTCTCTTACTGTCCCTGCTCTCTGCCTGCTATTATGTTATTACGAAGAAATAAAACATTTTTTTTATCAGAATGAACATTGAGAGCACCACACTTTACCACACTTGTGTCGTATGACAAATGATAACATATGAATACACCAGTCCACTGGCCACATGGAGATATACAGGAGTTGGAAAGGAAAAGTGCTAATAACTAATAAAATCCAAAATGACGGTGTAAATGTAGAGAATCACAATCAAGTCTTGGAGAAGCCAGGAAAGCTGGGATCAAAGTAAATGCAGAAAAACATATTGCAAATGTGACAGAATGCCAGTTCTTCAGAATAGTTTACACACATGTCAGAGTCAAGTTGATAAAGGCCATAACTATCTCTGAGATGAAATGCCTGACAGACAAGGACAAAATGAGAATTTTCTTTCGCTCGCTCTGTGAGTTTGTACATGCATCCCACATCAGAGCACACAGAAAACCTATGAAAGAAAATGTTTTAACAGTAGTCAGAGCCTCAGCAAGGAGTCATAATACTCTCAAATTATGAAAAGGAGACAAATCTGTTATACTACCGTAGAAAGAAATCTGTCACTAGAAAAGATGCCTGTGGAATCTCACCTGAAAGAACTTCTAGAATGGCCATCTAGACTCTCTGTTTAGCCTGTAGGTTCTAAGGAAAACATAGAATTTGACAACTTGGAAGTATCCATTAGGATTGTAAGCAACAATGAGGAAACAACTGAAGAAGGTGACCCTATGTTCTGAAGAAGGGTTACCTGACTTGAAAGTTTAGCTCTGATTTCTCTCGACAGATGCTGTCAGACCTGCTGAGTTTTTCCAAGAATTTCTGTTTTTGTTTCTGATTTCCAGCGTCTGCAGTTCTTTCAATTTTAATGAAGATTTAACTCTTGTATTCCCAAGAACACTTGTTACTATTCTTTGCAAAATGCTTCCTAAGATATGCAGTCAGGAAAAGTGGGATTTTAATATATCCATAACATCCATTGAATTGTTTCATACTGCTGTGTTAGGAGAAATTTTCTAGGTTGAGGCAAGCTCATGCTATTGTTGTGGATTATACCACAGATATGACTGAAACATAGCAGATTGTGTTACAATATATAATGGGTTGAGTTGATCTGCCACTGCACTGTCAGCTTTACTGACTAGTTTAAAAGTGCTTTGATGCCACATATTAAAGCTTCAATCCATCTATGTTCAAAGTAAGATTTAGCACCTTTATTATACTGGTGTAGCATATGGTTTTCTCAATACTTCTGCAAACTAATCTACAATGCTGTATGGAAAAGTGAGATGTGATTGGTGAGAGGTTAAGGCATTGGACTGCGAGTCTACACGCATGGGTTTGAATCTCATTCTCATCACTGCTTCAGTAAATGCTTGCTGTGGGCAGGTTTATCCAATACATGCCCAAATTTATCCCTAATAATTTATGAGGAAACACGGTGGTTAACACTGCTGCCTCACAGTGCCAGGGTCTTGGTTTTGACTCCAGCCTTGGGTGACTATCTGTGCAGTTTGCATGTTCTCTCCATGTCAGTAAGGGTTACCTTTGAGTGCTCCCGTTTCCTCCCACAGTCCAGAGATGTTCAGGTTAGATTCACCGTGCTAAATTGCCCCGTAGTGTTCAGGGATGTACAGGTTAGGTTGATTGGCCACGGTAAATGCAGAGGATGGATGGTTCTGGGATGGATGGTCTGCAGAGGGTCAGTATGGACTCGATGAGCTGAATGGCCTTTTTCTGCATTGTCATGATTCTATGATTCTAACCTGACTGAGATATGTTTGTGTTTAGATTGAATGCAATCTTGTACAAGTATCCTTGCTAGTCTGTTTTAGTAATGTGACTCCTTCCATGAGGCATAAATACAGACATCTTAAGGTCACTTTAATAAAACCCTAGTGCTGAACACTTCTGTACATTTGAAACATGGTGTCAGAAGTAAAACTGAGGTGGCTGTTGCAGAGCTATAAAAGAAAACTGCTGACAGAGAGATACAGTTGAGCTGTGAGCTGCCATTAAAAGGAAGTAAAAAAGAATCAAAAGAATAAGCCACAATGAAAACATTGGTGAAGAGGAAATGGTTTGAGATTTTTCCCATCACCTCTTATTGAAATGAAAGGGCAGCTGAAGCAAACTTTTTCTTCCCCCACATGTTTAATGACTAAACTTTGAAATCGCAAAAGATTTATTGAGCAAACTAGAATAGTTACTATTAGCGATGTTTTTATCACTGTTGGGGAAAAGACTATTTCAAAACATATTCTATCCTAAAACTCACAGAGATGCAAACAAAAAACATTTGGTAGAAATATTCAAAGCTTTGATGATATGCTTTAAACCTCCTGTAAATGTTACATACTAAATGTTAGCAACCACATTGAAAGAGATTTTTAATAACTATATAACAGTATAAACTCAGCTTACAGAAACCTGTGAATTTGTGCAGCTAAAAGACAATAAAATTGAATTAGAATTGTATTATAGTTATAACAGATCCTGCAATGAGAGCCCATCTATTAAGAGGAGAAGCCTACCCTCAGTGGAATGATTGACTTGAGAGTAGAAGTGCTGAGGGTGTGAATCAGCAGCTAGTACATAATTCTGGGAGTACAGACCAGGTTTTACATTATGCTGATATATGTTCCAGTCACTAAGGTCAGAAAAAGGACAGGATGCATGTATAGCAAAGGACATCATGCAGAGGGGATGAAGACATGTCCAGCACAGGGAAGCGATGTTCTCACTGTAGGACCGAAACAATGTCTGCCAAAAAGGAAGCACAACAAGCAGCTACAGAAAGCCACTGGAGAGACATTGGCTGAAGAGTCATACAGATCACTCTATACCATAAAAACAGGTTGGTTCAGTCAGGTTGATAGGTGAAACATGATTAATAACTTTTGGAATGAGGCCTGCAGAAGAAGAGTATCAGGTCAACATTATTTATCAGAAAGACACTTTTGCATCATGCAACCCTCATAAACCTGTCAAGTGACACAACATGACAATCCAAAATTGATGTTTTTGTAAGAAATGCTATATGATAGCACCATACTTTTAAATTTTTAATTTTTTTTTTCACGGGATGAGGGTGTTTCTGGCTAGACCGGCATTTGTTGTCCATCCCAAAGAACAGTTAAGAGTCAACTGTGTTGTTGTGGGTCTGGAGTCACATGTATGCCAGACCAGGTAAGAACAGGCAGGAGGCTGGAAGAACACAGGCAGTATCAGGAGGTGGAGAAGTCGACATTTCAGGTGTAACCTCCTGATGCTGCCTGTGTTCCTCCAGCTTCCTGCCTGTCTTCTTTGGATTCCAGCATCTGCAGAATTTTTTTTTTGTCTTCCCAACCAGGTAAGGATGGTAGTTTCCTTCCTAAATGATATTATTGAACCAGATATTTTTTTCCCAATAATCAATGATGGTTACATGGTCATTAATAGACTCTTAGTTACAAATATTTTTAATTGAATTTAAATTCCTTCATTTGCTATGATGGGATTTGAACCCAGTTTCCAAGAACATTAACCAGCAATAATACCATTTGGCCCTCGTCTCCCCTCCAGATAACAGGCTGATCTCTGAGCCATTGCTACATCATGAATGAGAATCTGGAGTTCCAGATCACAGATGGAAAAATTAAATTCCACTCATCTCGACTGGAGCAGAGTCTAAAGCTTAAATGGTCACCCTTAACATGCCAAAATAGTTCTGTAATATACCACAACTGACATTGACTGTGGAACAGGTCCGAGAGGAGTGTGTCAATGTGTCTACAGGTGAGAATGCCAGCCAGACTCATATCATCTCAAAATAGATAAAAATGCAAGACCAATTCAGCATTTGCTGAGGAAAATTGCAGCTGACTTTAATATCAACGAGGTAAAAACAATGACTGCAGATGCTGGAAACCAGATTCTGGATTAGTGGTGCTGGAAGAGCACAGCAGTTCAGGCAGCATCCAAGTAGCTTCGAAGTCAACGTTTCGGGCAAAAGCCCTTCATCAGGAATAAAGGCAGTGACCCTGAAGCGTGGAGCTTCAGGCTCACTGCCTTTATTCCTGATGAAGGGCTTTTGCCCAAAACGTCGATTTCGAAGCTACTTGGATGCTGACTTTAATATCAGCCTAAAAGACAAGATAGAGAGCTGGAGAAGAAAGGGGTAACCAAGAAAGTAACGATTCCTACAAGTTGGATTAGCAGCATGATAGCAGTAAAACAATCCAAGAGTATTCATCAACATAAAGAACCTAAATAATGTCCTGAAGAGATCTCACCACTCCATATTATAGAAGGATTTTTTTTCCCACAACTTACAAAACTATTCACCAGTCTATTATGAAGGATGAGTACTGGGAAGTGAAGCAGGATAAAAGCAGCAGCTTTCTAAGCACATTCTGGATGCCTTTTGGGAGATACAGATAGTTATACATACCATTTAGCGTTTCCACTGCTCCAGAGAAGTATCAATCCAAACAATCTGAAATAGTAAGTGATCTTCCTGGAGCAGAGACTTTAATGGATAATCTGCTATTTTATGGATACATAACCACAATGGAAGAAGCCTTGTTGATCATGATCAAAATCTAGTGCAACTATTTGATAAAGTGAACCTCACACTGAACAAGAAAAAAACTTACTGTTAAAGATACAATTAAAGTCAAAGACATATGCAATGCATTGACAGCAAAATGTTTCACCCAGACCCCAAAAAGGTGAGAACTGTAGCAGTGATGTAGCAATCAACATTTAAAACAATGCAACAATTTGTTGCATTCATTGACTATTTGGCAAAATTCTTGTTCAGTTTGTCAGTGGAGTGTGAACCGTTATGCCAACTCACGGACAAAGATGCATTGGGGCGTGTAACAAGAACCAACATTCACTGAAATCAAGCAATTAGTGACAGAAGTGCTAGTAGTAAAATAATACAGCATCAAGGATATAGTCACCTTGCAGTGCGAAGCAAATGAGACAAGACCTGAAGCAACCCTGATATAGCAAGGATACTGGTTGCAAGAACATCAAAAGCACTAATATAAACAGAAAGATGATATGCCCAGATCAAGAAACAATGCCTGACCATTTTCTCTGCTTGTGAACATTTTAATCAATACCTACTTAGAAGAAACAAAGTGACAGTTGAGTCTGGCCCACCAGGTAAACACTGACCCTCTGAAGAGTTTCCCACCTAGATTCACCCCTTACTCCTTTTTTCCCATGCCTAATTCACCTAGCCCACACATCCCTGGTCACTATGGGCAATTTAGCATGATCAATCCACCTTACCTGCACATCTTTGGATTGTGGGAGGAAACGCACGCAGACACAGGGAGAATGTGCAAACTCTACACAGATAGTCGCCCGAGGCTGGAATCGAACCCAGATCCCTGGTGCTGTAAGGCAGCAGTGCTAACCACTGAGCATGGATATTTTGAATTACAAA
Source organism: Chiloscyllium punctatum (assembly GCF_047496795.1). Classification (NCBI taxonomy): domain Eukaryota; kingdom Metazoa; phylum Chordata; class Chondrichthyes; order Orectolobiformes; family Hemiscylliidae; genus Chiloscyllium; species Chiloscyllium punctatum. The sequence continues at coordinate 112,906,514 of NC_092741.1, forward strand.
AGCTACCCAATATGCACGATTGTTCTCAAGCCCGAACAGTCAATCTCTGCATTTGCGTTGTCTTAAATTGTGCTGATCTATTAATGTAGTACGTGTAAGTTGTTTTGGCAGTTCATCTGGGTGTTCCTCAATGAGAGTTATCCCTCTACAATTTGTAATTGCCATTGTATCTGATATTGTTCCATTTCTATCTTGGGCTGCTGTTGCCCTCTGAGTCTGAGGACTATACAAGTGGTGGGTTCACCATTTGCAATTGCTTCTGCAATTGGGCAGATGTGCCTGTGGTTACAATGGTGTATCTAGTCATTCACTTGCATCAGGTATAATCAAGATGACAATGACTTCACACAGATCCCAAGTTGCCACTCAGACTGGCTTTTGTGAGAGCATTGAAGACTTTTACTCTGACTGCCTCTCCAATATCATATTTTGCAATGGTTTATTAGTCTTTTCAAATCAAAATTTGGCTTTTTTCTGTTTCACCTTGATTTTGTTACTTAAATCTGTGATTACATCTGGCTTCAGCCTTTTTTTTGCCTTTAGAAGAGTGGTTTGGATCCAATGTGAAATTCAGTTTTGTACTGGACTACTTCTTACATCTAGATTATGTGTTTCTCCATTTGAGGATTGCCGTATATGAATCTGAGTGGGATTTGACCTTTTTTTTATTATTGCTTTGGTTATTTTCATTGCTCTTCCACCTTTCCTTTGGACTGGGGATAGTATGGAGTTGATTTGTGGTGTTTCCTTTCCCAATCCTTTATGAAGTGACTGAATTCTTCACTCATGAACTGAGGGCTATTGACACTCATCACAATGTTAGGAATGCTCTAACAAACAAAATATATTTTTAGGCATTCAACAATCTCAGTGTTAGTCAATGAAATCAACTGGCTCATCCTTCCAGTCATCAGAATAGCATCCTGAAGAGATAATCAGTTCCCAGATGTGTGAAGAGCTTTATCCATGGTCTGTCCTGGATGTATCATCAGGGGATCTGTGGCTTAATAGCTTGGCAATCATTAGAAACACTGCACTGGCTGTTGTAGCCCTTGGTTATGTTGCTCATCACATCTCTTGCCTCCCTCAGACCTAACACAATCCCTTGGTGGCTTGCACGGATGTGCTTTAATGGATCGGTGGCACAGTAGCTCAGTGGTTAGCGCTGCTGCTGCACAGTGCCAGGGAGACTGTCTATTTGGAGTTTGCCCATTCTCCCAGTGTCTGCATGTTTCTGCTGGTGCTCCAGTTTCCTCCCATAGTCCAAAGATGCACAAGTTAGGCATATTGGTCATGCTAAATTGCTTGTAGTGCAGGCTAGGTGGGTTAGCTGTGGGAAGGGTATGGGGATGGGTCTGGATGGGATGCTGCTTGGTGTAGACCCGTTAGGCCAAATGGCCTGTTTCCACACTACAGGGATCCTATGATTGTGAAAGGAATGGAATCTGTACTATAAATGCAGTCTTTTAGTTTTTCTTTGATTCACAAGTGTTTAAAACAACTAAAAATGCATGAACAGGATCTGAATGGGACTCAGATATTAATGCACAAATGAAACTTAGGGGAGTGAGATATCCCCTCACTAGTGAATTGCCATAAGTTGGTGGAGGATTTGCGCTGTTCTGCTGTGAATATCACTCAAATGATGTGACACAAGGTCCATCCTGTCATTGTTTTGGGCAAAGTCAGAAGTCACATGACACCAGGTTTTAGACCAACAGTTTTACTTAAAATCATAAGCTTTTGGAGCACTGTTCCTTCGTCAGGTGAAAGGATTCTGGGTAATCCAAGATGGAGGATGGGAAAAATATTGTGGCTGGAAAAGCTACTCCTGTTTTGAGGTTTTATCAGTGTTGGAGCTGATTTCCTCAAATTCTAGGGGCAGTACTTAACTGTTTTACAAGGTTTTGCATTGTTTTGGAAATTTAGGGAAAAAAAAGATCAAAGCAAGGACACTTTAAAAAAGGAAGAGAGACAAAGGCAGTGACCAGATGGGAAATGAAATTAACGAGCAGTAAACCTACATTGCTGAATGCCTTTGCTATTTAGAAACAAGCATCTCTGAATGTGGAGTTCATTCCAAGAAAAATAAACAAAGAGTGAAATTCACAGCTGACTTTGGAGAAACCTGTGTGGTGGATCTCAGTGCATGGGAACTGAGGGGTGACCTTAGTTTTATAAAATCATGAGAAGCAGGATAGGGTGACCAGCTAAGGTCTACAACTCTACAACTAGACAGCATAGATTTAAGACAAGAGGGGAAAAATTTAAAAGGAACCAAAGGGGCAACGTTTTCACACAGAGGGTGGTGCATGAATGGAATGAGCTGCCAGAGGATATGGTGGAGGCCGGTACAGTTGCAACATTTAAAAGACATCTGGATGGGTATATGTACAGGAAGGGTTTAGAGGGATATGGACCAAATGCTGGTAAATGGGACTAGATTAATTTAAAATATCTGGTCGGCATGAACAAGTTGGTCTGAAGGGTCTGTTTCCATGCTGTACATCTCAATGACTCTATGACTCTAAGTGATCTCACCTGACAAAGGAGCAGCACTCTGAAAGCTAATGATTTCAAATAAACCTGTTGGACTATAACCTGGTGTTATGTGATTTCTCAATTTGACCACCCCAGTCCAAATCTGGCACCTCCACATCTTGTTTTGTGCAGTCACAGGCATGAGAATCACTGCAATAAAAACTCTATCTTTACCTGACCTCATAATTATCAGTTTTTGCTCATTTTATGGCAAGTATCCTGTTTAATGGAAAGGTAAACACCACATGATTTCAATTTAAACACTTGCACTGGTGAATTTAAGATTGATGTTTATTCCTTTTCTTTCACTTAACCCTTGTGTTCTCATAAAGGTCAAATGATATTATTCAATCGAGGTTAAGTTGCTTTGATCCCATCATGCATTATGTGCAATTTCCCAACAGGTATAACTGTAGTCAAAAATTAATCAGTAATGTCATTATTTCATCCATATTTCAACGGCAGCTCACCCTCACACCATCTCTGCATCATTAATTACCAACAGAAGTTTGAGCAGAAATTTTTAATCTTAAATATTGAGGGAGAAAAGAGGAAAAATTTAAAACAGCATCAGAACACTTATTCTGTCAATAGCCTAAACTTTCCTGGAGTAAGTTGTTGTATTAGGCAGTTTGTATTAGAAAAGGTTATCTGGCAATGTGAGATCAGCTCCGCTGAACAAGATGTTTGGACTTCCAAGGTGGAACTAACCAATGTTTGCAACCAATGTTCAGTTCCAGTTATTCTGGTGCTTAGACAATAATGCACATTTAATTTTAAGTCCGAGGCTACAAGAGAAAAATTACAAACTGTAAATCCAGAATAATGTGGTTCATATTGGTTACCCAAATAATGTTGTCTTCTAAATGAACAGTAAAAATTATTACGTTTAAGAAAAATTTCAAGACTGAGATGTAAAAGAATTTAAATCATTATATTTAGTGAACATGCATCATTGAAATCTTTGGGAAAAAAGACACCAATTAAGAAGTTGTTAAATTAGCAATATAACTTGACTAATCAGAATGAAAAAGTTAAAGGCAGAAGAAGCTTTTGTTAAAAATTACTGTTTTGTTAAAAAAAGCTAATTTTTGTTGTGCAACCAAAAATAGTCTTGAAGTTGCAAAAGCAGCAAATGCCATTCTTTTTTCATTTTAAGGGCATAAACCTCACAGGGCAGAACTAGAAAAAGGTACAAACCACTCGTGTTCTTTAAAAAGATGCAAAATGCCCTAAAGAGAAGTGGTCAATAATGTAAATAGCAAGTTTTGTTCCTTCCATATTTGAAAAGGTGAAAATACAGAATGTCTTTGCAGTGGTTCAAACAGCTGAGTGGACCTCATAAAATATGAGTTCTCTGTTTGGGGCTGTAAATCTGGTCCAATCAGGAAGTCCTGCCTGGCGGACATAAACAGGTGTGTCAGAGGTTCTGTTCACTCTGAGAGCTAGCCCTGAGGAAGCCGGACCAGTGTCAAGCATTGTGCACATGTAAATAAAGGATGACTTGGTGACAGGATGCTGGACTCTGTGGAGCTATTTCGGGCTTCATTTTAAAGCAGTTCAAAAATATTCAAATACTTGAAAATGTTTTTTAAGAAAATAGGACACTAGTTCTGAAATATTTGGATTTTTAAAACTTTAATCCACAGAAATGTGGGGAAAATTCTGAAAAGTAAAATGATTGATATTAGAACACATTAACAAAGCAACAAAACATTCTTAGTTACAAACTTTATTAGCAATTTAAATCATGTCCAAATTTTTTAAAAATCACACTTGCTGAAGAAGATTCAATATTTAATGCATGTTGAAACATTAAATGAAACAAACAGCTACATCTACAAAAACATTTAAAAACCATTCAACAGTTTAAAAGTCAATCATTTAAATGGGTGAAGTGGCAGCAGTTATGTATAATGCCAATGGAGAAATCAATTACACCTCCCTACAAAATAAAATCACACACATTTCAGAAAAAGAAATAAACTGAACCATCTGAAAAAGACAATTCATAAGAATTAGGATTTCTCTAGGATTACCTAAGAAACCAAGACAAGATCAAGTGAACACATTTCTTTATTCTGTAGATCCCATAGCAAACCATATTTTAAGACAATAGAAGGTAAGCAAAGTGATGGATAACTTTGACATTATTATATGAGCATTTGAGAATTATTTTACATAACGAACCAATTGTGTAATAGAAACAGGAAAACTTTATAGAAGATCACACCTCAGGGGAGGAGCTGTTGACAAATTTATTGATGTCCTTAATTCATTGTCAGAATTTTGTGATTATGGTGATTTATAATTCAAACTAGTTTGAAACAGAATAGTGATCAGCATGTTCAATACACAGCTTTCAAATGCCTTACAATCAAAGGGGATCCAATACGATAGAAACTGGAATTTGAAAAGGGAACTGTGGGAATAAAAAAACTAACCTAGCACAAGAAGATCATAAGACCTCGTAATTCAAAGGTGTGTGTGTGTGTGCACGCGCACACACACATTGTCCTGCTTTATCATACTAATACAATTTTTTAATAAAACTGGATCATTTCCAGTGTATCAAAAACAATACAGAACATATGCAACATTAATAATGTTTACTTCTGCAAAAGAGTTAAAACCTTAAAACAAGCATCTTTTGAAGTAAATGTAGAACACTTAAGATTTAGAAGTCAGTCCGATCAGTGTCAGCAGCAACAACAGAGCGAAGGAGAGTGGACCAGGGGTGAACAGTGGCAGCAGGATAAAAAAAATCCTGAGCAGCAGGTGTAGACTGAGGTCAGTGCACGCAGCTACAGGGCAATAGAGAATGAATACAGGGTGAACAGCGGCAATAGGATAAATATCCAAGAAGTGGAGTCAGTCAGAGAGAATGTGGAACCGAATCTAGGAGTGGAACAACAAAGGTGATGAAGGATGAAGGAACAGCACTCTGAAATAAACCTGTTGAACTATAACCTGGTGTTGTGTGATTTTTAACTTTGTCCACCCCAGTCCAACACTGGCACCTCCTCCTCATTTGCCCACTCACTCAACTTTTCTACATCATGCGCATGTCATTACCTTGTTTCCACCTTCCTACCCAGCTCTGTATCATCTGAAAACTTGAAGATTTGTAATTAGTTTACTCATCTAAATTATTAATTTATATTGTGAATAGTGGGTCCGCATACTGATACCTGCAATACGGCACTACTCACTGTCTGTCATTCAGAAAAATGCTGGTTTATTCCTACTGTTTGTTTTCTGTCTGCCAACCAGTTCTCTATCCATGTCAGTACACCACCCACCCACCCCCAACCCATCCTCATCTCAAATCCTTTAATCTAACATGCCAATCCATGGGACCTTAGCAAAGGTCTTCTGAAAGGCTAAATCACAGCCACTGACTCCCTGTTATGAACTCTACTAGTTATAGTCTCAAAATCTTCCAGTAGATTTGTCAAGCATAATTTTCCTTTCATAAATCCTTGTTCACTCTGTCCAATCCTGTCACTGTTTTCCAAGTGCAGACAATTAGCTACAGCCCACAAGGATCTGTTAGCATCTCCCTCTATTACAGAACAACAAAGGGCGATATGGCCTGTCGTACATTTCCAACTGAAGAGATAAAAGCAATTGTCAAAAGGTTAAAACAAATCCTTCTTCTCAATAAATAGGTTTCTGAGGATCAAGGAAAAGTGGTAAAAGTGAGAGTGCAAGAATGGGTCTGAATTTAATAGATGAGACTTGGTAACAACAGTAGCATGGATGAATTAATCACACAACTGAAACATGGAGAAATAAATCAAGTGGATGAGACACAATCAGAAAGAAAGGTGGGCAGAGAAAGGAGTAAATAATACGAATTAGAAGTACCCTTAAATGAAATTAATTAAACAGACTTTATAAGTGGATGTTTGTAAACTTAAACTTTTGGAAACAAGAAGTTAATGAGGCCTATCTTAAAATGAAATGTATATGATTGTAGAAGTGTGAGCTAGCACTCCATGTGGGATGGGATTGCTCATCCAGTCTGATTTAATTAATAACCAGCTGGGATAAGTATTTGTAAGCAGCAGGAGCCACATTTCCAGTGCAGAGGGCAAGTTAAAATCCTCAAACAGAAGAAATGCTCACGCTCCCATTGGAAATGTCAGCTTTGATTCTTGCTTGCTTTAGAAAGGATTGAAAAACGTCATTTTCTCAAGCTATCTTTGAAGCAAGCTGCCTGTTAATTGCAAGTACCTGATTCAATATCATGTCCCAATCCAAAAAAAAAAGCTGCTGGTTTCAGACAGATGCAAAGTGTCAGTGCAAAAAGAGCAGTGAGTATTGGAACACAGACAGATAGATAACAAATAATGAAAAAGCACATGCAGTTCCTCTTTCACCATTGCTGACAGTCACACATTGCAACAAGAATAAGTTGTTGGCAAATTGTAGTAATCAATCTCTATCAAATGAGTCTACAGCAGACCCAGACAGGAAATGAGGAAAGTCCCCAGCGGTAGGGAGCTTTTTGATCCAAGAGTACAACATGTCTAACTTGGAAGGTAGTCATCTGAACCATCAATTATCTTAAAACTCCAAGGTGTAATGCTACTGCCCCATACCTTTCTGGAGACTATCTTACATGTTCAGGTGAATTTGAGCTTGAAGGCAACTTTATATCGGCTGAAAGCAGATTTTGCTGTCCATTCTTCCTAGAAACCTATTTATCTCATCTTCTATTTTATCGTTAGTGCTAAGGTCTAGAATCTTGTAATTGACACTTGTTCTGAAAATACATTCAGCACACTCTCAACCAGCACTCCCTTAAACATAAGGAACTTTTAGCTGGGGATGCACATCATTTACTTTTTTTTTCCCATTCGTCTGTCAGCTGGAATAGAAAAAAAACTAAACAGATGGCAGCCCAAGTTCTGTACCATGACTATCAGCTTGATTTTAAACTGGACCATTCAGACTTCAAGATGATAATTTGACAGGATGTGAATGGGAGCAGTGGAAGTCAGACATTAGGATGCTGTCTCCATTTACTACAATGCTACATGCATGTAGACAAGTCCTTTAGTCTTCAGGAATTAACAATTAATCTTTGCAACACAGGAGGAAAATCATTAGAGTGTTTTTTCTTTCATTTTCTCTGAGAGCTTTCATTGATTCATTTGAAAAATGATGGCTTTATGTATCTTTGGGCTCCCATAAGTTAAATGTAATCACACTTATGACTCAAAATGCTGGAGTTTCATAAAGTTACTCAGCACATGACTCCAGTAAAAAGTGAAACCCATGATATACTGTTGAATAATGATTCGTTCCTATTTCTTCCTGAATATTGAAAATGTCCCCCTTGAGTTAAAAAAATCTGCTGTATCAATGCAACTGTTTCAATTGCTACTTTCTTTTTCTACCCGAAAGAAGATTAACAATCAACTTTTACACATAAACTGAACACCCTGAAAAACTCACTTGCTTTCTCTTGTTCTCTTTTTATGATAGTGTGTGGTCTCAAATATCAATTTATAATATCAGTGGAATATGCATATCTTGAACTATTTGAAAATCGCTTCTCAATACAGAAGATATTGGCAACAGAATCAAAAATGTTTCGTATGCAAATTTACAATTTACATGAGCCCATTTGTGTGTAAATCATACTGGCCTTGAACACCAGTCAGAGAAAACTTGACATCGAGCCAATAGCCTTTCTCTCTCTATCTCTGAAATTCCTCTCATCAGAGTCTGTGGGTTGAGGTTTCTTAAGGAAAATTTTGAATCTATACCAACTTCTCCAGAGAAAGAGAATGCAACCAGTCATAACTGATCAAGGAGATAATGTGCAAACTCCACAAAGACAATTGTCCGAGGCAGGAGTCAAACCCAAGTCCCTGTGAGGCAGCAGTGCTAACCACCGAGCCACCATACCAACCTTGGGCGACTGTGTAGAGTTTGCACATTCTCCTCTTGTCTACATGGATTTCCTCCGAAAGCTACGGTTTCCTCCCACAGTCCAAAGACGTGCAGTTTAGGTGAATTGGCCATACTGAATTGCCCATAGTGTCCAGGGATGTGGAGACTAAGTGGATTAGCCAAGAGAAATGCAAGGTTACAAGGATAGGGTAGGGGGGAGGGATGCTCTTCAGATGGTTGGTGTGGACTTGATGGGTCAAATTTCCTGCTTCTATGCTGAAGAGATTCAATGAAATTTACTCTTGGGACTGATTCTAAAAGTATTTGAAAGGGAAAAAAAGAGGTGGCACAGTGGCTAGCTCTGCTGCTTCACAGCACCAGGGGCCTGGGTTTGATACACCTATTTGTACCCCTGACTACAGAGTCACCTTCATTACTACTCACCTACACTTCAACTTCCTTGCTGTACAATCATGCCAGTTGTGGTGCCGCTGATCTGTCTACTGCTTTCCCCGGAGAGGCCATCTCCCCAACAGTATCTAAAACAATATACCTGATCACGGTAGAAACTCCAATGCCAAACGCTTGTATGAAAAATTACTATGGCTACAGACTAACATTTGGGACAATTTGTGAATAATACATTTTCTCAGAATTTAACTGCTACTTGGTCAAAGTATTTTTTTAAAATAGCAATCTGTAGAGATTTGTTTATTCTCCAGGCTTGTAGGAGGTTGTGTGGGCGTTGCTTTTTCAAAAAAGATAGCTAGATACAGTACACATTATATCCTGCTGTTAATAGTTTTTGCATTGTTGCTTGAATAAGACTTATTTTGCAATAAACCAGTTCTACATTTCTTACTTTAAGGAACCCGGCAGACTTGTTTCTGATACTCAGCTATATATTGGCTAATATATATTGTATAAATCTTATTGATAATATTTCCTTTTTTAAAATAAAAAGTTTGTTGTAGCCAGTGGAGGAGTGGGACAATGAAGGGAATCTGTCTTATCTCAGTCATAATACTTTTCTAACAATATTGCTGTGGTATGGCATAAGCATTTATCTGTAGTTCCCCCATTTCATGGGTTTGGTATTGCTCACTATCAGTGATGAGTCAATTCACTGCAGAGGTGATATTGTGCATGTTGGAAGAACTGTGCTTAATGTTGTTAATGTTGTGCCACTTGCTGGTATTGTCTCTTTGGTTTGTAATGTTGCTGGTTTTGTTGATGTTCCAGTTTTGGTGTAGTTTGGACTCTGCTCCATCTCACTTGCTAACTGGATATGGTCTCAGTGATAAGTCTCAGCTTCACCAACAACTTCTGCTGTGATTCAGGTCTTTGTGTTTGAATTCTGTTCATGCAGGGTTCTCCCTTGCAAAGCTCAAGTCTTGATATGGCATGCATTTTGAGGTGCTGATCCTCTTCTACCTGTGCATCAGTGTGTTGTTCTAATACATTCTCCTGGTCACTTGAAGGGTGTATTTCTTTTTTTTTAATTCAACAATCCTGCAGAAGATTGTATGTCAATTTTGAGAAGTGTGGATTAAACAATAAGGCAAGGTTTGTTGCTTTCTTTGTTGCTTGGCATTTCATGTGGGTTCTCCTGACTTTCTGGACATGTCTTTCTATAAATCCATATCTCCGAGGTTAATGTGGTGATGTGGAAATGATATTAAACCCACACTGTTATTAAACATTACAAACTAATTAACTAATTAATTAAGAAGGCACTTAGATCTCCATCATGCCTTGTGGATGGTGGACAGTGTTTGGGGAGTCAGAAGGTGAGCTACTTACCGGAGTTCATAACTTCTGATCTGCTCTTTTGGTCACTCTATTTATATGGCAAATCCAGTTGAGTTTCTGGTCAATGGTAACCCCAAGGATGTTGAAGTGGGGAATTTAGTGATGGTAACACCATTTAATGTAATAGGATGGTGGTTAGATTGTCTCTTATTAGATATGGTCATTGCCTGACATTTGTGTGGCATGAATGTTACTTGTCACATGTCAACCCAAGCCTGGATATTGTCCAGATCTTGTTGCATTTGAACATGGACTGCTTCATTATCTGAGGAGACATGAGCTGCTGAACATTGTGCATTCATTGGCAAAAATCCCCACATCTGACCTTACGATAGAAGTCATATTATGATCATTGATGAAGAAGCTGGAGATGTTTGGGTCTAGGACACTTCCTTGAGGAGCTCCTGCTGAGCTAAGATGACTGACCTCCAACAACTATGACCATCTTCTTATGTCTCCAAACCAGATTCGTTTCTCCCAGTTTTGATTCCAGTTTTGCTAGGGCTCCTTGTTGCCACATTCGGTTGAATGTGGCCTTGATGTCAAGGGTTGTCACTCACCTCTGTCATGACAAAAAAACTTTCACCATAATATTATTAGAAAATTAAAACCCAACAGAAAATAATGATCAGATGGTATCTGGGATGAGGAACTGGAGTGACAAGGACAAACCTGGGCTTGTTGCCATTATTCTCCTCAGAGGAGGCAAAATTGAGGGCTGATTTCATGTTGAGGTGATCAAATTACAAGGGGTCATTTGAATCAGAAGAAACTGTTTGCATTGGTAGGTGGGTTAGTAGCCAGAGGAAACATATGAAATTTAGCTAACACAATAGAGATTAGAAGAGAGGTTTTTTTTAAAACTTAGTTGCTTCTTATGCTCTAGAAAGCATTGGTATCGTGTAGTAAGTAGAGGGTTCAGAAAAGATTTGCCAGAATATTCCTGGGACTGGAGGGTTTTAATTATAAGTATAGGCTTTCTACGTTGGAGAGTAGGAGGTTGAGGGGTGACCTTATACGGTTTGTAAATTCATGAGGGGCTCAGAGAAGATGAATAGCAAAGGTCTTTTCTGTAGAGTGGGAGTAGTTCAAAATTAGGAAGCATATTTTTAAGATGAAAGGAGAAAGATTTAAAAGGGACCTGAGGGGCAACCTTTTTCACATAGAGGATGTTTCATATGTAGAATGAACTGCCCAATAATGTGGTAGATGCAAGTATAGTTACAACATTTAAGAGACATTTGAATAGGAAAGTTTAGCGGGATGTGGGCCAAGTGCAGGTGAATGGTATGAAATTAGTTTGGGAAACATGGGGGTCAAGTTGCACGAAAGGGTCTGTTTTCTTACTGTATGACTCTGTGACTCTACTGCCATGCACAGACCTTGGAGATTCATGCAACACTAGGAATAGCTAGAGGGGACATTGACTGTGTCACACAAGGCACTGTTAAGTCATTTAACTAACTGCTTGACAAAGGAGATCAGTTTAAAGGAATGTCACAGAGTAGAGAGATTTAGAGAATGAATTCCAGAACATAGAGCCTTGGTAGCTATAGACACAGCCACCAGTGGTAGATGAAACTCAGGGATGTGTTGGTCAACCAGGAGCAAGTGTAGATCAGGAAGAGAGAAAATGAATGAATAAGATGCAGTGCAAATCAAAACTTAGGCAGCAGAATTTTGGACAACATCATGTTTTAACAAAGACATGAAGGAAGATTTCAACAGCTGAAGAGCTAAGGCAGGTGTAGAGTCGGGTGTTGTCACAGAGATAGAGGGAGGTGATCTTTGTGATGTTAGGGACATGTGGTCAGAAGTTCATCTTGTGGTCAAACCAATGTTGCAAACAGTCTGGCTTAAATTTAGCAACCAGGGAAAAGACTAGTCTCCGAATCTAGGAACTGGAGTTCATGGGTGGAGTGGTGGTACTTATACATATAAAACCCAGGGATCTTTCAGTAGCAACTGAGCAGCCCATTAGAAACACAGGAACAAGGTTTGGCCTTCCAGCCCCTCAAGCCTGTTCTGCCCGTCCATGGGATCACAGTCCATCTATATTCTACCTCTATCAATCCTCTTTGATTCTTTGACTGATACCCTTGCTCAACAAATATCTATCCATCCAGTTGTGAGATTTTCAAATGACTCCCAGCATCAAAATTGTTTTAGGGTTGGACAGAGAATTCCAGACTTCTCCTACTGTCGAGATGATGGTGTGCTTCCTATCACCATCTGTGAAGGGCCCAGTTCTAATTTTCATGTTATGCCCCTTTGTGTTGACTGGCTCAACATGGAGGAATAGTTCCTCACTATCTACCCTATTGAATCATCAAGCGTAAGCAACTTCTTCTCAGAGTTTAGCCCCAGTACTACTCTAGTGAATCTGTATTTCACTTCCAAGATCATTTTACAGAAACTGGTTATCACATGCAGGAGTCAACCCAAACAAATTATTCATGTAAGGAGAGCCGTACAGAATTGTGATAAGTGGATAGGAATCACATGAAAGCGTGGGCATGTTTGTTTTACCCCCTACCCAACACTGAATTCAATGATGGCTAACATTGGGCACAACATACAACGAGTGTTACATCCTATTCCTTCAGTTTCACCAAAGTGAGAATTAGGTTGAAATTACAAAACCCCAACACACAACCCCTCCCCCAATTACATTTCAATGAAGTTGAAGCAAATGAATTTCTAGCTAAAATATTAGAAAGCTGCAATTTCTTTGGCTTTTGAATCACCTGCCTCAAGAAGAAGAGCAAGAGTGGGAAAAAGAAGTTGGAGAGGCCAAGGGTGATAGTTTGCCAGTGATGTCCCAATGAACACTGGGGATGGCTCATAAAGTCAAAATTGGATGAGCATGTGTATCTCCAAAAATTGGAGGAGAAGAGTTGATGAGAATTTTAAAATCTCAGTGCTTTTGAGCTGATAAACAGTGTGTCAAAAGTTCAAAAGCTGAAATAGCTGCGCAGAATATTCCAACAACGTGCAAATGAAACCAAAGAAAAAGGTGGTGAGAATTTCAATTCAATATTGATTTCAACACCTTTGATTTTTGAACCTTGCAGAGTGGAGGATGGAGCTGTAATTTTCCATGGGGGCCATTAAGGCTTTGCCATTCCTCAAATTAGCTTTAAAGTATCACAAATTCTATAGGTGAGTCAGGGGCTTGCCACACATTTTGATTTATTGAAGTGAATTGTATAAACCTGTATGGAAATGTCACACAACCAACAGTAACTAAATGGATTGCAACAATGGAGAGCTGGAACCTGGATATGAAATTCAAACTGTACGTGCTTCAAAGGTCAAATGCTTCACTCAACAAGAGCACACCACACTCCAATGGTGACATTTGAACCTTCACAGGAACAGACGTATCTGTTGACAGGTGAGGGAAGAAAAAAAAGCATTCAACAGAACATTAGGCTTTCAGAGCTGTGAAGGAAAAGGAAAAGACCAGAATTTCTGTTGAAAATAACTGAGAAGATCTCTCGTACTTTTCTGTTGTAATGCAGTAGTCAATAAAAGCTGTTTGTGGCCACTTTGGTTTTTATAAAAGTGGGTGAGCAAGGTCTTAAGAACAAAATCCAGAGTCTCATAGTTTTCAATTTCCAGAGTCTTCCCTGCCTCCCATGTCCAGAATCCTCAGTAATTGTGATATTTGGAGCCCTAGATGTTGCTGACAGTCTGAAATATTGATTGAATTATTAAACTAGAAAGATAGATTTGAACTAACCTGGAATTGGAGGAGCATTGGGAGAGAATTCCACAAAACCAAAAGTCATATAATCTTAAAATATTTTCCTATTGTTGCGCATAAACTATAAAAACTGTATTGAAAATATTAACAGTGGTTTTACTTTAATTCTGAAGTTTTCTACATGAATTGCTAGCTCAGGAAGGAGTGAAGCCTGTGATGTCACATAAGAGGCACTTCTTGGGCTGTCAAGTAGGGCTTGATTGATGGTGTTAGATAACACCAGGTAACAGTTACAATAGCTGCCTTGAAGCCTTCTCAGGGTGTTCCACATCCAACAATGGAATTATGTAACAAGAGCTACTTGATTAGATTAGGTTAGTGGAAGCAGGCCCTTCAGCCCAACAAGTCCACACCGACCCACTGAAGAGCAACCCACCCAGACCCATTCCCCTACATTTACCTCTTCAACTAACACTACGGGCAATTTAGCATGGGCAACTAACACTACGGGCAATTCACCTAACCTGCACATTTTTGGACTGTGGGAAGAAACTGGAGCACCTGGAGGAAACCCATGCAGACACAGAGAGAATGTGCAAACGCCACACAGACAGTTCCCTGAGTGTGAGTTGAGCCCGGCTCTCTGGCACTGTGAGGCAGCAGTGCTGACCACTGTGCCACCGTGCCGCTACTTCTTAATCCAAAAAAGTGATGAGAACATAGAACTTGTGGAGCAGTTGAAGTGAATGACATAGATATGTATAAGGGAAAGTATACAGGAGAGAAGGGGACAGAGGACCATGCAGATACTGTAAGATGAAGGGGATAAAAGTATGAGTGAGTCATTCAGGCTGAATGGGTAGATTTTACGCAGCAGCTAAATCAACATAAAATTTCTCATGCTTGTGTTCGTGATGTAAGGTGATACCAGAGACCGAACTGTTTTTCTCTCTCTTGCTGTTAATCACAATTATATGATAATGGAAGTGACAGCCAGTCATCTCTAATGTGAAACCAGTACTTTCCCTGATGCTCCTCAATCATGCTGAAGATTAATGCTATTAATAAAAATGCAACCATCAGCTCATTGGATGTCACAATATTGGAATCATGTACTTCAAGCAGACAAGCCACTATTTGCTATTTTTGCTTGTTAGTACAGAATGAATGAAAACCAGATTATTCCACATGATATATTTTCTCACTTGTCTTGGCTTTGTTCCTTTATTGTATTTACAACTCTGGCACTTTTGTACCAAGTCAAGCCTCATTTTGATTGAAGAGCTACAATGTTAAATATTGGAACTGGCTTTGGAAAATGCTGCACTTTTCCTACTGAACATTAATACTCAGGCAATGCAGACATCTGGAAAGCTGGCCATTCAACTTCTTTTGATGCCTGGGAAAGATTGCCAAACAAGCCATCCAGTCCAACCACTCCATGCTGGCATACTCCACTCTATGACCTGATCACTGACACTGCAGGCTCTGCATGTCATGCTGAGTCTATTATATGGTTCCTTATCCAAGGCCTTTTGAAAATAATAATACATTTCATTGACCACAGTATTCCAAACTATTTTCACAAAAATATTCAATAAAGGTAGATAACAATGTGAAATTTTGAAATTCTGATTTTCTAATAACTAAGTATTCTCAGTTTTTTAAATTGTACTAGAGAGAGATCATCTCCATTCTCTAAAATAGTCACTTTTCATCACATTTTAAATGTGGTTTAAATGTCCCATTGTCCAGCAAATTCTATGAGCCACCTAAGGTTGAGTCCTGAGGCTGTCAATACAACCTACAACAATGTTCATTGCCCAGAATTTTGTTTGATGAGTCTGAAAGCAAACGAATGTCTGCAGCATGTTATTTTCTTCAGAAAGCAAAAACAAATGGCACAGCGGTAAAGTGACAGTACCTTCATTAAGCTTTTTCCCTTTTCACATGGCAGCCTTCTTATGTAAACAAATGCATTCAGGGAAATGCACCATTATAGGGATCATCTCTGAAAGTGTTATGTCAATACAGGAGACCATGGGCTTGTATGGATTAGTGGTGCTGGAAGAGCACAGCAGTTCAGGCAGCATCCAAGTAGCTTTGAAATCGACGTTTCGGGCAAAAGCCCTTCATCAGGAATAAAGGCAGTGAGCCTGAAGTGTGGAGAGATAAGCTAGATGAGCTTTTTAGATGAGGCATTGGGGGCCAGGGAAACGGAAGTCTTGGAGGAGGTGGAGGGCGTGGGTGGTGTCTCGAACGTATGTGGGGAGTTCCTGGACTAGGGGGGATAGGACAGTGTCGAGGTAGGTAGAGATGAGTTCAGTGGGGCAGGAGCATGCTGAGACAATGGGTCGGCCAGGGTGGTCAGGCTTGTGGATCTTGGGAAGGAGGTAGAACCGGGCAGTGCGGGGTTCCCGGACTATGAGGTTGGAAGCTGTGGGTGGGAGATCTCCTGAGGTGATGAGGTTCTGTATGGTCTGGGAGATGATGGTTTGGTGATGGGGGGTGGGATGATGGTCGACGGGGCAGTAGGAAGAGGTGTCCTCGAGTTGACGTTTGGCTTCAGTGGTGTAGAGGTTAGTGCGCCAGACTACCACTGCGCCCCCTTTATCCGCTGGCTTGATAGTGAGGTTGGGACTGGAGCAGAGGGATTGGAGGGCTGCGTGTTGTGAGGGTGAGAGGTTGGAGTGGGGGAGGGAGGTAGACAGGTTGAGGCGGTTAATGTCCCGGCGGCAGTTGGAAATGAAGAGGTCGAGGGCAGGTAATAGGCCAGCACGGGGTGTCCAGGTGGATGCAGTGTGTTGGAGGTGAGCGAAGGGGTCCTCGGAAGGTGGGCGGGAGTCCTGATTGTGAAAGTAAGCTCAGAGGCGGAGGCGACGGAAGAATTGTTCAACATCACGGCGTGCATTAAATTTATTGATGCATGGATGGAGGGGGATGAAGGTGAATCCTTTGCTGAGGACTGATCGTTCGTCCTCAGTGAGGGGGAGGTCTGGGGGGATAGTGAAAACTCGGCAGGGCTGGGAGCTGGGATCTGGTGTGGGTGTAGAGCTGGGAGTGGGGGCGGAACCTGTAATTGGAGTCGGTGTGATGGTGGGGGGAATGGGGGTGGAGTCATGAGCAGGGGTAGTGTTCCCCTTGGGGTTCTGGGGGGTGGGGATAGTGAGAGTGGGGTCTGTGGGGGGCATGTCAGCAGAATGCAGGTGAGTGGCGTTGGTGGGGGCAGAAGTGGTGGTGACCACGGCAGTAGGGGTGGTGGGAGTCACTGAGCATGTGGCATCAGCGATGATGTGCAGGGCAGAAGTGATGTCAGGTGTGATGCATGACAAATTGTGAGGGGTGGAAGTGGTTGTGGGAGTGGCCATGATGGGGGCGGAAGTGACATCATCAATCAGCGTGGGGTTGGTAGTTGCATCAGCCGCATGGCTAATGGTGGAATAGGTTCCGAGGCCAGGGGAATCTTCTGGAATGTTTGAGGAGCACTGGTTATGGAGGTGGGTGGATAAAAGTTTGTTGTACTTACAGTTTTTGATGTTTGAGATGGAATTGAAATACTGTTTGTTGAGAGTATGAATTCTCCTGAGGATGTAGTACAGAGTGGGTCCTCTAGCTTATCTCTCCACGCTTCAGGCTCACTGCCTTTATTCCTGATGAAGGGCTTTTGCCTGAAACGTCGATTTCGAAGCTACTTGGATGCTGCCTGAACTGCTGTGCTCTTCCAGCACCACTAATCCAGAATCTGGTTTCCAGCATCTGCAGTCATTGTTTTTACCATGGGCTTGTATGCTTTCACCCATTATTTGGAGTACTAACGGTTTGCTTTATCACAATTCCTATGACAACAGGGTTCACATTATAACCATGCCATGGACATGTGTGCTGATGATGAACCAGAATGCTCTGTCAGCAGTGAATCAGTCAAGTCTTTGGTTAGCTGTGGCTGATGAAAGTTCTGTCACTTTAGATATGAAGCTGATCTGATACCCATAAAAGAAATGTTTGTGCTGTCAATGGTAGTTTGCATCTTGGGGAAGTCTGCCATCACAGCAAATCCTTAGGATCACTTCATCCATTGTCTCTGGCCAATGACAATGCAGTGTGTGCAGAAAACTAAATGACCAAATTTAAGCAGCAGTGCAATGCAAAATGAGAGATGCTGCTCGTATCTCCAACACGAACCTGAAAGGTAGCAAACACATAAATATTCAAAGTGCTCTCAACCTTCCCAGCCACTGTCACCCTACTTTGAAGTTGCTGTTGCAGAATGTCCCAATGTGATCGAAGGCCTCCTTACTGAAGCATAGATATGTCAAATATTATGGCTTGATGATTTTCAGGTAAGGAAATTGATCCTTAAACATCTTCAGCCACCTTCTGTACTTTGATCTTCTCCCTTTCCCAAAAGCTTGTCCTTCTGTGGTTGCCCTCTGCTGTTTCTCCCAGCCTCACTGTAATCCAAGGAGAGCATCAATTCTCCAAACTGTGACTGGGCAAAATTGGTTTTTGCACTCATCTTGAAGCCAGTGCAAACATCTTCAGCACAGGATCACAGAATGTTTACAATGCAAAAGGAGGTCTGAATAAATATTGATCGTTTTAATCTAGAGCCAATCTCCTATCTTTTCCCTGTAACCCTGCACATTTTCTCAATTCAGATAAGTATCTAATACACTCTTGAGTCAGTTGAATCTGACTCAACCACATTTCCAAGCATTGCATTCCAGACAATTATGATTTTGAAAACTTTTATCATTCTCTTAGTCTTGTCTTCTCCAAGGAAAACTATCCCAACTTCTGCAATCTTGCCTCATCCCTAGAATCACCCTCATAAACTTCTTTATACTCTCTCCAATGTGTTCACATCCTCCCTACAGTATGTCTCCCAGAACTGTACACTGTGTTCCAGATGAGGTCTAACCAGTGCCTTATATAAGTTCTTTATAACCTGTCTGTTCTTGTGCTCTCTGCTCATACTTATGAAGCCAAGAATACTGCATGCTTTTTTTTTCGCTCTAAGTCCCTGTCCTGCCACCATTAATATTTTAATTACATATTCATGCAGGTTTCTCTGCTTTTGCTGGCACTTTAGAATAGTACCCTTTCTGTTATACTATCTTTCCATATTCTTTGTGCCAAAATGCATCACCTGTCTGCATTGAACTTCATCTGCTACCTATCTGCTCAGTCCACCAACATGACAATGTCCTTTTGAAAATTGAAATAGTCCTCCTCACAGTTTGCAATTCTCCCAAGTTTTGTGTCATCCTCAAACTTTAAAACTGTCACCTGCACATCATGATTTACATCCTTTTTATATATCAGGAAACAGAATTCTGACTCCTAAAGAACTTCTCGACAAACACTCCTGCTGCTCTGAAATGCCCATTAACCGTTGCTGTCTATTTTCTATCACTCAGTCAAGTTTGGATCCATGATGCTACTGTTGCTTTAGCTGTAACTTTCCACAGAAGTCTATTGTGTGGCCTTGCATAAACGCCTTTGGATGTCCATGAACATCGCATCAACAAACTTCCCCATATCAACCCTATCTGTTGTATTGTCAAATAACTCCAGAAAGTTAGTTAGACATGATTTTCCTTAATTAACCTATGACTCAAACCACATTTTTTCCATTTGACTATAATTTCTGTCCTGAATAATTGTTTCTAGAAGTTTTGCTACCACAGAAGCTAAATTGACTGGTTTATGATGACTGGGATGATCCTTATAGTTTTTTTGAGCAAGGGCATACTGTTTGCATGACTCCTGAATCTAGGGGAAATTAAAAAATGATAACCTGCGTTTTACTATTTTTACTCAGTTCCTTCAATATTTTTGGATGTATCTCATCTGGTCTCAATGCCTGATCAATTTTAAATACTGACAGTCTAATCAATACTTCTTTATAATTCACCTTAAGCCATTCTAATGACTGGGTTTTCTCCTCTGTCACAAAGGCCTAGGTATATCTGCCTTGTAGGTAAAGATAGATGCAAAGTATTCATTTAACATGTCAGCCATGCCTTGTCTCCATATGTAAATCCCTATTTAGGTTCCTAATCAGCACTACTATTCCTTTACCACTCTTTTACTATGGATTTACTGATAGGAGAAAGCTAGACTATGTTGGCTACCAGCCCTTCTTCATAATCCCTCTTTGCTTCTTGCCTTTGCTTTTCTATCTCTTTCTGTACCTTCTCCACTCAGCTTATTTCTCAATTGTCTTTACTACTTTCTACTTGTCATTAGCACATGTTTTCTTCTTTAATTTAATTTTCATCTCCTTTGGTATCAGGAAACTCTAGATTTGTTTGTCTGACCTTTCCCTTTTGAGGGAATATATACAACTCTTTGAAGATAGCCCATTGCTACTACTTTTTCCACCAAACTTTGGTTCCAGTGTCTGTCCTGTCCAGTTCCACTCTTGGTTGGAAAATGGGAAGCCTTCAGGAATGAGATAACGAGAATCCAGAAAAAGTATATTTCTGTTGGGGTGAAAGGAAAGGCTGGTAGGTATAGGGAATCCTGGGTGACTAAAGAAATTGAGGGTTTGGTTAAGAAAAAGAAAGAAGCATGTGTAAGGTATAGGCAGCATAGATCGATAAAGGCAGTAGGAGTATACTTAAGAGGGAAATCAGGAGGGCAAAAAGGGGACATGAGATAGCTTTGGCAAATATAATTAAAAATACAAAGGGTTTTTACAAATACATTAAGGACAAAAGGGTAACTAAGGAGAGAGTAGGGCCCGTCAAAGATCAGCAAGGCAGCCTTTGTGTGGAGCCGCAGAAAATGGGGGAGATATTAAATAAGTATTTTGCATCAGTATTTACTGTGGAAAAGGATATGGAAGATGTAAAATGTAGGGAAATAGATAGTGACACTTTGTAAAATGTCCATATTACAGAGGAGGAAATGCTGGATGTCTTGAAGCACATAAAAGTGGATAACTCCCCAGGACCTGATCAGGTGTACCCGAGTGCTCTGTGGGAAGCTAGGGAAGTGATTGCTGGGCCCCTTGCTGAGATATTGGTATCATCGATAGTCACAGGTGAGGTGCCGGAAGACTGGAGGTTGGCAAACGTGGTGCCACTGTTTTAAAAGGGCGGTAAAGACAAGCCAGGGAACTATAGACTGGTGAGCCTGACCTCAGTCGTTGGCAAGTTGTTGGAGGGAATCTGAAGGGACAGGATGTACATGTATTTGGAAAGGCAAGGACTGATTAGCGATAGTCAACATGGCTTTGTGCATGGGAAATCATGTCTCACTAACTTGATTGAGTTTTTTGAAGAAGTAACAAAGCGGATTGATGAGGGCAGAGCGGTAGATGTGATCTATATGGACTTCAGTAAGGCTTTCGATAAAGATCCCCATCGCAGATTGGTTAGCAAGGTTAGATCTCACAGGATACAGGGAGAACTAGCCATTTGGATACAGAATTGCCTCAAAGGTAGAAAATAGAAGGTGATGGTGGAGGGTTGTTTTTCAGACTGGAGGCCTGTGATCAGTGGAGTGCCACAAGGATCGGTGCTGGGTCCACTACTTTTTGTCATTTACAAAAATAATTTGGATGCGAACATAACAGGTACAGCTAGTTTGCAGATGACACCAAAACTGGAGGTGTCATGGACAGCAAAGAGGGTTATCTTAGATTACAACAGAATCTTGACTAGATGGGCCAATGGGCTGAGAAGTGGCAGATGGAGTTTAATTCAGATAAATGTGAGGTGCTGCATTTTGGGAAAGAAAATCTTAGCAGGACTTAGACACTTAATGGTAAGGTCCTAGGGAGTGTTGCTGAACAAAGAGACCTTGGAGTGTAGATCCTTGAAAGTGGAGTCGCAGGTAGATAAGATAGTGAAGAAGGCACTTGGTATGCTTTCCTTTATTGGTCAGAGTATTGAGTAGAGGAGTTGGGAGGTCATATTGCGGCTGTACAGGACATTGGTTAGGCCACTGTTGGAATATTGCATGCAATTCTGGTCTCCTTCCTATTGGAAAGATGTTGTGAAATTTGAAAGGGTTCAGAAAGGATTTACAAGGATGTTGCCAGGGTTGGAGGATTTGAGCTACAGGGAGAGGCTGAACAGGCTGGGGCTGTTTGCCCTGGAGCGTTGGAGACTGAGGGGTGATCTTATAGAGGTTTACAAAATTATGAGGGTCATGGATAGGGTAAATAGGCAAAGTCTTTTCCCTGGGGTGTCCAGAACTAGAGGGCACAGGTTTAGGGTAAGAGGGGAAAGATATAAAAGAGACCTAAGGGGCAACTTTTTCACACAGAGGGTGGTACGTGTATGGTATGAACTGCCAGATGAAGTGGTGGAGGCTGGTACAGCTGCAACATTAAAAAGGCATTTGGATGGGTATATGAATAGGAAGGGTTTGGAGGGATTTGGGCCGGGTGCTGGCAGGTGGGACTAGATTGGGTTGGGATATCTGGTCAGCATGGACAGGTTGGACCGAAGGGTCTGGTTCCATGCTGTACATCTCTATGACTCTATGACTCTATTAAAACCAGTTATTTTCTGAAAGTCTATTCACCTTTATTTTAATTTGTACTCTTAAACAGGTTGCTCCTTGCTCTTTTTTAGATCGAGAATCCCTACAGTGTGGAAATAGACCCTTCGGCCCAACACGTCCACACCAACCCTCTGAAGAGTAACCCACCCAGAGCCATCCCCCTACATTTACCCCAGACTAATACACCTAGCCTACACATCCCTGAACAATATGGGCAATTTGGCATGGCCAATTCACCTAACCCACACACCTTTTGGATTGTGGGAGGAAACCCACGCAGATGTGAGGAGAATGTACAAACTCCACACAGTCACCCGAGGCAGGACTCGAACCCGGGTCCCTGTGACACCGTGAGCCACTGTGCCACCCAATCTAGAAGTTCAAATTCAAACTTCAATGCTTTTAACTTTCAGGTTTGCCGTCTACGCGAATACGTCAATATAATTGATGGCATATCAACTTGATAACATCACATTGATAGACACCCTTGACTTGGACTGTTTGAAACTGCTGTCATTAAATAGGAAAGCCATGCCTGGGGATTGTAATGTCTTTGTGAGCATCTTTCTTCAAGTTCAATGGTGAGCTCTGTTGCTTTGATGCTGTTCTCAAGATCCCAATCTAATAGTTCATGTAATGGTAAAAAAAAATCAACTCATGCAAGTTTCTAATTCATACATAAAGATTGCTGAGAAATGGAAAATAATCTCTCTGCTGCTTGGACCCCCACAGGGAGAGTTCATTTGAGTAACGATTTAAGAAGATTTCATAGTGTGCCAAAAATGTGGTTTTTAAACAAAAATTAAACCAAGAAAATGAGGAGAGAAGTCTATTTTCATAGCAGTCAGTTATCATAAGGGAGAAACTATAATGGAACTGATGATATGTTTGATGATCCTTTGGTTATCTTCAGCTGCGTTCTGGCCTTCCACTTCAGAAGGCAGTCAAGAAAGAGAAGGGGAAACAAAATCAAGCTGTTAAAATGAACACAGAATTTCAGCACAGAAATAGGTCTATACTCGTGTTTATGCTCTGCATCAACCTCCTCCCACTCCCCTCTCTTAAGCCCTATCTATATAACCTGCTATTCTATGAGTCCCTCGTGCATTTATCTAGATGCATCAATGTCATTTGCATCAACAACACCTGAGGTAGCAAGTTTCACATTGGCATCTCTCTGGGCATTAAAGGTGTTCCTAAATGCCTGACTCGATTCATTAATGACTATCTCACATTTATGAGTCCCAGTTTTCGTTCCTCCCACCAATAAATGGCAACATTGAATCATGCTATGCTAAGCAAAAGAAAATCTCAAATCCTCAGATACCTTAGAGCCTAACTGGGAAATGACTCCAGTCTTTTAGACCATTGTATCAACCAATAGTTGAGAAAATCTCTGTCCTGATGGTTCCTATCCTTAGCTAGCTTCAGAAATAAAACAGAAGACATGAGAGACATGACAAGTGGGAGATTTCAAGTTGTCCAAACTGAACATGTTTCTTCAAAATCCTGCAATAAATGAAAATCTTGACCATTCCTCACTGAGCTATCAAAACCTTCCCTCTAGTATCTTTTAGCTCATTAGTAGGGTCTGGAATAATCTAAAGTTGTACAAGAAAAGCCTAGGGACTACAAATCATCAGTTTAATCTTGATGGTGGGCAAGCTTTTAAAAACTGTTCATTTGAGGCAAAATAATTGACCAAGTGGAGATTAGTTAAGTAAAAGACTAATGTAGTTATTTTAAAGACAATTATGTTTAACTAACTTGTTGAGGTTTTCTGTTGAGGTTGCTCTGTTGAATTGGTGTACATGAACTTTAAAAGGCATTTGAAAAAATGCTGCACAACAATCATGTGCAAACAGTTAGAGCTCATGGAATAAAAGGGACAATAGCAGTGTAGGTGACACGAGACAGAGAACACTGATGAACAGTTCCTGTTCTTTCTAATGTCAAATTAATTATCCAGAATTGAGTGCATGAGACACAATTTCAAAATTTGCAATTTGCACAAAATTAGGAGGCATTATGGGAGAGATTCAAGATGGAGGCAGTCTGAAAAACGGCTGTGTTGGGCTCTGTACCATATCCCAGGGAAGATTGGGATTCTATTCCTCCCCCTCCCCCCACCCCTCATTAGCCACCCCTGAGAAAACATTTCAATGTAAAGCAGGCAGAACACCTAGGACCTTTTAAATTTGGATTTGGAGGTTTAGGAGTTGAGATGAAGATGACTAAAGGAAAAGAAGCTAGGGGAGTGCAGCAGGTAGGGCATTCCCCTACTGTGTTGGGCACACCCGCAACCGTTGCTTCAACTCCTGTGGCACCACTTTTGAGCTCGGTAGAGCAGCAGCACCTACTCACGGAGTTTGCAAATTCTGTGAAAAAATCAAAACAGCGCTGGATCCTATTAGTGCTATGCTGACAAAGCATGAGCTGGAGATTCAGTCATTGTAGAAACAGTCGAGCAAAGGACCAAAGTGTTGGAGACCATGACAGAGAACTCTGAGGGGTGGATCTGAACTTTGGAAGACCAAGTTCAGGCCTTGCTGGAACAGGTCGAGGACGTCAAAAATCGAGGTCAGAGAAAAAACTTATGTGTAGTTGGTCTTTCGGAACATGAGGAAGGCGAGAATCTGGTCGAGTTCCTGGAGAGGTGGCTCCAGTGCTGGGGCTGGAGATTGAGTCGGGCCGGGTGAGTGTGGAGCAGGCCCACTGGATCGCGATACGCAGGTTCAGGTCTGAGTGCAACTTCAGCACTATAAAAAGAAGCAGTTAGTAATAGAAACCTCCAGAAGACTGGGAAGACATCTACAGCCTCTGGTGTATAAAGATTCGAAAATAATGTTTTTCCAGGACTTTTCTGGGGCCATAATTAATAAGAGCAAGTCTGTTGATGACATTAAGAAAAAAATTAAGAGACTTAAATATCCAATATTCTCTGAGATACCTGACAATACTGCATTTTAATTATGGGTGATCTGTCCATAATTTTGACTTGCTGGAAAAAGCAAAAGAATTTGTGAACTCTCTGAAATAATTGACCTGGGCCGAGGGGGAAAGAAGAAAAGATATTTGCAGACTTTGGCATAATTGTTTAAATCTTCTCTTTCTTTGTTCTAAATTTGGTTTGTTGTAATATTGTATCCGATTGGTAATTATCTGTTATTTTACTGTTCTTTTCTTTTTGGGTAAGAGGTGCTTTGGTATAAAGATGTATGGGATTGAGATGGAGGGGGCATGGTGGAGGGCATCCATTGTTAACTTTTATAAGTATAAATAACATGTGATTTTTTCCATTGCTTGATTTTGAGGTGTGGCCTTAACTGGAAGGTGCCAGGTTGACTAAGTTTGGGAGTGAATGTCGTCTACGGGCATGGGGGCATATCTCTAGTGATCAGTGGTTTGTGTGTTTATTTGTTTAAGTTAGGAGTAGTGGTTGGTCATTTAGTTTTAGTAGAATTTGTAGGAATAGTTTTTAGATTTTGTAAAGTTTGTGTTTTTTTCACTCGCTGCACATTGAATGGGCTTCTTCCTCTTGGGCATCCACGGGCTATAGTGTGTGGTCATGACTAGCGATTTGTTCACAGATGGTGCACCTGGAACATAAAGGGGAGCCATTCCTCCATTAAAAGGAAAAAAAGTGCTCTCAATCTTAACAAGGAAAGGGTCGACATCGCTCCACTCTGCTGCAAGAGACACATTTAACTGACAAGGACCATCTGAAGTTACAGCAGGGGGATCCAATAGGGTATTCTTCTCCTCCTTCAACTCCAAAAGCAGAGGAACCTCCCACTTCAAGTGACATATCAAATCCAGGATGAGCATGGATGGTTCATCATTCTCAAGGCTCTGGTACAACTAGAAAGAGACAGAGAAGAGAACAGCAGTGGTTGTTTGAGGCCCAACTGAAAGCAGCTGAGTTGGCATATTATAACAGGCCATCTGTGGTTAAGTTACAGCAGGTCACAGCTCTCCAGGCTGCTCTGGACTCAGTGCTCAGACAGGTGGTGAAGAGAGGAGTCTCCTTTGCAAAGCAAAGGCTGTTTGAATATGGGAATAAGCCAGGTAGATAGGCAGAGCAGGCCTCCCTTTTCAATGCACCTCTGACAATACAAGAGGTGTAAGGGGCAATAAGGCAGCTCTAAAGTGGCAAGGCACCCAGTCCAGATGGGTTCCTGAGTGAATTTTACAAGGAGTTTGTTCACATGTGAGCTGAACCACTTCTGGACCTGTACAGTCATTCGTATAGCCGACTGCCGTTTGCCCTCTCTTAGGGAGGCCAATATCTCCCTTATTTTAAAGAAAGGGAAAGACCCCGAGGACTGCACCTTGTACAGACTTATCTTGTTGTAGACTTTAAAATTTTATCAAAGGTGTTGGCCCTGAGGTTGGAAAAGGTGCTGGTTGCTATTATGAAAGAGGACCAGACTGGTTTTATCAAGGGTCACAGTTCTTTCAAAAATATCAGGAGGGTATTGAATATAGTGCAAGTATGTCAGCAAAGATTGATTCCGGCCTTGGTGGTCTCCCTGGATGCAGAAAAGGCATTTGATGGGGTGGAGTGGCTATATATCTTTAGTGTTCTCAACTGCTTAAGTCTTGGGGGGGGGCTTTGCTAGGTGGGTGGCTGTGTTATAGAGAGACCCCAGGCAGTGGTTATCATGAATGGTGTCAAATTGAATAATTTTAATGTGGGGAGAGGCAGCCGACAGGGATGTCCTCTCTCGCCGCTGCTGCTGGTAATTGAACCACTGGCAGAGGCCATCCAGAAGGACACTGAAATAGTAGTACCAAAGGTGGGAGTTGAAGACCACAAAATTACTCTTTATACGGATGATGTCCTTCTGTTTCTGGCTAACCTGGAAAAGTCAGTGCCCTGGCTAATACTAAAAAATTAAATTATTCGCAGTTGTTTTTTGATATAGGATAAATCTTACAAAGTCAGGAGTCATGCCCGTGGAGAATTGGTAGAAGTGCCAGAGCTGGAGGGTGGAACACAGTCTCCTTTTCAGTAGTCGCAGAAAGGTTTTCTCTACTTGGGAATTTTTATTACCCCTATCTTCCGTCAGCTGTACAGAGCTAACTTTGTACAATTGTTTGATAGAATAAAGCAGGACTTGCAGCAGTGGGAGGGGCTAGGCCTGATTAAAATGAATGTTCTTCCTCAGCTATTATACCCTATGAGGATGCTCCCATTGTTGCTGCTCAGACAGGTGCTGTGAAGGTTTACCGGCTGGCTTGGATCCTTTATCTGGTGCCGCAGGCACCTCCTAATTAAATTTACCAAGCTGCAACTTCTGCAGGATATGGGCAGGATGGGGATCTCCCAGATCTGAAAGATACCAAATAGACGCCCTGTTGTCATATGTGGGTGACTGGGTGTGTAAGGACTCAAGGTCAATATGGCTTGATGTAGAGGCCTTGTAGGCAAGGTGTCCCCTCATTAATTTACTGTTTATGGACAAGATGAGATCCATGGCTGAGCATTGTGAGAGCCCAATTATCTTAAATACAATGAAAGCATGGAGGATAATGTGGCAGGGTGAGGGCATTTTGCTTAAGACCTCGCCGTTCACTCTAATAATTGGAGCCTCAGGATTTAGGCTGGGGTCAATGGACTCCGGCTTTAAAGCATGGGAGGGAAAGGAAATCTCTTGTTTGGGAGAACTATTCAAGGGAGAGGACTTGATGTCTTTTAACCAACTTAGTCAGAAATACAGGATTCCTAATTAGGGACCTTTTCGATACTTTCAGATTAGGGATTATATACAGAAGAAGACCACGGTCTTGGCTCAGCTCTGCAAGTCGGACATGGAGAGAAGAGTGCTCCGATGTGGAGGGGAGGGGGGGCTCTTTCAGTCAGTACCATATACTATTTACAGCAAGGGCCTTGGGGAATATAGAGAGACTCCATAGACAATAGACAATAGATGCAGGAGTAGGCCATTCAGCCCTTCGAGCCTGCACCGCCATTCAATATGATCATGGCTGATCATTCCCAATCAGTATCCTGTTCCAGCCTTATCTCCATAACCCTTGACTCCACTATCTTTAAGAGCTCTACCCAATCTTTCTTAAATGAATCCAGAGACTGGGCCTCCACTGCCCTCTGGGGCAGAGCATTCCACACAGCCACCACTCTCTGGGTGAAGTAGTTTCTCCTCATCTCTGTCCTAAATGGTCTACCCCGTATTTTTAAGTTGTGTCCTCTGGTTCGGCACTCCCCCATCAGCGGAAATATGTTTCCTCCTGCCAGAGTGTTTAATCCTTTCATAATCCTATACGTTTCAATCAGATCCCCTCTCAGTCTTCTAAACTCAAGGGTATACAAGCCCAGTCGCTTCAGTCTTTCCATGTAAGGCAATCCTGCCATTCCAGGAATTGACCTCGTGAACCTACGCTGCACTCCCTCAATAGCCAGAATGTCTTTCCTCAAATTTGGAGACCAGAACTGTACACAGTACTCCAGGTGTGGTCTCACCAGGGCTCTGTACAGCTGCAGAAGCACCTCTTTGCTTCTATACTCAATTCCTCTTGTTATGAAGGCCAGCATGCTATTAGCCTTCTTCACGACCTGCTGTACCTGCATGCTTGCCTTCATTGACTGGTGGACAAGAACACCCAGATCTCTCTGAACAGCCCCTTTACCTAATTTGATACCATTGAGGTAGTAGTCTGCCTTCCTGTTCTTGCCACCAAAGTGGATAACCAGACATTTATCCACATTAAACTGCATCTGCCATGCATCTGCCCACTCACCTAACTTGTCCAGGTCACCCTGTAATCTCCTAACATCCTCATCACATTTCACCCTACCACCCAGCTTTGTATCATCAGCAAATTTGCTAATGTTATTGCTGATACCATCTTCTATATCATTTACATATATTGTAAAAAGCTGCGGTCCCAGCACGGATCCCTGCGGTACCCCACTGGTCACTGCCTGCCATTCCAAAATGGAGTCGTTAATCACTACCCTTTGTTTCCTATTAGCCAACCAATTCTCTATCCAATCTAGTACTTTGCCCCCAATACCGTGTGCCCTAATTTTACTCATTAACCTCTTATGTGTGACTTTATAAAAAGCTTTCTGAAAGTCCAGGTACACTACATCCACTGGATCTCCCTCGTCCATCTTCCGAGTTACATCCTCAAAAAATTCAAGAAGATTGGTCAAGCATGATTTCCCCTTCATAAATCCATGCTGACTCTGTCCTATCCTGTTACTATTATCCAGATGTGCTGTAATTTCGTCCTTTATAATAGACTCCAGCATCTTTCCCACCACTGAGGTCAGACTAACTGGTCTATAATTTCCTGCTTTCTCCCGCCCACCCTTCTTAAAAAGTGGCACAACATTAGCCGCCCTCCAATCCTCAGGAACCGACCCCGATTCTATTGAACTCTGGAAAATAATCACCAGCGCATCCACGATTTCCCGAGCCACCTCCTTCAGTACCCTGGGATGCAGGCCATCAGGTCCCGGAGACTTATCAACCTTCAGACCTAACAGTCTCTCCAACACCAAATCCTGGCAAATATAAATTCCTTTAAGTTCAGGTCCTTCAGCCACTGTTACCTCAGGGAGATTGCTTGTGTCTTCCCCAGTGAACACAGATCTGAAGTACTCATTTAATTCCTCTGCCATTTCTTTGTTCCCAGTAATATATTCCCCTGTTTCTGTCTTCAAGGGCCCAATTTTTGTCCTAACCATTTTTTTGCCTTGGACATACCTAAAAAAGCTTTTACTATCCTCCTTTATATTCTTGGCCAGTTTACCTTCGTACCTCATTTTTTCTCTGCGTATTTCCTTCTTACTAATCCTCTGTTGTTCTTTAAAAGCTTCCCAGTCCTCAGTTTTCCCACTTATCTTCGCTAAGTTATACTTTTTCTCTTTTAACTTTATATGTTTCTTTACTTCCCTCGTCAGCCATGGCCGCCCATGTCTCCTCCTGGGATCTTTCTTCCTTTTAGGAATGAACTGATCCTGCAACTTCTGCATTATACACAGAAATATCCGCCATTGTTCCTCCACGGTCTTCCCTGTTAAGGTATTGCACCATTGAACTTTGGCCAGTTGCTCCCTCATAGCTCCATATTTCCCTTTATTCAACTGAAATATTGTCACTTCCAATTGTACCCACTCCCTCTCAAATTGCAGATTGAAGCTTATTGTATTATGGTCACTACTTCCCAATGGCTCCTTCACTTCGAGGTCACTGACCAATTCTGGTTCGTTACACAATACCAGATCCAGAATCGCCTTATCCCTGGTCGGCTCCAGCACCAGCTGCTCTAAAAATCCATCTCTGAGGCACTCCACAAAGTCTCTTTCTTGAGGCCCGATACCATCCTGATTCTCCCAGTCTACCTGCATGTTAAAATCCCCATAACAACTGTAGTAACATCTTTGTGACAAGCCAATTTCAGCTCCTGATTCAACTTACATCCGACATCCAGACTACTGTTTGGGGGCCTGTAGATGACTCCCATGAGGGTCTTTTTACCCTGAGTGTTTCGAAGCTCTATCCACACTGACTCTACATCCCCTGACTCTAGGTCCCCCCGCGCAAGGGACTGAATATCCTCCCTTACCAACAAGGCCACCCCACCCCCTCTGCCCGTCAGTCTGTCCTTACGATAGCACGTGTAGCCTTGAATATTCATTTCCCAGGCCCTGTCCCCATGAAGCCACGTCTCAGTTATCCCCACAATATCGTATCTGCCAATTTCCAAAAGAGCCTCAAGCTCATCCACCTTGTGTCTAATGCTTCGTGCATTCATATATAGAATTTTTAATTTGTTACTGCTCTCACCCTTCCCCTCAACCCTTATTTCACTCAACTTTACAGCATGATGCCTTTTCCAGTTTTCTGCCTCCTTGATACAGTTGTCTTTCTTGACTTCTCTTGTTCTAACTACCCCTTCAATTTCCTTTTTTAAACATCCAGCTTGTCCCGTACCCCCGGCTACTTAGTTTAAATGTAGCGGTGTTGCAGCAGAAAACCTGCCTGCCAGAATGCTGATCCCTGATCTATTAAGGTGCAAGCCGTCTCTCTTGTAGAATTTATGGTTACCATAAAATATACCCCAGTGATCCAAGAACTTGAAACCTTGCTTCCTGCACCTGTTTCTGGAATCAGGAGCTAGAGGAAGAAATTTCATCAGAAATGTGGGAGAAGATATGGGAGAATGTGAAGAAAGTTTCAATGTGCAACAAAGCACAAGCAGTGCAATTGAAGCTCCTTCACAGGGCCCATATGGCACCAGAGAGGTTAGCAAGGTTTAAGAGAGGATCTTCTCCAGGATGTCCCAAATGTAAAATTAGCACAGGCACCCTTACACATTGCTCTTGGGCCTGCTACTAGATTCGTGGATACTGGGGTGCCGTAGTGAATGAGCTGGAGAAGATCCTGGGAATTGAAGTTAAGATGGATCTGGAATCCCTTCTTTTGGGACTGCTGAATCTGTCCTGTCTGGGTGAGCACAGGAAGAAGTTATTTAACATTCTTACACATTGTGCAAGGAAGAACATTCTAATGAACTGGATATCAAAAAAACTATTCGCAGTTGTTTTGTGATATAGGATAAATTTTACAAAGTCAGGAGTCATGCCCGTGGAGGATTGGTAGAAGTGTCAAGTCTTGTGGGGTGATGCAAGACTTGTGATGGAGTGTACCCACTAAAATTATCTGACAAGTGTGGTGCATCATGGAACAGAACAATTTTATAAGATATGGTGGATCTTTTTAAGTTACATAATCAGCAATACTGATTAGGGTCTTTATAGCCATGAGGGCCGTGTATAGTGGTCCGGGGACCCCGGAGGAAGCCTAGTAAAATACAGATATAATAACTTGCTCGCATTGACGGGAGCTTTGGCGGGGATGTGGCAAGTGGAGTAATGTAATGTAATGTAATTTAATTTAATTCTATTTTATTTAATTCAAGTTTATTTTAATTTGCATTAAGTTAAGTAACTATGAGACAATTGTATCCCATAGGTTAGTTGGTTGTTTATTGTTAACATTACCGTAGTATAATAGTGTGGCATCATTTCTATTTTTCTGTATTTTTGTTTTTTAATGTTTTTCTTTCATTTTGTAAAAGGGTAAAAAATGTTTTCAATAAATATATATTAATATATATAAATTTTAAAAAGGCATTATGAATTGTGGGGAAGATAGTGCAAATCTCATAAAGGGCATGGAGATGTTGGTGGAATGGCCAGACTGCTGGTAAACAAAATTAAACCAGAGACTGATTCAACACCCTACAAAGTCAGTCAACCTGGCTAACAAGGGAAATAAAGAATTGTATAAAACGCAAAGACTTATAAAATACCAGAAAAGAAATCAAACCTGAGCATTGTCAAGATTTTAGAATATAGTCAAGGAAAATTTTTAAAAACTTATAAAGGGAGAATGGAACATGTTTCTTAACTAACAAAAATATACAAATACACTGTAAAAGCTTCTAGGAGTGCATTACAAAGAAAATGTTTGACTAAGACATATGTGGGCCTGTGCAAGCAAATGAGGAGAATTTGTAATGGAAAATAGAGAAATGGCAGAGAAATTAAGTGATTACCTTGCATCCATCTTCACTGAGGAATATATAGGAAATCTCCCAGAATTATATTTCTAACTTACAAGGGAGGTTAGGAGGAATTGAAAGAGATTAATATTTCTACAAAGATTGTGCTGAGAAATTAATGGGACTGAAAGATGTTAAGTTCCTAGGACCTAATATTGTTCATTCTAGAGAAGGAGGTTGTGGATGCATCTGTGATCATCTTCTAATGTTCTTCAAATAATGGAATGATATCTGTGCATTGAAAAGTAATAGTTGTAACTCCACTATTAAAGAAGGGAGTGGGAGAGAAAACAAAGAGCTAGAGGCTTGTTACCGTTACATCAGTCATACAGAAATATTAGAATCCATTATAAAGGATGAGTTAAATAGACACCAAAATAGTAATGATCTGACTGGGGGGCAGTCAACAGCGATCTGTGAATAGGAAATTGTGTTTGATTAACCTGTTTGCAGTTTTGAAAGGATGTTACAAGCAGGATTGATAAAGTAAAGTCAATGGACTTAGTATACTTGAACCTTCAGAAGACTTTTGATAAAGTTTGTTTTTTTAGCAAAATTAAGACAAGAGGTAATGTAGTGGCATTGACTAACAATTGACCAACAAACAGAAAACAGTGAGCAGGAATAAATGGGGCATTCCTACATTGACAGGCTGTGACTAGTGGGGCACTGCAAAGAGCAATACTTTGCCCCTAGCTGTTTCTAAGATCTCTTAATGGTTTGAAGGCGGTAACCAAATGTAATATTTACAAATTCATTGATGTCACAAGACTAGGTAGGAATGTGTGATGTAAGGATGATGTAAAGTAGGTTCAAAATGATTTGGGCAGACTTAATGAGTGAGCAAGAAATAGCAGATGGAATGTTATGTGGAAAATGTGAAGCCAGTTACTTTGGTGGAAGGAGCAGATGTGCAGAGTGTTTTGTAAATGGCAAGAAGCTAGAAAGTTAGATGTACAAAGGGACTTGTATATCCTCACCAATAAATCACTGAAGGCTAACATACAGATACATATGTCAGCTTTTATTGCAAAAGAATTTGATATACAGGCATAGTGAATTTTTTCTTTGGTTAGAGTGCACCTAGAGTATTGTCTGCAATTTTAGTCGTCTTAACTCAGAAAGGACATTATTGCCATAGAGGGAGTGCAAAAAATATTCACCAGACTTGTTGTCAGGATGGCAGGACTGACATGTGAAGAGAAATTAAGCAAACTAGGTTTATGTTCTCTGGAGTTTCTCGAGGTGGAAGGTGATTTTATTGAAGCATACAAAATACAAATAAAAGGATAGAAAGGGTACATGCAGGTTAAATGTTTCTCATGGTCCAGAAGTGTAGAATCAGGGGGAGATAATTTCAAATGTAGAAAAAAAGTATTTATGCTCAGACATTTGTGAGCCTTTGGAATTCCTGACCTCAGAGGACTGTGAAAGCTCCATCTTTGTGTGTACTTAATTTGTAGATTGACAGATTTCCAAATACCAATAATGTAAAGGCATATGGGACAAAAATTAGGATTAAGTGGATGAACACCCATATTGAATGGTGCACTAAACTTGATGGATTGAATGGATTATTCTTGATTCTATGTACCTAAATGTTAGGTGATTCATTTTATGAGGAAAAGCATGGAGAGACAATACAGATTGCATCCAGGATTAAGGAACTTCAGTTACATGGATAGATTGGAAAAGCTAGGGCTCTGCTCGTTGGGGAAGAGATATCTGAGAATAGATTTGACCAAGGCGTTCAAAATCATGATGGGTCCAGACAGATTTGTTGGGAAAAACTCTTCCTACTGTTGGAGGCCAAAGAAATGAGGGCAGTGACTGAGGTGATGAACAGAAAAAGCAACGTTGGGCTGAAGAAGCATTATTTTCCATTTAGCAAGTGATTGGGATTTGGAACGTGCTGCTTGAGAGTGTGATGCAGGCAGGGTCAATCAAGATTTCAAAAAGGAAATTGCATCATTCTTTGAAAAGAAACATTTGTCGGATTAAGGGGAAAAGGCAAGAGTGTAAATTGCGCTTGCAGAGAACCAGCATGGACACAATGGGTGTAATGGCCTCTTCTGTGCTGTAGCCATTCTGCGATTTGAGCTGTTTAGAGAAATTCCAGGGGCATAAATGACACAAAATCTAACAATGAATGATCAAATCATCATCAGTTGGGTTGATAGCAAAATAACCATCTCCAATGTAAGTTCCACACTGTCCCAAAATATAAATACACTAAAAATCATAAAGGGACTTTTTGCAGCAGGTTCTCCTGCCTGGCTGCCAGCCAGCCTGTCAACTCATCTGGATATTGGGCAAAACAACAGAGAGAAAAATAATATCTTTCAGGCCTGCTGTTAAATTTAGAAGGACCCATCTGTATTCTTATCCCTGTTCATGCTGTCTCCCACACTTGCCAACACCTTTCCTGTAAATATTGAAGTCCATGAATAAGTACAAATGTAATGTATTGCATATCTAACCTCCCCCAGTAACCTGAGCAGCCTGGGCTAATATGCAATCACAAAGAGTGGGTCTAGCTGCCTCTGTCATTCAATGTAAAACCACAAGCTAAAGACAAAACCAAAAGAAACTGCACACACCAGTTGACTTTCAGGAAAGTGAGAACGACATTCCCCCCAGCTCAAAAACTCTGCATTATTCTTGAGCTAACCAAAAGATATTTTCAACAATAAATTGCATTTGATGGAGTAATGCGAATGAAGGATGGTTGTGCCTCCAGCAATCGAAGCAATTTCAAAACTGCAGGAGGGAAAAAAAACACGAGACACTAAGGACTGCACATAATCAGTTATATCCCTGCTTAATTCTGTCTGCGGTGCTGTGCAGAAGGTTCATATATCAGAAACAAAGCAGTGGAGATAGTCGAAGTGAACATGATAGAGTGAGGATAATAAAGATATATAGGAGTAAAATAATGGAAGGCCACCACAACCTCCCCACCTCCCCTCCCCACCGCCCCACCCCCACCCCTGACAAAGGTCA
Source organism: Chiloscyllium punctatum (assembly GCF_047496795.1). Taxonomy (NCBI): domain Eukaryota; kingdom Metazoa; phylum Chordata; class Chondrichthyes; order Orectolobiformes; family Hemiscylliidae; genus Chiloscyllium; species Chiloscyllium punctatum. The sequence continues at coordinate 112,942,605 of NC_092741.1, forward strand.
CGATGGAGGGTAGTGGGGATGGTAGTGATGGATAGAGATTAAACATTTCAGGAATGGGAAATCCAATATTAAGTCAGCAGATTACACCAGGACAGGTTAGGGTCTGGGAGGAGGGGAGTGGGGGTTCACTGGTTGACGTTTTGTATCAAAAAGCCTTTTCTTCAGAGGCAAAACAGAAATGTTAACGTGTTAATGAGGCAATTTTCCTGAGGATTTTGCAGTGATTGTAATTAAACCTCAGGATTTGGGACTCCCATCAGCTAAAGGGAGATGTGACATGTGGGCCACAAGATGTCAGGGGATTTTCCAGCACTGCTTGTGGTTTAGGAGGAGTAGAAGGCATTCTCACCATCTTCTTTAGACTAGCCTCCCCAAGAAATCCCTACCTCACCACCCCTGGGCTTGATGTATCAACGTTGAACTGTCACCTCCAGGCCCTATGTAGCCTATTTACATATGACCACTCAACAGAAAGCTTCTCCCGCTCCCATGATTTTATTCCCCCATGGTGTTCTTCTGTTTGAATTTTCTTCCACATGACATCTTTTCCACCGGATTCCCCGTATCCGCCATTCCTCCATTCCAAAAGGCCATATGACCATAAGACCATAAGACGTAGGATAAGAAGTAGGCCATTCAGCCCTTTGAGTCTGGTCTGCCAATCAACATGGCTGATCTGATAATCCTCAACTCCACTTTCTTGCCTTTTCCCCATAACCCTTGATTCACTCACTGATTATAAATTGATCTATCTCCACCTTAATTATATTTAATGTCCCAGCTTCAACAGCCCTCTACAGTAAAGAATTTCACGGATTCATTATCCTCTGAGAGACAACATTCCTCCTAATCTATCTCTCTTAAATATAAAACCTCTTACTCGGAAATTATGCTCTCTGGTCCTAGACACTCCCCATTTGAGGAACAACCTTATCCCATCAAGGGGCCGAACAATGTTATATGTTTCAATAACATCACTTTTCATTCTTCTATATTGCAACAAGTACAAGCCCTACCTGTTCAACCTCTCCCCATGGAGAGGTTGACAACCATGGTATCAGTGTTCCTTGGTAATCCCTCTGCCACATGATCTTTGTCCCTATGACATCTCTACCACCGATATCACTTTCTCCCCAAGTTTTCCTTCTCTTGCAGCCTCTCTCTACTCCCATCTTGGTAACTTCTCACACTCTGCAAATTGTTTCTCCTGCAATCATTCCTTTCCAACTTCTTCACTCACACTGCCATTCTCCTACCCTATGATGTAGTGGATTCCCAAGATGCCAAGCTATCCAATGAAAAGGGAAAAAAAAATGCATTCCTGCCATACAAATTGGACTGGGGAGAGGCATCACAGAAGAATCCCATTCGACCTTCATGCCAGTTTGAAGAGCTATCCATAGAGTCTAAATCCCCTGATCTTTTTCATTTTTTGCTGCATAAAACTCCCCTGCTATATTGATTCCACAGCAGGCAAGGGGTATAAATTTAATCAACAAAGACTAGGAATTAGTGTCTGCAATGAGATTATGGAACCATTGCTTTGAAAACCTATCTGGTTCCTTGATGTACCTTCCGGGACCTAATCTGTTGTTTTTGTCCTGCTAACATGTGACTCCACATCCACAGAAAAATGGTTGACTTGTATTTGGCCTCTGAAATGCCACTCAGCTCAAGGGCAATTATGGATAGGGAACAAATGATGGGCTTGTCACCAATGCAAGAACCTGTTAAAGATTAAAGGGGGAAAAATATACATTCCAGACCACAACAACTTGCTGCATTAATAAAAACCTCTCATTTTCCCCTTTGACTCTTTTGCCAATTATCTTAAGTCTGTGTGATCTAACTTTATTTGTGTTATCCTGGATACAATATTTTTAAGGTATGGTTTTAAAATTGTCCCAGCAGATTGTTTTAGCATCAATAATGTTGAAGGAATGCAGCATGCACTTATAATGTAAATGCACTGAAGTGCACGCTTAAAAAAGTCAGAGATTGTTGATTGCAGTGAGAACACTGATAAATTAATCTGAGATCAATCTCAAAACAGTTTATGTTTGAATGTCGGTGATGCATTTGTAAAATAACACTGCCACAGATAGCCTTTTAAGATCTTTCCCTGAGACAAGCAGAGGCTGAGCATAAAATATGTGGTCTGCACCCAAAATCTAAATGTTCACAGCTTTATTAATACTATCATTCTAAGTCAGCCTAAGACAGCTCTAAATCAGCAGTAAAGAGCAAGGGTCAGTGAAGTCTGATAGTAACATTGATCAGGACCTGATGAATTTTTAATCGGAAAGAGTTAAGACATTTTGTCAGTCCAATGATGAACCAAGGTCTTTCTGGACAGGTTACCTTTAATAATCTGTTCCTATAGCAGAATTATTTCCTGCTCTGGGATTTCCCTGGCTCCTAAACTTTTTAACTCTTTCTCGAATCACACAGCATGTTCTCACTATAATACAATTGGAAGAATAACCTGTGGTAAATATAATCAATTATCTGTTTATAACATGTAGGGAGCAATCTGTGTGTAGATATTCCTAATCAACCTGTTTAAACTGTGACAGTACACCACTGGAGTAGGTGACACTTGAACCCAGGGACGAGAGTGTGGTGCTGGAAAAGCACAGCAGTTCAGGCAGCATCCAAGGAGCAGGAAAATCGTGTTTCAGGCAAGAGCCCTCCCAGGTATTCTGGCTCAGAGGTATGGGCATTACTATTGCACCACAAGACTACCTTTCTGAAATGCTGCAACCAGAGATTAAATGGGTACTGTGCTAACATGACATGCCTGTTACTAAGTCTTGTTTTGGCATGAAAGTTTGGTCTTAAGTGTTGATTACATAATTTAAAATTTCCTGGAAATGTGAAAGTGGCATCTGCAGGATAGGGACCCAAATGCAGATTATGATATAACTCACATGTCGCAGTATACTGGGGTTCAACACACTGCCTTCATGGGTAATGTGGATTGCATGACCAGCAGACAGGGCAAGTTGTCTGATATGTTTCAGAGACTGGGGTTGTCGGGGTGGGTTGGGTTGTCCACAAATTCTCATGATGTGGCAATGGAGGAAATCCTGTGCCTGCTGTGGAAAAGCAATCCATCTCATCCACTGCCTCCTCATACTCTCCTACAGTAGCTGGTGCTGCTCCACTCACTTCATGCCCTCTTCCCCATTGCTCAGCCAGACAGAAGGGGAGCTCCAGAAAGATGCTGATAATCAAACTCTACCTTTTCTCTGGGTGAGTCCTAACAGATATCCACTGTAGTCACGGGACATAACTCTCACTTTCATTAGATTGAAGACCTCCGTCTTTGTGGAATGAGTGCTGCTCAAGTGTTGACAAAGTGGTCCAAGAAGTCCCCTTAGAGCTGTGCTTCAGAAGATTCTCTATACTTCAACCAACATGACACAGAGGGTAGACTTTTATGTAATGTTTGAACAAGGACACAGCTTATTGCTTCTAGGAGAGGCTATTAGTTGACGTGCTAACCACCAGAATACTGAGAGCTTCCTTAATGAACAACAGCAGGATGTTAAATGGCAGTCAGTCTCTGGAGGCCGGCTCCTAGTGCAGGCTCCAACACCTTTATCAAGGAGCCTGTAGCATGATAGAGATGGATAAGTTAATAAGATAATAACCATGGTGTAGCAGTGGTATCAAGAGTCATGTGCCAGATATTGAAGAAAGGATGCAGCAGTCTGTACTAGTAAGAAATGTACACACAGGTAACAGCATCGTGTGCAACAGTGTGAGTGGAAGACACATAGCAGAGTCAGATAGCAGTCACTCATTGGTCAGGGAAAACCATCACAGGCCACAAAGTCCCACAAGAGACACAAGCCTCATGGAGCAACGCAAACAAAACTTTGTGCTACATGTGGGCTTAAGTTTGGCCACCTTGGAGGACCTTGACCCCTTTAACATCTACGCAAAATCATGACCTTATAATCAGACAGCCCTAAGAAAGGCTATCATACTTGTGCCAGATAATCAGTAGAGTGATCCAAAAAATCCTTTTGCCCTTTCCCCATAACCCTGCAAGGTTTACTTTTTTCAATATTCATCTATTTAACTTTTGCAAGTTCCCATTGGAAGTGTTCCCCTCGAACTTTTCACACAGATTAATTATGAAAACTGGGAATCATGGGCAGGTTGGGTCAAAGGGCCTGTTTCCATGTTGTAAATCTCTGTGACTCTATGACAATGCCTTACCAAACACAACAATGCACGGTCAGCTGATTCCATTCTGCTCGTATTTACCCCAGTTTGCTTACATCTGTGCTTTTTAGGCCCATTTTGGCCCTCCTGCTGGTAGAAAATCCTCTCCCATATCTTAGCTTCTAAAACTCCAAATAATGCCATTAAATCGCCTAAACTTTTGCTGCTCTAAAGAGAACAAACCCAGATTCTCCAGACACTGAAAAATATAGAAAAAATATATATGGAGCAGATATATAAGCGGGAAGTTAAAATGTCAACATGTGAAGACGTTTATCATAAGCTTCTGAATATATTACATACTTCCTCCAAAAACATATCTCAACACTTGGGTGCATATTATATGTGGTACCAAATCAAATCTGCAGCTGTGCAAGGACACCATTTTGAGAAGCAGTGTGGAAAAGGCCTGTTTCAATGCATGTATCCATGTCTGTTGGAGATCCTCTAAAGATGCCACTTTAACTTGCTCTGTTATTGAAACTAAACACACTCAAGCAATCTGATTGGTTGGAGAAGCCCAGCAAGTCTGGCAGCACCTTTTCAGTAAGGGTCACTATACTCAAAATATTACCTCTGTTTTCTCTCTACACATGCTACAAGACCTGCTGAGTTTTTCCAACGTATTTTGTGATTGGTTTGATAGAAGTTGAATGTTGAATGTTCATTCATCTAATCCTGCAAATAAACTGATGGGCTTCAAATCCAACAGTGCTCAGCCAAGAGGCCAAGGACAGCCTTGCACATGTTAGCCTGTGCAAATGATTCCAATGACAAGTGCATATTATACTTGGTGACAAGGTAAACTTAAGTCTTCACTCATGAAAGTAAGAGCTTGTAATATATTTGGATATGTATTCTATACTTATTCACTTTATTGTTAACCACCCATATTATGTGAGTGGTTAAGTAAAAGGACTGAAGAGTCCACTTACTCCTTTAAAGTTAATAAACTAAATAGTGGACACAAATGTATTTTGAACCAAAGATGCATAAATCAGAAAGGAGAGCGATCCGAGTTTACAAAGGGCATGAATTTTTGGATTTTGTCCCCAGAACGATAGCAAGAGATATGCAGGTAGCCCCAGTTATCCAAATGTAGAGCGTTCCCAGGAAACCTTTTGTAAGCCGAAAATGGCTTAAAGCGAAGGTGCATGATTTATATGGAAAAAAAGTATCGCTATTTTTCATAAAAGCATAAATCCTATTCAGATTTGCAAATACAGGTACTAATGTAGGTCTTTTGTAAAAGTGAAATTGTGTAAAGCGAACATTTAAAAAGCACAGGATACCTGTAGATCAAAGCAGAGAAGTAATGTTGAATTGAAATATGACCCTGGTTACACCACACTTTGGAATACGTTATGAAATTCTGATCTCCATTTTAAAGAAGGGATGTACAAAGACAGGTGAATCGGAAGGATGTTGTGAAACTTGAAAGGGTTCAGAAAAGATTTACAAGATTGTTACCAGGGTTGGAGGATTTGAGCTATAGGGAGAGGTTGAATAGGCTAGGGCTGTTTTCCCTAGAGTGTCGGAGGCTGAGCAGTGACCTTACAGAGGTTTATAAAATCATGAGGGGCATGGATAGCATAAATAGACAAAGTCTTTTCCCTGGAGTGGGGGAGTCCAGAACTAGAGGGCATAGGTTTAGGGTGAGAGGGGAAAAGGGCAACTTTTTCATGCGTGTATGGAATGAGGTGCCAGAGGAAGTGGTGGAGGCTGGTACAATTACAACATTTCAAAGGCATCTTGATGGGTATATGAATAGGAAGGGTTTGGAGGGATATGGCCCATAAACTGGTAAGTGGGACTAAATTAGGTTGGGATATCTGGTCAGCATGGACAAGTTGGACCGAAGGGTCTGTTTCCATGCTGTACATTTGTATGACTCTATGACTCTAATTGTAAGGATGCACCTACTGGGTAAGGTTAAGCGTGTTGAGGCTCTTTCCTCTGAATAAAAAGGATGGCTAGCTTTCTCAGAAAGGTCTGTAAAATTGTGAAGCAGTTCAATGGGTTGGGTGTGTAGAAACAGTTCATCAGTAAGACCAGCGAAAGATGATATAAGTTTAAGACAGTCACTAACAAATAATTTGTCAAGATTGCTTTAACAGGGAGTGATAAGAATGAAGAGCATTTTTAATTAATCCATTCATGTGATGTAGCATCAGTGGCTGGACCAGCATTTGATTCCCATCCCTAAATGCCCTGGTGAAGGTGGTGATGAGCTGCCTTTTTCAATCACTGCACTCTTGGGTCGAAGCACATTTACAGTGCTGTTAGGAAAGAAGTTCCCGTTCCAGTCACAGCAAACGACGATGTAGTTCTAAGTCAGAGTGGTGCATAACTTGGAAGGGAGCTTGTAAATAATGGTGTTTGCAGGTCTGTTCTGCCCTTGTCTTTCTAGGGAGCAGGTGTCACAGGTTTGAAAGGTACTGTTTGAACGGGTTTACTATCATACATAAAGTGATATAAGTAAATAGTGCCAGTGAGTTTAAGAAGAAACTTGACATGTAACTGAGGGAGATGGACGATTTAAAAGCATTTAGGAGGTGCTTTATTAATTGGCTTTGTTGGACTGATTTGAGGAGCAAGGCTGGGAGAAAGGTCACTGTATTGGAAGGGGATACGTTGAGCATAACCAACTTGTATCATTTGGACCAAATGGCCTGTTAATGTGCTATTAATAATTCTATGTAATAATTTTACAGATGTTGCTCTTATGACAAAATAATTCCCCACAAGGGTATCCAAAAACATAAGGTAATAGGCCTTGTGAATGCTGTTCCTCCTAACTGTGAAGTACATAAGAAATCCCTGAAGTAAGGAAATGGAATGTATTTGAATCTGATGGATGGGACCAGGTGACCCAACTTACTCATTGCACCAATATTATGTTTTGCAGTTCTACTATTTGTTTAATTGCAACACATTTCATTGCATAGCTCAGAAATGTGCATTAATATTGCCACACTTTGGCAATTGTACTATTTTTGCACTTCATCTCCTATAATATAACCTTGATGAGTTTTCTGCTTTGGGAAATGGAGAAAGTAGTGTGTCCCATTAATGGGAAAGAAGTGAAAAGCACTACACTCGCATTGCTGTTTTTAAAGATTATCGACTCATTCGATTGCATGTGGGCTGGGATCAGCACCAGAGGGAACATGTCACAGCATCAGGTAAATGGGTGCATATGCTGCTCCATCTCAGGAGATTGGTCTTCTACACTGGTGCTCTGCTTTGCAAACTGCAAAATTAATAGCCCTCAGGCAAAATGGCATCCAGGAAATTCCTCTTCATTGTCACAGAGTAGTAGATGAGTGCAAAGGAGGACCAACAAAGCCAGTTAATAAAGTATCTCTTAATTGCTTTTAAATAGAGTTAGAAAGTTCCTGTTTGTAGCAACCAGACCTGAGGTCATTACAGATAGAAAATGATCAAACAATCGATGGGGCACTCTGAGTTCATAGAAATATTATCCATGGAAGGTAGCCCATCAAAGCTAAATATAATAGGTTGTGAGATCACATAGGTATCCTGCAGTAACACTAATAACCTTAGGGAACAAGAAAAGAACTTGGAAGACCTTCTCTAAAGTGACTAAATAGATTTAGGAAGAGTCCATGAATAGTTCAAAATGAGTGTCCTATTTCTTGTTCTGTGTTTGCTGCTAAGTCAATCGGCATACACTGAGGCCCCTGAACAGAAATGAAACAGAGTGTCCTGCTTATTTAATTGTGTGCAATATTTCTTGTTCAGGAAGTTCCAAAATGGAAATGGACATTGATTACAATCAACAGAAAACTAGCCATAGTCCAAAGGGACTGTGGGCATCTATCCCTATTAAAGAAAGACAACTAGTTTTATATCTTGGGAAGCACCATTCCACACATAGGCAATTTATATGTCGACCACAGCCAGAGCAGGAAATGAACCCATACCGCTAGTTGTAATCTGCAATATAAGCTGGCGACCTAACCATTTGAACACTTAAATTAAGTGTTTCTGCTTGTGCTCCACTAAGTATTTTCCCTCGAGGTTAAGAATGTGACCTTGATCCAAAAACTTTCAAGGGTCCTGATGAGTTGAAACTGAAGATTATAGCCCAATATTTGAGGATTTTGCTTCACTTGCACAGGTATGGCCAAACCTACCACCACGTTCCCACATCCATGAGGCAGTAAAACTGTAATTCCTTTTCTGCCTTATTCTTCTCCATGAAACAAAATTACAAAAAAGGGCTTCTGATTGATTCAAAGGATCAAGTTTTATTTCACATCTAAAACCAGTAGAAAAGGCAGTAGTATCAGACATAGCTAATAGGTTTTGGTCCAGAATAAGTTATGGAACAGATTTGTTCCTGCTTTGAATTATTTACAGAAGTCAGCATTCAGTTGTAATGAGATCCTGAGTGGTTAAATTTGGAATAATTTACATTTACCTACCGCCCTCAATATAATAAAACATTCGGTGGGCACTCAGCCGAACTTTAACAAGCAAAACCTGACACCGAGCCATCAAAGATCATTCCAGACATGCCACCCAAAACATGGTCAAAATGGTAGCTTAGTCGAAGCATCTCTAAGGAGGGAATGTGTGTAGAGAAGATAGGACAGAACATGATGTGGCTTAGGAAATGGGCTGCAGGATGTTGGGTGAGCAGGAGATGATGCAGGTTATGGGCAGTGGGGTGATGGGTGAATGATGCATGGTATGAGTTACTATATGGACAGTGAGGTGATGGATTAGCAGGACATGGTATGAGTCACTGTTTAGGCAGTGAGGTGATGATTGGACAGGACATGGAATGGGTTACTATATTGGTAACAGTGGCTTGATGCACTGAGGTTTATACAAAAGATGTGAGTTGGCAGCATATGAGTGATGGGCATTGATATCAACCAGGAAAGCAATTTGGTAGTTAAGTCAAGATATAACCCAAGGTATGGACAAGGGGTTCAGTAGCAGGCAAGCAGAGACAGGGCGCAGGTGAGCGATAAAATGGAGGTGGAAATAGATGGTTTTTAAAACTTCAGAAAATATTGGTTCGGAAACTTATCTTAGAGAGAAATAAAATGCCAATGTTGCAAACAGTTTGATTCAAGTAGAAAGTGAGGACTGCAGATACTGGAGATCAGAGCTGAAAATGTGTTGCTGGAAAAGCGCAGCAGGGCACACTTTCCTCATTCCTGAAGAAGGGCTGATGCCCGAAACGTCGATTCTCCTGTTCCTTGGATGCTGCCTGACCTGCTGCGCTTTTCCAGCAACACATTTTCAACAGTTTGATTCAAACTTACAAACAACTCACAAATTGTTAATAAAACCAGTGCATCCGAACAGACCATTTGAATTAATCCTGCAGGTGATATAAACAAGCGATCTTGTTCATCAGCAGAAAGAAAAACTAAATACATTCTATATTTAAGCACAAACTAACAGGTTGTTATGGTTCTGTTCGCCGAGCTGGGAGTTTGTGTTGCCGATATTTCTTCCCTGTCTAGGTGACATCCTCAGTGCTTGGGAGCCTCCTGTGAAGCGCTTCTGTGATGTTTCTTCCGGCATTTATAGTTTCCGGCATTCCTCCGGCACCACTATAAATGCCGAAGGAAACATCACAGAAGCACTTTACAGGAGGCTCCCAAGCACTGAGGATGTCACCTAGACAGGGGACGAAACGTCGTCACACAAAATTCCCAGCTCGGCGAACAGAACTACAACAACGAGCACCCGAGCTACAAATCTTCTCACAAGCTTTGAACAAACTAACAGGGTTTAATTCATTTCTACATTAGGTGGCAAGACAGGCATTTCTCTAACAATTATATTCAGGACTGTTTTAGTATCCAGTTTTTCTTTGGGTAATGTTTAACAACCATCCCAATAAAAAGGAAGACATTGTATTTCTGTAACTCTTGTTCTAACCTTCATGCATCCAAAAGCTTTATAGTCAGAAAAACCCTTTTGAAGTTGTGACACTGGTATAATGGTGAAAATGTTGTACATGGTAAGATCCCACAAACAGCACTGTGACAGTGAACAATTGATGCACTTTAGCAAACAAACTCTGCACCTGAATGGCGAGGCCTGACAGTGTCTGAGCTTTGGAACGAACTTTCACAGAACTGTGGACAATAGAATTGAAATCCAGAACCTCACAGTGTCCCTAGGGTAAGTGAACAATGCCACTGAGAGGCTGGGAGAGTAGACAGCCAAGCCTATCAGGGGAGAGGAGTCTACAAGGCATTGAGTCATGATGATTCAGGAGGTAGCAGCAGCAGGGCAAACAAGGGGAGGCAAGGGGCAGAGCATTGCAAGACATTTTCTATTCATCCCTGATGTGAGCATCGCAGTTTTTGTCCATCACTAAATGCCCATCAAACTGAATGACTTGCTTAGCCAATAAGAGTCAACCAGATTACTGTGGGTCTGGAGTCACACAAGTTCAGCTGGAGTAGGGTTTGCAGATTTCCTTTCCTAAAGGCAGTTGTTTCAAAAGATTATATTCCAGAAATATTAATGAATATAAACTGTGCATGATGGGATTTTAACCCACGTTCACTAAGCACTATCCTGGACTACTAGATTACTAACCTAGTGTCACTACTACAACACCATCATTATCCACTGTACGAGAACCGACTATGGCACAAATTGGGGATCAATCTCAGATGATCCCACCCTACCCAACTAAGTTATATGCTCTGGTCATCTTAAGAACAAACTGCCCTGACATTACAGAATCTAATTCCAAATCATTGTGATTATTTTTAGTATTCTTCAGAACTTTGTGTCGCTTCCTGGTAGTTCTGTTTAAGCAGCAATTATTGGAGATAATGAATTTAAATTAATTAATTGCACTGAACAGCATAATTTGCTGTTTTAAGATTCCATTTGTGTCACCTTGAACTAAAACTGGCCACTGCATGAATTAATTCAGACTCATTAGCTCCTCTAAGTCTACCAAAAAGATCTAGATAAAACCGTAATCCTGAAAGAAAGGACCCAGTCAAAAACGCACAACATGTTGAATTTTAGGTGTGATCTGATGGTGAAAGAGCTCTCTTCTCTAGGTTGAACAAGTTGCCCTTGGAGTGCAGTTCCTCATTTCCAAGATGAAATGTAAAGACTATTCAAGGGCATAAGCTTTGTTCTAGCTATACAAAAGTAGTTAGCCCATGTGGGGAGTGTTTTAAACAGTTCTAAACACCCTATCTTACAGATACATTGGCTTTGAAGGGAGTGCAGTGCAGATTTTTAAGAATCCCATCAGGTCTCCAAGGGTTAGGTTATAAGCAGACTTTGTATTAACCAGCATTGTGCTCCCTGGAACACAAACGGTAAAGAGTTATTTGTTCTAACTTCTGATTTTGAAAGGATTTCATTGAGTCAAGGGAAACTGTGTTGGAAGGTTCAGGACAAGGGGACATAAGGTGAAAATTAGAACTAGGTCCTTCAGGACACACATTAGGACAAACTCTCAGTGCAACAGATGGCGGCAGTGTAGAAATCTCCCTCATAAAAACAATGGATGGCAAATTCATTCTCAATGTAAATGATAGATGAACAGGTTTCAGCTACATATTGGCAATGGAGCCATGTTAGTTGAATGTCATTAGGTCACAAGTCAGTTGTAATCTCATTGAATATCCCAAACAAATATATTCCCACAAAGAAAGGGATTAGAATCCCTAAAACTGGGACCTCTTGAATGCCTAGGAGTGCAGAGACTTGGATGAGCAAAAGGTTAAGTCTATGGGAGATGCCAATATTCCAATACATCCTCATTCGTTCATGGGATATAGGCTTCACTGCTTAGACCAACAGTTATTGCCCATTCCTAATTGCCCTTGATAAGATGTTTCTGGGCTACCTTCTTGAATTGCTGCAGTCAATCTTTGGTTGATAGACCCACCATACAGTTAGGGAAAGAGTTCAAGATTTTGACCTGGGGATATGAAAGGACTTGCAATATATTTCCAAGTCAGGATGGTGAATGGCTTGGAGATGCAGGTGGTGATGTTCCCATATATCTGCTGCCCTTGTCCCATGTAGTAGTGGGCATGCATCTAAAAGTTGTTGTCTAAGTACCTTGGTAAATTTCTTCAGTGCATTTTGTAGATGGTACACACTGCTACCACTGAGCACCAGTGGTAAAGGGAGTGAATGTGGCTGTAGAGCCAATCAGGCAGGCTGCTTTGTCCTGGATGGTCATAGAGTCATAGAGCTATACAGCACAGAAACAGACCCTTCAGTCCAATGTGTCCATTCCAACCAGATATCTGAAATTAATCTAGTCTTATTTGCCAGCACTTGGCCCATGTCCCTTCCTATTCATATACCTATCGAGGTGCCTTTTAAATGTTGTATTATACCAGCCTCCACCACTTCCTCCAGCAGCTCATTCCATACACGCACCACCATCTACATGAAAAAGTTGCCCCTTAGGTCCTTTTTAAATTTTCCCCCTCTCGCCCTAATTATGGTGTCGGGCTTCTTGAGTGTTGTTGGAGCTGCATCCATCCAGGCAAGTGGGGAGTATTCCATCACATCCTTGATTTTGTGTTGAAGATGGTAGACATCTCCAGAAAGCCTATAGCTGCAGAGAAAGTGCATTGGTGAAATCAAGAAAGCGAACTTAGGCACGAAGATATATTCAGACGTAAAATCAATGAATACCAATAAATGTCTAATCAATTCAGAAATTGTAAAAGAGCTATGAGAGAAAAGAATGGAGTCAACTGGAAATCAAACAGATAACTTGTATGCAATGATAGTAGACATAGAGATAGTGTTTAATTAATAATTAGATCAAGATTTTCCAGACTTTGCCTGTGCTGAGTCAGCAGGGGTATTGGTGGTTTCAGAAGCTGTAGACAGCTGGAATGGGTCCTCCAGCAGCTGAGGGCTAGCAGCCCACCATTTGGGAGTGGGCGTCATTGAAAAGCTATATCTCTAAAAGGAACAATTTCTAATAAGTGCGCATTACAATGACTGACCTGGATAAGGATTTGAAAGTTACAACAACCAGAGGGACAGAGAGGAAAACTGAGACACTGATCTCTCTCCATGTCAAGTAAGCTGCTCCTTTGCTGAAAGACCTTGTGCTGGGTGTCTTCCAGCTGGAGCTGATAAGTTGGATAAAACCTTAGGTTAGGCCACAGTCAGAAAAATGTGTGTGGGTCTGGCTGAATTGTAATAAAACAAGAGATGATCCAGGGGAGATTTATGAGAATGTGAAACTGGAGAATATGATAAAAGATTAAACAGTCTCGAATTGTTTTCTCTGGAGTGCAGGAGGCTGAGTGGATACTGAGTTCAGATGCATAAAATGAAGACCCTCGGCAGAATGGAGAGGAAGAACATACATCCCTCAGCAGAGAGGTCAATAAGCAAGGATCATAAATTTAAAATAATTAAAATAATGGGAACTTCAGATAAATTTTTATTTCATTCAGCGTTGTCAGAACTGCACTCCCTGAAAGGATGGTAGAAGCAGAATCTTTCATAATATTTGAACAACGGTTGGAAATAGCCTTGTGTTGCTGTAACCTGCAGGGCTCAAGATCAAGAATCAGAATATGGGATAAGGCAGGCTAGACATTTTACACACTGCTCAGATATGATGGGCTGAATGGTTTCCTTATGTGTCATAGAATTCTATGACTTTATGGCCTATTCCTGTTCCAGTCAGGAGCCCATAGAACCTCTTTGCCACGAAAACCGAGATGATTCATTTAGCTTCCTCTGTCACATACCTCCCATTTCCATGCCAACTTGGCTAAGCTCAGCCTGCAAGCCCTGTGTTCTCGCAAGGAACTTATCTTTCTCTGGTTTCTCACTGACTTCACGGTCTCTCCAAACTCAAAACAGTGTTTGAAACACAGCTCACCTCCTATTCTTCTATTCCCACTAAATTGCGAAACAATCATCTTCAATTCCTTTCCCCAGTGTTCACCAATATTGACATGTTTTTTTCTTTGCAAGTGCTGCCCCATCCCTTTCAAATCTGCCAGCATCACACTGCTGTCTATCCTTCACATCTCTCCTATGGCCCATTTTCAACCATCACTTCCTCTTCAAAGTCCCTAATTGTGTTGCTGCCACTCAAATCTGTATTACTTGTTGCTGCATCTCCATATTTGAATCCTCTCGAGTCTGATATGGGAGCCTGTGACAATGTCACAGGAATCTTTATGACTGTGGCCATGTTAAACTATCCTTCCTTGTTCTCCTGACCTGTATCCCTGACAATTACATGCAAACAACTTCCCGAGTTCACAACCCAGTAAAGGTACTTTGCTCTTGGTGTTAATTCACTGAAGACTGTGCCGCAATGCAGCAGAGAGCAGGATCTTCCAGGAGCTAATTGACAAAAAAAATCAGAGGCCAAATCATTCCATGTGCTAAAATAGGCATGTGATACATTTACTTTTGTCTATGATACGTTGACTGCTGTTGTCACATTTCGAGATGTGTGATATACTTATTCGTCCCAAAACATTTCTAGATGTGTGAGATCTTGCTGCCGAAGAAGTAACACTTTTGCTCCATGAGATGCGGAACAGCCTCAGGATTTTCTCAACATGCCTTCATAATTAATTAAAATCGAACTGCTATCAGAATAATGACTGCCACTTCAACAGCAGTGCACAAGCTTTTCATCAAACCCTTCATCCTAAGAGTTTGGAATTCTTGCCTCCACTGTGCCAGAGCTTTATTTTTAAAAGGCATTGCTTTTATGATTTGTTGCACAGAAAAAAATGAGCGTCTTTACGAGTTGCATTACCTGAGAAAAAAATGACATGGTTAGAAGTGGATTGACAAGTGAACGTATCAGCTGGGAGGGATTTCCAAATGAAATCCTTGTTTCTGCACAGAAAATGTTTCATATGTAATTTTTAACTTGTGAAATTAATTCTCAGTGTTTCACATAATAAGTCCAGCTGAACTCTCTAAAGGGCCCTGTTTAATTATTAAATTGGGTTGACAAAGGAAGTTTTTGTTGCTCCCATGTTGATAGATGTTTCAAAGGATGCTAAGATGAAGAGGTTGAGACGCTGCCTCAGACTATCACAAGCAACACAGAAAATGCACCAAAACATGCCATCTTAAAATTCAGATTACTGTCCAACTTCATTCTAAACAGTGTAAAAGTGGGAAAAGAAAATCTAACTGGAAATTGCAATTTCAGTTCTTTGAAGAGTTGAGTTCGAACTGATTGGAGATTTCAAGCTTATTTTCCAGCTCAGTTTACAGGAGGAAGGGAAATCTTATTTGCAGCACATTGTTGTTTTCCAAACAATTAGAAGTCCCTAGGAGACTAACAGTGCTCACAACTTTATGACTAATTGAGCATTCTTAATCATTTTATCGGTTCTCATTACTTCTGGCAGATATTGATAGAGAGTGCAGACAATTAGAATAGCAGCAAAATGTGGGTGAGCTTAGAAACCAATTGTCAGAATCTATTTTCACAAAAACTATTTAGCAATGTCACACGTTCTGTGTGAGCCAAGAAAGGCTCAAGCTATGGAAGAAGTTGGAAAGTACTAATGAGTTTCTTGTGGTGCTGCTATAGTTGCTAACACTTTTTAAAAAAAACTCAGGGAATTATTAATTATAAAAAAAAGGTTCCAATGAAAAATAGAGTGGTTTGGCTGATGGCCAAGAATCATGCAATCTGGCTGTGTATTTTCCAATTGGCATAGATAAAGCAGGGTACCTTGGAGATGGATATGTCAAGTGGATAATGTCCAGATCTGGGGTCAAAGTAGGGGAGGGAGAAGAGTGGCTGTGCACTGAAATCTTTAGGGATATATCCAACCAGTGAATCCCTAAAGTGGCTTAGTGGGTGGTGCTTTTGCGTCTGAATTTGGAGGTTGCAAGTTCCAATCTCACTCCAGATATTTGTGAATAGCAGTTTAGCCTGATATCCTACTGCTGTATTGAGGGAATGCTATCCTGTCCGGGGTATTCATCTTTCAGATGAGATATTAAACTGAAGCATCTGCCTACTCTCTCAGGTAGTAAAAAGACATGCAAATAAGAGCAATAAGTTCTTCCCAATGTTCTCACCAATATTTCTCTCTCAATCAATGTGCTGGATTATCCAGTTGTTCGCACATGGACAGGTCTGGGAGTTAAGAGGAGGAGTGGGAGATGATGGTAAGGGCTATAAGGTCTAACAGTCATGGTTACAATGAAGCTCCATTAATGGGGATGGGCTTTGTATCATGCCAACGTTGCCAACTACCCACTTCCATTGTCCCCTTAAAGTCTGCTTCCAGAGATGAACACTCAACTTCACCTTGCTCTGGCCTCCCCAGGATTAAAGTGTGGCAAGCAGGGACCTCTTTGAGAGGTACAAATTCATGATGTAGGGAACTTTCCAGACTCACTTCCAGTCTCCTTCACAGAAATCCGTTGCAATATATGAACTGACAGAAGTGAAATAATCTTACAGCCATCAGAAATAGTGTAAATTATAAGGCTCATTTACTATTTGTGACACTGTCTGCCTAACACTTTGGTGAGTTACATTTTTCATTCCTATCCAATGCCAATGGAAAAGGTAGAACTTGCTAGTCGATTGTACGAGGAGAAAGTGAGGACTGCAGATCAGAGCCGAGAATATAGTGCTGGGAAAGCACAGCAGGTCAGGCAGCATCCGAGGAACAGAAAAATCGACTTTTCGTGCATAAGCTCGTCAGCAGGAAAGGCAGAGGAGAGGACTTAGGGGGTACAGTGCGAGTGGGGCTCACTGAGATCTTTGTAGAGAGAAGAGGAGAACTTCAAGGTAGGCATCCTTGGAAGAGGCTTCGCAGTAAAGTTGAAATCAGCTAGGAGAAAGTGAGGACTGCAGATGCTGGAGATCAGAGTTAAGAGTGTAGTGCTGGAAAAGCACAACCAGTCAGGCAGCATCCGAGGAGCAGGAGAATCAATGTTTCAGGCATAAGCCCTTCATCAGCATTCCTGATGAAGGGCTAATGCCCGAAATGTTGATTCTCCTGCTCTTTGGATGCTGCCTGGCCTGCTGTGCTTTCTCAGCACTACACTATTGACCAAGAGATGATATTTAATACCTTGCCCTCTGCAATCTGCATCGTTGCTCCCCATTTATGCTATAGTTGACTCTGTCAAAAATGTCTAGTAAGAAGTGACAGCAATGCAGGTAACAGTGAGGAAGGGCAGGAGCAAGGATAGAAAGCAAGAGAAGCAGTAGGTTATTTAGCACTTTAAAATTGCTCCACTATTCAATATAATTACGGTTGATCATCCAACTTCATACCCTGATTCTGCCTTCTCCTCATACCATTTGATCCTTTTAAACCTCAAAGCTTTATCTAAATCCTTCCCAAAGTATTCAGTGTTTTGGCTTCACCTGCTTTCTGTGGTAAAGAATCCCATAAACCCACCACACTCTGGGTGAAGAAGTTTCTCCTCATCTCAATTCTAAATGGCTTGTCCTGTATCCTTAAACTGTGACTCCTCATTCTGGACTCCCAGTCATTGAGATTATTCTTTCTGCTATTACCTTGTCTAGTCCTGTTAAAATTTTATATATTCCTGTCAGATCCCCTGCATCCCGAGCCAAATTCTTCTAAACTCCAGTAAATATAGTTCTACCTGATTCAAATAAAAGTCGCTTGAGAAAATACAACAGCCAGGGAAGCAAACCACCTGAAATAAGATCCAGGCATTGTGAGGTGGGAAGATTTTGGTTGTCTTGTTTCTAATGCCTGATAACTCTGTGTTGATTGCTCACTGTTGTCCGCAGCAAGTCTTGCAAATGCCTTTCGTTGGCTGCAAGCCTGAACACGGGTTACAAACTAAAACATACCAGATAATATCAACCTTCAGCTCCTCAAACATTTTGGCTGGACCAGGTGCTGGAAGTCATTCTAAATTGAGTCGGATCTGGAAAGACACTGAAAATGACAGAACATGGCAGAAATGCCATGATTTTCCATCGCTGCCCTGGAGTCTTTGGTGTAGGGCGTAAAAGAAGCCTGGGGATGCGATCTGTCCACACTAGAGCAGGAGGTCCCAAAGACAAACAGGAGTAGACTTTTCTGGCAGTCAATTGTTCCAGGTCCAAAAGACATGGACCCAGAAATTCAACAATCTCACAAAAGAAGTAAAGATTACTATGAATACACCTTAATATGCCACATCTCATTAAGGGACCCTATTTAACTGCACTGTAAGTCTATCAACAACAATCACACTTCAGAATTTCAAGGAAGCAGCTCAACATCACATGGTGGCCAATAAATGATGGCCCAACCAATTATACCCAGTTCCTGCGAAGGAATTAATTAAAAATCGTGAACCTCAAACACTGCTCAATACACCACACCCCTAATACTCACCTACCAACAATCTCTGCTAACATAACTCACCTCCCACCTAACATCTGCAAATAGGCCTCAGCCTCACACACTGATAGCTATTCAACAGGGACACTTACTCACAAAAGCACTTTCCTTTTTTCTGCAACACATAGGCAAAGGTACTGACATAGTAAAAATGTCACTGAGCCGGTAATCCAGAGGTCCAGTCTGGGCAGGATGGTGGCTCAGTGGTTAGCACTACTGCCTCACAGTGGGTTCGATTAATGCCTCAAGCGACTGTCGATGTGGAGTTTACACATTCTCCCTGTGTCTGCGTGGGTTTCCTTCAGGTGTTCTGGTTTCCTCCCACAGTCCAAAGATGTGCAGATTAGGTGAATTGGCCATGCTAAATTGCCCACAGTGTTCAGAGATGTGTAGGTCAGGTGCATTAGTCTGGGGGAAAGTGTAAAAAGTAATATGGTAGGGGAATGGGTCTGGATGGGATACTCTTCAAAGGATTAGTGTGGGTTTGTTGGGCCAAATGGCCTGTTTCCTGTAGGAATGGCCTGTGGAGATTCTATGATGCTTTGGGGTCAGGGATTCAAATTCCAGCATGGTAATTGGTGAAATTTAAATTGAATTAATACATCTGAAATTTAAGATTAACCTGAGGAAGTTGTCACTTTCTTCTGTTCCATACCTGTCTGGTTCACTGTAATTATGGATGGGAAACAAATATTGGTATTGCCAGCAAAATTCATATCAAAATAAAGGAAAGATAAATTAGCGTGACTGGACTAACATAAGACTACATATACTGATTGTCATATAGGAAACTGTACTCACCATTAACAGGGCAGCCATGACTAAGACCATTGTTGTGGTTCTGTTCGCCGAGCTGGGAATTTATGTTGCAGACGTTTTGTCCCCTGTCTAGGTGACATCCTCAGTGCTTGGGAGCCTCCTGTGAAGCACTTCTGTGATGTTTCCTTCGGCATTTGTAGTGGTTTGAATCTGCCGCTTCCAGTTGTCATTTCCAGCTGTCCGTTGTAGTGGTCGGTATATTGGGTCCAGGTCGATGTGCTTATTGATTGAATCTGTGGATGAGTGCCATGCCTCTAGGAATTCCCTGGCTGTTCTCTGTTTGGCTTGTCCTATAATAGTAGTGTTGTCCCAGTCAAATCCATGTTGCTTGTCATCTGTGTGTGTGGTTACTAAGGATAGCTGGTCGTGTCGTTTCGTGGCTAGTTGGTGTTCATGGATGCGGATCGTTAACTGTCTTCCTGTTTGTCCTATGTAGTGTTTTGTGCAGTCCTTGCATGGGATTTTGTACATTACATTGGTTTTGCTCATGCTGGGTATCGGGTCCATCGTTCTGGTGAGTTATTGTCTGAGAGTGTCTGTTGTTTTGTGTACTGTTATGAGTCCGGGTCCATTCCTGCTCACACCAATCACTCACACCAATCAGGAATGGACCCGGACCATAGAACAAACCATCACCATAGGACAGAACAGGACCACACACCGCAAAAAAAAACGGCACTAAAAGAAAAAAATGGCCAAACTAACACACAACAGAGAGGACACCACAACACATACCTGGGTTAGAAACCTCTCCCACAGACAGCTCACAGACACGGAAAGAACAATACTGGCCAAGGGACTCAACTACAATCACAGGGACGCCAAGACAGCAGACTTCCTAGCAGCACTAGAATGCACACTCAGGAACAATGGACTGACAGAAGACACAACAAACAGTGAGACAAAGTATCGTACCTCTGATAACAAGGAAAAGACAAACACATAACCTCAACACCAAGGAGAGGGAAGCACTAAAATCACTAAGAAACTATAAGAACATAATCATACTACCAGCAGACAAAGGCAGAATGACGGTCATCATGGACAAAGCAGACTACATCCAAAAAGCGCAACAACTACTTGCAGATACCAACACCTACCAAAAGAGGGAGTTTGACCCCACCCCACAGCTCACCAATAGGATAAACAACACACTGAGGAATCTACAAAAAAATGGACAGATAACTAGGTTTGACCTACAAAGAGTAAAACCTGAAAGCAACAACACCCCCAGATTCTATGGACTACCTAAAGTGCACAAACCAGACATCCCACTCAGACCCATAGTATCACTACCAGGGACACCATCACACAAACTGGCTAAAGAACTACAGCAGAAACTGAAACACCTGATCAGCGGATCCAGACAATCTATACAATCAACACAGGAATTCTTGGACATCATCAGAAATATACACATAGACAAGGAAGAAACTATGGTCTCATTCAATGTAATGGCACTGTTCACCTCTATCGACAAAACCCTAGCCGGAGAAACAATAGCCAACCTGCTGGACATACAGAACAGACAACAGGATGTTGAACCTATCAACAAAGACTGCATACTCAAACTACTGGACCTGTACCTCACAACACACTTCACTTTCAACATCCAAATATATGAACAAATCAACGGCACACCCATGGGCTCACCCATCTCTGGACTCATAGCAGAAGCGGTAATACAAAGATTAGAACAAACAGTCTTACCGCAAATTCAACCCAAACTCTGGGTCAGATATGTGGATGACACCTTTGTAATCATTAAAAACACAGAAATAGAGAACACACACCGGATCATCAACGCCACACTCACAGGAATCCGATTCACTAGAGGAAGAAAAGGACAACCAACTCCCATTCGTAGACGTGATAGTACAGAGAACACCTAATGGAGAATTCACCACAAAGGTTTACAGGAAAGCTCCACACACACAGACCAAGTCCTGAACTACGAAAGCAACCACCCCAACACACTCAAAAGAAGTTGCATCAAGACACTATTCAAAAGGGCCACAACACACTGCAGCACACCAGAACTGCAAAAAGAGGAAGAAGAACACCTATACAATGTATTCGCCAAAAACGGATACCCGCGCAATTTCATCAACAGATGCCGAAGGGAAATACAACGGAACGAGGACATGCCGCAGCCCAACGGACTAGCCACACTACCATACATCAAGAGCATTTCCGAACTGACAGCCAGACTACTGCGACCACTAACCAACAAACCAACAGCCACTCTCAGACAACAACTCACTAGAACGAAGGACCCGATACCCAACATGAGCAAAACCAATGTAGTGTACAAAATCCCATGCAATGACTGCACAAAACACTACATAGGACAAACAGGAAGACAGCTAACGATCTGCATCCATGAACACCAACTAGCCACGAAACGACACGACCAGCTATCCTTAGTAGCCACACACACAGATGACAAGCAACATGAATTCGACTGGGACAACACTACTATTATAGGACAAGCCAAACAGAGAACAGCCAGGGAATTCCTAGAGACGTGGCACTCATCCACAGATTCAATCAATAAGCACATTGACCTGACCACTGCAACGGACAGCTGGAACTGACAACCGGAAGCGGCAGATTCAAACCACTACAAATGCCGGAGGAAAGTCACAGAAGCGCTTCACAGGAGGCTCCCAAGCTCTGAGGATGTCACCTAGACAGGGGACGAAACGTCTGCAACACAAATTCCCGGCTCGGCGAACAGAACCACAACAACGAGCACCCGAGCTACAAATCTTCTCACAAACTTTGACTAAGACCATGGACGTTGCCAGGGTTGAATGATTGAAGAGAGCTGCATGAGAGTAGCAAGAGATTTCTGTTTGCTAGGGGATAAGGTCACACAGACATCTTGCTGCAGAGGGCTCAGGTGCCCACTTTCCTGGGGCAATCTACCGCAAAAGGTTCAATGGTCAACATACTGAAATACTTGGCTTATTAAAGAGCTGCCTAGACGTCTGTTGGCAGTGTTAGCGAGAATGTAGATATCTGATATCTTTGCCCAAGGCTTTAAGCAGACTTTGTAGCATAGTAGTGTCAAATTAAAAGAGATCAGGAGTCTCCTGTAAGCCAGAAGCTCCTGTAAGCCCATTGAATGCCCTGGATGTTTCTGAGCTTTCAAAACAAAACCTGATCAGGTTAGACTGCACTGGGTGGGGCACTATAATAAGTATCAAAGCGTTCATGTAAACTTATAGAACTGCACACAAATGTATTAGAATTTATCAAATTAAAATAAAAATCTCTAGGGTGATGACACACCCCTGCCCCTGTGGTGCCCCACTAGTCCCAAATATCCTCTATTGTGCCAAAGGACACTACATGCAGCTATTTGAAGGACACCTGAGTGCAGACATAACCACAGAAGAGGGACATACAGTCAGGCACTACAAACATCTTGATGCTTGGACCTGCTGACAGCCACTTTGGGTTGGTCTCCAATCTTCCCACCCAACCCTTTTGTTTAGCTGTTTCTATGTCATACATCCTATGTAATCTTATCTCCTCCATCACTTCAATACTGGAATTAAAGTAGATTCACTTGAAGAAGGCTCTTCAATAATAGTATTGTCTGTAGTTCTAGGCCAGAAGATCTTAAGTTCGGGTCTTACCTGCCATGGACGTCATACCTGAACAGTTTGATTAAAGATCCATCTGTTCAGATTTACTTAAATTCAGGATTTGCTAGTAATAAAAGGTAGGTTTGTATATCAATAGGGCCTTTCTCAAAGGACATTCCATAGCTCTGCACGGTTAATGTCATGAGTTTGACAAGAAGTCAAGGTCGTAATGCTGTAACTGGAGAGACTGCCTATGCAGGAATGATTAATGACCCATTATTTAATGTCTGTGGAAAATTTAAACTTCTAGACACTGTGGCGATGGGGATGGGATAACAAAGTAGCAATGAAAACTGGTCCATACCTGCCACGTACCTTGGTCTGTATATTTGTTTGTTTTTGCATACTATCAATTTGAAGGATAGCCTTAAAATTAAAACCAGCCTGTTCAGGGATGATGTCAGGAAGCACTTCCTCACACAAAGGAGAGTGGAAATCTGAAACTCTACTCCTCTAACGAGCTATTTAAGCTGGAAAGTAATTAAAATATTAAAATGGAGATTAAAAGAAACAAAGAAAAGAGCAAAGAAAATTTACAGCCCAGGAACAGGCCATTCGGCCCTCTAAGCCTGAGCCAATCCAAATCTACTGTCTAAACCTATTGCCCAATTCCGAAGCAGCTGCATCCCTCTGCTCCGCACCTACTCATGCATCTGTCCAAACGCATCTTAAATGAATCTACCGTGCCTGCCTCTACTATCTCTCCAGGCACCTACCGCCCTCTGTTTAAAGTACTTGCCGTGTATATCCCCCTTAAACTTTTCACCTCTCACCTTGAAAGCGTGACCTCTCGTTAATCCTTCACGCTGGGAAAAAGCTTATCTCTATCTACCCTGTCTATATCCTTCATGATTTTGTAGACATCAATCACGTCCCCCCTCAATCTCCTTTTTTCTAATGAAAACAAACCTAACCTACTCAACCTCTCTTCATAGCTAGCACTTTCCATACCAGGCAACATCCTCGTAAACCTTCTCTGCACCCTCTCCAAAGTGTCCACTCCCTTTTGGTAATGTGGCAACCAGAACTGTACACAGTATTCTAAATGCGGTCGAAACAATGTCTTGTACAATGTTAACATGACCTGCCAGCTCTTATACTCAATACCCCATCTGTTAAAGACAAGCATACCTTCTTGACCACTCTGTCCACCTGTGCAGCAACCTTCAGGGTACAATGGACCTGAACTCCCAGATCTCTCTGCTCATCAACTTTTCCAAGGCTCTTCCATTTACTGTATAATTCGCTCTCGAATTAGATTTCCCAAAATGCATCATCGCACATTTGCCTGGATTGAACTTCTCCACCCAACTCTCCAGTCTATCTATATTCTCTGTATTCTTTGATAGTCCCTTATACTTTCTGCTACTCCACCAATCTTTGTGTCATCTGCAAACTTGCTGATCAGACCAACAGTGCCCTCTTCCAGATCATTTATGTATATCACAAACAACAGTGACCCCAACACTGATCCCTCTGGAACACCACTGGTCATCTTTCACCATTTCGAGAAATTCCCTTCAACTTCAACTCTCTGTCTCCTGTTTCTCAACCAGTTCTTTATCCACCTAGCTAGAACATCCTGCACACCATGTGACTTCACCTTCACTATTAGTTTACATTGGAGAACCTTATCAAACGCCTTACTAAAGTCCATGTATATGACATCTACAGCCCTTCCTTCAACTATCAACTTGGTCACTTCCTCAAAGAATTCTATTGAGTTGGTAAGGCATGATCTCCCCCTCACAAAACCATGTTGCCTTTCACTGGTAAGCTCATTCTTTTCTAAATATAAATAGATTTTATCCCTCAGTACCTTCTCCAGCAACTTTCCCACCACTGACATCAGGGTCACTGGTCTGTAGTTACCTGGAATATCCCTACTACCCTTCTTGTACAGGGGGACAACATGAGCAACCTTCCAGTTCTCCGGCACCTCACCTGTATTTAAGGATGCTACAAAGATATCTGTCAGGGCCCCAGATATTTCCTCAGCAACCTAGGATAGATCCCATCCGGTCCTGGGGATTTGTCCACCTTAATAACCTCTAGCCTACCCAATATCTTCCCTAGTTATGTCAATGTGATCTAGAGTAATCAAACTTCTATCTCTAAGCTCAACATTCATCATGTCCCTCTCCTCAGTGAACACTGATGCAAAGTTATTTTTAGGTTTTCTTGATAGGCAAGGGCCTTGAGGGTTATGGAACCAAGGCTGGTAAATTGAGTTAAGATATAACTGAATGATGGAACAAGCTAAAGGCCACCTCCTATTCCTATGTTCCACTGCTGTTTGCTGACGTGACATATTAACATAAATACCAAACTTAGTTGCACAATATGAATTATGCAGTGACCATTCATTAACATAGATTCATCTAAAGTGGATTCAGTACACTGAGATTGATGACTATCTTAAACAGAATACACGTATGAACTGTATTGCACAAATAAGCCAAATCTTCACTATTTACCAATGTAGTAGCTAATTGCTGCTCAATCAACCTTATAACCAGCTGTAGAGGTCTGTTAGATTCAATTAGAATTACAATCTTTCTAACAGATCACAGTACTGGATCAGAGACAGACTTTGAAAAGTGAGGACTGAAAATTGATGAGTTTTCTCAGAAACTTTGCAAATACAGGTTGAACCAACTGTAACAGAAGGCATCGGGAATTCTGGGCCAGAGCGAATAAAAATCACCTCCGCTCAGTGCTCATCCAAGCAGCATCTCACATCAGGGTGCAGTTTCCTTGCCAATGGGAGCAGCAACAATCTCAATGAGAGAACATTAAGGCAAGAGAGTCTGGCAGGGGGAAGGAGTCAGGCTTCAGATGTACAAGTAGGAATAAAAGATGCAGTAGCAATAAGAGGGGGTTGTGAGGAAACATTGGGAGAGGGTTTCGGGACAAAGAGCAAAGAAAATTACAGCACAGCAACAGGCCCTTCGGCCCTCCAAGCTTGCACCAATCCAGATCGTCTATCTAAACCTATCGTCTATTTTCTGAGGATCTGTATCCCTCCGTTATCTGCCCATTCATATACCTGTCTAGATACATATTAAATGATGCTATCATGCCCGCCTCTACCTCCTCCGCTGGCAACATGTTCCAGGCACCCACCACCCTCTGCGTTTATTTCCCTTCAACCTTTCCCCTCTCACCTTGAACCTGTGACCCCTAGTAATTGAGCCCCCACTCTGGGAAAAAGCTTCTTACAATCCACCCTGTCTATACCTCTCATGATTTTGTAGACCTCAATCAGGTCCCCCTCAACATTCATCTTTCTAATGAAAATAATCCTAATCTATTCAACCTCTTCATAGCTAGTGCCGTCCATACCAAGCAACATCCTTGAAAAGAGGCCTGAACAATCTCCATCCACCACCACTCTCCTGGCTGAACTTGTTGTCTCTCTCAACAACTTCTTCAACTCATCCCATTTTCTTCAAATCAAAGGTGTAGCATTGAGTACCCGCATGGGTCCTAGCTATGCCTGCCTTTTCATGGAGTATGTGGAACATTTCTTGTTTCAGGCCTACCCGGGTCCCCTCCCACAACTGCTTTATCGGTACATCGATGACTATTTCGGTGCGACTTCAGGCTCTCGTCCTAACCTGGAAAAATTTATAAACTTCGCTTCCAGTTTCCATCCCTCCATCACCTTCACCTGGTCCATCTCCAACACTTGCCTTCCTTTCCTTGACCTTTCTGTCTCCATTTCTGGCAATAGTCTCTCCATTAATATCCATTACAAGCCCACTGACTCCTACAGCTATCTGACTACAGCTCTTCTCACCCTATGTCCTGTAAGGACTCTATCCCTTTCTCTCAGCTCCTTCGCCTCTGCAGCCTTTGTTCTGATGAGGCCACTTTCCAAAGTGGTGCTCTTTGTTTGTGCTCCTTCTTCTCCAACTGTGGCTTCCCACCTACAATTGTTGACAGGGCTCTCGACAGCGTGCGGTCCATCTCCCATGCCACGACCCTCACCCCCTCCTTCCCCTCCCAGAACAAGGATAGGGTCCCTCTTGTTCTCACCTTTCACTCCACCAGCCTTCACATGCAAAGAATAATCCTCCGCCATTTTCGCCAACTCCAACACGGCGCCACCACTAAACACATCATCCCTTCCCTCCCCTGTCTGCATTCTGCAGAGATCGTTCCACTCCTCCATCACACCTCACACCTCTCACATCGCACATGGCAACTTCCCATGCAATCGCAGAAGGTACAACACCTGCCCCTTTACCTCTTCCATGCTCACCATCCAAGGCCCTAGACACTCATTTCAGATTAAGCAGCATTTCACTTGTACCTCTTTCAATTTGGTCTATTGCATTCGTTGCTCCCAATGTGGTCTCCTCTATATCGGAGAGACAAAACGCCAATTGGGTGATCGCTTTGCTGAGCACCTTCGGTCTGTATGCAATCAGGTCCCGGACCTTCCTGTGGCTTGCTACTTCAACACACAATCCTGCTCCCATGCCCACATGTCTGTCCTTGGCCTGCTGCAATTTTCCAGTGAAGCTCAACTCAAACTGGAGGATCAGCATCTCATTTTCCGACTAGGCACGTTATAGCCTGCCGGTCTCAACATTGAATTCAACAACTTCAGATAATTTTATTTCATTAATTTTATTTACCTTTATATATATATTTTCTTCACTGTTCTGTACCTCTTATTTCTTGATTATCTCTCTTTCTCTCGCTCCCCACTCTCTCATCACCTTTTTCCTCTCCTCTTCCCCCTTTGCTACCCTTCTCCCCTGTTTTCCACTTTGCCTCTGCTTCACCCCTTCCCCCCAACCCCCACATATTTTGTCACATAGCACTGGCTTCAGCCTTGGTCATTCACAGCTCCTAATCTCCCTATAATCTCTCTATGCACTGTCATTATCATCTCTTTATTGCTACTTTTGCTTCTGGAGCCAGTACTCACCTTCTCTCAGCCTAGTATAAATACCTCGCTATTTCTCCCCTTTTTTTAGCTTTGACAAAGGGTCAGTTAGACTCAAAAAGTCAGCTCTTTTCTCTCCTTACAGATGCTGCCAGACCTGTTGAGATTTTCCAGCATTTTCTCTTTTGGTTTAACATCCTGGTGAGCGTCCTCTGTACCCTCTCCAAATCATCCACTTCCTTTCGGTAATGTGGTGACCAGAACTGTACACAGTATTCCAAATGTGGCTGAACCAAATTCCAAGAAAACTGTAACATGACCTGCCAACTCTTATACTCAAAACCCTGTCAGATGAAGGAAAGCATGCCATATGCCTTCTTGACCACTCTATTGATCTGCGTTGCCACTTTCAGGGTACCCTGGACCTGAACACCCAGATCTCTCTGTACCTCAATTTTTCCCAGGGCTTTTCCATTTACCCTATAGTTCACTCTAGAATTGGATCTTCCAAAATGCATCATCTGACATTTGCCTGGATTGAACTCCATCTGTCATTTCTCCACCCAACTCTCCAATCTGTCTATATTCTGCTATATTCTCTGACAGTCCCCTTCATTGTCTGCTACTCCACCAATCTTAGTGTCATCTGCAAACTTGCTAATCAGACCTTTATACCTTCCTCCAGATCATTTATGTACATCACAAACAACACTGGTCCCAATACTGATCCCTGTGGTACACCACTGGTCACAGTTCTCCATTTTGAGAAACTCCCTTCCACTACTACTCTCTGTCTCCTATTGACCAACCAGTTCTCTAACCATCTAGTTAGTACACCATGGACCCCATACATCTTCACTTTCTCCAACAGCCTATCATGGGGAACCTTATCAAATGCTTTCCTGAGCTCCATGTACATGACATCTACAGCCTTTCTCTCATCAATCAACTTTGTCACTTCCTCAAATAATTCTATTAAGTAGGTAAGATATGACCTTCCCTGCACAAAACCATGCTGCCTATCACTGAAAATCCCATTTTCTTCGAAATGTAAATAGATCCTCTCAGTATCTTCTCTAGCAGCTTCCCTACCACTGATGTCAGGCTCACTGGTCAATGATTACTTGGATTATCCTTGCTACCATTCTTAAACAAGGGGACAACATTAGCAATTCTCCAGTCCTTCGGCACTTCACCTGTGTTCAAGGATGCTGCAAAAATAACTGCTAAGGCTCCAGCTATTTCCTCTCTTGCTTCCTTCAGTAACCTGGGATAGATCCCATCTTGACCTGGGGACTTGCCCACCTTAATGCCTTTGAGAATACCTAACACTTCCTCTCTCCTTATGCCGACTTGACCTAGAGTAATCAAACAGCTATCCCTAACCTCAACATCTGTCATGTCCCTCTCCTCGGTGAATACCGACGCAAAGTTCTCGTTAAGAATCTCACTTATTTCCTGTGACTCCACACATAACTTCCCTCCTTTGTCCTTGAATGGGCCAACCCTTTCTCTAGTTACCCTCTTGCTCCTTATATACGAATAAAAGGCTTTGGGATTTTCCTTAACCATGTTTGCTAAAGATATTTCATGACTCCTTCTGGTCCTCATTTCAGATTGGTCCTGCTTACCCGATATTCTTCCAAAGGTCTGTCAGTTTTCAGTCATCTAGAACTTATGTATGCTTCCTTCTTCCTCTTAGCTGGTCTCACAATTTTACCAATCATCCATGGTACCCCAATGTTGCCATTTCTATCCCTTATTTTCACAAGGACATGTCTGTCCTGCACTCTAATCAACCCCTCTTTAAAAGCCTCCCATATTAAATGTGGATTGGCCCTCAAACACCTGCTCCCAATCCACATTCCCTAGCTCCTGCCAAATTTTGCTATAGTTGGCCTTCCCTCAATTTAGCACTCTTTCTTTAGGACCACTCTCGTCTTTGTCTGTGAATATTCTAAAACTTATGGAATCATGATCACTATTCCGAAAGTAATCCTCAACTGAAACTTCAACCACCTGGCTGAGCTCATTCCCCAGTGCTAGGTCCAATATGGCCCCTTTCCAAGTTGGACTATTTACATACTGTTCTATAAAACCCTCCTGGATGTCCCCGACAAATTCTGCTCCTATAATGTCTAACACTAAGTGAATCCCAGTCAATGTTCAGAAAATTAAAATCTTCCATTACCACCACCCTGTTGCTCCTACATCTTTCCATATTCTGTCTACAAATTTGTACGTCTATCTCATGCTCGCTGTTGGGAGGCCTGTAGTACAGCCCCAACATTCTTACTGTGTCTTATCATTTCTGAGCTCTACCCATATTACCTCACTGCTTATGTCCTCCATTGTGCTCTCCTTCAGCACAGCTGTGATATCCTCTCTGACCTATAATGCAACTTCTCCACCCCTTTTACCTCCCTCTCCATCTTGCCTTAAGAATCTATTTCCTGAGATATTTAGTTGCCAATCTTGCCCTTCCATCAATCAAGTCTCAGTAATAGCAATAATATCATACTTCCAGATACCAATCCAAGCCCTAAGTTCATCTGTCTTACCTACTACACTTTAACAATACCTAAAACAATACACCTTAGACCACCTTTACATTCATCATCTGCTCCCTGTGTACTCTTAACCTTAGTCACATTGACTTAATTATCTAGTTCCTTACAGTCTTTAAGTACTACCTCTTTACTATCTACTATGCTCTTCATTTGGTTCCAATCCCCCTGACAAGCTCAATGTAGGGAGAGAGGTTGGGATGGGGGAAGGTAAAACTCTATCCAGTGGTAATGGAGCAAACAAGATGGAACTTTAACAGGAATCCACTGAACCAAGAGGCTCAGCTGACAGTCAGAAGAAACACAAAGTAAACAAGCATGCAAAAAGCCTTCTCCAAACCTTGAGAGATTCCACAACCAAAAGAAAATGTATGATCAGGTTTGAAGGTTGGAGGGACTCTGGCGCTTCTGTTCCATCAGAGTGCATGATGGACTTGCAATGTGCCGCATGCAGATGGATGAGAGCCAAAGCTGATGCCTGAAATCAAAAACAGCCCCTCATGGAAAGTCAGTTTTTTTTACTGGTTTATGAGAATTGGGACTCACTAGCAAGATCAGCGTTTGTTACCTATCCCTAATTTGCCCTTTAACTGAATGGCTGGCTTAGCCTTTTCAAGAGGCAATTAAAGTTAATCTGGTCTGGAGTGATATTTAGGCCAGACCTGGTAAGGATGGAATATTTCCTTCCCTAAAGGGCATTAGTGAATCAGATCAGTTTTTAACAACAACCAATATTGGTTAGCATCACTGAGAATGAATTGCACTTCCAGATTTTGTGAATTTAAATTCTACCAGCTGCTGTGTTATGATTTTATCCCATGATCCCAGAGCTAGAACTTCTAGATTCCTAGCCCAGTGACATTATTACTACGCCACCGTCTCCCTTAACATGGACGCTTCTTGAACAACAGTGGTCTAGATAGGATTAGCAAAGGGACTATGTCAGCAAACCAACTAGTTGTGGTGACTCAGTGCCACTGCAATAGTTTGGACAAACCAATGCCTACACAAGACTTTCAACTCTCCTTGTTTAAATCCATCACTTTCTTAAAACAGAGTTTGTTTTATATAGGCATGAAAACAATTATTACAGTTAAGCTAATGAATTCATACAGATTCTGAAGGTTGGGGGACAACAAGAATCCTGGTGAAGAAAGATGCGAAGGTGACATGGAAGGCCAGCTCCTAGTACTGACAAGCTGGTTGACGAAAATAAGCTGATCAACTTATCGTTTTTAAGTCTTAACATTTTTTTAAGATTGTATCACTGCCTTCACTTCTAATCTAACCAGAGGAAACTGAAACCTGAGTAAGTTCATCTCAATCTGATAAATTAACATAAAGGTACCCATCTTCCCATTGTGGTTCTCACAGGTGGCATATATAATAAAAACGTTATAGAGTAATGACTTTATCCCCCAAAACACCAGACCAAAAAATTAACAGTTGCTACTATGAATACACACTAAAGGAAAAATCAGATGGATGTGGCAGCTTGTCTGAATACTCTGCACAAATTCTCAATTTTTGGTTCTCCATACTGTCCATCAGATTTGTTTATAAGGAATCTCTCAGAGAGGATTTGTACGATTTACTCAAGTGCTATAGTTTAGTTATCTTCCCTCCTCCCTCTTTCTCACATCAATCTTCACAACACTAAAAAGCATTTCTTCCCCTTCAAACATTGTGCAAAATAGAGTTTCATGGTTGATTTTCAAAAAAGATTTTCTCTGTATTCATAAGTGCCATCAACTTTCTTATTAAATTTCAATCAATATACTGAACACTCAGAGACTGTAAACAGTATATTTATTCTTCAAATTGCTTTACATGTCTGCTACTTTCATTACCATGGTATCTACTGAGGATTTGTGTTAATGGATGGTGACAATAGAATTATTAGGCCAATGACAGTGTAAAATGGAGCAAACTTCATGATTTCTGCAATTGCCTTGTCCTTTGCTCATTGCCATCTGTTACTTTATATGTATTCTATGCAATGTATTGATTTTAGTTCGTTTTGCTTGGAAGGCTAAAAGCATTTGCTTATGCGCCTTAACAAGGCTCCTGCTGTTTAACAATGTCAGAACTGACACTTTGACTACATCAATAAAGGTGATCAGTTATGCAACATCCTGCTGTACTAATAAACCAAAGTAATTGACGACGTCGGCCAAAGGAAATGAGAAAGCAATACTGGCTTTTCACAGAGAACTTGCAGTGTTACCCAATGCTCTGTGTGTTATTGTGGACTGGATATTTTTTAACTCTCTGCCTGGTAATTACTCTCCAGTGAAGGTTATGACAGCCACTGCACACCTGCAAATTAAATGTTCTTCTTAGCAAGTGTATGAATAGATGCAGAAATAAATATGACTATGACTCTATGCAATTGCAGACCATGTCTGGGCAAGTAAAACACTGAGTTGTTCAATGAGTGAACCTCTGCTGCACTGGGGTCCACGTGCAAACTCAACTACAGGTACACCTCTGGCGAGCAGAACTCCCATCTTAGAGTCAGATGGTTGTGGGTTCGAGTCCCACATCAGAGCCTTTCACATTAGCTCACAGAACCTTAAAATACAGAGAAGCATACCATTAATTTTATGGTGTAGCTGTCCTGAAGTATGAGAGGGACAAACTAACTATATGCGGGTTTGCTCTTTGAGTGAATATTTCCAGGCCAAGAGGTTGAATTCTATCAACCCTCCAGGGCTGGGAGTTGGGGGTGGTGCTAGAAAAAAAAAGCCATTGAAAGATGGGTGTTTGTTGCTGCCATGGCATTCTGCCAATGATGCGGAAGGGGGAAGGTGGATGATTGCTCTCCTGCCCAAAGGCCTCTTCCTGCCACTACTGGCATTGACCAGCAGGTCAGGAAGGTGCCTAGCAAAACCTAGTGGCCTTGGTGGGTGATGTCCATAGGGTAGCTCCAAATGGTAATGGCTGTGATCATCCCAAAACCAAACATCTATCCTTCTTCTTGAGGTTGCTTGACTGTTCCTGGCAACACTAGCTCACCCAGATCAGGTAAGTGGGGTAGGTGGAGTAAGTTCTTGCAGCCTTACAAAAGACCCGAACATGGTTTTAATGTGTTCGCCAAGACTGAACTGAGGAAGGGAACCATGATGTAACCGGTTATGTTGAAGGGCAGGTAATCCAACATGCAGCTGTAAGTCCACAAGCATGTGGTGGCAAGAGCTATGTTGAGGTTCCACCTCTGAAACCTGCTGAAAGGAAAAGTGGTGCTTGAGCAAGGAGGAGGAGAGACGGATGCTCCTGTTTGTCAGTGCTTGGCACAAGCCGTGTTGTCAGCACCAGACCCTCAGGTCCAGATGCTGATTCTTGCTGCACCAGCCCAGTGACAGCTGCCAACTGCAGGTGTCCTTGAAGCAGATGGGATAGTGAGCTCTTTGCCAAAATATAAAGACAGCTCTCTGGCAAGAAGAAATGCCAATCCTCACATATATAGCTGATGATATATGATGAGTGCACCCAGTCAGGGTATGCAGCTGGTTTATCTTTATGGCATGCTTTTACGTCATTGCGTAGTGTGACAGACTGTGACAGATACAGTTCAAGAACAATTTGACCATTCAGCTAGGCAGACATTCACTGCCAGTGTTTAGGCCACCCAGGAGAGATAGTGGCATAATGGTAATGGGCTGGTAATCAAAAGACCCGTCTAATGGGTTCAAATCCCAACATGGCAGCTGGTGGAGTTTAAAATTCAGTTAACAAACCTGGAATGTAATGGTGACTATGAAACTACCATAGAAGAATTGCCACAAAATCCCATCCAGTTCACTGATGGACAACCTGTCCTGGACTTCTCACATAGATACAACTGTCAAGAAGGCACAACAATGCCTCTTCTTCCTCAGGTGGCTCAGGAAACTTGGCTTGACCATAAGGACCCTCACCACTTCGACAAATGCACCAATGAAAGTATACTGTCTGGATGCATAATGACTTGATATAGCAACTGCTCTGCCCAGGACCATGAGAAACTACAGAATGTGACTTCATCACGGAAGCCAACCTTCCATCCATGAACTCTATTGACATGGCTTGCCACCGCAGGAAGACTGCCAATATTATCAAAGACTCTTCACACCCCAGTCATGATCTCCTACAACCTCTTCAGTCAGGCAGGAGATACAGAAGCCTGACACATGCACCAGCATTTGGTCGTTATTGGTCTGATGAATGGACTCTGTAGCCTCAAATAATGCTTGATCTTGCATCCTATGCAACATAACCGGCATGTCTATGTCTAAATCTTTTTACAATTTCCGATCTGTACTTCCTTGCTTGCTATTATCTGAAAAACAAAGCTTTTCAGTACATGTGACAATAAATTAATCAATCAATCAATGCCCTCCAGGGAAGAAAATCTGCCATCCTTATCTGGTCTAACTTACATTTGCCTTTGGTCCCATAGCCATGGTTGACTCTGAAATGGTCTAGCAAGCTGATCTTCCAGTTTCATCAATGAGCTTTCCTCATTCGTCATATGGTCAGAGGTTGGGATGCTGGTTGTACAATGTTCAACAATGACAGCAATCTTCCCATCAACATCAGCAAAATGAAGGAGCTGGTCATTCATCTCAGGAAGTGGAGTGGAGGGCATGCACCTTTCTGCATCAGTGGTGCTGAGATGGAGATGTTTGGTAGGGTCAAGTTCTGGGAATAACGATCACGAACAATGTGTCCTGATACAGCCACGTTGACACTGCGGTCAAGAAAGCACAGCAATGCCTCTATTTCCTCAGGAAGTTAAGGATATTCGGCACGTCCATAAAGACTCTTACAAATTTTTTAATAGGTGCACCATAGAAAGCATCCTTGCTGGATGCATCACAGCTTGGTATGGCAACTACTCTTCTCAAGACTGAAAGAACTACAGAGAGTTGTGAACACAGCCCAGTTCATCATGCAAACATCCATTGATTTCATCTATATTTCCTGCTGCATTGGGAAAACAATCAACATAATCAAAGACCCCTCCAACTACAGATTTACTTTTTCCCACCCTCGTCCGTAGCGCAGAAGGTATAAAAGTTTGTATACAGGTACGAACAGATCCAAGAACATTGTTTTTCCCTGCTGGTGTCAGACATTTGAATTGACCTCTCTAACGTTAATGTTGATCTCTCGCTGCACTTTCTCCATAGCTGTAACATAAAGAACATAGGAACAGGAGTAGGCCATCTGGCCCTTCAAGCACACTCTGCCATTCAATAAGATCATGGCTGATCTTTTCATGGCCTCAGCTCCGTTTAGCAGCCCTTTCACTGTAACCCTCAATTCCTTTACTGTTCAAAAAATTATCTATCTTAGCTTTGAAAGCATTTACTGAGGATAGCTCAACTGCTTCATTGGGCGGGAATTTCATAGATTCACAATCTTCTGGGTGAAGAAATTCCTTCTCAATTCAGTCCTAAAACTGCTCCCCTTCATTTTGAGGCTATGCCCTCTTGTCCTAGCTTTACTTGCCAGTGGAAACATTCTCTCTACTTCTATCTTATCCACTCCCTTCATAATTTTATATGTTTCTATTTGATCCCCCACATTATTCTAAATTCAAATGATGTAATCCCAGTCTACTCAGTCTCTCTTCACAAGCCAACCCCTTCTAATCCAGAATCAACCTCGTGAACCTCCTCTGCACCCCCTCTAGTGTCAGTGCATCCTTTCTGAAGTAAGGAGACCAAAACTGTACGCAATACTCCAGGTATGACCTCACCAGCACCCTGTACAGCTGCAAAATAACCTTCCTGCTTTTAAACTTAATCCCTTTAGCAATGAAGGACAAATTTCCATTTGCCTTCTTAATTACAATTGCACCGACAGACCTTGTAACACTATATTCTGCATTCTGTTATATTACCCTGATATACTTAAGTAAAGTATGATTTGTCTGGTTTGCACACAAAACAATATTTCTCACTGTATCTCAGTACATGTGACAATAACAAATCAAATCAGAGACTGTTTGAAGCATACCATCCTCAAATCTGTCTCCTTCATGATCCTTCTTTATTCTACCAATTTCTCGTGGCATCATCACAGTTGGCATGCTGACTGCACTCAAACTAAACATTAGCCCTTTCAGACACATGAACAACATCGATCACATTTTCAGGGAGAGTGCTCCCGATCTCAACAATTCATTGTGGAAAATTATCTACCTCTCTCCTTAGCCAATGATTTTAGATTTCTAAATCGGGCCATCAATCCAGTCACCAGAATGAATCATTTTTATTTTCTACTGTATCAAAAGTTTCATTGTGGAAATTTCTAGTAGTTTGTATCTGTTTTTATAGGTATTTTTATTGAAAAAAGAAAATTTTTAAAGTTTTTTTTTACAAAATTACAAAATTAATACGAACAAGTATAAACACCAATATAAAATTGAATAAATAAGAAAAAAGAAAATAAATAAATAATAACCAAAACAAAAAAAAGAGAAAAACCCAACTAACTACTGATTTATCCTACAAACAACCAAAACATAAAATAGAATATCATACATTACTAGCGATAAGCAACAGAATAATTAAATAACTAAGTACATGCTCAAAATAGATTTACATCAAATCACAATAAAACCCGTATTTATATGGGATTCCTCCTCCTGGGGGTCCCCGGACCAGCCAGAACCACTACCATAGCCAGACAAAAGCCCTGGGCAATATGGCCAAAATATCTGTGTCGATATAGTTCAGAAAGGGCTGCCATATTTTATAGAATAATTCAGTTTTTTTGGTGCACCATATTTGTGAGGAAGTCAAGGGGGATATATTCCATGATTAACCTGTGCCAGATCAAAAGTCTTGGAGGGCCTTCAGCTGCCCAATTCACTAAAATATTTTTCCTTGCATAAAAGGAGAGAATGGAAAATAGTTTCCTCCCATGCACGTCCAGGAAGGAAAAATCTGAAAAGCCCAAGAGTAGAGACACTGGATCTAATCTAATCTCCGTACCAAGATCTCTGACAAGGCATTCGCTACTCTGTCTCAATGCTTGTGGATCTTATGGCATGTCCATAGACAATGCATGAGAGTACCAACTTCTATTTTGCACTTAGGACACATTGGGGATGCTCCTACCTTAAATTTTGTGAGTCATTCAGGTGCTATATGAGCCCTGTGGAGTATCTGTAATTAAACAGCTTGAGTTCTATTCCAAAGAGAGATCTTTCTGGCATTTTCTCAGATGTCCTCCCACATTTCAAACCCCAATTCTTGGTTCCATATTTTAAATAATCATTCCATGTCTTTCAATACGTCATTATATAATGAGTTTTATCGAGTACTGACCAAGGGTGGACCTACTGACCATATCACTTTTCTCTCCCTATCCGATTTGTAGGGATTGCCTATCAGTGTAGTGTTCTTCTGTATTTAATCTCGTATTTGGAAATACCAAAAAAGGTTCCTGTTAGGCAGTCCAAACTTCTAGTGCAACTGCTCATAACCTCCCCATTGAACAGGTCCCCCAAGCAAGAGATACCTCTGGACTTCCAAGTTGAACATATAGCTTCTGTCAGCCCTGGCTGAAATCCCGATGCTCCCACTATAAGAGTATAAGGGGAGGCTTTTTGTAAGTTACCCTCACCTTGTCGCATTATCCTCCAGGCTTTAATTGTATTTAATACATTAGGGTTTTTGCAATAGTCCATAATAGCTCTCACCTTATCCATAAATAAAAGATTGATGAGGGGACACTTTGCTTGGGAGGTCTCAAGATCTAACCAAATTGTTTGTGGGTCAAAAGAGACATAAGATAATAAAGAGCTCAACTGATACCTCCTAAAGTCTGGAAACTCCAGTCCTCTCCTGGCCTGTGGAAGCTGCAGTTTTTCTCATTTGAAAAGGGGCCGTCTATGGTTCCAGATAAAGGAACCAAGCCAGCCATGGAGCTTACGCAATTCCAGTCTTGGTAACATCAGAGGGAGCATTCTCATAGGATATAGGAGACGAGGTAGAATATTCATTTTAACTAGGGCTACTCTGCCTAACCAGGATATTGGGAGATCTCCCCAGCGTTGAATGTCCTGCCTTATTTTCTCTAATAGGTGCACAAAATTGGCTTTATATCGCTGACCAAATACTGGAGTGATTAAAAATACCTCAGTATAGAAAACTCTCCGGTGATCACCGAAAGGAAAAGCAAGATCCGTCCGATAAATTGGATATACGGCGAGACCACCCAACGGCATGGCCTCCGATTTCATAAAATTGATTTTATAGCCTGAAAACATGCTAAATAGATTGACTACTTGGATTAGACAGGGCATGGATATCAAAGGATCACTTAAGAAAAGGAGAACATTATCTGCATACAGAGTAATTTTATGTTTACCCGAACCAACTCTCGGAGCCACTATGTTAGGGTCAGTTCGTATAGCTTCCGCTAGTGGTTCAATTACTAGCATGAATAATAATGGTGACAGAGGACATTCCTGACGACAATCCGTACCCACACTGAAGCTATCCGAACCTAAACCATTGGTAATCACAGCTGCTTTGGAGTCGTTGTATAATACTGAGACTCATTTGGAAAATACCTCTCTGACACCGAATCTTTCCAGTATATAAAAAAGATATGGTCATTCTGCCCGATCAAATGCCTTCTCTGCATCCAAGAGACCAACCCTGGTATTCTTCTCTGTTGACAGGCTTGTATCATGTTTAAAACCCTTCTCATATTATTAGTTAATCTGCGGCACTCAATAAACCCTGTCTGGTCCTCTTTTATAATGTATGGTAAGACCCTCTCCAATCTTAATGTTAATGTTTTAGAAAGAATTTTAAAATCCACATTTAGCAAGGATATTGGTCCATATGATGAGCAATCTTCTGGGGCCTTTCCTTTTTTAAGAATGAGAGAGATATTTGCTTCTCTCAATGAAGGTGGGAGGCATCCCTGACTATGTGAATAGTTATACATATTTATGAGTGGCCCAGGCAGTTCCCCTATAAATTCTTTATAAAGCTTAACCTGGAATCCGTCTGGTCCAGGCGCTTTGCCATCTGAAGCTGTCTAATTGCATTGAGTACTTCCTGGGTTGTCAGGGGGGCATTCAAGATCAACACCTGCTCCAAGGTTAAGCCTGGAAAGGCCAAGTTGTAAGAAAGGACTCCATCTTCTCAGTTCTATCCTCACAGTCCTGCGATTTATATAATTCAAACTAGAACTTTCTAAAGGCTATATTGATCTTTTACCGATCACAAGTCAAAGTATCAGTACTTTCTCTAATGAACATAATAGCTTAAGGAGCCTTTTTTTCCGAGCAAGGTACGCTAGGTATCTGCCAGGCTTGTCACTATATTCATATAATTTCTGCTTTGCAAATAATATTTCCCTCTTTGCTATT
Organism: Chiloscyllium punctatum; assembly: GCF_047496795.1. NCBI lineage: Eukaryota > Metazoa > Chordata > Chondrichthyes > Orectolobiformes > Hemiscylliidae > Chiloscyllium > Chiloscyllium punctatum. Next base: position 112,982,549 of record NC_092741.1, read on the forward strand.
TGGGTAAGCACTGTATTCAAGGCTATCCTAAGGGCTGTGATCATTTGTAGTTAGTAATAGAGGGCCTATCAACAGACGCTGTCTCAGCTGCCTTCAAGCGAGCCTCAAGCAGGCGCTGTTGTTCTCCCTTTTGTCTTTTCTGGGTTGCAGAATATGAGTTGATCAAACCTCATGCATAAGCCTTAATGGTCTCCCACATCGTCGATGGGGTACTGGCCGTACCTGAATTAATTTCCAAAAAGGTTTTGATTACCTGAGAAAAATATTTTATAAGTTTGCTATCCTTCACTAAGAAATAATCCTTACACCAATGTCGGGAGCCTATCCCATTGTCCCTCGTCTTGACTTCCATATATACTGCGGTGTGATCAGAAATAACGATATTATCTATCTTACAAGAACAGTATCAAATTCAAAAGTGTCGAAGGAGCAAAGAACATATCAATTCTGGTTTGGCACTTGTGTGGGTCAGAGTAGAAAGTAAAGTCTCCACCCTGGGGATGAAGACACCTCCACACATCTACAAGCCCGAGCTCCTTATTCAGATCCGCCAGTTGTCTAGATCTAAGAGATATGCCCATAGTGCTCTTAGGTATTCTATCTGTCTCTGGGTCCATAATGCAGTTAAAATCTCCTCCTATGATTGTATGGCAGACCCCAAAGACCATCAGCTTGCAGAATGCTTCTGTTACAAATTTAAAGGGGTACACCAGGGGGCAATAAAGATTCAAAATTCCATATTCCTCTCCATATATTAGGGCTTTGATCAGTATATACCGTCCAGACTCATCTTTTGTCTGGCATAACATTTGGAAAGGAAAATTCTTCCAAATGAGAATGACTACTCCCCTACTTTTTGATCTGAAAGAAGAGAAAAAAGCCTGATCAAATCCACTCTGTTGTAGCTTTAAGTGCTTTTTGTCACATAGATGTGTCTCCTGTAAGAGAGTTACATTGACCCTTTCTTTTTTGAGACTTGATAATATCTTTTTCCTTTTGATTGATGAATTACACCCCTTGACATTCCAGGTACACCACCTAAGCAAATGGCCAGCCATGATCGTCCAGGCAAGCCCGAGATCCCCCCAGGGGGAAGAACCCCACCACAGAAAATTCACAAATGCAAAAACTCTTTAAAACATTTACACCAACACAATTAAAAACTATTCCTAAGTTAAAAAAAACGCAAAACATATTTGAAAGGGGACTTTCCCCCTTGCTCCCAAGGAACATGACTACCTGTCAATAACCCCACCATAACCTCACCTAATTAGGGCCCTGCCCTCAGCTCAGGCATTATAGAATGGAGTAGACAAATTCAAGTATTTTGTAAAACCAAAGTTAAAAGTGAGTGACCTCACCCCACCCCGCCCCCCCATACCAACACCTAGGTGTGTTTAGCAAGCATAATACAAAATATAAATATATAAAACTACAAAGTTACAATCCCAGCAAGTATTAGGTAACTAAGTAAAATGACTAAAGAAGAAAACCTCGCTCTAAACAAAGGTAAAACAAAACAAATCCACCTCCCACACAAATTGAATAAGCCGTACAACCAAAGAAACCAAAGAGAGTAAAGAACAAGAGTAAAGAACAAGCCTCCACCACCCCCCCCACCGCCCAACCCCCAGGGAAAGATAATTGAAAAGAGATGAAGAAGCAAAAAAAAGAGTAAACAAGGAGGGGGGGGTGGCAAAATAAAATCAATATCCATATGGTTTAAGTCCCGCAGTCTATTTAAGGGAGTCCAATAATTCTTTAGCTTTTCTCGGTGATCCAAAGTTATATACGGATCCTTTGTGGCTGAAGTGCAGCGTTGCCGGGTAGAGCATGGAGTATTGAATATTTAGGTCTCTCAGACGCTTCTTCGCCTCATCAAATGCCCTCCTCTTGCAGACCACGGCTGGAGAGAAGACCTGAAATAACATTATCCTGGAGATCCTTCCCCAGGACTCTGGAGGCTTCCAGGAGCATTTGTTTTCCTCTATAACATTGGAGTCAGAATAGAACCAGGCGCGGGCGCTGGTCCGGCCTGGGCCTGCGTATAGCAACCCAGTGGGCCCACTCCACCTGCACCTGGCCTGATCCCAACTCCAACTTTAATAATTGTGGGAGCCATTGCTCCAGAAAGTCTACAAGCTGGTGTTTCTCTTCCCGTTCGGGAAGGGCCAGCAACCGAATATTTTTTCGACGACCCCAATTATCGAGGTCATCGATGTGCTCCTCTAAGATTCGAATTCGCTGCTCGAGAGCCCAAACCTGACCCACGACTGACTCGGCAGCAGTCTCTGAGGCCGCGGCCCGTTGCTCCGCCCCTCCGACGCGCTGTCCAAGTTTTTCGATTTCTCGGTCATACTTCTGCAGCATGACCGCGATTGACTCCCACCTGGAGCTGGACTCCTCAATAAAGGCGTCGATCTTCTCTTGAAGTTTGTTGATCCTGGAGGTCAGACTTGCCTCTGCAGGTAAGTCCCCGAAACAGCCGCGGACGTCTCTGCTGCTTTGGGAGAGGGTGGGGGAGGGGTCCCTGCCTGTGCCAACTGTGGGAATTTTTGCCCTCAGTCATTTACAAAACAACACCAAACTGTCCAGGATAGATGTAAAATGACTAACTATGCTGGGCAAAAGCTACCTGAAACGATTTACAGGGTGAGGTGAAGGCAGGTGCCTCATTTTGCCCGAGTCTTAGGCACAGCACTACAGACTCACACTTGCTGGGTCACTGCCATCTTGAATCCCCCTCTAGCAGTTCATATCTTAACCTTTTCAGTTTCGAGAAAAGCAGTTTGAACTTTTCCAAATTCCATTCATAACTGAACTCTGGTAATCCTAGGAGTAATATCCTGGTAAACCTTCTCTATTCCTTCTCCAATGTCATTAATGTATTCAATTCTGGTCTCTTTGCGATAGGAAAGATGTTGTTAGACTTGATAGGGTGCAGAAAAGCTTTGCAAGGATGTTGCCAAGGTTGGAGGGTTTTATCTATAGGGAGAGGCTGAATAGGCTGGGGTTGTTTTCCTTGGAGCGTCGGAGGCTGAGGGGTGACCTCATCGAGGATTCTCAAAGCATTTTCTCAGGAAAGGGGAATTCAAAACTAGAGGGCACAGGTTTAAGATAAGAATGGAAAGATTTAAAAGCGACCTAAGAGGTATTTTTTTCATGCAGAGAGTTGTGCATATGTGGAATGAACTGCCACAGGAAGTGGTGGAAGCTGGTATAATTACAACATTTAAAAGGCATCTGGATAGGAAGTGTTTAGAGGGTTATGGGCCAGATACTGGCAAATGGGACTAGATACTTTAGGACATCTGTCGATGTGGACAAGTTGGACTAAAGGGTCTTTTTCCATACTGTACAACTCTGTGACTCTATAAAGTACAATGTCCAGAATTGTCCAGAATTCTTTAGCCAATTTGATTCACTCCACATGATACCAAGAATCAGTTGGAGGTACTGGATACTGCAAAAGCTATGACCACAATAAGGGAAGGATATGCACAATGAATTGTAGGTCTCTAAATAGTACTGAGAAACAGAGGGAACTTGATGTACAAGTCCATATACCCTGAAGATGTCACCACAGATAGACAAGATGGTAAAGAAGAAAAATGGGATGCTTGACTTCATTAGCCAGACTATAGAATATAGGAGCACCAAGTGTTGTTCCAACTTTATAAAACATTGCTTAGGCCACAGATTCTATGTGCAGTTCTGGTCACTACATTACTGGAAGGACATGATTACACTGGACAGGATGCAGAGGAGATTCACCAGAATGTTGCTGGGGGTGAAATGTCTCAGTTATGAGGAGAGACTGGATAGGCTGGATTTGTTTTCCTTGGAGCAGATGAGATTGAAGAGGTGATCTGATTGATATATACAAAATTATGAGACGCATAGAAGAGTAGATTATGAGAATATTTTCAGACATTTATAAGACCAGAGGGCATAGGTTTAAGGTGATTTGGAGGGGATGCAAGAAAAAAAACTACACAGAGGATGGTAGAAAAATGGAACATGGTGCTTGAGAGGGTGGTGGAACCAGGTACTCTCGCAACATTTTAGAAGTATTTAAATGAGCACTTAAAATGCCAGGGCATAGTAGGCTATGGACCAAGTGCAGATAAATGGGATTAATTTAGTTTGGTGTTTGCTGTTTGGCATCAACATGGTGGGCTGAAGAGTTTGTTTCTATGCAGTATGGCTCTGTGACTCTCTAACAGTCTATCAATAATACAGACTTATGCTCCAGAATTACCCACATCCCTGGCCAAGTTGTGCTAGTACAGCTACAATACTGGCATCAATCAAGCATTCAGAGTAGGACAAAGCCACCATAGTCAATTATTGCCATATCAGTGCTTTCTTGATCATCAGCAGAGTACTAGAAGGTATGGCTGACAGTGCTATAAAAAAAATACTTGCTCAACAATAACCTGCACATTGTGCTCAGTTTGGGTAGCGCCAGGTCCACTCAAGTCCATGTTTGGACCAATCATGGACAAATTAGTTGAACTCTGTTGAGTGAGGTGAGAGTGACTGCACATGAGCTCAAGACAGCATGTGTGGCAGCAAGGATTTAGCAAAACTGGAGTCAGTGGCAAACAGGGGAAATACTTCACTGGTTGAAATTTTACATAGCACAAAGGAAGATGGGTGTGTTTGTTGGAGGTCAGAAATCTCAATTCCACGAAGTCTCTGCAGGAATTCCTCAGGGTAGTGTCCAAAGCCCAACCATCTTCAGTTGTTTCACAAAGACCTACCCTCCATCATAAGGTCAGGATTGGAGTTGTTCATCGATGTTGCACAATGTTCAGCACAATTTGCAGTTCCCATGTTGAATTAGCTAATGATGTCCACATCCTGTGAATAAATAAAAATAAATAATTCCTAATTATTGATGCAATACATTTTAATATGATCACTATATGTTTCCACTAAGTTGGAATAAATAACAGATTATCAACACTGCTGCTTAAGCTTTCCCCAACTCACCGTAAGTGTTGTTTGCCCTATTGTTTATTCAAGCAATGGGGAAGATTCAGTTCCAGATGAGCTGAAGCAATAGTTGTGTACAAATGGAGCTTTGGCTGGCAACAGGTAACTGATCAGTTTGTGATCTAGTGACCAGTATTCAATGTTAAAAGCCTTCTGCTTACCAGCAACAACATGATTGGCTCTCGAGGAGCTGAACAGCTTGGGTTGGTGTGAATGTTTGGGTCAGGTGCCATTAGATATCTGGAAAGTCAGGAGTTATCTCTTCTGCCTGCAGTAATACATTTTGGCCAAAGAAAGAAAGTTTTTTTTTCTCTGTTAGCAGTTGTCCCAAAATATGGTTCTTAAATAATAAGTCAGAGTCTTTATAAGCATGAACCAGCCACCCTATACCTTTTTCAAGTGAATGTATTTGGAGAAGGAACAGTGATAATGTTCTGACATGCCAAACAGACCATCTCAATGAACCCTCTGAACATAGATCATTGAACTGCCTTTTTTCCCTCCATCCATGAAACTCAATTTTTCCCTTCCAGGGTCTGTCCATCCACATAGGAGGTGGGGAGATGTTTAGAAACGAGTTAAAATTTTAAGTATTAGAGTTGTATGGTTTATAATTATTTATCTTTAGCTATAATCTATTTATTTATAATAATTAGTCATTCTTGTTAAATATAGAAATCTGGTCCATGGTTAACATTAACCTGGGACTAAAAGACAGGTACATTGTGGAATTTTGCATACATTTATAACATTTTTCTTTATGACAACTTTGGGAATAGTTGGGCATGATTTCCAGCATATCACCCCATGTTAGATGTGTAACACTCTCTGTGCTCATGTGACACAGAGTCCCTACATCTGAGCTGGAAGGTCCAAACTGGGTCATAACATGTACAAACAGGTAAATTCTTTTCTTTTTGAGGATTGTAAATTGGGGTAGATGGTGTGAATTTGAATTTATGGACACATGGTAGTGATAGTTTACACTGTCACTGCTTTGCAATGATTGTTAGCATAAAGTGACATCATTTCACACTGTACATTCTAATCAATTATGCTTTTCAATAACAGAAATTGGCAGCAGCCTATTAAGATGCAGAGACAAGAATTAATTGATTTAATCTAGGACACAGACACTGCAATCAGCACTAAAGTATGTGTGCAGATCAATATTGGTAACCACACAATAAGAACTGGTGTTGTAATTGGAAGTATGTCCCTTGGCATGTTAATGTGATGCTTATTTTAGGATGATACAGTTAATTACTTCTGTTTTGACCAAAGATAAAGTAGCACTGGCAACCACGGCCATTTTATCCTTGGGACATCTAAGAGCATCGAAAGTGGCATTGACCAGGAGAGGAGTCTGAAAGGACAGGTCTCCCCTCAAACAAGGAAGAAGGAAATAGCTCCACGGATACCATTAGGCCTTCAGTTCACAATCTCTGTGGAACATCTTAAGACTAGTAACAGTAAGGCTAAGCAAAGGGGAATTTGGGCAAAGCACAGATATCCTCATTTGAATACTGATTCTTATCAAGCTATTCCTTGATGAGCATGGAGTTATAGATTGGTTACAGCAAAAAAGGAAGCCATTTGGCCCATCATGACATGCTGGCTCTCTGGAAGGTCAGCTCACTTACATCCACTTTTCAACATTTTATTGTAGCCCTGCATTTTTTCTCTCTTCAGATTGTTACCAAATTCTCCTATGAAAGCCTTGACTAAACCTGCCTAGACTAAATTCTCAGGCAGTGCATTCCAGACCATAACCATTCACTGTGTGAAAGTGTTTTTCCTCATATCACTGTTGCTTCTTTTGCTCATCACCTCATATCTATGTCATCTCTCACTAATAAAACAGTTTCTCCACATCCACTCTATCCAGGCACCTTGTTATTTCATACGACCTCGATCAATCTCTACTTACCTTTTCTTCTCTTAGAATATCAGCCCAAGTCTCTTTAATCTATCTGTATAATTGAAATTCATTTTCCTGGAAAGAGTCTCATGAATCTTTTCTGCATTCTCTCTCATGCTTTCAGATCTTACCTGAAAAGTGCTACCCAAAAACAGACACAATACTCCAGCTGAGACCTAATCAGTGTTTATAAAAATGCACCATAGTTACCTTACTTATTACTCTGATACCCCTATTTATAAAGTCCAGGATTACATAAGCATTATTGACCAATTGCTCAACCTATCCTGTCATCTTCAGTGATTTATATACAAAGAACCCCAGTCCTCTGCTCTGCATTCCCCTTAGAATTGGAGCCTTTATTTAATGTTGACTCTCCTCGTTCTTACAACCAAAATGATCACTTCACACTTCCCTGCATTAAATTTTATGTGCATTGTGTCCATCCATCCTGCCAGTCTATCTATACTCTCATGAACTTCATCAATCTCCATCTTGTGGTTCATAATAGTCCCAAGTGTTAGATCATTTGCAATGTTCTTTGAAATTTTGCCCTGCGCACCCAAGTTCAGGTCACTAACATGCAAGAAGAAAATCAAGTGTCCTAACCTTTGGGAAACCCCATCTGTTTCTCCAGACTGATAATTTGCCATTTCCATCTGGTTCCTGTGCCTAAGCCAATTTCCCATGCATCTAACTACTGTCCCTTTTACTCCCTGAGATACAAGTTAACCCATAAGCCTGTTATGCAGCACTATATCAAATGCTTTTTGTAAGTTTATGTACACCACATCGACAGCCTTACATCTGCCTTCTCTTGTTTTGTCAATAAAAATATAAACAGGTTCATTAACCATAATTTACCTATAACAAAACCCATACCAGCTTTCCAACGTGAATCCACATTTTTCCAAGTGACTGTCAATTTTGTCCTGAGTTCTTATTTCTATTCTGGCTGAAAGATGGTGGGCAAATACTGCAGGAAAACATCAATTTTGTCTGTAAAACCTTTGATGCACTGAAGAGAGATCTGAGAATAGCAATATTATGTCTTTAATTGAATGAAATGTCCCAAGGCTTTTCACAGACATGTTGTCAAATTAAGTTTGACACCAGGCAATATAAGGAAATAAGATAAAGAATAAAATGCTGTGGATGCCGACAATGTGACATAAAAACAGAAAATCATGGAAATACTCAGTAGGATCAAAGTAATGGCTTCGGGATAGTTCTGATGAAAGGTCATTGATCTGAAATATTAACTCTGCCTCTCCACAGATGCTGTGAGAAAGTGAGGACTGCAGATGCTAAAGAGTTGAAGTCGAGAAGTGGGGTGCTGGAAAAGCATAGCAGGTCAGGCAGCATCTGAAGAGGAGGAGAATCAACATTTCGGGCATAAGCCCTTCATTTCTGCCTGACGCATCGAAACTCCTGCTCTTCGGCTGCTGCCTGACTTGCTCGACTTTTCCAGCCCCACACAATTCAACTCTCCATAAATACTACCAAACATGTAGAACATTTCCAGTTTTAATTAAACAGATCTTAACTTAAATGTGCAAGGCCAGCATTTTTGTCCAACCTTAATTGCCCTTGAACTGAGTGACTTGCTTAACCATGTTAGAAGGCAGTTTGGAGAGAAGCATTTTGCTGGTGGCCTAAAGCCACGCTCAGGCCAGCCGAGATAAAGGTGGCAGGTTTTTTTAATGCAGTTTTAATTTCATTCTGTGTGGGATTTGAGCCCACACCTCTTAAACACAGTAGCCTAGGTTACTAATCCAACAGCATTACCATTATATCTAGCCTTACAGAATTGCAAGTCCTTTTTTAAGGAGCTTTAGGTACAAGTACCAATAGTGAAATGAGTGGCATTGGAGAAGCAGAGGAGAAGCACAGGATTCAGAGATAAGGATAAGCATCGGTTAAACTAAACTTGTTTTCACTGAAGGAGGATGAGATCACTTATTTCATTACACCATTTCACAAGACAGAAACAGCAGGTGCAACATGTTGGTCTTGCATATTAAATTACGTTTCATTTTTGATTAGATTTTGAACATTGATGTTGTGGATGCAAGTTCAAGTTCAATACATCATAATTGTGGATTTGGTGCCAAAGGCAACAATATCACTGGACAGTAATTTGATGTCTATGCTAATATTCCTGGGGTTTGGGTTCAAATCCCACCATGGCAGCTGCTGGAATTTCTATTCAATTAATACATCTGGAATATGAAGCCCATCTAAATAATGATGAACATAAAGCAATCATCAAATGTTGTAAAACTCCTATCTAGTTCAATGATACCCTTTCAGAAAAGAAATCGGTCATCCTTACCCAGTCTGATGTGTGTTCTTGGGCCTGGACAATGTGGTTGACTCTTAATAGGCTGAAATATTTTGTGGGTAATACTGGGTCCTGTTAGAATAATGGTGAACATGGACTATCAAATTTTAACTTATATCATGTGATTATCATACTTGAGATCTTTCACAAGGAAAAATAGTTTTTCAAAAGGAAGAAAAGGGACCTAAAATGGCTGAAGGGGTCACCTGACCACAGACTGAGGCAAGGTTTGGGAGATCCATGCAGAATACATTCAACAGGTTCATTGAATTTATCATTTTTTCTAAAGACCTCGAAACCAGACAATTAAGTCAGCATCAAGAAATTTGCATTTCCTGTTTAATTTACATCCGTATGATGATCTCACATATTGGGAGATGAAAGGCTCATCTGTCAGTAAACTAGTTGGAAATTAACAGAGCTGGACTCCAGAGTGCACGAGCTGTATTTCAACAGCTGCATCAGAGCAGAGGGAAAGAAAATGAACTTTCGCTCTTCCCGCCTATCTCTCTCATCATTTCAATGCCTATGGAAAAGAGAATCAGGAAAACAACTATTCACTGGGAATTCAAAGGCATCTACAAATTGTGCTACTGCTGAGGATGCAAAATAATCAATAAACACAATTGTCTCATGTTAAGAATCTAACACCTCAATGACTCTAAGGGCTGTTTAACAGCCTAATTATTGTTCTTCCTTTCCAGTACCAGGCACTTTCAATTTTAAACTTATTACTAATGTTTATGTGTGTTTGATGTTGCATTTTTATTTTTTTCTTGACACTATGAACTACAGTAATAAAGTTCCCCTTTCATTCTCTGAAGAAAGCCTTGATAATCAGTTCCTACATTTTTGAGTGAGCTTTGTCAAACAAAATATAATATGCAAGGCAAACACTTCACAACTGCTATTTATGCCTTGTGAAATAAAGTTATGAAAGTACAAAATAATTGTTGCAACTGTCATGTGGGGATGTGTGGTAAATAACATGGGTGTCTCTACTCTTCCTTACTGGGTCAAAATAATTTGTAGTGCTGCAACAGAGAGGTAAGGATACATAGAGGCAGAAAAATTGAGTTCCTGCAGAGGCTAGGCTGTCAATATGGAATTACTCACCATTACATTTTCTGATCTGGAAACAGACAATGAAGGCTGCAAGACACAGTTATATTCACAGTTTGAACTGACTTGGAAAGGAAAGATCAACAAGCCAAAAATTCCATGATATATTCCATGCTTTGGTAAGTCCAAGACTATGTTACCCATAAATGTGTACTGATATTTTTTTTACCTATTAATAATGTACATTTATTTTGTGGTGGTTTATCATGTTATTTCTACTAAGAAATTATCAAGTACAGAAATAAAGAGTAAAGGTTTAGCATAAATTAAATCGATGAGATTATGCTTTACCTGTTGCTTTGAGTGTGACTTACCTTTGGGAAAGCAATTGACATTGCACATTGATCTTTGGATGAATTAACCTCACAATAGATAAATATATGTTTGCATTAATTTAATCCTATTTCATTCAGTCCAGATATAAATAAATGTGAATACAAAGATGTAATTGCCAAATTGGGGAGGGACAGCTTCATGGTATTATTGGTGGACTGTTAATCCAGAGGCTCAGATAATGTTCTGGAGACTCATGTTTGGATCATGCCACAGCAGATGGTGGCATTTCAAATCAATAAAAATCTGGAATTAAAAGTTTAATGAGGACCATGAATCAATTGTCGATTTTTGGGAACAAGCCATCTGTTCATTAATGTGCTTTTGGAAAGGAAACTTCCATCCTTACCTGGTCTGGCCTACACATGACTCCAGACCCACTGCAACATGGGTTGACTTCAACTGCCTTCTGGACAATTAGGGATGGGCAATAAATGCTGACCTAACCAGTGATGGCCTCATCTTGTGAATGAATAAAAAAAAGTAAAATTAGTTTTATGTTGCTTGTGTCCTTTCTCAAACCTAGTGCTTTTCATTTATCACCTGTGTGCTCTCTGAGCTACACCAGAACCTGGTCTACAATAACCAATCTTGAAATGGTCATTTGAAAACAAAAAATGCTGGAAATCACAGCGGGTCAGGCAGCATCTATGGAGAGAGAGCAAGCTAACGTTTTGAGTCTAGATGACTCTTCATCAGAGATGCCGTAAAGTGTAGAGGGAGCAGCATTTATGCAATCATGGGGGGGGGGGGGGGGCGGTGAAGTGCTGGGGGAGAAGGGGTGTTGACAGTTCCAATTAAGTGATTGGAATGTGAGAATGGCAGAACAATGGTGTATCTAACTGCCAGACTGGAAAGGATAGACAACCCCACTCTCACTATGAAGGCCAACATACCATTTACCTTCTTCACTACCTGTTGCACCTGCATGCTTGCTTTGAGTGACTGGTGTACAGAGACATCAAGGTCTTGTTGCACCTCCCTATTGTCCAATTTGTTGCCATTCAGATAATAATCTGCCTCACATTGAATAACTTTACATTTATCCATATTATCTTCATGTACCATAAACCTCATTTGCCCAAAGTTAAAAATCACACAACACCAGGTTATAGTCAAACAGGTTGATTTGGAAGTACAGAACAACCTCAGTTTTCTAACCATCAATTATACAAATTTTGGATTATCCAAACAAGATCTCAAGGTCCCCTAAAACATTACTTCAAAGAGGTGCCACCAACACTGGTGATACTGCTACCTCCTCCAATCCCCACTAACAAAGCTATTGACAGTTTACGACTTCTCATGGAGTGGTATGAAGCAGCTGATAAGAGCAGTTTGGGGCTGAGAGGAGTGACAGATATATAATAATACTAATAATATTCACCTAGGTTGCTGTTGTGAACAGTTGTTGGTGGGTAACAGTCGCCAGAACAATGGCGCTTTATCCACAAGTTGCTATAACTGAAGCCGCTGTCACCCGTTCACACATGCACACCCTCCCTCCCATACTCTGCCCGCGAGCCCTCCAACCACCTGATGGCAGGAAGTGGGCCGTCAGTGTCATCACACATAGCACTGCGGCTGCCTGGTACTCTCTGATCATCTTTTGATCCTTGCATGATTTAAGGAGGCCTTATGTATGAATCCTGCCTTGTGCCTGCTTTTTGTTTTGTTTCCTGACATTAAGTATCCTGATCTGTATGCAGCATGGACCTCTCTCTTCTCAATCTTTCTCTGTCTTCTATCTCTACCTTTGCAGCACAATCAGTTATCTTAACAATCAATTATCCAAACAAAATACTCCCTGCCCATCTCGTTTGGATAATCGAGGTTGTTCTGTACTAGCTTTCGGAGCACTGCTCCTTCGTCAGGTACTACTGGGACCAGATCATCAGACACAGAATTTAAAGCACAAGATCATAGTGTCATGCAACTGATATGATATATTGAACAAACCTAGATTGTTTTAAGTCTTTCATCTTTTCGAATGGGTTGCAGGTTTCAATTCATTAATTTACATTTATCCATATTATCTTCATCTACCATAAACCTCATTTGCCCAAAGTTAAAAATCACACAACACCAGGTTATAGTCAAACAGGTTGACTTCTTTCAAGTCACATTCCCGAGATAACTTAAGGTTTTATAAAAGGAGGTGACATCTCAGCTCAGACAATGCATTAGAGATGTAAAATTAGATTAGATTCCCTATGGTGTGGAAACTGGCCCTTCGGCCCAACCAGTCTGCACCTCTGAAGAGTAACCCACCCAGATACATTTCACTCTGACTAATGCACCTAAAACTATGGGCAATTTTGCATGGCCAATTTACCTACCCTGCACATCTTTGGACTATGGAAGGAAACCTGAGCACCCGGAGGAAATCCACGCAGACACAGGGAGAATGTACAAACTCCACACAGACAGTCACCCGAGGCTGGAATCAAACCTGGGACTCTGGTGCTGTGAGGAAGCAGTGCTAACCACTGAGCCACCGTGCCATCCCAAAGGTTAAAGGTTAGAGTCTGGCTGTATTCCAATCTTGAGTCAGACTGGTTCTATTTCCAAAGTAGGAATTTATAAAATGTCTCATGGATTGACTGCCTGCATTGACTACAAACAAATTGTGTGCTTTTTGAGCAAAATAGAGTGTACCTGTACATACAATCCTGAGCTGAGATGTCACCATTTTTCTTATAAAATCTTAACTTACATTAGGAAGTCTAGGTTTGTTCAATATTATTATATCAGTTACATGACACTATGACCTTTTGCTATAAATTCTGTGTCTTATCATCCAGCGCCACTAGCTACCTGACGAAGGAGTAGTGCTCTGAAGGCTAGTACTTCCAAATAAACCCATTGGACTATAACCTGGTGTTGTGTGATTTCTAACTTTGTCCACCCCAGCCCAAGTACCTCCTCATTTGTCCACTTTTCCAATTCATATGCATGTCAGTATCTTCATTTTTCGACCTTCCTACCCAGCTCTGTGTCATTTAAAAACTTAAAAGATATTATATTTAGTTTGCTCATCTAAATTATTAATACATATTGTGAATAATGGGTCCATATTCTGATACCTGCCATTTCCTCTGGACATCCATCAAAGCAGCTTTGTTATTTGTTATAGAGTGATTGGAGATGGGGGTTCGCCCTCACATGAGAATGCCAGCCTGCATGCAATCCTTACCTCATTTGTATTGTGAAGAGCCAGGATGCCAAGGAGTGATTGCTGTTTGCATTGAATTAGCAGCTACATAGAAACATCGATAAGAGCTTGGTGAGTGTGGAGGACCAACTGTGGTTATCCAACCAATTATGAAGTAGAATGCAGCTGACCACTGCAAACTGACCACCTCTGGCACACACCCAACACCTCCAAGAGTACTTGTGGTTCTAATATAAGGCACAGAGTGGTCAATCTTTGTGAAGGGTAGGTTGTGCCTCATGAACCTTATTGAGTTCTTTGAGATGGTGACCAAACAGGTGGATGAGGGTAAAACAGTTGATGTGGTGTATATGGATTTCAGTAAGGTGTTTGATAAGGTTTGCCACAGTAGGTTATTGCACAAAATACGGAGGCATGGGATTGAGAGTGATTTAGCAGTTTGGATCAGAAATTGGCTAGCTGAAGGAAGACAGATGGTGGTGGTTGATAGGAGATGTTCACCCTGGAGTTCAATTACTAGTGGTGTACCACAAGGATCTGTTTTGGGGCCACTGCAGTTTGTCATTTTTATGAATGACCTGGATGAGTGTGTAGAAGGATGGGTTAGTAAATTTGTGAATGACACTTAGGTCGGTAGAGTTATAGATAATGCCAAAGGATTTTGCAGGTTACAGAGCGACATAGATAAGCTACTGAGAGGTGGCAAATGGAGTTTAATACAGAAATGTGTGAGGTGATTGACTTTGGAAGGAGCAATAGGAATAAAGACTATTGGATTAATGGTAAGATTCTTGGTAGTGTAAATGAGCAGAGAGATCTTGAAAGATCCCTGAAAGTTACCACCCAGGTTGATAGGGTTGTTAAGAAGGCCTATGGTGTGTTAGCTTTATTGGTAGAGGGATTGAGTTTCAGAACTATGAAGTCGTGCTGCATCTGTGCAAAACTCTAGTGTGGCCGCACTTGGAGTATTGTGTACAGTTCTGGTCACCGTATTATAGGAAGGATGTGGAAGCTTTGGAAAGGGTTCAGAGGAGATTTACTAGGATGTTGCCTGCTATTGAAGGGAAGGTCTTATGAGGAAAGGCTGAGGGACTTGAAGCTGTTTTCATTTGAGAGAAGAAAGTTGAGAGAAAAGGTTGACATATAAGATAATCAGAGGGTTAGATATGGTGGACAGTGAGAGCCTTTTCCTCGGATGATGATGGCTAGCATGAAGGGACATAGCTTTATCTTGAAGGGTGACAGATATAGGACAGATGTCAGTGGTAGTTCCTTTACTCAGAGAGTAATAGGGGTGTAGAACACACTGCCTACATCAGTAGTAGGCTCACTAAATGTAAAGGCATTTAAATGGTCATTGGATAAACCTTAATGAAATGGACTAGTGTAGAATAGATAGGCTTCAGATTGTTTCCACAAGTCAGCGCAAAGTCGCGGGGCGAAGGGCCTGTACTGAACTGTAATGTTCTATCTTCTATATGCTCAGTGCAGAGTCTGAATGTGACGAAGAGCAATGATGTCAGCTGAGGGATAAAAATTAGTCAGGACAGAAGATAGTCTCCCTGGTCTTTTGAAAAAGTGTAGTGTGACCTTTTACATCCAACTGAGAGAGCAGCCGGGGTCTTAGTTTAAAGAAATATCTCTAACCATGCAGATTCCTTAAGTAACACACTGAACTGTCAGCCTAGGTTCAATCTTGTGGACTGCACTTTAGGCCAGTGATCTTCTAACGCAGTGGTGAGAATTTTACCAACTAAGCCAAGCTGACACCTAACATAGATGTTAGTCAGGAACATGAACTCAATTGTACCAAAGGGGACTTTTACAAAATTACAAATTACAAATTTGCAGAAACTAGCACACTGACTGAAGCTTTCTCTGCAAGAAAGGAAGTCAGAAAGGCTGTACCCTATCCATGACTGAATCAGCAAGTGTCACTGGATTGAAAATATTCTCAACACTGGAGATTGCTCCAGAGGTAAGTGTTTTACTGTCCATAATGATTGCATCAAGTTCAGCATCACTATTAGCATTCAGCGCAGCACTGTGACCTAGAGAAAAGCATTCAATTTGTTAAAAGGTCAAACTTACTTAGCCTCAAGCTTTGGGAATTGAAGCCGAGAAAACAATTCCTTCACGGTTTACAGGCTGTCCTGTAACAGCTTCTGTCCTATCACCCTAAAGAGAGAAGTTTTCAGTTGACAATCTAAATCCTTTAAGTAAAATTATTGCTGACAGTCAGAGCATAAAGAAAATTATTTTTGCTTTTATTATTGTTTTAGGCTTTTCTTCTTGTTTAATGAATAACTTGTTGACATATTTCACTGAGCAGGCCAGTTATTACATAATTCAAACAATATTGACTAACCCTGACAGCGTAAACGCTAAGCTTACCAAGTGTCAGTGTTACATTTAACCATTCCGAGCACATGTTCTTGACTAAAGGTGACAAGACTTTGCTTCATAATTCAAAAAACATGAGAAATCGACTTTACCAGATTTGCTGACTACATTGAGAGATCCCACAAATCAACAGCACTATTGAGCTTTACAGTGCAATGTGGCATCAAATTAATCTATATCGCATCAATAAATCATGCTGTCTTTATTCTATTTTTTTTTGTGAAGCATGTTCAATCAATTTGGCCCTCTGCTCTGCTTGAGACAACATCAAATGCTTTATTTCATGTCCCTTGATTCACAAAATATTGCAGAAACTTAACATCAGCTTGTTAATCAATCTAAACTTTAAAATTCCCTCTTTTAGTTCTCCACTTTGGACAGAGTTTCTGATCGCTATTTAAATAAATTGCCACTTAATCCCTGGACATTAGGTATAATTGTGATTGAAAAGCAAATTTCAATGTAGTAAAAGAAATGTGTTTATTTTGGGATGTTTCACAAGGTGCCTCGATTACAAACAACACTAATATATACCTGCAGTAACAATTTCTATTTGATACAGTCCCGTATCAACAATTCATTGTCAACAATTTTTAAAACAGCTTCAAATAATTATTACTTGAAGACAGTTCTCCCCTATCATAGCCAATGCATCAAGGATCCTTGACCGTCTGTGCTACAGAACAAGTTAAATCAATATGCATTTGTTATTCAGTCACAAATAGAATGGCACATAGCTTTGTATTGTTGCTTTGCAGGAGGAATAATCAAACCAAAATGGACATTGAGTCAAGCAAGGTGATCAATCTTTTGCTTAAAGAGTTAGATTTGAAGCTATGTCTTCGGAAAGGAGGGCAAGGTATGGGGAAGAGGTTTGGGGAGGAATTCCAGAGCTTAAGGCCCAGGGAGCTAAAGACAAAGCTAGTAATTGTGAAGTGAAGGTACTTGGGTATATGCAAGATGTCAATACAGAAATCTTGGGAATTACAGAAATCTTGGAGGGTTGTAGGGATGGATGAGGTTACAGAGGTAAAGGTAAAATCATCATAGTCCTATTGGACCATAGAGCTTCTTCTTCATTAAAATGAGGCAACTTGTGATGGTTTTCCACAGTCCAAAGATGTGCAGATCAGGTGAATTGGCCATGCTAAGTTGCCCGTAGTGTTAGGTGTAGGGGTATGGGTGGGTTGCGCTTCTGCGGGTCGGTGTGGACTTGTTGGGCTGAAGGGCCTGTTTCCACACTGTGGGTAATCTATTCTAATCACTACACTGGAGGCAAGGGAAGAAGTTGAGAAGGAGAACACGAAAAACATTGGGCAGAATTGTATGACGGGGCTGAGAGACGTGAGCAAATTATGCAGCAGAATTGTCAAGCCTACCTTGGCATCAGGAGCTTCTCACTTCATCCTTTATGCATTTGCCAAGTGATGTGGTAAGGTTTTCGTTAGGCAGTAGCAAGTTGACAACTGAAAGGGCTTATAGCTTGTTAAACACCTTATTAATGCTGCAACACACCTCATTAATGCTTAGTTTCTGAGCTCACCAAACACATCACGGTAACTTGAGCTGGTGAAGGAGTTGAAAACATGATGTTAGCATCACTTTGCACTGTAAACCAGATATCCAGCCAACTTAACTGATGGACCCTCATTACTAGCAGTGTCGAAAGTCTGGTGTTGGAAAAGCACAGCAGGTCAGGCAGCGTTTGAGGATCAGGAGAATCAACATTTTGGGCATAAGCCCTTCATCAGCCCATCATTATACCTGAGGGCTTCTCAACTTCTTCCCTTGCCTGATGTGTAGTGACTTCTGATGGCAGGCTTATGCCAAAAACGTCGGTTCTCCTCCTCAGATGCTGCTTGACCTGCTGTGCTTTTCCAGCATCACACTCTCGAGTTCAATCTCCAGCATCTGTAGTCCTCACTTTCTCCCGGTTAGTTGCAGTGTTGAGCCATGGAGGAGATTGAACATAAGGAAGAAGTTATATGCAAACAGAGACACATAAATAAACATTATTATATAATATACAGTACGTTGAAAAAAATTCAACAAATTGCTTACCATAAGCAGAAATATCATGGGTAAATAATGGGCAATGGTGTTATATTCAGATTGGGAACAGGAGGCTCATTGCAGATGCAAGGGCCAAATGAAGTCAAGATTAAAGGATAGACTGTCAAGTTCTATTACTTTCATTCCCCCCCATCCTTGTCAGCCAAGAAGTGTCAATAGATCCGTTGTGGTAAGGACAGAATTCCACTGTAATAAGAAGCAACTTCTGATGGAGAAGCACTCAAGGTAAAATGTTCCACAATAGCATACTGATTTTGCCAATTTCTGTAGGAATTTTTCATGTAGATTGTTGCTTTAGTTTATAAAGCATTGTTAATAATTTGCATATTTAAAAGTGTCAATTGTGTAAATAAGTGCATACAGTTAGGGATACATAACTGAGTGCACTCGTTTGAAGTTTTTTTGTGACATTAACCTTGAAGTACCCTTTAAGAGGTTGCCACTTGTTTATTTAATTTTGGTTCTTTTCAAGAGAGCATGAAAAGGTACTTATAACACTGTTAACAGGTTGTAGAGTTAAGAGCAATGCAAGTTTCAATTGGTGAACGAATCTTAAACTGAGTAACAATTGACTTCTCCTGTCCTCCTTCAATAATTTTCTGTAAGTTTCCTATCGACAAGATCAGAATCCAACTTCGGGCTCCAAAAATATCAAGGAAGAGGGAAAGCTGCTTCATCTGTCCGCCAGTTCCATGATAATGCAATTGTTAAGGCTGAAAAACATGGGACAGAGTTGTATGATGGAGTTGAGAGACATGAGCAAGTTATGCAGCAGAATTGTCAAGGCCTATCTCGGCATCAGAGCATCTCACTCCACCCTTAATGCATTTGCCAAGTGATGGGGTGAAGTTTTCATTAGGCAGTAGCAAGTTGACAACTAAAAGGACTTATAACTTGTTAAACACCTTATTAATGCTACAACTCACCTCATTAATGTTCAACTTCTGAGCCCACCAAACATTTCAAGCTAGCTAGATATCAAGAAATCTCAACCCGGAAGTTGGAACAGACCATTTCAGCTCGCCACTGGCCCCAAACTACTTCCATGTGTGTCACTAGGCAACAGCATCTCGGGGCATGATTCACAGACAGGTACTCAGCTCCCAGATTAAACAAGGCTGCATCTGCTGCTCAGTTGCTCTCTTAGCACTTGCTCACTCAGTGCCTACCTGCATGCTGTTGACATTCATGCTTTCCCTGCTGTGCCACATCAGTTTGTATATTTACCACTGCAACCCAGGATAAATATAGTAAATATAACAGGTTAAAAAGGATTGAAATACTCAAAGTATTATTGCAAAAAAGAGAGGTGTGCAACTGAAGATTTTCACCTTCACTCACTAGGACAAATACTAGAATATCAAATTTCAAAATGAAACAATTTACTGTACAGGAGAAAAGCATGTGGGTTGGTTGACAAACCAATGCTAATCGGCTGAGATGTTATTATAAAACTTAGGGGAATTTGGGGATAATTCAGAATCAGCAAAACATCTTAACGTATTGCTTTTGTTTGCAGAGCGTTGGTTTTCTGTGTGTAAATATGTGCCATTCTAAAAATATAAATGAGCCACAGTATGGTTTTGACATGTTATCTCCTACAGCCTTTTTACTTTTCATTGTACCCGGACGGAAATTCATACATGTTGTTTCTGAATTGATTTCCCAACTTCAGACTGAGAAGCACAAGTACAACCCACTGAGCCACTGTTGAATCACAGAATACTACTATGAGGAGCTGATGCCTGTGTGGATGTGAATTTTGATCATAGATAAACCTATTTGAGCTTCTTGGGCAGCTATACACTGTAATGTCAAACAAGGGTATCCACAAATGTGATATATTAGTAAGACTAATTTCAAAGTCAGACGAGAAATAGGAAAAGTAATAGGAAAATATTATTCTGTTCCATCTGGCTTTTTCCAGAATTACTGTAAACTATTTTGGCATTGGAAATAAAGGTGGTGGTGAGGCACCTTCTTAAACGATTGTAGTCTACCTAGTGCAGGGACACTTACAGTATTATTAGGGAAGGACTTCCAGGATTTCGACTCAGAATGAATGAATGCTGACATAATTCCAATCAGTTATGGGGAAGTGATAGCCTAATGGTATTATCACTAGACTATTAGTCTGGAGACACAAGTAATGTTCTGGAGACCTGCATATTGCACATTTGTTTTAATTGTCTGGGAGTTTGGAGGGCCTCAGGTTCCCCATTACTGTATCATGACAATATCTCAGCCAAGTAGAGTTAACTTTCCAAACAACCAGCAACCTTTCTTTTCCAGTAGAATAAATTGTTGTCAGTTTGCAATGTGGTATTTTCATGTTTATCCTGAAAAATAAAGGATGAAAAGCCTTGTCAACATATCTCTCTTTCAGCAATATTTAATAATCCAAGTGCAACAGAAAGAAATCTAACCAGTAAAATTCATAAATATTGGTGAGTTATGAGGAAATATGTTTTTAAATAAGGTAGGGACTTAGCAACAGCAGAACATTTTGCTTTATAGGGAACTATACAGTCATTTATTCTGGACTTCAATAAAAATTGATAAAATATCTTCACAAGTAAGAAAATAAAAATATCGGAAGCTTACAAGAGGTGACTTAACTTCTGCAACTTGTTTATTTGCCCTCATGTATCACCTTGCTACTGAATTCATTATGCAACATTTCCTTTGACTTCTTTGCCCTCTGGTACATGATACCCTTTAATATTTCACACTATCCTTTCACTTTTAGCTCCAAGGAAGCCTGTTGGAAACATATTATCCTCTAGATGCCTCATTAATTAGCCTGGGCTTCTCATTTTACACCCTTTTCCTTGTCACTTACTGGATAATGGAACCTTTCTTTTCAACCAATCTTTCACTTATGGCTATTTCCATTTTAGTGTGGAGTAAGAATACACACTCAACTTTTAATACAATTCCAGTTGCTGTAAAAATAGGAATGGTCCAAATTCACAGCTAATATTTAAACGATTCTTTTTCTCAGAAGACAGGAATTTAACATTCATGAATTTACAGGGTGGGCGGCACGGTGGCACAGTGGTTAGCACTGCTGCCTCACAGCGCCTGAGACCCGGGTTCAATTCCCGCCTCAGGCGACTAACTGTGTGGAGTTTGCACGTTCTCCCCGTGTCTGCGTGGGTTTCCTCCGGGTGCTCCGGTTTCCTCCCACAGTCCAAAGATGTGCAGGCCAGGTGAATTAGCCATGCTAAATTGCCCATAGTGTTAGGTAAGGGGTAAATGTAGATGTAGGGGTATGGGTGGGTTACGCTTCGGCGGGGCGGTGTGGACTTGTTGGGCTGAAGGGCCTGTTTCCACACTGTAAGTAATCTAATCTAAAAAAAACAGGAGCAGGACTAGGCCAGTCAGCCTTTGAGCCTTCTCCATCATTCAATATGATCAGGTCAGATCATCCAACTCAGTAACCTATTTCTGTTTTGCCCCATATCCTTGATCCTGTTAGCCCTAAGAATGAAAGCATAGAAACTGGCCATTATCAATGTATATGTCCAATACAAGCATCCTCTGATTGCTTTCCACTTAGCTCCATCCCTTCTCCTTCATGGATTCATCTACCCTCCCAGTAAATACAGCTACATTCTTGTTCACAACTGCTCAGTGTGACAGCAGGTTCCAATTCTAAACTTGCACATTCTCTGGATAAAGACATTTCCTTTGAATCTCCTATTGGATTGATCACTGTCAATATTTATAAATCCTAGTTTTGTTCCCAAAAGTGGGAAATGTTTCACTAGGTCAACCCTATTAAATGCTTTAAGATGTCTGTCAGATCATCCTACAATTTTCCCCTTTTTTGGACATAATAGGCTGAGCTGTGTGCTGAGCCTTTCCTGATACTCATAATGTTGGACCAGTGAGGGCCAGCATTTCATGACATTAATGGGTATTGAGAAGATCTGTAGCTCAGGTTGAGTTTCTGGATGTAGGTTTGCTCGCTGAGCTGGAAGGTTCATTTTCAGATGTTTTGTCACCACACTAGGCAATGTCATCAGTGAGCCTCCGGATGAAGCACTGGTGGCATGGACCGCTTTCTATTTATGTGTTTAGATTTCCTTGGGTTGATGATATCATTTGCAGTGGTGATGTGATTTCCGGTTTTTTTGGCGTGTGGTAAATGGGATTTTAGTCAATGTGTTTGTTGATCGATTCCAGTTGGAATGCCATGCTTCTGGGAATTCTCGTGCGTGTCTCTGTTTGGCTTGTCCTGGGATGGATGTGTTTTTCCAGCAGAAGTAGTGTCCTTCCTCATCTGTATGTAAGGATACTAGTGAGAGAGGGCAATGTCTTTTTATGGCTAGCTAATGTTCATGTATCCTGATGCCTACATGACATCCATCTCAAAGAACAAGAAATGACATCACCACAGGAAATGATGTCACCACAGAATGGTGATGAATCATCTGAAAGTGAACCTTCTAGCTCAGTGAGCAAACCTACATCCATCTTATGACATGCTACATGGGCATGGAAGACACAAACTCCACCTCCATGAACATTTGAATCATCATGTACCAGCCTCCAAGAATCCTCATGGCACTCTGATCCACTTACAGGGTGCTTCTATATTTCAATGCTGTACCTTATGTTGCACTGCCAACTATCATTGTGATGTTGTTGCAAGGATACTATGTACTCAGGGACACTTTGCCAGTTCATGGACTGGGCAAGGCTGTATCTCCAGGCACTTCACTCACTGTCATAGCACTCACTCATTCTGAGTCTAAATGGATGCTTACAGCATCCCTGCCTTGCATTCCTTGCTTTTTGCTCATATTATTACTGTCTTGCCTTCCTCCAGGAACAAGAGAGTCATGTATTACTGGAGATGAAAGTAGATGGCACAGCAGGAACTATTAGTGCAGGTGGGGAGGAGTAGGAAGCACAGACAGCATGCAAGGCTAGTGGAGCCAGAGTTGAGGTGAGTGAGAAAAGATATTGTATGCAATAGTGAGAGCAGTAAAGTATGAACCTTGATAGCAGAAGTATAGTAAGCATGAGGTACTGGAGAGATGGTGAAAGATGGTGACACAGTGATGATATTATGGCTTTAAGATATGTATTTTGTCCTTTTTTTTATGAAGAAAGGTTGAGGCAGAGGTACCAAGCCATCTGCTCAAAGCCAATAAAATAAGCAGCTTGTTGCAGCCTTGGAGATTTTTTTTAATAGTTGAAGCAATAGAAGCAGCCTGAATAGGTGGGGTCAAGCCCTCAAAGAACCCTGATTTTTAGTTTTACTTTCAGCAGTGATTTGGATGAGAATGTACAAGGTGCGATTAGCAGGTTTGCAGATGACACTAAAATAGGAGGTGTCATGGACAGTGAGGAAGGTTATCAGAAATTGCAGCAGGACTTTGATCAGCTGGGGAAGTGGACCGAAAAATGTCAAATGGAGTTTAATATAGAAAAGTGTGAGGTCTTGCATTTTGGAAAGTCAAATCAAAGTAGGAGTTTCATGGTGAATGGTAGGGCCTTAAGGATTGCAGTGGAACAGAGGGAGTTCAGGTGCACAGCTCTCTGCAAGTTGAGTCACAGGTAGACAGAGCAGTGAAGAAGGCTATCGGCACACTGGCCTTCATCAGTCAGGGCACTGATTATAGAATTTAGGAAGTTATCTTGCAGTTATACAGGACATTGGTGAGGTCACACTTGGAGTATTGTATTCAGCTAAGTCACCTTGCTATAAGAAGGATGTTATTAAACTGGAAGAGTGCAGAAGAAAATTACAAGGATGTTGCCAGGACTCAACAGTCTGAGTTATGCAGAGAGATTGGACAAGCTAGGACTTTTTTCTTTAGAGTGTGGGAGACTCTTATAGAAGTTTAGATTACATTACAGTGTGGAAACAGGCCCTTCGGCCCAACAAGTCCACAGCGACCCGCAACCCACCCATGCCCCTACATTTACCCCTTACCTAACACTACGAGCAATTTAGCATGGCCAATTCACCTGACCTGCACATCTTTGTGATGTAGGCGGAAACCGGAGCACCCGGAGGAAACCCACACAGACACAGGGAGAACATGCAAACTCCACACAGTCAGTCGCCTGAGGCGGGAATTGAACTCAGATCTCCGGCGCTGTGAGGCAGCAGTGCTAACCACTGTGCCACCGTGCCGCCCACAAGAGGCATTGATAGGGTGAATGCACTTAGTCTTTTTCCCAGGGTTGGGGAATCAAGGACTAGAGGGCATCAGTTTAAGGTTAGAGGGGAAAGAATAAAAGGGAACCTGAGAGGCATTTTTTTTACACACAGGGTGGTACGCATATGGGTTGAGCTGCCAGCAGAAGTGATTGAGGCCGTTACAACATTTAAAGGCATTTGGATAAATGCATGGATAGGAAAGGTTGAGAAGAATATGATCCAAGTGCAGGGAAATGGGGTTAGCGTTGATGGACATTTTGGTCAGCATGGAGCAGTTTGGCTCCATACTGTTGGACTCTATGACTGTATGAGCAGTTGCTGGGGTCTTGACACTGAATGTGAAAGCTGTTATTCCTCCCTGTTACAGCTAGAAGCTGTGTTCTTTTCCTGTGGCTAGAATTGCATGTGAAACAATCAATTTTACTGAATTAGCCTTTGAAAGGATGTGTTTTTGGGATGTTACTATATTGGAACAGTAATTTAGTCGTAAATATATGTATTATTTTATTAAGCATTTCGATAGAGTTCAGCTAAGCCAATTCTTCTTATTTTGTCTGTATTTTAATGGCAGTTCAAAAATAAAGTGTGTTTTCCTTAAAGTCAAGTAGTTTGACCAATTGAATTGCATCTGGAATGCAATGCCTTACACTTACCTTCACAATAATAAAAGGTTAGAGTCTAGGCTATCTTCATAACATATTTTATGGGGTTTTTCTGGTCCATTAAACACACTTACATTTAATCTTCTTCCTAAAGTGCTGGGCATTCCTGTAGATGCTGGGATTGGTTTAAATGGATGACAATCTCGATCGAGGCTTGCATGATCTGGTGCTGTAGCCTACATTTGTTGATCAGGTGGGAAGAGAAATTTCTGTCTGTGCACCACCCCATCCAGCAGGGCTTCCAGAAAAATGTCCATAAAGCAGATCACTGATTTTCATCCCACTGCTGTATCTGGGACAAATGTCAGGAATCAGGTTGTGCAACTCTGGACCTACCTGCTTGCTTGGATGCACAACAGGCTCTTAAATATGGTGCAGTGACACGGATGTCAGTCAATTCCGTGATCTCCGGTGAATGACAAATTGCTCTGGGAATGGTGCATGGCAAGATCGGGTGGAAATAGGGTGAGGTTCTTGCTGAGAGGGTTCAAACAGCAATTAGAGTGATGAGTTTGGTAAATTATGGTGTGAAAGCTAGCTTGGCCTCACATGAGAATCACTGCACCAAATCCATGAGACTCACATTTGGCCAAGAATTGGGAAGATTCTATCCTTGATGTCTTTTGTATATCTCTTAGTTGTTCAGGTCATTTTGTTGTACTTTTATATGATTTTTCATTCAGTTATTTTGTTCCTTAGCTCTTTAGTTGTCCAAAGCTGGGTAAGTGAATATCTTATTCCTCAGGGATATAAACTGGTTCTGTATCACATTGAATTCAGTTTTGAACACCTGCCACTGTCCTCCCAATATTTTATCCATTAAGAGATTAGCTCTGTTCATTAGATAACCTCTGGTTCATCAGATTGAGCACACCCTTAAATAAATCATGGAAAAGTCATGGAGATACCATGCAAACTACCTTTCTTTGAATGGGATGGGGTAATTGTATTTCACAATCACCATGTCCTTTTTCAGAAGCCACCGCACTCAGCACATGAAGTCTGTTCTTCACTTCATAGCTGGTGCCCAGTGTTTCCACTGTCACCTGCTTTATTTCAGGTTTTTAGTGTCTGCTGTATTTTGCTTTGATGTTTCAAGAGGACAGACTTATATGCTACCCAAAAGAAATCTAATATTTTGTAGTTTCAGTAGTGGTAACAATGAATTTATCATTAATTGTTGTAAAGGCCCATTAAAGTCACAAATCCCCTTTAGAAAAAGTTGGCACATTCATTGATGCAGTGGTCCCTCAGTACCACATTAGGAATGTCTGCTTTGGAGCAGAACTTGAACCTATAACCTCATTACTCAGAAGTGAGAGAGTTACAACTGACTCCAAGCTGACATCACTTATTATCATTAGCTTATCAACTTCATTGAATCCAGACTGAAGAAATCAACAAAAAGAATTAGATTGGGTTAAATGGCTTTTCATACATTGTTAATGTAGCAGAAGCTGACAGTCAATCTCTTGGTGATTCAATGATTCATGTTACAGAGAAAAAAAATAATTCTGATGTCAAAATGTTTCATCCTGTCATCTTGCTGCTGTTCTCTTTCACTACTCAAAGCACTTTAATAGATTATTGTCTATTATGAGCTGAATGCAGAGCTCCAAAAGGTTCCTATAGTTCCTTTTTTCCACTATGAAACTCCAGCCTTGGATGTCTGCAATTGTGGAGTCTTGTAACAGAGTTGTAAAGAACTGTGTATAGGATAGCAAACAATAATCTGCATTGTAGGTCAATCATTGCAGAGACATTATAGAACTGTATAGAACTGATGCAGCCTTGCCCAGTTTGAAAGAGCTCTGCTCTTCTCCCATAAAAGGATTTTCATTATTCTCTTCATTGTGTTTATCTTCATTGTTTATTTGATCCCTGTTTTGTGGCTGACCGTTCCTTTGTTGGTCAATAATCACACAGGATATGGGTATAGTTGGCAAAGTCAATATTTTGATCCATCCTTGATTACCTTTAAACTGAGGGCAGTTAAGAGTCAACCACATTACTGTGGGTCTGGCGTCACATGTAGGCTGGGTAAGGATGCAGTATTCCTTCTGCAAAGGGGATTAATAGGCTTGATGGATTTTTGCAACAATCAGTGAAAGATTTGTTGCTACTATTATTGAGACCGTAGCATATGATTCTGGATTAAATAATTGAATTTGAAATAATGGATTGTGAGATTTGAACTAAGCTCTTTGGAGCATTCGCCTGGGGTTTCAGATCATTAGTGGAGTGATATGGTCACAGTAGCACTTCCTCCCCACCCCTCCCACCCTTAGCTTCCAATACAATTTCAATACAAGTTTTCAAACTAGTACCTCAGATTTCAATTAGCACTTGGCAACATTTTGGTCTCAAGACTCAATGTCACATTAGAACCATTACATTCTCCTCCCTCCCAAACTCCCATTTACTGAGACAGATGCACTGATAATGATTCTGTGAACGTTACATCCATCTCTACAAAACCCATCTATTATTTCTTCAACTGTTCCATTGCCATCTCCCATTGCCAGCCACCATCACCCCTTTCGTTTTTACAGTCTCTCCTACCTTCCACCTAATGACAGACTTTCCCCTTCATCCTTCCTCCTCTCCCCACATTCTCTGCCTTTCTACTTACTGAAAACCTGCCATGCCAGTTTTTCTTGTTCTGATAAAATGATAACTCTCTTTTACCTTTGTATCTACTGATTGTTTCTAAAGGATTCTTTCTTCTCTCTTCATTTCACAATTTCAGCATCCAAGATTTTTCTTTGTTCTTGGAGAAAGCAAATCCGGCTGCTTTAACCTGCAGGACTACTGGCCAGAAATGCAAAGGGCAACCAGTGTGGAAACTGAACTGGGGCAATCAGTGAAATCCTGATGGTCCTCTCGATGGGGAGTCAGGGGATTTGAAGTGAAACTGAGCTATGCACTGTCCATCACAAAACAACAAAAAGGCTAAATTGCAGAAACAATACAGTCCCAGCCTATAGGTAATTGCAAACATTTTGCATTCGGCAGAGCATTATCAAATTTTCCAAGGACCAACCCATAATGTCAATCACATCTATGGATCTGTTGTCAATTTCTGAAGATTTTTCATTCTTCATTTCTGATTGGCAGATAGCAAGTATCCAGAACAATTTTATGAAGCAATCAATTTTGGAATAATAAATTATACTTATATACTAACTTTAATGCAGTCAAAATTCCAAAGGTTCAAATGAAATGGACACCCAGTTTTGTAAGGTGATATAGCAACAGATTAACAGGTTTCATTTAAAAAAATCATTTCTGAGAAGTACCTTAACTGGGGAGAGAAAGGCAGAGAGGAAATTGCCAGGCTCAGGAAGAACTGAATTGCACAGATAGTAATCATGCAGTGTTGTAGATCTGTATTGTGAAAGAGGTCAGAATTGGATGAGCACAGAAATTGTTAAAGAACTGGAGGGGGTTTCTGAGATAAGGAGGGGTGAGGCCATCGATGGATTTGAAAACAAGGTTGAATAGTTTAAAATTTATATGTTGCCAGACCAGGAGGCAATGTTGGTGATTGAGCATAGGATTACAAAGTAACTGATGCTTATGCGGGTTAGGGCGTAAACAGCTGAACTTTCCATGTGAAGGGACAAGACACAAAATTGATTATATGTTCATAATTCTTATGGCAGGTTTGAATTTGGATTATGTTGTTAAGATATTACAAACATCTTTGTAGGTGGTACTGACATATATATAGAAGTGAATTATTACCTTGTGTACTTTCTGAGGAAGCTCGCTTGAAATGGACATGAGGAATGGCTCAATTTGAGGGTACACTTGATTCTGGAGTCAAAAGGAATTGGGTCCATTCCTGAGCCTGGATACATGGGCACAAACACAGCAGGACTACGTGGGAGCAGTTAATGTGAGTAAAGGCTATAAATACTTACTGCCAGGATGTTGGGTCTTAATTTTGGCAGCTGAGCTGAGTGGGAGCGGTCAAACTATGCTCTGGGAAGGTGAGTAAACTGACGTATTTTGACAGTAATTAAGCCCAAGGCACTACAGTTGGACTCAGTTAAACTTAAGACTAAAAATGGCAGGAGATCCCATGCCCTTGTTATGCTCCTCTTGCTCAATGTGGGAGCTCAGGGACATGGTTAATGTCACGACTCCTTCACGTGCAGGAAGTGTGTCCAGCTGCAACTCTTGTTAGACCGCATGACAGCACTAGAGCTATAGATGGACTCATTTTGGAGCATCCAATATGCTGATGATGTCGTGGATATGACCACTTTAGTGAAGTGGTCATACTGCAGATTAGGATTGCTGAGAGAGAAAGAGAATGGGTGACCAAAAGGCAGAGAAAGTGCAGAAATCAGTGCAAGTGTCTCCTGCGGTCATCTCCCTCCAAAACAGGTATAACATTTTGGACACTGTTGGGGGAGATGGCTCACCAGGGGAAGGCAACAGTAGTCAGGTTCATGACACTGTGGCTGGTTCTGCTGTATAGAAGAACAGTAAAAAGAGTGGAAAAGCTCTAGTCATAGTGGATTCAATTGTAAGGAGATAGGCAGTGCTATGGTCGAAAATGAGACTTCCGAATGGTATGTTGCCTCCCAAGTGCATCGAGGAGAAAGTGAGGACTGCAGATCAGAGCTGAAAATGTGTTGCTGGAAACTACCTTTTATCTTAGCCTGCTGGACACACTTCCCTCATTCCTGAAGAAGGGCTTATGCCCGAAACATCGATTCTCCTGTTCCTTGGATGCTGCCTGACCTGCTGCGCTTTTCCAGCAACACATTTTCAGCTCCCAAGTGCATTGGTCAGGTATGTCGCAGATTGGCTACAGGACATTCTGAATGGGGCAGGGTGAACAGCCAGCTGTAGTGATGCATATAGGCACCAATGATATAGGTAAAAAAAAGGATGAGGTCCTACAAGCAGAATTTAGGGAGTTAGGAGCCAAGTTAAAAAGAAGGACCTAAGAGGTAGTAATCTCAGTGTTACTACCAGTGCTACGTGCTAGTCAGAGTAATAATGAAAGAATAGGCAGGATGAGTGAGTGACTTGAGAGATGGTGCAAAAGGGAGGAGTTAAGATTTTTGGGAACATGGGGACTGGGGGTGAGACTAATACAAATTGGACAGTCTACACCTGGGCCGGATTGGAACCAATGTTCGAGGGGTCTCTTTTGCTATTACTGTGGGGGAGGGTTTAAACTAATGTGGTGGGGGATGAGAACCAAATGAGGTGGTGAGTGGACAGTAAGGAGGTAGTAACTAAAGCCTGTAAGGAACTAGATAATGAAGTCAGCGTGACTAAGGAGAAGAGTAGGCAGGAAGCAGATGATGAACACAAAGGGACTGGTGGACTGAGGTGCATTTGTTTGAATGTGAGAAGGCAGATGAACTTAGGGTTTGGATTAGCGTCTGCGAGTATGATGTTATTGCTATTACTGAGACTTGGTTGAGGGAAGGGTAAGACTGGCAACTAAGTATCCCAGAATATAGATGCTTCAGGTGGGATAGAGAGGGAGGGAAAAGGGGTAGAGGATTTGCATTACTAGTCAGAGAGGATATCACAGTTGTGCTGAAGGAGGGCACTATGAAGGACTCGAATTGTGAGGCAATATGGGGCAGAGCTCAGATATAGGACGAGTGTGGGAACAATGTTGGGGATGCACTATGGGCCTCCCAACAGCAAGCATGAGATAGAGGTACAAGTATGTAGACAGGTTATGGGAAGATGTTGGAGCACCAGGGTGGACGTATTGGGGGATTTTAATTTTCCCAACAATGACTGGGATTCACTTAGTTTTAAAGGTTTAGATGGAGCAGAATTTGTAAGGAGCATCCAGGAGGGATTTATAGAACGGTACATAAGCAGTCCAACTCGGAAAGTGGGCCATACTGGACCTGGTGTTGGGGAATGAGACCAGCCAGGTGGTTGAAGCTTCAATAGGGGATTACTTTGGGAATAGTGATCACAATTGCATACGTTTTAAAATACTCGTGGACAAAGACGAGAGTGGTCCTAAAGGAAGCGTGCTAAATTGGGGGAAGGCCAACTAGAGCAAAATTCGGCAGGAGCTGGGTCATATGGATTTGGAGGAGCTTTTTGAGGGTAAATCAACATTTGATATGTGGGAAGCTTTTAAAGAGAGGTTGATTAGAGTGCAGGACAGACGTGTCCCTGTGAAAATGAGACAGAAATGGCAAGATGAGGGAACAATAGATGACAAGTGAAATTGTGAGACTAGAGTCATAGAGTAATAGAGATGTACAACATGGAAACAGACCCTTCAGTCCAACCCATCCATGCCGACCAGATATCCCCACCCAATCTAGTCCCACCTGCCAGCACCCGGCCCATATCCCTCCAAACCCTTCCTATTCATATACCCATCCAAATGCCTTTTAAATGTTGCAATTGTACCAGCCTCCATCACTTCCTCTGGCAACTCATTCCATACACATACCACACTCTGTGTGAAAAAGTTGCCCTTTGGTGTCTTTTTTATATCTTTCCCCTCTCACCCTAAACCTATGCCCTCTAGTTCTGGACTCCCCAACCCAGGGAATAAACTTTGCCTATTTATCCTATCCATGCTCCTCATAATTTTGTAAACCTCTATAAGGTCACTGCACAACCTCCGACGCTCCAGGGAAAACAGCCGCTTCAGCCTCTCCCTATAGCTCAAATCCTCCAACCTTGGTAACATCCTTGTAAATCTTTTCTGAATCGTTTCAAGTTTCACAACATCTTTCCGATAGGAAGGAGACCAGAATTGCATGCAATATTCCAACAATGGCCTAACCAATGTCCTATACAGCTGCAACATGACCTCCCAACTCCTGTACTCAATACTCTGACGAATAAAAGAAAGCATACCAAACGCCTTCTTCACTATCCTATTTACCCGCGACTCCACTTTCAAGGAGTTATGAACCCATACTCCAAGGTCTCTTTGTTCAGCAATGCTCCCGAGGACCATACCATTAAGTCTATAAGTCCTGCTAAGATTTGCTTTCCCAAAATGCAGCACCTCGCATTTATCTAAATTAAACTCCATCTGCCACTTCTCAGCTCATAGGCCCTTCTGGTCAAGATCCTGTTGTAATCTGAGGTAACTTTCTTTGCTGTCCACTACATCTCCAATTTTGGTGTCATCTGCAAACTTACTAACCATACCTCTTATGATCACATCCAAATCACTTATGTGAATGACAAAAAGTAGTGGACCCAACACCGATTCTTGTGGCACTCCACTGGTCATAGGCCTCCAGTCTGAAAATCAACCCTCCACCACCACCCTCTGTCTTCTACCTTTGAACCAGTTCTGTATCCAAGTGGCTAGTTTTCCCTGTATTCCATGAGATCTAACCTTGCTAACCAGTCTCCCAAGGGGAACCTTGTAGAACGCCTTATAGACCATAAGACCATAAGACATAGGAGTGGAAGTAAGGCCATTCGGCCTATCGAGTCCACTCCGCCATTCAATCATGGCTGATGGGCATTTCAACTCCACTAACCCGCATTCTCCCCATAGCCCTTAATGCCTCGAGACAACAAGAATCTATCAATCTCTGCCTTGAAGACATTTAGCGTCCCGGCCTCCACTGCACTCTGCAGCAATGAATTCCACAGGCCCACCACTCTCTGGCTGAAGAAATGTCTCCGCATTTCTTTTCTGAATTGACCCCCTCTAGTTTTAAGGCTGTGTCCATGGGTCCTAGTCTCCTCACCTAACGGAAACAATTTCCTAGCGTCCACCCTTTCCAAGCCATGTATTATCTGTACGTCTCTATTAAGTCTCCCCTTAATCTTCTAAACTCCAATGAATACAATCTCAGGATCCTCAGCCGTTCCTCATATGTTAGACCAACCATTCCAGGGATCATCCGTGTGAATCTCCGCTGGACACGTTCCAGTGCCAGTATGTCCTTCCTGAGGTGTGGGGACCAAAACTGGACACAGTACTCCAAATGGGGCCTAACCAGAGCTTTATAAAGTCATATAAAGTCATATAGATCACACCTATAACCCTGCCCTCATCAATCCTCTTCGTAACTTCTTCAAAAAACTCAGTCAAGTTTGTGAAACATGATTTCCCATGCACAAAGTCATATTTACTATCCCCAAACAGTTCTTGCCTTTCCAAATACATGTACATCCTGTCCCTCAAGATTCCCTCCAACAACTTGCCCACCACCGATGTCAGGCTCACCGGTCTATAGTTCCCTGGCTTGTCCTTACCACCCTTCTTAAACAGTAGCACCATGTTAGCCAACCTCCAGTCTTCTAGCACCTCACCTGTGACTATCAATGATACAAATATCTCAGCAAGAGGCCCAGCAATCGCTTCTCTCACTTCCCACAGCGTTCTAGGGTACACCTGATCAGGTCCTGGGGATTTATCCCCCTTTATGCATTTCATGACATCCAGCACTTCCTTAGAGGAAAAAAGAAGCATACATAAGGTCTAAGCAACTGAAAACAAATGAAGCTTTGGAAGAATATTGGGAAAGTTGGACTAATCTGAAATGAGGAATTGAAAGGACTAAAAAGGGTCATGAAACATCTTCAGCAAACAGGGTTAAGGAAAATCCCAAAGCCTTTTATTCATATATAAGGAACAAGAGGATAACTAGAGAAAGGGTTGACCCACTCAAGGACAAAGGAGGAAGGTTGTGTATGGAGTCACAGAAAATGGGTGAGATTCTTAATGAGTACTTTGCATCGGTATTCACTGAGGAGAGGGGACATGACGGATGTTGAGGTTAGGGATAGACGTTTGATTAATGTAGGTAAAGTTGGCATAAAGAGGAAGGAAGTGTTGAGCTTTCTAAAAGGCATTATGGTGGACATGTCCATAGGTACGGATGGGATCTATGCCAGGTTACTGAGGGAAGCAAGAGAGGAAATAGCTAGAGTCTTAACAGATATTTTTGCAGCATCCTTGAACAAGGGTGAAGTCCCGAAGGACTGGAGAATTGCAAATGTTGTCCCCTTGTTTAATAAGGGTAGCAGTGATAATCCAGGTAATTATAGACTGTTGAGCCTAACATCAGTGGTAGGGAAGCTGCTGGAGAAGATACTGAGGGATAGGATCTATTCGCATTTGTAAGAAAATGGGCTTATCAATGATAGGCAACATGGTTTTTTTTTGCAGTGAATTTCATGTCTTACCAACTTAATAGATTGCTTTGAGGAAATGACAAAATTGTTTGATGGGGGTAGGACTGTAGATGTCATATACATGTACTTCAGTAAGGCATTTGATAAGGTTCTCCATGGTGGGCTGATGGAAAAAGTGAAGTGACATGGGATCCAGGGTGTACTAGCTAGATGGTTAGAGAACTAGCTGGGCAACGGGAGACAGAGAGTAGTAGTGGAAGAGAGTTTCTCAAAATAGAAAACTGTGACCAGTGGTGTACCACAGGGATTCATGCTGGGACCACTGTTGTTTGTGATATACATAAATGATCTGGAGGAAGGTATAGGTGGTGTGAATAGCAAGTTTGTAGCCGACACTAAGATTGGTGGAGTAGCAGATAGTGAAGGGGACTGTCAGAAATGCAGTGGAATATAGATAGATTGGAGAGTTGGGTGGAGGAATGGCAAATGCAGTTCAATCCCGGAAAATGCAACAAGATGCAATTTGGAAGATCCAATTCAAGAGCGAACTATAGGGTAAAGGGAAATGCCTGGAGAAAGTTAATGTTTCGAGAGATCTAGGTGTTCAGGTCTATTGTACCCTGAAGGTGGCGATGCAGATTAATAGGGTAGTCAAGAAGGCATACAGCATGCTTTCCTTTATTGGACAACATACTGAGTACAAGAGTTGGCAGGTCATGTTATCATTGTATAGGACTTTGATTCAGCCACATTTGGAATACTCTGTACAGTTCTGGTTGCCACATTACCAGAAGGATGTGGATACTTTGGAGAGGGTGCAGAGGAGGTTCACCAGGATGTTGCCTGGTATGGAGGATGCTGGCTATGAAGAGAGATTGAATGGATTAGGATTATTTTCATTAGAAAGACAGAGATTGAGGGGGGACCTGATTAAAGTCTGAAAAATCATGAGAGGTATTATTATGCAGTTGAAGGTGTGCACTGAACCTTTAAAAGAGAGTGAATGTTGGTTTGCACTGAGACCTTAAAAGCACCTGTCATGTGACTCGCTAGTCGTCTCAGAGTGTACTAGAAAATTGAAAATATGTGACATTTGGCTGTTTTGGTTGCTATTTTGACAACAATTTGAATTTAACCAATCAGCTTAAATTATGCCGCAAGATACTAAAACCCAATCAAATTTGAATTTATTGTTTTTGCCAATCTCGAACCAATGAGATGATCTGATATTTGGGGAATAAAGAAGCAGACATTTTGAAATCTAGACAGAGAGTAACTGCCATCTAGAGAGAGATGACCATTCAAAACACTCTCTATCAAAGATATGTTTTTCATATGAAACACTTTTGCAGTAAAAGACAGAAGGTAAAAACAATGACTGCAGATGCTGGAAACCAGATTCTGGATGAGTGGTGCTGGAAGAGCACAGCAGTTCAGGCAGCATCTGAGGAGCAGTAAAATCTCCTCGGATGCTGCCTGAACTGCTGTGCTCTTCCAACACCACTAATCCAATAAAAGACAGAAGACAATGCAGGGAAGTCTTCAGCCAGAGGAAGACAGACACTGATAACGACAACCACTGTATGGTATTGAACATAAATTGATGTAATTTTAATACAGATTTTTATGGAACAGTATATTATGATAGAGTTGGAGGCAGGTAACAGGTATTTAAGAGAAAGGAGGTTTAGACTTATTAATAGTATTTGTTTAATGTTCACTTTTAGAGTTAAAGAATAAATTGAATTTTATTTCTTTAAATAGCAGAATTAGGAGTTCTGCACTCAGATTACGAGGCAAGGTGAGCTTTTCTGGGTGTTTGGTTGAATTAACAGAAGGGTTGATCGCCGTGTCATAACAGCATAGACAGGATGGAGAGCGAAAAGCTTTTTCACAGAGTAGGGGACTCAATTACTAGGGGCCACGAACTCAAGATGAGAGGGGAAAATTTTAAAGGAAATATACATGGTAAGTTCTTTACCCAGAAGGTGGTGGGTACCTAGAATGCGTTGCCAGCGGAGATGGTAGAGGTGGGCATGATAGCATCACTTAAGGTGTAACTAGACAGATCCATGAATGGACAGGGAGCAGAGGGATACAGATCTTTGGAAACTAGGCTGACAGGTTTAGATAGAAGTTCTGGATCAGCAGAGGCTTGATGGGCCGAAGGGCCTGTTCCTGTGCTGTAATTTTCTTTGTTCTTTGTTCTTTGGATACTTTACTGAGAAATGGCAACAATGTTCAGAGGTGTGTTTTGGCTAAGGCACTAAACCAAGGCCACAAATGGACATACAAGTTACCAGCACAGTATGTCTGATCTTTGTGGCTATTTGTGGGACATCCCTATGCTCTAGTCAGCTATTGTGTTTCCTCCAACAGTGACTGTACTTCAAGCATAGCCCTTTAGATGTAAGGGGCTTTGGAATGTCCCGGGTACTATATAAATGCACAATTTTTCTTCTAAATCAAGAAGGGTGATCAGAATCTGAACATAAATCTGATTAGTCTTTGTTCTTTGCATTCCCCTCCACCTCTGCAGCTTCCCTCCCCCATTCCACTTTACAGGCTGTCATCCAGCTAAAGTAAAAGCAAGTTCTTTCATCATCTTATTTCTTTATTTGATCTACAGCTCTTTTATAGCCCACACAAGAGCTCTGGATGCCACATGGTGCTGCTTGGCCTGTTTGTTACATACTTGAGCTGACAGTTAGGATTAATCGTGCTGAAAAAGGACCGAGCAGCCTGCTGTCTTGAGACCACTTTCTCCCGCTTTTAT
Source organism: Chiloscyllium punctatum (assembly GCF_047496795.1). Classification (NCBI taxonomy): domain Eukaryota; kingdom Metazoa; phylum Chordata; class Chondrichthyes; order Orectolobiformes; family Hemiscylliidae; genus Chiloscyllium; species Chiloscyllium punctatum. The sequence continues at coordinate 113,019,657 of NC_092741.1, forward strand.
GAACCTGCTGCGAACACAATCACACCCACCTCACTTCCTGACAGCAATGCATAATTTTTCAGGCTCCTTTCTTATTTCTTTGCTGCTCTCATTTGATTCTTAAGAGAAGTTTAGGTCTAAATTTGGATAGATCCTGAAAACTGGTGTTGGGCTCACATTTATGCGATTAACTTGCAACCGAGCGTTCTTTGTGTCTATCTATAGCTACCTTAATTGATCCGGGGCTGGATACATGAACCGTGGGTTGGAGGGTGGATGTGAGGTGGCTATCGAATCCCATTATGCAAACCTCAAATGTTTAAGGCTACCTTCCTTCACATCCATCCTGGTCAATGAAAGTAGACGGGCAGTGCAGCAAACAATTAGGAAGACAAATGGTATATTGGCTTTCATTGTGAGAGAAGTTGAGTATAGGAGTAGGGATGTCTTACTGCATTTGCTGCATAAGACCACACCTGTGTTGTGTGCAGTTATGGTCTCCTTACATCAGAAAAAATCTACTCACCATAGAGGGAATGCCACAGATGTTCACTTGCCTGATATCAAGAATGGCAGGAGTCCCCTATAAGCAGAGATTGTTTTGACTGGGCCTGTATTCACTAGCGTTTAAAAGGATGAGAGGGGATCTGATTGAAACATATAAAATTCTAAAAGGGCGAGAAAGACTAGATATAGAAAGGATGTTTCTCCTATCACTGGGGAGCCTAACACTGGGGGAAAAATTCTCAGGATGCATGGTAAATCCCTTAGTACTACAAGGAGGGGAAATCTCTTCATGAAGAAGGTGGTAAACCAATTCATTACTATAGAAGGCTGTGGAGAGCAAGTCACTGAATACATTCAAGAAAGAGATTGATATGTTTTTACATATGAAAGGCAACAACTGAAATGGGGAAAAGTAGCGATATAACTTTGAGATAAAAGCTCAGCCATGATCATATTGAATGGTTTGATTCATTGAATGAATGAATGCAGTTTCATACATTGAATAAATCAGTTAAGCTGGTTACATTGAATGAATGAGACAAGCTCAAAGCAGGTCTGAAGGACTGAATGGCATACCATTGCTCCTCTTTCTATGTCTACATCTATGAAATGGTAATGATGGCATAACAGGGGACAGAGGGCCCCCCAAAGATTATTGGGCAAAGCTTTGGAGGTCTGGATAGAAGACATGGAAAAAGGGAGAAAGAGAGGGGGACATCCTATGAGAGAAGGGCCTCCAGGCACACACTCTCAGTGACAGCAGATAATGGTGGAAGTCAACATCACGGGTCAGCTCCCGAAGACCTGGGTGCAGTTCATTCATACATTCAGAGCATCATCTCATGCTCAGACATTTAGCACCATTACAAGCCTCCCACCCACTGGTCAGAGCTGACAAACTCTATCTGCTATCCAACTAAATAGATTGTGCCACATTCACTAACACATAACCCCCCTCTCTTGTAGAACAAGGCAGCACATGACCAGAGAGTGCAAGAGCTAATCAGACAGGGCGCTCTACATGTCCTAACCTGCTGTCTACCACACCCCCACCCAATGAAGGAGACAGCATAAGACATTATTGAGGCATCACTTTATCTACCTAGCAACACTGAAATCATTGAAATATCATCTCTCTCGCATTCCGTCTGCTCATTCCACAGTGGTAATGGTCTAAGTCTGCACCTCACAGTTTTCTCTTCTTCCTGCTGTGTTGTTTTTCTTTCAGACAATCTGGAGATATGATCTGGCCAGGCCGGGTGGAAACAAATACAAACGAATGCATCATTTCTGAAGAAGAGTCAGAATAGAACTCGAAATGTTAACTCTTTTTCTCCCTCCACAGATGCTGCTCACCAGATGAATTTCTCCAGCCTTTTCTGCATTTTGTTTCAGATCTCCAGCACCCACAGTATTTTGCTTTATATAAATTCTTGCATTTGTTCCATCCCTCGCCTTCAAAATTTGCTCCCTCTACAGTTGACACAGCAGCACAGTGTGTCATCTATAGGATGTTCTGCAGCAAGTCAACAATCCTCCTTTGATGGCACCTTCCAAATACATGGCCTTTACCATCTAAAAAGACAAGAGCAGTAGTTACATAGGAATGCAACCACCTGCAAGTTCGCCTCCAAGAAATTCACCATCCTAACTTGGAAATATGTCAACGTTTCTTCATTATCACTTGGTCAAAATCCTGAACTCCCTTCCTTATAGCGCTTTGGGTGTACCTACATCAAATGGACTGCACCACCACTTTGTCCAAGGCAATTAGGGATGACACAAGAAGCTAATCTTGTCAGCACTGTCTCCATCCAAGGAGAAATTGACAAACAACATGCTTGGTTTATTGCAAAGCACTAGAAAGTTTGTGATCATTGTCAAGGAGAATGTTATGACACATATTCCTATTCTTGCCCTTGTCAGCATTCTGCAGAGACTGTTCTCTCCAGGACACCTTGGTCTACCCCTATTGCTTTCACCTCCCACATTTCTATGGCAACCTTCCCATGCAATGGCCGAAGGTACAACACCTGACCATCTACTTCCTCTCTTCTCACTATCCAAGGCTCCGTCCGCACTTCCAGGTGAAGTATTGATTTGCCTGAACTTTGTTCAATCTAGTCTTCGCAAAAGCTCCAGTCACCTAAGGAAGATTTCACGCCACCTCCCCAAATTAAATTAAGAGCCATTAGAAACCACCAACAACTAACCCAAGAGGAAATGATGACTACTTTAAGTTGTACAGATGGGGGAAATGTCCTGCTGCTGAGCAGGTGTTCAGCTGTGTGAAGTTAAAACAGGCCGTTAGCTGGAGCATTCAACGCCAAAATATTTGTGTTGTTCAATCAGCATTGCATAGATTTTAACACCACAATCTGCCTTCACTCCATATAGCAGCCATTCACTGTACATTTCACAAACAAATGCATCAATAAAGCATCTACTGTATTTGCCCTCCTGGACCCTGGGGAAACTTTTTTGGATCTCAAAGGACATTTGTGGCACCACTTCCCTCCCTAAATAAAACCAGCTGTTATGATGCCCAATCTTTTGTCCTTTATACTTGCAAGAGAGAGCAAACAGTTCTTGGGCTGAGTTTTCTGCTTGGTAGTCTTTTATCTTCAATGTGATTTGCTCAAAATTGGTGGAATGAATGCAAAGGATTGGAGAATTTCAATCACAAATTACATTCAGCATCACTTGGATTTCTGTGATCTTTTGCACCAGTCTAAAACGAAGCAGTAGAAGTAGGCCTCATCTGCAAAATTGCCCACCTCCCAGGATAAATTAATCGCCATGACACATTTTCATTTATGACAGCCATTTGTGGGCCATTAAAGAGACTTTAAAATTCAGCAGATTCTTCTGGGCACAATGACACTATTAGCATCATTTTAAAACATTTTGTTATTTTTTTCAGATTGCTAAGTGTTGAGTACTGTAGCTCAATATCAGAGGGAAATTATTGCATAATTTTAAACATAAAGTCATTTCCAGGTATTTAAAATCGGGTTACTCTCACAAATGGATTGCCATTATGATTTATAATGTTTTCCTTTTATGATGAACCCTTTTCAGCTGTATCAGCTTTACCAAGTTACTACTCATTTTAAAAAAAAAATGTTATCTCTTGTAAACAAATCACACTCCAAAACGTTGGCCTGGCTGCAGGAGTTCCTGAATGCTTTGCATTTAATGAAATGCAAGTGAATTTGGGCAGAAACACTAGAAAACAAAATACATTTCCAAATAGGCACAATTTTAGGCATAATTTATGCCCAAATTACCCGCTGTGCAAAAAGAAACGCTATCTCCTGCTGTTCATGCACAGTAGACTCTTCTTTTATATTCCAAACCTAAAGAATTCCATTGTGGGAAAAAAATACAATTTACCATCTCAAATGTTGCATTAAATAATACATACTGAAGTAGAAGCATAGATACAGCTGAGTTCTGTCTGGCTGCCTCTGTTCTGGAGTTATGTCCATTGCCGAGGTATCCTTGGAGATGGAGATTGTGATATCTACTGGTACCGTTCAGCTCCTCCATACCAGTGGCAGTGAAGGATCTGTGATGCATAATCTCTGTACAAATTATATGTTAATTTAATCAACTTTGAATTTTTGATTTGTTCTGCATTGCCCCTTTAAGGGACTGTCACTAGCTACTTTTGTTGAATGAGTTAACTTGACTCTCTTCGTCTCATTTTTTGCTTGGGAACCAACTATCCTGTTATTACATGGGTTGCATTTAGCACAACCAACCCATTTTCAGCCATTCTCAGGCTGATTGTCACGTTGTATGATTTGCTTTCAGCACAAACTACCTATTCTCTGTTATCCTCAGCGTTCATTTGTCACTTATTCAGCTTCTCTTCAGTCCTGGCCTGACCTCCACAATTGCTTTGTTTACCTATCCCTTTTGTAACTCTGACTCTCTGGGCTTGATCTGCAGCTATCTGCTCACCTCGCTCTTCCTCACCTTTGCTCAATCCCATTTCAGCAAAAATACCAGGATTTTCTTGCTGCCAAAAGTTCTGATGAACGGTCACTGGATTCAAAACGTTAACTCTGCTTTCTTCCCATTAATGCTGCCAGACCTGCTGAATTTCGCCAGCAATTACTGTTGCTGTTTCATATCTTTAATGTCTGTAGTTCTTTTTGATACAGGAACTCCCCAGGGTTACGAACATCCTGTACTTACAGACCGACCTCTGGCTTCTCGTTTTAAAAAATTATTTCAAAAAATCCAAGTTACATACAATGTTTCGTCCTAAAGAATGGGTGGACTAATTAGCCCATATCTGTTCTGACTTGCACACAAATTCAGCTTACGAATAGCGGAAAAAACAGAACTTGTTCGTAACCTGTATTTATTTGACTATTTTTGTCATTTGTTCATGTCAACACTGATTTTCCTTTCTGGGATTCTTATTACAATAAAACATGTGACTTTAGTGTGATTGCTCAGTATGCTACTTCAGTGCTGTCTTCCAGTCATAGGCTTTGTCAGCTAGCTCAGGAATAATTAGAGGAAAAGGCATATGAATAACATTTGGATGGATGGGCTACTTTTTCCTGAAATAAAAAGTTTGTTAAAAACTTATTTTAGAAATGGTTTGTAAGTACAGGACATTTGTAAGTCGGGCATTCGTAACCCAGGGACTTCCTGTCAAACAAAGAACTACAGGTATTGAAGATATGAAACAACAACAACAGCAACTGTTGGCGAAATTCAGCAGGTCTGGCAGCACTAATGGGAAGAAAGCAGAGTTAATGTTTTGAATCCAGTGACTCTTCATCAGAACTTTTGGCAGCAAGGAACAGAAACGCTATTATTGAAGTGCAAATCTGACAAGGGGCTCAGGGAATAAAGTAAAAAAATGGTGAAATGTAAATCAAGAGATCTTGTTCATCAATTCTGTCATTTGCTTTGCAAAAACAGAATCTCACCCTTGACCTCCTGTTACTGTTGAGAACATGCTGCTACATTATCTGCTCATTAAACATTTTACAGAAGGTTAGCACTGGAACCTACCAGTGCAAAGACCCCACTTATCAATGCGATTATTCTGAACTCAATACCCTAATGTAAATCTCTCTGACCCAGAAAAGGAACACTTTTAACTGTTGAGTCTCAGTGCTGTGTGTAATAATTACACTGGGGTTTAAGGGTAAAGGAAGAAATTATTATCAAGTAATTACTCTGTTAAAATAAGGAAATACATTATCCCTTAGCCAAAATTATTAAGCTGCCATTCAGAGTGCTTTTTTCAAACATTATTTACTAACTTATTTGCTGCTCATAATGTAATTATTAAAACCACTTAATTTGAGTAGTAAAAGAAAACAGTTTTGACTATTTTGTTTAATCTGGGGAATCCAAGGTTCATATGATATGACCACTTCACTGTAATAACATCGAATGTGAAGATTGTGGTGTTGTATGTAATTCTGCTTGTATCTGATTGAGAGAAATGGAAATCAAAACAAGCATGATTGAAGAATTATGGCAATCAGATACTTTTGGGTTTCAGAGTTTCGTTTGTGATGGTCACTTCATGTTGATTTACCACTTGCTCAGCAAGCAATTGCAAACCGCAGAAAGCATATTTTTTATATCTCTGAAATCAATGAGATGTGTGAACACATGTCCTGCTTAGTTATAATGAGGATTATACCAAGGGGAGAAAATCATTATTTGCAATTCGCTGTTGAGTTCATTATTTCTCATTACAAATGTAAGAGCCCATTTAAGACTTTCTATAGAGTTTTCATTAAGTATTTAATACCTTAGCCTCCCTAAAGATTTTGAGCAATTTCACAATCATTATGTGCAAACTCGAGGTGACATCTCAAATGTTTGATGCACTATAAACTCCTTGGATGATATTTCTATTTGCTCTGCAATCATATGTTGGAGAACTTTAATAAATTCAATCTTGGAGTCATTGACAGCTACTTACTCCCCAGGTAAACAGAGACATTATAAAGATGACTGATCTTTCATTCTAACATAACAGGCGTCTGATTATTGGCACTTCAGGTGCCTTAAGACTTAAATCGCGGTTCTCTACTTGCTAAATAATATAGTAGTGCATATTTCTATATAAAAATGTATCACATAAGTGGAAATTATTTTTCCTCAGGATGTAACAGAAACTTCTAGTTTCTTCATTATTTATCCACAATATTCGCACAGCAAGTGCTACCCCATCTTCCTGAATGGCAATTGTAAGCTTTCAGTGTTGTAGGGCAATGGGTTTGAATTTGATATTCTCCAGCCTTGCCGACTTCACACCCCACCAAGTCCCTTACCATTTGTCTGAGTTTGGACATAAAATGAACTTTCATCAAGGTAATAATGCATCACTATCCAACAAGGTTACAGCTGAATTTCTACATCCACTGCACCTTTCCATACCATCTGCAAATCTCTTACACCCTCAGTACTTAAAAATCTATTGACTTCTGCTTTGAAGTCTCTTAACAACTGAACATTTGTAGTTACCTGTGGAAATTTTCAAAGATTCATAATGTTTTGAATGAAGAAATCTCTTCTCATATAAATGCTTTTACTCTAATACTGTCACCATGCATTCTGGGCTCCCTACTCAACCTTTTCACTGTATCCTCCCTGTCAGGTCCCCTTGAGAGTGTTATTTGTTTCAATTAGGTGACCTCTCATTATTTCCTAAACATTCGTGAATAAGGGGCTAATGCACTTAATCTTTCCTTATCAGACATTGTCCTCATCTCAGGGACCAGTCTAGTGAACCTACGGTACAATATCTCTATGACAAACAGACATACTTGTCATACTTAAATCTGACAACCCCAGAACCAAAGCTGTGCCCAGTTCTAGATATATCCAGATTTCAGGCCATTCTAGCAGAGATCAGTTCAGGTCAAGCAGGAGCCACACCATATTGTCTCATGTAGGTTAATTTTGTTTTTGGAAAAATAATTCAAATAAAATTGCCGCATGGACGATTATCACCATATTCAGAATTTGAACATGCCAGGTTTGGCTTGCCAGATGTTGTGGTCCTTTCCTCAAGTCCGGAGACCAAAATTGCTTCGTGGTGCAATTATGGTCTCACCAATGTCATATGTCATCACAGTATGAATTGTTTACTTTTATATTCCAATCACTTTATAAGGGCTAGTTTACCGACTGTCTTGCTTGTTGTGACTTCAAATAACCTTGCTGTGATTCATGTACAACAACACTCAGGTTCTACATTCACTGACGTGCAAGAAATCCCTGTTTGCAAAATTTGAATCCTTTTGTTCAGGTCTCTCCCTGGACTCGCACTTCCTGAATTCATTAACCTCCCTCAGCTGTACAACCATCTAAGGTATTTGCAACTGTTTAAATCCAGCCTTTTTCACATTCCAGATTAAGTTCACTTCATTCTCCCTTCTACGGTCAAGACCATAAGCTTCTGAATTCCCTCCTTAAACTTTTACACATCTTTACCTTGCTTTCCATTACTAAGACGTTCTTTAAAATAACTGAATTGACAAACCTTTGCTCCTCTGCCTTGGGCATCTTCTTGACTTAGTCAGAAATTTTGTTTGAAATCATTCCAGTGAAAACAATTGGAATCTTATTTTTACTTTTAATTGTTCACATGATGTAGACATCGCTAGCTCAATCAGCATTTATTGTCCACCAGTCATGACCCTTAGGAAGGTGGCGATGAGCTCAGTGCACCTGGAGAGGCCTTTGTTACCGTTCGAAAGCACTTAAAAAGTACAGACATTAAACACATTACAACATGTGAGTCACATCATTAAAGAAGTCAGATGATGCAAAAAGAACTGTAATAGACCTAAGTGCTCAGCTTGTTCCAGATCATAAGTACCTCAATACATTATGTTCTCTTTATAACACAGCAAGTTCAATCTCTTCTTTCTTCTCGAATTTTTTGTGTTGCCTCAGGCCAATCTTGCATTCTGAAAACTCTCATTGTGCTTCTAACAGTCACTTGTTTTTTGAGATGTTTTAAACAATCTGTTTTTAACCTCACAGTTGCCAAAGCCCATCAGCTGATCACTGGGCAGTGGATAGTAGGTAACCAACCATGAAATGAATGAATTGCCAACTCCTGCCCCCAAAGACATTGGGGAATATCTCTTGAGGAAACAAAGTCCATTTGATGGGAAGCTAGCCAACAACAGGGCAGGAGATATCAGCAACGCCCATTACAGACAAACCAGGGACAGAAGTGGCAGACTAGTAATCCAGAGCCCTAGGTTAAGGTATGGGTCTTGTGTTCAAATCCCACCATGGCTGGAGTTTAATTTCAATTAATAAAATCTAAGAATAACTTAAATCTAGTATTGAAATTTGTCTTCATTAATAATGTCATGATACTGTTAGAGAAACCTAGCTGGTTCACTAATGTCCTTTACAGAGGGCAATCTGTCCCACATGTGATTCCTAACTGCAACACTCGAGCAATTAAGGAATTGGCAACAAAAGTTGACCTTGTCATTGATGCTTACATCCCAAGATGGAATTAAATAAACTGTTATTCATGATTACTTTACAACCAATGAAGTATGTTTGTAGTCACCAATGTAATCTAGAAAACACACAGCCCACACAGAAAGCTCCCACAAACATCTTTGAGGCCATAGCATGATCAATACCTGTATTCATGATGGACCCTATTTCTTAACCTCATTCCCTTTATTCCTCTAGTACTGATGATCCATTACTCTTGGTCTTAAACATATTCAATTATTGAACATCAGCAGCTTTCTGGGAAAAAAAAATCAAAAGAATAACAACCCTCTGTCTGAGAAGAAAAGAAAGTTCTTCAGTAAATCCTGAGAATATGACCTCACAACTGTCGACTCTCCAGGCATGGGAAACAGCTTCTCAACATTAATCCAGTCAAGCACTTAAAGAATTTTCAATGCATTAACCACTTGGCATTTTTCTACAATTTAGTGCTTCATTCAAAAGCTAGCACCTTCAACAGTGCAGTCCCTTGGTACTGCATAATCAAGGGAAGGCCCTTGTGATTTTGTTGACATGTGGGAAGGCAACGAGTAGACATCCAGATGTGTTCATGTCATATGCAGCAGAAAATATCATCTCTCCATGATGTGACCCCTGCTTAGATTCAGTCTCCTGAGAGACATTTTCCTTGGTAACTCTCTCCCCAGTTGCATGAATCTGTAATAGTTTCTATAGAATCCATCAACCAGGCCTGCTGTCAAGGAGAGTCCGCCAGCATTCTCAGAGATCCATCCCACCCTGGCAATGCTTTTCTACCAACTCTACCAACGGGGAGAAGGTACAGAAGCCTGAACACACGCACAGCCGGTATCGTAACAGTTTCTACCTTACTGTTGTTAGAATACTGAATGGACTCACAAACTCTTAACATTCGCTTGTTCCTGTGTTTTTGTTTTTGCTGTGGTTTACCTAATATTTACTTAACTATGCTACTTAACGATGCGATCTGCCTGTATTGCTCGCAAGACAAAGCTTTTCACTGTGCCTCGATACATGAGCCAATAAATTCAATTCAATTCTATTCATAGTACAATGGTTATAAATCTCTTGTGTCTGGTTACCTCATAGACCACCTCCTACAGTTCTTGGACAGAGTGAGAGAGAGAGAGAGATGGGGGAGGAATTTGTAAGGAGTGTGAATCTGGTCGATGTGGCACAGTGTCCTGGGACAAGCTCCTTTCTCAGCGCTACAAAGAAAAACAGCTACAAAGCACTGCCAAAGTGTCAGTTTAAAATGAATGATCTGAGCACGCCATGGGAGTTGGGGAATATCATTAAAGAAGCATTCAAACAGTAATTATCAGTGACTGAGAAAAGATCAACAAAGCCTTGTCTGCATTACAGCACTGACCAGACTTCACAAACACCTCAGGACATCCTGAAGTCATGAAATGTGTAAATTAAATGCATGTTGTTTCTTTCTAAGCATCGAATCTTTGCAATGCAGAATCTTCATTTCATCTGAGCTTAATCAAGGGGTCCAAAGGTTTGAAATAGCAGCAATTCAGATCTAACAACCAGACTAAGTTGTGGAAAGTAAATCCCATTGAGCTAAGACTGCAGGAACTATGTGTGCCTCTCCAACGGAAATCCCCATTCAAACATTGCTCAAAGGAGTCCTTCAGAGGTGTTGCCTCCCATCTTTGACCTTTACTGAGGCACAACAATCCACTGGTTAGTGTTTCTGCTTCTGAGTTAAAAGATCATTGGTCCGATATCAACTGCAGAGATTTGAGCCTGTGCCGTACTGGGAGTTTTGCACTACTAGAGGTCTTCATTTTCTGCATAACATCCTCCAAAGTGGATGTAAAAAAATCTGATAAAGTAGAATAGGGAGATTCTACAGGCCAATACTGATTTCTCAACCAACATCACAAAATGGTTTATCTTGTCAATTCCCATTGTTGTTTGTGAGAGCTGCGTGTGCACAGACTGGCTGCTGTGTCTGGAATTTACAAGTGTGACCAAAATTCAAGAAAGTTCTTTGATGGTTAAAAAGGTTGTGAAAAGCACTATGTAAATGCAACACTTTAAAGGTTAAGGACTGAATGGAACTATAATGAGAAAACATGTTTACAGAGCTGACTGAACAAGCAAAAAGTATATGCACCCCCATGGCTCCATTCAGATGCTGAACAATAACCAGAAAATAATCCAGTATAATCTTACTCTCAAACAAAACTCTGCTTCAAACTGCATGGCCAAACTGAACAATTTTTCTTTAACCTCCTCCGCAACAGTGTCAGGGACAGTTTTATATAATGGAAGATAAACAAGTGAAGTAAGTCTGTCATTACAAAATCAATAATTAGAATATATAGGATAGTTCAAAAAGAACTGTAAGACCTATTGAAGTGAAATTCAACAGGGCAATCTACACATACAAGTGAGTCACTGAAAATGACAATGGCAAACCCAGTGCTGTTCACCCAGTGAAGGCCTTACTAACAACTGGGGACTTGTGGCAACAACCTGATATGGGCATAATCACAAAATCGTACCTTACAGATTCAGACACCATCACCATTCCTGGGTATGTTCTGTCCCACAGGTCCAATAGACTGAGCAGTGGCACAGTGGCATTCACTCAGGGGAGATGGCCTGGGAGTCTTCAGCATTGACCTTGTACCCCATGAAGTCTCATATGGCATCAGTTCATCTTACTGTTGACCCCTCCTGTCCCTTGGCTGTGTGAGTCAGTATTCCTCTATGTTAAACATTAATTGGAAGTAACACTGAGGGTGACAAGGGCACAGAATATACTCTGGATTGGGGGGAGCGAGGGAAGAGAATTGTTATGAAGTCAGTGGGAGAGGTGGGAACACAATGGGTCAGAGTCTGTGGAGAAGGTGCAGACAGCAAAGAGGATATAAACTTTATAGCCGAGGATTCTGGGTCACATGCCTGGGAGTCAAAGCCTGAGGGGCAGGTGCTTGGTGTCGTGAGTAAACAAACTTTTACTCATTCTGAATTAGGGAAAAACAAGGACAGACATCACAGGAAAGCAGCGTGCTAACTGGCTGGCAGGAAGATTACATCTTAGAACCTTCCCTAAATCACAGTTGTTTTAAAAAGTGTAAAATTATATTGTGTTAAAGTTAAAGTTAGCTAGAAAAAGTAAGGAGGTGTAAGGAAGACTTAGGAAGTTGAAACCAAGGCAGGTAAAGGTAGCTGAGTAGAATGTGCGATCTGTCACATGTGGAGATTTGCAAACCATACCAGCATCCTAGATGATCAACTGCACAAACTTGTGCTCTAGTCTTTGGAGCTCCAGCTGTGGCTGGATACACTGTGACATATCTGTGAGGCGGAGAGGTATGTAGATAGCATGTTTAGAGAGGTGCTTACAATGCAGCTGAAAGGACTTTAGGCAATAAGGGAATGAGTGACCCCCAGACAGTCAAAGAGAATCAGGCAGGTTGTGCAGGAATCCCCTCGGGTGCTGCTTAAAAATCCGTTTTCTGTTCTGGAGGCTGAGGAAGATGATGGTTTCTCAAGAGAATGCAGGCAGAGCCAGGATGTTAGCATCATAAGTAGCACAATAGGAGTCGATGAAGACGATAGCAATAGCAATAGGGAATTCGTTAGGTGAACAGACAGGTATTTCTGCATTCGCAGACAAGACTCCAGTGTGATGTTACATCCCTAGTGCTAGAGTCAGGGACGTCATTGAGTGGCTGCAAGGAATTCTGTAAGGGAGGGTGATAAGACAGAGGTGTGGTACACATTGCTATCAAAAACGTAGGTAGAATGACGGCTGATGTCTTGCATCAAGAGTTCAGGGAGCTAAGCTGTAAATTAAGGAGTAGGCCCTTGAAGGTTGCCCTCTCAGGATTAGTCCCACTGCCATGGACTAGTGAGGATAGAGCAGCTGAATGTGTGACTCGTGTTGGTGTAGGAGGGAGGAGACTACTGAATCTCTGGCAGTGTTTCAGGGGAAGATGGGACCTATACCATCAAGACACTCTGCATCTGAACCAGAATGAGACCAACATCCTTGTGGGAGGGTTTGCTAGTGCTGTTTGGAAGAAAATAAACTAGATCAATGTGGGCCAGGGTCACACTGCATTAATTCAAAAAGGACACAACAGACCTTAGAAAAGGAACAATCAGAGAGTGAATTCAGTCATGTGGTGTCTCAAGGGAGTAAGGTGAGACCGGATGACCTCCACTTTAATGCCACGAGTTTTAGAGGTTAGACAGAGGAAGTAAGGGCATGGAATTTTGATGCTGTTGCCATCACAGAGACATCATCGAGGGAGGGACAAGACTGACAAGATAACATTCCAGGGTTTAGGATCTTCAGACAAGACAGGGAGGATGTAAAAGAGGAGGTAGTGTTATATTATTAGTTATGGAGTCAGATATTGCAATAAGGAAAGATATCTTGATATCTTGCAAGGGTCATCAAATGACAGTAGAACTGCAGGATAAAAGTGGCAGGGGAGGTGGCAGTCACACTGTTAGGAATTTATTACAGGTCTCTAAACAGTCAGCAGGCAATTCAGGAGCTGATATGTAGTCAATTCACTGAGGCATGTAAAAATTACAATAGGGTAATTAAAATAGGGGATTTCAACTACACCAATATTAATTGGGCTAATCATAACATAAAAGGTTTAGGGAGCAGATTTCATGAAATACATGCAAGAGAGCTTTTTGAGTCAACATGTATATGGTCCTACAAGAGACGGTGTATTGGACCTAATTCTAAGGAATGAAGCCAGACTGGTGTTCGAGATTAAAGTGGGGAACATTTTGGTAATAGCAACCACAACACTGCACGCTTTAAATTTGTTTGGGAAAGGAGAAAGATGGTCTGCAAAAAAGGGTTTCAGTTCATTAACATGTAGATCCTAGAACATCTTCCAAGTTACATTCTCGAGATAATTTAAGGATTTGTAAAAAAAAAGGTGACCTCTCAGCTCAGACAATGCATTAAAGGTGTGAGGTTAGAATCTTGAACCAAAACCTTCCAGCCATTCTAAAAGATGAAAGACGTAACAGCAATCTAAGTTTGTTCAATATATTGTTTCAGTTGCATGACACTGTAATCTTTTGCTATCAATTCTGTGTCTTATGATCCTGCTCCACAGCTACCTGATGAAGGAGCAGCGTTTTGAGAGCTAGTCCTTCCAAATAACCCTATTGAACTATAACCTGGTGTTGTGTCATTTTTAACTTTGTTCACTCCAGTCCAACACCGGCACCTCCACATCATAAATAAAATCAGACAGAGCTGCCAAAGTAGCTCAGAACAGCTACCTGAGGTGAAATCTACAGCAGAACTGTGGGAGGCATTTAAAAGGTAGTTGGGGAGTATATGTTCTCTTTTAGGGTGAAACGTAGGAGCAACAAGCCCACTGAACCATGGATATTTGAGAATATTTAAGACCAGAAACAAAGGCAGAGAGACATATTACAGGGAACAGTATAATGGAGGTGCTAGATGAGTATAGGAAATGTGAGGGGAATTCAAGAAAGCAATTAGGACTGCAAAGAGGAGGCATGAGAAAATACTGGAGGACAATATTAGAGAGAATCCTAAGATATTCTACAAGTATATCAAGGGGAGGAGAATAACCAAGGAAAGTATAGGGCCTTTTAGGGACCAAGGGGGAAATATGGGCATGACGCCAAATAATGTTGGTGGAATGTTTTACAACTGTCTTTACTTGGGAGACAGAGAATGCAAGTGTGAATTGACGATGGACTGTGAAGTGTTTGAGCAGTTTAATATAAGAAGAGAGGAGATATTGGAGGTTTTGACAGATTTAGAAGTGGACAAATCCCCAATTCAGGTAAGTTATATGGCAGACTGTTGTGGAAGATGAGGGAGCCCTGACCCAAATTTTTAAATCATCTCTGGCCACAGGGGAGGACAGAGGACAGGTAATATAGTTCAAAGTTACAACAAGAGTGGTAGAGATAGACCAGGGAACCATAGACCACTCAGTCTAACATCTGTGGTCGGGAAACGATTGGAGAAAATAATGAAGGAGAAAATTAATCTCCATTTAAAGAGATAAGGTTTGATCAGGGATAGTTAGAATGGTTTTGTGAGAGGGAGGTCATACTTACAAATTTGGAATTTTTTGAGGAGCTTTTGGATGAGGGCAGGGCTGTTGATGAGGTTAATATGGATTTCAGCAAAGCCTTTGACAAGATCCCAATTAGAAACTGATAAAAAAAGGTAAACGCTCATGGAATCCAGGGTACCATAGTGAATGGATACAAAATTGGCTTTGTAACAAGAGACAGAGAGTGTTGGTAGAAAGCTGTTTATGAGATCGGATTGGTGTGCAGTGGTGTACTACAGAGATTATGCTGGCTCCCTTATTGTTTGTAATATTCATCAAAGATGTAGATGCGAATGTGAAAGGGATGTAATAGGCTTAATGATCTATTTCTGCTCCTTTATCTTATGATCTTATGATAAGTAAGTTTGCAGTTGACACAAAGATTGACTGGGTGGTTAACCACGAGGAGAAAGATATTAGATTACAGGAAGATATAAACGGGATGGGTCAGATGGGCCATTCACTGGCAAATGAAATTTACCTGTGATAAATGTGAGCTAATGAATTTTGGAAGAAGGAACAGGATAAGGGAGCATTCAATGAATGGCAACACAGAAGAACAGAGGGATCTTGAGGTGCTTGTCCACAGATCCTTGAAGGAGAAAGGCAATTTAAATAGGGTGGTGAAAAAGGCTTTTGGGATGCTTGTCCTTATGAGTTATGGCACAGATTATAAGAGTAGGGAGGTCATGCTGGAACGGTACAGAACTTTGGTTAGGCCATAGCTGGGGTATTGTGTGCTGCTCTGCTCAACAGACATAGGAGGTGTATGGAGGAGAAGATTAACCAGGCTGTAAAAGAAAGAACTGCCAATGCTTGGGATAGAGCATTTCAGCTGTGAAGAGAAAGGATCCTCCTGATGATGATACTTGCACCCAATGGTCTCAATTAACAAAGTTATTTTATTTCATCCTGCTGTTCTAAAACTGAGCTATATCGGTGAAGTATTTCTCAATTGGTCATGTGTTGAACCTGGAATTCCATTTTTCCGTCAGGTTGCTTTAGAGCTGAGAGATTGAGCTTCCTGCTTTGAGCCTAGTGATGTCTTGTTGCTAGGTCACCAATTGAACAAGATGTTCTGTACAGCATGCATCAGCTCCCCTGAATGGATCCTGTAATAGAGACATCACTTCCATCTTTGATCCCAACACAGGCGTAATCCAGGAGATGCTCATGCTTTGATCAGGGATGCCTCCATGTCCTTTTGTATTTTCCTTCTGGGGAAAGAGGCTGTTTCTTATAATGTGTCGATGTTAAGTAGCACACCACTTGCATTGACTATTCCCATACAATATCTCCTAATGGTTCCTCTCCAGACAGTGGAGTTGTATGTTGCAGTACAAATCCCTGATGGTTTATGGCTAGTATAGAATGCTGCAACCTATCCAACTTTCTATAGTGAGTCTAAGGGTTTACTGAATTAATAGAATTAGCTGATAATCCATTCTTAAAGCTTAATGAGAAGAGGCATTTTCTTGCACAAGTTGCATGATAGCAAGGGGTAAACGTTATATTGTCTACTTAGGCATTATTACAAACACTGTCAGGAGCCTGAGATGACTCGTCTATCTCTATCAGGACATCAGGCAAGGCTACCTCCTTTCCATTCAAAGATTGTGTGACATCATCAGATTTGGTGGAGTTTAATGCAACTACAGTAACTTTTTCAGAACCATTATTTAATACAAGAGGAGTCACAGCCATTCCTCATATTAAATACTCTAGAAGGATAATTCATTCTTCTTGATCATAACAGATCAAGATCATAACAGATCAATTCCTCCTTCACATCTTCATCAGAATCTAGGGCCAGAACATAAGGGCTGGCGACACTGGCTGAATTTCAAAATGTACGTGAACTACCATGAGTCTTTCCTTGAGACAAACGGGGAGTTCTGGCAATGCAGACAAGATTCTAATCCAGACTGGGGGCAAGTATTCACAGGTAAAGGGAGGCATTCAGAATGCTTCTAAATTGGAAGCATTCAGAAATGAGATAACGAGAATCCAGAGAAAGTATATTCCTGTTAGGGTGAAAGGAAAGGCTGGTAGGTATAGAGAATGCTGGATGACTGAAGAATTTGAGGATCAGGTATCGACAGGGTAGATCAAGTGAATCCTTAGAAGAGTATAAAGGCAATAGGAGTATACTTAAGAGGGAAATCAGGAGGGCAAAAAGGGGACATGAGATGGCTTTGGCAAATAGAATTAAAGAAAATCCAAAGGGTTTTTACAAATACATTAAGAACAAAAGGGTAAGTAGGGAGAGAATAGGGATCAGCAAGCTGGCCTTTGTGTGGAGCTGCAGAAAATGGGGGAAGATACTAAACGAGTATTTTGCATTAGTACTTACTGTGGAAAAGGACATAGAAGATATAGAATGTAGGGAAACAGATGATGACATCTTGAAAAATGTCCATATTACAGAGTAGGCAATGCTGGATGTCTTGAAACACATAAAGGTGGATAAATCCCTACGACCTGATCAGATGTACCCTAGAACTCTGTGGGTAGCTAGGGAAGTGATTGCTGGGCCTGTTGTTGAGATATTTGTATCATCGATAGTAAGGTGCCAGAAGACTGGAGGTTGGCTAATGTGGTGCCACTGTTTAAGAAGGGTGGTAAGGATAAGTCAGGGAACTATAGACCAGTCAGCCTGATGTTGGTGGTGGGCAAGTTGTTGAAGGGAATCCTGAGGGACAGGATGTACATGTATTTGGAAAGGCAAGGACTGATTAGGGATAGTCAACATGGCTTTGTGCATGGGAAATCATGTCTCACAAACTTGATTGAGTTTTTTGAAGAAGTAACAAAGAGCATTGATGAGGGCAGAGATTGATGTGATCTATATGGACTTCAGTAAGGCGTTCGACAAGGTTCCCAATGGGAGACTGGCTAGCAAGGTTAGATCTCACGGAACACAGGGAGAACTAGCCATTTGAATACAGAACTAGCTCAAAGGTACCAGACAGAATGTGGTGGTAGAGGGCTGTTTTTCAGACGGGAGGCCTATGACCAGTGGAGTGCCACAAGGATTGGTGCTGGGTACACTGCTTCTCATCACTTATATAAATGATTTGGATGTGAGCATAAGAGGTATAGTTAGTAAGTTTGCAGATGATACTAAAATTGGAGGTGTAGTGGACAGTGAAGAAAGTTACCACAAATTACAAAAGGATCTTGATCAGATGGGCCAGTGAGCTGAGAAGTGAAAGATGGAGTTTAATTTAGATAAATATGAGGTGCTGCGTTTTGGGAAAGCAAATCTTAGCAGAATTTATACATTTAATGGTAATGTCCTCGGGACTGTTGCTGAACACAGAGACCTTGGAGAGGAGGTTCATAGCTCCTTAAAAGTAGAGACACAGCTAGATTGGATAGTGAAGAAGGTGTTTGGTATGCTTTCCATTATTCGTCAGAGTATTGAGTACGGGGTTGGGACGTCATGTTGCAGTTGTACAGGACATTTGTTAGGCCACTGATTTGAGCTATAGGGAGAGGCTAAACAGGCTGGGGCTGTTTTCCCTGGAGTGTCAGAGGCTGAGGGGTGACCATATGGAGGTTTATAAAATCATGAGGGGCATGGATAGGATAAATAGACAAGGTTTTCTTTTCCCATGTGGTGGGGGAGTCCAGAACTAGAGGGCATAGGTTCAGGGTGAGAGGAAAAAGATACAAAAGAATCCTAAGGGGCAATTTTTTCATGCAGAGGGAATGAGCTGCCAGAGGAAGTGGTAGAGGCTGGTACAATTGCAACATTTAAAAGGCATTTGGATGGGTATGTGAATTGGAAGGGTTTGGAGGGATGTGGGCCGGGTGCTGGCAGGTGGGACGAGATTGGGTTCGGATATCTGGTCGGTATGGATGGGTTGGACTGAAGGGTCTGTTTCCATGCTGTACATCTCTATGACTATGTCCATGACTATAAGAAGAGGGTGACTGTCAACCTGTCCCTCCTAGTAAAACATGCCACACAACTATTGCACTTTACTGCTTGATATGTAACTATGTAGCAATGTACAAGAAATAATGAGTAATCTATCCCACCCGATTGGATGGAAATGCAATACTTTACTGATGAACTTCCTGGTTTGTGATCTCTGCCAAGAAGCACTTGTGGAGGGCAGGCCTGCTGTTCTGATAAAGACAGAGCACAAGCGACATAAGATGTAACACGGACTGAGCAAGATGTGAATAGACCATTAAAGCATTAATTTATAACAAGTTCCTTGGCATCCTAGAGAAGCAGGTTTATGTCTTATTTACCAAGCTGTTACTAACTTAGTTTGCAGCTGCAGTCAATTCAACATACAATGGAAATAAGCCTGCTGCAGAGGCTGAGATGAGCATGTTATGTTCCTGCCTGTTTTAAATTGAACTTACTGAAGGCAGTCTTGCCTGAGTGGTGTAATTCAAAGGCCAACTAGTTTTCTGCACTGTTAGAGAGGCAGCATGTGTCAAGGCTGTAATTTTACATCCTCAGGGAGTAGTCCGTCTTTGTGACAAGGAGCAGGTTGAATGCACAGGCCAACCAAGTTCAATTCCGATCAGCGCTCGTCAGTGACGGCGTACTACTTTTATAACCTGCAATTCACTCGGTACTTATCCTGCCCGATTCCACCCAATGATTGCTTGTCATATTGTTATGTTTTCCTCAGTCAGTCCCTTCTCATTTGTTTTTCTCTTTCTCCTGTTCATGTTTTTCTTAAGATTTTCGCCCATTTTATATTGTCCATTGTATTCCAGTTGTGTCCCGGATTGACACATGCAAGCAGCACATTCCTTCTATTTTCCTAGTTATTTTACTCAGTTGATGCTCTGACCAGATTGGCCTCTGAAACCACTCCCACAGTTGTCTACCCCTCTCTCATTTAACTGATCAGCTTCATCGGACAGGACAGGGACTACAAGCGATCCCAAGAATCTAGGACTCGCATTGTGGGGAGAGCAGGTTGTCTCCAATTGGAGAAGGGAGTGGACACACAGAATTTGAGGAAGTTGAGGATGATACTGGCGAGATTGAGGTGAGGGAGTAACAGCAGGGGGCAGATGCAATGGGGGAGGGACCAGTGCCTGAAAAAATATTAAAGGAATGCCATTAACAAGTTATTATAGAGTCATAGAGTCAAAGAAATGTACAGCACGGAAACAGACACTTCGGTCCAACTCATCCGGCCCAAATCCCTCCAAACCCCTCCTATTCATATACCCATCTAGATGCCTTTTAAATGTTGCAATTGTATGAGCCTCTACCACTTCCTCTGGCAGCTCATTCCATACCCCTCTTCGTGAAAAATTTCCCCTTAGGTCTATTTTATATCTTTCCCCTCTTACCCTAAACTTATGCCCTCTAGTTCTGGACTCCCCGACACCAGGGAAAAGACTTTGTCTATTTATCCTATCCATGCCCCTCATGATTTTATAAACCTCTATAAGGTCACCCCTCAGCCTTCGACATCCAGGGAAATCAGCCCTAACCTATTCAACTTCTCCTTATAGCTCAACACTGCCAACCCTGGCAACAGCCTTGTAAGTTTTTTCTGAACCCTTTCACATTTCACAACATCTTTCCGATAGGAAGGAGACCAAAATTGCACACAATATTCCAACAGTGGCCTAACCAATGTCCTGTACAGCCACAACATGACCTCTTAACACCTGTACTCAATACTCTGACCAATAATGGAAAGCATACAAAACACTTTTTTCACTATCCTATCTACCTGCGACTCCACTTTCAAGGAGCTATGAACATGCACTCCAAGTTCTCTTTGTTCAGCAACACTTCCCAGGACTTTACCATTAAGTGTATAAGTCCTGCTAAGATTTGCTTTCCCAAAATGCAGCACCTCATATTTATCTAAATTAAACTCCATCTGCCACTTCTCAGCCCACTGGCCCATCTGATCAAGATCCCATTGTAATCTGAGGTAACCTTCTTCGCTGTCCACTACACCTCTAAATTTGGTGTCAACTGTATACTTACTAACTATACCTCTTATGCTCCCATCCAAATCATTTATATAAATGATGAAAAGTGGTGAACCCAACACCGATCCTTGTGGCACTCCATTGGTCGCAGGCCTCCTGTCTGAAAAACAACCCTCCACCACCACGCTCTGTCTTCTACTTTTGAGCCAGTCCTGTATCCAAATGGCTAGTTCTCCCTTTATTCCATGAGATCTAACCTTGCTAACCAGTCTCCCATGGGGAACTTTGTCGAACGCCTTACTGAAGTCCATCTAGATCACATCTACCACTCTGCCCTCATCAATCCTCTTTGTTACTTCTTCAAAAAACTCAATCAAGTTTGTGAGACATGATTTACCACGCATAAAGCCATGTTGACCTTGCCTTTCCAAATACACATACATCCTGTCCCCCAGGATTCCCTCCAATAACTTGCCCACCACTCACGTTAGGCTCACTGGTCTATAGTTCCCTGGCTTGTCATTGCCTCCCTCCTTAAACAGTGGTGCCACGTTAGCGAACCTCCAGTCTTCCGGCACCACACCTGTGACTATCAATGTTACAAATATCCCAGTAAGAGGCCGAGCAACCACTTCCCTCACTTCCCACAGAGTTCTTGGGTACACCTGATCAGGTCCTGGGGATTTATCCACTTTTATGTGTTTGAAGACATCCAGCACTTGCTCCTGTATAATATGGACATTTTTCAAGATGTCACCAACTATTTCCCTATATTCAATACCTTTTGTGTCCTTTTCCACCAATTTCCCTTCCTGCCCAAAACCTGAGGGGCTCACCCCCACCTTCGAACTCTCCCAACCCCTTGAAAATTGAGACCAGGGAGGAACACAATAGTCAATAACTGGCTACTTAGGGGCAGCCAAACATGGGAGAAGCAGAGTGGACCTCACCCATCCCACTATAAAATTGCAGAGAGCTGTTGAGGTGGGAGGTTGATGTGAAAACCAGTCTAGGAATTTTACAGACTCCAACCCACACCCTGCTATGTTTTAAATCTGCTGGTGGGGAACATAAAACACTCGACATGGATTCAGGATTTGAATAAATGGCTAGGTCTTTCACAGAACCAGCATTACAGTAATGGTCCAAATGGTCTCTTCTTTGCATTAAGTTTCTAAAGACTAATACAGTGCTGCAGAGTTTTCATCCTAATTTTTGTAGAATTGTTCTTGATCTTTCCTTATACCCGAGCCTATCTGAATTACACCTGAGGTATCTTGTATTCTACCATCTCCATTCCTAGCAAAAGCTTCAATGCTGCTTTGAAAACCTCACCCAGTGCTCCAGTAAGTGATCTCAAAAGAAAACCGGCTCAGTATTCAGATCTTTAGGCAAGAAAATTCAAGTTTCAAGTGGTGTATGATGTGTCTTGTCAGTCGACTACTCCATGAATGGAGATCTTAATAATAAACTGACTGCTGTATTCTTGATAAACTCAGACTAGCTCTCTTTCACATTTACATTGACTTGAATTGGGTTTCAATCCTTTCCTTTGCCAACTATAGCCTATACTAATGGATATAATGAATGAGATGGCAAAAGCTTGTAGAACGAAGAAAAGACAACAGTTCTGATGATTCTAGTGGTAGGAAAGAAGGAAGCACAACAAAGGGTCAACAATAGGTATGTGTATCAAACTTTAAGTGCCAAGGAAATGCCTTGTCAGACGCTGTCATAAAGGAATCAGTCTAAAGAGAGATAGCAAAGACAACATAAAGAATTGCTCAGTGTAAGAATGAGTAGCAACCTTTAGAAAACCATTCACAAGATTTGGATCACCTTGTTGTACAGCACTAAAATGAGGACTTCCAGAAAAGAGGGCATCCTTCAGCTATAAGGTTTTGAAATGTGTGTCTGGAAATGGACTAGGAGGGTGAGGTGAAGACAACACAAGAAACTTGAAAAAAATCCCTATCATTTAATCACAGCTGAAATGTTTCCCAACCCTGTTCTCCTGCCTTCTCCCTGTAACCTTTAACCTCTCATTAATCAAGAACCTATCTATCTATCTGTGTCTTAAATACACTCTGTGATTTGGCCTCTTTCTGTGGCAGAGCCTGAAGAGGGAGGTGGAGATGTCATTAGTGAATACAATCAAGAAAAGGCAACCGAATTGGATTGCTATGTTCTAACATATGAGATTTTGTTAAATAAGGTGACTCAAGTAATAGTGGAGTTAAACCAAGAGGGGAAGAAGAGAATTATGATGTTGAAAAAATGAAATTGAAAATGGGAGATTCTTACAAGCAAATTAAGAGGAAAGAGCAGGACTGAGAAGCATGGAGAAATAAGCACAGAACATTCTATAGTCCATGTTGTTTGCAGTTAAAAGTCTTGTCTTTTAAGTTAGTGGACTCAACTGCATTTATGGAAACATGAGCACAAAATCTAAGCTTACACTCCCAGTGCAGTGCTAAGGAAGTGCTATACTGCTCAATAATGTTGTCTTTTTGATGAGATTTGGAAATGAATAGTATTTTAGAGAAGACTAGGGTCAACGTTCCCTTCAGTCCTGGCCGAGATTTATCCTGCAGTCAATTAAAACAAATTATTGGGTCACATTACTCTTTTTGGTTTCCTGCATTAGCACTTTTCCTCCATTATAACAGCTCTCGGCACAATGTCAATAAAGCAATGTTGGAAATCCTGGTCTGGAAATATTTTGGGACCACGTATAGTCAAGTAGTCTTTTCTTTGTTTATATTAATGGAGGCATTCTGGAAAATGAGATATCATTTTGCTATTTCACAGACCCACCTCTCAGAGGGTGGAGTGGTAATGTCAATGGACTAGTAAGTTAGAACATCAAGCTGATGTTCTGGAGATGTTAGTTTGAATCCCATCATGGCAGTTGCTGCAATTTGAATTCAGTAAAAATCTGGGATAACAAGCTATTGTAATCGTGATCATTCTGGTCCAAGATGGTGGTGGAGTAGGGCTCCTGTGCCAGAACTCGTCCGGTCTAACTGCTTTTCTTTTCCTTTTTATCCTGTCTCTGTTCCCCCACTTACTTGTCTTGTCCCAAGCTTGGATGGCATCAGCGGCAATGAGAGTAGGCCCCAAAGTGGACCTCGCACATTCCCAAGGCAGTCTCGCAGGGTGGGCTTACCACACATTTCAAGTGGGCCTATGGTGCAGATCTGGACTGAGCCCAGTGCACAGGAGAGTGAGCCCCTACTTACTTTTCTGGAGCAAGCAAACAACATCGGCAGAGGCAACACCGGCAATGGCAGGCCTAGCGGCAAAAGATGACGCCTGACAATCAGCGGCTTTGTTGTTGGTTGGGTCTGGCGTTGATGAAGCGGTGGCAGAAAAACATCACAGCAACAACGACATGATTCTGACACTGGTCCAGACAAAGCAACGGCGAAGGAATGTCAGCCCATTGGCAAAGATGGCACCTGAGGATTGGCAACTTCAATGCTGGTTGGATCCAGTGTAGATGGCAATGAAGCAGTGGGAGAGGGTTGGCAGTGTAGTATTGTTGATTGTTATGAGCTGGTGGACTTTCTTCAAGCTATATCATTTTGTTTCTTTTTTTCCTTATTCTTAAATTGTTCAAAATGGTGCCATTTCAAGGTGACAAATGAATGTTTTTCACTGTATTTTGTTGTTTACTTACTGTAAACGACATGTGACAATACAATCAAAATTAATTCATAAAACCACTGTTGATTGTTGTAAAAATCCATTTGGCTTTTATTGCCCTTTTGGGAAGGATATCTGCCTATCCTTACTTGGCCAACACATGACTCCAAAACCAGAGTAATGAGGTTGACTTTTAATTGCCCTCTGGGCAGTAAATGCAGTATGCACCAGTGATACCCACATCCCACCACCAAATAAAAATAATTCGTCTATATATCAATCAAGTAATCCACTTCCAGCTTTTGGATGGCTCCATTTGCCATCACCACACCACTATTTAAAGTGAAGCTCTCCAGTGGTCAATATTTCCTCCCTCAATCAACAACACAATTACAGGATACCTGGGTATTCTGGGGGATTTTCCCGTGCTCAAAATGTAACTGCTGCAATTCCCTCTGTTAAGCCAGTGAGCTGCTTTTTACAAAGTGGTTTATTGGCTATGAAATGCTTCGGAATATTCTGAAGTCCTGAACGGAATATTTTACAACAATTTTTCCATTTCTCTCTTATGTATTTCCAATGGCCATTTTGCTTACGGGTTTATCTGTTAGTTTTAATAATTAGTGAGGCAAGAACAAGCTTATTATTAAGCTGTCACAATTCATTCCTCTGTGTGCACCAAATACAATATTGTTTTATACAATAATTAACAAATTGGTGCAGCAATTTATTTCTTTTGGAATAATAAGACTATAAGATATAGGAGCAAAAAAGGGACATTTGGCTAATCCACTTATGGATGATAGGTTTCCCAACCCCATGACATTCATTGGGTCATATAATTGCACAGCACGGAAACAGACCCTTTGATTCACCTCATTCATGCCAACCAGATATGCAAAATTAATCTAGTCCTATTTGTCAGCATTTGACACATATCCCTCTAAACTCTTCATATTCATTTACCCATCCAAATGCCTTTTAAATGCTGCAATTGAATTAGCCTTCACCAACTCCTTGGGCAGCTCATTTTCATACAAGCATCACCCATCACATGAAAAAGTTGCCCTTTAGGTCCCTTTTATATCTTTCCTCTCTCACCTTAAACCTATCCTCTCTAGTGGGAAAATGACCATAGCTATTCACCCTATCCATGCCCTTCATGATTTTATAACCTCTATAAGGTCACCCCTCGACCTCCAATGCACTAGGGAAAATAGCCCCAACCTATTCAGCCTCTCCCTTTAGCTCAAACCCTCCAACCCTGGCAACATCCTTGTAAATCTTCTCTGCACCCTTTCAAATTTAACAACATCTTTCCTGTAACAGGGAGACCAAAACTGAACACAGTAGTCCAAAAATGGCCTAATGAATATTCTGTACTGCCACAACATGACATCCCAACTCTTACTAATGCACTGACCAATAAAAGGAAGTGCACCAAACGCCTTCTTCGCTTGCCTATCTGAGACTCCATGTACGAGGAATTATGAACCTGGACCACAAGGTCTCTTTGTTCAACACCAGTCCCCAGGACCTTACTATTAAGTGTATAAGTCCTGCCCTGATTTGCCTTTCCAAAATACAACACCTCACATTTAGCGAACTCAAATTCCATCTGCCATCCTTCAGTCCATTGGCCTATCTGATCAAGGTCCTGTTGTACTCTGAGGTAACCTTCTTCAATGTCCATTACTTACTAAGCATGCCTCCTATATTTATATCCAAATCATTTATATAATGGTGGACCCAGCGCCATTCTTGTGGCACATCACTGGTCACAGGCCATTTATCCTTCTCCCTGTAACCTTTGATCTCCTTAAGAATCATTAACCTAACTACCCCTATCTTAAATACACTCAGTGATGTTGCCTCCACAGCCTTCTATATCCAGTATTGAGTTCCACAGATTCATCACCCTCAGGCTGGAGAAAATCTTCCTCATCTCAGCACTAAAGGGTCATTCCTACACTCTGAGATTGTGCCTTTGCATCCTTATCTCTCCTACTGGTGGAAATATATTCTCCACATCCTCTATTCAGGTCTTTCAAAATTCTGTAAGTTTAAATGAGATTTCCCCTCACCCTCTTCCTTCTAAATTCTATTGAACACAAACACAGAGTTCTCAGCCATCCCTCATATTCCTGAGAGCACTATTGTCGCGCTATCTTCTGGATCTCCTCTAAGATGAGCACATTCTTCCTTAGATATGGGGTGCAAAATTGCTCGCAACATTCCAAATATGGTCTGGCAAGAGCCTTATACAACATCAGCTGTATATCCCTGTTCATGTCTTCTTGCCCTCTTGAAATGAATATTAACATTGCATTTGCCTCCATAATTGCCAACTGAACCTACATATTAACAGTCTGTGCCTCTATTCTTCCTACCAAATTGTCACTAAAACAGAGTCACTGGCTTTGCTGTATCCAGGCATCACTGATAGAAGTAAAATAAAAATTTAATATCAGTTTCACAACAGTGAAGGTGATAAAACAACATCAGTAAGTCATTAGGTTATGATGCAGTCTCTTGACTCATTGGAGATACTCTCCCATCTGAGATGAAGGACATGAAGGTCCTTATCGAAGGACTTGGGTGCATTCAACTGGCAGGTGCCTTCACTACTGAGCTGTGCAATTGGAGGTGGTGTCCTTCAAATGAGATGTTACATTCAGGCCTTAGCTTCCATCATTATAGATCTCACAGGGATTCTATTTTGACAAGAAGCAGAAATTCCCAAGTGACCTGGCCAATATTTATCTTGCAACCAATACACAAAAGCAGATTAACTGATTATTTACCTCATCGTTATTTGTATGACTTCTTTCATTCATTTCCAGATGAAGGCATTGCTGGCTGTACCAACATTTATTGCCCATCCCTAGTTTTCCTTGAGAAGGGGGTGATGAGCTGCCTTCTTGAACTACTGCACTCAATATAGTCTAGGTAGATAAAATAATGCTGTAATGTAGGAAGTTCCAGAATTTTGACCCAGTGACAGTGAAGGAACAATGAACATAACGGTGAGTGGTTTGGAGGGAAACTTGCAAGTGGTGATGTTTCTATGTACCTGTTGCCCTTGCCCTTCTAGATAGAAATGATTGTGGACTTGAAAAATGTTGCCTAAGGATCTTTGGTGAATTTCTGCAGTACACCTTGAGGATGGTATACACTGCTACTACTGAGTATCAGTGGTGGATGGAGTGAATGTTTGTGAATGTGGTGCCAATCAAGTGGGCTGCTTGGCCCAGAATGGTGTCAAGCTTCTTGAGTGCTGTCTTGTATATTATCTTGTCATATATAGTTCTCACAAAACAACTGCCACTGTGATGGAATACAGTTTGATTTACTTGGTCACAATAAAACAGAAAATCTCAAGTTATCTACGGTGTGGTATCACTAGCCCATAGTTACAAAGTGCAATATTCTTTGATCACCATCAGTTGTACCATGGGATGCCAATTACCGCCTTAGTGTGAGTACAACACAATGGCACACTCTATTGCTGTAATGAGCCGACTTTAAAAAATGAACATAAGTTAAGAAAGTAATTTGATGCAAATGGGATGTAATTAAATTCAAAGAAATGCCATTAAAATGATACATTTAAAATTTTATTAAAAGTACATGAATCAGTGTAGCTTCTAACTATGGGTGAATAGCATTAATACAAATAAAATGCCATCAATGTAATAAAGTTCCAGTGATAGATGTCTTCATGAAAATGAAAATACTTAAACTACATCTAATTCAAATGTTAACAATTTTAAAGGTATGAAACAACATAAGTCATCATTACCATGCTTGAAATTCAATACAAATAACATACCTTCCTTACTATAGTTCAAAGATAGCAATGGGCTGACTCCAAATCATCTCATGCTAAAGACTTTGAAACTGATGGCTCCTTGTCTAAGTATGCAATCTATAAAATTATATGGCTCGTTCAAAACAATCAGAAAGCCTGTAGAGGCCCAACTCTCTTTCATGCAGAGACTTTTTTTTATCTTACTGGTTCTCGGGTGAAATTTTAAACCAGGGTTCCATCTGCCCGTTCAGGTGGTTGTAAAAGACCAATGTTTTCATAGGCATTTCCTTGTGGGTTGTTAGTTTTCACTTTCATTAATTTCCACAGAACTACAGGACCCCTTTGTTTCCCCAGCATCTCTGGGAAACTATTTCTGTCTTCTACTATGGAGACAGAAGCAAAGCAGTTATACATTTTTTTTGCCACTTCCTATGGATCAATCTGGTGAACTCTCTGTATAGTATATGTATATATATCTCCTTCCTTAGTTAAGGGGTCCAAACTTCAACACAATATTCCAGGCAGTCTCAAAAAGGCTCAACACAGAATAGGATGATTGACAGCAAATATCTTTACTCCTCTACTCAAATTTTCAATTGCAATAAAAACCCATAATACCACTTGCCTTCGTAATTGCTTGTTGCACTTTTATATTTGCTTCAGTGATTTCCAGCATCCGCTCTTCATTCTGTTTTTACTAGACTAATACCTGGAATGGGTGAGTTGGCTCATAAGAAATGATTGAAAAGGATAAGCTTGTATCCATTGAAGTTTAGAAGAGTGAGAGATGCCTTGATTGAAACACATACGATCCCTGAGAGGTCTTGGTAAGATGAACAGGGAAAGGCTATCTCCTTTTCTTGGAGAATCTGGAACTAAGGTTCACTGCTTAACAATGAGGAGTCACCCATTTAAGACAGGGATGAAAACTTTTTTCATACATTGAGATGGGAACATTTGGAAATCTCTTCTTCGAAAGGTATGTGTGCAGAATCCATGAATGTTTTTAAAGCAATGGTGGTTGGATTCTTGATAAGCAAGCTGATGAAATGTTAATGGGGTCGGCAGGAATGTGGAATACTTGAATGGGTTATCATCTTACTGAATGGTAGAGCAGTCTCGAGGGCCTAAGTGGCCTGCTCTTGTGCTTGCTTGGGTGGGCATTTTTGCCCATCCCTTGTTGGTGCGCATTTATGACATGTCGAGGGCGTGGAAATGGACACATTCTCAGTTTAGGTAATATGTTTTCTTGACATAAGTTGTAATCATGTTAGTTCAGCAGGAGGAAGAGGAGTCAAAAAGAACAAAACTAAAAGTCATTGTAAATCCAAACAACAATATATTAAGCAGTGTTAAAGTTTCAGTTAAATCATGAGTTTCGAAATGAGAAAACTCTCAGAGTGATGGTCAGTCATGAGAAAAACTCCAAGGAGACAGACATGTGAACAAAATCCATTAATTTATAATTACTTGAGCCAAATTAAATAAATATGAAGGCAGCTATAATACTGGGAGGGAACCTATTGCATGTCTGCAGTGTGTAACTTGTGGACAAATATTCCTTTAAGATTTTAGAAACCCATCCAGTTACAGAGATATTGAATTACTGACCTTAAAATACAAGGACAATATTCATTTTTTTTTAATTGTGCAGCAATTTTTTTTACACAGAAAGAATATTTTCATGTTGGGAGATTCAATAACCAAAGGACACTGATTTAGTCATTGGCATAAAGGAGATGCCTGACACATTGAACTGTTATGATCTAGAATGTTCTGCCTGAAAGGATGGTGAAAACTGATGCAATAATAACTTTCAGAAAGGAAGCTTTTCTCATTTTGACAGCTAAAATTGAGGGCTCCTGTCTTTTGTGGCTAAAATGAAGTGTTTGCACATTTTTTGTGAGCAAAATGGACAATTTCCCACCTTCCCGATTTTGCAGAAAAGATGCCCTCATCCTGCAGCCTTTAAGATGAATTCCAATCACTCAGCAGCTCTCCTTAGACAATTCACACTGTCCATGGCAGTTCTATTAATGCCCATTACCTTATAGTTTTAAAAATTTCAGTGGCTTCCCCAAAAGAATCAGTATTAGATGGCACTGTGTGTAATTAACACATTTCGTTTTACAGCAGTTGAACACTTTATTTCTCTTCAATAATAAAATTCGGCAGCTCAGGTGATGTTGAAGGTTATATATGCAATCCCCAACAGAGGAGATTCCTTACTCCATCTATCACGTGGGAATTGGAAAGGAATCATTTTCAGGGCAATGGGAAAGGGGGACTTTCATGCCAGAAGAGTTTGTATAGGCATGATGGGCCAAATTAACCTGTTCTGTGCTGAAATTCTATGAACGCCTTCGAACACCAGCACCCATACTCACCCTAATCCTCAGATCCAAGAAAAACAAAGCCAATATTTTTTGGGATCTGCATGCAAAATGCATAGGAAATGTATGATGAGTCATTCTAAGTTCAATGGTGGGGAAAAGAGCAGATGTTGTTGGGAAAGCACCCTCCATTGGGGTACATGCATAATCTGGAGAAAAGGGTTTTTCTCAAGGTGTCAGTTTCAATTTCAATTTCATTTGTACAATGGTGATGTTGAGTGCCCTGTTGTTATGACCAGCCTTTTTATGTCTTTGTCTGCCCATTTCTAAAGTAGCAAGGGATAGGAATAAAACAACAGTCAGAGAAAGTAGCTGTAACCACGTGGGGTTGGGAGGAAGGGTTGCCCGCTCTGATTTTGAACATGGTCCTGGAGGAATTGTTACATGAAACCCTATGACCAACTATCTGACCCACACAGCCATGCTAATGAATGTCTGAGAGATCAATAATCTCACCCTACACTGCCTTTCCTTAAAAAATAACGGTAAACTGACTCCACACAAGTTCTGACGAAGGCTCACTGCACACAAAATATTAACTCTGGTTACTCTCCATAAATGCTGCCGAACCTGCTGAATTTCTTTTTCCACCAATTTCTATTTTTGTTTCTGACTCCACATTACCCAATTACATGAATATTCAAATAAAATGGAAGGCGAACCCCTTAAACTTTAAATGCCAGACCGCTCCTGCTGTGTTGCTTATACTATTTCCCCGGACCCTTGCCACTGCTGCCATTCCAGCTTTGACAGATCAGTATGTTAAAGTGAGTGAATGTGTAGAGTTTTAGACAGCTGGGAACTAAGTTACTATGGGAACCAGCACCAGCTGCACAAAAGCACAGCAGGCCCAAACACAATGTATGTTATTGGCAAGGTATTACCAGTGAAATTGGACTAATAATTGGGTGGGCAACCAGAATCAGCTTCACTAAAGCAAACCAATCTAATAACAAACTTAAAAATTAAAGGAAATTCTTACCTTCACACTCCTGTGGAGATTTCTTTCAGCCTTTGGATAGTAACACTGGAAGCTAATGAACAGAAGATGTTCGGCAAATAGTTGGAAACAAGATACAGAGGGTAGGTAATTCAACACATACTTTGGATGTAATTGAATACATTTACTCACAATCTGTGGGAGTAACAAGATTGACGACTTAATCATTTGTTTCAGGTCTGAAAAATAAAATTGCATATCTTAAAGGATTATCGCAAAAAATCACATTGTTGAGCAGACTCATTAACCATTAGTGTAGCCTGTGTCTCTTAGTGCTATGTGAATCTTGTTGCTCAATGAATCCTGGAATTCATTAGATACTGTGTTTAAAAATAGCTTTAAAAAATAACCTGTCACTGGAGGGAGATAATTGTGGTTTATCTGTGAGTGAATGCACATAACCACTTTGGCTTCCAGTTCTCACCAGTTGGCAGATCCTGAATCCATATCTCAGATAGCTTCAGACTTCACAATTCTAATACTCACCAATAGGCAGCCCTCCATTCTTTCATTCTACATGAACTTCAAGTCATCCAAAACTCGTGATTCTGAACTCAGTCCTACTCACCCAGTAGTCCTGTTTTTGTTCACCCATCATAGCTTTCTGTCCACCAATGTCTCTATTTTAAGATGATTGCTCTCATGTCCCAAATCTTCCATAGCCGTGAGCCCTCTTGATCTCTGTAACTACTTCCAGCTGTACAGCCCTACATTTGCTGTCCTCAAATTTGTGTCTGTCGTGCATTCCTGATTTCTACTCGCCTCACACAGCTGGCCACGCCTTCAGCTGCCTGGTCTCTAAGCTCCAGAATTTCCTCCCTCATCGTGCTCCTTTTAAGAAACTCCTTAAAACCCAATACTTTGACCAAACCTCTGATCACCTGTCCCAATCAGACGTTACAATGATTCATTTTGCTTGATCTTACCCCTGTAAAGTAGATTGTTTTACTATCTGAGAAATTCTATGCAAGAGCAAAATATTCCTGTTATCTTTCTGAGTGTATCTTCCTTTCTCTGAGTCTCTAAATTTACAGAAAAGTTAGCCCAGCTTCACAGGGAAGTGGTATTGAGACAGCAGATTGCTCTGAGTGGAGGTCTTTCAGCCATAGCCCCTGGCCTTTTTAAGCTGTTCTACATCATACCAGATTCCGTTGGAACAGGGCAAGGAATTGAAAGCAAGGTTGGGTCCTGCTAGCATCCAAGCAGGAAGTGCTACTGGAAGTGATGGCTAAATCCAGAATTTATCTACTAACCACTGTCCCAATTCTTGCTGATTCTCTTTAGCTATAGTGCAGACGAGTCTCTAAATGGAAAACCATGTGGGTTCCAATCGCATTGCAGAATCTTTCATGTACAATCACATTTGAGACTCTGCTATATTGAGACAGTGAACATAGAACATAGAACATCGAACAATACAGCACAGAACAGGCCCTTCGGCCCACGATGTTGTGCCAAATATTTGTCCTAGCTTAAGAACCTATCCATGTACCTATCCAATTGCCGCTTAAAGGTCACCAATGATTCTGACTCTGCCACTCCCACAGGTAGCGCATTCCATGCCCCCACCCCTCTCTGAGTAAAGAACCTACCCCTGACAACTCCCCTATACCTTCCACCCTTCACCTTAAATTTATGTCCCCTTGTAAAACTCTGTTGTACCCAGGGGAAAAGTCTCTGACTGCCTACTCTATCTATTCCCCTGATCATCTTATAAACCTCTATCAAGTCACCCCTCATCCTTCGCCGTTCCAATGAGAAAAGGCCTAGCACTCTCAACCTATCCTCGTATGACCTATTCTCCATTCCAGGCAATATCCTGGTAAATCTCCTTTGCACCCTCTCCAAAGCTTCCACATCTTTCCGAAAATGAGGCGAACAGAACTGCACACTGTACTTCAAATGTGGCCTTACCAAGGTCCTATACAGCTGCAACATCACCTCACGAGTCTTGAATTCAATCCCTCTGCTAATGAACGCTAATACACCACAGGCCTTTTTACAAGCTCTATCCACCTGAGCGGCAACTTTCAAAGAGCTATGAACATAAACCCCAAGATCCCTCTGCTCCTCCACCTTACTAAGAACCCTACCGTTAACCCTGTATTCTGCATTCTTATTTGTCCTTCCAAAATGGACAACCTCACACTTGACAGTGTTGAACTCCATCTGCCACTCCTCAGTCCAGCTCTGCATCATATCTAAGTCCCTTTGCAGCAGACAACAGCCCTCCTCACTATCCACAACTCCACCAATCTTCGTATCTTCTGCAAATTTACTGACCCACTCTTCCACTCCCTCTTCCAAGTCACTAATAAAAATTACAAACAGCAGAGGACCCAGAACTGATCCCTGCGGAACTCCACTTGTAACTGGGCTCCAGACTGAATATTTACCATCTACCACCACTCTCTGACTTCGACCCGTTCGCCAGTTCTCTATCCAACTGGCCAAACCTCCCACTATCCTATGCCTCCTGACTTTCCACATAAGCCTACCATGGGGAACCTTATCAAATGCCTTACTAAAATCCATGTACACTACATCCACTGCTCTACCCTCATCCACATGCTTGGTCACCTCCTCAAAGAATTCAACAAGACTTGTAAGTCAAGATCTGTGCTAGCTGTCCCTAATCAAGCAGTGTCTTTCCAGATACTCATAAATCCTATCCCTCAGTACCCTTTTCATTACTTTGCCTGCCACCGAAGTAAGACTAACTGGCCTGTAATTCCCGGGGTTATCCCTCTTCCCTTTTTTGAACAAGGGCACAACATTCGTCACTCTCCAGTCCCCTGGCACCATCCCCATTGACAGTGAAGACAAAAAAAATCATTGCCAACGGTTCTGCAATTACCTCTCTTGCTTCCCACATAATCCTAGGATATATCCCATCAGGCCCGGGGGACTTGTCTATCCTCAAATTTTTCAAAATGCCCAACACATCTTCCTTCCTAACAAGTATCTCCTCTAGCTTACCAGTTCATTTCATACTCTCCTCTTCAACAATACGGTCCCTCTCATTTGTAAATACTGAAGAAAAGTACTCATTCAAGACCTCTCCTATCTCTTCCGACTCAACACACAGTCTCCCACTACTGTCCTTGATCGGACCTAACCTTGTTCTCATCATTCTCATGTTTCTTACATATGCATAAAAGGGTTATCCTTGATCCTACCCGTCAAAGATTTTTCATGCCCTCTCTTAGCTCTCCTAATCCCTTTCTTCAGCTCCCTCCTGGCTATCCTGTATCCCTCCAACGCTCTGTCTGAACCTTGTTTCCTCAACCTTATGTAAGCCTCCTTCTTCCTCCTTACAAGACATTCAACCTCCCTCGTCAACCAAGGTTCCCTCACACGACCATCTCTTTCCTGCCTGATAGGTACATACATATCAAGGACATGTCGTATCTGTTCCTTGAAAAAGTTCCATATTTCAACGCCATCCTTCCCTGACAGCCTATGCTCCCAATTTATGCTGCTCAGATCCTGTCTTGCAACATTGTATTTACCCTTCCCCAATTGTAAAACCTGCCCTGTTGCACGCACCTATCTGTCTCCATAACCATGGTGAAAGTTACAGAATTGTGGTCACCATCACCAAAATGCTCACCCACTAACAAGCCCATCACTTGTCCTGGTTCGTTACCAAGTTCCAAATCCAATATGGCCTCCCCTCTGGTCGGACAATCTACATACTGAGTTAGAAAAGCTTCCTGGACACACTGCACAAACACTGCCCCGTCCAATCTGCTTGATCTAAAGAGCTTCCAATCAATATTTGGAAAGTTCAAATCGCCCATGACTACTACCCTGTGGCTTCTGCACCTTTCCAAAATCTGTTTCCCAATCTGTTTCTCCACATCTCTGCTGCTATTGGGGGGCCTATAATAAACACCCAACAAGGTGACTGCACCTTTCCTATTTCTGACTTCAGCCCATACTACCTCCAAAGGCAGATCCCCCTCGAACTGCCTTTCTGCAGCCATTATACCATTTCTAATTAGCAACACCACCCCCCCTCCTTTTTTACCACCCCCCCAATCTTACTGAAACATCTGTAACCAGGAACCTCCAACAACCATTCCTGTCCCTCTTCTATCCACGTTTCCATGATGGCCATAACATCGTAGTCCCAAGTACCGATCCACACCTTAAGTTCACTCACCTTATTTCTGATACTCCTTGCATTGAAGTATACACACTTGAGCCCATCTCTGTGTCCGCAAGTGTTCCCTGTCAGTGCTACCTTCTCCACAGCCTCCCTACATTCTTGGACATCCTGAAAAACAGCTAAACTACTTGCTGGACTACAAGTCCAGATCCCATCCCCCTGCCAAATTAGTTTAAACCCCCCCCCGTAGAGTGCTAGCAAACCTACCTCCCAGGATATTGATGCCTTTCTGATTCAGGTGCAACCCGTCCTGCTTGTACAGGTCCCACTTTCCCCAGAATGCAGTCCAATTGTCCAAATACCTGAAGCCCTCCCTCCTACACCATCCTTGTAGCCACGTGTTCAACTGTACTCTCTCCCTATTCCTTGCCTCATTGACACGTGGCACCGGCAACAACCCAGAGATGACGACTCTGTCTGTCCTAGCTTTTAGCTTCCAGCCTAACTCCCTGAGCTCCTGAATGACCTCCCCACCCCTCTTCCTACCTATGTCGTTGGTGCCAATGTGCACCACGACTTCTGGCTGCACATCTCTTCAGAATCCCTTAAGGATTCTGAAGACACAGTCCAAGACGTCTCGGACCCTGGCACCCGGGAGGCAACAAACCATCCGAGAGTCTCGCCCATGTCCACAGAACCGCCTGTCTGTCCCTCTAACTATAGAGTCTCCTATAACTAGTGCTCTCCTCCTCTCCCCCTTTCCCTTCTGGGCCTCAGAGCCGGACCTCATGCCAGAGACCCGGTCACTGCAGCTTGTGGGCGGCACGGCGGCACAGTGGTTAGCACTGTTGCCTCACAGCGCCAGAGACCCTGGTTCAACTCCCGCCTCAGGCGACTGACTGTGTGGAGTTTGCACATTCTCCCCGTGCCTGTGTGGGTTTCCTCCGGGTGCTACATTTTCCTCACACAGTCCAAAAATGTGCAGGTCAGGTGAATTGGCCATGCTAAATTGCCCGTCGTGTTAGGTAAAGGGTAAATGTCGGGGTATGGGTGGGTTGCGCTTCGGCGGGTCGGTGTGGACTTGTTGGGCCGAAGGGCCTGTTTCAACACTGTAATCTAATCTAATTGCCCCTGCTAGGCCGTCCCCCACAACAGTATCCAAAGCAGTATACTTATTGTTGAGAGGAACGACCACAGGGGATCCCTGCACTGCCTGCTTCCTCCCCTTCCCACCTCTAACTGTTACCCAGCTACCTCTGTTCTCTGGCAAAACTATTTCCCTGTAGCTTCTATCTATCACCCTCTCAGCCTCTCGAATAATCCTCAGTTCATCCAACTCCAGCTCCAGTTCCCTAACATGGTCTGTGAGGAGCTGGAGCTGGCTGCACTTCTTGCAGATGAAGTCGGCAGGAGCATCAGTGGTCACCCCTACCTCAAACATCCTGCAGGAGGAACATTCCACTGCCTGCGCTGCCATAACTCTACACTTAGTCTCCAAAAGAAGAACACTAAGTAGCTTACCTGTTCAGCCGACTGAGTCCTTTTCTTTTAGGGGAGAGGAGGAGGGAGGGCGGGAGACAGTACATGTGTAGTGTCTCGGGTTCCTTCTCCACTCAAACATTTTACCTTCCCAGAAGCCTCTGTTGACGACTTCCGGGTTCCCGCTCCTAGTTGAAAAAAAACACAGACTGCGAAAAAAAACGTTAATTTAAACTGGTCTCCGCTTACCTTCTGGCTCCCTTCTCTGTGCGCCCTCAGTGCTGCAACTTTCGGACAAAACTGAGACTTCATCTTCCCTCTCTGATGGATTTGTAAAGAATAAAGGCATGATCATGAAGCAGGTTTATTCACAGTGCCCAAGCCTGTATTTAACACCCAAAGAAAATCATTAGAAAAGACAATCTAATCATTCTCTGTTGTTTGTGAAAGCTTGCTGTGCAGAAATTAACTGCTCCAACTGTGGCTATATTTCAAAAGCAGTTCTTTGGGCAGAGAGCATTTTGGAGTGTTCTGTGTAAAGTAACAACTGGCACACTTTAGTGGCCACTCAGCCCTTCTTCCTGATGTACCATCAGTTTTCCAAATTTTCACCACTCAGGGCCATTCAGCAAAGAGCAATGTTCAGCTGCAAGTGGGTCCCCAATGCTTATGCTATTTAAAGGGGCAGGCACCCAGCTTGCATTTAAACCCATGTTGTAATTTTTCTCCCATAATGAATTCTCCAGATGTCTTAGAACATAGAACATAGAACATAGAACAATACAGCACAGAACAGGCCCTTCGGCCCACGATGTTGTGCCGAACTTCTATCCTAGATTAAGCACCCATCCATGTACCTATCCAAATGCCGCTTAAAGGTCGCCAATGACCACAAAGGTCCACAAACACTTGTGGAGTGTTTGTGGAAATTTGGTGCTGAATTTGACCAAATTTTAATGCTGCATCCTCACAGAGATGATGGAGGTGAAAGTGACTTATCCACACAAAGGTTCATTAGATACAGTGGGGCAGCAGTGGTAATGCCTCAAAGGCAATACAAGATAGAACAGAGGACACAGAAATTGTTGCTTTACCCTCCAATTTGGACCTTGACTTTCACTCTCCGAGAAGACAGAAAACTACCACACAGGCTTCCTAACTAGGCATGAGGGCTTCCGCACTGTATGGATTCTATGATTCTATAACTAAATCAGTATGCATGCTCACCCTGTGTGCCATCCCATCAAGGCCACCTTCTCAGTGCACTGTGGTGTTTTAAAATATTCTTTGGTAGAATTTGTCCAACATTGATTGCCCTTTGACCTGACAGACTTTCTCAGCAGAGTGAGACTCAGTCATGTTGCTGTGGGCCTGGTGTCATACATAGTCTAGACCAGGCAAGAATAGCACATTTTCTTCCTTGAGGGAGATTAGTGAACCAGATGGGGTTTTAAACAACGATGATGGTTTCACAGTCACCATTACTGAGACCAGCTATCAAATCCAATTTTTTATTCACTGAATTTAACTCAAACCCAGAGCTTTAACCTAACTACCTCAATTACACTAGTCCAGTGACATTGTGACAATCCCATTTTCACAGCTACACAGATCACCACATACTGATTGCAACTCTTTATTTGTCTCCAAAGTAAGTACAATGCCAATATCTGAGCTGGTGACTCCTTCTGTCATACCATAACCACTGGGCCTCTTCATCAGTGTGGTTGCTGTTGCTCTCTATCTGCTCCTCCTCCTGGGTCTCCTGTGGCTGGATAGGTGCCAGCTCATGTGTATCTGAAAGCAGAAGGAAAGGTCAGTAAGAGGGAAGAGGGATTGAGAGAAGTAGTAAGATTCCACAGTTAGAACATCAGCTGTCAGCTCATCATGCCAGAGGGCAAGAGAAGGAGAATTGTAGTTTTGTGATGGGTCCCTAATGCCACTATCCTCAATGCTTTCAGTGATGCTAATGCTCCAAGATCTGACACAACCAGCCCTTGTTCCTGAGACTCAGCTCCTCCATAGGACTCAGGGGGTACAAGCATTCTTGTCACACATTCGTTCTGCTTCTCTCTGTTGTATTGCATACTACCTTGCTCTGCATGAGAGAGGGCAGAATGTCAGTGAAAGTTCGGCTTTTCCTCAAAACCAGGAATCATTTGTGTTTGGGGAATGGGGATTTTTATATTTTGTCATGGGATTTGGGTACTGCTGACTAGGTCAGCATTTATTGCCCATCCCTAATTGCTCTTGAGAAGATGACGGTGTGCTACCCTCTTGAACATATGGATCCATCTGGTGTGAGTTCATGCACAGTGCTGTTACAAAAGTAGTTCCAGGAGCTTGACCCAGAAACATTGAAGGAACAGTGATATGGTTCCAAGTCAGGATTATTGTGTTGCTTATAGCAGAATTACTGATGGGAGAGTTTTCCTGCATCTGCTCCTGTTGCTCAACGAGATGGTAGAGGTCACAGATCTGGTGGTGACAAAGAAACACTGGTATGTTCCGTTATGCATCTTGTTAATGGTGCATACTGCTGCCACTGTGCACTGGTAGTGTTGCAAATGATGTTTAAGATGTTGGATGTGGTGCTAATCGGGCTGCTTTGTCCTTGATGGTTTTGAGTTCCTTGGATATTGTTGGAACTGCACTCACCTATGCATCTAGGGAGTGTTGCATCACACCCTTGAACTGTGTCTTGCAGATGATGGACGGAATTTGGGGAGTCAGAAGGTGAAATAAACACCACAGAATCCCTAGCCTTAGACCTGCTCTTGCAACCACTGTATTTATATGGCTAGTCCAGTACAGTTTTTAGTCAATGGCAAACCCAAGGAAGCCGATAGTTGAGGAATCAAGGGTGGTGATGTAATTGAATATCAACATGTGATAGTTAGATTGTTGTTGAATGTTATTCCATTTGTTTCTTTGATGCCACACTCCAGTTTGATGTCAAGGGCAGACACTTCGACCTCATCTCTGAAATTTAGCTCTTCTATCCATAATGAAATTCAGAATGAAATTAGTCGGGAGCTAAGTGGCCCTAGTGGGACAATCTGAGCATCAGTGAGAAGGCTGTTCCTTTGCAAGTATCATTTGATAGCACTGTTGATGGCCCCATTCATCACTGTGTTGTTTTTTAAGAGTAGATTGATAAGGTGCTAATTGGTGGGATTGGATTTTTGTGGACATGACATTTCTAGGGCATGTTTCAATATTGTCCGAAAGATGTCAGTGTTATGGCTGTAGTGAACAACTTCGTTAGGGATACAGCTTGATCCAGCGAACAAGCCTCCAGAACTATAACCAGATGATGTCAAAGACTATGGCTTTTGATATATCCAGTACCTTCTGCTATTCTGGATATTATATGGAGCGAATGAAATTGGATAAAGATTAACCTCAGCTGGAATCCTCAGCTGAGATGCACCATCCGCACAGTAATATTGACTGAAGATTGATGTAGCTTCTTCAGCCTTGTTTTTGTATTGATGCGATGGGCTTTTGAGAGCCTTCTCCCGCAGTTAATTTTTTTAATTGTCCACCACTGTTCACAGTTGAACATAGAGGAATGAGCCTTTAGGTGCATGGCTGACAGACATTTGAATTAGAAGCAGAAATAGACTACTCAGCCCTTCAAGCCTGCTCGCTATTCAATAAGATCGTGGCTGATCTGATTACTTCAAGTTCTCACCTACCCCCAATAGTCTTTCACCTCTTTGCTAACCAAAAATCTTTCCACCTCTGTCTTAAAAATATTCATAAAACTCTGGGTCCACTGCTTTTTAGGAAGAGAGCAACAAAAACTCATGACAATCATTAGAACAATTTCTCCTCATCTCAGCTCTAAATGGACAAACCATCATTTCAAACAGTAACCCAATTCTAGATTACTCCAAAAGAGGAAATTTTCTCTCCATCGCCACCTTGGCAAGACACCTTAGGTCCTCTTATGTTTCAATTAGGTCATTTCTTACTCTTCTAATATCAAGTAAATAGAAATCCAACCTATGCAACCTTTCATCTGCAATCTCTTACCAATTAGATACCATGCTTAGTTTTTTTAATTCTTCCTTGCAAAATGAGCAAATTCAAATTTCCCCACATTATATTCCATTTGTCAGAACTTTGTCCACTCATGTAAACTATCCCTATCCCTTTGTAGTTTCCTTATGACTTCATTACAACTCACTTTCCTACCTACTTTTGTGTCATCAGCAAATTTAACAAATGCACCTTTGGTCTTTTCATCAAAGCTATTTACATAAATTGTAAAAAGTTAAGGCTCTAGCACTTATCACAGTGTCACACCACATCGTGCCAACCAGAAGAATACCTACTCTCCACTTCCTGTTGGTTTGCCAATCTTCTATCCATGCTATAATATTGCCTCTCCACTTTAGAACCGACGGCTCGTTGTGATAATAATACAATGTCATGAAACTTCATCACAATCGCAACTGGGAAAGCTATTTCTTCTTCACTCAATGAGATTTCAATATCATGCCAAGGGATGTCTATTGATTTTCAAGTGGCAGTGATCAGCCGCAGAGGAAGGTACAAAGGTTGGAGGGATTTACTGTAAACCTATCCCACTGAGACTTCCATAATCAATGGTATTCTGCGTGACCACGACTTCATCCTTCTCAACCTGCCTGAGCTTTTGAATTGGTTGACCACATCTTCCTTCTCTGATGCCTCACCACTCTCAATCAACTGGTTCTATTCTTATTTATCTCAATGTAGCCAGGGAATCACATACAGTGGCTTCTCCGCCAGATCGCACAGTACTAACTCTAGAGTTCCCAAGGATCAATCCCTAGCATCTTTCCATTTCGTATATAAATTATATGATTCAGTAACATTATCTGAAAGCACACTATTAGTTGTTCCAGGTACACTGACAGTATCCAGCTCCATCTCACCATTAACTCTCCCAATTCATCCTCCACTGTCTCTCAATAGCCAGTGCTTGTTTGATATCCCATATTTGGTGAACTAAAGTTTGCTTCCAATTAATTCTTGGGAAGGCTGAAACCATTGATTTCACTTCCGAATACAAACTCTGTTCCCTGTGGATTCCATCCCTCTTCCTGCCAATAGCTTAAAACTAAACTGGGCTGTTTGTAACTTTCATGTTGTACTCGATGCTGGGAGGAGCTGCTGAGTCTATATCTGCAGCATAACTAAGATTGCTTTTTTCCAGATCCTTAACATCCTGATTTTGCCTTACCTAAGTTCATCTGCTGATGAAATCCTCATTAATTCCTTGTCACTGCTAGGCTTAACTATTCCAATGGAGATGGAGTCCCAAATTCAGACATTGAGGACCAACTTGATGTCATCAAAAAACTCTGCCATTCATCCTTCTCATTCCCAGTCAGCTGTCATTGTTATGCTTGCTGACCTACATTGGCTCCTGGCTAAGTAATGTCTCTGCTTTTAAATTCTCAACTTGTTCCTAATCACACTATGTCATCATCCTTCCAGTTTTATGTAGCCTCCAGTTCCAATCCAATAACCCTGCAATGTATTTTAGTCTCTCCAGCATTCTCAATTTTAATCATTATATCATTGGTAGACTGCGCTCAGTTCCCTGGATCCTAAGATTTGGAATCTCTCCCCTTCACCTCCCCACCTCTCCATATCACTTTCCCCTTTAAATGCTAACTTCTTGCCCAAGATTTTGGGCCTATCTGACTTAGTGTCAGATTTTATGTGAATACACTCATGGTAAGAACCTCAAGGTGTTATAAAGCCATAAGACATAAAAGCAGATGTAGGCCATTCAAGCTATTAGAGTCATAGAGATGTACAGCAAAAAACAGACCCTTTGGTCCAACCTGTCCATGCCAACCAGATATCCCAACCCAATCTAGTCCCACCTGCCAGCACCCGACCCATATCCCTCCAAACCCTTCCTATTCATACACCCATCCAAATGCCTCTTAAATGTTGCAATTGTACCAGCCTCCACCACATCCTCTGGCAGCTCATTTCATACACGTACCACTCTCTGTGTGAAAAAGTTGCCCCTTAGGTCTCTTTATACCTTTCCCCTCTCACCCTAAACCTATGCCCTTTAGTTCTGGACTCCCCAACCCCAGGGAAAATACTTTGCCTCTTTATCCTATCCATGCCCCTCATAATTTTGTAAACCTCTATAAGGTCACCCCTCGCCTCTAACCCTCCAGGAGAAACAGCCCCAGCCTGTTCAGCTTCTCCCTTTAGCTCAGATCCTCCAACCCTGGCAACATCCTTGTAAATCTTTTCTGAACCCTTTCAAGTTTCACAACATCTTTCCGATAGGAACGAGACCAGAATTGCACGCAATATTCCAACAGTGGCCTAACCAATGTCCTGTACAGCCGCAATATGACCTCCCAACTCCTGTACTCAATACTCTGACCAATAAAGGAAAGCAAACCAAACGCCTTCTTCACAATCCTATCTACCTGCGACTCCACTTTCAAGGAGCTATGAACCTGCACTCCAACGTCTCTTTGTTCAACAACACTCCCTAGGACCTTACCATTAAGTGTATAAGTCCTGCTAAGATTTGCTTTCCCAAAATGCAGCACCTCGCATTTATTGTTCACCTGCCTCTCTTCCAACCTTGTGTACTGCAACTGGTGTTCTTGACGTGGTTTTCTCTACATCAGGAAGACCGGACTTAAACATTGGGAACAAATACACCAAACATCACAGCTAGGCCAACATGGATCAGACTGGACCTCCCAGTCACCGCCCATTTCAATTCTCCTAACCACTCCCTTTCCGACATGACCACCCTTGACCTCCTCCATTGCCAAAATGAACCACAGCACAAATTGGAGGAGCAA
Source organism: Chiloscyllium punctatum (assembly GCF_047496795.1). Taxonomy (NCBI): domain Eukaryota; kingdom Metazoa; phylum Chordata; class Chondrichthyes; order Orectolobiformes; family Hemiscylliidae; genus Chiloscyllium; species Chiloscyllium punctatum. Next base: position 113,063,982 of record NC_092741.1, read on the forward strand.
CACCTCGTCTTCCAACTGTGCAGACTACAGCCCGGAGGACTCAACATTCAGTTCTCCAATTTCAAATAACCACCCTCCTCATCCCCTGACTCCCTTCCCAGCTCCCCCCCCCCCCCCCCCATCGCTTCACTGCTCCCTGCCTCCAACCGCATTCATTCCTCCCATTGCCCAACCAGGTCGTACCCTCTGCCTGTCTTCTCACCTATCCCCACTTCACCACTTTGCCCCCACCACCCCCTTTATCTGCATCTCCGTCACACCCACCCTCAGTCCTGAAGAAGTCTTACACCTGAAACATTGACTTCGCCACCTTCTGATTCTGCCCAACTTGCTGTGTTCTTCCAGCCTCCTGCCTGTCTATTTTGAGTTCTCTCTGACATTCATTGATATCATGGCTGATCTGTTAACCCTCAACTTCACTTTCCTGCCACTTTCCTTGAATTCTTTCCTAATTAAAGAAATTACTCATTACCAGTCTTAAATGTGCGACTCCCTATTCTGTGATTATGTCCTCAGATCCATGGATTTGTCCACAAAGTGAAACCTTTCTGCATTTATTTGTCAAATACTCTCAGAATCTTTTATAGTTCAATGAGATCACCTCACACCCTTCTACTTTATGACTACAGGCCCAATGTGCTCAAGCTCTCCTCATTAGGAAGTCCCTCCGTACTTGGGAACAGCCCTGTGAACCTTCTTTGTCCTGCCTCCAAAGCCAGTACTGGATATCTTTCCTTAGAATAGAGACCCAAGACTGTTCACACTATTCCAGCTGTGGTCTGACTAGTACCTTGCAGCTTTAGTAAAACCTTCCCATTTTATATTCTAAATCCTTTGAAATAAAGAGCTGAAAATGTGTTGCTGGAAAAGCGCAGCAGGTCAGGCAGCATCCAAGGAGCAGGAGAATCGACATTTCGGGCATGAGCCTTTCTTCAGGAATGAGGAAAGTGTGTCCAGCAGGCTAAGATAAAAGGTAGGGAGGAGGGACTTGGGGAAGGGGCATTGGAAATGCGATAGGTGGAAGGAGGTCAAGGTGAGGGTGATAGGCCGGAGTGGGGGTGGGGGGTGGGGGGGGGGGGGGGGGGGTGCGGAGAGGTCAGGAAGAAGATTGCAGGTTAGGAAGGTGGTGCTGAGTTCGAAGGTTGGGACTGAGACAAGGTGGGGGGAGGGGAAATGAGGAAACTGGAGAAATCTGAGTTCATCCCTTGTGGTTGGAGGGTTCCTAGGCGGAAGATGAGGCGCTCTTCCTCCAACTGTCGTGTTGCTATGGTCTGGCGATGGAGGAGTCCAAGGACCTGCATGTCCTTGATGGAGTGGGAGGGGGAGTTGAAGTGTTGAGCCACGGGGTGGTTGGGTTGGTTGGTCCGGGTGTCCCAGAGGTGTTCTCTGAAACGTTCCGCAAGTAGGTGGCCTGTCTCCCCAATATAGAGGAGGCCACATCAGATGCAGCGGATGTAGTAAATGATGTGTGTGGAGGTGCATGTGAACTTGTAGCGGATATGGAAGGATCCCTTGGGGCCTTGGAGGGAAGTAAGGGGGGAGGTGTGGATGCAAGTTTTGCATTTCTTGCGGTTGCAGGGGAAGGTGCCGGGAGTGGAGGTTGGGTTGGTGGGGGGTGTGGACCTGACGAGGGAGTCACGGAGGGAGTGGTCTTTCCGGAACGCTGATAGGGGAGGGGAGTGGAAATATATCCTTGGTGGTGGGGTCCGTTTGGAGGTGGCGGAAATGACGATGGATGATACGATGTATATGGAGGTTGGTGGGGTGGTAGGTAAGGACCTGTGGGGTTCTGTCCTGTTGGTGGTTGGAGGAGCGGGGCTAAAGGGCGGAGGAGCGGGAAGTGGAGGAGATGCAGTTGAGAGCATCGTCGATCACGTCTGGGGGGAATTTGCGGTCTTTGAAGAAGGAGGCCATCTGGGTTGTTCAGTATTGGAACTGGTCCTCCTGGGAGCAGATGCGGTGGAGACAAAGGAATTGGAAACATGGGATGGTGTTTTTACAGGGGGCAGGGTGGGAGGAGGTGTAGTCTAGGTAGCTGTGGGAGCCGGTCGGTTTATAGTAAATGTCCGTGTTGAGTCGGTCGCCCGAGATAGAAATGGAGAGGTCTAGGAAGGGGAGGGAGGAGTCTGAGACGGTCCAGGTAAATTTGAGGTCAGGGTGGAAGGTGTTGGTAAGGTGTTGTTCAACCACCTCGTGGGAGCACGAGGCAGCGCTGATACAGTCATCGATGTAGCGGAGGAAAAGGTGGGGGCTGGTGTCAGTGTAGCTGCGGAAGATGGACTGTTCCACATATCCTACGAAGAGGCAGGCATAGCTGGGGCCCATGTGGATGCCCATGGCTACTCCTTTGGTTTGGAGGAAGTGGGAGAATTGGAAAGAGAAGTTGTTCAGGGTGAGGACCAGTTCAGTCAGTCGAAGGAGGGTGTCAGTGGAAGGGTACTGGTTGGTACGGCGGGAAAGGAAGAAGCGGAGGGCTTTGAGTCCTTCGTGATGGGGGATGGAGATGTACAGGGACTGGATGTCCATGGTGAAGATAAGGCGTTGGGGACCGGGGAAACGAAAATCATGAAGGAGATGGAGGACGTGGGTGGTGTCCCGAATGTAGGTAGAAGTTCTTGGACTAAGGGGGACAGGACCATGTCGAGGTATGCAGAGATGAGTTTGGTGGGCAGGGGCAGGCTGAGACAATGCGTCGGCCAGGGCAGTCAGGTTTGTGGATTTTGGGCAGGAGGTAGAAACGGGCGGTGCGGGATTGTGGGACTATGAGGTTGAAGGCGGTGGATGAGAGATCCCCTGAGGTGATGAGGTTATGGATGGTCTGGGAGATGATGGTTTGGTGGTGGGAGGTGGGGTCATGGTCAAGGGGGCAGTAGGAGGAGGTGTCCGCGAGCTGGCGTTTAGCTTCAGCGGTGTAAAGATCGGTGCGCCAAACTACCAGCGCGCCTCCCTTGTCTGCCAGTTTGATAGTGAGGTTGGGGTTGGAGCGGAGGGAGTGGAGGGCTGCACGTTCCAAGGGTGAGACGTTGGAGTGGGTGAGAGGGGTGGACAGGTTGAGGCGGTTAATGTCACGGCTGCAGTTGGCTATGAAGAGATCGAGGGCAGGTAAGAGGCCAGCACGGGGTGTCCAGGTGAATGGGGTGTGTTGGAGGCGGGAGAAGGGGTCCTCAGAGGGTGGGCGAGACTCCTGGTTGAAGAAATAGGCACGAAAGCGAAGGCCGTGGAAGAATTGTTCGCTGTCTCACCGCGTGTTGAACTCGTTAATCCGAGAGCGTGAAGGGGAATGAAGGTGAGGCCTCTGCTGAGGACTGATCTTTCATCCTCAGGGAGGGGTAGTTCTGGAGGGATGGTGAAAACACGGCAGGGCTGGGAGTTAGGACCTGGTGTGGGGTGGAGCTGGGAGTGGGGGTAGGGTTCGGCCTGGGGTCGGGAATCAGGGTGGGGATGGAGATCAGGGCGGGGGTGGGGTTCGGCGTGGGGACGGAGATCGGCGTGGGGATGGGGTTAAGCATTTTCAGGAATAAGGAAAGTGTGCCAAGCAGGCTAAGATAAAAGGTAAGGAGGAGGGACTTGGGGGCGGGGCGTTACAACTGCATCTGCAGCATCTGCAGTCCTCACTTTCTCCTTTAAAATAAAGGTCAACATTCCATTTGTATTCTCTATTCACCACTGAACAACAATGCTCGTCTTTTGTGATTTGTGGTTGAGCATGAAAGGTTATTCTTTGACTGCAAAATGCAGTGGAAGTTTATCATTTATAAAGTGGCTTATCCTGTCAATTGTTTAAGAAGTTGACTGACTTGCTTCGAGCAAAAGATGGTGCTGCGGTGGTCATCAAGGTTAATGCTTATAAGAACTTCACTGTGACTAGATCATCCCAGGAACAGGCAGGTGATATATTGAGCATACATTATCTTTCACTTCATCTAGGAGGGCAGGAGAGTTTGTCAATTTTCTCTCTAAGAAAAGTTGGACTGTGGCTTTGCCAAGGTAATATGTTTTTTCCAATAGGGCAGGGAGATATTGATTCTTAGCAGATGTGCAAATCTGTCCAAATATTATTTCAGTGTGTGCCCATTCTCTTGGCAGGAGTCACACTGTCTTCAGCCTGAGGAGGTTGGTTATTACACACTTCTGGAGTGGATGGGACTTGAACCCAGGTCTCCTGGCTCAGAGGAATGGGCACTACCACTGCATTCCTGCCACCATGAAGAACCAGAGGCTAGTTGTTTGGAAACAACAAGCCAACTAGCCAACTGTGTGAGGACAATGTATCAGCAGCCACAGTCAACATTCAAGAGCGTTGGCACTGTCCGGATCAAAATAACCCATATGATTGGCAATGCAACTAACATGTTCAACATTCACTACTTCTACAGCTGGCAGTCAGTAGCAGCAATATGCACCATCCAATAGTCATCAGAGGGAGAAGGAGAGATGGAGGAGGAATTGGGACCCCTAATTTCTCTAAATATCTGTTCAGGAAGAACCTATGTAATGTTTCAGAGCTGTAGGCAAAACTCAGCCAGCAATCTGAGCTCCAAGCCTGTGACCTTGCTAACTCAGTCAGCTGTCCTGACAGCTGTGGACTGTGTGCTCACAGAGGCTCATAAACATCACACTGTGCAGCAGACAGATCTACATCCAAAAGTCAAAAGGCCTCAGGAATCTACTGATCATCAAGAAACTTCTAAAGAGTGTTGTGGTCTATTCCAGTCAGTGAACAACATTGTCATGATATGTGTAGTTTACTGGTGGATGCTTAACATTTTAAAGAGATAATTCTAGAAGATAGTGTTTCACTGACTCCCTGATTGTATTGTTCAATCTGCACAAAATAGGTTGGTGAATATGCTTTAAATGTGGAATAGGAAGTTCCTCCACAATTGTTGCACAAAGTAACATGCCTGGATTTAGTAATCTGCAAGTAATTACTTCGTTATTATTGCAAGATTGATGAGCTCACGATCCAGTATCAATAAAAGCAGCCTGTGCACAGGCTTCTCTTCACTTTTTGACAGCAACAGCTTGCATTCAAATAACAACTTTTACATTGTAAAAATGCCCAACGACATTTGTCAAATCTTTGCCTACTCACAATGTGGCACTGAGCAATTCTTCCATTCACATTTCATTGAAGGGCTGATGTATGACCCAAGTGGCATTTTGGGGTCTTGAGGATATCCCAGTGCTGAATGTGTGGAAAGTCTGATCATTACAGAATGTTAATTAAATCGCTTGCTTCCCAGGAATTTCCACAAATGTTTCTAACTTACAGCTGGAGTGGGAGACTTGAGACAATTCCAGTATTCTTTACAGATAGTTAAGTAGAAAGCATTGTATATAAAGGAACTAGTCTACTTCTTGGATTACAACTGACAACCTCTATCCCCAAGCACTCATTCTGACAACCCCCAGTCCTCATCTCCCCAATCCCCTCACTGTTCCCCAAGCCAACAACCCAACAACTAACCTCTCCTGAAGCATTTAACTTATGGCTGTCAATGCCAACAGTGCTGCAGCTGAGTCCCCAGATGGACACAGTGCTCTTAGAAAAGCTGGACTTAGAGGAGTCAGCAGGAATTATGGAGCAGTGTTCAAGTTGGATCAATGTCTGAGTGAAGCAACAATTTAGCAATGAATATCACTCCTCAAAAGGTCTGGGCCAGTGTGACAGCTGAGCAAAACCTTGGCAAAATATATAGGTTTCAATGAGTGTTTTAAAGAAGGCAGAGAAATGAAGAGGCCTAAGGGTTGAAATGGGAATACCAGAGTTTGCAGACCAGGAAATTAAAGACATAACCACCAATGGTAGAGTTAACATTTGCGAATTCTACAGATGGCATTGAGTTCAATTTGTGAGTCACAATTTATTGGCTATCCTTTTATTTTAATTGCAGGCTGTGTTCAGTTTGTTTTATTGTTTATCTTCTATATACTGTATTATATTGTTTTAGATTATGTTGCAATTTTCTAACACCTTTGTTGAATAAATCCAATTAGGAGAAAGGTCATTTCATTACACAGAATGAAGCACTCTCTGTCAAATTCAGCCTGATGGAGCTGCTAATCATATTACACTGTGGTCCATTACATAAAGAGGTAAATTTTAGACTTCATTCTAATATGTTTAGATGGATTGGTTAGCTGATAGAGAACCCTCTCAAGCTTCATCCCATTGACTCCAATTTGGAAGAATGCGCAACTGCCAAACGACAATACAGTGGTGACCCCGGAATCCAAACGTCCTATTGTTCGAACAAATTGGAATCCGAACAATTATTTTGAGAAAATTTTGCCCTAAAATCCAAACACATTTTCAGAATCCGAACACCATGTACCATTCAAGTCGCACATTGTTTATTCAGTACGTCTCAGGAAGTAGTCGTGAAAGCATCTCTCGTGTGTCCATCACTAGTTTACCTCATGTTTTCACCTTGATTTGTGCTGTTTTTTTGAATTATCAACCTTGTGCATTCACCATGGCACCCAAGAAGAACAGTGAAGCAAATAAGTGCATTCACCACTAGCACTCCTCACTAAGGTAAATGAAGTTATTTTCATGTTAGTACATTTATTTCTTGTTTTTATTATTATTACTTGATATTTAGGTCAGTTACTCATCTTTTTTTTACCTTAACCACGTGTATTTGCAGTTAAAAGTGGCTTGAAAATATTTTTTTTCTGGGTCCAGAAATGGATTAATTCACTTTCCATTATTTCTTATGGGGAAAATAGTTTCGGAATCGTAACTTTTCGCAATCTGAACAGCCTCCTGGAGCGAATTAGTCGGATTCCGAGGCACCACTATATATCATATACATCACTCTCCATGCTTCAGATCTTTGGGCACCCAGCGTGTGAGGTTGGGGTGGGATGGGGTTGGTGGAATTGGTTGGAGGACCTCCTCATGGGTCTGCTCCTGGGAAAGCTGGCCATCAACAGCTCCAGGCAGCAGACCACAGAGAGAATTGTTAGTCTTGATTACCTGTCTTTCTTCTGTGGATACATCCCCATTTGAGGTGCCGGTGGAGCAGGAACACCTCTCTGCTTGTATGCTTCAGGCATTCTGTCATCAATGGGCATCTCAGGGGCTGGAGTGCACTATCTCCCCCAGATCATATTTTAAGTTAAATACAGCTACCTTAGTCGAGAAAAAGTTTTTTTTTTAAACAGAGCCTCATTAAGGGATTGTCACTCAGTAATTTAGTAAGTTTGTTTTTCAAAAAAGTCTGAAAATTTCTCTAAAATAAAAAAGCACCAGTTTTGACTCTACCTTGTAACATATCTTCAATTGAACATCATCATTAACATGCTGGTCCTGATTCTGGTTTCAACCTTTGAATTCTTTGGATGGATGAAGAGCTTTCTTCATCAGAAGTTAAGTCTCAAATACTTGAGCCCAGATCAGTTGAATCAACTTTCATTTTGATGGGTTTTTCTTGACTTCTCTCTTGCTTTAATAAATTAAACGGAAGATGTTTCAATAGATTTCACAATTACATAGAAACAAAAAGGGTGTCATAGTTGTAACAGGTAGTAATATGTGCAGAATCTTTTTCTGCAACTTGCAATTTTGGAAGAGTTAATTAAATCAAAAGCTAAGCAGTGGGAGCAGTTACTTTTTAAATAATGTGATTGTTTTTATTTTAACTGGAAGTCCAAGATGAAGGCTACAGAACTAAACCAGGGGGAATAGATTTTCTTCATCAAATGTGAATCTCTCACAACCAAAGTCAACAGAACAGAAAAGAAAATTTGCTTGGTGACAATTCAATCTCAAAGGGGAAGAGTCTAAGGTCATATGGAGAGGAGGCTGTTGGAATGAAGTATCTATACTGTGAGCACAAATCCAATTTATCCTGATCACAACTACAAGCTACTTAATTTGAGGTCTCTACCTTTCTCCAATCCTGCATTCCTGTACATCACCTATATCCCATCTCCTGTGGCCATGGCTGACTATGGCCTACCTCCTTCACTGCCATCATGATTGATGTGTTGCTGGAAAAGCACAACAGGTCAGGCAGCATCCAAGGAGCATAAGCCCTTCAACGTTGATTCTCCTGCTCCTTGGATGCTGCCTGACCTGCTGCACTTTTCCAGCAACACATTTTTCAGCTCTGATCTCCAGCATCTGCAGTCCTCACTTTCTCCTGCCATCATGATTGGACAGCTCTGGTCAAAACATGCCAACACCCCTGACTGGTACCTATACATCTCCCCGAATGTATTTCCCCCAATCCCTAGACTGGCCATTACTTAACCAATGGACTGATCAAGGCCCACTGCCTGGTTTGGAAACATGTGGACCCAAGTCCACCCTGACCCGACATTTGAACATAGCTAATCCCTGGACTGGAATGTGGAGCTGGTATTGACTTAGCCTGCTGGGACTCTGTCTAATTGATAGGTACTCCACTAAGATGTACATATAGAGATGCCTGTGGTATGCTTGCTGCATTAGTTGCTGGTACGTGGGCACATGTGAGATTGATGTAGCACATTTTCATACAGCAAAGTGTGTGCCTCCGAGACTGAGGACTGCTTAACAACAATGCAAGCTGTCTGGTTGTGTGACTGCACTAATTGGCACAGCAAAGCATGTATTATGTCAGCTTGCAAGTATGCACTGAATACAAAGAAAGTAATTGAGCAGCCCTGCGATAGAACCTAATACAGTCTGTGAGCGGATGCCTGTCCCTGTGTGCAAAGTGTCCTTCTGCAGTCTTTCAATGCTTGTTGCTGGTGTACCCTGCAATGCAAGTCTGTACTTCCAGAGTATACTGCCAATGCACAATAGAAGTGCCAAGATGGTTGTGATGGATCGGTTGATTCCAGATACCAATGTCTATGGTGGAGCAATGCATTCAGCTGGTGCCCATGGAACATGTCCTGAGATGTTATTGGGTGATAACCAATATGGAGATGTTTCGGAACAAGTGGCAATCTCAATCAGCAGGGTAAATAAACTAGCTTCATTGTTGAGTTATATTAATGTCAAGCTTGTTTGGTGAGATTGGTAAGATGGGAGACAATACAAATGAGGAAAGTTGTGGAGTTAACAAGATGTTTAACAAGTAATGCCCCTTGTGAAAAGCATAAATAATGGAGTGAGATGATCTCCATGTCAAGATAGGCCTCACTACACCTGTTGTCCATTTCTGCTATCTATCTCACCATAGCCCACTTCACTCAGACCCCGATGAGATTCCATCCATTGAATCTACTCAGTTTCCACTCATTCAGGGACTGGCCAATGGCAGGAGGTTCAGGACAGGGCGGTTGAAAATAGGTGCTCACCTAATGTCTGCTCCAGCAATGCAGACAACCATAGACGAGCTGAACATAGTACATAGAACATAGAACAATACAGCACAGAACAGGCCCTTTGGTGAACTGTGAACTATTCTCAGCTCGTCCCCCTACACTATCCCATCATCATCCATGTGCTTATCCAAGGATTGTTTAAATCTCCCTAATGTGGCTGGGTTGACTACATTGGCAGGCAGGACATTCCACGCCCTTGCCACTCTCTGAGTAAAGAACCTGTCTCTGACATCTGTCTTAAATCTATCAGCCGTCAATTTGTAGTTTTCCCCCCTTGTACAAGCTAACATCATCATCCTAGGAAAAAGACTTTCACTGTCTAGTTTATCTAATCCTCTGATCACCTGGTATGTCTCTATCAAATCCCCTCTTAGCTTTCTTCTTTCCAATGAGAACAGACCCAAGTGTCTCAGCCTTTCCTCATAAGACCTTCCCTCCAGACCAGGCAACATCCTGGTAAATCTCCTCTGCACCTTTTCCAATGCTTCCACATCCTTCCCAAAATATGGTGACCAGGACTGTACACAATATTCCAAACGTGGCCGCACTAGCGTTTTGTATAGTTGCAGCATGATATTGAGGCTCTGGAACTCAATCCCTCTACCAATGAAACCTAACACACTGTATGTTTTCTTAACAGCACTATCAACCTGGGTGGCAACTTTCAGAGATCTATGTACATGGACTCCAAGATCTCTCTGCACATCCACACAACCAAGAATCTTTCCATTGAACCAGTACTCTGCCTTCCTGTTATTTTTCCCAAAGTGCATCACCTCACATTTAGCTGCATTGAACTCCATTTGCCACATCTCAGCATAATTCTGCAGTTTATCCAAGACCCCTGCAACCTGTAATATTCTTCCCAACTGTCCACTACTCCACTAACTTTAGTGTCATCTGCAAATTTACTAATCCATCCACCTATGCCTGAGTCTAAGTCATTTATAAAAATGACAAACAGCAGTGGTCCCAAAACAGATCCTTGTGACATACCACTAGTAATCGGACTCCAGGCCAAGTATTTTCCATCAACCACCACTCACTGCCTTCTTTCAGAAAGCCAGTTTCTAATCCAAACTGCTAAATCACCCTCAATCCCATGCCTCTGCATTTTCTCCAACAGCCTGCCATGTGGAACCTTATCAAAGGCTTTACTGAAGTCCATGTATACCACATCAACTGTCCTACCCTCATCTACATGCTTGGTCACCTTCTTCTGCTTAACAAGAGATGCAATTTCTGTAGTAAACCACGGTTCCCTTACTTTATCATTTCCTCCCTGCCTGACAGGGACGTACCTATCAAGGACACGCAATATCTGTTCCTTAAACCAGTTCCACATTTCTATTGTCTGCATCCCCTGCATTTTGCTACCCCATTCTATGCATCCTAATTCTGGCCTTATTGCATTATAATTACCCTTGCCTCATTGATAACTCTTGACCTGTGCCATCCCTTTCCATCGCAAAACTAAATGCAACTGAATTATGGTCACTCTCTCCAAAGTGCTCACCTACAACTAAATCAAACACCTGGCATAGTTCATTACCAAGCACCAGGTCCAGTGTGACCTCGGTAAAAACAAGGACTGCAGATGCTCCAAACCAGAGTCTAGATTAGAGTGGTGCTGTGGAAAAGCACAGCAGGTCAGGCAGCATCCAAGGAGGACGAAAATTGATGTTTCGGGCAAAAGCCCTTCATCAGGAATAGTGTGACCTCCCCTCTTGTTGGCCCTTTGACATACTGTGTCAGGAAACCCTCCTGTACACATTGGATAAAAACTGATCCATCTGATTTACTAGAGTTATAGCATTTCCAGTCAATGCTGGGGAAGTTAAAGGTCCGCGTCATGACCACCCTGTTCCTTTCACTCCTGGCCAGAATAATTTTGTCAATCGTCTCTTCCACCTCCCTGGAACTCAGCAGAGGTCTATAAAAAACTCCAAGCAGCGTGACCTCTCCTTTCCTGTTTCTAACCTCAGCCAACATTATCTCAGTAGACGAGTCCTCGTCCAAAGTTCTTTCAGTCACCGTTATACTATTCTTGACTAACAAGGCCACACCTCCCCCTCTTTTACCACCTTCCCTGTTCTTAATGAAAGATCTAAACCCTGGAACCTGCAACATCCATTCCTCACCCTGCACTATCCATGTCTCTGAAATGGCCACAACATCGAAGTCCAAGGTACCTATCCATTCTGCAAACTCACCTACCTTATTTCGGATACTTCTGGCATTGAAGTAGACACAGTTCAAACCAGCTTGCTATCTGCCAAGCTGCCTGTGACCGTGAAATCCTGTCCCTGTCCTCCCTACTCTCATCCTCCTGAGGACTGTAACTACACCTCATGTTCCCATCCCCACCCCACCTCCACCTCCCCCCACCCACCCCAACCATCAGACAGTCATGGACATGAAAGGAGAAGAATGTCTTTGACCTTGTCAGAATAGGCAGGTGTGCAGGTACAATCCCACCAAAAAAAAAGTGATTATGGAGTGGAGGAATACATTACCATAAAATGTTTTATTCATTACCCTCACAAGATTAAAAATAACATAACTTATAAAAAGTTCATGACATCTCAAGAATTTGCTGGTTTGATAAATCGTCCAAAATCTTGTTCTGAGTTTGTTTCATTTGTTACAAAAAAGCAACAAAAAGTTTCCAATCAATTGTTGGAAATTAATTTCTTTCATGTTTTAAGTGCGGTCACCTCCATTCTGGTTCTCCAGTGAAACTTTCAACATGAAATACAAAGCATGTAGATTAGCCCATTAATACTTATCTGGCAATGAAATATAACATTTTCAGTCAACAAATAGATTAGGCTAGATCAGTGTTCTGGGATACTGCAACGTGTATTGTATTATGAAGGTACCAATGTGTTAAAAATCCTGCCCAACCTTCCATAGTTATGACAATATATATACCGCATCTCTTTAATTAACGTATTTCTGGGTGATTTATTCAAGAAACCTTGTTTATTCATAATCTATGTTTCGCTACAGTGGCAGTGAAACAATTAACACCATAAGCTGTATGCATGCTGACCGTCTCATGTCAGTGTTTATTACTTATAACGCAAATATGTCAATGAGCCTTAAGATAACTTTTAGCAATATTTTTCAAAAAAACCTCTAGGAAATGCCACTCTACACTCAAACCTTGCTGATTAAAAGTACATAGTACTAGCAACAGGTGTAGGCCATTCAGCCCTTCAGGCCTGTTCTAAAATTCGACTTATTTGCTGCGGATCTGACTAACTCTAAGGTACAAAGTTATGAAGCAAATCTTGTGAGATGATCGTGGGGCATCAAAAATTGCAAAGCCTGCAGTAATCAAAACATAAGTGGCTTTGCTATCTTTCATTAGTTTCACACCATTGCTATTTTCAAAAGCTGGAGATGCTGAAGAAAAGGGCAGTTCCATACAAGGAAGATGCACCCTCTGAAATATGATTCCTCGCAAATAATTTACAAATCCCACCAATGTTTGAGAAGACTGTGCAACATCAAAGAGACAAAAGGAAAACTGCGTCTGAATCTACAAAGTTCAGCTAAATAAAGTTACCAACTCTCTTAAGAGTTTTAAAAATCACACAACACCAGGTTATAGTCCAACAGGTTTAATTGGAAACACACTAGCTTTCGGAGCGTCGCTTCCAATTAAACCTGTTGGACTATAACCTAGTGTTGTGTGATTTTTAACTTTGTATACCCCAGTCCAACACCGGCATCTCCAAATCATGTCTCTTAAGATTTGTATCAACCACCTGATGAATCAATGTCTGGTTGACATTATCAGATCTATGTTCAAATGAAACTGGGGTAAAATCTGAGTTTGGTTATCACTTCATCACTGTAGTTTGATGACATTTTCCTTTCACCCTTTACCTGCATAATCTTTTCACTGGCTCAGTACTCTTGTAAGCTTCTCGTCAACTTAATGTGTTTCAGCTCTGATAAAAATTCGTAGGAAATGTTTTCATTGTTTTTCTCTCTCTCCACAAAAGCTGCTCAATTTTGTGAATGGTTCCAATGTTTCAAATGACCTCTACCTTTGTACTTTCAGCTTTCAGCAAAAATACTGCCATTGAACATCAAGTGATGATGGTTAAATAATTATTGACTGGCACTTGCATGACATGAATGGGCTTGCCACTTATTAAGCCAAACCTGAATATTGCTCAGGTCTTGCTGCAAACTACTTCGATATGAAGTGTAGAAGCTCTGGAAGTGAACAGATTGAAGTTTAGAATTCTAAAACAATATACTAGGGTAGATAAAGAGAAATTATATCTTCTGGTGGACAATTCAAGAATAGAGGACATAAAATTGAAATTAAAATGAGATCCTTAAGAGGGGAATGAATAAGCATTTCTTCACACCAAGAAATTGTGAATTTGTGAGTTCTCTGCTCCAACCTTAGGCAAATGCGACTGACAACTTAAACTTTCTAGATTTGAGATGAGTTGGTTTTTGCTGAGTTAGGGCATCAGAGGAAAAGAAGCCAAGGCCAGTGAATAGAACTGAAGGTAGTGGTCAGCCACTGTGTCCATTGAATGGGCAAAGGTGTTAGAAGCTGAACACTCGACTCCTGGTTCTTTGGTCATCAAAAGGAATAACAGAGCACATAATATTGGTTGACAAGTAATAGTTTATTGTTGAATTGCTTTGTTAGATTGTTATTTAATATGTGCAAGTCATCAACTAGTCGTAAGGTATAAATGTTACTTTGAAATGTTCATAACTTCAGTGAGAATAATTGGTTATGTTAGGTAAATCAGTAATTCTTTTCTTTGCAACTTTCATGCAACTAATAAAACTGCAGGTGAGGAGGTGGTGGGGGAACTTGGCAAACAATTCCAAAGATGTCAATTCTGTTGGCAGCAGTGAAATTTAACCAGCAATGTCAACAACTATAATAATAATGCTTAATGTTTCACAGGCAGCTAACAAGCCACTCAATTAAAAGAAAACTCCATTAAGGAACCTGCAAGCTGAATATTTATAGGCAAATACACAGTTGCTAACCGTGATTGGATGTATTCCTGGAGGATTTATAACAGGACTTCCTGCCTTTGGTTCAACTGGTCCACTCCATTGGCCTCTCACTACCTGCACTATTTATTTCCCAACCAATGTCTGAAAATGATCAAAGAAATACACATAAAACATCAATATTTTTCATTCTACTATGTTTTGCCTCCTCTGTTGCTCACAGCAGAATCCAGATACTCCTTGGCAACTCCAGAAAATTGATAAATCTGTATGTATAAGATAACAAGTTGCGCCTGGAGGCAAGGTTAGCTCTAATAGTTCAGCAAGTCTTGGGCAGGATGAAGAGTGAAGTGGGATGTGGTTTCAATGCCAGAAGGGATAGCCTTCAAATCATCAAGGCTGTGTGGAGTAAATGGTTTGATTTCTTTTACTTGACAAGATGAGAGGGGGGGGAAGAATCTTACATTTACATAATGCCTTCTACACTTTCAAGTTTCAAAATGTCCCAGTGCTCTTTAAAGAAATTCAATTTATTTTGAAGCGCATTTATTAATGTGTGAAAAGCAACAATGTTTAGTGTAATTTCCTTAAGTTTATACTCTATGATTTCTCCAAGTGAATTTTTAATTTTTAACAACATTCACAAATTGCCCTGCCGCTTTCAAAGTTTTGTATACATGAATTCTCAGGTCTCTCAATTCCTGTGTCTCCTTCAAAATGATGTGATTTCAAAATTATATCCATTTACCCAAGTTCAGGTCATTCATTTATATCAAAATAAAACAATGGTCCCAGTACCAATATCTAACATACAACAAGACACTTCTGGACTGTTTACCTGATTCATTCTGAAAACAAAGAACTTTCTGCCTATGAGACAGTGTTCCTATTATCGCACAGGCTACCTTCAAATTTTGCCAATAAATCGATTACATGATACTTTGTGAATTTTCTCTTGGAAGTTCATATGATACAGCATCAACTTTGGGCTCCTTACCTGCCCTTTGGTTATGGCATTAAAGAACCCGGTCAAGTTTATCAAGCATAGCTTTGCCTCAGTAATTCTCTACTGAATTTCATATATTCCCCCAGCTTTTTCCAAACACCAAGGCATTATTTTCCTGAATTATTTTACCAAAGGTCTCCCACCATTAACATTAACTGAACTGCAGCTGCCATCTTTATCACTGTTGACTTTCTTTGAATATTTGCAATTCTCCTGTGCTCTGACTTCTTTCGCATATCTCAGATTGTTTGGAGCATGGTGATCAAAGTCTCTACAATTTCTACCTTACATCGGCAGTAATTTAAGATGTCTCCACATGGACAGGGGTGACCTTTCCATTCTGGGCACTGCCAAATGTTTAAGCTAATACTCTTTATCCACTTCTGTCTCATCCATTAGAGCACTGATACAATGTATTTATTCTGTATCTAAGCCATGCCCTCTGTTTATGAAAGATGGTTTGCTGTTTTTCCTTTACTGGATCCACCCTTGCATGACCTACGATACATTATTGTTAAATCCAGCAACTCATCAACTAGAATACTTCATCATTCAATTCAGAACACTGTTATTTTTTATTGAGACTTGAGCAACCCCCAACTCAGTCAGGCTTTCAAGGATGGGAAATGCATCAGAGTCAAAAATTGGAGAAATTAACTTTAGTGATGTTATTAGGTCAATTGAGCAGTTAGATCATTAATTTCCAAATCTGCATAAAGAAGAAGTTGCTGCAAGGTGGAGAGTTCGCCATGTAACTAAGCAATTAAAGCCTCATGTACCTCCATCTGCATCCATTCACTTTGCCACTGATACACAGTAGCAGCAGTGAGTACCATCTACAAGATGGACTGTAGAAACTCATTGAGCCTCATTCAGCAGCACTGTCCAAACCCATAACCTCTACCACCTAGATGGTAGTTGATAGTATGTTTGCAACGTGCTGTCTTGGTGAATTTCTGCAGTGCATTTTGTAGATGGTATGCTTTGCTGTTACTGATCATCAGTGGTGGAGAGGGAGAATGTTGAAGATGGTGGTTGGGATGCCTATCAAATAATTTGATCTGCGTGGTGTTAAGTTTCTTGAGTGTTGTTGGAACTGCACTCATCCAAGTAAGTGGGGAGTATTCCATAACACTCCTGATATGTGCCTTGTAGATGGTGAACAGGCTTTGAGAAGTCAAGAATCTCTAGAATTCTTGCGTGCCAATACAAAAACATTCCTCCAAAAATAGCATTGTTCTGATTAACCACATCCACTGTCAGCATCAGTAAGAGTAATTTGAGGTAGTTGCAAAATGATTAATAATATAGGAAACTGTGGACGGGATTAATATGGTGCTCTGACTTTGTCATCTGGTTGCTGTTGGCAATTGTTTAGCTTTACAGTGAGTGTTTTCAGAGATAAATTAGTTCTTGGAAACTGAATGGAAAGCAACACAGGATATGTGTGAGGACAGGTACACATTACAATGCATCCATCAATTAGTTTTTCAGTGTTCTGGAGGAAATGAGCACCTTCTATAATGAATGCTCGAGTAAATGTTTTCATTGTTGCTGCAAGTAAAATCAGTACTTATCCTAACAATAAACAAATATGACAGCATGTTCTGGTTACAGTTGGGAATATCACCTTAAACAATACCAGAAAATGCTGCAAAAACCAAACAGGTCCTCTGCAATGCTGCACTATCAGAGGTATCACCTTGAGGACAAGAGGTTCAAAGAAGACTCCGCAAGCTTCTCAGAGGATGGAAAAGTTCCTGTGAGACTATTCCATAGAGGTATTCACCCCACTTGTCCTGCACAAAAATCAACCTCAACCAACATATCATAAAAATGATGAATTGACATGATCCAATATCCCTTGATGTTTGTTCGAGCAGGGGCATAGGCAGCACGGTGAACCTGGGGGTGAGCGGTGGAAGAGAACCAGAGTGAACCTGAGGATGAACGGGGGAGAGGGAGAGGAGTAAACCTGGGGGTGATCGGGTTTGTGGAATGTCTATAAGATGGCTTTTTGGAGCAGCTTGTGGTGAAGCCCACAGGGGAACAGGCAAAACTGGATTTAGTGATGTGCAATGAAGCAGACTTGATAAGGGAGCTTAAAGTGAAGGAACCCTGAGGAGGCAGTGATCATAATATGATTGAATTTATGCTGCAACTTGAGAGGGAGAAGATAGAATCAGAGATAATGGTGACTACAGAGGCATGAGGGAGGAGCTGGGTAGAACTGACTGGGAGAGGAGCCTAGCAGGAAAGACGGTAGAACAGCAATGGCAGGTGTTACTGGGAGTAATTCAGGAGACGCAACAGAGATTCATCCCGAGGGAAAATGAAGCATGGTACAGGGAGGATGAGGCAACCGTGGCTGACTAGGGAAATCAAGGTTAGTATAAAAGCAAAAGAGAAAGCAGAGAACGTGGTGAAGGGCAGTGGGAAACCAGAGGATTGGGAAGCCTACAAAGACCAACAGAAGACAACATTAAAAAAAATAAGGAGGAGTAAGCTGGCCAGTAATATAAAGGAAGATTAGATATATAAAGGGCAAAAGAGAGGCACAAGTGGACACTGGGCCACTGGAAAATTATGCTGGACTGATAGTAGTGGGGAACAAGGAAATGGCTGAGGAACTGAACAATTACTTTGTGTCAGTCTTCACAGTGGAAGACACAAGTAATATCCCAAAAATTAAGACAGTTGTTTGGGGGAGGAATGAAGTGGGGGGAGGGGCTGCTGAATATGATGGCCATCACCAAGGCAAAAATGGCCTGAAGGTGGATAAAGGCTCTATAAGACTCTGATCTGATAACATTTAGAGTGTTCTGTGCAGTTTTGGACCTCATATCTCAGGAAAGATGTACTGACCCTGGAGCAGATTCAGGGGAAGTTCAAGAGAATGGTCTCAGGAATGAAATGCTTCACATATGATGAATGTTTGAGAACTCTGGGAATATACTCGATGGAGTTTAGAAGTGGGGGGGATCCAATTGAATCTTACAGAATACTGAATGGCCTGGATAGATTGAATGTTGGGAAGATGTTTCAATTGATAGGAGAGATTAGGACCTGAGGACAGAACCTTAGAGTAAATGAAAGACCTTTTAGAATGGAGGTAAGGACAAACTTCCTCAGCCAGAGAGTCACTAATCTATGGAATTCCCTGTCACATAAGGGTGTGGAGGCCAGATCATTGAGTATATTTAAGATGGAGATAGATCGGTTCTTGAGTATCAAGGGGATGAAGAGTTACAGGGAGAAAGCGGGAGAATAGAGTTGAGAAACTTAACAGCTATGATTGAATGGTGGAGCAGACTCAAAGGGGTTAATGGCCTAATTTCTGCTCCTATGTCTTATGGTCTAATTACCCGCTGTGCCATGCGCTGGTGAGGCCAGAAATGGGAAAGTGATACAGTTGAATGTGTGTCTAAGGAGCTGGTGCAGGGGGGATGCCCTCAGATATCTGTATCAATGGGACCTCTTCCAGGGCAGAAGTGACCTGGACAAAAAGGACAAGTTACACCTAAACAGGAGGGGCACTGATGTCCTTGCAGGGAAGTTTGCTAGAGCCACTCCAGAGGTTTTAAACTAGAGAGGCACGGGGCTGGGAAAGAGAACAGTAGGTCAGCATGTGGAGTGATCAAGGATAAGATAGCAGTTAAGTCAAATAAGTCTAATGGGAAGAACAGGCAGGACGAGGTTAATTAACACAGTGGTGCTGGCTGTTAGTTATGTATATTTTTTAATAGTCAGGCAGATGACATTAGACCCTGGATTAGTATGTGAAATTACAATATTACAAGAACTTGGTTGAGAGAGGGGCAGGACTGGCAGCTCAATGGGATAGAGAGGGATATAAAAGAGCTACATTACTGATTAAGGAGAAGACATCTTGAAGGACTAATCCAGTGAGATCATAGAGTAGAAGTCAGGAATAAGAAAGATGCAACCACTATGATGGCTTTATACCATAGTAAGCAGAAGATAGATGAACAGATATGTGAGTGAATCATAGAAAGAAGCAAAATCAACAGAGTTGTTGTCAAGGGTAACTTTAACTTCATAAGTATTAATTGGGACACCTTATGTGCTCGCGATTCGGTTGGGTCTGAATCTGTTAGGTGTATCCTGGAGGATTTCTTGAAATAAATATGTAGATAGTCCAACTAGGGAAGGGGCCCTACTCAACTTTGTAATTGGGGAATAGGTCTGGCCAAGTTATCTAAGTTTCAGTAGGGGACCAGTTTGGGAATGTGATCATACATTTGAAGATGGTCATGGATAAGGATAAGGCTGGTCCCACTGGTCAACGTATTAAATTGGGGGAGGACTAATTACAATAGTATTAGGCATGAACTGGAGAAAATAAATAGGTTGGACAAATTTGGATTGTTTTCGTTCAAGCATTGGATGCTGAGGGGCAAACTGATAGAAGTATGCAATACTATGAGAGGCATGGATAGAATGTATAGATGGAGTGTTTGTCCCAGTGTGGAAATGCCAAACACGAGGCAGGGTAGGTTTAAGGTGAGAGGGGAAAAGGGGATGTGCGTGGAAAGTCTTTTACACAGAGGGTGGCAGGTGCCTTGAACACACTGCCAACTGATGTGATGAAAGTAGATATGCCAGTAAAATTTAAGAGGAATTAGACAGACACATGAACAGGCATGGAATAGAGATTATGGACTATGTGCAGGCAGGTAAGAACAGTTCACATCGGCATGATGGTCAGTATAGACATGGAGGGCCAAAAGGCCTGTTCCTGATGCTGTACTGCTCCATGTTATATGTTTGATAGCATCGATAGAGAGAGAACAGAGTTAACGTTTTGAGTCTAATAGGTCTCTTCTTCAGAACTGAAGGATGGTGGAAAATGATGGATTGTATGCTGTTGATAAAGGAAGAGGAGGGTCAAACAGTGTTGCGCTGGAAATGCACAGCAGGTCAGGCAGTATAAGGACCAGAAAAGTCGACATTTCAGGCATAAGCCCTTCATCAGGAATGTCAAGCACTAGGCACATTCACTAGCACTTCAGAACATCCTGCTCCTTAGATGCTGCCTGATCTGCTGTGCTTTCCTAGGACCACACTTTTCTAATCTCCAGCATCTTCAGTTATCACTTTCTCCTAAAGGAAGAGGAGGACCAAGTAGAACAGATGGTCATTGAGTCATAGAGATGTACAGCACAGAAACAGACCCTTCGGTCCAACCCGTCCATGCTGACCAGATATCCCAACCTAATCTAGTCCCACCTGCCAGCACCCGGCCCATATCCCTACAAACCCTTCCTATTCATATACCCAGAGTTGAAATGAAGAGACTGAGGGCGGGTAAGAGTTCTAGGTGGATGGGGTATGTTGGAGGTGGGAGAAGGGGTCATCAGAGGGTGGGCGGGAGTCCTGGTTGAAGAAGTAGGCACGGAGGTGAAGGCTCGATGTCTAGCCGCATGTCGAACTCATTGATCCGGGAGCGTAGGGGGATGAAGGTGAGACCTCTGCTGAGGACTGATCATTCATTCTCAGAGAGTGGGAGGTCTGGAGGGATGGTGAAAATACGCCAGGGCTGGGAGCTAGGAACTGGTGGGGGGCTGGAGCTGGGAGTGGGGGCGGACTTAGGCATGGGGGCAGAGTTAGTCGTGGGGGGCGGAGATTGGCGTGAGGGCGGAGATTAATGTGGGGGCGGAGATCGACATGGGAGTGGCGTAGCGTGCGATGTGGTCCTTGAGCAGGTCTCCAGCATCTGCAGTCCTCACTTTCTCCTATTCATACACCCATCCAAGTGCCTCTCAAATGTTGCAATTGTACCAGCCTCCACCACATGCTCTGACAGTTCATTCCATACACGTACCACTTTCTGCATGAAAAGGTTGCCCCTTAGGTGTCTTTCATATCTTTCCCCTCTCACTCTAAACCTATGCCCTGTAGTTCTGGATCCCTCACCCCAGGGAAAAGACCTTATCTATTTATCCTATCCATGCACCTCATGATTTTATGAACCTCTATAAGGTCACCCCTCAGCCTCCGACACTCCAGGAAAAACAGCCCCAACCTATTTAATCTCTTCCTATAGCTCAAATCCTCTAATCCTGGCAACATCCTTGTAAATATTTTCTGAACCCTTGCAAGTTTCACAACATCCTTCTGATAGGAAGGAGACCAGAATTGCACACAATATTCCAAAAGTGGCCTAACCAATGTCCTGTACAGTCACAACATGACCTCCCAACTCCTGTACTCAATACTCTGACCAATAAAGAAAAGCTTACAAAATGCCTTCTTCACTATCCTATCTACCTGTGACTCCACTTTCAAGGAGCTATGAACCTGCACTTCAAGTTCTCTTTGTTCAGCAACACTCCCTAGGACCTTATCATTAAGTGTATAAGTCCTGCTAAGATTTGCTTTCCCAAAATGCAGCAGCTCACATTTATCTAAATTAAACTCCATCTGCCACTCATCAGTCCATTGGCCCATTTAATAAATATCGCATTGTAATCTGAGGTAACCCTCTTCGCTGTCCACTACACCTCCAATTCTGTGTCATCTGCAAACTTACTAACTGTACCTCTTATGCTCACATCCAAATCATTTATATTAATGACTAAAAGCAGTAGACCCAGCACCGATCCTTGTGGCACTCCACTGGTCATAGGCCTCCAGTCTGAAAAACAACCCTCCACCACCACCCAGTTCTGTATCCAAATGGCTAGTTCTCTCTGTGTTCCATGAGATCTAACCTTGCTAACCAGTCTCCCATGGGGAACTTTGTTGAGCGCTTTACTGAAGTTCATATAGATCACATATACTGCTCAGTACGCATCAATTCTCTTTGTTACTTTTTCAAATATGAATGTTCCTAGAGCAAAAGACAAAGCGAGAGCTAATGGTCATTGAAAAGTGGCATGGATAAAGAATAGATGTGAATGGTAGGTGTCATTGGCAGCAAATAGATCAACTCTGATGACAGCAAACCTATGGAAACAATGTATTGGTTGGGGAAGAAAGGGATGGGAAGTGATTGCAATCAAAATGAGAGTTCATGTCCTAAAGTTGTTGAACTCAATATTGACTCCTGAAGGCTATGAAGTGTCTAAATAGAAATGAGGTGTTGTTCCCCCCAGCTTGCATCAGGCTTCACTAGAACACTGCAACAGGCCTAGGACAGAAATGTTAGTGGGAGATCAAAATAGCATATTCAAATAGCAAGTGACTGGAGAGTGGTGGTGATTATTATGGAGAAGGTGGGGATGAGCGCAATGAGATCATCTAATCTGCATTTGGTCTCGCATGGCTTGACATAGAACAATCCTACTGTCCTAGGAACCAGATTGATAAACTTTTGTAACCCTCTATGACAAACAGAGAGCATTTGTCTATAAATCAGAACATGTCATGTCCTGGCATTAACCCTATAGTGAAGTAACATTTTGAAAATTGGGTAATAATTTGCATGTCTTCCTCTTACAAGATAACTTTGGTGCTTTAAGGAAATGTTGCAAAACAGGAAATGATGAATTACTTGCCCGTCCCACTGGCTTTTCATTCCTGTTGATTGTGACAGATGGCTACCCCCGATTTTACATCATCAGCAAAAGAAGTGACATTGATGCTCTTTGAGTTTTGGGAATTTAAAAATCGATTGTAAGGCCGAGATTTACAGGCATTACTTCCGAAATCAGCAGAATTGAAATAAAGCTATGGATGATATGAACTTCACCTTCCGGCACCTCACCCCACTGAGATGTGGATCTGCAATTGTGAAGGAGGTGATTTTGAAATGAAATCCAATTTTACTTCACATTGGGTGGGTCAAATCTCCAGGTAGGCCCTGATGAATAAACATGAAACAGCATGAGAGGCACATCTACTGCACTGGTAGCCAAGGGGACCACTAGCGTTTGTGCTTTAAGTGACAGCCACAGTTTGTGCTATTAATACAAAACCTGTTCAAAGGATATCAATGCAAATATGTCTTTATTTTGATTGTTCTTTCTCTTTTTATTTTTGCTATTGTTAAAAAATAAAAAGTTTCAACATCTATCTGTTGCAAGTGCCATATGTATATTCTCCAAACTTTTGTTAATTTGATTCCAATTTGTAACATTTAACAAGAAAGATCTTACATTTACATAGCATTTTCAGAGCTCAGAGAATATAAACAGTGCTTTATAAACAGTGAAGTGCTATCTGAAACACATCACTGCTGTGTTGTAGGGCAGCACAGTGGGTCAGATTTCACACTGATGCCCCGCAACACGAGAGACACGGGTTCAATTCTCGTCTCAGGTGACTGTCTGTGTTGAGTTTGCACATTCACCCTGTGTCTGAGTGGGTTTCTGCCAGATACTCCGGTTTCCTCCCCAGTCCAAAGAAGTACCAGTTAGGTGGATTAAATTGCCCATATGCTAAATTGCCCATAATGCCCAGGGATGTGCAGGCGAGGATGATGAGCCATGAGAAATGCAGGGTAACAGGGATAGTGTAGGGAGGTGTATCAGGGTTGGGTGCTCTTCAGAGGATTGGTGTGGACTCAAAGGGTCAAATGGCTTGTTTCCATACTGTAGGGATTCTATGATCGTGGGAAATGTGACAACTAAATTATGCACAGAAAGATCCCAAGATCAACAATGTGATGATGGTCAGATAATTTGTCGTTACATTTTGGTTAAGGTAACCACCTACTGGTTGGTAACCTCACATCCAGATGGATGATTGTGCTATGTCTCTGTTCCTCTGTTCCAGTCCCCATGCTGATTTGAATTCTTTTCCTTCATGTCCAGTTTTGGCAATGCTTAAGCGTCCCAACCTGCTGAGAGACCTCCCTGGTAAGAGCAGCTATCCATGTGACGTCACCTCATCTTGCATCAGTGGAAAATGCTCGTACCTTTGCATCAAAGAGTACAAGGTTCAAGCTACATTTCAGGACCTGAGTACAAAAATCAAGACTAATCCTCTGCTGGAGTGCTGATGGAGAGCTACGCTACTGAAGACATTGCTTTCTCAATGAACTGAGACCTGTCTTCAACTTCTTTGCTGAATATAAAAACAAAACTCATGGCGTTATTTTGAAGAAGAGTAGAGGGACCTTCCCTTGTTCCTGTTCAGTATTTACCCCTCAACCAACATGAGTAAATAAGCAGGTTATCTTGTCATGGTTGTATTGCTATTTATGGGACTTTGCACATATTTCATCTGTGTGTTTTCTATAATAGCAACTAGACATCAAAAGTACTTCATTTTCATAAAGTAATTTAAGATGACTGATAGTCCAGAAATGTAATTGCAAATATTTTCTTTCTTATGTTCCTCTCCCCCTCCCTTCCATTTCTCTACTGTGCCTTCCTTCCCAATCATCTCCTAATTTCCTTCACCATTCCTTGTCTTTCTCTATTCTACTTGACACCCCCTCCCTTCCCTTTGCTGCTATTTTCCCCTTCTCTCTTTCCCTAACTTCCTCATTCTGACTGACCATTTATCTGTTTAATTAAACCATATAAACTCGGTGGGTAGCAGTAACAAACACAGCTGTCCATGGAACCTGCACTACATAGATGATCTCTGGAGCATCCTATCCACATGCTTCCATTGTTAATCCATCCCTGACATTACCGTCCTCCCAAACCTCCCACCTTCAAACCTCCCACAGCCATATGGCTGCTGGGAAAGACAAAAGCACTGTGAAAAACCCAAGGCCAGTCAGGCGAAGATACACTGAAAAATGCTAAATGTCAATTGACAATCAAAATGAATCTAGGAGATGACATTTACTAATATACAAAATTGAAGGGAATCTCTGAGTGGCTATTTTGGAATTGTTGATATTCCATAGGTAGAATAGGAAGTTGCGTGGGATTTTGTTTGATTTGAATAAATATTTCTTGACTTTACCAACCTACCTTCATCAGAATGAAAAGCCACTTAATCAATCATAGGCTAATTAAAGGGTAATTAATATTTTAAATAACTCTTGTATCAATGTACTGACTTCATTTACTTACACAATCTTGAATTTTTTTTATTCCTCTCAGTGCCCTTCGGGTCTTTGGAAAATGAATCAAAGCTTCACCGGCTGTTATAATACAGGATGAAACTCGACCTTATAGATGGGGCACACTTTACCGCCTTCACTGTGTCACTATAATATTTAGTATTTTGCAAAGTGCACTAATCTGTTAGCTAAAATTGACATAGAAGCCTGGCTCCCAGAAGTCACATAACTGTCCTTGTTGATTCACTACAGCCAAATCAAGTAGAAGACTGATAATTTATCTCAATATCAGTTACAAATAATTTGATGAACCCAGAGGAAAAGAAACCACTCAAAAGAACAATAATAGTTGGAAATGGTATATTGGTTGGGAGTTTCAATTTGAAGTGTACAAGATGAGTCAGATGAGTATATGTCACTTGCACATTTTATATTTTTCTTACTTCTGGGCCAGAACTAATTCTTCTAAAAGTTTGAGAATTCAAGTAGTTGGAGAAAAGCAGGAGATGAGAAGAACACCACAGAGAATTCCAAAATAACTGACTTAGATTTGTAGAACAATTATTGATGGAAATTAACGCAGCAGTCAGTTTTGCTGCTTGTGAAGTACCATTTTGTCAGAACTTTAAGAAAACATCTCAGAGACACTCTCAGAAGAAGGAGTCTTTGGCCAAGGGAGTACAAGGAGCAAGGCTGTTGGAAATCAATAATAGTATTCTGTTGAAAGAGTCCCAGAAATTTGTAAATGCCATAACTACAGAACCAGTGAGGAATAAGCAACCACGTATTTCTTGCACAAAGTCTGTGATACCTACTGAAAGTGTCTAATCTTCAATTGTTTGATTATAATCACCCTCCTGTCATAATCACATTATCATTAGCCAAACTCTTTCCAACCACTGTTTCTTTTGCCTCAGAATCAGAAACCTTCAAGCAAGTAATTAGCCTAAATGATAACAAACTGAAATTATTTACATCTTTGTCTGCCTATTTCATTCATACCTATTTTCAAGCTCTGTATCTGTATTTTATTGAATAATGTATTACCTTTTACTTAAGTAACTTTCAGTAATTGTTGGTTCAATAAAATTAAGCTTTGATATTGTTTAAGTCTAGGCTTACTGCTGGTTACTTGCAGATTGTAAGACTTGAAAAGCTAAAAGGGTTGGAGGTGAGAGTTACAGGCACTATATAAATTGTCAGTTCAAGGACCATTCTGAGAGCATACCTGTTATGATTATGATGCTGTGGCTGGCTTTATTACCTTTGAATTTTAGCAAGAATATATTTCACAAATAACAACTGGCTTGGGTAAAAAGAAGAAACATGGAGAAGGCTTTTTGAAGAGATCTTCTCAGTAGTCTGTTGTATATAATAAAAGAATCTCAATGGAATTATGATGAATTAAGTGCTTGTGTTACTTCCGAAAGAGTTTAGTTATTGATCTGAACAGCTTCTCAGTATTTTAAAAAATGCACAGGGGAGGCCAAACACTTACATCCCGGTTTCAAATTTTCCATGGTGCTTTCTTTGAGATATGTACATTCTAACTTTGATATCCATTACAAACCTCTGCTTACTGGTTTTGGCCGCATGTTATAGTTTAGAAACCTTGCGGCACTTTTCAAAACAGCTCATCTTTTCAGAATAGGGCCAAATTTTATTATTTTTAATAAGACAGTACATTATTGTGTTGACAGTTATAGGGCAATAAATTGCTCACTTCTTCAGGCTCATTTGTAGTTGGAATAATTTGTTCCAAAAATCAATTGCATGGATTTTCAGGGCGATATCACATACATTTATACGGCTATCCTCTGCAATTAATTATATTGGATTTCAGAGAAAGGTTGTAAGCTACATCACTGGATGTGGCTGGTTATTGATGTTCTAATGGCATTGATTACAACCATTTATCTTTGTTTCATGTACCATGTTCAATGTAAACAAAATCAGGGGAGCTGGATTCATAACTGTAATAATACATTATAGATTAATACAATTGTAACTGTACTATTTTCTGCTACATTAATGTGGTGAATTTTTAAAAACTCACTCATTACTCTTGTTTTTGGACTTTTTCTCCTTGAGCTCCTACCATTCATGGGAACAGTTGCAACAACCCTCTCTGCAGAATATATGTCACAATGATGCAACACTACAGCAGAAAATATCCTATGCACCATTGGTCCTCAATGTCCAAAATGAAGGGTCTGAACTGTTACATAAATGGAAAAATACTGAGAGGATCCTCCTTATACATCAGAATGCACTAACACAGATCTGATCATTGGAAAATTTCTCCCTGAATATTGAGAAATTGCTTTCTTATTCTGTCTGACCTTTTCCTTTGCAACTCAATTTCTCTCCTTCAATTTCTCATTCCTCTTTCAATCTAAATCCCATGTTTGACTTCACTGAAGCTCCTTGATTTTTTTTAGCCTTCATATCCTCAGACTTTTCAAGAGTGACACCAGAACTATGAGGTTGTACGTATCGTGAAAGGATGAATTAGCTCAGTCACATTTAATTGTTCTGAGTTTGATTCTGTGAGTTTGTTTACTGTTGATGCTCAATGCACTTGATTGGTTAAGCCTGGGTAGGGATTCAGGGAAAAGTAAATGAATTGGAACAAAAAAAACAGAACCCGGGGTATAAATATGAGATAAACATTTTAAATACTATCAGAAAAACTTATTATACTTATTGAAATTATATCATCTCTGCATAGATCCAAGAAATAAAATATACAGTTACATGGCACAAAATTGACATTATCTTTGTTTGTAGAATCATAGAATCCCTACAGCATGGAAGCTGACCATTCTACCCATGGAGTCCACACTGACCCTCTGAAAGAGCATTCCATCCAGACCACCACCCAACCCTAATACTGCAACCTCACATTTCCCATGGCTAATCCACCTAGCCTACACTCCCAAATAGTGCATGGCCAACTCAACTAATGGGCAGATCTTTGGACTGTGGGAGGAAACCACAGCACCTGGGGGAGACTCAAAAAGACACAGGGAGAATGTGCAAACTCCACACATACAGTCACCCAAGGGTGGAACTGAACCCAGGTCCCTGGCCCTACAAGGCAGTTATACTAATCACTGAGCCATCTTGCCACCCCTAAAACAGATTATACTCACAGTGGCTATTATTGTCTGCTCCATTTTTCCAGCTCTGGCTTGGAATGCCTCTCTGTAGCCACAGCCAATTGAGCTTGTTTGACTGTTAATCCACTTCAGTATAGGAGACACACAGCAGTCAACACCTGCCTGAGGCATTGCGATAAAGCTAAAAAGATCATGTTTTGCTAACTCCCGATGGGACAGATCCCTCTTGGCTATGAGCAACCATGTCTTCATCTATGGATGTTTCAACTAAATAGCAAGGTACAGCGGTAGATATTAAAGTCCTGGGACTGGGCAATGTGTAAGAAGCTCACCCTGGGCAATGTGTAAGAGTCACTTCGTTATGGGCCATTTCTACAAGGTCAAGGGTCAGTGATCTGCTTTGTCTGTTCTATCCTTGGTATAAATTATCTTTCATTTTTGGTGGAACAAGACCAGCAATCAGGTACAAGTCATCTATTTTGAGAAGGTACCGAAAATAGTTCCATAAACTGAATTGAGAATGGGAAGAGCACTCCCAGATTAGGCAGACATATTCAGTTGCTAAATAGCTCAGAATAATGGCAAGTTTTTAAGGGAAGAGTTCCGAAGAATGGTCACGGGACTCAAAAGGTTAACCCTGATTTCTCTCCACAGATGCTGCCAACCTATTGAGATTTTCCAGCAATTCCTGGATTTTTTTGCAGATCTCTATTTTATCTCATTGCATCATGGGAAGTGATTATCACTGGGAAGACCAGCATTTTTTGCCTATCCATTGTTACACTCAAACTGAGTAGCTTCTAGCTTATTGTAGAGTGCAATTAATAGTCTACAAGACCATAAAACATAGAAGCAGAAATCACAGTTGATCTAATAATCTTAAACACCACTTTCTTGCCTTATCACTATAGCCCTTGATTTTCTTTGTGATTACAAATCTTTTATCTCAGACTTGAATATAAGTAATGACCCAATCTCAACATAGAATTCCCCGGTTTCACTATCCACTGAGAGAAAAAATTCTTCCTCATCTCTGTCTTAAATGGGCAACTTCTTCTTCTGAGATTATGCCCTGTGGTCCAAGGCACTCCCACAAAGGGAAACAACCTTTTTACATCTATCCTGTCCAGTTGCCTAAGAATCTTGTACATTTCAAAACAGTCACTTCTCATTCTTTGAAACTCCAATGAGTACAGGTTGAAACCTACTAAACCTCTCTTCATAACACAGTCACTACATACCTGGGATCAGCCTAATGAACCCTCCCTGGACTGCCTCCAGTGCCAGTACATCTTCCCTTAGAAATAGAGGCCAAATTGTTCACAGTATTTTGGGTGTAATTTAATTAGTTCCTTATGTAGTTTTCATGGGAATCCCCTATTTTGTATTCCATTCTCTTTAAAATTAAGGCCAAACTTCCCTAGCCCTGAGTCCTGTGGCACTCCACTAGTTAGAGATTTCATCCTAAAAATGCTACAAAATCCAATGCTTTGTTTTCCATTTGTTAACCAATCCTCTACTAATATTCTACATCTAACAACAAAAGCTCTAATCTTACTGCATAGCGTAATGTGTGGTACCTTATCAAACTTATGAATATCCAAATAAATTGCCTCCACTTCTTCCCCTTTATCTATCCAACATGTTACTTTCTTAAAGAATTTAAGTAAATTTATTAGGTATGATTTACCCTTTGTGAAACCATGCTGGCTCTGATTGATCATATTATATATTTCTAAATGTTCATCTATTATATCCTTTATAATAAATTGCAACATTTTTCCAATTAGACAGTAAGCTGATTTGCTCAGAGTTACATTTTGCTTGTCTGAACCACATTACTGTGGGCCTGGAGTTATATCTAGGCTAGACCAGGTAAGGACAGCAGATTCCCTACCCTAAATGTCACGAATGAAGCAGATGGGTTTATTCAACAATCAATGGTCACTATTACTGAGATGGTCTTGTTAGTTCAGATTGATTAACTGAATTTAAATTCTACCAGCTGTTGTAGTATAGCACATATCCCCAGGGCATTAGCCTGGACCACTAGATCAGAGACATTACCACTATGCCCTCACATCTCTAGCTTTGTATTGTTAACAGACAGAATGAATGATTGAAGGACTAACAAACATCCTTATAGGGCAGTCAGACGTGTGCTAATGACAGATGAGTATACTTCAAGATGGACTCCTTTTATATTCACACACTATTTAACAACATTTTCTCCCTGTTTAATTACAGGATTTCTCTTTCTAAATTTAAGGGAAGAATGTGTAAACACTCTGCCAAACCTTTAGGAGGATCTGACTTTAATAATGCTATCTTTATTTTTAAAATGAGTTCAAAGAATTGAGCAGAGATGGCAGTTTGAATTGCTTAGGTTCTGGCAATGTCCCGCATTCTGGAAGAATAGATGGACTGCAATCCAATATGTGTATCCACCCTCTACATGTAACAACACCAACTATGCAACACCGAAACAGGCCATTAACTCCAACTGGTCCGTGCTGGCATTTATGCTGCACAGAAATCTCACCCTATCCCTCATCATCTCACTCCATCAACATACACAGTTATTCCTTTCTCACATCTACTTGGAACTAAAAATGCTGATAAGATGATTCAGAGTGTGATAGTTCCCAATTTCTAATCTTAGGGACAATAAGAGTTGCAACTGCACAACATAACAATCCAGAATCAATTTTGTATTTTGCCAAAATGCGTATGTGGAGGAGTTGATTTTGGGTAAAATTAATATAAAATTTTCTGACACTACCAAGTTACGTTATGCAAATAAAGTCATATTTTCCACTTTCCTCAAATAAAGCAATAATTGCCATATTGTACCATATTATGCAAATATTTCCGGAAAGAAAAACAGGCCATTTGATTCTCACTGGTCCATAACTGGTGTTTAGGTCCCTTCTGCACCTACTTCCACTATACTCCATATGCCTTTCTCACTCCTACGTTATCAGCTTCTCTTTCAAGAAAAAAAATTTTTAAATTCAAGTAACAGCTTGTAATACAAAGACTAATAGTTTACATTAATAATTTTGTGTGTGTCGTCAGTGATCATGTTTCACACGCAGCCATGTAAACATCATATATTGGTGAAAGTAGATAGACAAATCCAGCAGGTAGGAGGGGACTAGGGGTAGGATAAAAAAAGAACAGTTACATTGAGTTTAAATTATATTGAAATTACAAACTATTAAGCATTCCTGCATAATAGGCACTGAGTTACATCTAAATTCCAACAGTGAAGCATTTCATCAAGAACCCAAACTATTTATGCCATCATGAGCAAGAGATGACAAATGGTGATTTAATTTGAGAGTCACCACATTTCAGGCACAGGGAAGGGATTGAGAAAGCAGGACCTTCACAGTGGCTTCAGCTGGTACAGGAATCAAACTCACTTTTGGCATCCCTCTGTGTCACAAACAAACCATCCATTCAAATGAGTTATTTTCAGTACATTACCACCTTAAATAAATCTACATTAATCACCCCAGGTGTTCCTTAAGTAGCAAATTCAACATCCACTCCTGAGTTCCCTATGGAAACTGAGCATGGCATAGAGTCTTAGAGATGTACATCATGGAAACAGACCCTTCGGTCCAACCAGCCCATGCTGACCAGACATCCCATTGTGTTTGTTTCAGATTTCCAGCATCTGCAGCATTTTGCTTTTATTCCCCATGCGATTTATTAGTCACCGCCATGGTCTTAGGTGAAAACACAAGTCCAATTGTAGGAATTAAAAATGGGAATCCAAACTTTGCAATCAAGATTTCTCAGAAATCAGGATACGTTTGAATGATGGAAAGATGCAGGGCAATGGTAGTGTACTTTTGAAAGGTGACTGCTTTCACATTTGGCAAAAGTGAGGACTGCAGACGCTGGAGATAGAGTCAAGACTAGAGTGGTGCTGGAAATGCACAGGAGGTCAGGCAGCTTCCGAGGAACAGGAAAATCGATGTTTCAGGCAGGAGCCCTTCATCATTCCTGAAACATTGATTTTCCTATTCCTCGAATGCATTCAAACTTGCCCAGCAGGACAAATTAACTGAAAAGTGTTGTGAACAGTGGTTATTTTGCCCTCTTAGCTTTGCAATTCAGAGAGCTTTTAGGAAAATAAAAGATGCCTTAGTCTAAATGATATCCTTCAAAGCCACAGTGAATAGCAGCTCATCTTCACTAAGTCAATGGGCTTCAAACATAATGAGGGCAAACGACAACAACTCACAGAAATTCTGTGATGTGAAGAGGAGAGACAAGTTTATCCAACACTGATTTGTTCAAGATAGACATTCAGGCTGTTACATAATGTATCCTATCCTCCCAGAAGAGGAGAACAGTTCCCCCGGGTGTCCTGGATGATATTTGCCCCTCAACAAATATCATAAAATCAGAATACACTGCCATTATCTTGTTGCGGTTTTGGGATCTTGGTGTGCACAAATGGGCTGCTGCTGTGTTCCCTACATTATAACAGTTATTGAATGCTGTTCCTGTTGTTCTGTTGGTGTGTGTTCAGCAAGGTTCAGTGTTTATTTTCCGGGCTAGGGCCATCACACACATGGGGCTGAATCTTACCAGAGATCAGCTAAACGTCATTTTCGTTGTTTTGCTGAGAAGGTTTTGCTCCATGAGGCCCAATGAGTTTTCTAACCTTATCAACCTAATCTCACTTCATTACCTACCTACCATGCCTCTATAGCACCCTGCTCAACCAATGCCAGTCTGATTCTTTCACATGCCATTGCCTGGATCTCCCAGGATCTGTGGTGTTGTCTCCAAGTTTATAAAGCTCTTGTACACCAAGTCAAGGCTACCTAACAAAGTTCCATTAACCAGCCCTGGACATTGAATGTAAGGTGAAACTGGCCCCCTGCTTTGCAGACAGAGACCTGGAGGTCAAGCTGGGTGGAACGATACAAGCTGTAGAGCAGGCCATAACACTAGATGCTGTAGTGAGTATGGATACTTCCTGCACCCTCACCAGCTCAGATACTGATATTTCACTGGGTACATTAGCTAGATAAGGGTCAGGAGCACTTGGGTGAGCAGATCATGACCACATCTCCATAGCTGAACAAAGAAGAATGGTCTGTTGCACTTGGAGGCCTAGCAGAGAGCAGGGAATGATCATTTTGAATGTTTTACTCCTGCTCTTAATTTCTATCTTTCAATGTTTCTACTTGTTCATGCTGTACCAGGAGATGAACCGATGTTGTCAGCAACTCATGACCTCATTGACATGCACAAGCAGTCACAGGAGTAGCAGGCAGGTTTGTCAGGGTCACTGGGCAACTTGACACAAAGCTTGCAGCACTGCAGCAACACCTCTGGGTCCCTTTAGCTGCCTCCATGGACAGGTTGGTGGCTGCTATGGAGACACAAATCCAGCATTCTCAGAGACTCCTGGATATGCACATAGACATGCACACTTTCACTCCAGCTATTGCTCAGTGCCAATGCCTGGGGGATAAGGGACATGGGAGGTTGACTCCACTCCAAGTGTTCTTCCTGATGTGGAGACAGGTCCACGTAAGTATGTACAAGGCAGAGGCAGAATCATTGATAGGGTCCTGCTAAATTCTCCTCTTAGGATATTGCTTTCAGGCCTTCTACCTGCCAGCAACTCTCAGCTTTTGGAGCGTCAAGCCAATGATATTTCACCGTTTTGGGGCAGAACATACTCAGCATGCCTAACCCCAGGGTCACCTGAACAAAACTCCCAAAGCAATGGCTCCACTTTTGGGTAGACTGCTTCCACACCAGCTAAGGACCCAGCATTGCACCAAAACATAGAGGAAGGGAAAGAAAGAAGAAAGACTCCTGAGGGTGCAGAGGTTGCACTGGTGAAAATTCATTGCAAATGTATAATCACATTTGTCAATATATGTTCACTTTTCTTCATCAAGTGTGTTGAGCACATGTTTGTCTATCCACAACTACAGC
Organism: Chiloscyllium punctatum; assembly: GCF_047496795.1. Lineage (NCBI taxonomy): Eukaryota > Metazoa > Chordata > Chondrichthyes > Orectolobiformes > Hemiscylliidae > Chiloscyllium > Chiloscyllium punctatum. Next base: position 113,098,402 of record NC_092741.1, read on the forward strand.
ATTGAAGATACAGAGACTAGTCACCCTCAATACTACATGGACTTTTATTCTCCAGGGTGTGAATTGAAAAGCTCCTGCACATTGTGGTAGCTATGGGAACATGGAAGGCGAATACTACTTTGGCAATCTTTCCAGACCCCAAAATATTGCTTATGCATTACAGTCATTAGTAGGATTAATTCTTGATGTTGCATAATATGGTCAAGAATGTTTGGGTGAAGGAGTTCCACTGCACAAAAAAAGGGATTGATGGCTAAGAGTCATATAGCTTGTAGCACACAGACATATTTCAGCTTTAGATTAAACTTGATGCTATTTGAATTGAAGCTTCCTTCCTCACAGGACAAAAACCCCACCCACACTGAATATGGTGGTTGCCATTTTCATACTCATTGAGCACTTCGTATTCACAACAAGATGAAAAGAAACAGCAGTCTCTCCTCAATCAGTGAGTCTCAGGCTCAGCCTCCAACAATTGCTGAACTCCCAGATGCACACATTGCCCTCTTGTAACTCTGCCTGTCAACCCCCTCAGCTTTGAACCTTGACGTTTAGTGGACAGGACCATCAGCAATGACTGCGGTCTATCCCCTTGAGCAGCTCAGAAAAACAGCCCCGAACAATGAATGACCAAACCCCTGACTGATATCTGATCAGTTCCTTGACTCTGTTCCTGTGACTCCCTGGACTGATTGCACTCTGCCCACAGTGCTGACCATAACCCATTCCCTGGACTGAAGAGTTACAGACCCCATGACAGTGACTGTCCCACTTTAGAGTGAAGCACTGCTGTAAGAGGTGTATTATGATAATATGGTGAGGCTGGTTCAAGTTGGATGCCAAGGTCCATGAACATTGGGTTTGTGCAGCAGCTGTCCATGGTATCTGACCTGAGATATTGGTGCCCAGTCTCCAAAACAATGACCCAGAGGAGGAAGCAGCAAGCTGGAATTGCCGAGTTCTCTGACATTCATGTCGAGAATTCTCAGCACCTACCTTCTAACTGTTGTGTAGTAGAATAGTAGCATTCACTTTAGTGCAATGAGATTAGATAATAATGCGGGTGATAATGAGCAATAATCCATGTGAATAGCCTATTGCCGCTCACTAGTAAGAATTTCATCTCAATATCCAAAACTCAATTGGAAAATGGGGCTTTCTGGTCTCAATGTTAGAAAGTATTTTCTCAAATTTCCTACCATGGCTCATGCCATTTTAGAGCTAGGAAGATTCCATCCGTTATTATAAGCTAAATCTTGATTTGCAGATCTGACTGAAAATGCTGTATATTAAGTCAATTTTGGAACTGTGAGTGAAGGCATGTGCTCCCTTGTCCTTGAAGGACCTGATTCTCCTTCTCACATGTTGAGATTTATTGATGACAGAGACTCATCCGTTTGGATCTGTACCAGAGTGCAATGTAAGACTCTGAGATTTGCTTTCTGAATTTTTTTATGTCAGTTTGGGGATGTCTGATAAGATAGTATGGGGCTTTCTGGCTGACTCAGGGAGGCTGGGCTTTTATGATTATGCTCTCATTACCAGATGCACAGTACCTCCAAACAACATTGGTGTTTAGGATTTTTTCACGATGTTTGACGTCGTAGATAAAGCTTCAACAGTGAATATAAAGTATTGATTTTTGCCACTTCCTTAGAGAAGTGATGTGATAACCACTGCCTGGTCAACTTGGAGTTCTGTTTCAAGGCAAACTTGAAACTGCATTTAATTCAATCCAAGAAGCCTGACTGAAAAAAAGCAGATTAACTCAGGGCATGGATAGGACTGTGGGAATGGGATATCATAGCTATTATAGAAACATGGCTGATGAAGTGACAGGACTGTCAGCTCAACGTTGCAGAGTATAGATGCTATAGCAAGGACAGAAAATCAGGCAAGAGAGAAGGAGGAGTGGCATTTTTGATTAGACAAAACATCATGGTAGCACTTAGAGAGGATATTCCTGGGGAATCATCTAGTGAAGCTATATGAGTGAAACTGAGAAATAAGAAAGAGCTGATCACTTTAATGGGATTGTACTATAGGCCCTCCCTTATAGTCAGCGGGAAATTGAGGAGCAAATATGTAGGGAGATTGCAGATAACTGTAAGAAAAGATATGGTTGTAATAGTAGGGGATTTTAACTTTCCAAATGTAGTTTGGCACCACCATCGAGTTAAGGGCTTGGATGGGAAAGAATTTGTTACGTGTGTTCAAGAAAATGTTCTCAATCAGTATGTAGATATCCCCACAAGGTAAGGAGCAAAACTCAATTTCCTCTTGGGAAATAAGGCAGGGCAAGTGACTGAGGTGGGAATGGGGAAGTATTTTAGAACCAGTGACCATAATTCTACTAGTTTTAAAATAGTTATGGAAAAAGATAGGCCTGGTCCACAAGTTAAAGTTCTAATTTAGGGCAATATCAATTCTGATGGTCTGAGATAGGAATTTTCAAAAGTTGATTGGGGGAAAGAAATGTCTGGCAAGTGGGAGACTTTCAAAACCAAGATAACAAGAGTTCAGGGTCAATATGTTCTTGTTAGTGCAAAGGGCAAGTCTGGCAGGAGTAGGGAACATTGGATGTCTAGGGATATTGAGGCTCTGGTCAAGAAAAAGAAGCATGCATCTATCAGATACAAACAGCTGGGATCAGGTGAATTCCTTGTGGAGTATAGGGGGTATAGGAGCACATTTAAGAAGGAAATCAAGACGGCAAAGAGGGAACAGGAGATAGTTTTGGTCGATAAGGTTAAGTTGAATGAAAGAAATTCTACAAGTATATTAAGGGCAAAAGAGTAACTGGGGAGAGCATAGATCCCCCTAAAGGTCAACATGGCCACAGGAGCTGGGTGAAATCCTAAATGAATATTTTGTATCAGTATTTACCCATGGAATTAAGAGAACTTGGGGAATAAATTGTGATTTCTTAAAAAGAGTCAACATTCCACAAGAGGAAGTGCTGGAGGTCTTAAAACATATAAAGGTAGATAGAATCCCTGGGACCTGATCAAGTGTACCCCAGAACATGTGGGAAGCTAGGGAAGAAACTGTGAGGCCCTGCAAAGACACCTGTATCATTGACAGCCACAGGCGAGGTGCTGGAAAACTGGAGGATAGCTAATGTTGTGACATTATTTAAGAAAGGTTGCAATGGAAAACCACGGAATTACAGGCAGATAAGCCTAACATCAGTGGTGGGTAAATTGTTGGAGGGGATTCTGAGATACAGCATCTGCATGCATTTGGAAACACAATAACTGATTAGGGATAGTCAGCATGGCTTTGTACATTGGAAATCATGTCTCACTAACTCCTTTGAGATTTTTGAAGAAGTGACGAAGTAGATAGATGAAGGCAAAAGGTAGATGTTGTCTACGTGGATTTTAGAAAGTCCTTTGACAAGGTTCTGTGTGGTAGACTGATTAGTAAGGTTAGATCACATGGGACCCAGGGAGAGCTAGTCAATTGGATACAAAATTAGCTGGGCAGTGGGAGATAGAGGGTGGTGGTAGCGGAGTGTTGTTCAGCCTGGAGTCCTGTGACCAGTGATGTGTCACAATGATCAGTGCTGGGTCCATTATTGTTTGTTGTTTATAAAATGGTTTGGATGATAATATAGGAGGCAAGGTCAGTAAGTTTGCAGATGACACCAAAATTCGCGGTATCTTGAACAGTGAAGAAGGTTATCTAAGAGTACATTAGGACCTTGAACAACTGCGCCAATGGGCCAAGGAATGGCAAATGCATTTTAATTTAGATAAACACAAGGTTTTGTGTTTTGAAAGACAAAACCAAGGTAGGACTTACATAGTTAATGGTAGGATTGTGGGGAGTGTTGTTGAATGGAAATAGGGGTGCAGGTACATAGTTCCTTGAAAGTGGCATCATAGGTTGACAGATTGGTGAATAAGGCATGTGCATGCTTGCTTTCATTGGTCAGAGCATTGAATACAGGAGTTGATTCTTCATGTTACGGCTGCACAAGACATTGTAGCGGTCACATCTGGAGTATTGCATACAATTTTGCTCACCCTGCTATAGGAAAAATGTTATTAAATGTAAAGGATGCAAAAAAGATTTACAAGGATGTTATCAAGACTGGAGGGCTTGAGTTATAAAGAGAAGCTGGATAGGCTGGGACTTTTTTTCCCTGGAGTGCAGGAGGCTGAGTGGTGACCTTATAGAGGTTTATTAAATCATGAGGGGTGTAGATAAGGTGATTAGCCAAGGTCTTTTCCCCAGGGTCAGGAAGTCCAAAGCTAGAGGGCAAAGGTTCAAGATGTGAGGGGAAAGATTTAAAAGGTACCTGAGGTGTAACATTTTCTCACAGAAAGTTATGCCTGTATGGAATGAGCTATCAGAGGAATTGGTAGAGGTGAATACAATTACAACATCTAAAAGACATCTGGACAGGTACGGGAAGGTTTAGAGGGATATCGGTCAAAGAAAAACAAATGGCAATAGTTCAGTTCAGGAAAGCTGGTCGGCATGGACAAGTTGGGCTGAAGGATCTGTTTCCATAAAGCCTGTATGACTCAATGACTCTGCTGCATAATGGCAAACTTTGTGCTGTTTCCATCCAACATGATGTGGTTGGAGATAATATTCGAGGAATATTAAGATCTCTGAGCTGAGTTGGTCGTGGGGAGTGCTGGCGGTTGCTAATTTTTTTCAAGGAATCCGAGATTGTAGCCAGAGACAATGTTATGTGTTTTTTTTATTAAAGACTTTTGTAAACCTGAACTGTGTTCTGAAGGCTTGGGTAAAAGTCAACACATGGCTGAATGTCCTCCAGAGTCTAACAGTAACTACACTTCAAAAGTACTTTGTTGGCTGTAAAACTCTTTGGGGTCTCATAAGGTCATGAAAAGTGCTAGATTGATGTCTCAACAATGCCCAATTCTTTCTTTCTTTAATGACAGGTCCTGTCATAAATCAGGAGATGAAAAATATATCATTAATAATGAAAGACCTATCTTCATACAGCACCTTCTAAAACCCTGGGATATCCCAAAGCGATGATGTGCTTTTGAATTGTAGGCACTGTTGCAATGTAGGTAACACTGATAATGATTTTATCTTTGAATTATTAAATGGTTTATACAAATCATGTTAATGAATGAATTCCTGGGTGATATATGGAAGTGAATTAATATGGAAATGAAGGATGTATCAGAAGTGAGGGAGATAATTACAGCTGCTCAGAAAGGTGTCCGTTTTTTTTTGCTAGAGGCTTGTCTCCATGATATGAATCAATTTCTGATACCTCTTCCAATTGGTAATGATTCATCTGCAAGTTTCAATAAAATGATGTTGGACACTTTGTTGCTGAAGATTTTTAAAATGAGCCCAGTTTTGTTCACCTTCAAGACTTGTATATGTGCCTTTCCACATCACAGGAAATGGATCACACTCAAAAGCAGGAGTTCTCCTGTTCTTGTCCCATCCTCATGTATACACCCACTAATAAGACCACACCATAAATGAGTGAGCTTATTGACATCTCAGAGGATACCAACTCATGTATTAAGAGGAGTTTCATAAGTCGATATGAGAAAGTACTCTTGATTTTTTTGGGTATATGAATGGCACAGTGGTTAGCACTTGCTGCATCATAGCGCTCAGGACCTGGGTTCAATTCCAGTCTCAGACGACTGTGTGTGTGGAGTTTGCACATTCTCCCTATTTCTGCATGGGTTCTCTCCAGGTGCTCCGGTTTCCTCCCACAATCCAAAGATGTGCAGGTTAGGTGAATCAGTCATAGTATTCAGGGATGTGAGGGTTAGGTGTATTAGTCAGAGGTAAATGTAGTTTAATAGGTTAGTGGAATGGGTCTGGATGGATTGCTTTTCGGAGGGTCATTGTGAACTTGTTGTGCCTAATGGCCTGTTGCCACACTGTAGGAATTCTACAAATTTCCCCCTATCCACATGGATTTCCTCCAGGTGTTCCAGTTTCCTCCCACAGTCCAAAGTTGTGCAAGTTAAGTGGATTGTCCATGCTAAACTTGCCCATAGTATCCAGTGATGTGCAGGCTAGGTGGGTTAGCCATAGTAAATTCAGGCTTATGGGGATAAAGTAGGAGGCTAAGTCTGGGAGGGATGCTCTTTGGAGGGTCAGTGCAGATTTAGTGGACTAAATGGCCTCTTTACTATTGAGATTCTACAGTTCTACAGTATTGAAATTCGTGGGGAGCATGGTGGCACAGTGGTTAGCACTGCTGCCTCACAGCGCCAGAGACCCGGGTTCAATTCCCACCTCAGGCGACTCTCTCCCCGTGTCTGCGTGGGTTTCCTCCGGGTGCTCCGGTTTCCTCCCACAATCCAAAATTGACCATGCTAAATTGTCCGTAGTGTTGGGTGAAGGGGTAAATGTAGGAGTAGGGGTCTGGGTGGTATGCGGGTCGGTGTGGACTTGTTGGGCCGAAGGGCCTGTTTCCACACTGTAAGTAATCTAATCTAAGTTCTAATAATAATCACCAAAGACACAGATGAGATAATTATAAAGTAAAATACTATCAGGTGCAACCCTATGGTTTTGGTTTTGTATAATTGCATATATATAAAACAATAATGCAACAGTGTCAAATTAAAAGCAAATGGAAATTATGCTCAACAAAGAAAAGTGTCAACTATTTGCAGTGGAGCTGAATAAAAACCATAAGGTAGAAATTAACATGAGAAAATATTAATAACTGGGCAATATTAATACCTATTCTTCCCAGTGGCGTCCCTGCGGATTCTGCCAGCAGAATGCCTGTCACCTTTTCACCAGCTCTCTCCACAATGTCTGTGCACTTGCCAATGATTATGGATATATGCATTGACATCATGGCCCTAACAGAAGTCTGGCTGAGGGGAGATGACACCTCCGCCTTTAATGAATTCTCTCTGCCTGGCTATAATGTTTAGATCCCCCAATGCTCATATCACAGTGCAAGAAGGATGCTGCTCAGAAACAAATTTCCTTTTGGCACTTACTCCTCTATTGACTATTCACCCCCCTCACCTCGCATGTCAAATACAGCTTCTCTACGACCCAGTCAAACACCATGCCAATTATCTCCATCGGATATTTGTAAGATGTCAGTGGAATTGGGCTTCTGAGTCCGGGGCTCGTCTGCTTTTTTTTCATTTCCTTTCTTTTTTTTCTCTTTTCTCTAATTTTTCTTTCTCTTCTATTTTATTTTACTTACCTCTTGGTGAAAAGCTCAGTCATGATGTCGGCATCAATGGTGCGTGGGCCTAGCAACACAGACTCATGGCAGTGGCGTTGGGGAAAGAGTGGGTCCTTGGCAGCTTCTGCATTGTTGAGACAGTCCTTGCACTGATTCATGGGTGCTGCTGAGGCGATGAGTTTGGGTTCCCAGCAACACTTGATTCCAGCACCGACTCTATGGAGGTGATGGCGGAGATGAGTTTGAGCCCAGTACGAAACCCAGATCCATCAACAGTGGCTGCATTGGCAAAGTCTGGTGAGGAGTCACAGTGGTGAGAGCATCAGTGGGGGCAAGTTGGCGCTGAAGTGTGGTGACTTTCATTCCAGCGGCAGTAACATGGCGAAGGGGCCTTGTGCCAGGCCCATGACCCATGACAGGGCACTTAACAAGAAGAACTGTAGAGTTGGACACTTCCTTCATTTATTCATTTTTCTGCCTTTCTATTCTATGTTGTGGTTTATTTTCCTGTATTTTAAAATGGTGCTAAAGCTTGGTGACACCATACAACACTTTTCACTTTTTTTTAACAAGATACACGTGACAATAAATAAATCAGATTCCTCCATTTGCCTCTGCCCTGAGCAATCTCTTATTCTTGACAATTTCAATTACTATCTCAGCTCTTTCAGTTCTTCATGCTCTGTGTTTGTTGTCCTTCTCAATCTCGCCCTCCATATCAACTCCCCAACACTTGATCTTGTTGTGGCCATGATATCAATCACCTCTGAACACTTACTTGCATGCATCATATTGCACCCACATCCTTCAACTCCCTCCCTAACCCAGTTTGTTGAGTGACCATCCTTGCAGAAAATTACACTGCCCAATCATAAAACATAACACTTCAAGTTCCTACCTCTCTAGTCTTTGGTCCTTAGATTCAGTAAGAGGTGGTAACCAAAAGGTAGTGCTCCTGTACTAATAATTCAGTTGCTCAGGTTAATGTTCTGGGAACCAGGTTCAAATCCCACCACAGCATCTATTTTATGAGAGAGAAATAACTGGTGGCTGTTTAATCAGAGGGCCCTCAGATGAGAGAAGTTGAGAAGTAGAGTCGTTCATGGTAATCTCAACCAGTGCAGGAAATGAATCCGAGTTGCTGGCATCATTCCATATCATGGACTAGCCATCCAGCCAGCTGAGCTAACCAGCTCCTCCGATTATTTATTGAGATTTAAATTCAATTCCTAATTCTAAAATATAAAGCTAGTCTCAGCAATGGTGACCATGGCAACTGTCAATGCTTGTTGTTGTGAAAAGCCATCTGGTTCACTAATGTCCTCTCAGGAAGAAAATCTGTCATCCTTACCTAGTCTGGTCTACATGTTACTTCAGACCCACAGAATAATGGACTGCCCTCCAAAATGGCCTAATAAGTGATACAGTTCACGTGAAATTAAGGACTTTGGGCACCAAGAGCTGGCCTTGTTAGTAATGCCCACATCCTGTGAATAAATGTTGAAGAAAAACAATTCATTTCTGCCTCATTGCAGCCTTTGATATTTTGTCCCAATTAAAACAATTGCTGTCTTCTACCCTGTCAGTTCCCCCAGTACAGTTTTCTGCTTTGCCCACTTGAATCTGAGGGACAAAGACCTGAATCTTTATGGCTGCCGACTGGTTTAGCCACTGACCAACAAATCCAACTGGACTACAGACTCCTGTACTCTGCCAAACCTGTTGCAGGACACCTTGGGGACAAAGATAGTCCCAAACTCTGGTCTCCTCTGTGAAAACATGTTGTTCAAGCCCTCTTCTCCGATCTACTCCACCTTCACCTCCAACAATAACGACTAAAACTCCTACAACACCAAGATTAAGACCATCCAATCAGCTATTTCTGCTACTTCCCTCCAATTCCAGACTATGAGCGAAGCATGATCTCATCTCAATTATTCCCTCATCCTACTCTTTCTCTATGACTGTGAGAGTTGGGTTTATAATAGCACTAAATGTTTACCATCTCTGCATTGTGCTTCGTAATATTGAGCTGCACATACCCCTTAGCCTTGATCTTCCAATGGCAGCAGTAGTTAATATTCCCAATAATGCATCAGGACCACGAAAAGGTCCTAGTATTCACCCAGGAAGTTTAAATTTCCAATAGGAAAATTATGCTTCTTTATGATTAGGTAGAAATTTTCCCTGTTGTTAATCTCAGATTCAGGACATAGGTTCACAGTGAGTAATGGCAGCAGTTTATAAGGTGTAAATGATCTTTTAAAAATTAAACCTGAACAATTAACATTCAATCACCAACCCTGCACCATTCCCTGTTACTCAGTCCCTTGTCTATGTTGCTCACCAGCATCCTTGCACCCAAGCTTGAACTGCACTGCCCTCCAAAGGTGTTCAATCTCCCATTCCCCCAAAAATGCTCACTCAATACCCTGCACTCTAAACCATGCTCACACATCCAGACAATGGTCACCACTACCTTGATCCCATGACAATGTCAACCCAGCCATCCCTCAATCTCAAAAAAGCTAACCACCCATCACTTCCCCAAAAATGATCTCTTATTCCCTCTATCAGCCACCCCTGCACACTCTGAACCCTTTCAAGTTTCACAACATCCTTCCTCGAGGAAGGAGACCAGAATTGCACACAATATTCCAAAAGTGACCTAACCAATTTTCAGACTGGAGGCCTGTGACCAGTGGTGTAGTAAAGGATCGGTGCTGGGTCCACTGCTTTTTGTCATTTATATGAATCATGTGGATGTGAACATAGGAGGTATGGTTAGCAAACAGTGGAGATGTAGTGAACAGCAAAGATGGTTGCCTCAGAATACAATGGGATCTTGATCAGATGGGCCATTAGGCCAAGGAGTGGCAGATAGAGTTTAATTTAGATAAACGTGTGGTGCTGCATTTTGGAAAGGCAAATCAGGGCTGGATTTGTACTCTAAATGGTAAGGTCTGTGGGAGTGTTGCTAAACAAAGGGACCTTGAAGTGCAGGTTCAGAGTTGAGGTACCCCTTGTCATCATTCCATGAACCAACGCCTCCATCCTTACAATACATTGTCTTTCTACAGCAGTTCATACAAAAAGACACATTACCCAGTTGTACGGCCAAGCAGTCTTTTTTCTCTCTATTTAAGATTTTTACACCTGGTAAAGAGAAAAGTTCAAAGACAATGACAAAAAAAAAGCTTTTAAATGCTCATGTTTCTTTTTTCTCTCCAGGGTCAATCTTCAATTCCTGGAGACTCTGGGCCATCTTATAGGTTTGCAAACCCTACTCTAAAATGCCATTTAGATTTGAGCACAGTGTGTGATAAATGTGATACAGGTAGCAGGGTCCTACATTGAAAGACAACTCAAGCACCTAGCTGCCCTCACAGGCAAACATTCTTCGCATTTCAAGGTTAGAACCAGGGGCCATTTCCAAGGTGTCCAGATACCATCACTCAGACTATGTGGCTGTTTTCATCTTACTATGTTAGACACATTGCCATGCACAATTTGTTTGCCGTGTTTCTCTGTACTAGAACACTTCCAAAGTATTTCAGTGAGTGTAAAGTACTGTGGGATGTCCTAAGATAAAAGGTGCAATAGAGATACAAGCTTTTCTTTCTCTTCAGAGGAGAAGTACATGAAAAGGCATGGGGTCAGAATCCAGAAAGAAGTAAAATTACAAAAAACTATGGCTATTAAAGGGGAGAAAAAGCAGGAAATAAAAGCTTTGTAAAAGAATTTGGCCCAAAATTCTCATCAGGTTGTGCATCACCCCTGCAGTTTTCCAGCATTTTCTGTTCTTGTGATTGAGAAACAGTACTCACATTGTAATGATTATTTTCATATGGTTCATTTTACACTGAGTAATGCTGCTTCCTGCCATCTGTGATGAACATTTAATCATGAAGGCACACTTTGAATAACAGATTACTTTATTACATTGATGAAGTTCTCACCAACTCTTCACATTTACATTTTTCACTGGCCACACATCCACAGTGTATTACTTTGACAATTAATTATTCATATAAATATCAACAGCGCTAATTGTAAATTATAAATTCTATGCAGGCGTTATTGGCATATTAGTAACTTCTCCATTGCTTACCTCCTGCAAAAGCAAACTTATGTTATTCTCACAGATTTTGTAATGATTCTAAATACAGTATTAGGCAAGAACTTCCACTGTGCAATGATGCAGTTTCATATGGCAGGTTTCAATCCCATTCCCAGCCTCAGAGACTGCCTTATGTTAAACAGTCTAAAGTACTTGAGTCAGAGGAGACCTACTGCTTCTGTTTTGCCTTTGGCTGCTTCTTTCTAATGTTACTATGATCTTTTGCCACTCTATCCAACATTCCATCATTATACTTCTTCCCTCGTCCTAACTGAAAATGAACTCCAACAACACTCAAGGAGCTTGACGTAAAGCAGCCCACTTGAAGGGCACCACATCCACAAACATCCACCTCCACCACCAATGCTCATTGACAGCAGTGTGTACCATCAATAAGACATATTGCAGGAATTTGCCAAAGATTCTCAGACAGTATCTGTGAAGCCCATGACCGCTTCCATCTAGGACAAGAGTAGAAGATAAATCGGAACACTACCAACTGCAAATTCCCCTCCAAGTCACTCACTTCCTAACTTGGGATTACATTTTTTTATTCTTTTATGGAATGTGGGCCTCACTGGCTGGGCAAACAGTTATTGGAAATCCCTATTTGTAGTGATGTGCTGCCTTCTTTAATCCATAACTATCACTGTACTCGGTGCAATAATATGTGCCACTCTATTTATATGGGGCAAAATCCTGAAAATCCTTCATTATCAGCAGTATCAATGTAAATAGACCACATGAACTGCAATGGTTCAAGAAAGCACCCCGTTATCACCTTCTGAGGGTCACTTAGGGAGGACAACAAATGCTGACCTAGCTAGCAATGCCCACATCCTAATAAGATGGTTATGTCTAGCGATTCAGGAAGAATCACTGGTTGAGCCGAGTCCTGGGTGGCCATCTCCAGTATGCGGAAGTGCAAACGTTTCACTGGTCACACTGGTCAGTGTTCCAGACTTGACAACTTGCAGAATTCTGATACTGAGGGGAAGATGGCGGTGCTGAAATGCGGGTTGCCGGAATGATGCTGAGAACAGAGACTACCGCATCTGCTGCCCATTGGTGAGTGATGGACAAGGTGGAAGGAACATATTGTGTCTTGCAGACTCAAGAGGCTCGACTTGGAACACAGGCAAATGCAACGATCGTACACTGGAGCCAGGACAAAGTTTCTTCCAACATTGCCTCTCAAAATCCGGGGCAGAGAGATTCAACTTATAGATGATGTGCAGGAGCAGATTGAAGTTGAACCATGATATTAGATCCTCAAATGACTCCAATGTTGGTGGGTCCGGCATAGGTGGTGGTGGAGGTGAATCGGTCTAGTAGCAAAAGATGGTGCTGAAGGATTGGCAACTTCGATGTTAGTTGGGTCTGGTATAAAAGACAACAAGGCAATGGTGGTACTGAGCGACTGAGAACTCAAACGTGGATGGACGTCTCTTTAAGCTATATCTTTTCATTTTTCTCCTTTTCTTAAACTATCAAAATACCATCATATTGTAGTGACATGTAAAAGCTTTACATTGTTTAATTGTATTTCTCAATTTAAAATACGCGTGACAACAAAAATCATTCATTCATCATTCATTCATGAAGGGATTTTTTAAAAAAACAGATTTAAGTGCTATTGAAGCTGAGATGTATTTTGGAACATCCTATGCAGATTGCAATCAGTTCATTGAAACTTTGTCATCAGAAAGTATGAGTGGAATATTAGATAGGATTCTCCATTGATTTGACTCTTTAAGTCCATCTCACCCACCGGAGCAGATGACTAGACCAGCATAGGTCGAAATTCACTTAATTATAAATTCCCTTAATATGAATTCCCACAAAGAATATAATGTGATTTTTGTCAGTTTGATATCATTGGGAATCTTCTGTTTTTAATCTCTCATTCTGGTGGTGAATCCAATGTTTTGAATTTGTGGATTCCATTCAAAAGTTACTGAGTTGTATGCCTACATTGCAACTAACGTGCCATCACGTGAAACACAGTTTCCATGACGTATATAGAACAGAAAATTTTAATCATATGTGAGATAACAACATGCTCATGTCTATTTTCACAGGAAATGGTGGGAATGAGAAAAAGACTAAACCCTCAGCACATTCAGTCCCACCAGTAGCAGGAACAATATGGAACCATGGCAACATATCATTAGGAGTGATGTCAAAGATTCTGGGGTAAAACCAGATTGAGTGAAACCTGTCACGTTCCATAAAATTAACTCACGGAGAAACAAACTTATGATAGCTGGCAACCAACTTTCTCAGCAACAAACTACACAACTTGCATTCATCTAGTGCCATGAAGTGTTTCAAAGAAGTATAATGAGTCAAAAATGAACAGTGAATTAAGTGTGACTTGACATTTCCTCACACAGTTTTGAAGAAAAATATACAAGGAGGAGGAGGTAGATCACAGAGCAATCAAAAACAATTTCATGGGGCTAATCATCGGATCAAGGGAGTAAGGGATTCCCAAGAGGGTAGTGTCGAAGGAGCACAACATTATGGGATTGTTATAGGACTGCTGCTGGTTACAAACATGGTGAGGCACCAGGTTAACAAAAAGGTTAAAAGTGAAGATGAAATTTTAACAATGTTCAGTCAGCTGAACACAAGGCTGATGGGTGAGCCAAACCTGATGCGAGATCAGATACAGATAGCAGAAATTTTGACGTACTGAAGTTTCTGGAGGAGCACTGGAACAGATGAGCCTGCTTGTGACAATGAGGGGTTTGGCAGCAGATGAGCTAAAACATAGATGGAGGCAGGTTAGTGAATGCTGTCTTTGTGAGAAAATGCGTGGATAATTAGAAGCTGAGTTTGGAATCAAGTAGAACACCCAGTATGTTAGCAATCTGATTAGTCAGAGAGGATCACTGAGGAGAGGGAGGGAATCGATGGCCCAGGGACAGAGTGTATGGGGCAGTGAGCGCAACTGATGACAATGGTTTTGGTCTTTCCATCCAATAATGGAATTTAGTGATCATTGAAAACTAAGTGTCAGAAAAGCAGTTTGGCAATCTCAAGGCAGTGGAGGGTTTGAGAATGATAGGGTGTCACAGAGCTGAGCATCATCTGGGTACAGGGGGAAAAACTAATCCCATGCCTGAAGACAATTATACCAAGAGACAATATGCTGCTGATGAAGAAGAGGAAGATGGGTTAAACTAGAACCATTGATGAGTTCTGGTAATAACAGTGAAAGACCACTGCAAAATGTGCTGTTGCTCTAATTTAGTAGAGAAGCATAACAGCAAAGTGGAGCTGTTCCGGGCTAATAGCGGACAACTGTGCAAAAGAAGGTCAAACATTTAAAAGGATAGAGGGATCAGACAGGATAGAGTACCCTGGTCACAAAAACCCCTTGCACACTCAACATGTCCTCTTCAATAACTAGACTGACAGCAATTTGTGCATAGTATGAAAGTTGTTGTTGCTGTTTGAGAATGCAGGTATGATATTGTATATAAACCCAGCATAAAAAATGAGAAAATAATTTGAAAATCTCTCTAGCTCCCTGATTCAATTGAAATTAGACAAAGAGGGCACACTGATATGTATTTCAATTACAGATCCTTACCTTGTCTTCACTTTCTGTCAAATTACTTGGGCCATGTTAAGGTAGTGAAACAATTTATAGGAACATAAGCCACCACTCTCCTGGAAAACTAGGGCTGGAGCATCCAATACTCAATTAATCCCAAGATTTTTAAATTAATGGAGAGGGGGGCAAGAGAAATGGATTGTGATGTTTGGTCCTTACCCTAACTCTTTGGAAATCAATAGTTCTTTATCAACTTAGAAAATAATCTAGCTGGATCTGATTCTTGGTTTCACATTGTAATTGTGACATTGTCTGGAAGCTTCCACTATGAAATAGGATTCTTATGATCAGTTACTGTATTTATGGTGGACAGTCCAGATATCCGTATGCCTAACAATGTTTAACAGTAACCATCAAGGATATTCTCAAAATCGATGTTGCCATTCATTCCTCATTTGTTGCATGTTTCCTAAACTGTTTTAGGGTAGTGTCATGCACAAGAGTTAATTTTTCCCTGCAGAGGTCACACAAACCATACAAAACAGAAGGCAATTAAATGTAAGTACTCAAAGACTTAGCACTCAAGGAGCTCAGTCTCATTCAGGACAAAGCAGCTCACTTGATTAGCATCACATCCACAAACATCCACTCCTACCACCGCCGGTACACAGTAGCAGCAGTATGTACCGTCTACAAGATATACTGCAGAATTTTACCACTGATCCTTAGACAACATCTTCCAACCTATCATTCCTTCTGACTAGTAGAAGCTGAAAATGTGTTGCTGGAAAAGCGCAGCAGGTCAGGCAGCATCCAAGGAACAGGAGAATCGACGTTTCGGGCATCAGCCCTTCTTCAGGAATGAGGAATGAGGAATGACTAGTAGAAGGGTAACAGATAAATGGGAACTCCATAATCTGCAAATTCCCCTCTAAACCACTCACCATCCTGGTTTGAAAATACATTGCTGTTCCTTCAGTGACACAGAATTGAAATCCTGGAATTCCTTTCCAACAGCATTGTGGGTCTACCCACAGCACATGAACTGCAGTGTTTTAAGACTCATCACCACCTTCTCAAAGGGGCAATAAATGCTGGATCAGCCAGCAACAGCCATATATCATGAATGAGTAATTTGTAAAAAATCTAAATAGGCAAAAATAAAATACTATTTATTGGTTGGAGATGATTTTTAACCTCAATCAATGAGCAGATTTTTCTGCAAACATAGCTCATAAGAGCTCAGATTACAGAAGTGAGCATTGTTCATCAACATGGATTCTTCAACAGTCAGGAACCTGATGTTTAAAGATATTAAGTGCTCATTAATTGTGGTTTTAACCCCAGATACTAATTTAATACTGAGCATGGGTTTCCTGCAGTCCCTGGGTAAAACATCTAAAAGCAATTCCCAAGAAGTCACATTGGGCTCAAAAAGTTAATCGTATTTCTTTCTTACACAGATGCTGCCAGTTTCTCTAGTATTTTATATTTTCATTTATTATAAACTGAGAAGATGGTGAGAATATGAATGATTATAATGAGGTCAGCCTCTTAAACCTTGTAGAAAATAAGTTCCCTGATTGGATCAATCAGGGAGCCTTGGCTGACAGGTAAAAGGGGGAGTGTCAGATATAGTGAGACTCTGAAAGCTGACACTGAAGAGACAGTACAAGAGCTAAGGGCTGTTCATGTATAAATAAAGGGTGGCTTGGTGATGGGATACTGGCATCTGTGGAGTTTTTTCAGAATAGATGGGGATGGACAAATGCTGAGGTATGATGGTGCTTGCTTTCCTAACTGAAAGATATTTGCTCACTGGGCATTATTCTTAGAGTGTGTTGACACTGTGTTGCAGAGGTATCAATACTTTGGGAGCCATTTCTGCCAGTTTAGAGTTTCTTGTCACTGCTCTGTGCTTGTCAACTGTGTGGTTATCGCTACAGCATTAAAGTGAACCCTCAGATGATGAACAAGGGGAGTATCAGTGATACATGGCAGGAGCAACAGCAGCCTTTTCCAAAACCTGTCATTTCTCTACAAAGCTGGAAGAGTTGGACGTGGAACTCTAACATGCAGGAGGCGATAACCCCAACACAGAGTACACGGGCAAATGATCAGCATCCTGTATATGACTGAGTAGCAATGTTTCAGGCTGCCCCATTAGCTGCTCACTGACATCTGCAGTCTGCCAACACACAGCCTCCTTACAAACAGAACAAATTGACAGGAATTGCCAGTGGCTATTGAGGACACCACCAGCCTTAAATAAATCACCTCCAACTCCATCAAGGGCTTTTTCATTATTATTTATCAAACTTTAGAATGGGCTAACATCCTATCAGGAAGGAAATCTGCCATCCTAACCAGGCCTGGTCTAAATGTAACTCCAGACTCACTACAATGTGTCTGACTCATAACTGCCTATGGATGCAGGAGTTTATCTCTCAGTTCAGGGCAGTTGGGGATGGGTGACAAATATTGGCCGTGCCAATGATGTCCACATCCTATGCATGAAAGAATATGATGGTGGATGGCATGTTATAAGAAACAGCACTTCACAGGAAATTAGCCTGGTCAGAAAGAGATGACACACATTTACTGGTTTGGTTAGATTCTCACAGGCCAAAGACACATGTCATTTGTCAAAGAGACAAGTGCAGAGGGAACAAGGGAGCATCACCAATTGGAGGTTCCCCTCCAAGCCACCAAAACCATCCCGAATTGGAAATGAATCACTATTCTGTCAGTGTTGCTGGGTCAAAATCCTGGAGCTTCGTCCTTTAACAACATTATGGGTCTACCTACAGCAGATGGATTATAAGTTTCAAAGGCAGCTTACCACCATCTGCTCAAGAGCAACTGGGAACTAGTTCATAAATAGAGTCATAGAGATGTACAGCATGCAAACAGACCCTTCGGTCCAACCTGTCCATGCCAACTAGATATCCCAACCCAATCTAGTCCCACCTGCCAGCACCTGGCCCATATCCCTCCAAACCCTTCCTATTCATATTCAAATGCCTCTTAAATGTTGCAATTGTACCAGCCTCCACCACATCTCTGGCAGCTCATTCCATACACGTACCACCTTCTGCGTGAAAATGTTGCCCCTTAGGTCTCTTTTATATCTTTACCCTCTTGCCCTAAACCTATGCCCTCTAGTTCTGGACTCTCCCACCCCAGGGAAAAAGACTTTGTCTATTTATCCTATCCATGCCCCTCATAATTTTGTAAACCTCTATAAGGTCACCCCTCAAGCTCCGATGCTCCAGGGAAAACAGCCCCAGCCTGTTCAGCCTCTCCCCATAGCTCAGATCCTCTAACCCTGACAACATCCTTGTAAATCTTTTCTGAACCCTTTCATGTTTCACAACATCTTTCCGATAGGAAGGAGACCAGAATTGCACGCAATATTCCAAAAGTGGCCTAACCAATGTCCTGTACAGCCGCAACATGACCTCCCAACTCCTGTACTCAATACTCTGACCAAAAAAGGAAAGCATACCAAACGCCTTCTTCACTATCCTATCTACCTGCAACTCCACTTTCAAGGATCTATGAACCTGCACTCCAAGGTCTCTTTGTTCAGCAACACTCCCTCGGACCTTACTATTAAGTGTATAAGTCCTGCTAAGATTTGCCTTCCCAAAATGCAGTACCTCGCATTTATCTGAATTAAACTCCATCTGCCACTTCTCAGCCCATTGGCCCATCTGATCAAGATCCATTGTAATCTGAGGTAACCTTCTTCGTTGTCCATTACCCCTCCAATTTGGTGTCATCTGCAAACTTACTAACTGTACCACTTATGCTCACACCCAAATAATTTATGTAAATGACAAAAAGTAGAGGACCCAGCATCAATCCTTGTGGCACGCCACTGGTCACAGGCCTCCAGTCTGAAAAACAACCCTCCACCACCACCCTCTGTCTTCTACTTTTGAGCCAGTTCTGTATCCAAATGGCTAGTTCTCCTTTTATTCCATGAGATCTAACCTTGCTAATCAGTCTCCCATGGGGAACATTGTCGAACATCTTACTCAAGTCTATATAGATCACACCTACTGCTCTGGCCTCATCAATCTTCTTTGTTATTTCTTCAAAAAACTCAATCAAGTTTGTGAGACATGATTTCCCACGCACAAAGCCATGTTGATTATCCCTAATCAGTCCATGTCTTTCCAAATACATGTACATCCTGTCCCTCAGGATTCCCTCCAACAACTTGCCCACCACTGAGGTCAGGCTCACTGGTCTATAGTTCCCTGGCTTGTCTTTACCACCCTTCTTAAACAGTGGCACCACGTTTGTCAACCTCCAGTCTTCCAGCACCTCACCTGTGACTATCGATTATACAAATATCTCAGCAAAAGGCCCATCAATCACTTCTCTAGCTTCCCACAGAGTTCTTGGGTACACCTGATCAGGTCCTGGGGATTTATCCACCTTTAACCGTTTCAAGACATCCAGCACTTCCTCCTCTATAACCTGGACATTTTGCAAGATGTCACCATCTATTTCCCGACAGTATATATCTTCCATATCCTTTTCCACAGTAAATACTGATGCAAAATATTCATTTAGTATCTCCCCCATTTTCTGTGGCTCCACACAAAGGCTGCCTTGCTGATCTTTGAGGGGTCCTATTCTCTCCCTAGTTACCCTTTTGTCCTTAAAATATTTGTAAAAACCCTTTGTATTCTCCTTAATTCTATTTGCCAAAGCTATCTCATGTCCCCTTTTTGCCCTCCTGATTTCCTTCTTAAGTATACTCCTACTTCCTTTGTACTCTTCTAAGGATTCACTTGAATCTGTCCTGTCTATACCTGACATATGCTTCCTTCTTTTTCTTAACCAAACCATCAATTTCTTTAGTCATCCAGCATTCCCTATACCTACCAGCCTTCCCTTTCACCCTGACAGGAATATACTTTCTCTGGATTCTTGTTATCTCATTTCTGAGGGCTTCCATTTTCCTGCCATCCCTTTACCTGTGAACATCTACCTCCAATCAGCTTTCGAAAGTTCTTGCCTAATACCGTCAAAATTGACCTTTCTCCAAATTAGAATTTCAACTTTTAGATCTGGTCTATCCTTTTCCATCACTATTTTAAATCTAATAGAATTATGATTGCTGGCCCCAAAGTCCTCCC
Source organism: Chiloscyllium punctatum (assembly GCF_047496795.1). Lineage (NCBI taxonomy): Eukaryota > Metazoa > Chordata > Chondrichthyes > Orectolobiformes > Hemiscylliidae > Chiloscyllium > Chiloscyllium punctatum. The sequence goes on from NC_092741.1 coordinate 113,118,420, forward strand.
CCACTGACACCTTAGTCACCTGCCCTGCCTTATTTCTCAAGAGTAGGTCAGGTTTTGTACCTTCTCTAGTAGATACATCCACATACTGAATCAGAAAATTGTCTTGTATGCACTTAAGAAATTCCTCTCCATCTAAACCTTTAACACTATGGCAGTCCCAGTCGATGTTTGGAAAGTTAAAATCCCCTACCATAACCACCCTATTATTCTTACAGATAGCTGAGATCTCCTTACAAGTTTGTTTCTCAATTTCCCTCTGACTATTAGGGGGTCTATAATACAATCCCAATAAGGAGATCATCCCTTTCTTATTTCTCAGTTCCACCCAAATAACTTCCCTGAATGTATTTTCGGGAATATCCTCCATTAGCACAGCTGTAATGCTATCCTTTATCAAAAATGTCACTCCCCCTCCTCTCTTGCCTCCCTTTCTATCCTTCCTGTAGCATTTGTATCCTGGAACATTAAGCTGCCAGTCTTGCCTATCCCTGAGCCATATTTCTGTAATTGCTATGATATCCCAGTCCCATATTCCTCAGATGCCCTGAGTTCATCTGCCTTCCCTGTTAGGCCCCTTGAATTGAAATAAATGCAGTTTAATTTATTAGTCCTACCTTGTCCCTGCCTGCCCTGACTGTTTGACTCACTTGGCTGGATCAGGGACACGCACATCCTATGAATGAATTTTTAAAAAGTTGACACCACATAGATCACTTTGGACTGTTCATCAGAAAAAGAAACTACTCCATCAATGTTCAGCTGATCTGCAACAAATACAAGTCTTATTATCAACTCATGGAGCTGACAGGATGCAATGGTTCTAAATTGGTCAAGTCTTCAGCAGCTAGTCACAACTTGAAGTGGAGTTTGAGAATCTGTTAACACCATCCATGATTGTGATCTAGTTATATGTGTGACTCAGTCTGATCGAGATTGCAGGAGGTTGGGCTATAGATAAACATTACCATTTATTCAGATAAGGCTTTCCTGAGGCTTCGATAGTGACTGATCTCCCAGTAGTTCTGGTTGTCATGTGATCTGACATTGCTGATGGTTTATTTATATATTTATCACTATCTGTACCTCTACAGTGACTAGTTCCTTAAAGGATATGGCTGACCATCCCTGTGGGGAACTCTGCCACTGATATCCAGGAAAGGCCTATTAGAAACAATGTGATTGCATCTTTTCAATAATTCTGGAGATACGATTTGGATATCTGGGTGCTCCTGTCAATGCATGCCAACAATGGTTTCTACAATGATAGCGTGTGCTATGCCTTGTCCAACATTAAACAGGAGTGAGGACTAGCATATCCAGAGGAGGGCCTGGTGAATCCTCTCAATCTCAAGATGAGGTGGAGGAGGTGGTGCCTGATGTGACTAGGCTCCTCTTCAGCTGATCAGTTAGTTAGCACGGGATGCTTGAGGTACACTGATATATGCATGGTTTGAAGTTCATCTGAGGCATTGCAACTGCCTGGCAGCATCATTCTCTAACCATTGTGTCCACACATCTCCTGGTTCAAAGCTACCTCACAAACAACAAGTGATACATCTCACAGATACCCACTGCTGATCTTTGACTCTCGTCATTCTCTTTAGATAGACAATCAGCTAGGATCATATTGAATGGTGAAGCAGTCTTGAAGGACATATTAACCTACTCCATTTTCTAGTTCTATGTTCCTGTACCACAAGGGATAGCAGGACAATTGGGCTTTGGAATAGTTCATAAATATTAAGCAGAAGCAAGTCAATGTTACATTGTTTTAAGTGTTGTTACAACCAAGTGAGGAAGGGCAGCTCAGTTCTCCTCTTTTAAACTGTGCCCACCTCACTCAGTCATAGTGATTTTTTAAAATTTCCTTTTATAAGCACTTTCTCACACTTGAATTAAAATGCAGCAATTGAGGAGCAATTAAAATTAAGGAGCCAATTACAAGACTTTTCTTGAGTGAATTTAGGTAAAAAATTATTAATCCTTTTCTTTATTCTGTTAATTCTACTACTTACTAGCTTTGTTTAGTGTTATCTTTTTCAGAGTTGTACAACTTCTGCTGAGTGGAGAAACAGGGTTGAAGAGCCAAATGGTTTACTTTTGTTCCTAAAGTTGAAATTTCCACACTGTAGGGAACCTAATCTTATCTAATCTAATCTAATTTGCATGCTTAGCGTACAAGGAAAGAAAACATTTATAAGAAATTGCTGGAAAAACTCAGATGTCTGGTAGCATCTGTGGTGATAAATCAGAGTTAATTTTTACAGCATCCACAGTTCTTTCAGTTTTTATAATATTTGTAAGGATGATATTTTGGAGAAGATTTGTAGCTCAGATTGTAAGTTTGCTTGCTGAGCTGATAGAATTGTTCTCAGATGTTTCATCACCATGCTAGGTAACATCATCAGTGAGCCTCGTTGAAGTGCTAGTGTTCTGTCCCACTTGCTAGTTAACTGTCTTGGCCTGTTGAGATGGATGATATCACTTCCAGTTCTTTTTCTGAGTGGTTGGTAAACAGAGTCCAAATCAATGTGTTTGTTGATGGAGTTCCTGTTTGAATGCCAGCCCTCTAGGAATTCCCATGCGTGTCTTTATTTAGCCTTTCCCAGGATGGATGTGTTGTCCCAGTCGAACTGGTGTCCCTCTACTTCTGTGTGTATGGATACTGGTGATAGTTGGTCATGTCTTTTTGGTGCCTAGTTGGTGCTCATGTATCCCAGTGGTTAGTTTCCTGCCCGTCTATCCGATGTAATGTTTGTTGCAGTCCTTGCAGGGTATTTTGTGTATGACATTCTGCTGGTTGTTGGTCCTTTAAATTCATCAGGAGCTATTTCAGTGTGGTGGTAGGTTTGTGGGCTACCATGATACCTCAGGACATCTCTGAGATGTCTTTAATGTATGGCAAGGTGGCTAGAATCTCTGGGTGTGTTGGGTCTTCTTGTTTAGGTCTGTTGTGTAGGAATCGGCGGACTGCACTTATTGGGTACCCGTTGTTCCTGAATATGTTGTGCAGGTGTTTTTTCTCAGCTTTTTGTAGTTCCTAGGTGCGGCAAGTGTGTTGTGGCTCATTTAAATAATGTCCTGATGCATCTCTGTTTGAGACTGTTGGGATGTTTGCTCCTGTAGTTGATTGCTCCCAGGATCCAGCCCAAGCTTTGGGTCCACTATGTGAATGACACCTTTGTCATCACGAAACACAACAAATTAGAAGAAACCCACAAACATATAAACAATATCCTTACTCATATAAAGTTCACTAAAGAGGAAGAGAATAACAACAGACTCACCTTCCTAGATACCTATGGAGCGCGACAGACCATCTAAAACATCTCAGAATTTTAAGTTGTTGGGAATGGGAATATACAACCTGAGAGAGCAGTTCGATGGAAGCAGATAAAAGTGAATGAGATGGCTATCTGAAAGGTGGCAAGGGTTACTGAGAGAAAGTGGGAGGATGGCACGAGGTGAATCACTCATTTGGAGAACCAATAAAGATATGAGGGGCCAAGTGGACTGCTTCTGTATGCTAATATTTCTGTTAATCTGAATTTTCAGCAATGTTTATTTAATTACAAATGAAAATGGGGAGTTGTGCAATGTGAAAATGAGTTGTTATTGCTTACCTAACACTATTATCCACAGTCAACAGGTTGATAACATTAAATACTAAATTCAAAGATTTAGTCAAAGCTAGTGAAAAGCTGATTTTTGTTCAGACAGATCGGAAAAGGATGTAACCACCAAATTATAGAATCCAACCAAATTTATGAAGTTTAAAAATATCTTTCAATTCTTTGAAATGGATACAGACTACAAATATCAAAAGCATCAGACACTTCTTTGCAAAACTTAAATTGCTCATTTGTTCCTTAATAAGGTAGAAAGCAGATGGCTGTTTGGGAAACAGCTATTGTAATGATGTGAATTTACATATTTAATGATCTCCTTTCTCTAAAATTACTCTCTGCCCTCACCCTGAACTCGCAACATTTTCTAGTTTCTCTCTTGTTTCTCAGCTTATCTGTGAAAATCATTACTTACTCCCTCAGTCCTACACTGATCACTCAACTTTACCTCTGGGAACTGAATTGTGCAAGAGGACAAAAATCAGTTATCCAATGATAGGATGAAATCTTGCAGTTCTTTTGCACACAATTTGTAACTCATCCATCCATATTAAAAGGTCAATTTGCCGGAATTGAGTTCCCCTTTCCAATTACTATCATTCTGTAGATAAGAGGCCCATAACCATTCAATGAGTTTTGAGAAGATTTGTAGCTCAGGTTGAGGTTCTGGGATGTAGGTTTGTTTTGCTGAGCTGGAAGGTTGGTTTTCAGATGTTTTTGTCACCATACCAGGTAACGTAATCAGTGAGCCACCAGAAGAAGCACTGGTGGCATGGCCTGCTTTCTATTTACGTGTTTAGGTTTCAGTGTGATGGTGATGTCATTTTCTATGGTGATGTCATTTCCTATTCTTTTTCTCAGGGGTGGTAAATAGGATCCAAATCAATGTGTTTGTTGATAGAGTTCTAGTTGGAATGTCATGCTTCTAGGAATTCTTGTGCTTGTCTCTGTTTGGCTTGTCCTAGGATGGATGTGTTGTCCCAGTCGAAGTGATTGCAAGGATATTAGTGAGAGTGGGTCATGTCTTTTTGTGGCCAGGTGATGTTCATGGTGGCTAGTTTTCTGCCTGTTTGTCCAATGTAATGTTTGTTACAGTTCTTGAATGGTATTTTGTAAATGACTATTCAGTTTTCCAGATGAACTGACTAGTGCCTTGTGGAGTTTTAATAAAACCTCCCTATTTTCACACTCCATTCCCTTTGAATTAAAGGCCATCATTTCATTTACCTTTCCTATTGTCCATTGTATTTGGATGCCACTATTTTGTGACTGAGACTCAAAAAATCTCTCTATTCTGTCGCTTTCTTTAAATATATTCAGCTCCTCTATGGTTCATGTGAAAGTGCATAACCTCACATTTTTCTGCCAGGTATTCCAACTGCTAAGTTTTTGTCCACTTGTTTAACTGATTTATATCCTTCTGCAGACTCTATGGCATTGTTACCACTTGCCTTCCGACTTATTTTTCAGTCATCCACTAACTTGGTGATAGTACATTGACTTTACCCATTCAAATCATGAATAAATATTTCAAATAACCTTCGGGGTATGAATACCTGTCTGGGTGCCTTTTAAATATGGAACCAGAAACTTTGACCCTGGAAGTGAATGACAGGGGGACGCACCTCCTGCTCACCTGGTCCACAAGATTTGTTGAGTTTTTCACGCATGCATATGCAATGATCAGAGATCTATGTCATTGAATGAGACAGGCAGACCATCCTGATATGGAAGTGACATTCACTTCAAGGCCTAATGCCAAACACGGCCTGCATAAGGGGTTAAATTCTGCCCTGCAAGAGTACACCCTGACACTGACCCCAAGACCCAATGGGCTTCCAATTTAGCCCTTGCCCTGCTATCTCTCCATTTTCCTCACTCTGATTTGAATCATTGTAACATGCGCATTTTTGCTGAGTTATTGAAGACAAATAGATGGGTTCAATAAAGAAATATTTTCCATTGAGTATCAGTAGTAGTGATCTTTTTCTCTGACTTTTTTGAATATATTGTCCCCAGCTGAACTAAAGCTTGGCTGGAATTATTGCATTTCAATGGCTGACTTGAGCCCATTTGGGGATGAAGGGTATTGGGGTGTATTGTAGTGTGGGGGGTTGGAAAAACTGATTGCTGCGTTTGTAAAGGAGGTGAGATGCTTGATTGCAATGAGTGTGCAGGGATGGGCTAAAATCCTCAGCAGAAAATTAATAGTTTATTTGACTCATCTGACCTTGAAATCAACAATATCAAGTTGGCTTTTAAAGAACCTTAGTGTGACATTGCCACAGATCAGTAATTGTAAACTTAAATGTGAACCTCAATAGTCTCTGCTGCTTCTTAGCCAAAGTTCATGAGTTGGAATGTCTCAAACAAAACAGTGAACTAGTGAGTACATGAAAAGTAATACATTTTTTGCTAAGTATTTTAAAAACAGTTTTTGATATTTATATAATGTGCCAAATATTATTCTATGATATGTAAATTATAATAATAATATACAAAATGTTACTACACAATTTACTTTTGTTTTCTTTACTTTGGTTGCGGGATTATGTTAATTTTTTAGTGTTAAAATGGGGTCACATTGTAAATAGTCTGGGAAGCACTAAACTGGGCTTTCAGCTTCAGAATCCCCTAGCCCCTGTATTCCTTTGACCTCCATTTGCTTCTTTAAAATGTTCCTGCAAACCAATCTCTTTGATCAACTTTGGTCACCTGTCCTAATATCACCTTACGTGCGATAATGTTGCAACTGTTTGATAATGTATGTATGAAGTCCTATGTTAAAGGAGCTATTTAAATGCACATCCTTGTTTTCAGTACATTATCATGTGGAATGGGAATCTGTCTTTACAATCCCGACCGGAGTTATTGCTTAAAAGACATTTGTTGGAATGTGAATTACAAGAGATCGCTTGAGGATAGTCCTGTAATCCAATGTACATCCTAGGCTTCTGAAGTAATCTTGTTGCAGTGATGAATTACAAGGCTCATCGATAACCTCAATTGCATATATGAATGAGAACAGTCAAATTGCCTTATTAAGTAATTGGCAAGGGTTTAACCAGGTTAGGCTTTGAAACCCATTTGCCAGTGAAACTGTTGATGTTCAGACATGTCATGGGGAGAAGGCTTTTCCTGAGATGTGGCAAAAGTTTCATTAGATTAGATTCCCTACAGTATGGAAACAGGCCCTTCGACCCAACAAGTCCACACTGACCCTCTGAAGAGTAACCCACCCAGACCCATTCCCTTACCCCATATTTACCCCAGACTAATTCACCTAACACTATGGGCAATTTAGCAAGGTCAATTCAACCTGATCTGCACATCTTTGGATTGTGGGAGGAAACCAGAGCACCCGGAGGAAACCCACGCAGATACACCCTTGTTTAACAGAAAACTCAGTTTTGACATTTTATCCCAACCTCAACAGCTATAAAGGGGTGAGAGTTCCCAATTCCCTCCACCTTTTCTGTAAAATTGTGCTTCCTGACACCATCCCTGGACGGGTCAGCTGTAATTTTTGTTGGATACCTCCTTGTCTAAGAAAATTATTTTTCTCTATCTATCTCATCAGCTTTTTTAATCATCTCAATTAGAATCACCCCTGTATCATTTACATTCAAGGGAATATTTAACCCCTTCTCTATTTTGAACCCAACAATCCCTGGTGTCATTTTGGCAAATGAGTATATCACCTCCTCCAAGATTAATGGGTCCTTCCTGAGGTGAATTGCCCACAACTGTCTGAACAATTCTTAAGGAAGTCAACTAGAACTGTAATGGACAATCATAGGGTTGGTAGAGGATGATGAGGCTGACTGTGTTAAAGGCTGCAGAGAGCTTGAGACTACAAGCAATAGTACCTGTGTTTACAGATATAATTTGTGACTTAAGACCATAAGACGTAGGAGCAGAAGTAGGTAATTCAAGCCATTGAGTCTGCTCTGCCATTTAAAGAGGTGATGGGCTCATATGATAATCTCCAACTCCACTTTCTTGTCAATACCCTCAATTCCTTACTGATTAGAAACCTGTCGATCTCAGATGCAGCTAAGTTCAGTTTCAGAACATGAGAAATAGGAGCAGCAGTGGGCAATATGTTCTTTCAAGATCTCCATGATTCAATTACATCACAGTCGAATTCAAACCTCAATTCTACTTAGTTGCCATATTCCCAAAGCTTTCAGTTTCCCCAGAGTCGAAAAACTGATTGAACTTCGGCTTCAATATATTTAGTTCTTCTGGTGTTGAGAACTCCAAAGATTCACAGCCCTCTGAGTGACAATGTTCCTTCTTAACAAATTTTAATCCTACCTGACAGTCCCTTTATCCTTAGTCTATGACCCATGATCTGAGGAATCAAGCTCTCAGTATCTACCTGTCAAGCCCTCTAACAGCTTCATCCATTTCAGTGAAAAGATCACTCATTCTTCCAACTAAGAATTCTTAGGTAATCTTTCCATATAGGAATACCCTATCATCCCAGGAATCAACTTAGTGAACTTGTGTTAATGCTCCTCTAAGGTAAGGAGGCTAAAAACAGTACATAATCATTCAAGTATAGTCTTATGGTGTATATTCTAATGCATAATTTACCTGCCTTATTGTACCTGTATGTTAACGTATCCTGGTTTATGACCTATGAGGAGAGTATGAATCAGTTTCAATTGTATTCACTGGAGTTTAGAAGAATGAGGGCGATGTCGTAGAAACCAAAAAACTCCAACATGACGAAAGAAGTTTGATGCAGGAAGGATGTCCAGACCACGGATATAGTCTAAGAATATGGGGTAAACCATTTAAGATGAGATGAGGAGAAATGTCTTCACCCAGAGAGAAATTCTCAACGACAGAAAACAATTGAGGTGAAGATATTTTATGATTTCAAAAAGGCCTCTGATCCAAAACTTGGAGCCAGCGGATCAAAGGAAAGGGGAGATGTAGGAACATACTGTAAGACAGATGACATGCTGGCTCAGTGTTTAGCACTGCTGCCTCACAGCACCGAGGACCTGGGTTCAATTCCACCCTCGGGTGGCTGTCTGTCTGGAGTTTGCACATTCTCCCCGTTTCTGCGTGGGGTTCCTTCAGGTCCTCTGGTTTCTTCCAACAGACTAAAGAAATGCAGGTAGGGGGATTGCCCATTATATCCAGGGATGTGCAGGCTAGGTGGAATAGTCATTGTAAATGTCGGTTACGAGTATTGGTTTAGGTGGACTGCTCTATGGAGGGGCTGGTGTGGTTTCGAAGGGCTGAATGGGCCTGTTTCCGCACAGTAGAAATTCTATGATTCAGACCATAGGGACAAAATTAAGCCATTTGGCCCTTTGCACCTGCTTCACCATTCGATAGGATCTTGGCTGATCAAATACTCTTCATGCCCACATTCCTGCCCTTTCCCTATAACTTTTTATTGCTCTACTGAACAAGAATCTAATTATATATTCAGATTAGATTACTTAGTGTGGAAACAGGCGCTTCAGCCCAACAAGTCCACACCGACCCTCCAAAGAGCAACCCACCCAGACCCATTCCCCTGCACCTAACACTACAGGCAATTTAGCATGGCCAATTCACCTAATCTGCACATTTTTTGGACTGTGGGAGGAAACCAGAGCACCCGGACGAAACCCACGCAGACACGGGGAGAATGTGCAAACTCCATACAGACAGTTGCCTGAGGCAGGAATTGAACCCGGGTCTCTGGCACTGTGAGGCAGCGGTGTTAACCACTGTGCCATCATGCCGCCCACTTGTATTCCCTCTATACCAAGAATCATCCAAGGACACCTGCTCGAAACTGCCTCCAATGGAATAATTCTTTTTAAATAAGGTGTTTGAAACTGCTCTGAGTACTCCAAATGTGGTTTCACCAGCAGCTTGTACAGTTATAGTAAGACTTCCCTATCATACTGAAATCTTCTTAAAAAAAGGACCAACATTCCATTCGCCTTCCTGATTACCTTTCGGTGTGTTAGCTTTTGTGTTTCATGCGCAAGTACCTCCAAATCCCTTTGTGTTGCAGCTTTCTGCATTTAAATGACAGTAAAAACAATGACTGCAGATGCTGGAAACCAGATTCTGAAGTAGAGTGGTGCTGGAAAAGCACAGCAGTTCAGGCAGCATCCAAGGAGCAGGAAAATCGACATTTCGGGCAAACGCCCTTCATCAGGAATACAGGCAGAGTGCCTGAAGGGTGGAGAGATAAATGAGAGGAGGGTGGGGGTGGGGAGAAAGTAGCATAGAGTTCAATAGGTGAGTGGGGGTGGGGTTGAAGGTGATAAGTCAGGGAGGAGGGTGGGGGAAGGTAGCAAAGAGTACAATGGGTGGATGGGGTTGGGATGAAGGTGATAGATCAGAGAGGAGGGTGGAGTGGATAGGTGGAAAGGAAGATAGGCAGGTAGGACAGGTCATGGGGACAGTGTTGAGCTGGAAGGCTAGAGCTGGGGTGAGGTGGGGGAAGGGAAAATGAGGAAACTGGTGAAGTCCACATTGATGCCCTGGGGTTGAAGTGTTCCGAGGAGTTCTTCCTCCAGGCGTCGGTTGGTGAGGGAGCGGCGGTGAAGGAAGCCCAGGCCCTCCATTTCCTCGGTTGAGTGGGAGGGGGGAGTGAAATGTTGGGCCACAGGATGGTGTGTTGATTGATGTGGGTGTCCCAGAGATGTTCCCTAAAGCGCTCTGCTAGGAGGTGCCCAGTCTCCCCAATGTAGAGGAGATCGCATCGGGAGCAACAGATACAATAAATAATTTTGGTGGATGTGCAAGTAAAACTTTGATGGATGTGGAAGGCTCCTTTAGGGCCTTGGATGGAGGTGAGAGAGGAGGTGTGGGCACAGGTTTTGCAATTACTGCAGTGGCAGGGAAAGATGCCAGGACGGGAGGGTGGGTTGTTGGGGGGGGCGTGGACCTGACCAGGTAGTCACGGAGGGAACAGTCTTTGCAGAAGGCGAAAAGGGGTGGGGAGAGAAATATATCCCTGGTGGTGGAGTCTGTTTGGAGGTGGCGGAAATGTCGGCAGATGATTTGGTTTTTGCAAAGGTTGGTAGGGTGGAAGGTGAGCACCAAGGGGGTTCTGTCCTTGTTACGATTGGAGGGGTGGGGTCTGAGGGCGGAGTCAATTTTCCTGCTCCTCGGATGCTGCCTAAACTGCTGTGCTTTTCCAGCACCACTCTACTCCAGAATGCATTTAAATGATACTCTGTTCTTTTGTTCTTCCTTCCAAAATGAACTTCACATTTTCCCTCATTGTACTCCATTTGCCAACATGTTGCCCATTTAATTAGCATATCAATATCTCTCTGTAAACTGTTTATATCCCTCTCACAACCTTTTTTTTGTGTTGTTTACAAATTTGGCAACAGTAAATTTGCTTCCTTTCTCCAGGCTGTTAATTTGGAGTTGGATGGTCAACCAATATCATAATGAAAATGCAGATTCAGAGGTCAAATGGCATGCTTCTACTCCTATTTGCGATATCCCCTCTATGAGTGTGGTATAATGAGATTTTTATCAACTATGATGATGTCACTGATCACATAATTCTGACATCCGTAGGAGATATGTTACTGGTCCAGAATGAGTGTGTCTTAGAGTTTGCACGAGAGAACTGTTTTTGATAACCTAGATGTAAATAAAGGAGTTTGACAGTCCATAAAGAGTTGAACCACCTTAAGAATAATATATGTTCAGACACCTGCAGCCCAGAGATACATCAAACTTGTATCTCAGTGAAAAGAGAGCAGTATTGGCTTAAAGCACAAGACACAGCATCCTCTAAATATCAACATTTGCAAATGACTTATCTTTTTAAAATTTAAATGCTAGATCTGGTTACTCAGCTCTTTGTTAATAGTTAATCGGTATAATATTCTCGAGGATGGATGGAGAACATTTTACATCTTTACTGCACCGTGAGGAAAGCGAATCTTGAAAACTATCGTTTCTTGACGCTTGTTGGTTTTTATATTTATGTCCTCTGGTCTGACCATGTTTTCAATAACTCACTTTCATTCACATTAACCTTTCACCATATTAAAGACCTGAATAATGACCCTCTCAATCTTTTCTGAATTGAAAACAATCAGAATTCTGTCAATCTGTCCTCATAACTCTTTGATTACTGGCTTAATACTCTATAAAACCTTTTTACTTGCTTGTAATCTCCTTCAGTTTTGCTGATATCTTGTTCTACTTATCCTTTCATCTCACCTAAAATGCACTCACCATAACATCAGTACTTAATTTTTATAATCCTCTTTTTTCACCATTTCCTGGCCTTAGTTACTTCACCAAATCCCCTCAAAGTCAGCTTCCAATTGCTCATGCATATTTTCTATCCCTGTTCAAAGAAGATACATGTATTCTTTAATAAACCTGTTCAGAGATGCTATGACACACTTCTGGAACAGGTAGGGACTTGAAACTAGCTCATCTGATTCAGAAATAGAGATGCCACCACTGTGCCCCCTAGCTTCCCCCCCCAGTTATACATGCAATGATGTGGCCAATGAAATCAAGAAGGTGTTTGATAAGGCAAATGTAGAGAAAATGTTTCCACTGCAGAACTAAGCTAAAACATGACAAGCAATAATAGATCCAATCAAGAATCTAGGAGAAACCTCTTTTCCCAGAGATCAATGAGAATGTGTAACTTGGAGTAGCTCAGGCAAACAGTACAGGTGCACTTAAGAGGAAGCTAGATAAACCACGAAAGGATATTAGAAGGTTATTCTGCTAGAATAAGTTGAAGAGTGACAACAATAGTTGTCATAGAATCATAGAATCCCCTCAGGGTGGAAACAGGCCATTCGACCCAACTAGTCCACAGTGACCCTCTAAAGAACAAACCACCCAGAACCATTCCCCTACCCTATTATTCTACATTTACCCCTGACTAATGCACCTAACCTACACATCCCTGAATACTATGTGGAATTTAGCATGGCCAATTTACCTGATCTGCACATCTTTGGATTGTGGGAAGAAACAGGAGCAGCCAGAGGAAACCCACGTAGAAACGGCAGAATGTGCAAACTCCACACAGTCGGCCAAGGGTGGAATCAAACCCAGGTTCCCTGGCATTGTGTGGTCGCAGTGCTAACCACTGAGCCACTGTGCCACCCCTTGTGAGTAACATTACCATCAATTTGGACCTGTTTTTGTGCTGTGCATGCTGTGTGGTTATATTAAGAGATTAAATTGCTTACTTTACGAAGGGGATATAGTTTCTACTTTACACTAATCCATGCCATTCCCAGCAAAAACTTCATATCCCCTGCTATAAGTATTTCTGTTTGGTAGAGTCCATACTGAAATGTTGTAACGAGGCATGACATTGACGATTTCAATCTGCTTTAGTCAGGACTGGAACACCAGAAGTCAAACCTAGAAAAGGAACAACAACTAGAAATGAGTTCAGAGTATTTGGACTATGGTTGGCATGGAGATGCAACAGGAAATGTTAACTTTCAATCTTAGTGAGTTGATTAAACTCAGACCAGACAGGTAGACTCTGGTTGGTCAGGGTGTTGTCATGGGGATGCAGCAGTGTTTATAACACCTACCTCACTCAAAATGGTGCAATGTGTGGACATATTCTTTTTGCCTACAATGTTCAGGATCCTACGTACTTGTGTATGTAGCTTCTAACATGCACAAGTAAACCTTGCTGATGGCCAGCAGCACCAAACCAATTAGAAAATCCGAGCAGCTTATCTTCTGGAAACCAGTGTTACCTGGTACCAGTCCACAGTGATAGAACCAGATCCTGGTGTAGATACTGACCTGCTCTCACATCACAAGTATGTTCCAGTACAGGCATCAGAAAATGCAGACAGTTGCACTTGCTTGGCCACTGGAATCAAGAGTTGAAAAGTGTGACACTGGAAAAGCACAGCAGGTCAAGCAGCATCTGAAGAGCAGGAGAGTTAACCTTTTGGGCATAAGCCCTTCATTCGGATGTGATGGGGGGAAAGGGGGCTGAGAGACAAATAGAAGCATGGGGATGGGGGTGGAGGAAGGTAGCTGGGAAGGCAGTCGGTAGATGCAGTTGGGGGTGGGGGTGATAGGTTGGAGGGGAGGCTGGAGCAGATAGGTGGAAAGGAACATGAACAGGCAAGATGATTAAAGAGGGCAGTGCTGAGTTGGAGGATTGGATTTGGGATGAGGTGGAGAGAAGGGGAGATTAGGAGACTGGTGAAGTCGACATAGTCCAAGGTGGACAATGAGGCGTTCTTCCTCCAGTCATCGGGTGACTTGGATATGGCGGTGGAAGAGGCCCAGAACTTGCATGTCTTTGGTGGAGTTTAGCATGTGCCCTTGACCTACAAATTGAATGATAAAAGCATAATTCATAGATTTTATGGTTGTAACCCTTATTGTGTCTTCAGATTTCTTCAAATGATGTTCCAAAACACTGCTCTGCTGCTAAATCTACAGGAGCTATGGGTGTTGGACCAATGAATGTAACTCCAATTTATAAGCAGAGTTCGCCTGCCTTTGCAGCCGCTCTGCTTGAAGATCATTTTCATTTATTCTTTTGAAAGTTTAAAAGGCTTCTGTGATAGCAGGATTTTATACATTTGCACTGTGATTAATGATGCTGAAACGTACCATTAATCACACTGTGAAAATTGACTTGTTAGTGCCTCATAATTGAGTAAAAAAAATAATTGTGGCACAAAGCGCACCAACAACTTTCATTTGCACTGACACCACACTAACAAAGTCCCAAAATGTACATTATTAGCTCGAAAAATAAAATCAGGTGCTGTGCAAGTCTAATGGTCCAGATAGATTGGAAATGTTATAATGACTAGTATTGTATTGTGAGGCATTCTTGCAAAGATATACTTTGGGGATTATAGGAAATGGTGCATTCCAAAATGGCTGAGAGTTATTCATAATATAACCTCTAGAAATAGGTGTCAATTACGCCATTAACCTCTGAAATTGTACATTCATTACACCAGCCACCTATGTAAGAATGCTAGGTAATGAAGTGTGAATGTGGGCCATTAAGCATACAAAGCTGTAGCTTGCCGTCCACATTGAAGCAAAGAAGTCAATTAAAAATAGTTGCAGATGGTTCACGGGTGTCAAGAAACTAAGGAGCTTTGGGTCTTGAGGTACTGCTGCCATTAAGAAATCATGACAATGGGACTGTCCTCATGCCTTAACTGTGAATTGCAGCATACCAGAAGCATATGCATAGTTAATGCATATATATTATATATATTCCTCTACACACATATATATGTATGATGTTTAAGATACATTAGTCTTCACAGGGCTGGTAGTACTCCAAGTCCAGATGTGGGCTCCCCCAGTACCAACCCAAAGCTTCAAGCAAAAACATAAATTGCTGGAATAGGTCAGAAGGTCAGTGGAGAGAAAACGGAGTTCATGTTTTGAGTCCAGTGACTTCTTCAGTGAGAAAGCACAACATTTACATTACCTGGCGAGTCCTGGCCAAGATTTATCCCTCAACCATAACCCAAGACAAGTTAAAACCAGAAAATGCTGGCAATATTCAGCAGGTCTGATAGAGTCTGAAGCATGAGAAACATATTTAGTATTTCCAGGTTCTGATTAATGGTCGCAATTCTCCATGTTCCTCTTCACAGACACTGCCAGACGTGGAGTGTTTCCAGCGCTTTTTGTTTTAATCTCAGATTCTTGACATTCTCTGGTTTTTGCTTCTGTGTCAATCGAGTTAACTGGTCATTTTCAGATTGTGGGCCTCCCTAGTCACAAATTGACTATTCTGCTGATCTACGTTACAGCCTCAGAAATATATCTCTGGCTGCAAAGCCCCTTTGGGATGCCTTGAGGTCATAGAATGGGTTAAACAAATGCAAGTGTTCTCTTTAATGGCACAATTCTGAATTCAGCCTGCCGACTTTTTGCCCTTACCATATTTAGTAGCTCTCTGTTGAGTCCCGCATTCCCCATTCTTTCCACCTTTTTTTTCATTTTCTTTCTTTTTCTCTCTGTCTGGAAATAATAGAAGAACGTTAACTATTATCAGATGTAATGAGATGTATCTCTTATGAGGAGTAAGTTGCCCGATCTGACACAGAATGCAAATCATTTTTGTATTTTAGTTATTTGATTTAAGCACTCCCCTGCTGTGTCGAATCTGCTGAGAACAGAAATGTGTTCAGTCAAGTGTGAGTCTGCTCTAGTGCAGCATGTTGTAGTGAATGCTAAACGGGATCACTGTTGGTTAATAAACAGTCTCTGTTTTACTTATCCAAACTTGGGATTTCATTTCAACTTAGAAAGGGAGGGGATGCTCATTTACACTGGTCCTTTGGGAGTGCTGCCTTATTAGAGGTAGCGTCTTTTAGATGACACTTTAAAACAAGGACCTCTCAGGTGGACACACAAAAATAATCCCATGCCACTATTTTAAAAGAGAACAGCAAATTTCTCCCCAGTGTCTGAACTGTGCTGAGCTAACACCATGAAAGCACTTGATCATTTATCATCCTTCAGCGGTAGAAACTAGCTGTGTGCAAATTGGTCACCATTTCACTCACTGTACCGCAGTGATGAATGAAGTACTTCATTGGTTCTGAAGCACTTTGGTTCTGATGTCATGTAGGCTGCTATATAAATGCAAATTCTCGCTTCCCTGTGTGGAGCTGGGACTTCTCTTTCTTTCTCTGGAAATAACAGACTGTTGGGAAATAGCAAGCAGCCACATCATGATGTCTTCCCAGTACCAGGCACGTTTCCTGGATTGATGGGAGCAGGAAAAGAAGTCTGCTGGCCAGGGGTGGACTTCCTCACTCCAACCGATAAGGGGTCATTAACAGTGATTTGACAGATTGTTTTGAATATAGTAGAGGACATGAAGCTTTAGCTGTTTGCCATCTGTAAACCTGATGAAGGGTTAATGCCCAAATCTTCAATTCTTCTGCTTCTTGGATGCTGCCTGACCTGCTGTGCTTTTCCAGCACCACACGTTTTGACTCTGACCTCCAGCATCTGCTGTCCTCACTTTCTCCTCCATCTGCAATGAAATGCCAGGCAAGAGCACAGAGGGAGTTGGTAATTGCCCAAAACAGACAGGGATTGAGCAGCGCAGAGTTTACAACCAGAATGGCTCAGAATTGCCTTTGGAACAGCAGTGCACTGGTCAAAGATGTCACTGTGCTGAGAACTGCTGTAGAAGCCAGCAACTGGCAGAAATTTTCTCAGGGTGCCCATGGAAAGCACAGGCAAGACAAAGACAGGAGGAGGGATGCCAGTGACATTGCCCAAAGCTGGGAGTTGCAGAGAGAGAGAGAAATGGCTGCCCTGCATTCAGAGATCAGCTTCTCCATCAGTGAGGAGGGTGAGAAGAAGGAGCTTTACACCCCACATAAGAATGGGGCTGCAGCGGGCAAAGGAGCACAACTGCATGGCACTGTGGTGGCACATACACATAGAGGGTGCATCAGAGTAGGATTCAGACAAATGCTCAAAGGGAAGGTGTTATCAAACAGTTTGGAGATGAAGAAAACAATTCAGCTTCAGAGACCTCTCGAGATCATCTGTCAAAACAGGCCGTCATTGACCGGTCCCACACTTTGGAAGAGGAGTTTGGGTTCCTGGGATGGAAGGGGACACCATTGGCTTTGGTAATTAAGGTGATCGTGTTACTACCTTTATTGCACAGGGTCATCCTAGGAATTGAAAGGGGATATTTGAGGGACTTAGCAATCTACTCCCCGTCTCTGCATCAGATATGGGATGATGCCTTGAAGGCAAGTGCTGGGGAGTGCACAAAGTTCCAGGCTGATAATACACATTAGGCTGATAAGGGAAACCAGCTTCAGAGCCAATGGCAGGAATCTCTCTGCCAAAGGGCTTGCAGACTGTGAGCATGTAGCTCGCTCAGTGCCAGCCAGGGTTCTTCTAAGAATCGAGAGCAAATCAGTTCAAATGAAAGGACAAAGAAGAACATAGAACAGGCCCTTCAGCTTTCCAAGCATGCGCTGACACATTAAAACTGTCATTAACACACACCTTCCACACTAAAATGTCTTCACTTACAGGATCCATATCCCTCTAATCCTTTCCTAGTCATGTATTCCTCCAAGTGCTTCTTGAACGCTACTATTGTGTTTGCTTCCACCACTTCCTCTGCCAGCATGTTTCAGGCACTCATAACCTTTGTATGAAAAACATGTCTTGCATATCTCTTTTAAACTTCCCCCACCTTGGACCTTCAAATCGTGTCCTCTAGTAATTGACCCCTCTAGCCTGGGAAAAAGCCTCATACTTGCCACTCTGTCCATGCCATTCACAATCTTATAAATTTCTATCAGGTCACCCCTAAACCTCCTGCATTCCAACTTTTCTTCATAGCTAAATTCCCCCATACCAGGTAACATCCTGGTAAACCTTTTCTGTACTCTCTCTAAAGCACCCACATCCTTCTGGTAGTGTGGTGACCAGAACTATATGCAATATTCCACGTGTGGCCGAACTGAAGTTCTATAAAGCTGTAGCATAACTTGCCTATCCTTATACTCAATGGCCCTTCCAATGAAGGCAAGCATGTCATAGTCTCTTTTTACTACCTGCGCTACCACCTTCAGTGATCTGAGGACCTGCACACCCAGATCCCTCTGCATATCTATACTCCTAAGGGTTCTGCCATTCACTGTATAATTTCCAACTGTACGTGATGTTCCAAAATGCATCACCTCACATTTGTCCGGATTAAACTCCATCTGCTATTTTTCTGCTCATGTCTCCAACTGATCTATATGCTGCTGGCTCCTCTGACAATCCCCTCACTACCTGCAACTCCACCAATCTTTGTATCCTCTGCAAACTTATCAATTAGACCAGCTACATTTTCCTCCAAATCATTTATGTAGACCACGAACAGATGCCGAGATCATTTAGTTACACAATAAAAGCCTTAATGTTTAGATTCTGGATGGCAAGGCAACTACACTGAGGTGTTGGCTACTCAATAGAACCCTGACGCCAGAAGAAATATACAGCTGAGCAATGCAAATTATGCTTTAGATATCTGCACTGTTCTGCGGGAGAAGATGGGGAGGGTGAAAAGGGAGGAGTGTTATTCAGTTCTGAATCTTGAAGGTCTCCTGTGTGTGGGGCTTTGCTGCACAGCCTGGCAGAGCAGTGGAGGAGTAAGCTGCCATTACCTATCTCATATACACATTTCATGTTAACTCACTGTGCATGAGTCCTTCGTGACCCTCAAACATGTCACCGTCATCATGTGATACAATACAGGCCAGACCACTTGCCATCATGCATTCCCCTCACCCTGCCAGGTCTCAGAATTCTTCTGGCACTGTACCTATGTTCTTTCCCCTCAGTTGCTCACATTCAAGGTCATCTTCAACCAGTTCTTCTTCACAGAATTGTTACAGTCTAGAAGGAGACCATTCAGCCCATTCTGTCATTCTGTCCTGACTGTGTCTTGAGCATTTACTTTTGTGACAATCCCCTGCCTTTTCCTAGTAACCCTTCATGTTGGGTCTACGTAAATAATCTTCCACTGACCTTTTGACCTCAACTGTACCTGCCCCCACTGTGCATCCTGGGAAGATATTCCAGACCCTAACTGCTCATGCAAAAGGATTTTTCTCACCTCTCATTTATGCCGTTTGCAAAATATTTTAAAACTGCATCCTCTGATTCTCAATCCATTCCTGAGTTGGATCAGTTTCTCTCTGTCCAGATCATTCATGATTTTGAAAACTTCAATCCAATCTCATTTATCCTCCTCCTCTCCAAGGATGACCATCCCAGCCTCTCTCATCTATCCTTATAGCTGATCATCACTAGAACTATTCTAGTCTACAGCAAAATGAAATGAAAGCCCCATGAGTCCCAAAAGGCTGGTCCCTCATTAGTTAAAAAGAAAGTGTCTCCATGGTGACCTCAGCTGGTAGGGGAGCTGAACCCACATTGTTGACATCATTAACCAGCTGTGCAGTCAACCAAAGCTACTTGACTTCTTTCATGATCTTGGCTGTCTTCCTCCCTCCACCTTTTAGGGAATATAATCTTCCTTCCTCCCGAAGCATCTCTCCCACCACCTGGAGACATCACAGAAAGATGGTGCCAACTTTCCTCCACTCCACTGCTTTGCCTTGCAACCTCTCTTCACCCTTCTCTGTGAACGTGCCTGTATGATGACTGCAGATGACCCTTCAAAAGATGACAGCCTGCGCAAACTCCCAGGGGCCTCCTGTCATTGAATAGTCTGTACCACATCATGTCAGTTATCCATAGAACCAACCCCATGTGATGGTGTGTGACCTAGAGTGATCTGGATGGAGGTACCTCAAGCCAATCAGCAAAATCCAGTTAGTCCATGGACAATTCGTCTAATACAATAAAAGTCAGGCTTTTCTCAATAGACCATTACAAACTCCATTTGTCACAGGTGATTAGCAATGGTATCTGGGATGAACAAATCATCACTTCCATTTCAATCATAACTCCCATTAGTCCCATGATAAAATATTATTGAGACCCTCCAATGATTTCACCGATCTGACAAAATTGGATTTGAAACCTTAACTGTGTTTTGCTGTACACAGATGCTGCCAGACCTGTTGAGATTCTCCAGCATTTTCTGTCATTATTACCAAAGGTATGACTAATTATATCAGTTTCACCCAAGTTGAGAGTGATTAAGGCATTGATAAATCCCTCAGCCAAAGACCAGGAGACACGCAATAACTGTTGAGAATTAGGGAGAGGGTGATTTGTCACTCTGGATCACAATCCAGTTACAGTCAGTTTGGTGATACACTTAGGTGGATGTTGGCTGAGAAATCTTATTGTGCCTCATTGTGAAATAACGTGGCAGAGGCCGGTATATCATCACCAAGTCACCCTTTATTTCCATATGCATAGTACTTGACAATGGTCCAGTGTCCTCAGACCCAGCTCTCAGAGTGAACAGAACCGCTGTTACTTCGATCTATTTTTTTTCTTTTTTTTTCTTTTTTATGTTTTATTTTTTTCTTTTTTTTTCTTTTTTCTTAACCCCCACACTACCGCCTAAGTGCGGTAGTGCTTATTTTTTTTCCCAGCACCCATGGTGTGTGTGTGTAGATGTGAGACACAGTGAAAGGACACAAAGTGCACAGATCTTTATTCAATTTCCACCACCACGAAGATAGGAAAAACACCCGGGTGGCCAGTGTCAAGCACTGCCCTTCAAACCACAGGGCAATGCTGTGTGATCAAAACAGTGAAGGGGAGGGTAGGGACTAAATCAAAATAGAGTTGGAGGGAGAAATGATGCACTCCACTCCCTGCGGCGCCCACCTCTCCCTGAACGACTCCAGGGTGTTGGTGGACACCGCGTGCTCCTTCTCCAAGGACACCCGGGCACTAACGTAACCCCGGAAGAGGGGCAGGCAGTCGGCCCTAACGACCCCCTCCACGGCCCGCTGCCTGGACCTGTTGATGGCCAATTTGGCCAGGCCCAGGAGCAGACCCACGAGGAGGTCCTCGGACCTGCCCTCCCTCCTCCGTACCGGGTGCCCGAAGATCAGGAGCGTGGGACTGAAGTGCAGCCAGAAACAGAGGAGAAGGTTTTTGAGAAAATCAAAAAGGGAGTGCAAACGCCCACACCCAATATAGACATGGTCCATGGACTCCACAGCGCCACAGAACAAGCAGTTGGGCTGGGAGTCCGTGAACCACCGCAACCTGCGGTTGCAGGGGACTGCTGCGTGTAGCACCCTCCACCCCAGATCCCCGAGAGAAAGGGGGAGGACTCCCGCGTAGAGAGCCCTCCACTGGGGATCCCCACCGCCCGGTGGCAAATGGGCACGCCAAGGCGTGTCCGGACGGTGGATGAGGGAGAAGAGGTGGACGGTGTGCAGCAGCAGTCGATACAGGGTCTTCCTTTTTATATCCCTTAAGGGGACAAAATTAAAATTCCGGAGGCGGCTCAGGTTGTGGGGCACAGGCTCCCGCGGGAAGTACGGGACCTTGGGGCCAATGTGAAATTCCGTCCGGGCCGGGGTGAGCGCGGACGGGATCCCACCGCACACCTGAGCGTCCTCCAACTGGTGCACTACATCGGGTCCGAGCACCGCCGTTTTAAGGCGTCGGATGGCGGTGGCCACGTACCGGACGTCTACCGCTGCCCAGCTAGCTATGTCCTGCGGCAGCGTCCAGCCCAGGCCCCCGGCACCCAGCACGTCCCCGACCCTGGTCGCCCTCGCCGCCACGGCCCTCCCCTCCGACAGCCACTCGAACCTGCGAGTACGGAGGTGCGGATTCCTGAGCAACGGCTCCCTGACGACAGCCGCTACTCCAGCCGGAGGGTAGGCGCGACGCGATTCGACCATGTTCCAGACAGTGATCAGGTCCTGGTAAAAGACAGGCAGCGCCTTGAGGGCGACCTCCAAACCGTCGCGGTCGACGAACAGGAGCTGCGTGTCGTAGTTGAGGTTACGCACCTGGCGGAAAAAATACGTCGCCAGGGCGCACCACCTAGGAGGAGGCTCGACGTAAAGGTATCGCCGCAAGGTCTGAAGGCGGAACGTCACGACCTGGGTGCGGACGCACACCAGCGACTGACCGCCCTCCTCGATAGGGAGACTCAGAACCTGCGCGGCGACCCAGTGCATCTTTTTGTCCCAGAAGAAGTCGACCAACGTTCTCTGGATGTCAGTGACAAAGCCAGGAGGAGGGACCAAAGTGACCAGCCGGTACCACAGCATGGCGGCCACCAGCTGGTTTATGACCAGCACTCGACTCCTGTAAGATAGCACTCGGAGCAGTCCTGTCCAGCGGCCTAGGCGAGCCGAGACTTTGGCCTCCAGCTCCTGCCAGTTGGCCGGCCAGGATTCCTCAGCCGGGCTGAAGTAGACCCCCAGGTAGAGGAGATGGGTGGTACTCCAGCTGAACCCCCGTAACTCCTCCGGCAGAGAGTCCACCCGCCACGGACCGACCAGTAGTCCGGAACACTTGGCCCAGTTGATCCTGGCGGAAGACGCCGCAGAGTACACGGCCTGGCACTCGCGCATCCTCCCCAGGTCAGCCGGGTCGGTGAAAGTGAGGAGCACGTCATCGGCGTATGCCGAGAGGACCACCCCCGTGCCCGCGCCGCGCAGTACCAGCCCCGACAACCTCCTCCGCAAGAGACGCAGGAAAGGCTCCACACACAGGGAATACAGCTGGCCAGACAGGGGGCAGCCTTGACGCACTCCTCTCCCGAAGCGAAGGGGCGCCGTCAGGGACCCGTTAACTTTAACCAGACACTCTCCGGCGGCGTACAAAAGTCGGATCCGGGCGACGAACCGCGTCCCGAACCCGAACGCCCGCAGAGTCCCGAGCAGGTACTCGTGATCGACCCTGTCGAACGCCTTCTCCTGGTCGAGAGACAGGAAGGCGCTCGGCAGACCAGCCCGTCGACAGAAATGGATCAGGTCCCGGACCAGGTGGACGTTGTCGTGTATCCTCCGGCCCGGGACCGTGTAGGACTGGTCCGGGTGAATCGTGTGGGCCAGCACGGAAGCCAGGCGAGAAGACAACACCCTGGCGAAGATTTTGTAGTCCGTGCTGAGGAGGGAGACCGGACGCCAGTTCTTTAAGGAACGAAGGTCCCCCTTCTTTGGCAGCAGGACGATGACCGCCCTGCGCCAAGAAAGGGGCAGCTGTCCGGCATTTAGACACTCCCCCAGGACCTGTGCGTAGTCGTTCCCCAGGACGTCCCAGAACGCCCTGAAGAACTCCACAGTCAGCCCGTCCAGCCCCGGGGTTTTGCCCCTCGAGAGCCGGTCGAGGGCGCCGGTCAGCTCCTCTAAAGTGACGGGAGCGTCGAGCCTTCCGGCGTCCTCCGGGCTGAGCTGCGGCAGGTCCTCCCACAGAACTCTGCGAGCGTCCTCGCTGGACGGATCCGGAGAGAACAGAGCCGTGTAATAGTTTCGGACGTGGGCCCTGACGCCCTCCGGATCCGAGACGAGGGGCCCGTCATCGGCCAGCAGCACAAGGAGCTGCTGACGGGTGCCGCGCCTTTTTTCCAGCGAGTAGAAGAAGGGGGAGCCGCGGTCCAGGTCCTGCAGGAGCTGGATCCGCGACCTCACGTACGCGCCCCGAGCCCCGACGAGCTGCAGGTCCCGGAGCGCGGCCTTCTTCTCTTCGTACACCCCGCGCAGGGCCGGGTCCGCGTCGGGCTGACCGAGGCGTGATTCCAGGTCGAGCATCTCCCTCTCCAACTCCACGATCCTGGATTTCCGCCTCTTGGTCGACCCCCTCGCGTACTCCTGACAGAAGACGCGGACGTGAGCCTTGCCCACGTCCCACCATAGCCTCAGGGAGGGGAAGCTTCCCCGCTTCCTTCTCCAGCCGGCCCAGAAACGACGAAACGAGTCCCGGAACCGCTCGTCCTCCAGCAGCAGGTTGTTAAAGTGCCAGTACGCGGAGCCGAGCCTGGCGCCAAACGGAAGGAGTTCCGCCCACACCAGGTGATGGTCCATGCACGACACCTGCCGCGTGGAGGCCTTCGGAAAACAGGAGGCGTACGCCCGCGAAACGTACAGGCGGTCGATTCTGGACGCCCCGACCCCAGGCATCACGAAGGTGAAGGCGATGGAGTCGGGATGGAGATTCCGCCAGACGTCCACCAGGTCGAAGGACTTGACCAAGTCCCCCAACCTCTTCCCCGACGCACAGCCAGTGCGGGCACCGCCGTGGTCCCTGCCCTCGAGGACGCAGTTAAAATCTCCCCCGAGGACGACGCACTGGTTCTCGTCGATGGAAGCCAGATGAGCGGACAGTTCTTGGAAGAAGCTCGCTTGCCTCGGCCCGGCCAGGGGAGCGTATACGTTCACCAAGTGAAGCACCGCGCCCCCCAGCCGAACCGTCAGGTGAAGCAAACGGCCTGGCACCGGCTCCCTGACCCCCAGGATCTCCGGCTGAAAATGCGGGGCCAACAGGATAGCCACCCCGCCAGATCTGCGGGTGAGGTGACTCATGTAGACCCCCCCTCGCCACTCCAGGAGCCAGGTGGCTTCGTCTCCCGGGGTAGTGTGGGTTTCTTGCAGGAAGCACACCGCATACCTCCCATCCCGAAGGACCGAGAGGGTCTGGAATCTGCGCTGTGACTCCCTGCTGCCGTTGATGTTGAGGCTGGCTATAGTCGTCTCCATGTCGGAAGCGTTGTGCTACCACCACCAGTACAGTTTAAAAACAAATACAATTACTGGGAGGACGAGGGAGGGGCACAGGAGTCCCTCGCCCTCATCAGGAGTGCCCCCAGGAAGTTCCTGACTCGCTTTCGCTCGTTGACGTCGAGCCCAGGCGCCTGGCGAGCAGCGTGGGCCGACCAATAAACTTTTTCATAAGAGCTCCAGCGGTCGAGAGCCAGTTGGGCTCTATCCCGGCGACCTCGAGTTTCCTCGACAAATTCCCGGAGTTCCTCAAGGGGGATGAGGGGGAGATCGGCGGGGGGCACCTGGGACTCAAAAACGTCACTGCAGACAGAGTCCGCGTCATCCCCGGTGTCCGCCACCGACCCCGAACCCTCCTCCGGGAGGTCGCCCTCGGTCGCCGACCCCTCCCCCACCGAGAGGATGGGGGCTGGTCCGGCGCCGCCAACAGGCCTCGAACCCCCGGCGACCCCACCCCCAGGGTCACCGGCGGTACCTTCCTCGGCGCACCCCGTCCCGGAACGCCCCGAGTTCGGGTCGTCGGGCGGCGGAGGCTCGGGGCCCCGCTCCCCTCCCGACACCGGGACGCCTGGCACCTCGGGGAAAAGGTCATCCCCCAGGGCCAAGGCTCCCGGAAAAACAGTCTGGGAGGGAGGAGCGGGGATAACAGCTACCTCCCCTCCGCCGCTCGGCGACCCAGTAAAGGGTCCTTTGTCGACGCCCGCACCGCGGTCCTCATCGTTGTTGTTATTGGGCAGGTCAGGCCGCGGTGCGGGATCGTTGGGGGGTCCCGTGGGCCCGTCCCCTGGAGAGGGGCAGCGCCGCCGGCGCGCTGCAGGACTGTCTCTCCCCTCCAAGGGCCAGCCCCTCTTCCCCAGAGAGACAGGGGGGGGGATTTATGAGCCTTTTCCTCCCCGCCTGCCTTGTTGGTCATGGGGCGGGAAGCCCCTCCCCCCAGCCTTTCCCAGAATACGATTGGCTGGGGGAAGGCAGGGGGCGTGGCCAGGGTGGGGAGGGTCAGCCGTGTCACTTCCTGCCCCGCCCCTGGTTTATCAGGTGAAGGCGGGCGGGGCAGGGGCCCAGTTCCCTCTCCGGGGCCCGGAGACACGGTGGCTGCGGGAGATTGGGCAGCAGTGCCAGGGTGTGGCTGGGCGGGGCTCGGGCTCGGGCTCAGGGTCCCCCGGGCCAGATGTTGCAGAGCCCGGGGCGGGCGTCGCAGCCCCAGGGGTTTCTCCAGCGGGGCGGGGGGTAGATGTGGGGTCAGTGGGGTCAGGGTCGGGTACGGGTTCGGGGGTTTGGGGGTCAGGGTTCCCGCGCCGGGGCGACGCTGGCACGGCCGCAAGGGCTTTGTCGTGCCGGGGCGGGGCAGGCCGTGGGCTGGGTGTCGGGGATGGGGATAGGGTGGTCTCCCCGTGGGCAGGCCTGACGCGTCGCGCCTTCCTGAGCGCCTTCCGGCCGGCTGGACGCTCACCCCCCTCCCTTCCGGAGGCTGGAGGATCGGAAGCCTCCGGCTCAGGCTCCGGGGCCTGTGGTGTTGATTTTGGGGGAGGGGGAGTGGGTGCGGCGGCACCACCGTCAGCCGTTGGCGAGGGCTGGGCGGCCTTCTGGGTGGGGCAGTTTCTTCTAATGTGCCCCACCTCGCGGCACAGGTGGCACCGCACGCCGTCCGCCGTCCAGAAGGCGCGGTAGGCCGCGCCCTCGTGGAGGAGGGTAAAGGAGCCCTCCGTGACCTCCTCCCGGGCCAGGCAAATAAACACCTGGCGTCGGAAGGAGTAGATGTGCCGGAGGGCGGGGTCCTTCAGACCGAGCAGGAGCGGCTGGATCCCTGACCGGATCTCCCCCAAGGTGGTGAGGTGGGGGAGAAGGAGCTCGCTGGCAATAAAGGGCGGGACGTTGGAGATCACGACCCTCTGGGCCGTGACCTCCAGAGGGTCGACGGGCAAATGTGTCCCGCCCACAGCTAGCCCCCTCTCCACGGCCAGGTGGACCGCCTGCTCGGTCCTCAGGAAAAATACGGCCTTCCCGTACATCCGGGCCGCAGCGACTATGGCCAGTGGGCCGACCACACTAGCCATAGCCTTGCTGCAGGCCTTGATGCTCATGTTCGGGTGGGGATAGGCCTTGACCCCCAGGCGTTTTGTGAGGTGCCTGAAGGGGGTGTGGTTTGCAGCCGGGGCTGGGCCAGCCGAGCCTAAGGCAGCGGCTACCCCGCCGTAGGTGCGGCTGGGCCCCGCGACCTTCGGGCTCGCCATCCTCAGCTGCTGGTGGTGGTGTCGGGCCTCCGGCAGCAGCAGTGGTTGAAGTTGCTGGGAGAGTCCCAACCAGCGACGGTGAAGACCTGCCTCAGGTGACAACAGCAGTGGAGGCAGGCCTCAGGCGAGTCCCAGGTAGGCCCTCGGTCACTGTGGTGTGGGGCAGACCTGTTGGGGAGGGTCCCCAAGGCAAGTCCCAGGCAGCCCCCAAAATCGAGTCCCAGGCAGCGGATGTGGAGGCAGGCCTCAGGCAATAGCAGTGGTGGAAAGTAGGCCTCCGGCAAGTCCTGGGCAGTTCCTCGGTTGCAGCTGTGGTGGAGGCAGACCTGTTGGGGAAGGCCCCCAAGGCAAGTCCCAGGCAGCCCCCAAAATAGAGTCCCAGGCAGCGGTGGTGGAAGGCAGGCCTCAGACAACAGCAGCAGCAGTGGTGGAGGTCCTGGGGAGGGGCCCCAGGGCGAGTCCCAGGCAGCGATGGTAGAGACAGGCCTCAGGCAGCAGCAGCAGTGGAGGCAGGCCTCTCCCAAGTCCCAGGCAACAGCAGGGAGGCAGGCCCCAAGCAGCAACAGGAACAGTCCTCGCACAGTCACAGAAATGGTCCAATCTCTCTAGAAGGGAAGGAAACACTCGAGTGGCCAGTCACAACTCCAGGGTGTTGGTGGACACCGCGTGCTCCTTCTCCAAGGACACCCGGGCTCATACTCCTGTTTATTTTTTTTTATTTTATTAACCAAATTACAAAACAGTTTACAAAAAACAGTTAACATTTACAGCTGTTTACAACAGCAATTTTACAAGGGAGAGGAGCAGCAAAGCTAGGCACCAAACCCTACCATTCAAACAGTTTATAGGGAGATGAGCACAAACCCCAAATCCCAGTTCCACATACAAAGGTCAGCGACAATGACATTTGTACATAAAAGCCAACCCAGTTACATAAACAGTGTACAATACAGACCCAGCAAGTCCCCGTCCCTCCCACCTTCCGGCCACTCTAAGACAGCCCGCCCTATGTACCTTCCGGCTCTCGGTCCACCCCATGCCCCTTCCAGTCCTCGGTCTGCCCGCCCCGGTACCCGCCCAGGGTGACAGCGGTCAGGACGGCCTACCCACCTTCCGGCTTCACTAACCACCCTCAGCACCTTTCGACCACCTCTGGGGCAGCCCGCCCCGGTACCTGCCCGGGGTGACAGCGCTGAGGACGGCTACCTGCCTTCTGGCTCTCTGTCTGCCCCTACGTACCATTGGGCTCTCACCCACCCCGATGCGCCGTCCGGCCAGTGGGCTATCCTGGCACACCTTCCGGCCACCTCTAGGACAGCCCGTCCCCTTCCCTGGGACGACAACGTGCAGGGTAGCCCACAAGCCTTCCGGATCTCAGTCTGCCCCTACGCGCCTTCTGGCTCTCGGCTGGTCTGACACACCTTTCGACCACCTCTAGGACAGCCCGTCCCGACTACCCCTTCTCGGGACGACAGCGCTCAGAACGGCCTACCCACCATCTGGCTCTCAGGGTGACTGGCATCAGAGTGGCCTACCCACCCTCAGGCCTTCGGGACAGCCTACCAACCTTCAGGTTCACAGGATGGCCTACCCACCCTCCGGATCTCAGGGTGACAGCTTTCCAGGACAACCCATGAGCCTCCCAGCTCACAGTAAGACCTGCCAGACCCAGAGACACGCAAGACAGTGCAGCTGATAGACCCAAACAACACAAAACAGTTAATTACATAAAAACAGAGTCCTTTCTGGTCCACAGTCCAAATATAGAGTCTTCAAATATAAAGTCCATTCCCAGGAATGGAGTCCACTCCATTTCACAAGGTGCATTGTCCAAAATGGAGTCCACTCCAAACTGCAGAGTCCACCGCTAGAAAAAAAGGATCCACAACCAAGGGCAGAGTCGACTCCCGAAGGCAGCAAATACACACCCCACAGCACAGGTGTTCAGTCTCTGTGGAGTCCTGGCCCAGCCTTGGAAAACCAGGCCCACTCACAGGAACATAGTACAGGTGCGGTTAACTCACAGGGGTTTGGTCCATTCCTGAAGGCAAGGTCTTCAACCAAACTCCAGGATACAGCAATTGCTCACCTCCCAGCACGCACACACAGGTGTTCAATCTTCAGAGGCCCAGTCCCAGGGCTAGGCCTCCCCACAGGAACAGCTTCTCTAGTGAAATGTATTTCTTCCACAAGGGCTCAGTCCAACCACCAAAAACAGTGAAGACACTTACACAAAAAACAAAGAAAACTAGAGTCCAAGGGCTAAGCCCTACCACAAAATGAACATTGTCATTTTCTCAAAAAAAAGAAAAGAGAAACGAGTAACACACAGGCTGTAACCAGCCGGGGAAACAACAATCCCCTAATGAGAACTGAGTGTCACCTGAAACACATTGTGAGCATCAGGAGTTTAGAAATCAGCCCTCACGAAAAGGAATGCCAGTTAACAAACTGGCTAAATGATTCAGCCAGTTCAGGAATCAGGTTTCCCCATACTGACTGTAGCACCAGCCAGCACAGAGTCAGTCCCCTAAACTGAAGAGACTCTGAATCTCCTGTTTATATCTGTCAGTTAGGGCTCCCTTATTGGACCAGGTTAACAGCCCCAATCAGAGAACCCATACTCTATGATGTCCACCTGTCTGGCCTCGCTACAATCACCATAACTATGACACTTGCTGCCATCACAGTTCATTGACACTCTCTGTCGAGACTGACAAAGTATTTATATGCCAGGAAAGCACCTGATGCTGTGGTAATAGCCCAACAAGGAGAAAGCTCCTCCATGGACTACAAAGAGAGAAAATTAGCAGAAAGAAATTTTGAAAACAATAATCTAATCAATAGCAATATAATCTTCTCTGTGACAAATCAGTATTTATTTCACTTCTCTGCCTACACAATTACAAACCCTTAGCTCTATTTTGATCAAAACTCTCCATCACTATTCCTGTTCCAAATCATAACCTCTTCATTTCTCTCCATTTCTATTAGAGTATCTTTTTCTATCTCTGTCTCTAAACTCCAAATATCCCACAGTGGATCTGAAATGAATAGATAATTAATCTGCATTTATTCTTGGGAAGACTTGACAAGTCTGGCCATATTTGAAGAGAAAGAAAACATTAACTTGGGAGGTCATGTTGCGGCTGTACAGGACATTGGTTAGGCCACTGTTGGAATATTGCATGCAATTCTGGTCTTCTTCCTATCGGAAAGATGTTGTGAAACTTGAAAGGGTTCAGAAAAGATTTACAAGGATATTGCCAGGGTTGGAGGATCTGAGCTACAGGGAGCGGCTGAACAGGCTGGGGCTGTTTTCCCTGGAGCGTCAGAGGCTGAGGGGTGACCTTATAGAGGTTTATAAAATTATGAGGGGCATGGATAGGATAAAGAGGCAAAGTCTTTTCCCTGGGGTCGGGGAGTCCAGAACTAGAGGGCATAGGTTTAGGGTGAGAGGGGAAAATATATAAAAGAGACCTAAGGGGCCACTTTTTCACACAGAGGGTGGTACGTGTATGGAATGAGCCGCCAGAGGATGTGGTGGAGGCTGGTGAAATTGCAACATTTAAGAGGCATTTGGATGGGTATATGAATAGGAAGGGTTTGGAGGGATATGGGCTGGGTGCTGGCAGGTGGGACTAGATTGGGTTGGGATATCTGGTCAGCATGGACGGATTGGACCGAAGGGTCTGTTTCCATGCTTTACACCTCTGTGACTATATGACTCTATTAACGTTTCAGACCAAGTAACCTCTCATTAGAAGGTCTTTCCAGTATTTTATGTTTATATTTCAGACTTCCAATACCCACAGTACTTTTCTTTCATGATCTGTTTTTTTTTTGTTGAATGGTACAGATTTTATTGGTTCTTTCATTTGGATAAGGCATGGCCTAGTGGCATTATCACTAGACTATTAATTCAGCAACCCAGATAATGTTCTGGGACCTAATTTCAAATCCTACCATGACACACAGTGGAGTTTGAATTCAATAAAGAAACATCTGGAATTAATAATGATCATGATTCTGTGTTGCTTGTTCTAAGGACTCATCTGGTTCACTAATGCCATTTATGGCCGGGTCTGGCCTACAAGTGACTCCAGCCCCACAGCAATGAGGTTGTCTCTTAACTGCCCTCTGGCAATTATAAATGGGCAATAGACGTGGGCCTTGCCAGAGATTCATTCCTGAGAATGAATTAAAAAATAAATTAATTGCCAATTCCCAGCCCCAACAGTATCCAGGATAATTTTAAAACATTTTGAGATACTTTGAAGTATTTTATATACTGCAACAAAATGATTTCCCCATAAAATCAAACATATGGTAGTGTCAAGCATAGAGCTTTTATCATAAAAGGGTTGGCTCATCATGCAATGTAGCCAATAATTCTCACAAGAAGCACTTGAATGGGAATCCAAGGTTGAGGATGGGCAGAAACAGATGGGAGCAAGGGAACGAGCCAAGGTAGAGAGGAAATACAAGTGCATTGTGTGAATCGGACTTTCTCACATTATGAAGCAGCTAGAAAATTTGTGAGGCAACATATTTTAAAAATTATAATGATTGAAAATTCCTTTTAATTCAACATATTTCTTCACAATATTTCCAGAACGTACAATAATTTCTCAGTATTTCTTCGCTGTTGATACCCAGAGTGATGATTGTAACGAGGTCAGCCAGGTGGACCTCATAGTACATGAGTTCCCTGGTTGGGGCTGTTAACCTGGTTCAATCAGGGAGCCCTGGCAGCCAGAAAAACAAGAATCTCAGACATCCTGTCACTCTGAGAGCTGGCTGTGAGGGAGTTGGATCAGTGTCAAGGACTTTCCATGTGTAAATAAAGTTTGATTTATTAACAGGATACCCACCTCGATGGAGTTGTTTCACCTACATCTGGCCAAAAGCTCAAGATTCATGTCCCACTTCAGGACTTATTGGTGGGAGAAGGTGTGTCATAATCTCACGAAACAGGTTATATATCAATCTGTAATTCTTGATATACCTTTAGAAGGTGGTAAAGGAGTGAAAGTTTCCTTGACAACCAGAACTGTGTGATCACTGCTCCACAGTAGACTCCACGCACATGTTCTTGCCATGATCCTCATTCTGAGGAGTGATCTAACTATACTTGTGTATGGCAGGTATATCATTATAATATCTTTGTAATATTTCTAATTATAATAGTAATATTTCTCCCTATGTGTGAGGAGACAAAACCATAAGGCCAGAAATATATGATACCACTACTTAAAACCATTTTGGAATTCAAGACAAATCTCTTTACTCAGAAAGCAATAGGATTGTGGAACTTGCAACCCACATGTGTGCTTAAGGGGAATGGCAGAAATATTTTGGAAGGGAAGAAACAAATCGCATTTGAGAGAAAAAGGAATAGAGAGATATGTTGAGAGGATTAGAGGAAATGGGTTGGTGACAGGATTCCATGAAGTGCAAACAATTGAAAGAGCTTGTTTCTGTACCTCAAATCTGAAAATGTGTTGCTGGAAAAGCGCAGTAGGTCAGGCAGCATCTAAGGAGCAGGAGAATCGACGTTTCGGGCATGAGCCCTTCTTCAGGAATGAGGAAAGTGTGCCAAGCAGGCTAAGATAAAAGGTAGGGAGGAGGGACTTGGGGGAGGGGCGTTGGAAATGCAATAGGTGGAAGAAGGTTCCACCTATCGCATTCCCAACGCCCCTCCCCCAAGTCCCTCTCCCTACCTTTTATCTTAGCCTGCTTGGCACACTTTCCTCATTCCTGAAGAAGGGCTCATGCCCGAAACATCGATTCTCCTGCTCCTTGGATGCTGCCTGACCTGCTGCGCTTTTCCAGCAACACATTTTCAGCTCTGATCTCCAGCATCTGCAGTCCTCACTTTTTCCCTCTGTCCCTCAAATGTCCATTTTAACCTCCTGTTCACCTGTAAGAATCCTGACTGGAAAGGAAGAAGTGGTGGAAAGTAACTGGCGAATATTTCCTTCTGTTTCTTTATAGCCTGAACATTGGTCTCATCTCTGAAATGTGTCGGAGGTGAACATTTGTGTACAAAATTTGTTAGACTATTTAATGGTGTTATGAGTGACGTTTTTGCAATTGACATAGCAAACGTTTAGATGTAAATGTAGCGACCACTCATAAAAACTAGTGAAACAATAATGTTGGTTCTTTATTTAAAGAAAAGTCTATGTACAAATATTTCCTGGGAGCTGTGTAGAGCATAATTTTCTCCTATCACTGCTACTTCAAACTAACCTACAAGACATGGAATGAACAGACCATGTCCTGTTAAGGTGGGTAGTGATTGACAGTAATTTAAGTTGTGTCCTTCAAAGATAGATGCATATCATATCACAACAGGAAATGTCTGATATAGGTGCCTGACTACAGTAAGTGTGAACAGTTTACAGAGTGAAGGGTGTATTATGATGGTCTCTACTACCTATGGGACTGTTCAAACAGTACTCTTCCAAGGACAGTGAATGTTGAATAGATTGAAAGTATATTCCTAAGTGCCTTTTCAGGCACTCTCTCCAATTTCATACTTCTTTGTCTAGCTTATTGTGGCCAAGATTTTTTTGCAAGCTAGCACAGTGGTGCAGTATTCCTGATCCAACTTCTTTCTTGCTGTGGACAACTGCCAGTTCTGTGTGACGGAAATCCTGAACTTTTCCCTGCCACCTGCCACTCCATATGGCTGTATTACACATCAGTCAGTGATCAGGATGGACCATTAATCTTGATTCAGTGCTAATCAGTCCAGCTCACTCCTTTAGCTGGACAGCAGGGCTCTTGCAGGCAGTGACCACAAGTTGACCACATTTATTAGGACCCAGAAAGGTATTCACCCTTTTTATTCAAATGTGCACTACTTCATAGAGCAGCGTGGGCAAGAAATACATAAAGCAGAGACTAATCATTCAGTCAGTAAGATGATTACAAAGGGAGCTCCTCTGCTATTTAACCCCCTTTTCAGTCTGGTATGTTACAGAGCCAATGCAGTTTTAATGTCAAATAAAGTTTCCAGATGATAGCAGACCCTGAATTATGATATAACTTGGTGTCACTTTTCATTAAGGTTGAGAACCACAAAGAGGAGAAAGTGAGAACTGCAGATGCTGGAGGTCAGAATCAAAGTGTAGTGCTAGAAAAGCAAAGCAGGTCGGGCAGCATTCGAGGAGCAGAAGAGTTGACTTTTCGAGCATAAGCTCTTCATCAGGAATGAACCAGAACTGAGTGATTTTCTTTTCTCAAAAATAAAAGGTTAATTTATTGGTACCGACAGGATATTCCATGGTGATAGCTGAATTCATCTTGCAACATTGCCACGTGCCGATGACATTGTAAGCTTAAGAAGATCATTCAACAACTCACACACCCAGTGGTAAGCGCTCTTACAGTATATACTGACAGAATATGGCAACAATATGCTCACATGTTCCTCAATTGCTATTTCCAGAATTTTGTCAATGTATTCTTTTGGAAATCAGAAGAATAAGTAAAAGCCATTGGGTCCACTCTGAAACATCAACCAAGTCCACTCATGTCTCACATCATCAGTTTAGAAAAGGATTATCTGGTCTTTTATCTCATTGTTGTTTGTGGGAGCTTGCTGTGCACAAATTGGCTACTTGCTGTAGTAGAGTTCACTCTGGAAGCTGTGGCAACATGAACTTTTCCATGCCCTGTGTGAGCTCAGGAAAGTGATAGCAGACATTCTTCCACTAAATGGCTATCCCAGAAATCTCCCCAGTCCCTACTGTCTAACATTGACATGTTTCAGAAGGATTTGAAGGTGGGCAACTTCCTTGGTCATCATGTCCTGTGGTGGGATGCTATAATTGCACCACATGACCTTCTTCCAAATTGAAGGTAGTCGCGGATGGAATTCAGGCAGGAACATTTTATTTAGTGGTGAGAATGTGCAGCTTAATACCATGAAGATTCATGGAGTAGTGAATAATATAGACACATTCAAGTCAAAGCTGGATAAACACTTGGGGGAAGAAAGAATGGAAAGGCATGACAGTGGGATTAGATCAGGAGGATTTGGTGCATTACTGAATCTATTGTTTTCGGTGATTTGTTTCTGTTCAATACAAACTTTGTAGATTACATACAAGCAACTACAGTCAGTATCAAAATAGAGCTATATGTAATATTAAACTGAAAGGTCTGCCAGAACTGGTACTTGCCACTTTCAAACCCTGAAAAATTGTATATCTGCAGGGAGGTACTGGTGGGTTAACTTGGAAGCAGCTGACAACAGCTTCTTCTGGTAACAGTTAAAATATAAATACAGATACAGCCTCAAGCT
This sequence comes from Chiloscyllium punctatum, assembly GCF_047496795.1. Taxonomy (NCBI): domain Eukaryota; kingdom Metazoa; phylum Chordata; class Chondrichthyes; order Orectolobiformes; family Hemiscylliidae; genus Chiloscyllium; species Chiloscyllium punctatum. The sequence continues at coordinate 113,153,776 of NC_092741.1, forward strand.
ACATGTCCTGTGCCTTCCAGCATCAACAAACAGTTTTCAATTCAGATTTTTGTTTAAATAATTTAAGCACATTTGATCATCTGTCCCTTCAGCAACAGCCTTTGAGAATTAGCAAAATGCTGCAATTTCTATGTTACCATTTATTTTGCATTTGAGGCTGGACAAAGCTGAAACTTTTAAGAGACCTGAACTGATGACTAAAATGAACAGTTAGAGTTCATTTGGGTGTAGTGTAGTGCTAAGTCTCATGGTCAGTATACCTTTAAGAAACTTGCTCATGACATCATCACTGTATCACAGCATGTGACCTGAAGGGAGAAAGAACTCAAAAGCCATTTTGCCTCAGATCACTTGAAATATGACACTCTACTGGAAGGGTACTCCATCATTGTAATCTAATAGTTTAATTTTCACCCAGCTGCTTGTTTGCCTTAGCAATGTAATGTTTGCACATAATACTTAGCTGTAGGAAATGTTTTTTGCATTCTTCAATACCCTGATATCCATGTCCAGTTACTTATATTACAAGAGACAGCACAAGTATTGCTCTATCAGTAAAATGTGCAATTGGAGGCAAATCTACACAAAAGACTCACCTGGATATGACACTAAGCAACAAGACATTCAACCATGCAGTTCACCATTCTAGCAGTATTTATTAACCTGAGGCACATTTGCAGAAGGGGGTTTACATTACACATGACCAGAGGGATGATGGCGTGTGGTCATAGAGTCATAGAATTGTACAGCACAGAAACAGACCCTTCAGTCCAACTTGTCCATGCCAATTGTATATCCTAAATTGATCTAGTCCTGTTTGCCAGCATTTGCCCCATATTATTCTAAACCCTTCCTATCATGTACCCATCCAGGCACCTTTTAAATGCTGTAACTGTACCAGCCTCCACCACTCTGGCAGCTCATTCCATAACCTCACCACCCTCTGAGAAAAAAATGTCATTTTAGTCTCTTTTAATTCTTTCCATACTCATTTTAAATCTATGTGCTGTACTTTCGGAATTCCTCTACCCTGGGAAAAAGATCTTGGCTATTCACCCTATCCCTGCCCCTAATGATTTTATAAACCTCTTTAAGGTCGCCCTTCAGCCTCTGACACCCCAGGGTAAAAAGCCCCAGCCTATTCAGCCTCTCCCTAAAGCTTGCTATAATGGTGAGGAGGAGGGTGGTACAAGCCTGAAGTCCATCCAGATATCCCTTCCTGTCACCGGCATTTTTGTGGAGCTGGATCAGAAGGTAATCTGTGATGATTCTCACGATGGTTGAATTGCCTGGTGATAAATTTGTCTGCACGCAAACATGAAGCGTTAACAAATGGGCACAATATATTAGAGGTAGATCAGTGCCAGCACAATAATAATACAACATCTCAAAGCATTGGTGAAAGGAAGAAGAGAAGAAAATCAAAGCTAAACCTACAATTACTGTTGACTTCAAAGTCATTGTACAGAATGGTGTTAAGGATTAATAATGTCAAAGAAGGAAGGACATGCATCTATGTAGTATCTTTCACAACCACACCTCATCCTCAGTTACTTATATCTTTTTATGTGTAGTTACTGTTGCAAAGTAGGAATGCTGGTAGCTAATTTGAACACAGCAAATTCCCAGAAAGAGAAATACAATCATAGTCATATAATTGGTGCTAATGATTTTTGTTAAACTTATATTCTGAGGTGTGAGCATCTCTAATTGCTCTGGAGAAGGTAGTGCTGAGCTACCTTCTTGAATCACTGCAGTCCACGTGCTGTAGGTATACCCACAATGCCATAGAGAGGGAATTCCAGCATTTCAACCCAGTGACTCCGAAAAAATTGTGATAGATTTCCAAGTCTGCTTGGTAAGTGGAGTAGAGGGGAATTTGCAGATGGTAGTGTTTCTATGTATCTGCTGCCCTTGTCTTTCTAGATGGAAGTGGTTGTAGGTTTGGAAAATGCTATCTAAGGACCTTTGGTGAATTTCGGCAGTGTAGCTTGTAGATATACACACTGCTGCTACTGAGAGTCAGTGGTGGAGAGACTAAATGTTTGTGGACACTAAAAACAAAATGCTGGAAAATCTCAGCAGGTCTGACAGCATCTGGAAGGAGAAAAAAGAGCTGACGTTTCAAGTCTAACTGACCCTTTGTCAAAGCTAAAAAAAGGGAGAAATAGGGAGGTATTTATACGAGGCTGAGAGAAGGTTCCAGAAGCAAAGGTGATAATGACAGTGCATAGAGAGATTCTAGGGAGATTATGATCTGTGAATGACCAAGGCTGAAGCCAGTGCTATGTGAAAAATTATGGGGGGGATGGGTGAAGCAGAGGCAAAATGGAAAACAGGGGAGAAGGGTAGCAAAGGGGGAAGAGGAGAGGAAAAAGGTGATGAGAGAGTGGGGAGTGAGAGAAAGCGAGACTATCAAGAAATAAGAGGTACAGAACAGTGAAAAAAATTTTTTAAAATAAAATAAATGAAAAAAATTATGGAGCAGAATGAAAACAGAGGGGTCGAGATGGGATAATCGTCTGTGGTTGTTGAATTCAATGTTGACACCGACAGGCTGTAACGTGCCTAGTCGGAAGATGAGATGCTGTTCCTCCAGTTTGCGTTGAGCTTCACTGGAATATTGCCAAGGACAGACATGTGGGCATGGGAACAGGATTGTGTTGAAGTGGCAAGCCACGGGAAGGTCCGGGACCTGATTGCATACAGACCGAAGGTTGCAAAGTGATCACCCAGTTGGCATTTTGTCTCTCCGATATAGAGGAGACCACATTGGGAGCAATGAATGCAATAGACCAAATTGAAAGAGGTACAAGTGAAATGCTGCTTAACCTGAAATGAGTGTCTGAGGCCTTGGATGGTGAGCATGGAAGAGGTAAAGGGGCAGGTGTTGTACCTTCTGCGATTGCATGGGATGGTGCCGTGTGTGATGGGAGAGGTGTTAGGTGTGATGGAGGAGTGGACTAGGTTGTCCTAGAGGGAACGATCTCTGCAGAATGCAGACAGGGGGAGAGAAGGGAAGATGTGTTTAGTGGTGGCGCCATGTTGGAGTTGGCGAAAATGGCGGAGGATTATTCGTTGCATGTGAAGTCTGTTGGGATGAAAGGTGAGAACAAGAGGGACCCTATCGTTGTTCTGGGACGTTTGTGGACATTGTGCCAATCAAGTGGGTCACTTTGTCCTGGCTGGTTTCCATCCAAGGGTGACAGTCTAAAAATAATTGGCAGAACACACAGTGAGGAGAAAATACTTTACTGTGATCTGGAATGTGCTGCCTCAAAAGGGTAGCAGAAGTTAGATTCAATAATAACTTTTTCAAAAGGAAATTTGATAAATATATTAAAAAGAGAAAGCAAACAGCAGTGCTAAAGAGAATGGGACTAAGTGGATTGGATTGTCAAAAGTCACTGCTGTGCCATAAGATTCTCTACTTCTACAAATTGCCCTTGAGATGTATAAGATATTGACAACTCAATAGAATTTAGAAGTTTTGCAACAGTCAACTTGACTAACTGGAATGACTAACTAATGATTGAGACCAAATTTATTTTACATTCACTTGTGGGATTTGGGCACCACTGGTGAATCCAACATGTATTATTAATTCTTAATTGCCCTTGAACTGAGTGGCATGTTGGGCCACTTTAAAGGGCAGTTAGGAGTAAAGCACTGTATCTGAAATCACATGCAGGCCAGACCAGGATAAGGACCGCAGGTTAACCTCCCTAAGGTGACATTAGTGAACCAGATTGGGTTTTTAACCAACAATCATTGGCCTCGTTTCTTTTATTGACTTCAAATTTTGCCAGATGCCATCATGGGATTTGAACCTCCACCCTACAAGGTGGAATCTGGGGCTCCAGGTTACTAGTCATTATGCTACCACCCCAATGACTGTTGCAGCTCATAGTTTGTTTGAGGGTGATCACTTTATAAAGTATTGACAATAAAGTAAAGCAAAGTAGTGGATTAAAAGAATACAAGATTGCCAACATTTTTTCTAAGGATGCAAAAGTACCCCAGTAACAATCACAGTAAAAATGCCTGGCAGTCAACAGGCTAGAAAACAGTGTAAGGGACACAGGCTAATTCAGAGGCACACAACATATGATGGATGGGAGGGATGTCATCAAGACTACAAATCTAATCAGAATTCAGAGCGCAGGTGATAGCAGCAAATCTGACAGATTTAATGGGGATAAATTTGATGTTAATCATTGCAATTCAAAAGAGAGATCGGCTGATCATTGAGCTAGGAGGGAAAGATTAGTGCAAGAAGGTCATTAAGAGAGTTGACGAGTGCCCTATAGGAAGTGGGAGAAATTAAAATCAAATGCATTTCACAAAACGTACAAAGACAGACTTGACAGAGAGTCACAGGGAGCTGCAGAGCGGGGAGCAGCAGGAAAATTCACACTGATTATGAAACACAATGACGTGATGGAGGGCATGATTGAGATGAGCATTTCACAAAAAAAGATTCTTTATACACAGCAGAGTATCTGGGAATGAAGTAGCCCAGCAGCTAATGTGAACACCATAACTTGATAATGACCCGATAAGAAGCTGCTTTGTATTGATGCTGACTGAGGTGTGAATATTGGATCAGGACATGGGGAGGAGCTCTGCTGTGCTTCTTTAATATGGTGTCATGGGATCTTTTACATTTTCCCTTGAAGGCAGAAGTGCCTTGGAATTGTGCCTCCTCCAAAATGTAGTGTCTCCCTCAGTGCTGTGTTGGAGAATCATCCAGGGATTGTGTGTGCAAGCCTTGAAATGGGACTGGAATCAATGTCTTTTTGTTTGATGGAGCTTATCAGAGCCTGCAGCAGGGGAGAGAGTCCTGGTGAGAAATTATTCATGTAGTTTACAGGGGATTTGATTGATTTGGTATTTCCCCACTATGATACAAATAACTTCATCCTTTTTAAATTCTGGCTTCTATAAATTGGTATCACTCTCTTTGGTATCCAACAGTAAACAATTTATCTTCAAAGAGTCTGATCAGGTGAGTTAGCATGGCAGGAAAGGTAATAAAAGCAAAAAGTACGCGATCTAAATTTGAATATAAATAATCCATTGCCCTCTGCCAGTCTAGTGTTGTGTATGTCATGGTGCCAACCACAGAGGGGCTTGTGGTTAGGGTAGAACATGCTACTAATCCTCCTTTATACATACTTTATCATCAACATACTCAGATGCGTTATCATACATTTCTGGAACCGGTGAAACCTGAAAACAAGCCTGTCGCTCAAAAGTAGCAATACTAACATTGCAAAAATACCAGGAATTCTCCTTTTGAGTATGTTTTTAAATCAATCTGTTCTGATTCATGTCCGGGACAGGTGAGACTTGAATCTGAGTTTCTGACCCAGAGATTGAAACACTTACTGATGTACTATGAGAGTACATTCACCCTTTCTAGATTTTGTTTTAAAGAAACCCATTCAAACATATAATAGCACATGTCTGAAGCAGGTGGGACTTGAACCTTGGCCTTCTGGTCCAGAGCTAAGCACATTGCCACTGTCTATAGAATCTAAGTGTCTATCTAATTAGCAGTAACAGAGAATGAGTGACTATTGAACCTTAACAAAAAGAATCTTTTTTTCACACAGCAATATCTCATTATTGCACAATAGCTAAAAGTACACGTTTCTATATTGACTGGTTAGGCATAATTCCAACAGAAGAAACATATGTCTCCATTGAGTCCTCATGCCAGATTGCTTTTCCTCACTCAAGGACTGTGGGACATCATCAGATTAGGTGGAGTTTAAGACAATCCCAACATAACTTTTTCAGAACCATGACTTTATGGATTAGTGCAGATTATATATATGCCCCAGTAGTAGGGAATAGTGTATGGAGAACCAAAATCAACAGGAATGTGGATACATTTCAATTACAAAGAAATAATTATACTGATGTGTTTTTAAACCAACACACTTCCTATAAAAATCCTTCTGTTGAAAGGAGCATGCCTCATCATAGGCTACAATAAGTCTATAAATTTACGGCCCATTTATATATTTCAGCAGCTCCAATTGTACACAATACATGGGAAGACAACTATTTAGAACATCTTCAGTTCTACACTGAGAAATATCTTTAATAAAGCATTTCAAAACAATGTGTTTGAGGTATCCTTTGGAAAACTGTGTCAATGGTTTGCACATGGAATGTATGGAGTTTAGAGGTTGGAAACAGGCTATTTAAGGAGGTCATTAAGAGTTCATCACCTGTCAAGCTTCTTCATCCCACCTTTCTTCATCCATCAGTTCTTTCTGTCTCTGTCCTAGGTTTGCCAAACTTCCCCTAAAATGCATCAATGTTAACACAATCATTTCACATAAACGCGAGTTCCACCTTCTCGCCACTCACTGTGTTCAAGTGGTTTTTTTCTGAATTCTTGCCTGAACAATATCTGAATCATCTATGAACATTCAATTTCTACGAGGGTAGGATGTTTGTGACAGTCTTGGGAAGTTCTTGTCATTTGTTGAATTCTATACGCTGTGCCGCTGCTGTGTCACATAACTGGTGCAGAGGAACTGGCATTCCTGAAGAAGGGCTGATGCCCGAAACGTCAATTCTCCTGTTCCTTGGATGCTGCCTGACCTGCTGCGCTTTTCCAGCAACACATTTTCAACACTGCAATTAAAGTTAAGGAGGCATTAGATTCAGCAGTCTCTGTTTTTCTAGCAGCATAGGCAGAATGAGCAGTGGCTGCTGAGAGAGCAATCACCTCCCAGTGCTCTTTGCCACGTGGAAGCTGGCCTCCTCCATGCTGTGTGGTAACTTCAATAGGCTGGCGGGTCAGATAAGCCCACCTGCACTCTTCTATATGTGTTGTGGAAAGATCACCCAATACTCTGAGAAAATTATCAGGAGATGCAGAAAACCCTTCACAAAGTTAAACTTGTATTTGCAAATACAAGCTGTGGCAATCAGAAAATGTCTTTCCTGTCTGCCTTCCCCCCTCTTGAGCTTTTTCTGTTTATACTTGTCTAGTTCCCGTGCTTATCTGGTAGCATTAGCATAACCAATCATACTAGCTTGCTTTCTAAACTAATCATCTTCTGCCACACCGGTCTACTGCTTACACTTAACCTATCACATTATACAACCATCATCACCATTTGCTTGTCTATCACGTGATTAAACTATCCTATCAAAGTGTGCTACCATTATTTGTTACCTGAGCCCTGTAACATGATCCTATACATGCATTACACCACTAAGTTACCTACATAACTGCCAAATTAACTTCTATGTATTCCATTTTCCCCAATTTGAGACCTACTGTTCTCACATAGAGAAAGAATACAATGAGGCTGGATATACAAAGACCAAATCGGTAATTGCAGCCCTGAAAGCGGGAAAAAAAATTCCAGTTCTCAAAGGAGTCTCCCTCCATTCCTGGAATCACTCGGCCAAAAACCCATCCCACAATAGCTAGAACAGGAAAAAGGACCCAAGGACCTCGCATAATCTAAGCGCACATGCAACACACGCAATTCAGGCGTCTTCATCTGGACAAGGCTTCAGCACTTCAACAGATAGCAGATCATAGTAATAGAGTGTTGGAACCTTAGCAGAAGAGGGAGTTGGTCCAGAATCCATCGGAACAACAGGGGACTGTCGCACAGCAAGACACACTAAAAAAGACTTAATAAGAGGTATAGCATAGCAAAAGACAAATGCAACAATAATCAGCATTTGACCATGAACAATCCCAACCTTGGTGAACCAAGCTCCACCTTCTCCCCACCCCCCCCCCCACCCATCCACCCAAAACGCTATCCAACCAGTCAGAAAACCGATGGCCGGACCCTGCATTCTCCTTAAGTTCTTCCATAAATCCCTTAGCTTATCCATCACCTTAGTAAACGATCCCTCGGGGCTAGTATTATTGGGTATGAAAGTACAGCAATGTTCCCAAAATATTACATAGACACCACCTTTCTCAGCCAACAGCCAGCCCAAGGTCTGCATCTCACTGCTCATCTGCTCAGCCCTGCTGACAGGGCATCATCAGTGTAATTAATAAATCCCTGCTGGTTGTAATAGATATAATGAATCCATTCAGCAGTTTTGCTAACACCAATGGCAGAGATAAGTGCTTCCCAGCCCATGGCAATCTAATTTCTGGCCTTGAACTCATTAGGGATGCCCCTTGGCTGACCTATACCATTAATTTGTATTGCTGGATCAGGGACACACTCCTGTTTAGGACGGTGCGGTCGATTGTTATAGAGTGTCAAAACGGGCCCGTGGTGACACGACAATCTCATGGAGGAGAATCACATGGGTGCAGACACCATCCCAGTCAGAGGGAAGCATCAGACACAGACTCCTTCCAGGCCACACAGCCACCAGGTATCTGCCAAGGGAACCTGTTAACAATTCATGACAAACTCTTGTTGTATCGCACTGGCACCAAAAGGTGTGGCAGTCATAACATCAAGCGTAATCACAGAAGGGCTGTCAGTGTGGCCTACCAGAACAGAGCCATTCCATCTGAAATGTTCAAAGCTCAAGCCTTTATGTACCACAAAATCAGCAATAGTGAAGGTCTGGTTACTTTTACTGGTAGACCATAACCGCAACACTATTGGAGTTGCTGCTTCCCCACTCATCCTGATTGTATAATGTGGAAGCCTGAAGGAGCAGGCACCAGAAAGGGCAATAGGGCCGCATATGACAGTGAGTGATTTGAATCAAATGTCCCATGGGGTCATCGTTGTTGCCATTGGGAGCAGGTGGAAGAATTATAGGGTGCAGGAACAACAAAGTATGATGGTTGCAACTTAGCACACAGGAAGCAGTCTTGTCTAGTCAGTATTGCTGCCGTGTCATTTGCCCATTGGTACCAATGATTACTACAGGCAGACAACTCCTCTATCCTTTTGGCTAGGCTTTGCAGGGCATTGGCACTACCAAGCGAGATCCACCAGGTCTGCCAAATTGATGGTCCCCAAGACTGTAGAGGGGTAGAAAGGTTCAGGACATGGGAGGGGACATTAGTGGCCTTCCCCAACCCGTCCCCAGCTACACAATCGGGAGAAAAATCACCTTCCACAGACCCATCTCTGATAGCCATGGAAGCACCAGTATCCCCGAAGACTTCACTCACTGACTGCTCAAAGTCACGTGAAGGAGCATCGATTCCCAGCTCATCTGTTCAGTCACTGCTGCCCCTTCCTCACCTTCACTTACCTCAGTCCTGGAGTCCATCTGCATCTGCAGGACAGCTCTGGTGTAACGATTGAAATGATACCATATGGATCATCCCTCCACTTGAACAGCAGTGGGCGATGTCTTGGTTACCGTGAAGAGTCCCTCTCTTCTCGGCTTGTTACACTTTCTCCAGAAAACCCATACATACACCTGATCTCCAGGTTTAATAGGTCCCTCTTCATTGCCAGACACGAGCTCCCTCAGTTTTTCCTGTGTGTGGATAGACTCATGTATCATCATTAGCTGTTGCATGTATTGCTTAAGTTCTAGCTCTAATTATTCCAAGCTAATCCTTTCAATATGGACTCCCTCCACCTGGGCATTGGCATGGGTCTACCGGTAAGCATTTCATGTGGCATCAAGTTAGTCATGTGGTTAGTCTGCACATGATAGCTCATCAGTGCCAGTGACAGCACATCAACTCAGTTAAGATTGGTGCTTGCGCAAATCTTATTCAACTTAGCTTTTAAAATTCCATTAATCCGTTCCACCATACCTTGTGATTGGCAATGATACACATATCCAAATCTCGGCTTGATCCTCAAAGTCTGCAGCACCAACTTGACCAGTCTTTGGATAAAAGTAGACCCATTGTCTGAACTGATCTCTGATGGTGTGCCAAACCTCAGAGTAACTTCATTTGTTATGTATTTCCCTGCTGTGCCTACCCCTGAGTCTTTCGATGGAGCTGCCTCAACCCATCTACTAAACCTGTCGATTACCACCAACATATATCTCTTCCTTCTCGCTGTCTTTATCATGTCCACACAGTCGAACACCAACTGCTTAAATGGTCCCTCAGATACTGGTATGTGTCCTACGGGGGGGCGCTATCCCTTACTGATATTATTTTGAGCACATAAATTGCATTGGGACAATATGTCATTCACTGAGGCCTGCAAGTAAGATGACAAGAAGCCGTCCTTCTTTATTTTCCTCAGCACTTCCCCTCGAGCACAGTGATCCAACCCATGTGCCTCTGAGATGAAAATGGTCAACAAAGGGGTAGGTGCCACCCACAAGCCTTCCTGTGTGCTCCACAGGCCTTCTTGGTTCTGCCTGGCTCCCCTTTGTCTCCACAGTATTTGTTCAGACAAGGTCACCTTACCTTGCATCTCAAGGGTGTCTGCTCTTGATCTAAGCACACTGGAGCACAATGACAGCTGCAGTGCACCCAGGGGCCATTCTAGCCACTTCATCTGCTGCCCGATTAGCCTCAACCACCATATCAGTGCCTTTTTTGTGTGCCTGGCACTTTATAATAGTTAGCGCTTTTGGTTTCATTAATGCGGTCGTCAACTCTGCAGTCTGTTGGCAATGCTGTTTGGGATCTCCGTTGCTTTTACTGAAGCCCCTTTGCTTCTAAACCACCCCAAATAAATGGCATTCCCCATGAGCATAGGCTGAATCAGTATAGATATCTACCTTCTCACCTTCCATCAACTCACATGCTGCTGTTAGTGCCTTAAGCTCAGCTAGCTGTGCTGAACAAGGTTGAGGACAGGCCTCCAATTTGATCATCTGAAACTGAGACTGCTCTTGCTGCACTACTGCAAACCTGGCATGGTTCCCACCATAGTCTCTATAGCATGAACCATCTACAAATAGAACCTTTTTATCCTCATCAAGCAGCGGCTTAAGCTGTAAATCAGTCCTCAATTTAACAAATGTAGTCACCTCCCTTATGCAATTATGGGGCTCTCCCTTATGTCCTAGTGGAACATAATCCTCTTTATCTCTGTACAGTTAATGTCTGGAAATGTCAATTATATCCGATATGCCATTATCCTGGCAGGTGTCAATGTAAATTGCCCTTTTTCTAACAATTCTGCTACCTTATGGTGCGTGTACAAGATCAGTGGATAGCCCATCGTTACGGAGGACGCCTTCTCACAGGCAAAATGAGTTGCCGCCAGTTCCTGGTAACAAGGTGGATATCCCTGAGCCACTCATTCCAATCTGGTGCGATAATACACAATAGGCTTCTTAGCTTTCCCTACGCCCGTCTCTTGTGCAAGTACTGCGGCAGCATAATCTTCCTGTCTGTTTGACACGTAAAGGTGGAAAGGTTTCTCATCGTTGGGCAGGGCTAATGCCAGGGCCGACTGCAATGCCTGCTCAAGGATGTTGAAAGCAGCTGCAGCATCCCCATTGCACTGCAGTGCACTAAATGTCCTGCCTCCTTCATTATTTTGGCCTATTCCCCAATCCAGTCTGAAGTAAATCCTGCCATCCCTAACACACTATTTCTGACCCTCTCTGAGTCTGCCTTCTCACCATACCCCTTGGCCCCCCTCCTTTTTCTCCCTGTCCTTGGAAGCCCCAGTTCTGTCTGGGCTGCTGCTGAATTTTATTTTGCCCTTGGTTTGATATCTGTAGAAAAGATGCCCCAAAAATGTTTATAATCAGCATCGGGTTTTCAGACCCTTGCCAGGTGGTGTGAGAGAGTTCTCCCTGGACTGACATTTTGTTCATTTCAGTAGCGCCTATCAACTCAGTTGTCACTGGAAACATCTTTTTGCCTTTCTCTCTTTTTTTATTTCCTCGAGCTGTATGTGTGTTAACTTTCTTTGCACCTCTTCCTGTTGATCGGCTAGCTTCTTTTTGCCTTTCCAGTATCTTTCGACTGCATGAACTACGTGATCTCTGAATTCCTGGCAGGCCATTGACGTTAGGCCCACTACCTCCTCTTGCTTAGATGTGACTTGAGGGGGCATTGTCTCGACAATAGCAATTTGGAACATTGTGGTCAACATTGGCCACCTTCCACGTCTTGTTCTGTTTCAAGCCTCCACCCTTTTAACTGGTTTTCTAGATAGGTTGCTGGGTTTTCAGTGTGTGCCAGTAGATCCCCTCTCAAAGCTTTGAGATTGACCTTAGGTGGGTAACAATGTCTAAGGGCCTGCCATACCCTTAGTCTTACCCTCGGTCAAACCCAGCACAGTCAATCATCAGATTGTCCACCACATTCTTCAGGCGAGCTCAGTCCATTACTTCAATTTCAGGAGACCCACCACCTTTATTAGCAGGGCCTTCAAATCCCCTACAGCCAACAACCATCCTGTGGTTTCATCTTCAAAGGCTCTAAACTATTTTCCTGCTCCCTTATGTCAGCTAAGCCACACATTTTTCAGCCTTTCCAGATCCTGGGTTCCCCAAGAAATGTATTGCAGCTGTCTCCCCCCTTTATAAACAATGGCAGCATCTTCCCTCATGGGAGCTTCTTTCCCTTATTGGAATTGCTACATTGTGATTCCTCATCAGATTCCAATTCTGACTCAACTTCTATTTCCTCCCTCTTTTTTTACAAAGGCTGTTTGTTTTGCTCTCTGGCATCACTCTTCCCACCACACCACATCCACCTCCCCCCCCCCACCACGCCCTCCGTCGTAACTGGTGCCTGATAGACTCAATTCTTCTCCTTCAATTCTAAAACGTTTTAAGATCTCCATCTCCTGTTCCCTTTTCTGTATTCTCTTTTCAGTTTTATCTTTAGATGTGTGGTTCTTAATTAACACTTCCATTTCATCGCACATATTTATATCAAAGATACTTTCTTTTGGCCAGTTAGTTCGTAAGTCCTTAGTTCTTTTTTCCCATTCTTCAGAAATTTTTATGATATCATTTTTTGCTACTGGGAATTTCTTATTCAATACTTCAACTGCAATCCCTTTGTCCATAGCTAAAATTACATCAGTCTAATTATCAAACAGTCCTTGTGTTTTTAAAATTCAACAGTCTAGTAGAGCTTTGGAAAACTTGGCTATTCTCTGCTATTTTACTTTTAATCATCTGTTACCAATCTGCCCGCTTTCAATTTCACTCAGAATCAATAATACTAACAATAAAACAATCTTTCCTTACCTGTTCTGCCCATACAGTCCTCTGCTTTCTTTCAGGGCGGTATCTGCAGGAACTTTGTCCTGCCTGTATAGTCCCCTAATTTCTTAGGGCGGTATCTGCAGGAACTCACCTACATCACGTGAAATTTTTTCTCAATCTCTTTGTTCTACATCTACTTATCCCACTGCACAGTTTTCCTGAACAATCCTCTGCATCTCACCAAGCTTTAACTTACCATCCACCTTATCGCTCTTTGAATTGGAGAGACCCTTTGGCAGTTTCCCTACACTTCTGCGTTCCCAAGGACCTCACTTGCTTGACAGAATATAGAGTAGATTAGCAGCAAAACGCTTACCTTTTTTGTGGGTGGTCAACCCTTTATTCTGTTAGACTCCAGAGGGTCCTCAGTAAAACTGGGAAGTGCCCTGTAGCTGCCATCTCTTATCAGAGGGAGGTCTATTTCTGACCCAGCTCGCAGTGCCAAATGTATTGTGGAAAGATCACTCAACAGTCTGAGAAAATTACCAGGAGATGCAGAAAATCCATCATGAAGTTAAACTTTTAATTATTTGCAAATACAAGCTGTGGCAATCAGAAATTGTCTTTCCTGTCTGCCCACCCCCCTCTTGAGCCTCTTGTGTTTATGCTTTTCTAGTCCCCACACTTATCTGGTAGCATTAGTATAACTAATCATACTAGCTTTCTAAACTAATCATCCTCTGCCACTCTGGTCTGCTGCTTACACTTAACTTATCACATTACACCAACATCGTCTTTAGCATTAGCTCATCTATCACGATTTAACTAGCGTATTATAGTGTGCTACCATTACCTGTTACCTGAGCCTTGTAACATGATCCTATATATGCATTACGCCACTAAGTTAACTATATTACTGCCAAATTAACTTCTATATATTCCATATATGCTGTCCCATTCAGATCTTCAGCCAAATCCACAACAGTTTCCACTGGAGGCTCATGCAGGGCCAAAGGAGCTGGTGGCTGCAAGCGCCAGATCAGGTGATGGAGCTTCTTCCTCAGAGCTGTGCCTTGGCTTTCTCCATTACCCCTTGAAGCTGAAAATGAGGAGAGTGGGAACTCCAAGGTGGGGGGATGAATTGGGAAACAGGAGACCCACTATTGCACAATCAGTAGCCTCCTCAACATTCCACAAAACCAGAGAAGGAGATCTTAGAATTGAGAAGTGACACAAACCAGGAGCATGCTGTCAACCTCAGTTATCTCCACAGTATCATATACGACGAGCCCCATCACTGCTGACACCATGATATAGTCAACCATCTCTTCAGGAATTCTTTTTATTTGTTCATGGGATGGAAGTATCCACTTGCATGGCCATAATTTATTTGCTATCCATTATTGTCCTGAAGATGTCTTTATCCTCTGCCATTTCTGAACTGACTCCTATGATTAAGAGCCTCTTAATCCTGCAAAAGAGACAGTGCAGTGTGAGTGGTTGTGCAACACTGTGATTGGGGCAATATACCTGACATAGTAATTTGAGGCAGTGGGAAGCATTATGAAGTTGGCATCCTACTAGGATTGTGAGATGGGGAGAGAAGGCAGTCGGGTTGGGGGGGTGGGGGGATGGGTGGCAGTGTCCTCATTAGCAGACTTTTGAAGTGAGGAGGACACTTGTCACAAAGCCCATCACAACAAGCTGTGAGTGGAGCCTTTATTGTTTGCTGTGGGAATATCCAAAGGACTCAAAAGTTGATCTTTTTTTTGGCTAGCCGCAAGTACACCTAGAGTAGATGATCAAATCCTAGAGTAGGACACAAAGCAGGACCTCCTGTGTCAAAGATGTGACTGCTACCCACTACATCACAAGCTCACGAGCAGTGAGGTAGAGTATCTGGATAATAGGCACAAGCCCTTAGCACTAAAGAGCATTAGTGAGTATGTGAAGGGATTGATCAAGCAGTGGGAATAATTGGTGATTCATTGGGTACAAAATGACATGTGACTGACCCTCTTTGAGATGAGTCACACTCAAAACAATAACGGTTTCTCTTTTGGTGTATCCTGGCAGACCTAATGACTATTTCCAGTGATTTTAAAACCTGAGGTTGTGTTACTGGTCTCAGAGAATTGTTCCACTGGGGGAGGGTAGTTGAGTAACTAAAGACTCAACAAAAGAACATTACCAATCAAAATCTGAGACCAAGACTCATAAACAGATATTAGGATAGATGTTCAAAAGCATAAAAAAGAAGTCGGTTTTAAGGAGCAGCTTTAAGGAGGAAAGTTCATACAGTTGGGAGGAGGTGATTTCAGATCTTATGGCCTAGGCTGCTGATGATGGGAGAAATTCTATACAAAGTAGTGAAACCCACAGTTTAGACTGTTAGGCACAATAGAATAAATTATGCACTGAGATTCAGTGAGCAAAGTGACTTTGAATTGTGATCTCCAGATAGTCTTCAGTCCTCGAGTAGAGTTTCATACGTCTGCCTTTTGAAGCCTGGTCAAATATGGCTACAATGCTCTTATTCAGTTTTATCATTCACTTGAGCCTCTTACTGAATATATTCTGCTTTTGGCATTTTTTTTGTGGGGGAGGTCGTAGGGAGCCCTAATAGTTTGATATTCCAACAATATCTATCCTTCCAAAGGCCTAAAAATGGCTTTGCATCTTTCCTCTGCTTGTCTTGTAGCTTATTTAACTTGCACACTGAGAAAGCCTTTGTCTATCGTAAAGAGCATTCAAAAATGGAATTCCACCTGCACGGGTATCAATGCATGATGCCAATCATTATTCAGTGATGTGCTTTTCCTCAAATCAGCTACCTTCTGCTTTATATTGTCTCAAATCCGATTGGTAAGAAGTTAGTTTATATTATTTACTTTGCCCTCCTCAGAAGTCCACCTACTGCTGAATGTTGGAAGTTGTTAAGACAGTAAGTGGCTCCCTGCATGTTCTCCGAGTAACACTTTCTGATTGATTTTGAGATGCTGGTGTTGGACTCGGGGTGTACAAAGTTAAAAATCACACAACACCAGGTTATAGTCCAACAGGTTTAATTGGAAGCAGGGGCTTTCGGAGCACTGCTCCTTCATCAGGTCGTTTGAAGGAGCAGCGCTCTGAAACCAATGTTTCCAATTAAACCTGTTGGACTATAACCTGGTGTTGTGTGATCTTTAACTTTAAATTTCTGATTGTGCAGTGCTCCCGAAGAAGTAAATTTCAGGTTTGTTTTGCATAGATGGAATTTGTATTCCTTTCAGCGTAGAAGAGTAAAGGATGACCAGTTTGACGTACCAGAAATGGTGAAGGGGTTGATTACGGTAATTCAAGAGAAACCACTGCTTCTAATGGAAAATATAACCTTAAAATTAGAGCTAGATATTCAAGGCTGGTGTCAGGAGCCACATCTTCACACAGAGGGTAGCAAAAATCTAAAGGTCTATACTCCAGAAACTGAAGGCTGGGGTTCATTGAAAATTTCCAAACTGACTTTGTGGATTTTAGTCCATTAATGATTTTAAGGATACAACCGGGAATACAGACTTCGACCTCAGATGAGGTTAGCAGGAATTAAGTCTTGTTCTGACATGTCAGGATCATCAGAGCAGCCATGATCTCATTGAATAGGAGAGGAGACTCCAATGGGCTGAATAGCCTACTTCTGTTCCTACATCTTGTATCCTATGGTATGGGTAATTAAAATAAATCAGTCAAAGCACCAATGTTGAGGCAAATGACTTTGAAAGCAGTGCTCAATACCTTCCTTTTAGGATTTGCCCATTTAGCATTGCAATTGGACAACCAAATGATTATCTTCTTCCTTTAGATGACAGTTTCTAGTTGTCAACCTAGCCAACTGTCAAGTTGGAGAAGCTGATAACACTGCATTGAGTGATTGATTTACCATAGTCAGACACAGATTCTAAGCAGAAAGCTCAGGATTTGGCCTGTATGACTTGTTGATAAGGCTGGCTCAGTCCCAAATGCTGTGCCCACCATGATTTCTCTACATTTACAGCTAGCATTGTTAAACAAAATGAAGCTAGGGTCCAATGAACACTCGTCTAATGAGCAGAATTTTGTTCAGGTAACTACTGAGATGTCAAACATGAACAAACAGCCTTTATGACAGAGCTTGGCACATCAGCTCTGAAGAAGAGTCATCTTGACTCGAAACATTAGCTTGCTCTCACTCCACAGATGCTGCCTGACCCGTTGTGATTTCCAGCATTTTTTTTGTTCTCAGAGCTTAACATTTCTTTGGAGCAATAAAAAGCTGCAGTGAAGATTATAACAGTAGAGCTTCCAATCTGGAAGATTGTTAAGGAGATGACATGGGAACAGTGGGTTTCGATGGTCTACCAAAACAATCGCCAATAAATTATCTCAAATAATTTTTCAGTTGGTTAAGCTAATGCAAACTTTGATTTCATGGGTTTGAGTGGGGTTCATGCCAGTCACTGACAATATTTGCCCAATAGATGTGTCAGGACAGAGTGGGCAGGCAACATGCTGAACAAAGACTCCCCTCTGGCAGAAACAGGTGGTTTGTATGTAGAAGGATATGAGCAATACATTTAATGAGGAGCAATGGATCCTGACAGCATCATCTAGCTACTCGTAGGGCAACACACATGGACAAACTTCACACTGAATCCTTGCTGGTTGGATATGAAAGGGACTAGGAACCAATGCCAGGAACACCACTGACTGGCTTCTGTACCAAATAGGATTCTATCCGATTCCTGCTGTGTTCCAGTTTACTGTGAAGCCCACAAGTACATGTATCCAAAAGCTATTAAAAAATTTCAGATTCATGTTGCTTCTTTGGATTGAGACTGTTGTATATCCAGATAAACTTGAGATCTGTGGAGTCACCAGAAAAGCTAAGAAAGAGTTCAATATTTCTGGAGGAGAGGCACAGCACAGATTGTGGCTTAATTTCAAATCACAGTGTAATGGAAATGCAATTACAATTTCTGTAAAACTGAAAATACTAACTCATGCAGCTTTCACATTAAAGATGCTGCTATAGAGGGTATATGCCATATCTTGATTTTGTCAGCAATTTAGCCCACAATTTCATGACTGAAATAATGTAGAAGAGTCATATCTGATATAAAATTGTTCTCCCCACAGATGTTGCCAGATCTGCAGAGTTCCTCCAGTACCTCCTGCATTTGTTACTTGAACTCAAGATTAGGCTTGAAGACTTAAACTTTTTTTGTTATCATTCTTCTAAATTCAAGAAAGTTAATGCAATGCTGGCCTTTTCATCAAGAGGACAGGAAGTTCAAGGAAATGGTGGATGGGAGAGGATTCTGGATTGAAAGTGCTGCTCCTTTTTTTGAACTTTTTCTCTGCACTGGAGCTGATTTCCTCACATTCTTGGCAAGGAATTGCAGTTTGTATAAGTTTTGCATTGTTTTTGGAACTTTAAACAAAGATCAAAAACAACGATACTTTAAACGGGAGGAAAGAGAGAGCAGGAGATAAAGTTTCGTGGGAGTGACCATGTAGAGAAGTTGGAGGACGACTCCACAAATCAACAAGAATACAACAGAATCAAGCAGTGCAGTTTCACAGCTGAGGATACCTGACTGACTGTGAAATCACAAACATCTCTGGAAATGGTCAAATGAAAAACAAACTATGGTATAGTTTCACAGTCTGGCCTTGAGAGACCTCATTATCAGAACTACACACAGGGAGTGATCAGTGATTTCACAGCCTAATCAGCTAGATGTTCGATTTTAAGATTTCTAAAACTTATAAATATTGAACTTTTCTTGTAAATTTATAAATGAACAGCGTGAGGCATTTTTATTGTATGTTGCACCGAAATCTGTCTTGATTAAATTTTTAATGTAAAAATAGGTTATTGCATTGTCCAAGAGCAGTGTTTTTCAGCAGTAGGACTGCGCTAACATTGAGTTTGTTGAGAAAGCCACAATCTGTGCTGTGCCTCTCCTACAGAAATACTGAACCCTTTCTCAGCTTTTCTGATGACTCTATAGATCTCAAGTTTATCTGAATATACAACAGTCTCAATCCAAAGAAGCAACATGAATCTGAAATTTCTTAACAGCTTTTGGATACATGTACTTGTGGGTTTTTTTTGGGTATATTCTAGCTCTGTAGATTGTTTAGGGTGCAGAGATGGCTTTTAGTAGAGGCTGATGTACTCTTCCTGTCACATGTGGGAGATTAGGGAGACTTTCAATGTTTCTGGAGATTATGTCCCAGGAAGCATGTTTGGATGCAAATCCTTTTGGATCACATGGATTGGTTGGAGCAGCACTTAGAGGCAATGAGGAATTTACATAAGCCAGGGGCGGTGATGGATGACAGTTTCAGTAATGTAGAAAAATCACAGATATAGTCAGGTTACTGCTAGGAAAGGTAGGCAGTTATTGCAGGATTCACCTGTGGATATCCCCATCTCAAACAAATATGCTGTTATGGATAATGTGGGGAGTGATGATCTCTCAGGGAATGTAGCATTGACAGCTAGGTTTCTGGTACATAGACTGGCTCTACTGTAATGAGGGGCATGTCCAATTCCAAGATTGTAATAGGGGACTCTCTAGTCACGGGCATAGAAAGTCATTTCAGCTGCCAACAGTGAGACTTCAGAATGGTGTGTTGTCTTCCTGGGGCCTGGGTCAAGGATGTCTCCGAGAGAGTGCAGAATATTCTCAAAGGAGAGAATTACCAGTGGAATGACATTGTACACATTGATATCAATGACAAAGGAAGAGAAAGGGGTAATTAAGCAGGTAGTTAAAAAATAGGTCCTCTAGGGTAGTAATATTTGGGTTACTTCTGGTGCCATGTGTTAGTGAGAGTAGGAATAGGAAGACAGGACAGATGAATGCATGGCTGAGGAACTGGTACGGGGATAGGGATTCACATTTTGGATCTTTGGGATCTCTTCTGGGATAGAAGAAACCTGTATAGGAGGAATGGGTTCCATCTGAATTGAAGGGTGACAATATCCTGGTGGAGAGATTTGCTAGCGGTATGCAGGAGGCTTTAAATTTGTTGGGGGGGGGGAACTCAGATAGTGAGCAAAGAGATAAATCTGAGGCTGCTGCACTAGAGAAAGGGAGCAACTTAAATACTAAAGACAGGTAAGAGCAAGGCAGAGAATGAGACAAGGCTGATAAACTACATTTAAAATGCAAGAAGCCTGACAGGTAAGACAGACCTGATTGGGAACATGGGACTAGGGTATCATAGCTTTTACAGAAACGTGGCTCAGGGTGGGGCAGGACTGGCAGCTTAATGTTCCTCAGTATAGATGCTATTGGAAGGATAGAAAGGGGGAGGGGAAGTGGCCTTTTTGGTTAAGGATAACATTATGGTAGTACTTAGAGAGGATATTCCTGGGAGAATATCCAGTGAAGTCATATATGTGAAACTGAGAAATAAGAAAGAGATGATTACCTTATTAGCACTGTACTATGCCCCCAATAGTGAGTGGGAAATTGAGAAGCAAATATGTAAGGAGGGTTTGGTTAAGAAAAAGAAGGAAGCATATGTAAGGTATAGACAGGATAGATCGAGTGACTCCTTAGAAGAGTATAAAGGCAATAGGAGTATACTTAAGAGAGAAATCAGGAGGCAAAAAGGGGACATGAAATAGCTTTGGCAAATAGAATTAAGGAGAATCCAAAGGGTTTTTACAAATACATTAAGTACAAAAGGATAACTAGGGAGAAAATAGGGCCCCTCAAAGATCAGCAAGGCAGCCTTTGTGTGGAACCGCAGAAAATGGGGGAGATACTAAACGAGCATTTTGCATCAGTATTTACTGTGGAAAAGGTTATGGAAAATATAGAAAGTAGCGAAATAGATGGTGACATCTTGCAAAATGTCCATATTACAGAGAAGGAAGTGCTGGATGTCTTGAAACGCATAAAGGTGCATAAATCCCCAGGACCTGATCAGGTGTACCTGAGAACTCTGTGGGAAGCTTGAGAAGTGATTGCTGGGCCTCTTGCTGAGATATTTGTATCATCCATAGTCACAGGTGAGGTGCCGGAAGACTGGAGGTTGGTTAATGTGGTGCCATTTTTTAAGAAGGCCAGTAAGGACAAGCCAGGGAACTATAGACCAGTGAGCCTGACGTTGGTGGTGGGCAAGTAGTTGGAGGGAAAGCAAATCTTAGCAGGACTAATACACTTAATTGTAAGGTCCTAGGGAGTGTTGCTGAACAAAGAGACTTTGGAGTGCAGGTTCACAGCTCCTTGAAAGTGGAGTTGCAGGTAGATAGGATAGTGAAGAAGGCGTTTGGTATGTTTTCCTTTATTGGTCAGAGTATTGAGTACAGGAGTTGGGACGTCATATTACGGCTGTACAGGACATTCGTTAGGCCACTGTTGGAATATTGCATGCAATTCTGGTCTCCTTCCTATCGGAAGGATGTTGTGAAACTTGAAAGGGTTCAGAAAAGATTTACAAGGATGTTGCCAGGGTTAGAGGATTTGAGCTATAGGGAGAGATTGAACAGGCTGGAGCTGTTTTCCCTGGAGCGTCGGAGGCTGAGGGATGACCTTATAGAGGTTTACAAAATTATGAGGGGCATGGATAGGATAAATAGACAAAGTCTTTTCCCTGGGGTGGGGGAGTCTGGAACAAGAGGGCATAGGTTTAGGGTGAGAGGGGAAAGATATAAAAGTGACCTAAGGGGCAACTTTTTCACACAGAGGCCGGTACGTGTATGGTATGAGCTGCCAGAGGATGTAGTGGAGGCTATTACAATTGCAACATTTAAAAGGCATTTGGATGGGTATATGAATATGGAGATGGTGGTGTTCCCACATATTTGTTGCGGTTGTCCTTTTAGATGATATCATGATTAAGGATGTGGAAGATAGTATCGAAGGAGTCTTTGTGAATTTCTGCAGTGCATCATGCAGGTGGTACAGACTGGTGGTACTGAGTGCTGGTGGTGGAGGGAGTGAATATTTGTAGATATTTCATCTGGATGGTATCAAGGTTCTCAAATATTGTTGGAGCTGCATCCATCAAGACGTGGGGAGTATTCCATCATACTCCTGACTTGTCCATCAAATGTTTGACAGGCTTTGAGGAACTGGGAAGTGAGTTACTCGCTACAGGATTCTGAACCTCTCACCTGCTTTTCTAGGTAGTGTATTTATATGCTGAGTCCAGTTCAGTTTCCAGTCAAATAATGATAACTCCCAGAATGTTGCCTGTAGGGAATTCAGTGATGGCAATGGCATTGAATGTTAAAGGATGTTGGTTAGATTCTGTCTTTTTGGAGATTATCATCCCCTAGTATGTGTGGTGCAAATGTTACTTATCAGTCCAAGCCTGTATATTGTCCAGTTCTTTTGAACATGCATTCAAATGTAGGCTGCTTCAGTATCAGAGGAATCATGAATGGTACTGAACATTGTGCAATCATCGGTGAGTATCCCCACTTCTGACCTTATGATGGAGGGAAGGTCATTGATGAAGCACCTGAAGATGTTTTGGCCTAGTACACTACCCTGAAGAACTCTTCAGAGATGTTCTGGAGCTAAGACAACTGATCTTCAACAACTACAACTATCTTCCCTTGTGCCGGGTATGAATCCAACCAGCCCCTACACTGACTGGAGGAATGGGAAATTTCCTGCTTTTTAATTCAGATAGACCATGGGAGTAATATCAATGGACAGAACAAATCTTACTGTTCAAGTCATGGGAAGCTTCTCAGTGATCTGGTAAACTGTCTGGTTTTATTTGATTAAACTCCAGATGTATATCGGCTCATATATGTAGGTCCAGTCTGGGGTTGAGGGTGGCCGGGGAGGGGTGGAGGTGAAGGTTCAGATGGTGGGAAGGTTCTCAAAACTTTGGTTCTGGTAACTCACACTCTAAGTCACCTGTATGAGGTTACATGAAGTCCTGAAGCAGAGGAAGTCTGCACTTCCTATGAGGTGAACAGGAAATTTGAGTCATAATTTGCTCCAGTTTACTTTCAAAACTCTCTAACTGGAAGCAAATTTGATATTTTCAGAAAATCAAATTTTGAAACACAATTATGTATGTAATTGCAGATATAAGATTGGGGCAAATATAGCATGGATGCAAGGAGCATGTGAATTTGGATCTTTCATCCCCAAAGCTCTCCAACCACTATGGATTTCCTGACCCCATATCTCGGTTTGTTTTAGCCACATTAATGGAAATTATCACTAATTAGTCAGAAACTCCATTAATACTGAGTGATGCCAATATCAAGAGGTTACGTCTTGCTTTTCCCATATTCATAGAATCCCTACAGTGTGGAAGCAGGCCAATCCACCCATCAAGTCCACACCAATCCTCTGAAGAGCATCCCATGCAAACCCACCCTCTACACTATCCCTGCATTTTCCATAGCTAATCCACCTAAACCACACTATGGGGCAATTTAGCATGGCCAATCCACATAACTTGCACATCTTTAAACTGTCGGAGGAAACCCATGCAGAGAATCAGGGAGAATATCTGTATGGAGCTTGCACAGTCACCTGATGATGGAATCAAATCCAGGTCCCTGTGAGGTAGCAGTATTAACCACTGAGCCACCGTGCTGCCCAATTCCTACTTCCGCAATATCAGGTGTGTAGTTAAATAGTTCAGACTGACACTTCAATAGCATGCTGAAGGAGTACTACATTGTTGGGGGTGAGGCTTGGTAGAGGAGGGGTGCCAGCTCGGATGAGCTCATATTTTTATTTTCCAAATAGGGTAAATGGAAGGAGTGCTCCTGCAAGTCTCATGAGGAAAGTTCAGGCTTTTCATGCTCCAGGCTCAGCTTCCTTGAAACACTCAAAACTTCCCTTCTTGCTACAAACCCTTGCTTTGGTGTTGGCCAGCAGCTTCCTGCCACTTTTGAGCCACCTCACCTGTTTACTGTACCATTGTCACTGTCATGCAGGTGTCTGAGTAGCAACATGCATTGCCAACATTGGGCATGCTTGTGCTCACACTACCAAACCATACGGTGTCATCTGAGAAGACATTAAATGAAGCCCTGCTTGCTCCCTCAAGTGAACAGAAACAATCTTAGTGTTCTATTAGGAAAGTAACAGGGCAGGGCTCACTGCTGGCCTAACCAATATTTCTCTTTTAACCAACATAACTAATAACAAATCTGGATGTTATCAACAGTTGTTTGTGGCTGCTTGCTGTGTATAAATTTCCTCCTGAATTTCCCACATTGAAACAGCAACCTCCCTGCAAAACACGATACTTCAATGTCTGTGAATTTCAGTGGAACATCCTGAGGTTTTCAAAGGCACTGGCATGATCAATACTGCAAAGCAGTTGCTTCTTGACCATTTGATATGCATGGACCCAGGCTAAATACTGCAGTGCTGGTCCCAATACAATTTGGCAGGCCCAAAACAGTCAACAATACCATTGATTTCTACTCATTCACAGAAATGTACCCAACAACCTTGTATCACCATGATAGAGGTGTTTCTATGAAGAATCTGTAAATATTCCCTTGCTTGCTAAAAGCAAAAGAAATCAATTCCCGTGTCCTTCATTAAAACACTGAGTTGTTGCAAAGTAATTAGTTTGAATCTTTCACACTAAGAAATACAAAAGGTGACAACCTTGGTGATTATTGGTTCGTCCCATTGATCTGACTTCTCCATTCTTTTTGACGTTAGCACACTTCCAAGTCTGTGATCATGCATTGCTAACCCCCACCCTGTCAAGACACTGGCATGTGTCGCAAGGTTTTTAGCATTATAGTCTGCCAGTCTTGGCTTTTTGCAAAAATGATTAATTGCCTGAGACCTATGATCAGACATTGTTGACTAATTGCAGCATTCTTCCAGAGGAGCCCATTAAAGGCTTAGAATTGGGAGGAGAAAGCAGAGCTAGGATGGCAGAACAAAAAGAAATTAGCTTGATTTTGCTGATAAACTATTTTAATATGCAAATTGTCCCGTAGCCCTTGTGAATGGTTATAAGTTACTGGATGAGTTTTAGCACCTCACCAAGCATATTGTGCTAAAGGCACCTTGCTGTCAAACCCCTAGCACCATCCCCCACACTATATCCATTGAGTTTCACTGTATTTTGCAGCATTTATTCGCTAAATGCCAATGATTTGGTTTGATGCCATACTTTGTTTGATGAAGTGCCTGTGAAATATTGTGGGATGAAAATTAGATCGGGGTGCTGTAATAAATACAAACTGTTGTTGTTGAACTCGCTGCAGAAAGTTGGTATTGGCACAACTGAATGAAGAAATCATCTCTTGCACTGCCCAGAAATGGCTCAGGAAGGCAACTACTTGGCCAAGGTTTAAAGACAGGCTGGGCTGGGATCTACATTGGCAGCAGACCAGCACACAATCTGGCACAGCAGCTTTGAAAGGGTTTGGCTCAGTTTTGAGTCAGTCGCACACCAGCAAGCAACTCAGAACCAATCGCCACTATTGAACTAAACAGACAAATGAATGAGGTGGAATAGGTCACTGCTCCCCTTGAGCTTGCTGTGCTGTTCAATAATATTGAACTAATTACTCACATTTTCACCTATTCCTGATAACCTTTCATCCCATTGCTTAACAAAATCTATCTACCTCTGCCTTAAAAAAGATAAAGACTCTGCTTCTATTCACTTCAGAGTAGAGAGTTCCAAAAGCACACAACAGATTGTGATATCAATGTTCTTTCTTATGTTAAATGGGCAACCCCTGTTTTTTAAATAGTTAACTTCAGTTCTAATGTTTCCAAGTGGAAACATCCTCTCCCCATGCACCCTATCAAGACCTATCAGGATCTTATATGTTCCAATAAGGTCATCTCTTACTCTTCCAAACTCAAGTGGCTACAGCCCTATCCTGTCTAGTATTTCCTGATAAAACAACTTGCCCATTCCAAAGATTACTCTAGCAAACTGTCTCTGAACTACTTCTGATGCATTTGTATGCTTCCTCAAATAAGGACACCAATAGAATACTTTACATGTAGTCTCCCAATGCCTTGCATAACCTTATAAATACCTTTTAAAAGGTCCATTAAAGTTTCATTTCTACATTGATTGGAAGCTCCCACTGGCAACACACGGCAGTCCACATGGGCCTGCAGCACACCCGGCTGACATGGTAGTCTTAAGGTAGGGAGGGTGAGGGCAAGGCATAGTGGATAATGTGCTGGACCCTCCAACACCCCCATCTCATCCCCTGGAACCCATCTAGGATTAGGATCAGGTAGTGGTAGCATTCTGAAGAACACAATGAGCTTGTCACCATTAATTGGTCACAATACAGTCCTCACATCAGTATATTCTACTGCAACCAATAGGCTGTGGGTCTCTGAATACTGGCTAGAATCCACCTGCTGACCCTGACTGGTTGGTGAGCCCACTCAGTGGCTTTGATTGGCTGAATTTGAAACTTATATCCCTTCTCTTTTTGCTAGTTACTGATCATCAATTCATGCTCAAGTATGGAATCTCATTCTTACAAGTTGTAAGTTGTTCCTTGTGGCTTTGTAAAAATTTCTGTATAAACTTTTACCTTATTATTTTTGTCTTTATTTTCTCTTTCTCAATCCAATTTTTCTTTCTCTCTATTTTTCTTTTTGCATCTGACTTGAATCAAATTCATTGAGTTTCCTTTTCAATGTTTTCTCTGTATTGTTTTCAAACTTTAGATCTCATTGGTGAAGGACTGTTGAATCATTTATTCACGAATTGGATTCTCTCATTGCGTTGGTACCATCTGAAAAATGGTGAGGAAAATGTCTACCTCACAGGAGTGCTGTGTCATCCAGTGCTCCAGAAAACATTGCACCAGTACTTGTTTGTCATTAATTTATATACTTCATCCAATGTGACCTGGGTTTATTGAAATAACTGGAAAATGGTTTGTAAGATTCAAGTATTGTTCATACAAGAGAGGACTAGGCCACTTGGCCTCTCTGAGATGTCTCTAACATTGAATAAGATTCAGGTTGATTTGACTGTGGCCGCAATCCTAACCTTCTGCTTCCACGCCACACGTAACCTTCAATTCCATCAAAAATCTGTGTCACTCAGTATTCAATGTATTCAATGTCCCAGCTTCCACTGCTCGCTTGGAGAGAGAATTCCAAAAAAATTAATGACCCTTTCTGAGACGCAAAAACCCCCCAGATTAGTGAAGCTTCTGCCCTAAGGACATAGCAGAATGTTAGCCTTATCACTTAATACATTCCCTACAAATTTTGTTCTGATCCCACTCCATTTTTAAATCTACACTCAATTCCTGTGTCACCCAATGCTCCATTCTACCTTCATCTTTGAGTTTGAATTTCTCTTTTCTCATCAGAGAGTGGAGAAATTTGGGCGGCATGGTGGCACAGTGGTTAGCACTGCTGCCTCACAGAGCCAGAGACCTGGGTTCAATTCCCGCCTCAAGGCGACTGACTGTGTGGAGTTTGCACGTTCTCCCAGTGTCTGCGTGGGTTTCCTCCGGGTGCTCCGGTTTCCTCCCACAGTCCAAAGATGTGCAGGTCAGGTGAATTGGCCGCGTTAAATTGCCCGTAGTGTTAGGTAAGGGGTATATGTAGGGGTATGGGTGGGTTGCGCTTCGGTGGGTCGGTGTGGACTTGTTGGACCAAAGGGCCTGTTTCCACACTGTAAGTAATCTAAAAATGTCTATTTAAAATATTTTCCATCATGGTCCATTGTCTGGAATGTTGCCATTTTTAAATGAATGTTTTTTTTAGTCAAGGAACCCTCTAATAAATTGCTGCACTATCACTTCAACAAATAACGGAAGATTTGTATTGCATAGTACCTTTCATGATGTGAGGGTAGCCTAAAGGTGTATACGCAATCAACAAATTGTCTTTGAAGTGTATTAGTTAGGAGAAAATAGGAAACAGAGCTGCCAATTTGTTTACAGTTAGCTCCCTAATGGGATAATGACCCAATAATCTGTTTCCATGATATTAATGGAAGGATGTATATTGGCTGGGAGGCCAAGGAAAACTCTGTAGCCCTTCTTCAAATCAACTTGGGGGGATCTTTATCATCATCATCATGACAGGGAGGACTAGGCCACTGTTTAATATCTCTTTATGCAGCCCTTAAAAACCCCACTTTAGTGCCAGCCTAGGCTTTTGATCTCAAAGTTATCGAGGGGTACAGCACGGAAACAGGCCCATTGGTCCAACTTGTCCATGCGGACCAGATCTCCTAACCTAATCTCGTCCCATTTGCCAGCATTTGGCCCGTGTCTCTTCAAACCCTTCATATTCATATACCTATCCAGATGCCTTTTAAATGTTGCAATTGTATCAGCCTCTAACACTTCCTCTGGCAGCTCATTCCATGCACTACCCTCTGCATGAAAACATTGCCCCTTCAGTCCCTTTAATATTGTTTCCCTCTCACCCTAAACCTATGCCCTCTAGTTCTGGACTTCCCCACCCCAAGGAAAATACCTTATATATTTATCCTATTCATGCCCCTCATGATTTTATAAACAACAATAAGGACATCCCTCAGACTTCGGCACATCAGGGAAAACAGCCCCAGCCTGTTCAGCCTCTCCCTATTGCACAAACCTTCCAACACTGGCAACATCCTTGTAAATCTTTTCTGAACCCTTTCAAGTTTCACAACATCCTTCTGAGAGGAAGGAGACCAGAATTGCACACAACATTCCAAAAGTGGTCTAACTAATGTCCTGTACAGCCACAACATGACCTCACAACTCCTATACTCAATACTCTGACCAATAAAGGAAAGCATACCAAACCTTCTTCACTATCCTATCTACCTACGAGTCCACTTTCAAGGAGCTATGAACCTGCACTCCAAGGTCTCTTTGTTCAGCAACACTCCCTAGGATCTTAACATTAAATGTATAAGTCCTGCTAAGATTTGCTTTCCCAAAGTGCAGTACGTCTAAATTAAACTCCATCTGCCGCACCTCAGCCCATTCGCTTATCTGATCAAGATCCCATGGTAATCTGAGGTAACCTTCTTCACTGTCCACTACACCTCCAATTTTGGTGTCATCTGCAAACTTACTGACTATACCTCCTATATTCACATTCAAATCATTTACATACATAATAAAAGGTAGTGGACCCAGCACCGATCCTTGTAGCACTCCACTGGTCACAGATCTCCAGTTTGAAAAGCAACCCTCCACCACCACCCTCTGTCTTCTATCTTTGAGCTAGTACTGTATCCAAATGACTAGTTCTCCCTGTATTCCATGAGCTCTAACCTTGCTAACCAGTCTCCCATGGGGAACCCTGTCGAATGCCTTTTTTAAGTCCATATAGATCATGTCCACCACTCTGCCCTCATCAATCCTCTTTGTTACTTCTTCAAAAAATTCAATTAAGTTTGTGAGACATGATTTCCCACGCACAAAGCCATGCTTCTGGAGTGGGGCTAGTATTCTTAAATCTTTTAACTTGGACTGAGTCTACCCGTCCTTTGAAACAAAACATTGAATGATATTGATGAGCGACTCTAGTATGGTTGGTATGTACTTTTGTTTGGAGGGGAGTTGAAATGACCCAACAGGGATCACTGAAGCTATTGATGTGTAAACTGTTCAAATAATGCTGATCAATGGTTAATCATAAACCTGCTGCTTATAGCCTACAAAGCTCACCATTCACTTTGGACTGAGACTGGTGATCAGTAAGTAGTTCACTATTTTTAAGGTGCAATTACCTATGGCTGACCACATGTTCTGCCCACAAATAAGGCAACAGGAATACCCCACAGTGTGCCAGTGATCATCGCTCCTTGATGCCTGGATTAATAAACAATCTTCCCTCTTCCTTATCCATTTCCTGCATCTAGCCATCGCGATGGTCCAAAGTAGCTGATGCATCCTTTCTGAAGTTTGCACTGAGACTGCCAGAACTTCATGCAAAATCCACAACATCTGAATGGCTTCAGGTATTTGCATTTTTCATCATAATTTGGATTCCCTTTGTCATTTTCAATGGTAAAGTCTGGGATGAATTATTCAGGGAATATAGCAGATGTGTTGTTACAAATGCACGTGTTGTGAGTAGTCAGGACAGTGCTTCAAAATCTTGCCACTAAATGCCAGGGCAGATTTGGGTGAATAAGAAACTGTTGACCATTTGGATTATGTTTCTGCAGCTAACAAAAGTTCAACCTGCCTGCCACTGGAACTTGGTAAGACCATAAGACCATAAGATATAGGAGTGGAAGTAAGGCCATTCGGCCCATCGAGTCCACTCCGCCATTTAATCATGGCTGATGGGCATTTCAACTCCACTTACCCGCATTCACCCTGTAGCCCTTAATTCCTTGTGACATCAAGAATTTATCAGTCTCTGCCTTGAAGACATTTAGCGTCCCAGCCTCCACTGCACTCCGCAGCAATGAATTCCACAGGCCCACCACTCTGTCTGAAGAAATGTCTCTGCATTTCTATTCTGAATTGACCCCCTCTAATTTTAAGGCTGTGCCCACAGCTCTTAGTCTCCCCTCCTAACAGAAACAATTTCTTAGCGTCCACCCTTTCCAAGCCATGTATTATCTTGTAAGTTTCTATTAGATCTCCCCTTAACCGTCTAAACTCCAATGAGTACAATCCCAGGATCCTCAGCCGTTCCTTGTATGTTAGACCTACCGTTCCAGGGATAATCCGTGTGAATCTCCGCTGAACATGCTCCAGTGCCAGTATGTCCCTCCTGAGGTGTGGGGCCTAAAACTGGACACAGTACTCCAAATGGGGCCTAACCAGAGCTTTATAAAGTCTCAGTAGCACATCGCTGCTTTTATATTCCAACCCTCTTGAGATAAATGACAACATTGCATTCGCTTTCTTAATCACGGATTCAACCTGCATGTTTACCATTAGAGAATCCTCAACTAGCACTCCCAGATCCCTTTGTACTTTGGCTTTATGAATTTTCTCACCATTTAGGAAGTAGTCCATGCTTGTATTCTTTTTTCCAAAGTGCAAGACCTCGCATTTGCTCACATTGAACTTCATCAGCCATTTCCTGGACCACTCTCCCAAACTGTCTAGATCCTTTTGCACCTCCCCACTTCCTCAGTACTACCTACCTGTCCACCTATCTTCATATCATCGGCAAACTTCTCTAGAATGCCCCCAGTCCCTTCATCCAGATCATTAATATATAAATGTGAACAGCTGCGGCCCCAACACTGAACCCTGTGGGACACCGCTTGTCACCGGCTGCCATTCCAAAAAAGAACCTTTTATCCCAACTCTCTGCCTTCTGTCAGACAGCCAATCCTCAATCCATGCCAGTAGCTCACCTCGAACACCATGGGCCCTCACCTAACTCAGCAGCCTCCCATGTGGCACCTTATCAAAGGCCTTTTGGAAGTCTAGATAGACCACATCCACTGGGTTTCCCTGGGTGACAACCTACTTGTCACCTCTTCAAAAAATGTTAACAGGTTTGGCAGGCACGACCTCCCCTTACTAAATCCATGTTGACGTGTTCTAATCCAACCCTGCTCTTCCAAGAATTTAGAAACCTCATCCTTAACAATAGATTCGAGAATTTTACCAACAACCGAGGTTAGGCGAATTGGCCTATAATTTTCCATCTTTTGTCTTGATCCTTTCTTGAACAATGGGGTTACAATAGCAGTCTTCCAATCATCCGGGACTTTCCCTGACTCCAGTGACTTTTGAAAGATCTCAACCAACGCCTCCGCTATTTCCTCAGCCACCTCCCTCAGAACTCTAGAATGTAGCCGATCGGGGCCAGGAGATTTGTCAATTTTAAGACCTTTTAGCTTTTCTAGCACTATCTCTTTTGTAATGGCAATCATACTCAACTCAGCCCCCTGACTCCCTTTAATTATTGGGATATTACTCATGTTTTCCACTGTGAAGACTGATGCAAAGTACTTATTAAGTAAAAACAATGACTGCAGATGCTCAAAACCAGATTCTGGATTAATGGTGCTGGAAGAGCACAGCAGTTCAGGCAGCATCCGAGGAGCAGTAAAATTGACGTTTCGGGCAGAAGCCCTTCATCAGAAATACAGGCAGAGAGCCTGAAGCGTGGAGAGATAAGTGCCACTGGAACTATCAACCCTGATATGCAGAATTCAGCTCAGTAGCACTTTTGACTAACCTTGCAATACCTTTCTTTTGACTCATACTGTGGTGAAAAAAATAACTTGCACTGAATTGTTTGCACATTCCTGTTTATTATGAAAATTAAAAACCTAAATTTGACTCATTGTCACGATATGCATTCCAGTACTCTTCATATGAATGAATAACATCAGATGTACTTTTATATGTTTGAGGAATGGCAAATTGTATTCTGTTATGAAATGCAAGCTATTCCTTTTAAAACCAAATGCTGGCTTGTAAAAGTTTCCATTTTTAAATGAGATTCTTGGCACTCACAGTTTTCCATTTGGTTCCTGTCAGTATTGACAGGTCTAAAGAGGTCTCCTGGTGAGTTCAGATAATGTGCTCTCAAAACATCAACCAATGAAAGATACATAGCCAGGGAAAGCATCTCCACTTTTATTGATGAAAAATATTTTCTTAGTTGTCACCAAGTGTCTTCCTGTATTCATAATTAATTCATCAGGTTTGTACTTCCCTCCCTCTTTAGTTCAACCTGAATCAGGCCTCACTGATATCTTCACCAGCTTTAGAAAGACTGGACCATTGTGTGTTTTTGGATCCACCACACACCACCATAAAAAAAGCATTGGTCAGTTTTAGTGAACAAAACTGGTCGGAAAGTTAGTGTGGGTTACATAATCTCAAGCGTGCAATAGGGACGGAAATTTCAAATGAGTTAGGCTTTTGGAGAGTTAGACTTTGGGGGGGATGGTGAGGTCACTGGACTAGTAAACCTCAAGGGGATCTGGGGACAAGAGTTCTAATCCCAGCACCAACACTGTAGCTGGTATAATTTACATTCCATTAATAAACGTGTTGGAATGTAATGCTGGTCTCAGTGATATTGGTCAGAAGACTGCAGTGAAATTGTCGTAAGTCAGATTTGTATTACCTGAAACACTGAATTTGTCAGCACTGGCAAAATAGGAAATCTAATAGAAAAGTGTCTTCAATAATCCCACTTCCAGACAAATAAATTCAGAGGAGCTGAATGTGTGCACGCTTGTATATCACCACACCAACTCATTGTGGTGGAGTGAGGCTGTGCTACAGTGCAAAATCACAGACAAATCTGCAGCAATGGCCACTAACTGATCTCGCCGATGTTCTAAACAAGGATGCACTAGAAGACATTTTTAACATGGCTGAAACTGGACTGTCTTATTGTCTTTTATCAGGTTGCACTTTACTGCTCAAAGATGAAGCATTTACAAGAGGGAAACTAAATAAGGAATGTGTCATTGCTATGGTCTGCCCCAATGTGGATAGCACTGAAAACCTACAGCTTCCTGTGATTGCAAAGGTCCAAAAAGCCAAATATTATTTTGCAAATATCAAGACCATATTTACAAAGCATCAGAAATTAGACCATTCAGCCCATCGAGCCTGCTCTACCATTTAATCATGGCTGATAAGTTTCTCAACCCTATTCTCCCACTTTCTCCCTATAATCCTTTACTTCTTTGACAATCAAGAACCTATCTATTTCTGTCTTAAGTATACTCAATGACTTGGCCTCCACAGCCTTCTGTGGCAATGAATTCCACAGATTCACCACTCTGGCTGAAGAAGTCTCTCCTTTATCTCCATGCTAAACAGTCTTCCCTTTACTCTAAGGCTGTACCCTTGGGTCCTAGTCTCTCCTACCAATGGAAACATCTTCCCAACGTCCACTCTGTCCAGGCCTTTCGGTATTTTGTAAGTTTCAATTAGAACTCCCCTCATCCTTCTGAACTCCATTGAGTACTGACCCAGAGTTCTCAAATGTTCCTCGTATGTTAAGGCTTTCATTCCTGGGAACATTCTCGTGAACCGCCTCTGGACCTGTTCTAGGGCCAGTCAATCCTTTCTGAAGTATAACATCCAAAATTGCTCACAATACTCTAAATATGATCTGACCAGAGCTTTATAGAGCCTCAGAAGTACATTCCTACTTTCATATTCTAGTCCTCTTGAAATTAATGCTAAGACACCACCCACACAGTATGAGGCTAATAAAACAGCCTGGATGACCTCCAGTATTTTACAGGAACCACGAAAAATAACAGAAAATAATGATCCTGCTGACCCATTCCCAAGCTGAAGCCACAAAGATCTCTTAAAATACCAGCTGATCTTATTATTGAACATATTAGCTGAAATCTGGCTTGATTTGATTTTAACAAGGCAATCTGTCATTTAGATTAAAGCACACAAAGTTTCAGATTTTATTTTAACAGTAAAACAATCTATTAAACAAAAGAAGTTAAGGTAAGATAGAACAAACCCTATATTTACTTATACACAAACTAGGAGTTTTAAACATGTGTAATTCCAAATACTCCTTTACAAGTTTAAAAATGTCCCTTGTACAATGCTCATATCAGAATGCCTTTCTCTAACACCTCGCTGGATTTAAGATAACCATGACTTTAACTTTTTAGACTGAAATGTCTGTTAGCCTATTCCTGGAGGTATCATGCAATTGAGTTAAACAAACTCAGGTTCAAGTCCTCTGGGTTTTATTTCAACACTTCTAGTCAGGGACTATCAGTAACTCCTTATTCTGAAGTAATTTCATTTACGGTATTCTCCTCTTCTCGAGAGCATTATGTGTGCAGCGCAATGCAAGGACTTCACAGAAATGCCAGAACAAAGTAAAACTGAAACAAAAACCTCTCCCTCTGCTATAAATACTTAAAAACAAACACCCAGTGTAGGAATTTCCAACAAAATCCTTGCAGTACAATTATTTACCTTGTATAGGTCAGAAAAACCATAAATGTAGGCCCCATAGACTGCTACAGTTGCCTTCACAAACTGTTTTTAAAGATTTGGAGATGCCGGTGTTGGACTGGGCTGTGCAAAGTTAAAAATCACACAACACCAGGTTATAGTCCAACAGGTTTAATTGGAAGCACACTGCTTTTAAAGAAGTCACCATGTTTAAAAGAAATATTACAAGTTAATTGTTCACTTCAGACATATGGAAAGCTTGCATGTAACTCAAACCTAAGTAAATGAAGTTAAAAGTATGTGTAAATAATTTTTTTATCACAGGTTATAGATATGCTCCAGGATTTTGCACTGTCTCACAAAAACATAAAGAAACATGTTTGACTTCATTGATCCTGTCTGAAGACAGCCTGCTAAGTAGAAAGATATTACTGAGATTTCCACAGCTAACTCCCTGCATTTTTCAATGTCTCGTACTGTACAAGGTCATTGTAAAGTATGAACAACTTGAAAAATAAAGACACTTTTCACTTTTTTTTTTACATGTGGCATACTTGGAGTCAATTAGGGTTATATAGGGTCTTTTCCCACTAGCTTTCTCACTTAACACAAGTTTGTGGGCAGGCCCCCTGAGATTTGACTTATTGCAACTACTGTATCATCAATTGTTTTAAAAACTGATCTTGTTTAGTAATGTACTTCAGAGAAGGAAATCTGCAATGCTTACTTGATCTGGTTGACATGTGACTCTAAATTCACAACATTGTGGTCAGCTCTTAATTATTAAGTCACTAGCTGCTGGTTGGATGCTGCCTGAACTGCTGTGCTCTTCCAGCACCACTAATCCAGTATCAAGTTTAACTGTCAACAAATGCAGGCCCTACCAACAATGCCCACACATCAAGAAAAAAATAAAGGAAAGTACTTCCAGCACTTGAGTTCAGGACAAGATGGAACTGTAGCTCCCATTTATGTGCACCGTATTGATCCTTTGTGTATGGCCTGAGTTACTTTTAATCAAATGGTCATCACAACACAGATCATTCAGCCCATCACGGCTTTGCTGATTCTCTGAAAGAGCTATTCGATTACCTTTACTTCCTGCTTTCTTCTCCTACGCCTGCAGTTTATCCACCGTTTTAAAAGCACCACTCATTCAATTCTCTGTGGAAAGTTCCTGGTGAGTCGGCTTCTGCCACTAACTTGCGCAGCATGCTTCTGATCATAAACAACTTGTGTTTAAAATAAATCTCATCTCTCCCTATTTTCCGCCAATGTTTTGACACTGCAGGAACTGCTGTTCATGAATTTTCAACACCAAATGGAAATTCGACGGTCTAGACAGAGGAGGATGTAGAAATCTTTCTTTGACAATTTGATTTGGAGCAAGGCAGCTGCTGTTCCCTTAGTAGCTGTAACATTAACTTTTCATTAGCACACACTAGAAAAGAGACATTTATGTCCCCTTTGGAACTCCTTTTGGAGTGGATACATATTCCTCTACCCTCTCCCAAAACAGGCCATATGTGCATCAATGAAGAGGAGAGTTTGCATGAAGACAGTATAACGTCTACGCTTTTCTTTTAAACTCCTCAAAAGGGGGCGATTTCCCACTTTCCTTTTCCCAATCAATTCGTGCGATTGGGCTGGGGGGAGTTATATTGACATTTTTTTTTCAATTGTTGAGTGCGCTGCAATGCATAAGGACAAACACTGAGTTCATTGGATCAAGCTTCAGTGAAATGTTGTAATACAATATAGACCAACTTCTCAGAAGTATATATACCTGTGTACGTTTATGTTTTGGAAAGAAGTTATTTTAAGCCAGTGTTGATGTTAGTCTCTATGTCCACGCCAGTGTGTGGAGTGTGCGGGGTTCAGCCTTGTTACGTTAATCATCAATCAACATATGACATGCACCGATAGATATTACACTGCTTTCAGCTGAACGCGTTGATCAGTATTTTTCAGGCATTATCAGTTACACACCAACTTTTGTCCCATCCCAGCATGACCCTTTCTCACATTTAAAGAAAAACAACTTTGCCAGATATTTTGAGGGCTGCTAAGCAGCAGATCATGAGGACTGGGCAGTGACAGTGCTTTCCACAAGGGTTGTATTCGTTATTATAAAAAGATCATAATTATATATTTCTTTGTGTATAAAAACAGGCGTGGGGAAAAAAGGCAGAGGTTGTGGAGATGAGAGCGGGACAAAAGGTAGGGCAAGCTGTCACTCATTTTGATTGACCGCCTGTGTTGGCCAATGAACGTCTGATGCTGCTTCCGGGTGTCCGTTATTTGTCCAATGGGTGGGCGGTGGGGCGGGCTCTGTGGAGGGACGTTGCTGGAGTCAGTGAATGCTGTCAGTGCCGCCGAGTGAGTGCACTCTTTCGGACAAGCTAACAGAGAAGCCCCACTAACTGCTATAGAAATAGCATTGGACTTTATATTTCAGCAAAGTAATAAATACCATTTGAGTTACATATTGTAATTCAGTAAAACGAGAGCAAAATGCAGAGAGAGAAATATTTGCCAGAGCTGATGGCAGAGAAAGATACTCTGGACCCATCTTTTGTTCATGCTGCACGTCTGCTGACTGAAGGTAAGTTGCGTTGTCGACAATTGAATGTGTTGTGTGCTTTACTTGTTCCGCTGACAGATGCTTTAATGATCCACATCTTTGTATTTTGATCTGCAAAATTGCTATCCCCCCAAAAAAAACAGAAGCCTCTTTCCGAGTGACCTAGAAACGTATGTATGTGTGTGGTGATGGAGTGTTACTCTGGTGTATGTCTGGGGTGCTGCCTCATAAATCATCCTTTTATATAAATCCTTTTCAGTTGTTTCATCTTCAGTTGTTGGTAACAGGTGTTGCTGCTGCAGGTTAAAGTGAGCTGTATCCTGGCTCCAGCGTTGGTAATAGCCGTCTCTGTGTGCTTAGATATATAGGTGAGAGTTAGCAATGACCAATACTTCATCTTCAAGTATGGGTATGTGTCTTGGAATGTGTGTCTGTGTATATATGTGTAAGGAGGTGTGCCTGCGTGTACCCGAGTATGTGTTTGTATGTCCGTGAGCATGCATGTGTGTGCTTGAGTATATATCTTTGTTAGTTTGTGTCTGTAAGTGTGTGCCTGTGTCTGAAAACATATGTCTGTGCATCTGTGTACCTGTGTGTGTGCCTGAGTGTACGCGTGCCTGTAAGTGTGTACCTGTGTCTGAGAACATATCTTGTCTGTGTATCTGAGTATATGCATGTCTTTAAGTTTGTATGTGTTTGAAAATATATTTTACTGTGTCTGTCAGAGTATACCTGTATCCCTCTGAATGTGTGTCAGTGAATACATATCTGTATGCTTTGTGAGTGTGTCTACGTATGTAGATCAGTACAAGCATAGCTCAGTGCTAAGGATTCAACATTTATTCCATAAATGAACGAAGGTTATGAATTTTGTAACTTAAAGATTCAAAATCTGGACAATATGTGAGAGAAGATTTTGAGTTTTACTTGGTGCAAATACATTGTATTTTGTGATTTTTATTTTCAATGAGCTCAGTTATTCAATGTGTCTTAAAACATTGATGAAACCAGCCCAAGCCTATGTGCCGCGCTTGGTTGACAGTGTATAATATATGTGGGCTGGAAGCATCAAATTGAGTGCCAGCTCTGAGCTACAGGGGGCAGCAGAGCGACGTGCAAACCAGGCGGAGAGTTCAGGTTCGGGGATCAAAGGCAGACTCCACCGGCAGCGCCCCCTCCCCCCGCCCCCAACGCGCAACCCCCAAATTCCCCCTGCCAAAATAATCCATCTTTTACGAATATTGTCCTTCAGTTGTGTGCCGGTTAAACCTTATTTCACATTTTGAGATAACTAGGGTTTCCTTTGCAAGAGAATTTGCAAGGAAGTGGCATCTCCCTCTCTCCCACCAATGTCTTGTGAATAATTCCTGGAAGCAGGTAGTGTTGGTCATTGTTACTGACCATTGCCAGTGATTGAAGGATATGACTGACCTGTTACAATTAGGGCAGGTGTTGGGTTTGGGGACTACAGAATGGGGTTGAGAGCTGGGCAGTCACTGTGATTAGCAAAACTGTAGCTTTGATTATTAACTAGGTGTTTAGAAAAAGACTTAGAAAAACCTGGGAAGATGCTAAAAGGAAATTCCTGAGGATGATGTAAAAACTAAGAGGTCATATTTATTGGAGTTGGCTGAGAAAACGGGATTATTTTCTCTAGAAAAGCTATTAAGCTTATTTTGTATCATGCAGTCCTCTATTGGCTGCTTGTCTGTTTTCAACAATATTAAAGTGAACTATATTTGTCAAATATGTATCTTTGTTTTGTGAAGACCTCAAAGAGTACTGAATTTTACAAATCGGCAACTGGTTTTGCTTCCCAGTCAGCATCTTTTGCAAATTGCTCAAGTACAGTGCAGATTTATTTTCCAGTTTCAAATGTATAAAAGCTGTTACAAAGGAAATTTCAGCAGTAGTTCAGAAAGATGAAGTAACATAATCACAACTTCACAAACTCCGGATGACTGTAGATAGAAACTTTTTTTCTCTCTGAGCTGAACTTCAGGATTCTGAGGGTCAAATCTCACCAGTAAATGCAACAGAAACATTTAGTTGGTTTTAAAATCTTTACACCACTGTTTTGTTTGGTTCCATTGATTGAAGGGTTGAGAATGAGAGGGCATCAATTTAAAATGATTGGTGAAAGAAGCAGCAGTGCAGTGGGAAGATCTGCCATGCAGAGAGTCACCTAGAGTCACAGTCATAGTCATATAGAGTGAAAACAGACCTTTCAGTCCAACTTATTCACCCAGACCAGACACCCCAATCTGATCTAGTCCCATTTGCCAACATTTGACCCTATCTCTCTAAACCCTTTCTATTCACATACCCATTCAGATGCCTTTTAAATGTTGTAATTGTTCCTGCCTCCACCATACATCACCTTGCAGCACCTTCTGCATGAAAAACTTACCTCTCATGTTCTTTTTAAATCTTTCCCCTGTCACCTTAAACCTTTTCCCTGTAGTTTTGGACTCCACCACCCTTGGAAAAAGATCTTGGAATTCATCCTACCCATGTCTTCATGATTTAGTAAACCTCTATAAGGTCACCCCTCAGCCTCCGAGGCTCCACGGATAGAAGCCTCAGGCTATTCAGCCTCACTCCAATAACTCAAACCCTCCAGTCCTGGCAACATCCCTGTAAATCTTTTCTACATGCTCTGAAGTTTAACAACATCCATCCAGAAGGCTGTGTAGAATTGACTTGTTATGATTTTGGAATACACTGCCTAAGATTGCCAATGGAGGCAGATTCAGACACACTTTCAAAATGGAATTGCATAATCACCAATTGGCAGTGTGAATCAGATTGATGTCAAGATTAGAGTGGTGCTGGAAAAGCACGGTAGGCTAGGCAAGAATTCCTGATGGAGGGCTTTTGCCCAAAATGTCAATTTTCCTGCTCCTTGGTGACCACCAATCTTGAATCTAATCTCCAGTATCTGCAGTACCCACTTTCGCCACTGAATCAGATTGATACCAATCAACTGGGTTCAATACCTGTTCCGGCTGGGAGAGATTCGAGATCTGGCTCCTTGCCTTACTCAGGGTGGAAATCACAGTGCTGTGAGGAAGACAGAGGACTCAGGAAAAATAAAAATACATGTAACAAAGGTACTTCCACTTGTGGAGAAGCTTGAAACAAAGGTCTGTAAGATATAACCATTAAGTCAGCTAGACAATTTAAGAGAAACCTTTTTACCCAGACAATGATGTGAT
Organism: Chiloscyllium punctatum; assembly: GCF_047496795.1. Classification (NCBI taxonomy): domain Eukaryota; kingdom Metazoa; phylum Chordata; class Chondrichthyes; order Orectolobiformes; family Hemiscylliidae; genus Chiloscyllium; species Chiloscyllium punctatum. The sequence goes on from NC_092741.1 coordinate 113,194,511, forward strand.
TATGGAATATGCTTCAACAAGGAGCAAATGAGTGAATAAGAAATATGTTTAAGGGAAGGTCAAACTGAGAGATATTTGATTAGTGGTCATGTCACTGGACTAGTAACCCAAAGCAAATACTTCTGGGTCACCATGTATAAAACTCATCTTAGTTTGCAGTTTTTGAGAAGATTTGGAGCTCAGTGTGTGGTTGAAGTTATAGAAATATTGTAATCCTATAGGCAGACAAAGGGAGCATGGCCGTGATCCTGAGCAGAACATAATACATTGACAAAGTAAACACACCACTTGCAGATACCAATACTTACCAACAGGTGGCGATGGACCCGGCTCCACAGCTAGAAAACCGTACTACAGCATCACTGAAGAAACTCCACTAGACTGGTGAAATTAACAAAACAGACCTCCAAAGAATGAAACCCATTGGATCCAACACACCCCATTTCTACAGATCACCAAAAGTACACAAATCAGTGCCCCCCACCCACCCATGCCACCCCAGACCCATAGTCTTACTTTCCAGCACACCGACATAGAGGCTAGCAAAGGAACTTCACCATAATCTGAAATACCAAGTAGAAGACTCACGCCTCTCCATCCAATCCACCCAGGAATTCCTGAACATCATCAAAGACACCAAGGTAGAGGACGACAAGGTTGTGGTCACCTTCGATGTATTCACATCAGTAAGCATCACCCTGGCCAAAGAAACACTGGCCACACTACTAGACGAACCAAGGAAAAGAACACTAGACAGAACCAACTCCATCAGCAAGGACAGCATCCTCAAATGAGTATACCTGTGCCTCAGGAACCACTTCACCTTCAATAACACGACCTACAAACAAATCAACAGGACACCCATGGGATCACCAATTCTTGGCAGAAGCAGTTATGTAGAGTTTGGAATGAACAACCCTCCCCATGATCCAGCCCACGCTTTGAGTCTGCTATGTAATGACACCTTTGTCAGCACGAAACAGAACAAATTATAAGAAACCCACAAACACATAAGCAACATCCTTACTGGTATGAGGTTCACCAAAGAGGAAAAGAACAACAACACACTCCCCTTCTTAGATGTCACAATGGAATGAAATGCCAATGGAGAGCCGCAGACCAGCATCTACAAGAAAGCGACACACACAGACTAGACACTGAATTACAGGAGCAATATCCCAAGGCACACAAACAGAGATGTGTCAGGACATTATTTAAATGAGCCACAACACACTGCAGCACCCAGGAACTATAAGAAGCTGATAAGCACAGTCAGCTGATTCCTCCACAACAGACCTAAACAAGAAGACAGAACAAGTCCAGAGACTTTAGCCACCCTGCCATCCATTAAAGACATCTTGGAGATGATGACCAGACTACTCCGGCTGCTAGGCATCATGATAGTCCACAAACCTACCACCACAATGAAACAGATACTGATGAATTTAAAGGACCCCGTACCAACAGGTAGCAGAATGAACTTCATATTCAAAATACCCTGCAAGGACTGCAACAAACATTACATTGGATAGACGGCAGGAAACTAGCCACAAGGATACATGAGCACCAGCTAGCCATCAAAAGACACGACCTACTATCATTAGTATCCATACACACAGACAATGAGGGGCACCAGTTCAACTGGAACAATACATCCATCCTGGACAGGCTAGACAAAGACATACATGGGAAGGTTTAGAGACCTGGTATTCAAACCAGAACTCCATCAACAAGCATATCGATTTGGACTCTGTTTACCAACCTCTCAGAGAAAGAACCAGAAGTGATATCACCCACCACAACATACCAAGACACCTAGAAAGCAGTACAGAACTCCAACACTTCAACAAGGCTCACTGAGGATGTTACCTAGCATGGTGATGAAACATTTGAGAACAAATCTAACAGCTTTGTGAGCAAATCTACAACTGAACTCATCTTAGTGATGGTAATCATGACAACTATTATCCGTTGTCATAACAAGTCAACTAGTTTATTAATGTCCTTTTGGGAAAGGCTCTTACCTGGTCTGACCTGCATCTAACTCCAGAGTGACAACAATGTGTTTGACTATTAATTGTCCACATAAGTCACTGAGAGATGTCCACATCCCATTAAAACAATAGTAAAAAGATCGAACACAATGTTAATTGGATTAGATGGTGTAGGGGAGAAGGAGGTTTATGTGGAGCATGATCGCAAACATGGGCAAGGTAAGCAGAATGGCTTATTTCTCTTCTACAAACTCAATGTCATTCAGTGAAACCAATCATAACAATTATTGATTGATTGAAATTTAATGTTTCAAACTGATGCTAAAGGATAAGCTCCCTCCTCAAGGACCCAATATGTGACTGTTCTAAGTTTGAGGAATACTTTATTTAAATCAGTGCATCTTGTCCTAGTTCAGTTTCGAATTGAGAAAGAAATCTGATAATAAGTCATTTAATATTTCATGGCATATCATTCTTTTTACATTATTTTAATTGAAAGTTTTTCACTGTTGAAATAAAGTTACCTTCTTTCAAGGTGTAAGCCAATATATGAAGGATTGCTTTCAGGCAAGACTTTAATCCTTGTGTAGATTTTAAAAGATTTTTCTCCCTCAGGTCAACACACCATATCTTGTGCCAGCAATGCCTCCAGAAGCAGATCAAACAATCAAGAGGGTTAAAGAAATTAGAATAATTCAGGGCACTTTACAGAGAGGATTAATCACTCCAAATCCAGGATGAAATCTGCTAGGCTGGGCAATTGTAGTAAACAACACTCATTTGCTGTGCTTTAGTTATAGCTCTCTTGCCTTAAGTCAGAAGATTGTTCATTTTAAAACTACTTGGGAGACATAAGCAGCACATGTATGCTGAAACTCCAGTCCAGGTCTGCAGGAGTGCTACACTGTTGAAGCTGTTAGCTTTCAGATGAGGTGTTAAACTGAGGTCTCACTTGCCCTCTATGAAGAATAAGAAATCCCACTGTACTCTGTAGAAAAAGAGTGGTGAGCTATCCTCCATGCCCTGAATCAAAAGTGCTCAAAATAGATGATCTAGTCATTATCACATTGCTTTTTGAGGGAGTTGGCAGCTATGTTACCTACATTGACTGTAAGTGATCATACTTCACAAAGTAGTTCATTGGCTGTGAAGTACTTGGAGCTTTTGGACGATGTGAGAGTCTCCACATAAGTGTCAATCTTCCTTACTAAGGAGGAGAACAATATTAATGAGTTGGGTAACATAGCAAGTATGTATGGTAAATACCATTTTCCATGGAGTTTTAATGTTTTATATTTCAATGTTTCCTTGTTCACTTAAAGTATAGGAGCAGTGTAGCTCTTGAAGAAGACAAATAATCATTTTGCATTAAATTTAAAATGCAGATCTGGACAGTAGATACATATGATGCTTCAGTCAGTAATATTCGTATTCCGTGTATATTTACAAGAATGGCAAATAGTTAAGAAGGCAAAAGAAATGTTGACCATTATCGCAAGGGGAATGGAGTACAGAAGTAGGGAAGTCTCACTACAACTGTCCAGGGTATGTTAAGACAGAAATGTGGACAGTTTTGGTTCCCATTCTTTAAGGAAGGACATATTTGCATTGGAAGGAGTTCAGAGAAGTTTCACTTGGCTGATTTCTGGGATGAAGGAATCATGTTATAAAGAAGGGTTGAACAGTTTAGGTCTGTACACACTAGAGTCTTGAAGAAAAAGAGGAAATTTATTGAAACATATCTAATGCTGAGAGGATTTGACCAGGTATGTGCCGAGAGGATGTTTCCTCAGTAGAAGATGCATGATTGAATATATTAAAAGCTGAGTTAGACAGATTTTTGATTGGCAGGCAGGTCAAAGATTATATTGGAGATGAGGGTGGAGGGGTGGTGAAATGGAGACAGAGCCACAACCAGACTGGCCATGATCTTATTTAATGGGAGAATACTCTCAAAGACCAAATAGCTTACTCTCACCGATTTTCTAATTATCCGAATGCTCTTTTTATTGTAGCTTCACTTCATGAGCAGTCTATGTTTTCATAGTTGTTGGAGTACAGGGATAGGCCATTTTTAATAATGACCATTCAATTGACAGTTCATAACCTCAGCTACATTTTTCCACCCATATCTCAGCTTTAAAAATCTGGATAAAGCACTGTATTGATATCCTTCTGGATAAGAATTTCAAATTTTTACTTTGTGTGAAGATTGGTTTGAGAGTTCTGTTCAGGATAGCAAGGCTTGTATTTCAGATTGGGTCCTCCCTTGTTCTGGGTTAATTTACTCATAGTAATTTCTCCATGTTTACCTGTTGAATCCCTCAATCAATTTAAACTCCTCAACTAAATTCACCCATGTCCACTCCAACATACACACACACACTACATGACCTTGTAAAGCAAAATGAATACAAGTCAACAGATTTCACTATTTGAACTCTGACGTAAGTACCCTTCTACCGACATTCCCATTCGTTTGGCCGAACTGGTCCTCACCCTTAACAATTTCACCTTTGAATCCTCCCACTTCCTCCAGACCAAAGGCGTAGCCATGGGCACACGTATGGGTCCCAGCTATGCCTGTCCTTTGTTGGCTACGTAGAACAGTCGATCTCCCGTAATTACACTGGCACCACTCCCCAACTCTTCCTCCGCTACATTGATGACTGCATTGGTGCCACCTCGTGCTCCCGCGAGGAGGTTGAGCAATTCATCAACTTCACCAATACATTCCACCCTGACCTTAAATTTACCTGGACCATCTCTGACACCTCCCTCCCCTTCCTGGACCTCTCCATCTCGATTAATGATGACCGACTTGACACTGACATTTTTTACAAACACACTGACTCCCACAGCTACCTGGATTACACCTCTTCCCACCCTACCTCTTGCAAAAATGCCATCCCGTATTCCCAATTCCTCCGCCTCCACCGTATCTGCTCCCAGGAGGACCAGTTCCACCACAGAACACACCAGATGGCCTCCTTCTTTAGAGACCGCAACTTCCCTTCCCACTTGGTTAAAGATGCCCTCCAACGCATCTCGTCCACATCCCGCACCTCCACCCTCAGACCCCATCCCTCCAACCATAACAAGGACAGAACGCCCCTGGTGCTCACCTTCCACCCTACCAACCTTCGCATAAACCAAATCATCCGCCGACATTTCCACCACCTCCAAAAAGATCCCACCACCAGGGATATATTTCCCTCCCCACCCCTTTCCGCCTTCTGCAAAGACCGTTCCCTCCGTGACTACCTGGTCAGGTCCACACCCCCCCTACAACCCACCCTCCCATCCTGGCACCTTCCCCTGCCACCGCAGGAACTGCAAAACCTGCACCCACACCTCCTCCCTCACTTCCATCCAAGGCCCTAAAGGAGCCTTTCACATCCATCAAAGTTTTACCTGCACATCCACTAATATCATTTATTGTATCCGTTGCTCCTGATGCGGTCTTCTCTACATTGGGGAGACTGGACGTCTCCTAGCAAAACACTTTAGGAAACATCTCCGGGACACCCGCACCAATCAACCACATCGCCCTGTGGCCCAACATTTCAACTCCCCTCCCACTCTGCCGAGGACATGGAGGTCCTGGGCCTCCTTCACCGCCTCTCCCTCACCACCTGATGCCTGGAGGAAGAACGCCTCATCTTCCGCCTCGGAACACTTCAACCCCAGGGCATCAATGTGGACTTCAACAGTTTCCTCATTTCCCCTTCCCCCACCTCACTCTAGTTCCAAATTTCCAGCTCAGCACTGTCTCCATAACTTGTCCTACCTGCCTATCTCCTTTTCCACCTATCCACTCCATCCTCTCCTCCCTGACCTATCACCTTCATCCCCTCCCCCACTCACCTATTGTACTCTATGCTACTTTCTCCCCATCCCCACCCTCCTCTAGCTTATCTCTCCACCCTTCAGGCTGTCTACCTGTATTCCTGATGAAGGGCTTTTGTCTGAAACGTCGATTTTACTGCTTCTCGGATGCTGCCTGAACTGCTGTGCTCTTCCAGCACCACTAATCCAGAATCTGGTTTCCAGCATCTGCAGTCATTGTTTTTACCTACGTAATTGTAAATTTATACTGGACACTTTCAAATCATAATGGATTTGATATTTCCAGATTTATTCAAAATGATTACTGGTAATGTAATTGGCTCGTCTTACCAATCAGGCAACCTTCAGGATCAATCAAATAAATTAAACTGGATTAACTAAGAAGTCAGCCAAATGATGTGCTTACTTTTATTTTAGAATATAAAATCTTTTCTGCATGCCAAAATACATTTTACTGGTTACTAATATCAATCAATGGGAATTAGTGCTGTAATACCTATTCAGAATTACAGCTTGATATTTTTTGGCAGTAATTATTACATTGTTTATTTAATGTTGTCAGCTTTTAATTGCTTTAGGCTCAGACAATGTTTATAAGCCATGTAATTTGTTGTGGCAATCCTAGGTTATTTTATCTTTTATTATTGTTGACACAAAGCATCTTGGATGGCTGGGTGAGATGAATATATGGTTGTCTTCTTCTTTTGCAGGCAAGTATCAATCTAGTGCAGTGGTAACCCTCTCTCCCCTGAGATAAAAGGTGATGGATACCAGTGCAAGACCCAGTGCAGTCACTACATTGCCAGAGGTGCTATCTCTGAATTGAGACTTTAAACTGGGAGCCTCTGTATCTCTTGCATGGACACCAATGTCCTATGACATTGGATGATGATAATCTATTGGAGGATGAAATGGACATTCTCCTAGGTCTTTTAATATCTATCCATTGCACATTGTTGGGATGAGTACGCATAAATTGGCTCCTGCTTTTGGCCAGGGCAAAAGGGAGGTATACTCAAAAGAATAGATGGGGGAAAGCTGTTCACTTTGACAGAAGGTTCTAGAGCCAGAGGACAGATTTAAAGTGAATACCAAAGCGTGAGAAACAGCAATATTTTTGCAGAGCGAGTGGTTATGATCAGGAATGCAGCATAACCACAAGATTGTTGTGGAGGTAGATCCAATCCAGACTGTCAAAAGGGAATTGGATGATTATTTGAAGAGAAAAGATCTGAAGGTTACAAGAAAAAGTCGGGGAAATGAGGCAAGATGAGTTACCTTCACATAATGCCAGCACAAACATAGCATGTCCTTCTGTGCCATAATTGTTCTATAAACTTCTGAACAATGGCTGCACCTAAGGAGTATTTATTTGACTGTGAAACACTTTGTGATGTCTTGAGGTGCAAGTTGGTTATTTATCTGAAAGACAGAAGCATATACATCATAAAGTTAGGTTGTAAAAATCTCAAGAGTAGAGAAAGAGAGAATGGTCCAACACCTGTGACATTTGTTTAAGTCACTATATCCCAAGTGAGCATTGTACCATTGGTTAAATCCTGGCATAGATGGCTGCTACCCACTCCAAAAGAAACAGTTACTTTTGGTAAGTGGTGGCAAAATAAAGAAACAAATGAGTTCCAAGGGACTGAGAAGATGTACTGAGTGGAATGGCTGCCTGTTGAGAATGGAGCTCAGATATGTCTAAGCCACACAAATATCTTCAAATTAATTAAAATTGGTTCATGGAGGAGCACTTGATTTTGGTGAAACAGACCTGCAAATGCCAATGATACCAATTGGAGGCAGAAGTTATCTGACATCACTGGGTCAAGATGTGTGGATTCAAATTCATCTCCCAAGAGCTGAGGTACATAATTCTGAGCTTCCACTTCAGTGTAGCACTGGGGCAGAGTTGCACTATCAAGGCACTGTCTTTCAAATGAAAGATTAAATCAAAACCTCTGCCCTCATCAGTGAATGTGAAAGTTCTGTTGAATTAGTTTGAACAGGAATGGGGAAGTTTTTCCCAGTGTCTCAGCCAATGTTTATCCCTCAGCCAATTCCATGAAAATATCAGTTTATCTTGCTGTCTGTAGGAGGTTGCTGCGTGCAAATGATCTGCCACTCTTCCCACATTTCAACAGTGACTAAACTTCAAGGGTACTTAATTGGCTGTACCGCTCTTTGTGACATCCTGTGGTTGTGAAGTGTGAATTAAATATGACTCCTTTTTTTGCCAAAGCTGAGTGTAAGTGTTACTGTTTCATAGAGAGTAAAAAAAAAGACGTGTCAAATTAGTTAGGAGAAAGCATTAGAAAGAGATCAGGGAGTGATGGACTCAACTGGAACCTTGCCCGGTTGGCATAGAACAGCAGGCAACAAATCAAACAAGATGTTGAACCCTTGTCAGATCTGTATAAAGAAATTCTAAAGGCATCAAACCTACAAATCATGCAAATTTAGGAGCAAGAGTTGGCTCCTTGGCCCCTTTCGCCAGCTCTGCCATTCAATAAGATTGTGGCTGATCTGATTGCTCCACTTATCCCTGGTAACCTTTCACCCTTGTGCTTACCAAGAATCTGGATTCTTCCACAAGAGGAAGCATTCTTTCCACATCTAACCTGTCAAGACCACTTCAGAGTCTTCTTTGTTTCACATAAACATACTTGTATGGTTCCACACAATTGAATTCCGGTCACAAATGCATAAAGAAAAACATCCAGATTCTACACATTGAACATAATAAGAAAAGGCCACACAGCTGATCTCTCAATTTTAGGAGATAAGAAGTGTTCGAATGCAAACTCAGGACAAGCTTGTCTACCTAGAGAGAGGTAAGAATGTGGAACTAGATGTGACCAATGCAGCATTGTTTATGCTATCTCCTGTTGACACAAGAAACTGGGTGTGTACGTCATTGTATTGAAGAATCAAACCGACATCTATTACAAGAACTGTTATGTGTAACTGTTACAGTTCTCCAGTATATCAGTGTCTGGGCTAACATTCAACTCTGAGGTACCAGCAGAGCAGCATGCTTCGACTAGTGTGTTATGTTTCATGTGATCTCAGGGTAAGGTGGAGTGTGAGACATTTATACCCTCAGGTCACATACTATGATAATGTATGATATTGTGAGCATGTCTCTTAAAAGTACACTGACATTCTAACTGTGAAAATGAACACAACAAAACTTGTTAACACTATAAATTTCAATATTTACCAATGTGTGGCTTTTTTTTTCAGCAGGAAATCTTTTTTTTTGTGTGTGGCTGTAAACAGAAGGTAAACAGCCTCCACCACTTCCTCTGGTAACTCATTCCATACACACAGCACCTTGTCTGTGATAAAAGGTTGCTCCTTAGGTCCCTTTTATATCTTTCCCATCTCACCGTAAACCTATGCCCTCTATTTCTGGACTCCCCCACCCCAAGGAAGAAACTTTGTCTATTTACCCTATCCATGCTGCTCGTGATTTTATAAAGGTCACTCCTCAGTCTCTGACGCTCCAGGGAAAACAGCCCCAACCTATTCAGCCTGTTCCTATAGCTTAAACCCTCCAACCCTGTAATTCTTTTCTGAACCCTTTCAAGTTTCACAACATCCTTCTGATAGGATGGAGTTCAGAATTGGATACAATATTCCAAAAGTGGCCTAACTATGTAATCTACAGCCACAACATGACCTTCCAACTCCAATACTCAGTATTCTGTCCAATAAAGGAAAGCATACCAAAAGTCTTCTTCACTATCCTATCTACCTGTGCCTCCAGTATCAAGAAAGCATGAACCTGCATTTCAAGGTCTCTTTGTTCAGCAACACTCCCCAGGCCTTACCATTAAGTGTATAAGCCCTGCTCTGATATGCCTTTTCAAAATGCAACACCTCACATTTATTTAAATTAAACTCCATCTGCCACTCCTCAGCCTATTGGCCAAGCTAATCAAGATCCCGTTGTACTCTGAAGTAACCTTCTTCGCTGTCCATTACATCACCAGTTTTAGTGTCATCTGCAAACTTACTACCTGTATCTCTTATGCTTACATCCAAATCATTTATATAAATGATGAAAAGTGGTGGACCCAGCACCGATTCTTGTAGCACACGCTGGTCACAGGCCTCCAGACTAGACTGAAAAGCAACCTTCCATTACCACTCACTGTCTTCTATCTTCAAGCCTGTTCTGTATCCAAATGATTAGTTCTCCTTGTATTCCATGTGGTCTAACCTTGCTAATCAGTCTCCCATGAGGAACCTTGTCAAATGTCTTACTGAAGTCCATATAGATCACATCCACCGTTCTGCCCTCATCAATCCCCTTTGTTACTACTTCAGAAAACTCAAGCAATTTAGTGAGACATGATTTTCCACATACAAAACCGTGTTGACTATCCCTAATCATCTTTGCCTTTCCAAATACATGTAAATCCTGTCCCTAGGGATTCTCTCCAACTATTTGCCCACTACCAATGTCAGGCTCACCAGTCTATAGTTCCCTGTCATTTTCTTACCACCTTTCTTAAATAGTGGCACCTTGTTAGCCAACCTCCAGTTTTCTAACTCCTCGTCTGTGACTATCGATGATATAAATATCTCATCAAGTGATCCAGCAATCACTTGCATAGCTTCCCACCGAATTCTAGGGTACACCTGATCAGGTCATAGAGTCATAGAGATGTACAGCATAGAAACAGACCCTTCGGTCAAACCCATCCATGCCAACCAGATATCCCAACTCAATCTAGTCCTGCCTGCCAGCACCTGGCCCATATCCCTCCAAATATTCATATACCCATCCAAATGCCTCTTAAATGTTGCAATTGTACCAGCCTCTACCACATCCTCTGGCAGCTCATTCCATAGACATACCACCCTCTGTGTGAAAAAGTTGCCCCGTAGGTCTCTTTTCTGACTTTCCCTTCTCACCCTAAACCTATGCCCTCTAGTTCCAGACTCCCCCACCCCAGGGAAAAGACTTTGTCTATTTATCCTATCCATGCCCCTCATAATTTTGTAAACCTCTATAAGGTCATCCCTCAGCCTCCGATGTTCCAGGGAAAACAGCTCTAGCCTGTTCAATCTCTCCCTATAGCTCAAATCCTCTAACCCTGGCAACATCCTTGTAAATCTTTTCTGAACCCTTTCAAGTTTCACAACATCCTTCCGATAGGAAGGAGACCAGAATTGCTCGCAATATTCTAACAGTGGTCTAACCAATGTCCTGTACAGCCGCAACATGACCTCCCAACTCCTGTACTCAATACTCTGACCAATAAAGGAATGCATACCAAACGCCTTCTTCACTATCCTATCTACCTGCGACTCCATTTTCAAGGAGCTATGGACCTGCACTCCAAGGTCTCTTTGTTCAGCAACACTCCCTAGGACCTTACCATTAAGTGTATAAGTCCTGCTAAGATTTGCTTTCCCAAAATGCAGCACCTCGCATTTATCTGAATTAAACTCCATCTGCCACTTCTCAGCCCATTGGCCCATCTGGTCAAGATCCTGCCGTAATCTGAGGTGACCCACTTTGCTGTCCACTACACCTCCAATTTTGGTGTCATCTGCAAACTTACTAACTGTACCTCTTATGCTCACATCCAAATCATTTATATAAATGACAAAAAGTAGAGGGCCCTGCGGAGTTATCCACCCTTATGTATTTTAAGACATTGATCACCTCCTCCTCGTCTGTAAAATGGACATTATTCAAAATGTCATCATCTATTTCCCCAAAATGTATATCTTTCATGTCCTTCTCCACAGTCAACACTAATGCAAAATACTCATTTAATATGTCCCCATCTCCTGTGGTTCCACTCATAGGCTGCCTTGCTGATCTTTAAGGAGCCCTATTCTCTCCCTAGTTATCCTTTTTTCCTTAAGCTATTTATAAAATCCCTTGGGATTCTCCTTAACCCTAGTTGGCAAAGCTATCTCATGTCCTCTTTCTGCCCTCCTGATTTCCCTCTTAAGTATATTCCAACTGCCTTTACACTCTTGTAAGGATTCATTCGATCTCTGCTGTCTATACCTGACATATGAACCGTGCTGGGGCCAGAGACGTATTGAACCACATAACTAGGGCTGTAGACAGGTCTGTAAAGGAAATGGAGTGTGGGGAGCAGCTCAGTTATGCAGGAAATTGGGAAACCCGAATTAGAGGAGGAGGTATGAGTGCAGAATGCAGGAGAGGTTATTAAAATCCCCAGCACAGGCACAAATAGGACAGAGTCTATGAAAACGGTTAGCAATCAAACTCCAAACACTCGAATGACAATGAGAAGAGGCATTGTTAATACAGGATTAAAGGTGTTATATCTGAATTCACGCAGTAAAAGGAATAACATAGATGAGCTTGTGGCGCAGATTGAAATTAGCAGTTATGATGTGATGGGCATCGCCGAGAGGTGGCTGCAAGGGGATCAGGCTTGGGAGATGTGTATTTAAGGATATATATCCTATCAAAAAGGAAGGGATGTGAGTAGAAGGGATGGGGTTGCCTTATGAGTAGGAAATGAAATTAAGTCAACAGTAAGAAATGAAATTGGGTCAGATGATGTAGAATCCATGTGGGTAGAACTGACGAACCACAAAGGTGAAAAAACCATAATTGGAGTTATTTACAGGCCTCAAACCATAAGCAGGAGCTAGAGCGCAAGATATACCAGGAGATAGAAAAGGCAAAGTTACAGTGATCATAGGGGATTTCAATGTGCAGGGGGGGGGGCTGGGAAAATCAGGTTGGTAGAGGATTGCAAGAAAAGGAATTGGTGGAATGACCTTTTGGAGCAGCTTGTGGTGGAGCCTACTAGGGAACAGGCAATACAGGATTCAGTGTAATGAGGCAGACTTGATAAGGGAGTTTATGGTGAAGGAACCCTGAGGAGGCCATGACCATAATATGATTAAACTTACTCTGCAATTTGATAGGGAGAAGATAGAATCCGTATTACAGCTGAATAAAGGTAACCACAGAGGCATGAGGAAGGAGCTGGGTAGAATTGACTGGGAGAGGACCCTAGCAGGAAAGAGAATGGAACAGCAATGGGAGGAGTTTCTCAGAGTAATTCAGGAGACACAGCAGAGATTCATCCCGAGGAAAAAGGAGCATGGTACAGGGAGGATGAGGCAACCACAGCTGACTAAGGAATTCAGGGATAGCATAAAAGCAAAAGAGCAAGTATATAATGTGGTGAAGGGCAGTGGGAAACCAGAGGATTGGGAAGCTTACAAAGGCCAATGGAAGGCAACAAAAAGAAATAAGGAGAAGATTAAATATGAGGGTAAGCTAGCCAGTAATTTTAACGAAGACTGTAAGAGTTTTTTTAGATATATAAAGGGCAAAAGTGAACATAGGCCACTGGAAAATGACGCTGGAGAGATTAGTGGGCAGCAAGGAAATGGTTGAGGAACTGCATAATTACTTTGCTTCCGTCTTCACAATGGAAGACACGGGCAATATCCAAAAAAATTCAAGAGAGTGAGTGGGCAGAGCTGAGTATGGTGGCTATCCCTGAGGAGAAGGTGCTAGAAAAACTGAATGGCCTGAAGGTGGATAAATCATCTGGACCAGATGGACTACATAACAGTGTTCTAAGGGAGATAGCTGAAGAGATAGTGAAATTATTAGTGGTGACCTTTCAGGAATCACTAGAATCAGGGAGGGTCAGAGAGAACTGGAAAATTGCTAACATAATGCTCCTGTTTAAAAAGGAAGTAAAGCAAAAGACAGAAAATTACAGTTTGATTAGCCTAACCTCGGTTGTGGTTAAGATCCTGGAATCCATTGTGAAGGATGAGATTTCTGAATACTTGGAAGTATATGGTAAAACAGGGCAAAGTCAGCCTGGCTTCATCAAGGGGAGGTATTGCCTGACAATTCTGCTAGAATTCTTTGAGGAAGTAATGAGCAGGTTAGACCAAGGAGAGCCAATGGATGTTATCTACCTGGACTTCAAGAAGGCCTTTGACAATGAGCCGTACAGGAGGCTGCTGAGTAAGATAATGGCCCATGATGTTCGAGGCAAGGTGTTAGCATGAATAGAACATCAGCTGCCTGGTAGAAAGCAGAGGATGGGGATAAAAGGGTCCTTCTCAGGATGGCAGCTGGTCACAAGTGGTTTTCTGCAAGGCTCAGTGTAGGGACTGCAACATTTCATTTTATACATTAACAATCTAGATGAAGGAACTGAGGGCATTCTGGCTAAATTTGCAGATGATGCCAAAGATAGGTAGAGGGACAGGTAACATTGAGGAGGTGGGGAGGCTACAGAAGGATTTGGACGGGTTAGGAGAGTGGGCAAAGAAATGGCAGATAGAATACAACATGTGAAGTCATGCACTTTGGTAGAAAGGTAGAGTCATGAACTATTTTCTAAATGGGGAGAAAAAAATCAGAAATCTGAAGTGCAAAGAGACTTGGGAGTTCTAGTCCAGGATTCTGTCAATGTAAACCTGCAGGTTGAGTCAGTAGTTAGGAAGGCAAATGCAATAATGGCATTTATTTTGAGGGCTTGAATATAAAAGCAGGGATGCACTTCTGAGGCTCTATAAGGTTCTGGTCAGACCACATTTGGAGTATTCTGTCAAGTTTGGGCCCCATATCTCTGGGTTTATATTCAATGGAGTTTAGAAGGATGACGGGGAAATCTAATCGAAACACATAGAATACTAAAAGACCTGGAAGAATCAATGTCGGGAAGATCTTTTCATTGGTAAGAGAGACTAAGACTTGAGGGTATAGCCTTCAAGTAAAAGGAAGACATTTTAGAACAGAGATACGGAGAAACTTCTTCAGCCAGAGAGTGGTGAATCTATGGAATTCATTGCCACAGAAGACGGTAGAGGCCAGGTCATTGAGTATCTTTAAGATTGAGATAGATAGGTTCTTGAATACCAAGGGAATCAAGAGTTACAGGGAGAATGGGGTTGAGAGAATTATGAGCCATGATTGAATAGTGGAGCAGACTTGATGGGCTGAATAGCCTAATTTCTGCTCCCATGTCTCATGCTTCCTTCTTTTTCTTGACCAAAACCTCAATTTCTCTAGTCATCCAGCATTTCCTAAGTCTACCAGTCTTGCCTTTCACCTTCACATGAACACACTGTCTCCAGATTCTTGTTCTCTCATTTCTGAAGGCTTCCCATTTTCCAGCCATCATTTTACCTGCAAACATCTGCCCCTAATCAACTATTACAAGTTCTTGCCAAATACCATCAAAATTGGTTTTCCTCCAATTTAGAGTTTTATCCTTTCCACACTATTTTAAATCTAATAGGATTGTGGTTACTTGCCCCAAAGTGCTTCCTTACTGACACCTCAGTCACCTGCCCTGCCTTATTTCCAAAAACTGGTCATATTTTGCCCCTTCTCTAGTAGGTACATCCACATACTAAATGAGAAAACTTTCTTGTACACACTTAACAAATTCCTCTCCATCTAAACCCCAACACTATGGCAGTCCCAATCTATGTTTGGAAAGTTAAAATCCCCTACCATAACCACTCTCTTATTCTTACTGATAACTGAGATCTCCTTATGAATTTGTTTCTCAATTTCCTGCTGACTACTGGGGGATGGGAGGGGGAGGTGGGGCCAATGAAGTGATCATCCCTTTCTTACTTCTTTCTGTGCAATAAACTTATGTTCTCTTGATAAATCTGCTACTTCCTGTGAATATGTTTGAGTGACTAACAGCCACAATAATCAACTGCAAAATTAAACATGTTGCTTATCAAGCCTGGTTTCATTCGGTGATCTGACTTGTCCAGTATTACCACCAGCTGGGATCATAACACTACAAACTGGGCGCGTGTCTGCTCTCAATGCAGTCAAGATAGGGTTTTTCATTTTGTTTCCATTGCCATCAGTAATTCAGCAGTTTTCAAGGGAAATGCCTTGTGTTTTGGTGCCTATCCCCTGATTCAGTTTGTCTTTTCTCAATGTCAGAATGCATTTTATTAGTTAATATAAACCAGGAGGATTATTCATTTTAGAATTACAGCTTCATGTTTTTTTTTGCCAGTTACAATGTTTATTTAACATTGTCAGCTTTTAAATGGTTTTGCATCAGCTATTGTTTAGAAGCTAAGTAATTTGTTGCTTCAATCCTCAATTATTTTAACTTTTATCACTGATACAAAGCATTCTGGGTGACTAGGTGAGATGAATGTTGGGTTATCCTTTTTATTACAAGGTAAGTTCACTGCCATGTACTCGTCTGGTTCGGTAGTAGCTTCTTGTTAGAAGATCGCACACTCCAACCCTCCATTAATGACCACATCTCCTCAGTTATTGAATATTCCATAGAATGCACGTGAATGATGGACTGGCAATGCAAGCAGCCTGGAAGCAGGCTCCAAGGAACAAGAGTACTCAATAGGAAAAGGACGAGAATGAATAAAGAGTGCAAAAACAGACTTGGTGCCAGACAGAAGTCTTGTGATAGGCAGATGAGAGTGTCATTGAGACAAACAATCAGTTAAATGATACTTTTTTTACACAGAGGGTGGTATGTGTATGGAGTGAGCTGCCAAAGGAAGTGGTGGAGGCTGGTAGAATTGCAACATTCAAAAGGCACCTGGATGGGTATATGAATAGGAAGGGTTTAGAGGGATATTGGTGCTGCCAGGTGGGACTAGATTGGGTTAGGATATCTGGTCGGCATGGACGGGTTGGACCAAAGGGTCTGTTTCTGTGCTGTACATCTCTATGACTCTATGGTAAATAGGTGCAGGATGTTAAGAGATTGTAGGTGAAAGTGAGGACTGCAGATGATGGAGATTAGAGTCGAGAGGGTGGTGCTGGAAAAGCTCAGTAGGTTAGGCAGCATCTGAAGAACAGGAAAATCCTTCATCAGGAATGATGCTCCCAGCCTCAGGGGGTGGAGGGATAAAAGGGAGGGATGTGGGGCTGGGATGAAGGTAGCTGAGAGTGCAATAGGTGGATGGAGGTGGGGGTAAAGGTGGTAGGTTGGAGGGAGGGTTGGAACTGGGATAAGATAGGGGAAGAGGAAATGAGGAAACTGAAATTCACATTGATGCCATAGGGTTGGGGGTCCCAATGCGTAAGATGAGGCGTTCTTCCTTCAGGTGTCAGGTGGGAAGGAAGTGGCGATGGAGGCGCCACGGGGTGGTGGAGTTAGTTGGTGTGGGTGTCCTGGAGGTGTTCTCTGAAGCGTTCTGCAAGTAGGCATCTGGTCTCCCCAATGTACAGGAAACTGCATCGGGATCAATGGATACAGTAAATGACATGTGGAAGTGCAGGTGAAGCTTTGACGGATATGAAAGGCTCCTTTGGGGCCTTGGACAAAGGTGAGGGGAGAAGGTGTGGCCGCAGATTTTGCAATTCCTGCAGACTGTGCTGAACCTGGCTCACTACAGCAGCCACCAAACTGTCCATGGAGGCAGCTAGATACTCCCATGCCTGAGGCAGCAAGATCCCAGTGGTGTTGCTGCTGGTTGCCTGGTGGTCCTGATAAACCTTCCTGCTCCTCCTCTGTCCATTTGTGTATGGCATGAGTTGCTGGCGTCATCTCCTGCCAGGGAGTGCCAGTGAACCTAGAGCAATTCTACCTTAACCAGCAGTGCAGATGTGACAGTGAGATGCTCACCACTGGGTGTTTCTGATTCTCATCTAATGATTAGATTAGATTAGATTAGATTAGATTAGATTACTTACAGTGTGGAAACAGGCCCTTCGGCCCAACAAGTCCACACCACCCCGCCAAAGCGCAACCCACCCATACCCCTACATCTACCCCTTACCTAACACCATGGGCAATTTAGCATGGCCAATTCACCTAACCTGCACATCTTTGGACTGTGGGAGGAAACCGGAGCACCCGGAGGAAACCCACGCAGACACGGGGAGAATGTGCAAACTTCACACAGTCAGTCACCTGAGGCGGGAATTGAACCCAGGTCTCTGGCGCTGTGAGGCAACAGTGCTAACCACTGTGCCACCGTGCCACCATCACTGTGCCACCGTGCCACCATCACTGTGCCACCATGCCGCCACCACTGTGCCACTGTACAAGCTAATGTACTTACCGAGGTTTTAATATCTGAGTTTGGTGGAAAGGTCAGGAGGGAGCCTCGCATATGGAGGAAGGAGTGTCTTGCAGGGCCACTGTCTTGATTGCAGAGATTGTGGGTGCCATCAGTCATACCTGCAGGAGCCAATAAAGAGAGAGTGTGTGTTGCAGCCAAGGGTTCAAAGATATAACGCGAAGAGAAATACTTTCATAGAATGGGTAAAGGATAAGTAACAATGAAGAAAGCTTCATATTCTCCTGCTGGCACATGCAGATTTCAGCATCTCCACGGGAGCAGTCTAAGTTTTTGCCTTCCAGGTCCTCTCCCAAGAAGAATATCTGTCCCCACCACCTACCTTTTCCCTCTCCTCCCTGCCTTGGACCATGTTTTTCCTAAAATGAAAGGAAGGGAAGGATTGAAAGAGATGACAGTGGGTGGCGAGACTGTTCATGCTGGTGCAGGTGGGGGAATGATGGTGAGGAGTTGAACAGTCCTGAGTCGGCAGCACAGAGGGCACAGCAGGATTAGTATGCAGGGGGTTTTGGGGGAGGGTTGGTGGAAGTGAGTGTGGGAAGATGTTTCAGGCAGTAGTGAGAGTGACAGAACATGAGCCTTGGTGGGAAGCGGGTGCAGAGTTATAGTGAGTGGGAGATAGCAAAGAGAAGGTAGCGGCATTTGCATTGCTGGCCATTTCTCTGGAAGATGTGACTCATGTAGCACCCTTGGACTATCCTGCTGCCAGGATCTGGTGTCATAGCCTCCACTTCTGGTCCTGGTCTCTGCTCAGCACCATTCCATCCACTAAGATCTCCAGGCCCCTGTCTGCAAAGTGAGGCACCAATTTCCCCTTTTTTGCTGTGTCCAGGCTAAATGTCTCCAACTGTGCAAGGCAGCTCTGTACTGCCAGCACCTCACCAGGTGCGCAATGGTCTTTTACATGTGCCACCAGTGCTGGAGATCTTATGCTACTCTGGCAGTATTGAGTATTTCCAGCTACAGTGAGAGGAAGCTACAAATTAGAAATGGTCAAGAGGGGTGCTATAGCAACCTGGGAACTGGTTAATGAGGTGAATTTGGGAGTGGTCCCACAGAAACCCCTCCAAGGTACTTTTGATAACATCATTTTGGATGAAGTAATGCAGTTTTCAGCATTAACACTTAAATCATTATCTATATAACAGTGACCAAACACATGATCAAAGTTTTTTTTAAAGAACTATCTCAAAAGAGCAGAAATGTCTAGAGAGATTTCAGGAGAGAATTCCAGAGATTTGGGCCTAAGCAGCTGAAGGCCAGATTGATTAAAATTGGGAATTCAGAAGTGGCCAGAATGAGAGAAGTGTTAGGTTTGTATCGTTGGATGAGATTACAGAATAAGGAAGGTTGGGGGCATGCATGGAGGATTAAAGATTGAGGTGCTGTCTGACTGTGAGCATATCTGAATGGGGAGGAGATAATGGGCAAATGGAACTTAATATGCATTAGCATATGTGCAGTTTTGGATAGTCTCAGGTTTATGGCATTGGATACCATTGAAATTCCATACTTGAGCTGAGAGCTATCTAGTGTGGTGCAGTGTAATCCAGTGTAAGGAAATAGAACCTCATTCAAGTTTTCTATTATATTTGTTGTAATGTCTGCCGAGTCTCAGGATATTGGCGCAGTTCTGGGTCTCTGATTTATTAACTAATCAGAGAAAGTGCAGCGTGACTACAGCAAGGTAAAATGGTGAAGAAAATAATCAAGTCTATATTAGAAAAAGCATAATATTTCTACTACCATCCAATTAGTCAACTGTTCATGTGGGCCACAGTGTAGCATCTTGAAAGGTTTGAACCAGCTTTGTGAGATGAAGTATACTGCATACAAGGCCTGTTGTCTCCACTTATTAGCTGGAGAAAGCAATGGTCTTGTTTCATTCTCATCCCTAATGCAATGTAGAAGGGAATTTTTATCTGGTGGAACCTCAGTCTTTATTTCAAGTGTCACTGTGTGTCTGTATGGTCTTGAAGAACTACAGGCAACACCGCACAACACTGTGTCTATGGGAGTGGATACTACCTGGTGAGATAATTGCTGAAGGGTTTACTAAGTTGCACTGTTAAGTCCCAGAGAAAGAGGAACCAAACACCAGAAGCAGATTCATTCAGAAGAAAAGATCATACCACCAAGTGTGCTATTTAAAATCATCAAAGTAACCAGAAAAAAATTGTGTGTGTATTTACTCAGAGTTCAGTGGGAAAAGTCAGTGAGTTGGCCTATGTCTTTTTGTCTTGGTGGGGTGGGGGGGGTGCGACAGAGACCATCTGGAGAATGTGTGGAAATTCACTGAAAGGAAGTGCTTGTGATGCCATCAACTGAGTAAAATTTTAAAATGATTGATAAGCTTGATACTTAACAGATTGGCTGTAAAAGGACATTGCTGGAGAAAAGGGCTAGATCTTTCTTTTTGCTGATTTTGATTTTGTATATATGACAATTTGGTATGATCTTTTATTATTTTTCTTGTTTGTAATAAATTTTGTCGTTTTTAAAGTACACTGGCAGCCTCTTATGAATATGTTCAGTGACCAACTACCACAGTAATAAATTGAAACATGACTTTTAGTATTTCATCAAGCCAGGTTTCATTCTAGTATCTGACCTGTCTGTATTATTGTCAGCTGGGAGGAATGCAGAAAGAGTGAGGTTGCTTTTCGTAAGATAAAAAGTGTATTCCATTTGCCTCCCATCAGATGCATGACAAGATATCAGTGTGGCTCATCTGGCACCATGACAAATAGCACAAGTTTGGACGTTCAAACCTCATCCTAGCACTTGAGCAGGCAACCTCAGCTGATGATTCAGTGGGTACTGAAGGCCTTTATATTGGGTAGGTGTAATGGGTCCAGTGGTGTTTTCAGAAGAAACAGCTGGAGCTTTGCCAAGTGACTTTAGTCAACTTCCATCCTGCAGCTTCAGAAGATAAAGATAAGAAAATCTGGGGAGGCACATCTTGGTCCAAAGATGTGCAGGTCAGGTGAATTGGCCATGCTAAATTGCCCGTAGTGTTCGGTAAGGGGTAAATGTAGGGGTATGGGCGGGTTGCGCTTCGGCGGGTTGCTGTGGACTTGTTGGGCCGAAGGGCCTGTTTCCACACTGTAAGTAATCTAATCTAATCTAATTTACCTCTTTGCTCTTTTTAGGGAACTAAAAGGATGCTAGAACTAGAACTCTCAAACCCTCATTTATTTTTATGCATTAGTGGGATATGAGTGTTGCTGGCTGGGTGAGCATTTATTGCCCAACTCTAGTGCTTCTTGAGAAGTTGGTTGGTGAGCTGCCTTCTTGAACCCCTATAGTCCATGGGCTGTAGGTAGACCAACAATAGGGAGGGTGTTCCAGAATTTTGACCCAGTGACACTGAAAGAATGGTGATGTATTTCAAAGTCAGGATAGTGAGTTGCTTGGAAAGTAAGCTGCAGGTGGTGGTATTCTCATGTATTCAAGCCCTTTTCCTTCTGGATAGAAGTGGTTCTGGGTTTGGAAGGTGCAGCCTAAGGAGATTGGTCAATTTCTGCAGTGCATCTTGTAAGTTATAGAGACTACTGCTACAGAGCATTGGTGGCGGAAGGAATAGATGTATATGGCTGTGGTCCCTATCCAGAGGGCTAAGTTGTCTTGGATGGTGTCAAGCTTCTTGAGGGTTGTTGGAGTTGCACTCATCCAGGCACGTAGAAAGTGTTCCATCACACTCCTGACTTGTGACTTGTAGATGGTGGAAATGTTCTAGAGAGTCATAAGGTGAGTTACTGTCTACATGATTCTTAACCTCTGACCTGCCTTTGTAGCTATTGTATTTATATTGTCCAGTTCAGGTTCTGGTCAATGGTAACCCCCAGGATGTTGAAAGTAGTGCATTCAATGATACTCTAATGCTATTTAATGCCAAGGGTCGATGGTTAGATTGTCTCTTGTTGGAGGTGGTCATTGCTTGGCATTTGAGTAGTGTGAATGTTACTTGCCACCTTTGGCCTAGGCCTGGATATTGTCCAGGTCTAGTTGCATTTGACACGGACTGCTTCAGAATCTGAGTAGCTGCGAATGGTGCTGAACGTTATGCAATCATCAACAAATATTCCCACTCTGAGCTGATGATGGAGTGAAGGTCAACAATGGAAGTAACTAGAGATGGCTGGGCCTAATACACCACTCTGCAGAGATATCCTGGAGCTGAGACAACTGAACTCAACAACCACCACCATCTTCCTCCCTGCCCAGTATGACTCCAAACAGCAGAGTTTTGCCCAGATTCCCATTAACTCAATTTTTGCTAGAACTCTTCAAGCCACACTCAGTCAATTTGACTCAGATGATGTCAAGGGCAGTCACTCTCACCTCACCTCTGGAATTCAGCTGTTTCGTCCATTTTTGAACCATGGCTGTAATGAGGTCAGGAGCTGAGTGACCCTGGCGGAACCAAACTGGGCATCAGTAAGCAGGTTATTGCTCAGCAAGAACAGCCTGTTAGCACTGTTGATGACACCTTTCGATTACTTAACTTTTACTCATTGATGGAATACTGCAAGACACAAAATTTGCATTTATCTAGCCTCCTTAAAAATCACAGGAACCTTACAGCTAGTGAATTACTTTGGAAGTGTCACCATTGTTCTAAATATCGAAAATATGTTGGACAATTTATGCACTTAAGATGCCATAAACCATAAATGAGATGCAAAACTATTTTCCGAAATGTTGATTCTGGGATAAGTATGTGCCATAAGGATTCATTCTTCTGCTGTTCTTTGAAATGTGCCATAAGATCTTTTGTTTTCACTTGAGATCTCAGATGAGGGCTTGGTCTAAAGCCTCATCAGATATGTGCACCCCTAATAGCACTGAGTACTCCTTCAGTACTGGTCTGTAGTGTGAACCTAGATCTTATGCTCAAATTTCTGAGGTGTGATTTTGTGGTGAATTGTAATCCTCGCCCCTCTTGAGGACAATCCCGATTAGGCACAGCTCTCAAAGCTGATCAGAATTAACTAGGTTGCAAGACAGTTCCTAAAGATGCTAAGTGGAGTTCAAAAGACAGATTTACTTCTCTTCAAAGAAAGGGAGCTTGGCGAAGACATTCCCATCCTCCAAATTGATTATTTAACAAGTTTGAGCCCGATCTTAACTTGGATATGTTTAGGTCAGTTACTGTCACCTACCCACCCAAAAACCACCCCACTCCAACCCCGATCAAAAATGATATGGAGTCAGTTTCACAAGTTAGCAATAGACAAGACTGTGTGAGACAATTAAATTTTTAAGATGTGCAGAAGTATATTAAATAACCAAACATACAATGCTTAGTTGGTGAGACTGTTAAGTTCAATGTTATATATAGCTATGAAATGAGAGAAAATGGAAACTGGCTTCGAGCAGAGAATTCAGTTTCCGAATTCAATTATTGTTTCAGTAAAAAAAAATTCTAAGCAGGATATCCATCAATTATTAAAGTGTCTTTTACCTCAGTCCCTGAGTGAAGATCACAGAGTTAGCAAGATGACTGTCTAAGGAGAAAATCACTGCATTATCATTGCCTCACCCTGCTAGCCATACCCTTAACTGGAGAGATGCTCAAGCGAATTAAGCAAATCTAAAATATCCAATAGTTGCTTTAGCTTTCAGTGTTTTTTTAAGGCTATGTAGCTTTCTTACATTTGATAGTGGTATCTTAATTGTAATTAGGTTCAGTCTTTTAAGTTCCAAATTTTGATCACTGTTAATTTTTCAAGTGAGGATGGCCTTTGTTCATTCTACGGAATTTTATGCAACTGTTAATGTGAGGATAATGGTCGGGATTCAAGGGAGAAAATTGCGAGAACCCTTGCAGAAATATTTCCATCATTTATAACTATGGGTGAGATGCCTGATGACTATTGCTGTACCTTTTGTTTAAGCAAGGTTATAAGCAGAAACTGGGGAACTATTAGATTGACATCAATTGTTGGTAAATTGTTGGAGGTGATTGTAAAAGAAAGGATTTATGGACATTTTACAGAGGCAAAAATTGATTAGGATTAATCAGCATGGTTTTTGTGAGGAAAATTGTGAGTCACAAACTTGATTGAGCTTTTTGAGGAAGTTACCAAAAAGGTTGATTGAGGACAGAGCAGTAGAGGTTGTTTACTTGGACTTCAGGAAAGCCTTCGATAAGGTTCCACGCAGTTGACTATCTGCTCCACCCTCCACTCCGACCTACCACCATCACCATCCCCCCACCTTCATCTACCTATCGCATTCCCAGTTACCTTCACCCCAGCCCCACCCCCATCTCATTTATCTCTCAGCTGCCTTGGGCCCCTCCCACCAACATTCCTGATTAAGAACTTATGCTCGAAATGTAGACTCTCCTGCTCCTCGGATGGTGCCTGACTGACTGTGCTTTTCCAGCACCACACGTTTTGACTCTGATCTCCAGCATCTGCAGTCCTCACTTTCTCCTAATTAGTAAAGTTAGGTTACATGGGATTCAGGGTGAGCCTGCCAATTGGCAGTAGACAGAGTGGTGGTGGAGGATTGCTTTCCAGACTGGAGGACTGTGACCAGTGGTATTCCACAGGAATCAGTTCTGGGTCCTCTTTTGTTTGTCATTTATGTAAATGATTCAGATGAGAATTTCAAGTTTGTGAATGAACCCAAAATTGATGGCGAAGTTGGCAATGAAGAAGATTTTCTCTGATTACAAAGGGATCTTGATCAGATGGGTCAATGGGCTGGAAAGTGGCAGATGGAACTCAATCTGGATAAATGCAAAGTATTGCATTGTTATAGAACAGAGGGACCTGGGGTGCAGCTACATAATTCTTTGAAGTTTGCGTTAAATATAGACAGTGCGGTTAAAAAGACATTTGGGAGGATCCAAGATGGCAGAGACCAATTTCTTCTACCATGCTGAGCTCTGCACCAGAACTCAGACAAAGCAGTACACTCATTCCCCCTTTATTACCCAATGTGGTAGAAATAGTTATTTTTTGACTCCTAGAATTGTTCAGTGTTAGTTTAAAACAGTTAGGAAAATGACCAAATGGAAGGGACCACAAGGTTCACAGCAAGCAGGGCACACCCTCTGCAACAGCGGACATGCCCACGGCCGTGGCATCGGTCTCTACGATCGCCCAGGGAACCTGCCTGTGGAGCAGATCTCGGAGTTTGTGAAATTCTGACAGAAGATTGACTCAGTGATGGAGGAGAACTGGGCCAGGCTTGAACCGATCACGGCTATGCTGCAGAAGCATGACCAGGAGATCCAGCATCTCGGGCAGCCTATCGGGGAGGTGGAGCAATGGGCTGTGGCTTCTGAAAGCGAGGCAGAATTTTCAGCGGGTCAGTTCCAGGCCCTGCAACAGCAGGTTTGGGCCTTGGAGGAGCAGGTCGAAGAGCTTGAAAATCAAGGCTGTTGGAAGAACATCCATCTGGTGGAGCTTCTGGAACAGGAGGAGGAAGGCCTGTTTGTCAGCTTCTTGGAGCAATGATTCCCACAGTTTTTGAAGCTGGAGGTTGAGGTAGGCCAGGTGCGGGTTGAGTGGGCCCACCGGGTCGCAGTGCATAGGCCCGGGTCAGACCAGCACTCCAGTGCTATAGAGGTAAGCAAATGCTGCTGAAAACCTCTAGAGCACTGGAGAAGGATCCACAGGCTCTGATGTACAACGGATCACAAATTATGCTTTTCCAAGACTTTTTTGTGGTCATGATTCAAAGAGGAAGGCCTTTGAGGTAAAATGACGGCTGAGGGACTTGAATATCCAGTAAGATATCTGGCAATATTACGTTTTAGCCACGGAGGGCCCACTCACCAGAAAAAGCAAAGGACTTCCTGGATGCTTTAAAATGGACTGGCTGGCTTTAATAATATGGACAATAATGTTTATTTTGCTTTCCCCTGTAATTTGCCTGGTTTACCTGGTTGTCGGGGGGCTTTTTTAAAAATATATGTGGGGCTCATAATTTTTTTTTCTTTTTCTCTCTCTTCTCCCTGCTCTCTCCCCTCCCATCATCCTTTCTTCTTTTTTTCTTATCATTTCCTTTTGTTTCTCTCTTCAGATGGGGGGATGCAGAGCAGTTGGGTGATCGTTGGGTGAGGTTATATACTTTTGTACTACAGGAGTGCTGAGGGTTACAGTATGGATGGGATGGGCTGAGTGCCCACTTTTAACTTTCTTGTTATAGGATGTGTGTATTTTTTTTCTTTCTTTGTCTTGTCTGGGGCAGGAGCATGCCTTCAGCTAGAAGGAGCCATGGAGGGGTTAGTGGGTGGTATGAGTGCTCCCCTCCCTCCACCCCCCCCCCCCCCCCCCCCCCCACCCACCCCTGTGGGCAAGGGGGAATGTCTCCTTTCATTTCTGTTATATGTTGGTATGTTGTCGAAATAGTTGTTAGAAGTTTTGATTTGGTACTTTTGGAATTGTATTTATAAATTTATACAAACTGTTTACTGTTTTCACTCAGCGCGCTATGAGTAGGGGGAAGGTGTCATGGACTGTTTTGGACGGCTATGGCTAGCCATTCGTTTAAATGCTGCACCTGGAATATTAAGGGGAGTCATTCACCAATTAAGAGAAAAAACATACTTTCAAACCTTATAAAAGAGGGGACCGATGTAGCTTTGCTGCAAGAAATATATTTAACCAATAAGGAACACTTGAAGTTGCAGGAGGGAGGGTTTGGACAGGTGTTTTTCTCATCCTTTAATTCGAAAAGTAGAGGAGTTGCTTCACTCATCCGGAAGAAACTGATGCATTTTCCAGGTTGATGGTCCTTGGGGCATGTCATACAATTATAGGGGGAGAGTTTAATCGTTTTATTGACCCCGAAGTGGACAGGATGCCTAGGGGCCTTGCGGATATGTCTCCCCAATCCAGGCAGTTGGTAGACCTGAACAGGGAGCTGGGGTTGGTGGATGTGTGGAAATGTCTTCACCCTGAAGGTAGAGACTTCACCTTTTTCTCTAATCCACATAAATGTTATACCAGAATTGACATGTTTTTTGTCCCATTGACCTTTTTGAATTTGTTGCTGTCTTGTAGAAATAGGGAACATAGCCATTTCTGATCATGCGGCAGTGTACACGGAGGTTAAGGTCGGTGGTAATAGGATAGGCTCGCGGCACTGGCGCATGGACCCTTTCCTCTTGAAAGGTAGCAGGCTTATAGAATATTTTTCGGGGGAATTTAAAATCTTTTGGGACGTTAATTCGGGTACGGCCAGTAATCCATTGGTGCTCTGGGAGATTGCCAAGGCCTATGCACGGGGTTTGATTATTTCTTACTTGGTGACCTGGAAGCAGCAGAGGGGAGAGCAGCAGCATTTGCTTGAGGCTCGCCTGAAGGCAGCTGAGTTAGCAGACTTTGACAAACCATCTGTAACCAAATTGCAGTGGATTACAGCCCTCAGGGCTACTTTGAATGCTGCACTCACCCAGACAGCAAAGAGGGACATCTCTTTTGTCACCAAAGGTTATTGGAGTATGGTGATAAAGCGGGTAGGTATCTAGCGTACCTGGCCAGAAAGAAGAATGCCCCCTAACCTATCACATCCATCAGAGAGAGTGCGGGTCCTCTTACTTGCAGTGTTAAAAAGATTAATGCAGCATTTAGGATGTTCTATTCTGAGCTGTACCAGTCGGAGGGCTGGAAGGACAGATTGATGAAGATGGTCCTTTTTTAAGACCCTGGACCTTTTGGGTGTAACTTCAGAGCAGACGTCCTTTCTGAATACCCCCCTGACAATCAAGGAAATACAGGAAGCAGTGAGGCAGCTCCAGAGTGGTAAAGCATCCAGCGCTGACAGATTTCAAAGTGAGTTTTATAAGGAGCTTATAGACATGCTGGCCGGGCCACTGTTGGATATGTACAACTACTCACAGTCAGCACTGCCTCCCATCCTCTCTGAGAGAAGCAAATATTTTTCTTATTCATAAGAAAGGGAAAGCCCCAGAGGATTGTTCTCCATACAGGTCATTACTGAATGTGGATTTTTAAATTCTGTTGAAAATGCTGGCTTTAAAGTTGGGAGAGGGTTTTGCCCTTCATTGTAAAGGAGGACCAGATAGGTTTTATTAAGGGTTGTTGGTCTACCGATAATATTAGAAGAGTACTGAATATGGTCCAGGTATGCCAGCAAGGGTTGATTCTGGGCTTTGTAGTCTCCCTGGATGCCAAGAAAGTGTTTGACTGGTTGGAGTGGCCGTACCTCTTTTATGTACTGGAGCGGTTTGGTCTTGGGGTCTCTTTGCTAAGTGGGTGGCTGTGTTATATGGTGAACCAAAAGCAGCCGTTCTCACTAATGATATAAGGTTGGATAATTTTAGTATTGGCATTGACAGCTGACAAGGGTGCCCTCTCTTGCCACTGTTATTTACATTGGTGATTGAGCCACTGGCAGAGGCCATCCGTAGGGACCCCAACATAATTGTCCCGGAGGTAGGGTCAGGCAGGCATAAGGTCACCCTTTATGTGGATGATGTTCTTCTCTTTTTAACTGACCCAATGACATCTATGCCCTGTTTAAATGAGTGATTAATCTACTTGGTTTGTTCTCAGGTTTGTTTATGAAGCTGGAGGCCATGCCTGTGGGGGACCTTACTAGAATATCTGAACTTGGGTATGGCACCCACTTCCCTTTCAGGTGGTCACAGGGTATATTTAGGCATTTTTATCATCCTGGCCTTTGATCAATTATATAAAGCTAATTTTGTGCAGTTGCTAGAGAAGATAAGGCAGGACCTTTGGCACTAGGAGGATCTTCCGATATCTTGGTCGGGTAGAATAGCTCTGGTCAAAATGAATGTTCTTTCTCACTTGTTATATCCCATGCAAATGCTCCCTTTGATGCTGCTGAGGCAATCATTACAGAGGCTTTACAGTTGGCTTGGATCTTTCGGTTAGCATCATAGGTGGCCTCTTTTTAAGCTGGACAAATTGCAGCTTCTGCTGGGATTTCTGCTGGGTTTGGATTTCTAGGATTTTAAGAAATATTGAGTTCCTTCCTACCCTGTGGCTGACTGGGCTTGCCAGGACCCGCGGTCTATCTGGTTGGACATCGAGGCCTCCCAGGCAAAATGCCCCCTCATCAATTTGTTGTTTATGGACCAGATGTGGACTGTTATGGACCAATGCAGAAACCTGATTTTCCTTAACATGGGTAAAGCATGGAGAATGATGCAGCAAGGTGAGGGCAACTTACAAAAAACTTCCCCTTTCACTCCCATAATGGGAATGTTAGGATTCCAGCTGGGTCATTGGATTCTGGCTTTAAGCTTTAGGAATCTAGAGGAGTCTCCTGTTTGGAAGATTTATTTGATGGAGAGGTTATGATGTATTTGGAGTAGCTGAGTCAGAAATATGAGCTATCTAGGAGGGACCTCTTTCGTTTCTTGCAAGTTAGGGACTTTTTACAGAAAAATACTACATTGATGGTTAGCTCCTATGAGTCGGATATGGAGAGGAGAGTGCTCCAGTGTACAGGCGTTCTCTCGGTTAGCACCCTCTATCACTTGTTAGGAAGTAATGTTTCGAAGGGTACTGAGTGGCTATGCGGAATCTGCACTTGGTACAGGGTGGGGGGGGAGAAGAATCCTGAGCAAATACGGGTTTGCCCATTGATGGTCCCGGTGGTGGGGAGCTTAGGTGAGATTGCTCTGAGTATAGTAACTTTACTGAATATAACTTAATTTACCTTGATTTAATTTTTTTTTTCTTATTTATTGAATTGTCATTTTTGTAGGTTTTCTTTCTTTTTCTCTCTCCTCAGTGGTATGTGGAGTAGAGTAGTAGTTTGTTTTCTGTTAATATTGTCATTATATTATAAGGTTGTTATACTATTTTGTAGTGATTTTGTAATTTTGTAAAAAGAATTAAAATCTTTTTTTCTCAATAAAAACTATTTACAAAAAACAGACATTTGCAATGTTCGCCTTCATTGTTCAATCCTTTGAGTGTAGGAGCTGGGAAGTCATGTTGAGGTTCATGTTGAGGTTATAGAGGACATTGCTGATGCCTCTTCTGGAGTACTGTGACTACTTCTGGTCACCCATTTATAGGAAGGATATATTACTGTAAGAGTTCAGAAGAGACTTACCAGGATGTTGCTGAGTATGAAAGGTTTGAGTTAGAAACAAAGGTTGGATAGGCTGGGACATTTTTCACTGGAGCGGAGGAGGTTAAGAGGCAACCTTAAAGATGTTTATAAAGTAATGAGGAGTATAGGTAGAGTTAATGGTAGTTGTCTTTTCTCTAGGATGGGGGATTTCAAGACTGGGGGCTTATTTTTAAAGTGAGAGGAGGAAGGTTTCAAAAAAGACCAGGGCGATTCTTTTACACAGAGAGTAGTTCGCTTGAGGAACGAATTTCCTGAGGAAGTGGTGGAAGTGGGTGCAATTACAACATTTAAAGACATTTGGATAAGTACATGAGTAGGAAAGGTTTAGAGGGATATGGCCAGGAGCAGGCAGGTGGGACTGGGTTAGTTTGGGATTATGTTTGGCCTGGACAGTTTGGATCAAAGGGTCTGTTTCCATGCTGTATGATTCTATGACTCCATGGTAGCTATTGATTGTCAGGAGGCCAAGCTGTAAGGACTTATGCTGGTCAAATTTTCACTTGTCAGGAGGTTGCATTTTAAGTTTATAAAGTGGTACTCAGTTTGAACAGGATGTAAATTTTCCAGTTGATTGTGATCGAAGATTATCAATAAAACTCATCTTGCCAAATGCTAAACCGCCTTGCTGACAATTTGCAAAAAGAAAAATTACTCTACAACTTTGGAATGGAGCTCTCTCAACAAGAATTCTCCTAATGGTGTCAGAAGAATAAAAGCTCCTTTGTGCAAAGTTGGGTAGAGTGGCTGAATTATGGCTGACTCTCTGGACATCAGATTCCTTCACAACTGACCCCAGATCAGCCATGATCTCACTAAAAGGAGAACAGACTCAAGGGGCAATACAGCCTACTCCTGTTCCTATGGAACTCATGACCTTCATGTTCAGAGGCATTGGCAATACGTTGAGTCATTGCTGACGGCTTCAAGGGAGTAATTGTCTCCTTGATGTTTGAGCCCAACAATTCAGTTGGAGTTTAGATGAACATGGAGTAACACCCACTGAGGAACTGGTAAGGGCAATGAAAACATTTCACAATGTCTGATAAACATTACGATGTTTGGGATAGCCAGGCAATGCACTGAGCATATGACATGGCAATCCATTCCTGAGGTAAAATGGGCAGTTTCTCCAGGACTGCAGAAAAATGAACAAAATCAAAGTTATCATTGTTCAAATATGAAACGGCTGATGTTTGTGTGTCATTGCACAGTGTGTGTCCTGAACCATAGTAGTACATTGAATTAAGTGACAGCTTTAGACAGCATATCAAGGGACTCAGTAAAGTCTAAAGTACGGTCTCTAGGAAGCATCTTGATGGAATTGTGTATAAAAATGTGGTGCATTTGGGTGGGAAGGGTACATCAGTGTGGTGAAAGTCATATAATACTGTTTCACTGTGGTCCTGAGACTGAAATGGATAGATCACTTGATTTGTGAAATTAGTCATATGACCCATGTGGGGCATCCTTTGGAAGTACTAGTTTGAGTATTTCTGAAAGATGATACAACTTGTCCAACAGCATACATCTGTGGCTATTCACAAAAAGTAAGAGACAG
Source organism: Chiloscyllium punctatum (assembly GCF_047496795.1). Lineage (NCBI taxonomy): Eukaryota > Metazoa > Chordata > Chondrichthyes > Orectolobiformes > Hemiscylliidae > Chiloscyllium > Chiloscyllium punctatum. Next base: position 113,226,089 of record NC_092741.1, read on the forward strand.
ACTGTGCTCAAGCAGACTGCATTAACAAAACTCACAATGCAGTATCTGATAGTAGATGTAATTCTGCAATTGGTGAATATTTGTTGGAAATATCCTGAGTGTGCAAGGACTTACTGGCAATCAATTTCAGATTGTCAGGCAGGCTCATAGCATGTGCACTTATGAGAACTGGAAGCAGGGGAATGCAGCAGTTGATGATGATTGAGAATTAACTGCCAGATTTTGTTTAAATTTCTGATTGATCTAGACATTGACCTGCGAAATGAGGCAGCAAACAGCAGTCACTCATCTTGTTGAGTTGAAACAGACACAATGCATGTACATTATCTTTCTATTAATTGGTGCATTCCTCATGGCAATGCCTTTACTTTGAACAGAGTTCACTTGCCAAACAATCAGAACTGTCCTCATGTAACATAAACATTAGTTTTCCCCTTGAATTGGTATTCTTGTAAATTGTTCTCGTGAGTGCAAGATGAAAACTAAAACGCAATTTCTGTAGTACTAGATTACTAAAATAAGCAGTTTGTGGCCCAAGTACAATGAGGCATCAAAGATACATCTGAAATCTTAAATAAAAGTATAAAGGGCTAGAGAATCGCACCAGCTTGGAGAGAGAGAGAGAAAGAGAGAGAGAATCAAACCTTTTTGAATCCAATCTGACTCTTCTTTGGAAAAGAAGATTATGTTATGAGCTGCAAAGCCAGTAGATTGAAACAAGTACAAGTGAAATGTTGCATCTGGAAGGAATGTTTGGTGTCTTGGACAAAGGGGAGACTGACATAAAAGGACAAGTGTTACTCCTCTGTAATTACATAGGAAGGAGGAATGGAAAGGTGATGAAGTGTTGGGGGCTGATAGCGGAATGAGGCTCAGTGTCACTATGGGAACAAACTCTTTGGAATACTGCCAGGGGATGGGAATGGAAGTTATGTCCTGTGGTGGCAACATGTTGGAGGTGTCAGAAATGGCCAAGGCAGATCCATTGTATTTGGGGTAGATGGGTGCGAAATGAAGACAGGGAGACCCTCTCATGGTACTGGGAGAGAGAAGAAGGGTTGACTGCAGGTGTGTGGAAAGTAGATCAGAATCAATTCAGGGTCCTATCCATCAAAATGCAGCTGAATCTTTGTTAAGGAAGAGGGAAGCCATGTCAAAAGCAATGTTATGAAACAAACTGAACAGAAATCAAGAAACTGGGTGGAGAGAACGCATACGCTACATGAAGCGGGGGATTGAAGAAGTGTTATCGAGATAGCTGTGAAAGTCAGTGAGTTTGTCATGAGTTTTAATAAACAGCCTAGCCCTGGAAACAGAGTCAGAAGCACTGGTTAGTGGTAATGTCATCTGACTAGGAATCCAGGATTCAAGGCTAATGTTGTGGGATGTAGATTCGAATCCCACCTTGGCAGATGGTAAAATTTGAATTCTTTAAAATCCGTAATTAAAAGCTAATCTAATTGTGACCAAGTAACCACAGTCAATTGTCATATTTAAAAATCTGGTTCACTAACGCCCTCACCCTGTCTGCCCTATGTTTTACTCCAGATCTTGACTTGACTCTTAACTGCCCACTGGGCAATTAGAAATGGTAGCAAATCTTGGCCTACATCCCATGCACAAATAAACAAATCCTCAGTTGATTATTGTAGTATCTGGCTAAATCCTGGAAGGAAGGGTGACATACTTCATGAGGAAGACAGAATCTTGAAGGACTTTGTGCCTGAGTTTAATGACCTGTGTGCTGAGTGGAATGCTGACCCTAATTATAAGGTCAATCTTAGTTGTATCTGCCATTGAATGAATTGTTTAAAATTGACTACAATTTGCTTCTAATTCATGTTTAACTTACAGTGATTCTCAGTTGTAGTGTATTGATTGTTAGCTAAAATAGTGTTTGGATTTTGCTTTGTTTGACTCTGCTTCAATAAGAATTCTTCAGCTTTGCACCTAGGAATCTGATGACTTCATTCTTTTTGAAAATAAGTGGGATTTTTAAAACAAAAATCTTCCAAGGTTATAACAATGGGAGACAGCTTTTCAGCATCAACCCTGCGAGAATTTGGAAGTTTTCATAAGATTGTTATCTAAACCTGGAAGAGGATTGGTAAAGCATCAGAAATATCAGGCATTGGTCTCAGCAAGTGTTTAATTAATCAGGTAAGTCAATTCAACTCCCTTTATATATTAGGCCAGCCATGGAGTCAAACTGAAGTGAAACAACAACTTGTATTTTTATAATGCATTTCAGAACTAAACTCCCTAGTGATAAATGTGATTTGATTTATTATTGTCATATGTACTGGAGTACAGTGAAAAGTATTGCTTTTGCAAGCTATACAGGCAAATCATTACTTCACATAAATACATCAGGGTAATAGAACAGAATACAGAATGTAGTGTTAAGCTACAGAGAAGATGCAGAAAAAAGAACAACTATAATATGAGAATAGGAAGAACCTGGTTCTTGAATCTGTTGCTATGCGTTTTCAAACTTTTCTACCTTCTGATCGAGAGGGTGCAAGAGAGTATGATTGGGATAGGAAGGGTCTTTGATAATTTTGACTGCTTTACCAAGCCAGAGGGATGTATAGATGAAGTCAATGGATGGAATGTTGGTTTGTGTGATAGACTGGGCTGTGTTCACAACTCTAATTTCTTGCAGTCTTGGGCAGAGCAGTTGTCAAACCAAGCTGTGATGCATCCGGATGGAATGGCAGTCAGCAATAATCAACTGTAATTGGACACAAAGTAATTTAAGATGTTAGTACAGGTGATCAAAAGCTTGCTTTAAGCGTTAGACGTTGAGGAGTCCTTTAAAGTAGTGACAAATACACATCAGCTGCGTGGACCATGAGATTGTCCACTGAATGTTCAGGTAATGGAGGAATTTAAACCATTCTTTAAAATTGAAGTGTGGATCATATGGACAATGGGTGATGCTCAGGGGGAGGATAGTGTCTGTCATGACCGAAATGTTCTGTTGATTAAAGAAACTGCTGTTAATTCCTCATACCATTGTTGACCATAAACTAAGTACTGACTATGTGATTTCGTCCAAGGAACAGGATGCTGCCTGACCTGCTGTGCTTTTCCAGCACCATTCTAATCTTGACTCTGATCTCCAGCATCTGCAGTCCTCACTTTCGCCTATGTGATTTCATGCTGACAGGAATCTAATTGCATTCTATAAACTAATTGTGTAACAAACCTTTGCTTTCAACAGAAAATCTAACTAGCATTGATGTTTTCTCTTGTGTGAATGCTAACACATTTGTATATGAGCATAGTTGTAATGTTTATGTCTGGCTTCATCTTTGCATAATTCTGGCATGAGGAATTAGCACATCTCAATGTGGATTGTACTGTGGTTCTCCACTAATTGGCTCAGGGCAGAATGATTACATTACTTGGATTAGGTATATAAAGCAGAGAGTTGGCATTTTATAAAGTTTACTTTTCTAATAGAATTCCATTCGAGCAAAAGAAGGTAAAAAATTGTACTCTAGCACTTCTAATGTATTCTGACAAGAGGGTCAGAATTCCTGACTATATCTATCAATCCTTCACCCACCGATACTCCCAATTTATACAGAATTTAGAGCACAGAAATAGGTAGTTCAGCTCAATTGACATATGCTAGTATTTATGTTCTAAGTGGGTTTCCTCTCACCCCTTTAAACCCAGCAGATTTTCTTTTGGAGTCAGAGAGTCATGTATAGCATGGAAACAGACCCTTCAGTCTATGTCGACCAGATATCCTAACCTAATCTAGTCCCATTTGCCTGCACTTGGCCAATATCCCTCTAAATCCTTCATATTTATGTCCTCATCTAGGTGCCTTTTTAATGTTGTAATTGTACCAGCCTCCACTACTTCCTCTGGCAGCTCGTTCCATACAGGCACCACCACCTTTTGCGAGAAAATGTTGCCCCTTAGGTCCCTTTGAAATCTTTCCCCTCTCACCATAAACCTATGCTCTCTAGTTCTGGACTCCCCCTACCACGGGGAAAAGACCTTGTTTATTTACGTTACCTATGTCGCTCATGACTTTATAAATCTCTGAGGTCACCCCTCAGCCTCCAATGCTCCAAGGAAAACAGCCCCAGCCTATTCATCCTCTCTCTAGCTCAAATCCTCCAACCCTGACAAGATTCTTGTAGATCTTTTCTGAACCGGTTCAAGTTTCACAACATCAATCCTATAGGAGGGAGACCAGAATTGCATGCAATATTCCAAAAGAAGCCTAACCAATGTCCTATACAGCTACAACATGACCTCCCAATTCCTATATTCAATGCACTGACCAATGAAGAAAAGCATACCAAATGCCTTCTTCACTATGCTGTCTACTTGAGATTTCACTTTCAAGGAGCTATGAACCTGCACTCCAGCGTCTCTTTGTTCAGCAACATCATTCATATAAATGACGAAAAGCAGTGTACCCAGCATCGATCCTTGTGGCACACCGCTGGTCACAGGCCTCCAGTCTGAAAAGCAACCTCCACCACCACCCTCTGTCTTCTACCTTTGAGTCAGTTCAGCATCCAAATGGCTAGTTCTCCCTGTATTGCGTGTGATTTAACTTTGCTGGTCAGTCTACCATGAGAAACCGTGTCGAACACCTTACTGAAGTCCATATAGAACACGTCCACTGCTCCACCCTCATCAATCCTCTTCCTTACTTATTCAAAAAACTCAATCAAGTTCGTGAGACATGATTTCCCAAGCACAAAGACATGTTGATTATCCCTAATCAATGTTCACACATCCAAATATTGTAATTCCTGACCCTCAGAATTCCTTCTAACAACTTGCTCACCACCAATATCAGGCTCACTGCTCTATAGTTCCCTGGCTTGTCCTTAACAAACTTTCATAAACAATGCCACCACATTAGGTAACCTTCAGTCTTCAGGCACTTCACCTGTGTCTATCAATGATACAAATATCTCAGCAAGAGGCCCAGCAATCACTTCCCTAGCTTACCACAGAGTTCTAGGGTACACCTGATCAGGTTCTGGGGATTTATCCACCTTTTTTGCATTCTAAGACATCCAGCACCACCTCCTCTGTAATAAGGACATTTTTCAACATGTCACCTTCTACTTCTCAAAATTATATATCCTCCCTGGCCTTTTCCACAGTAAACAGTGATGCAAAATACTTGTTTAGTATCTCCCCCATCTCCCGTGGTTCCACATATAGGCCACCTTGCTGATCTTTGAGGGGTCCTATTCCCTCCCTAATTACCCTTTTGTCCTTAATGTATTTATAAAATCCTTTGGATTCTCCTTAACCCGATTTGCCAAAGTTATCTCATGTCCCCTTTTTGCCTTCCTGACTTGCTCTTAAGTATACTCCTAGTACCTTTGTACTCTTCTAAGGATTCACTCGATCTCTGCTGTCTATATCTGACATTTGCTTCCTTCCTTTTCTTAACCAAACCCTCAATTTCTCTATTCATCCAGCATTCCCTACACTGACCAGCCCTTCCTTTCACCCTAACAGGAATATACTGTCTCTGAATTCTAGTTATCTCACTTTTGAAGGCTTCCCACTTTTCAGCCGTCCCTTTACTTCCGAACATCTGTTCCCAGTCAACTGTTGAAAGCTCTTGCCTAATACCATCAAAATTGGCCTTCCTCCAATTTAGAACTTTAGCTTTTAAATTTGGTCTATCCTTTTCCATCACTATTTTAAAACTAATAGAATTATGGTCGCTGGCTCCAAAGTGCTCCCCCACTGACGCCTCAATCACCTGCCCTGCCTTATTTCCCAAGAGTAGGTCAAGTTTTGCACCTTCTCTAATAGGTACATCTACATACCTAATCAGAATTTTTTATTGTGCACACTTGACAAATCCCTTTCCCTCTAAACCCTTAACACCATGGCAGTCCCAGTCTATGTTTGGAAAGTTAAAATCCCATACCATTACTACTCTATTATTCTTCCAGATAACTGAGATCTCCTTAAAAATGTATTTCTCAATTTCCCACTAACTATTAGGGGGTCTACAATACAACCCCAATAAAGTGATAATCCCCTTCTTATTTCTCAGTTCCACCCAAACTTCCCTGGATGTATTCCCGGGAATATTCTCCCTAAGTACATGCGATCCCTTATGAAAAACACTACTCCCCCTCTGCTCTTGACCCCCTTTCTATCTTTGCAATAGCATTTGTATCCTGGAACATTAAGCTGCCAGTCCTGTCCATCCCTGAGCCATGTCTCTGTAATTGCTATGATATCTCAGTCCCATGTTTAAACCATTCCCTGAGTTCATCTGCCTTCCCTGTTAAGCCCCATGCATTGAAATAAATGCAGTTAAACTTATCAGTCCTACCTCGTTGTCTGCTTTGTTCCTGCCTGCCCTGACTGTTTGACTTGCTCCTTTTTCCAACTGTACCAGTCTCAGACTGATCTCTTTTCTCACTATTACCCTGGGTCCATGCCACCACCACCAACTAATCAGTTTAAATCATCCCAAGCAGCTCTCGCAAATCTCCCTGCCAGTATATTAGTCCCTTTCCAATTCAGATGTAATCAGTCCTTCTTGTACAGGTCACCTCTACCCCAAAAGAGATTTCAATGATCTAAAAATGTGAACCCTTCTCCCCTGCACCAGCTCCTCAGCCAAACATTCATCTCCAGTATCTTCCTATTTCTACCCTCACTAGCTCAGGGCACTGGGAATAATACAGATATTACTACCCTCAAGGACCTCCTTTTAAAATTCCTGCCTAACTTTCTATATTCTCCCTTCAAAATCTCATCTTTTTCCTTCCTATGTCATTGGTTCCAATGTGTAAAACGACCCCTATGAGAATATTCCGCACCCTCCCTGAGATATTGTTAATCCTGGCACCAGGGAAGCAACACACCATTCTGATTTCTCGCTCTAAGTCGCAGAAACGCCTGTCTGTCCTCCTGAATAAAGAGTCCCCTTTCACAACCAATTGCTTGAAACCTGTCACACCCCTAGTTACATTAGAGCCAACTCAGTGCCAGAAACTTGGCTGATCATGCGACATTCCCCTGAGAGCCCATCACCCCTTACATTTTCTCAAACAGCATTCTTGTTTGAGATGGGGATAGCCACATCAGACTCCTGCATGACCTGCCACCTTCTCCTACCTTTCCTGGATGTAACCCATCTACTTCATTATGTCTTTTTGTTTTCTCTGCCATCCACCACACCCACTAGCTCCTGTAAGTTCCTTATTGCCTGTAACTGTCACTCCAATTGATCCATGCAATATGATAGGATTCACTAAAAAAGACACCTCCTGCAGACATAATCAGAGAGTCATAGAGATGTACAGACCCTTCGGTCCAACCCATTCATGCCAACCACATATCCCAAACCAATCTAGTCCCACCTGCCAGCACTTGGCCCATATCCCTCCAAACCCTTCCTATTCAAATACACATCTGAATGCCTTGTAAATGTTGCAATTGTACCAGCCTCCACCACTTCCTCTGGCGGCTCATTCAATACACGTATCACCCTCTGCGTGAAAAGGTTGCCCCTTAGGTCCCTTTGAAATCTTTCCACTCTCACCCTAAACCTATGCCCTCTAGTTCTGGACTCCCCCACCCCAGGGAAAAGACTTTGTCTATTTATCCTATCCATGCCCCTCATGATTTTATAAGCCTCTATAAGGTCACCTCTCAACCTTCAATGCTTCAGGGAAAACAGCCCCAGCCTGTTCAGCCTCTCCCTCTAGCTCAAATCCTCCAACCCTGGCAACATCCTTGTAAATCTTTTCTGAACCCTTTCAAGTTTAACAACATCTTTCCAATAGGAAGGAGAGCAGAACTGCACGCGATATTCCAAAAGTGGCCTATCCAATGTCCTGTACATCCACAACATGACCTCCCAACACCTGTACTCAATACTCTGACCAATAATGTATTTGTAAAAACCCTTTGGATTCTCCTTAATTCTATTTGCCAAAGCTATCTCATGCCCCCTTTTTGCCCTCCTGATTTCCCTCTTAAGTATACTCCTACTGCCTTCATACTCTTCTAAGGATTCACTCGATCTCTCCTGTCTATACCTGACATTTGCTTCCTTCTTTTCCTTAACCAAACCCTCAATTTCTTTAGTCATCCAGCATTCCCTATACCTACCAGCCTTTCCTTTCACTCTAACAGAAATATATTGTCTCTGGACTCTCATTATCTCATTTCTGAAGGCTTCCAATTTTCCAGCTGTCCCTTAACCTGCAAATATCTGCCCCTAATCAGCTTTTGAAGTTCTTGCCTAATACTGTCAAAATTAGCCTTTCTCCAATTTAGAACTTCAACTTTTAGATCTGGTCTATCCCTTTCCATCACTATTTAAAATCTAATGGAATTATGGTCACTAGCCCCAAAGTGCTCCCCCACTGACACCTCAGTCACCTGCCCTGCCTTATTTCCCAAGAATAGTTCAAGATTTGCACCTTCTCTAGTAGGTATATCCACATAATGAGAACATTTTCTTATACACACTTAACAAATTCCTCTCCATCTAAATCCTCAACACTATGGCTGTCCCAGTCTATGTTTGGAAAGTTAAAATCCCCTACCATAATCACCCCATTATTCCTACAGGTAACTTAGACCTCCTTACAAATTTGTTTCTCAATTTCCCTCTGACTATTAGGGGGTCTATAATACAATCCCAATAAGGCGATCATCCCTTTTCTATTTCTCAGTTTCACCCAAATAACTTCTCTGGATGTATTTCCAGGAATATCCTCTCTCAGTACAACTGCAATGCTATCCCTTATCAAAAACGCCACTCCCCCCTCCTCTCTTGCCTCCCTTTCTATCTTTTCTGTAGCATTTGTATCCTGGAACATTAAGCTAACAGTCCTGTCCATCCCTGAGCCATATTTTTGTGATTGCTATGATATCCCAGTCCCATGTTCCTAACCATGCCCTGAGTTCATCTGCCTTCCCTGTTAGGCCCTTTGCATTGAAATAAATGCAGTTTAATTTATCAGTCCTACCTTGTTTTCTGCTTTGTCCCTGCCTGCCCTGACTATTTGACTCGCATCCGTTCTCAACTGTACCAGTCTCAGATTGATCTCTTTCCTCACTATCTTGCTGGGTTCCCCCCCACCCCACCTTACAAGTTTAAATCCTCCCGAGCAGCTCTAGCAAATCTCACTGCCAGTATATTAGTCCCTTCCAATTTAGGTGCAATCCATCCTTCTTGTACAGGTCACCTCTACCCCAAAAGAGATTCCAGTGATCCAAAAATGAGAATCCTTCTCCCATACACCAGCTCCTCAGTAATGCATTCATCTGCTCTATCCTCCTATTCCTGCCCTCACTAGTTCATACCACCAGGAGTAATCCAAGTATTACTACTCTCGAGGATATCCTTTTTAAATTTCTGCCTAACTCTCTGTAATCTCCCTTCAGAATCTCAACCTTTTCCCTTCCTATGTTGTTGGTTCCAATGTGGACAATGACCTCCTGTTGGCCCCTCTCCCCCATGAGAACATTCTGCACCATCTCAGAGACATCCTTGATCCTGGCACCAGGGAAGCAACACACCATTCTGCTTTTTCTCTGCTGGCCACAGAAACACCTGTCTCTGCCTTGGACTAGAGGGTGCCTTAACGTAATCGATCTCTTGCAAGCCGACGTACCCCTCATTGCATTAGAGCCAGTCTCAATACCAAAAAACTTGGCTGTTCATGCTACATTCCCCTGAGAATTGATCAGCTCCTATATTTTCCAAAACAGCATACCTGTTTGAAATGGGGATAGCCACAGAAGACTCCTGCACTCATTGCCTACCTCTGTTACCTTTCCTGGAGTTAATCTATCTGTGTGACTGTATCTGGGACTTTCCCTCCTTCCTATAACTGCCATCCATTACATCCCCTTGCTCTTGTAAATTCCTCATTGCCTCTAACTGTCTCTCCAACTGATCCATTCGATTTGACAGGATTCGTAACCAATGGTATTTATTGCAGATATAATCCGCATTAACCCATAAACTCTCCCTAAACTCCCACATCCGACAAGAAGAGCATATCACTGTACAAAAGGCCATTTTTGCTCCTTAGAATCTACAGACCCAGAAAATAGCACCATCTTATTCCTTTACAAAACACTGCTCCAGGTTAAATTAATAGTTATGGCTTATATTTTAAATTTAATCAAGATACATGTCTCAAAAAACATAATCAAGAAAGAACCCACTCTACTTAATATTGCAGACTTACCGTAAGACCATGCTTAAATATTCACTTATCTGTTTCTGTGCTGTGACCTATCACAAACAGGTTCCTTCAAGATTAGTTGTGAATTTCATTGTTTGTTAATTTTCCCAGATGCACTCTGATGCCCAGCGATACATGAATCATCAGTAAGAAGAAAACTCTCCCTAATCTCCCACATTCAACAGGAAGAGCACATCACTCTACTAAAGGCCATCTTTGCAACTTAACTATCTACAAACCCAGAAAATTGCACAATCTTACTGCTGAAAAAAACACTGCTGCAGGCTAACTTAGCACTTATGTCTTATATTTTTAAAATTTTAATCAAAAGACAGATCGCAATAAAAGATATAACCAAAAAGAACCCACTCTACTCACTATTTAAAAAAGGATAGCAGGGTCACAATTAAAAACCATGCACTTATCTGCTCCCATGTTGTAACCCATTCAGGTTCCTCCAAGGTCAGCTGTGAATTTTGCTGTTTGTCAGTTTTTCATGGACGCACTCCAATGTCCAGAAATACTTGAACTCAAACAGCAAAGGCAGTAGTGGTATAGATTCACTGCTGTGACAGACAGCAATGTAGGTTTCTTTGTCTCCCTCTCTCTCTCACTGACTATATGGTCTCTGCCTTTGTTTCTCTTCCTACTTTTTAAAGTGCTGTTGTTTGATTTCTTCCCCAAAAGTTCAAAATCAATGTAACATCTACAAATAGTAATTACTGCTCTTGGAATTTGATGAAAACAACTCCAACACCTAAAATACCTTCAAAAAGGAGCAGCTCTTACAATTGTCCTCCATCTTGAATTACCCAGAATCCTTATCCTTCCATTCCTTTCCCCCTCATAAATTTAAACTAGCTCTCCCCCTTCTCACCCAAATCATGTGTGTTCTTTACCACAACTACTGTTTTAGCTGGTGAGTTCCATTTTCTCAACATTGTCTGTGTAAAGTCCTGAAATTCCTTTTTGAATATGTGAGCGAGCTGTTTTTGGTAATGATGCCTGCTTTTGTGCTCACTCATAGGTGAAGATGTCTTGGCTTTGTCTCCTGTGTCAAATCCCTTCAGAATTTTATGAACTTCATTAAGCCACTCCTTAATCTTTGTTTATCTAGAGGAAACTGCCCCACCGTACTTCCCAATAGTTATTAAATCAGCCAGATTTTCATGGAGGAGATAGGGACCTTGAGGTGATTAAGTCCTCTCCCTAATAGACCTGTCTCCTTTGTAAAGGCCCATTGTATTTTTATGTAGGTGAGGCAAGGGTTGGAAGGAAATTGGGCCCGTGATCTCTAGAGGTATCACTAGAGGCAGGAGGATGACAAGGATGGCAGACTTAAACACCCAGTTCAGTTTACTGGGATATCAGTCCACCTTTAATGATGGATGGCAAATCCTCAAACTTTTATTCCTCAAATCCTTCAATCCCCTCACCCTCATTAGTACTCTTCAAAGTATTTATAACCATTTGGAGCTGTTCATCAAACTATGATCTGACAGGCATCTGTCTGATAATGAAGGGTTGTAAGATTAGTCATGCCACAACCCCTCGGACTTGTGTCAATTGTGTGATATAGGATAAGTAGTTTAATTTGTTTTTAAGTTTGGGTGTTTCCCAATCTCTTCAAGGAAGAGAATCTCTACAATTCTTCAAGGCAGAGATTGATAGATTCTTGTTGTCTCGAGGAATTAAGGGCTACGGGGAGAATGCGGGTAAGTGGAGTTGAAATGCCCATCAGCCATTATTGAATGGCTGAGTGGACTCGATGGGCCGAATGGCCTTACTTCCACTCCTATGTCTTATGGTTTGAATTTTGAATTCATGACTTTTGGATTTTTTTTTGCGTGCCTGAGTGATTAGCTTGTAAGAGTTTTTGGAACCAGGGTGATTCAGTTTAAAAGGATATGATAGAGAGGCATCTTTCAGAACTGATGGGTTTTTGTGTTAGGAGACCTTACAACAGAGTAAGGTAAGCAATTGTCCCAGCACTATGCAAAAGTGTGCATTACTTCCTCACCTTCCCTCTCCAAAAATACCTGGGAGCATTAGACCTTCCCTACCAAGTCAACAGTGCAGAAATTATGCTTTTGACATCCCACTGGTAAAAATGAGATAAGATTTTGTGTGGATGACACAAAATTACAAAATACTTAGTGGGGATAACCAAATAGTCACAAAGACCGATTAAGTGAATGGACAAAGACTTGGCAGATGGAATATACTGTGGGGGAATGTAAGTTTATGCACTTTGGTAGGAACAGTAGAGGAGCTGAATATTATTTAAATGGGTCAAGATAGTAGAAAGTTGCAGCACAGAAATTTAGGAGTCACCTGCATGAATCACAAAAACCTGCATACACGTTCATTGGATTGTAGAAAAGGCAAATGGAGTGTTGACTTTTATTTCAAAGGGAATGAAATACAAACATATGGAGATCTTGTTTCAATACTACAAAGTCATGAGTCTATTGGAAGCATTCCATAGGTGATTCACAATTCTGATACCAGTTATAAAGGGATTATCTTATGAGGAGAAATTGAGTAGGCTGGTCGTGTACTCATTCTTAAGGGATTTGACACAGTTGATGTGAAAAGGTTGTTTCCTCTTCTGGGGCCAGAGGGCATAATGGCTCACAGATCAGGAGGAATTTCTTCTCTCTGAGGGAAGTGAATCTGTGGAATTCTTTACTGCAGAGGACTGTCAAGGCTGGATCATTAAGTATATTCAAGACTGAGACAGACTTTTTAATCAGCTAGGGAATCAAGGGTTTTGGAGAAAAGATAGGAAAGTAGAGTTGAAGATTATCTGATCAGTCATGCACTCATTGAATGGTGGAATAGACCTAATGGCCTCTTTCTCCTATATCTTATGGTGTTGTACATCAACTTGAGGCAGCTGCACTTTAACATGGCAAGTTGCCCGAATGAACTACAGACGTGAAAATTAGGATCCAACCCATTCGTCCCTTGTATGAAAATGAAGGGTGCCATGTTTGGGGATATTGCTGCCACCATCGTCTTTAAATGTAGTAAAATATGGGGCCTGCTTGTCCAGTGTGAGACAGGTAAACCTCTTTGTGGTCTACTAGAAGAGGCTGTTATTCTGAATAATTAGTAGTTCATTGTCTTTCATGAACTAGCTTCAGATTGCATTGATATGACAAATATTGTTGTAGGGATTATGAGGAAAAATGCATGTTGGTCTCACTGCTTCCAGATCTGAAGCTGTTCTGCCCATAAGTCCACATGACATCATCAAAGTGGGATGTGCTTATGACAGTCCTCAGCACTTTTAGACCACGCACTCACCACAGACTTAGAAATATATTGTTTCTTCAGTGCCACTCGGTCAAAGTCCTGGAACACACAAATCAAAAGGACTGCAATGGTTCAGACAGCTCAGTACCATCTTCTCAAGGGCGGTGAGGGTTGGACAATGAACACTGGCCCAGCCAGTGATGCCAACATCTCATGAATGAATGAGAAAAAAACCTATTATATCCCTATATAGCATTGCGTACCATGAGCTAGCGGGTAAATGGGATACAGTGAATGACAGATAGGCCTCAGATGCACACGACTCTGATGTTGAGTTATCCCACCAGCAGAACTAGAGATTCTGCTGGTGAAATTGCTCATCAGTGTGTAATCAAGAGGTTAATTTGTGAGAAGGGCCCTGCTGTCTGATTCTGACATCTGAGGATTGTCAGTTGTTTGACAGCACTGCTTCAGATTGGTGAGGGACATCTCAATATTAGCTACATCTGAGAGGGAATTGGATGCATAACATTAAAGGACTGTTCCCACACTGTTGGGAAAGTGAAATTCATTGGATGACCCATTAAACAAGCCTCTTTAAAGGTTATATGGTCTCCCTTCCCAGCTTTGAAAGTCAAGGAATATTGGCAGCAGAACCCTCCATGAGCAGCTCCTTGTGACTAGGTAGAGAACAGCAGTACCTGAGGCCCCAGAGCATCAAGTGCCCATCAGCTTGTGTCAAGCAGAAGGATGCTATCTTGGGAGGAATGGACAGTTTTGATTTGTTTCTGCCCTTTCAGATCCTGTTGAAGATTATCAGAACATTTTCACTGTTTACAAAACTGGCGATCACACAAACACAGAGCAACAGAGAAAACATTCACCTGGGAATGTTCTGCCAGTTAATGAATTACAGGCGAAAGGAATGTATCTGGTATTTCTATTGATTCAACCAATTACCTTGTTTGTTTTATTCCCAAATGAGTGCAGTGATCTGGAGATTTATTTGCCAAGGACTGCAGTGAAATTGAGTTGTGAACAGAATCTTTCTTAAATTTGATATTATTAAGTGTATCAGTCACAGTCGACAAACATTATTAAATTCAATTATTTATAATCAAATACTTAGTGTTGCCTGTGGAATGGTGCAGTCATTTTTTTGCCTTTTGTTTTGTTCCTTCTTGGGTCTTTCTGGTTTGTGGGGAGTGAAGAGGGAATTGGAATTATTTCAATGGCTCTTCAGAGAGCAAGCACATTTGTGACGGGTTGAGTGGCCTCATTCTTTTCTTTTAAGAGTCTAATTCTTCCGTTCATCCAGGGAGATGTTGCGAGTAGTGAATGACACTTAGTGTGGCCTTACTTCTTCTCATTATTCAATGTGGGGTTGTCATACACAGGAAATCCTTCAAATAGTTGAAAGTCCTCACTTTTTTTATTCAGTGACAGCCAAAGTGAAGAATAAACAAACAGTCAGAAACTGCATTTGCTTCCAGTAACAGACAGGGAGTGCTTGCCTTTTAAGCAACAAGGAGCTTATAGTCAATGAGTCATTAACGTTTGGAACCGGGTGTCTGGCTTATGATGCACCCCTCTATCTAATTAAGGTTACTGGTCTGCTCAATGTCTTCATGTTCCTCTTCAGAGGACTGCTTCTATATTCCCACTACTTTAGAGTCCATTCCATCCTCTCATTGCTTGCTCCAGCTGTGTCAGGTATTATGTGGCACACTGTTCAGACTGTACCTTCAGCAGACTATCATCTGCTCTGTCATAGCAGTTACATGGTCAACATTAGGCGAGCTTTTTATGCTAGATTTTTATTGACTTCAAGTTTCACTGTCTGCCATAGTGGGATTCAACCCATATCCCCAGAATATTAACCTGAATTCTTAATCCAGTGACATTACCCATTCTCCACCACCAACAACTGTATTGTAAGTGGGTCAGATATGAGCCACGAGGGTATAGTGGGGTTGGTACATATGAGATGCCAATCTCCATGGAGAGGATGTGTGGGTGATCACTGCCTGTGGTATGCTCTCTGAAATGTTGGGGCATACTGTTCAACATGGAAGCCTAGTGGAGCAGGTGATGACTTTCATGTCAGGAACTGACATTTATCTAGTCTCTATCCAGTGGGTGGTGGTATCAGAGACTGCATGTCAATGAGGCACAATCACGTCCTTATGGTATGTTAATACATGCCAATAGGCCTCTCTTCATTCAGTAGTACAATTCTAGTCTCAACATTAGTGAACTTAGAGAGTCAGACTCGATGTCGAGATTTCATTTTCGCCAATCAAATTTTACAACTGATTTGCGAATGCCCACGTCATTCAGGGACTAGAAGATTCTGCCCATAATGACTATATTGTAAATATCTACTCCTTGAAGAATCTGCCTGATCTAACCTAAAAGCTGTCAGCTCTCAGAAAATGAGGAGTTTCCATAAAAAGATTGCCTCTCCTTTGGACATTGGGGATAATGTTTTCCATTCCATTCTCCCAGTGCAGGATGGTACTGACTAAAAGCCCGTATCAGACAGGTAAGAGAAGCTGTGGGCCGTATATACTCAGAGATTACAATAGGTGCTTTCTGAGTGAGTGAGGTCCCCTGCTAGAAATGAAGATCAGTAAAAACATAAATCATCTGCCCACCTGCCTGCCTGCCAGTTTATGCCCTAATATCAGTTGTCCCCCAACCTACCACTGCGAGCCTGGTTGAGTTCTCTTCAGCCCAGCTTGAGCCAGTAGGCCTGGGTTTAAAATCTATCTGCTCCAGAGGTGTGTCATAACACATTTGAACAGACTAATTGATTGAAAAATATCACATGGAATTTATGGATTACATCTACAATGTGGAAGGTGGCCATTCGACCCATTGAGTCGACCTACCAATCCTCCGCATCTAGATCTAGCCCCCGACCCTGTCCCAGTAACCCCACATTCACCATGGCCAATCCACCTGACCGGAACATTTTTGGACGGTGGGAAGAAACCAGAGCACCTAGAGGAAATCCACAGCCAGCACGGGAAGAAAGTGTAAACTCCACACAGACTGTCACCCAAGACTGGAATTGTGCCCGGGTCCCAGGCGCTGTGAGATAGCAGTGCTAATCACTAAGCTCCCTTGTCAAGTTAATGCTTAGGTTCAGTTCCATGTCCAAAAGCAACTCCAAGACCCTGTCCAATTCCAGATCAGTAATGTGGGAGTCCCGCTGCGGTAATTGGCCGGCAGACTCTTTAGTGAAGTTGGGGTCTGCAACGTCACCACTCTCAATAGCCACACCGGAGACTCCACAAAGCTGAGAGGGGCATTGAGATGAAAAGGAAACCCCCCTGTGGGGACCAGACATGCCCACAACTGCATCCTTCTAAACATGTGGCCCTATTGCACAGGTGTGGGGCTTCCATGGTGCCCCACCATCCAATCAGCTTATATCCTCCACACGTGTTGGGAAATTTCTGACAACAGAGTAAGATTGTCCCCACTGGCTTCTTAAACACCCTGATTGAAGGATGCTTCCGTATCATTGGCAACAGATATCATTGCCAGCTGTAACTTGGGAAAGGTCCCTGCAGTGGCATCTGTCAGCTATAACAATGCAGCTTGTTCTTATTATCCTCACTCCCACCCACCCCCATCCCTGGAAGGTGTGTTGGACACTGCCTTGGACAGTGAGGGAAGAGGTGAACGGACAAATGTCACACCTTCTACGGAAAGGTGTCATGGGACACTGAGGAAGTGTGGGAGTGATGGCGGAGTGGACCAAGGCATCCCTGTGAAATGCTGACACTGCAGGGGAGGGGATTTGTTTGGTGGTGGCATCCTGCTGGAGGTGGTGGAAATGGCAAGGACTGGTGGTGGGGGAATGAAGACAAAGGGAGCCCTAACATTGTACTGGGAGGGTGGGGAAAAGCTGAGGGCAGAAGTGTGGAAAATGGATTGGATCTGGCTGAAGGCTCTGTCAGCCACAATGGGGGGAATCTTTGGTTGATGAAAGAGGAGGACATGTCTGATGCAACCCGATGAAAACATAGAAGGTAGGAGCAGGAGTAGCCTGCTCCACTATTCGTTATGATCATGGCTAATCATTGAGCCTCTTTGGGTATGGGTTATACAATTAGTGATAGGGCCCTGGGTAGTGTTGTAGAACAGAGGGAACTAAGATGGTTAAAAAGCTTTTGGCACGCTTGCCTTCATTTCTCAATCCTTTAAGTATAGGAGTTGGGATGTTGGTGAGGCCTCTTCTGGAATATTGTGTCTATTCTAGTCACCCAGTTATAGGAAAGATATTATCAAGCTGGAGAGGGCTCAGAAGAGATTTACCAGGATATTGCCTGGTATGGGAGGTTTGAGTTATAAAGAAAGTCTGGGAGTTTTTTCACTGGAATGCAGGAGGTTGAGAGGTGACCTGATAGAAGTTTATAAAATAATGAGAGGTAAAGTTAGAGTTGATGGTAGTTGTCTCAACATTTTTAAGTTGAGAGGAGAGAGATTTTATAAAGACATGAAAGGCAAATTTTTCTACTCAGAGGGTGGTTGATGTGTGGAATGAACTTCCTGAGGAAATGATGGATGCGGGTACAATTACAGCAATTAAAAGACATATGGATGGAAAGATGAACAGGAAAGGTTTAGAGGGATATGGGCCAGGAGCAGGTAGGTGGGATAGTTTAGTTTGGGATTATGTTTTGCAAGGACTGGTTGGACCAAAGGGACTGTTTCCATGCTGTATGACTCTAAGTGGAGACCTGCATTAAACACCTCCTGGTGGTCAGTGAGGGAACCACAATATTTCAAGCTTTCAATCTGGGCATCATCTACTGTCTTACAGGTGGGTGTTGGAAGGAGATCACAGGGAGAGAAAAAGAGCAATTTTCTTTAAATAGAAAGTCACACTTGACAGATCAGTTTGTTCTAGTGAATTCCTGTAGATGGTTAAAATTTTATTCTACAGTATCTTAAGAACCTTTATTGTTGACATTTTATTTTAACAGACATTGCATTTCAAAGTGTACTAAAGAAGCATTATAAAATAAATAGCAGAGAACAATTGGCTTCCTTTCTGTGGGAGGATAATTTCCTAGGCATCTTCCGAGATGAGTCAATACATGGATTTCCTGAGTTTGTACCTTAATGAAAAACAAATGCAAAACCAAACACAGTAGCTTCTTTCACACTGTGTCTGAGAGGTTACAATCCAGGATTTGATCGGGTTAGGCGCTACCTTAGACAGTACCAACCTTAGTCTTTCTCAATGTTGTCTAATTCAAGGAATCCAGTGAATTGCTTGCAACTGACTTGTGATCTCCCTTCTCTATTCTGTCGACAGAGTCCTATGCCAGGATTTAGTTTTGTCAGTAATGACAACCACAAAAAGGCTATTCTTTGTCTGAGAGGTTGACAGTTCCAGAGTCATTTTAACTGAAACTCATTGAGGTGTGAAGCAAGGCTGGAATGGGCAGAAGATGTGGGGCGTAGTGCAGAGGGTGGGGAGAGTGATTTCCATTCCAAGCTAACTAATTAGAATCTAAAGGCATGGAAGGGGCCACTTGTCCCATCATGCCTGGACCAGGACATTGAAAGAGTTATCTAATTTAAACCCACATCCTAGCATTTTCTAAAAATGATCCTTTTATGGATTTGGGTATCACTGGAAATGCAAGGCAAGGACTTGCTAACCATTCCTAATTGCCCTTAGCTTGCTCTCGGCCATTTCAGAGGGCAACCACAATGCTGTGGGTCTGGAGTCACATGTAGGCCAGGCCATGTAAAGACAGCAGTTTTTCTTCCCTAAAGGACATTGGTGGCGATGACAGGAAGCATTCCCTCACAAAAGAGGGATAGTGAATATTTGGAACATTGTTCTGTTAGTAACGTTTGGGTCTTGGCATTAATTGGAAACAAAACTGAGATTAATCAACATTTGTTGAATAAGTGTATTAAGGGTTATGAAGCTAACGCAGGTCAAGTTAAGACACAGAACAACAGGATATTCTTTACTAGTGGGATAGGTTCTATGGGCTGAATAGCCACCTGTTGATCCTGCTTGAAATCAGTGGTTTTTATGTGGTTCTGGGATATACTGTGGAACCAAGGTATCTGAAAATTGTTCTGTTAATCTATGGAGCAGCGAAAAGGAGGAATACTCGGTCAGAGAAACAGGAGTACGAAGGATAATAGTAGAAATGTGTTATGAGAAGATGTTGTACAAACAGGGCAGTGAGACAATGCAAAGACGGGTAGATGCAGATAGTGATACAGATGTACTGCAGGTGGGTAGCCACAGCAGGATAAAAGTTTAGCTGAATGTGGGAGGGAGTGGAGTCTGTGCAAATGGAGGTGCCACATGGACATCCAGAAGAGCTAGGAATTATGTAGACTTCAGTTTTGAAATCCAGTGCGATGGGTATCTCAAACACTGAGGTTATTTAAGACATGAAGGAGGATCTTTGTTGCTGTAGGTTGGGGGAATGTGGTGGAGTGGGGACAAGAGGTGATTAATAGCTGATTGTTGAGGGAAGTGATCTCCGCAGTGGACTGAAGTTAGGTGCACAATCAAAAAAGACTTGGAAGTGAAATCCGTAATATGATCTGTATTTTATTCTCTATGCCCACATAACTGCCAATGATTCTTTGATATTGTGCTTTAGCACTGTTCTCCCTCTGATTTTAAGCTTGGAAAATCGATCTGTTTCTGAGTGATTGGGAAATATGGCACAGATCATTCTATTTCTGTGAGTGGTTTACAGGTATGGTAGGTTGGTCTATTGGTTGAAATGTTTCCACTTGAAGTAACTCTGCCCCCCCTCGTGTAATTGATAGTTGTTGATCATACCATGCTAAGATTTCCACAGAGACTCTGTAGTACTAGATAGATCGTTTCAAATGCATTTTTCTCTTCCGCATTGCAGCACTAATGTTGACCCTGTCTTAAAAGCAATCTCAAGGGTTCATTAATCTCTGCCAATTTAGTTGAAACTTGCCCACTTGATTGACCACCACAAACAGTTACTCCAAGCTACACCTCTAGTAGAAACTGAAGAAAGATAAAAATGTAATAGAGTTAGAGCAAGTGAAAGTGAGGTAGATAAAGGGGAGAAAGCAGGACAATGTACAAAAAGGAAGAGATTAAATGACAAAAAGGGTCTCATGGAACAACAGCCAGAGAATTCTGATGACGGGTTATCAGCCAGAGATATCAATTCTATTTCTGTCTTAAGTATTTTCAACATTCTGTTTTTTTTTAATTTAATGAAATAATTTACCAAAGGCCTGTCAGGGAACTGTCAGGGCAGGTGACCAAAAGCTTGGTCAAAGATGTACATTTCTATGTGTACCTCAAGGAAAGAAAGGTGGGCACAGGCAGAGAGGTTTAGGGAGGAAATTGCATATGTTAAGAGCCTTGGCAAAAGAAGGCATAACTGTCAATGGTTGAGCAATGAAAATCAGTGGCCTGCAAGAGGCCAGAGTTGGAGAAGCTCCGAGATCTGTTATTTTTTTGCTGGGAGTGTTTATTAGCCAATCCTTTCCACAGGTCACCCTCAATTTCCTCTTCTCAACAAAAGCCTTAGTTCTGCCACTTTGAATATACCAAGCTTTAACTTATCATTTCCCTCAGGATCTGATCACAAGTCCATTATCCAATACTAGTTATCGGTCTGTTTTTCTGCTTTCTATTGCCTCCAGTCATAGACATCTTTATTGTGGTGCAGTCCCTAGGCTTGTGTACTTGCAGGTTGAACTACTGCTTTATACTGACTCACTGTTGGCCCTTATGAGGCCTCAGTTCAGTCTCAAATCACTAGAATTTCTTTCTCATTGTCTAAAAAAGGAAGTTTAAGCAAATCCAGCAGAACACTGAATTTGAAATAAAAACTTATGAGATTCTGCCTTTGAGTTTTTGTTATACCCAGTGCTTTTATTTTATTGGTACATTTTATTCACACAAAGATGTCACTGAAAGGAAACGGTGCATTTTTTCACTTTTAGTATCCAGTATTAAATTGACCTCTCCAGGGTCAGTGTTGAGAATAATTCACCATAGTACACAATTCCTTTTCTGATTCACTGACAATACGGTTTATCTCTGTTAGCTCTAGTTTCAACTAGTCCATTTCTCCCTGCTTCGAGTGTACCACAAAACAGTGTTCAAGACGAGGATTTTATTGATGTAAAGGTTTATCTTGCACTCCATGGTGACTTGGATATTCTCCTTCTGCAGTTCTCACTCCAAGAGTCACAAACCATGTCTCAACTATCAACTTGACGGAACTAACCTGTTGTACATTGGATGTGATTAGTTAGAAATTTCTCCAGTATCCATCTGTCTTTGCTTGTTGTGCTTCTTTTTAGCTAAGCACCATTTTGTGTGAGAAGACTGCTTTCCCCACGCTGTCTTTCATAGTGTTTTTATCCTGCTCTTTATGATGGTTCTGCCCTGTGTGTCTGGTGTTTCTGTCAGCATAATGCAAGCCTTGGTCTACCCTATATACAATAACTGTTGACTCTGAACCTTGTCATATCTGCATAGGTCATTTGCTCTCCTGAGTGTAGTTTTGTCTACTCTCAGGCGTGTTTTCACTTCTTAGGTCCCTTATTCCCAAAACAAATCTGTCTCTATTTAGCTGATCCTCCAACTGAACAATTCCACAGGTTTCCGCAATCTGCATTAATATTGTTATGTACTGATCAATGTAATATTTTTCACATTATTCCCTAATATAGAATGCATATCATCCATATATAACATTCACTTGCCTTCACGTGTATGCCTCGAAAGCTTTTAAAAATTTTGCTATGTGTTTTTTTCTGCTCATCAGAGAAATGTTGAAACAGTCCCTTCCCAACAGTAACCTTTTGTTCTGATTTTCTCAACGAGTTCATAACTATCTCATGATTCTATCATTATTCACAGAAGCATTCCTGCGTTTTCCTCCTTTTACCCCATATTTTGAACTGGAGCTGGTCGGGGAAAAGCTGCAGCCAGTTTTCTTAAGCAGTAGTTTCACTGACATCATTTATTTGAAGTGGCAGGACACAGCTCAGCTGCTGTGCTTTTTATTTCAGCTCTGGACACCCACCACTTCTGACACCATATTTCAAGTGTACAACACAGTGGTGTGTTCAACATGAGGACTTCATTGATATGGATTCAAGAGATGTCCACATACAGGGTCTGTGCTTGGTCAAGGCCATGTGACTATGGCCGACTTGGATTGACATTTGTACATGATTGCGTTTCAATCCAAGCACTCTCCTGGCTGACCTCCTGCCTTTCACATTCTGTAAACCTGAGAGCACCTGAGACTCTGCTACCTGGAGCTACATTTGCACCAAGTCTGCTTGCTAACTTTCATTCATGCTTAGTAATACCTCTTGTAAACTTCTCATTTCTGTGTTCAAATCACTCTATGGCCTCATCCCTACCTATCTGTGTAGCTCCCCTTCTACCACCCTCTGCCTCCCACATGTGTATCCAGGTCCAGCACTTTGCAAATCATCAGCTTTCTTCCTCCAACACTGGTGGCCATGCATTCAACAGCCGAGGCCCCAAACCCTTCAATTACAACTCTCAGCCTCTCATTTACCTCTCTTTTCTTCTTCAAGCCTTCCTGTTTGGCCAAGCTTTTAGTGTGCTTATGTGACTCTGTAACAAACTTTGATATGACTCTTGTGAAACATCATGGCATGGTATTTTACTGTGTGAAAGGTGCTATCTAAACACAAGTTGCTCTTGGCCCCTTAAATACATTAGCCATCATTCCTTTTGACAGGGACTTCCAACTCAGTGCTTGAAATATGGTAATATTTGTCATGATAAATCTGGATATCTCTTGGATCTGAAATGATCATGCATTCTCATTTTATGGTTTCTCCTTGAGAAAGGACACTTTAATCCCATCAGTGAAGTTGTATACAAATATGAGTACCTTTGGTGAATACAGCAAGGCTACAATTTATTCACTACCATCCCTCCCTCTTTGGTATTGATTTTTAGTAACAGATAAATGGGAGAATAACAAAATGCATGGATTAATGTTTTCAGTAGTAGTGTCACAAAATGAGTTTGTTCTCTTTATTCTTCCATTGCATGTGGGCATCACTGGCAAGGCCACCTTTTGTTACCTGTCACGACTAACATTTGGCTTTATTGTTGACTATTCAAGAGTCAACAACATTGCTGTGGGTCTGGAGTCATGTTGACCAGAGGAGGAGGCTTCCTTCACTAAAGGACAGTCATGAAGCAGACAGGTTTTTGCAACAATCAATGGTTATCACTAATGTCACTTTATACTGCAGATTTATTTATTGAACTTAAAATCCCACCCATGGTCCCAGAATATTAACCATGATCTCAGGATTATGAGTTCAATGATGTAACTAGCACACCACCATCACCCCGTAGATGTGAGTCGATATTATAAACCACGTGAAGTGTACTTGAATGGGTAAAATTTTAAAATCATAGAATGATACAAACACTTGGCTCATCTGGCTCTTTGAAAGAGTTATGCATCTAATCCTGATTCTTTCAAAAGTTTCCCTCATGAAGTATTTCATCCATTCCCGTTTGAAAGTGACTACTGAATCTGTTCCCACCTGTCCCTTTCTCTGTAAACAATGTTTCAGGTCGTAATAACTGACTACATTTAAAACAAATTATCTGTTTTTGCCTCTTTTTTTGCCAATTACTTTTTAAAAAGTATTAAAATTAGTCCTCTGTTCATTGCTGGTGGAAATATTTTTTTTTCTTATCTAGTGTATGAAAATCCCTCACAATTTTAAACAGTTCTATTAAATCTCCTCATAACTTGGTTTGTTCTCTGGACAACAAATCCAGCTTCTCTCTGTTCTCTTGTGGCTGAAATCATTCATTTCTGGTACCATTTCATTGAGAGGTGTTTAATTTCTGTTATTTTTTCTGCTCTATAACAGTGTTGGAATTGTTGGTACTAGTGCAGTTAAATTTGCATTCAGGAAGTCAAATCAATGTTCTTTGTGTTAGTCTACTGTAGCTATTGGTTTAAGGAACCTGTGGACACTGTATAGCTCAAGTAGAACTGGCAGTGAGACAAATAACGTTTATTACATCGACTTATGGAACCACCACAGTGTGACTAGATACTGAGTCTGTAAACATGATACTGTATATCACTGTTAAAAGAGTTTAAATCTTTGATCTATCACTTTTCTCTGCACTATCAGTTGAAGCTGGAGTCATGTTCCTATTAGACCTTCCAAAATGCTCAGAACATTTATTTTAATTTCTCAAGGCAAAACATAAGCAAGCTGCAATTTTCATGTGCTCAATTTTTTTCTCTCTCTCTCTTCATTTATTTAACTAGGGGTCTGAGAAAGTCTTTCCTCAAAAGAATTTTTAAAAAAGCTCACAGGTCTCCAGAAATTATTCTACATAGAACCTCAACGATCAACCAAATAAATAAGCATTTTTTAAATGTAGTAACAATAAACATGCCTTTCATCTTCCACTTGCTAACGGTGATCTAGCCTTCAGATATCATACTGTAAGTTTTCACATGTCCTCCTTCAACCTACCCGCTTCTTCCGTTTGCTCTTAGACACTCCCTGAAACCAATTTCTTTGATCAAGGTTTCAGTGACCTGTCCCCTTAGGTACCTCAGTGTCAAATTGTGTTTAGTAACACTTCTGGAAAGCACCAAGTAACATTACCAGGTTGCTTTTGCTGTTACAGGGTCACAGAACCATACAGTATGGAAATCGACCCTTCAGTCTATCTTGTCCGTAGAAACCAGACATCACAATTTGATCTCATCCCATTTACCGTCATTCAGCCCATATTCCTCTGAAACCTTCCTATTCATATACCAAACCTGCCT
Source organism: Chiloscyllium punctatum (assembly GCF_047496795.1). Lineage (NCBI taxonomy): Eukaryota > Metazoa > Chordata > Chondrichthyes > Orectolobiformes > Hemiscylliidae > Chiloscyllium > Chiloscyllium punctatum. The sequence goes on from NC_092741.1 coordinate 113,251,443, forward strand.
TTTAAACATTGTAATTGCATCAGCATCCACCACTCTTTCTGACAACTCATTCTGTATACACCCGCTACCTCTGGATGAAAACATTACCTGTCAGCTCCCTTTTAAATCTTTCCCCTCTCATGTTAAACTAATTACCTGATAGTTTACACTCCAAGCACCCTCACCATCTGTTCCCTTCCCTCTCACTCCGTCTCTGTTCCTTTCCCTCTCACTCCCCCATTTCCTTCCCTCTCACCCCCCCCCCCCCCCCCCCCCACCCCTCTCTTTTTCCTTCCCTCTCACTCCCCTCTGTCCACAGCATAAAAAACTGTTTTCTTGTTTGGCTTTGGCAAGAAGGAATACCACTAATTTCTGACTGTGGCAAATACTTAGCCACAAGGACAGCTGTCAGTCAACTTGATTTACAGCACACAGTTACTTTTAGAAGGATTCACAACAAAGTGAAGATGTTCAAGCCAAATCTAAGGGTCAATTCAAAAGCCATTTGTGTGAGAATTCAGGAGAAAGCTTGTTACCTCGAAAGTGATAGAATGCAGAGCTTTCTACCATATGGAATAGTCAAGGTAAAAATAGATACACACAGGAGGGGGAAAGGAATACATGGGCATGTTGAAAGGGTTAGATAGAGATGAATAGGGAGATTATAATTGAGAAAAATATAAACACTAGCCAAGAGATCTATGATTCTGCATTAATTGCAAACAAAGATAATCATGTAAAACTGTGTTAGTATTCAAGATTATATTGGAGTTATTATGTCACAAACCTGATCTTTCAGGTCATGCATTATGCAGACAGGTTACTACGCTGGACACGTTGATAAAGATGACACCGCAATTTGTTTATTTCTTTAACAAACTATTTCATCAGAACCTCTGGCACGACACAATGCAACTTCCATTTGTAGCTGAAGAAGAATAATTTTTTTATGCTAAGCCTAGGGGAATAGCTGAGTGAACAGGTTGTTTGCTGGCCCTGTCAATACAACATTTCATATTAGCACATTTTCGAAACTGGAAAAACAAAAGAAAGACATGCATTTGGATAGCACTTTATACAACTTCAGGATGTCCCATTAACACCGGCAGTCACAATGATAATATAGAGTACAAGGCGGCCAATGTTCACAGAGCAAGTTCCCAGACCAGCACTAATAACAACATAATCTTTGAAGCAATGTAGGTTGGGCGATAAACACTGGACACCTAGGAGAATAGGAAGGACCTCAGTTTGTCACCTTATTTCAAGAATGCCAGTTTGGCAGTGTGACACTCCACCATCACACACTGGGGTGCCAACCTTGATTTTGTGCTCCAGTCTCAAGTGGGACATGAACCAACAACCTTCTGTTTGAGACTAGCAACAGCTGATTGCCGTAGGCTGTTGGAGAGTGGTGCTACATGTTGATAGCTCATGAGAATTCCTGAGCATTGGTAGATAATCCTGCCAGGTAGTTCAGGATTTGGAGTTTCCTGCAGTCTTCCATTCATTTTTTTTGGCAGTTTTTCAGCTGATGACTGTGCTTTTAATTCAAGTACTTGCTAAAATTCAGAGTTGTAGTTTGTTGCCGACAGAAGTATGGCAACAGGAAGGAAGTGTACTTTGTGGCAGTGCATGACAAATTGGAAAGATTATTTGATTATTCCCAGTGATCCATTATCCTCTGTATTTTATACAAAGTGATGTCAACTGTCCTCTCCCTAACTTGACTATTTCTTTTAGTAATTAACATTGGATTCTTGAATATATAAAACCTGGAGTATAATGATTACATTCATAATTCATTCCTGCTCCTTTGTTGTCACAGCACTAGTTAGCAAGCTTCACCTCCGATACTTATGATTAATAGTTCCTTCTGTCATTTGACATAAGCATAATTGAGAATTATTTGTACTTCTCCCAATTCAATTTTAAATCAATTGATAAATACAGAATTTTAAAACTAGTCTCAGACCATGACAATTATCATTGATTGCTGTAAGAACCCATCTGGTTCACTCATATCCTTAGGGGAAGGAAATCTGCCATCCTTACCTGGTCTGGCCTACATGTGACAGCAATGTGGTGCCTTCTGAAATGGCTTGTCAAACTACTTAGTTCAAAGGCATTTAGGAATGGGCAACAAACGCTAATGACATCCACATCCCAAGGAATAATGAAAATGAAGCAATTTTACTTTAAATAGCGTCAGTGAGAAAGTGTTATTTTTCAAATTTGTGTTTTACTTAAAAGCATTTCTAGATTAAATTATAATGATGCACTTCAACTTTAGTTCCAGCAGTCAATTATAAGTGATGTAATATTACTCTGAATAACCTTTCTCCCTTTGTCTTTTTTTAATCTATCATGCTTCCTAGATTTAACTAGAGCACAAGAGAGTGCCTTAGCAGCATGGGTTGTGATGAGTGATGTCCATGAAGTGCATTCAAGCAAACCTCTGCTCTCTTAAATCTAAGCTCCTTCTCTACTCTATGAAACTAGGGAATGAAAACAATGCCTTTATACTTCTAGTTCGACTCATTGTAAATTTTAATTCAACTCATCTTCTCAACAGGAATCTCATCATTTTTAAAAGAGGACTACGTTCAATGGTTCGTTACACCCACTTTTAAGTCCCTTGTCCTGTGTAAATAAAAGTGGCATCACAGTGTTAAGCAGGCTTGTCTCCAGACCTGAAGGTTGATGGTAGGCAGGTTCATTCAGCATTTCTCTATTGTGTTTTGATTCAAAACTGGCAGTGCCGAAAGAGCTACAAGTTGTTCGCTGAGTGAAAGAACCTTCACCATCATCCATTCTCCATTGAATAGGAAGTGCCAACCTTTGATGGAGATCAGACAGAATCATTTATCATTTATTGTCTTAGAGGGTATGAATTGCCCTTGTTGGCTGTCTGTCAAAACAGATATTAATACAAATATTAATGGCTTTAAATTTGCCACCAGCGTTAAATAAATGGGGCTTGCTGAGCATTATATTGACATTGGCCCATAGGCTTTTTATTCGTTCTTGTACTGGAACATGTGCTGATTCCATAGCTCGCTTTGGCAGTGGGGATCGAGGAATTCTGTGAACAGGGAAAGCATTCATATAACTCTTTCACCAATCAGTTTGAAAAATCTTTAATGGGTAGTGCTGTTATTGTGCAGAAAATGAAGTAAAGAGAAGTAGAGAAAGGTGGGATTAGGCCAGCGCAGTTGGAGATAGAAAGAACAAGGAACTAAAATGTAATATTACCTAAAATCAGGATGACTACGAGTCCACACTTAAAAGAATATTTCAGGACTGCAGAGATCATTTGGTAGCAACTAAACCTATTAGATTTTTAAAGATCCACTTGCATAGGAACATGGGAACATAGTGTTCCATTCAGCTCCTCAAGCCTTGTCTGTCAGTCCAGATCATGGCTGATCATCTCCCATATTTCCTTGCTATTCCCATACCGATTGATGGCATTAGAAACTAGAAATCTATCAATCTCTGTCTTGAATTTATTTAATGACTGAGCTTTCACAGACCTCTTGGTAGAAAATTCCATACAAATGTGCAAACCAGGAATACACCATTTGATGCAACCTCAAATCCACACTCCACCTCCCCCTGATAACCACTCACTTGCTTGTTCAGCAAGAACCTCTTCACTTCTGCTTTAAAAATATTCAAGGACTCTGCACCCATTGTCTTTTCGGGAAGAAAGTTCCAAAGACTCTCAAACCTCCTTTTAAAGTGGGCGACCCTGAATTAAATGCTGTGACCCCCAGTTCTAGATTTTCCCACAAGAGAAAACTTCCTCTCCATATCAACCCTGTCAAGATTTCTCAATCTTACATGTTTCAATCAGCTTCCTTTTTCTAAACTCTCCTAATCTCTCCTCATCAGATAACCCTCTAATATTAGAATAGGAAAGCAATAGAATGGAGAATCTCTCATTTGTTTCTGGAAGCCTTAGTCAGTTTTCATGCTGTTCCTGCTGATTACTAAAACAGCAACAAGCCTTTTACTTCCCCAGACAATTATTTGCTTGTTCATATTTTATAGAGATTGAGTCACAGGTAAGGGCAGAGGCTGTAAAAATAAATACACTTTCGCTTTCATGGGGTCAAGTTTGCCTACAATCTACATTAACCAGAATGCACTGAAATGAAAGCTTTTGAGCTTTGTTCCAAGGAAAATTATAGTTCTCTTTAGTTGTCTTTCTTTCAGCCTTTGTTGATCCTGGAATATCTTTCCTTAATTGGCAAACACAGATTACATGCTACTTTATTAGGTCTGAGAATTGTTGAGCAAAAATAGAGGAAAGAAGCTGAATTGACATTTTTATTAACATGGACCAGTGTGATATCAGTGTGCATATCAACTGATCTGTTAAGGTAGCAGGCCAGGTAGATAGTGATAAAGAAACCATATGGGATACTGCCTTCATTAGCCAAAATATAGAGTTTTAAGAGTAGTGAGGATGTATTGGAACTGTATACACATTGGTAAACCACAGCTCGAATAATGTAAGGAGTTCTGGAATCCGCATTATCTGAGGGATGTGATAATACTGGAAAGGTTGCAGAAGAGATTTACCTGGATGTTTCCTGGGCTAGAGAAGTTTAGTTATGAAGAGAGATTGGATAGACTGGGGTTGTTTTCCTTGGAGCAAAAGACTCTGAGGGAGGACATGATTGAGCTGTATAAAATTATTTGAGTAAAAGAAAGGGTAGATGGGAAGAAACATTTCCCTTTGGTGGAGGGATCAATGACTGTGGGCATAGATTTAAGGAAAAGTGCAGAAGGTTTAGAGGAAGGACGAGGGAAAACTTTTTCACCAAGAGAGCAGAGACTCTGGAACTCATTGTCTGTACGGGTGGTAGAGGCAGAAATCCTTGGGCCTGATTTGGATGAGAATATAGAAGGCACGGTTAGTAAGTTTGCGAACGACACCAAAATTGGTGGCATAGAAAGTGAAGAAGGTTTTTTAAAATTACAAAGGGGTCTTGATCAAATGGGCCAATGGGCTGAAAAATGGCAGATGGAGCTTAATCTGCATAAATGTGAGGTATTGCGTTTTGGCACAACATATAGGGGCAGGACTTATACAATTAGCGGTAGGGCCTTGGGTAGTGTTGTAGAACAGAGGAACAAGGAGTTCAGGTACATCATTTTTTGAAGTTTGAATCACATATAGACAGGGTGATTAAAAGGTGTTTAGTACGCTTACCTTCATTGCTCAGTTCTTTGAGTACAGGAGTTGGGAATATATGTTGAGGTTGTACAGACATTGCGGAGGCCTCTTCTGGAATACTGTGTCCAGTTCTGGTCTACAGTTAAAGGAAGAATATTATTAAGCTGGAGAGAGTTCAGAATAGATTCACCAGGATGTTGTTGAGTACGGAAAGTCTGAATTATAAAGAAAGGATGGGTAGGCTGGGACTATTTTCGTTGCAGTGTAGGAGGTTGAGACGTGACCTTATAGAGGCTTATAAAGCCATGAGGGGTAGAGACAGGGTTAGTGGCAAGTATCTTTTCCCTAGGGTGGGTGATTTCAAGACTGGGGGCATATTTTTTAGGTGAGAGGAAAGAGATTTTAAAAAGACATGAGGGGCAAATATTTACACAGAGGGTGGTTTGCGTGTGGACACAGTTACAACATTTAAAAGACACTCAGATAAGTACATGAATATGTAAGGTATGGTTGGATATGGGCCAGGAGCAGGCAGGTGGGACTAGTTTTAGTTTGGGATCATGTTCAGCATGAACTGGTTGGACCAAAGGATCTGTTTAACACAATATGTGTTTAGGTGTACTTTTGTGATGCCAAGGCATACCAGACTATGGGCCAAGTGTTGGAAAATGTGATTAAAATAATAAGGAGGTTGTTTTTGACTGGCATAGCCTTGATGAGCCGAAAGGCCTTTTTCTGTTATAGACCTCAATGGCTGTATAACTGTTTCAGCAGCAATTGCTTTAAGTTTATTGTGTTTCCATGTGCTTTCAGACTAAGCAAATGGCCACGAAAGACTGGTTGTAATGATGTTATAAGAAATTAAAATGTTTTCATTAATACATGTTTTGGAAGAGTTGCTTTGAAAACATTGTGGTGAGAATAATGAAGAGGGTTCTGCTCCAGATATCACCCAATACTATTGGCTGAGAATTCACTGACTCCCTTGCCATTTAGTTTTGTTAACTAATTTAATGAAAGTGTAAATCAATGGCAGGCTGCACACAGGCATTTGGATCCTTGGTGATTGCTGGAACTGAGGTTGAGGAAGTAGGTGATGTGATTTCAGGGAGATGTGAAATGTTAGCATAGTTCTGAAAGAACAGCCTTGGAGACTGGATGATGTAAGTGATGTCATATGCCTCAGAAAGAAACATTTGAACATACCAGCCTTCTGACTAAGGTACAGACTATTCTTTAAGTCATGAAGTCTGAAACCAAGACAGCTGTTGCTTACAAGCAAAAAGGGGATACTTTATAGCAATTCACAGCAAGCAAAACACCGTGGTTGCCTTCTCTGCTGGTAAAGAAATGTAACTGGCTTTGCATGGTGAGATTGTTATATACAGCCAGAGGTGGTAGTGTAGTGTTGTTATCACTGGAGTAGTAAGACAGAGATCCAGGCTAATGCTCTGACAGGCTCAAATCAAACAGTGGCAGCTGGTGGATTTTAAAGTAATAAATCTGGAATGATAAAAGTAGTCTCAGTGATGATGTTGGTGAAACTATAATTGTTTTTTGTAAAAATTGATCTGTTTCATTGTTGTCCTTTAGGAGTGAAAATCTAAACTGGTCTGGCCTACATATGACATCAGATCCATAGCAAAATGGTTGATTATGAAATTGCCTAGCAAATGTGCATTATGTTTCACAGTCAATATGACAGTGCACCTCAAAGTGTGGGAGAAGATTTGTAGCTCAGGTGTTCGTTGTTGTGGTTCTGTTCGCCGAGCTGGGAATTTGTGTTGCAGACATTTCGTCCCCTGTCTAGGTGACATCCTCAGTGCTTGGGAGCCTCCTGTGAAGCGCTTCTGTGATGTTTCCTCCGGTAAGGTATACAGGAAAGCCACACACAGAGACCAAGTCCTAAACTACAAAAGCAACCACCCCAACACACACAAAAGAAGTTGCATCATGACACTGTTCAAAAGGGCCACAACACACTGCAGTACACCAGAACTGCAAAAAGAGGAAGAAGAACACCTCTACAATGTATTCGCCAAAAACGGATACCCGCGCAATTTCATCAACAGATGCCTAAGGGAAAGACAACGGAACAAGGACATGCCACAACCCAAAGGACTAGCCACACTACCATACATCAAGAGCATTTCCGAACTGACACCCAGACTACTGTGACCACTAGGACTCATAACAGCACACAAACCAACAGCCACTCTCAGACAGCAACTCACCAGGACAAAGGACCCGATACCCAACATGAGCAAAACCAATGTAGTGTACAAAATCCCATGCAAGGACTGCACAAAACACTACATCTAACAAACAGGAAGACAGTTAATGATCCGTATACACGAACACCAACTAGCCACGAAACGACATGACCAGCTATCCTTAGTAGCCACACACTCAGATAACAAGCAACATGAGTTCGACTGAGACAACACTACTATTATAGGACAAGCCAAACAGAGAACAGCCAGGGAATTCCTAGAGGCATGGCACTCATCCACAGATTCAATCAATAAGCACATCGACCTGACCACTGCAACGGACAGCTGGAACTGACAACCAGAAGCGGCAGATTCAAACCACTATAAATGCCGGAAGAAAGTCACAGAAGCGCTTCAGAGGAGGCTCCCAAGCACTGAGGATGTCACCTAGACAGGGGACGAAACGTCTGCAACACAAATTCCCAGCTCAGCGAACAGAACCACAACAGTGCACCTCTAAGAGACATGCTCATGACTTCATCAGTATTTTATAGCATGTGAGTGTATCGTACTCCATTTTACCATAGATCACTTCAAGCATGATATTCTACTGGAAACATTCTTCTTGGTTGTAATCTAATATTAACCCAGATACTTCAGTGCCTGAGATGTGATGCTCGTACATAATAGTCAAACAAACAAGCAAGTCACTCAGCTCTTTGACCCTGCTTCGTCATTCATTAAAATCATGGCTGATCTGATCGAAAGTGTGGATACTGCAAATGCTCCACACCATGCCCAGTTTCAAGTATTAGGGGAGATAACATTGGTATTGCCACATCAGGTGGCATAGGTATTGCCACACCAGGTGCCACATCTGATAACATAGGTATTGCCACCTCACTGGCTCATAGCAGCAAGCAACTCCATTCAAAGACAGTGTGAGCTGGTCGTTATATCCAATTGAGGAAATTAAATGAGCTATGTACTCTCAATCTGCCTTCAGTCTGCCAATCTTTGCTCTCATACTACATTTAGATATTTAAATATTTAATAACATTCTCTAATCAATTTTGAATTCCCTCTGTGTAAGATTGCTTCTCTTTTATGATCTCTCCAAGTCAACCTGCATCCCGGTTGCCTGTCCTATGGAGTATGTGCAGAACAAGGCTGACTTAGATTCAAAGGGAAAGGGCTTTTGGAACTGTTCACAGGGTCCATATGAAATTAAATTACTATGTCACTTTTCAGAGGTAAACATAGTTTGTTTCCACAGGGCAGATGTGGCAATATTTTGTGAGGCTAACAGTAGAGTGACACGAATTGTCTGACAATACATGATGCTGATGCACAATGGATATTTCTTGTTTACCCTGAGTTGCTGGGCTATTTGTTGTTAATGACAGGACTATCCTATTAAATTGGTCATGATTTTCCGAGCAAATCAAGTCAATATTTCATGGGTAACCTGGACAAAGTGACGAACATTTGGAGGAAGCTAGGGCACACAATACCACTGCCCCCACCAACAAACTGATCACTGTAATGAAAGGTTTATGACTTAACATCTAACTTTTGTATTTATATGTCAAAACAGACAGATGTTTGTTACTTCTTTGTTTTATTTAAAAGAAAATCCTTCAATGTCAGATAGTCCCATTGCAACAGTGACTAACTGCAGCATTCATGGAAATGTGTCTATTTTGTTAGGTTTATGTCAGTTAGGGCAAATATGTGAGCCCATTAGTTTAGTTTATAGTTCTGAAGAATCTAAGATGAGCAAGTGTTTTGTAAAAAAAAAAGTCAGAAGGCATTGGAGTTGAGTTCAGAACCAAGTTTTGTTTATCTCCTCAAACATTCAGGGAACATGTCAGTTCTGCAGGAGAGTTTGATTTGTGAATCTTCCAAACCAGGAGAAACTGGTTAGAAAACTATAGGATTGAGAAAGTTTAGGCTCTCAAGTTTGAGAAAAGTTTACATCAGACTGGAAAAGGATTCATCAAATTGCCTCCTCAGTGCACGGCTGAGAAACCATAAGGAGTCAGTTAAGTAGAAACTTCAGAATTGCAATAGGGATTATTTCTCTTGATTTGAGTCCCTGTAATTGATTTCATCAGGAAACGTGTTAAGACTTCGTTTTGCTGTGTGATTTCATTAACCTTGCTCACTGTTTTCGGTACTTAGCTTGTTTTTTCATGTTTCCATTTATTGCATTATAAATTTCTGCTGTTAAAGAAAATCTGTGATTTGTGTGAATTTGCCTCAGCAACTAAACATCACATTATGTAACTAAATAAAAACAATTGTGATTTATAAGGCCAGATTTCATACTGCTCTGACTTTTCCAGTAGTACAATCAGCTAGGATCACAACACCACTTCAAACAAACTCTGAATGCAAGTCATTTAGCATACGAGGATAGAAGTTGAGATTTCTGGTTTTGCCAGAGTGGAGAGTTGATGGAAATTAGCTGTTTTTAATGTTGACTCACTTTTTCTCGGGGAGTCTATTATAATTAACAATATAGTTTATTGCATGTTCACAATTAGTTACAGGTTACAGATGATAGCCTCTCTTACACAGACTTAGAGGATGACTTAGAAGAGAAAAAATAGTCTCCATTTCGAGAGGCAAAGTTTGATCAGCGATAGTCAACATGGCTTTGTCAGGGGAAGGTCATGTCTAACAAATCTGGTAGAACTTTTCAAGAGGATGACTAAGCTTGTAGATATGAGTGGTGTGGTTGATGCGGTTTATGTGGGTTTCAGTAAGGCCTTTGACAAGGTCCCACATGGGAAATTGATAAATAAAATTAAAGCTAACAGAATCCAGGTAGCTTGGCAAGTTAGATCCAAACTTGGTTTGTTGGCAAGAGACAGAGGGTGGTGGTAGATGACTGTTAGTGTGATTTGAGGCTGGTGTGCCGTACCACACCATAGGGTCCCTTACTGTTTGTGATATATATTAACGACACTGATGAAAATGTGGGGTGGGGGCATGACGGTAGGTGGAATAAGTAACTTTGCGGATGACACAAAAATTGGTCAGATGGTTGACAGTGAGGGGGAAGGCCTTAGGTAACAAGGAGGCTACAAACAGAGTTCATCAGATGGGCAGAAAAGAAACTTAACCCTGGTAACTTTGAGGTGCTGCACTGTGGAAAAAGAAACAAGACAAGCGAATACTCAATGAATGGCAGGACAAGAGGAAGCTCAGAAGAATCTTGAGGTACGTGTCCAAAGTTCCCTGAAGGAAGTAGGATAGAATAATAGAGTAGTTAAGAAGGGATGCTTGCTTGTATCAATCGAGGCATAAATTATAAAAGCAGAGGTGTTGTCCTGAAGCTGCACAAAACTGTAGACCACAGCTGGGATACTGGGCGCATTCTGATCACCACACTATAGGAAGGATGGGACTGCCCCGCAAGGGATGCAGAGGAGATTCACCAGGATGTTGCCCGTGATAAAGTATTTCAGGTATGAAAAGAAGTTGAATTAAGCTTGGGCTCTTTTCCTTGGATCAGAGAAGATTGAGAGAGATGCCTGATACAGGTATCTAAGATTATGAGGGGCAGAGACCAAGTGAATAGAAAGTAGCTATTTCCGCTAATCAAAGAATCAAAAGTAAGGGGGATCACTTAAAGTGGTAGACAGGAGGACTAGAGTGGACTTGAGGATTTTCTTTTTGCCAAGAAGGCAGTAAGGGTCTGGAATGCACTGCCTGGGAGAGTAATTAAGGGGACAACTTCACAATCTTTAAAAAGTACATGGATGAGCATTTGCACTATCATAGTTCATTGAACCATTCAGTAAGGTGATACTAGTCTAAGTAGTAATTTATCTGTGGCAGTACAGACTCGATGGGCTAAAGGGCTTCTTCTGTACTCCAGAACAACCTTGATTATCCGAACGAGACGGGCGGGGAGTATTTTGTTCGGATAACTGATCTGATTGTAAAAAAAGGAAGCCATACTGAACATAATTACGTAAAAAAAGCATGTTTACAGAGACCTTATGTCATTCAATAGACATATTGTGTACAAACTCTGGATATTGCTTAAAAATTCATGATATTTTACAAATAAAATCATTTTTTGGCTAGAGTCTGACTGAAGTGTGTGAAACGTTTCGCTGACATTTTCCTCAGTTTTATCCCAGTCCTCGGTAACAGCCGGCATCTTTCTGTTTGGTGTCATCCCACTGTTCAGACTAATCAAGTGTTGTCCCTACTTCCTCAGTGACTGCCAAGCCCTTAGGGAGAGAAAGGTGCAAAGTACAGGGGAAACACGAGAGAGAGGGAAGATCTTCTCACTGACTTCAGTTTCCATCCTCTCATCAATTTTTTTTAGGGAGGTAATGTTTTCCTCATGTTTCCTCCCGTCAAGTCTTTCTCCTGTTTATTTTTACATGTGCAAACTGTCTACAATTTGCTCTCCTCCATCAAAAAATAATAACATTATTTTTTCTTGTCAGCTGAAAGATATTGAACTAATTTTTGTTTAGAAAAAAAAGAGTCATCATGGAATAGGAGTGAAAAGGAATGGAAACGAAAAGTGCGGGTGTATATTTTGACTTAAGTCTCCAGAGAATGAACTGAGGGAAAACATTGTTGGATTTGCAAAATGGTGCGAGTCAATGTTGAGAGGGAATCTTGCCGTTAGAGTGCACAGCTCCGCCTTGCACATATGTTGTTCTTGTGTGTTCACAGTCACAAATGTTTGCCTCGGGAAGAATAAGTATCAGAGAACCTTCTTATAAAAAGTGTAAGACTTAACGCTAGTGCCACATCTTGAGTGTATATTTGAAGATAATTATTGATTAAAGCATACTTGCATCTATATTCCTGTTCACATTTACAAAATGATGCATTAAATGGATGAGGGATAGAATTTTTATACTTCTGTTGAAATGCATATACAAGGATCTTGTTTGGATAATCCGAAATTTAGATAATTGATGTTCGGATAACCGAGGTTGTTCTGTATATGGTTCTGTGATTCTGTGATCAACGTGTTGGGGGTTACAACTTATTAGAAACTCAACTGGACTCACCACGTAATTATAGTGGTTACAAAGAGCAGATCAGAGGCTAGAAATACTGCGGTGAGTAATTCCCTTCCTGAATCCCCAAAACCAGTCCACCATTTGCAAGGCAGGATTGTGATGAAATGCTCCTCATTTGCCTGGATGGGTACAACTCAAATGAAGCTCTAGAAATTTGACGCCATCCAGGAAAACCTGCCTGTTTGTTTGGCATCACATCTATAAGCATCCACTACGTCCACCACTGATGCTCAGTAGTAATAATGTGTACATTCACAAAGATGCACTGCAGAAATTTGCCTAAGATACTCAAATGGCATCTTCCAGACCCATGACCATGTCCATCAGAAGGAAAAAGTCAACAAATACATGGGAACACCACCATCTGCAAGTTCCCTTCCAAGCCACTCACCATCCTGACTTGGAAATATATCGCCATTCCTTCAGTGTTGCTGGGTCAAAATGCTGGAATTCCCTCATTACTGGCATTGTGGGAAGGTTATGCGTGAACAACAACAGTTCACGAAGGCAGTTCCCCACCACCTTCTCAAGAGCAACGAGGATGGGCAATTAAGTCGTGATGTCCGCATCCATGAGTGAATAATTAAAATAAATTCTATGTTTGGTCTTACTATATTAAGAGCTTAAGCCAAGGGCTCCGGTTTTCAACTTTTCTCTCACAAAAGTGAGCAAATTTCAGTCTGTCTTCTCTACCCTCACAGGTTTTCCATTGTTCCTGCTTGTCCATGCATAAGGTTGAATAAAAAAGATAGGAAATTTCCAGAACAGCTTTCTGCCCTTTCAATCAGAGGCTATTTGTCTTCTATGATTAGCTGCTGAGAGACTCAGAGATCACACTTGGCTTATCTCCAAGTCCACAAGCTTCTGGCACTCCTCCGTATTAATCATTTCAGATCTTTTTAGTTCCACATACAACATTCCCCCTACTTTTTTTTTGCCATTACTAATATAACACATTTGTGCATACAATGACCTTTACACGTATCACCCTAGCTGATGACAATACTGGACAAGTCACATCTAGCAAAAAAAAACTAATTTGACAGACCAGAGGTTTTATTTTTACACTTGTTTCCCATTGTGATCAGTCACTGAACCTATTCACAAGAGGCTGCCAATGTACATTTAACAAAAGATCATAAAAGTTTTATTACACACAAAAGGAAAAGCACAAGTTACAATGTAATATGATTTGAACTGGTCATGTGATAAATCATACCACAAGAAGTTGCCAATGTACTCTTAACAAAAGGAAAAAAAGCACAAAAAAATTCAGTGCACAAGAACTATTTGATACACCCTTTTACAAATATCAGAAAGCGAGATACAATCTCTTCACCTCTGTAACAACTTTACAAACATTGACGCCTCACTGAAGGCTGATCTTGTCACCATGCTTTTTGTTCAGCTGGCTCAAATGTAAACACTTTCTTTCAAAAACCTTCTGTATTAATTCAATACTTTTTTTTAGATAATATCATGTCCTGAGATCCTTAAACAAACTTATAACTCAGCTGTCAAACAATAATATTTTACAAAATTTCATTACATCTCTACCTCAAGTATCTCCAAACATCTGATATTATGAATTCAACTGAAAGTTTTCACTATTCTCCATTCTGTTTGGATTTGGAAGATGGCAAGTTTGCTCGGTAGTAGACATTTGACTTTGATTCTCTTCCTGAAAGTCTGAGGTCTGTAGGTCCCTGCTGTTACCACGTTCTCACTGGGATCACCACACTGTGGTTAACCCATAATGGGATGAAGTTGTTATGGTTTCTTTTTGTGATCTCATTGGCAGTTCAAAAAACATCTGATCTCTGCTAATCTGCAGCTCATTAAATGATTATACTTTTTTGTTCAGTTTCTGATTTAATATCTAACTTAGAAACCAGTCCCACCTCAGAAATCATTTTCTCCAAGTGTCCAATCTGTGTTTTTATTTTGCCCATTCTTGAAATGAAGTCTTCCTGACAATATTATATCTGATGCCATGTCGTCCTAATGTGAGTATGTATTTTGCTTGTGTCATGGACATGTGTATTTATGTTTGTTGAACTGTCACCTTAAGAGTGTGATCACATGATATAATGATGATATCATCAGCTGTTTTGAAAGGAAACAGCTCAGTTTCGCTTACTGCTTTGTGAAACTCCTTAATAAAGCATTTTGATTTCCTATCCTTCTTGAAATGTAACAAGACAAGAGGGAGGGTTGAATTAAATTACTTTCTTTGCCCTCCTCTCCTCTCTGTAACAGAGCTGGTTTTTAAATTTTATTTAATTTTTTTCTCTTTTCTAAATAGTTGGCAATGTATCTCCCCAAACTTAGATTATGAAATCCAATTTAAGAAAAACTCTCAGCCAATTCCTTAGGGATCTACAGCACTAAAACAAATGCCTCGGTCCAACCCGTTCATGCCAACCAGATATCCTAAACTAATCTAGCATTCGGCCCATATCCCTCTAAACCCTTTCTATTCATATCCCCATCCAGATGCATTTTAAATGTTGTAATTGTACCAGCCTCCACTACTTGCTCTGGCAGCTCATTCCATATGCGTACTACCCTCTGTGTGAAAAAGTTGCCCTTTAGGTCCCTTTTAAATTTTTCCACTTTCACCCTAAACCTATGCCCTCTAGATCTGGACTTACCCCAAACCAGGGAAAAAACCTTGTCTATTTACCCTATCAGTGCCCTTCATGATTTTCTCAACCTCTTTCAGGTCATTGCTCACCCTCTGAAGCTCACGTAAGGTTTAGTGTTGCCACTGAATTCAAAATATGAGGGGAATGGTTCATACCAGACATTCACACACACGTACATCCAAAGAAGAAAGAATGACCAGAAGATATTGCAGCAGAATTAGGTCATTCAGTCCATTGAGACAGCTCCATCATTCAATCATGGCTGATGTTTCTCAACCCCATTTTACTGCCTTTTCCTTGTAACTATTGATCCACTTATGAATCAAGAACTGTCTCTTTCTTAAATACACAAAGATTTAGCCTTCAAAGCCCTCTGCGGCAAAGGGTTCCATGGTAAGAAAGAGAAAAGAGTTACAAATTAGTTAAAATCAAAGGTTTAGTCCCTTGAATTGGAGAGGCAAATATGTCAATGTGCAGCTGAGAGTCCTTTGGTTGGCTGTGCAAATAAATCACTCTTTCACAGGAGATCAGATGAATTGAAATTACTGTCGGTGTAAGCGAATGATTGGTTTGTATGCAAAACATGGGTTTCCTTCCAGAAATCAGATTTTTCGTGTAATATTCAGATCAGAGCCAAGCACTTAACTAAGTATGGAGTTGCTCAATGTGATGTGCTCACTCCAGGTGTTAGAAGCAGACTGTCAAAAGAAGTCAAGAATTGAATAATTATCAAACAAACCAGCAGCTTCAGGTGTGTCACTTCAGGGGTTTAGCCATTCAGCTATTGAGAGGGGTTTTGATGTTCTGCCAAAAGCCTGTTGCAATTTGTGGCATATAACTGTGGAATCACTTGCAGCAAATCAAGTCATAATAGAGTCACAGAGATGTACAGCACAGAAACAGACCCTTCGGTCCAACTCGTCCATGCCGACCAGATATCCTAACCTAATCTAGCCCCATTTACCAGCACCTGGCCCATATCCCTCCAAACCCTTCCTATTCATATACCCATCCAGATGCCTTTTAAATGTTGCAATTGTACCAGCCTCCACCACTTCCTCTGGCAGCTCATTCCATACACGCACTACCCTGAGCAAAATAGTTGCCATTTAGGTGCCCTTTATATCTTTCCCCTCTCACCGAAACCTATGCCCTCTAGCTCTGGACTCCCCCACCCACAAGAAAAGACCTTGCCTATTTATCCTATCCATGCCCCTCATGATTTTATAAACCTCAATAAGATCACCCCTCAGCCTCCGACGCTCCAGGGAAAACGGCCCCAGCCTATTCAGCCTCTCCCTGTAGCTCAAATCCTCCAACCTTGGCAACATCCTTGTAAATCTTTTCTGCACCTTTCAAGTTTCACAACATGTTTCCAATAGGAAGGAGACTAGAATTGCACGCAATAATAGGTTTCAATTGTCTTCTTTATTCAAAACTTCCTGAGGTAGATATCTCGTCTAATAGTCCTTTGCATTGGCTTGGCTGGAGTGTTCATAAAATGCAAGAAGTCTCACGTTCCAGGAGTATAATGTAACCTATTTGTCCTCTAGTAATTTCTCGAAGTTTCTAGAAACAGTTGTCTTGCACAATCTGTGTTTCGACAGCAGCCATTTTAAAATTCCAGCAATAGTCCATTTTTTAAAAAACTCAAAGTGGAGAATCTTAATCTTAAAAACAATTTCAGACCTTTCTCTTCCTGCCCTCTTCCACTTGTTTAAAAAAAAAATTCATTTTGCAATAATAGCAGTTCTACTCATTTTGTTTACTGGAGAGTTTTCCTACATTTTGTGGCTAAACTGGAAGAATTTGACGATTCCTGCCAGTTCACTGTATGAATCACTGCACTGGCCCACCAGGGATCTGAAACTTGACTCTCAGAGCCTCCAATGTGTTTGCTCTCTGCTCACTTAAAAATTGGGGCTGCTCACACAGACCACCACTTCATCATAGAATCCCCAGAGTGTGGAAGCACCCATTGGGTCCACACCAAACCTCTAAAGAACATCCTAATCTGATCTTGTAACCTTACATTTCCTGTAGCTAATACACAAATCTGCACATCTTTGGATTGTGGGAGCAACCCCGGGTCCCTGATGCTGTGAGGCATGTCGATGATTGATCTTCTCAATTCCCCAGGATGGGGAGTGTTGAATTAAACAAATTTTATTTCCCAACGGGTTTTGCTATATTAAGGTTCTTCTACAAAGTTCATTTTTGAAATGATAACATTCAAGATTCCACAGATCAAGTTTTGAAGCTAATATCATTGGGAAAGACATTAAACCTGGCAATTAATTCTGTGGGCTACTTCTTACCATCTGTAACTTTACAGTTCAAAGAATTACTCAACTGACCTGTTTAAAAGTCTAAGAACTTAATCAAACAGCCTAGTGCCATTACCATTGAACTGTTAATCCAAAGACCCAAGTAATGGCACGTTTTGAGAAGATTTGTAGTTCGGGTTCAGGCTCTGGATGTAGGTTCTGTTGCTGAGCTGGAAGATTTATTTTCAGAAGCTTCGTCACCGCACTAGGCGTCGTTTCCAGTGAGCCTCCGGACAAAGCAGCGCAAGTGCATCCCGCCCTCCACCTACATGTTTGGGTTTCCCTGGGCTGACGATGTCACCTCCCGTTCCCTTGCTCAGGGGAGGCAAATAGGGTCCAAGTCAATGTATTTGCCGACAGAGCTCCAGCCGGAATGCCATGCCTCTAGGAATTCCCATGCGCATCCGCTTAGCTTGTCTCAGGATTGATGTGGTGTCCTTCCTTATCTGCATGCAAGGTATCCTTACACTAGTATCCTTTCATTCAGATAAGGAAGGACACCACTTCAACTGGGACAACACATCCGTCCTAACACAAGCCAAACAGAGACATGCACGAGAATTCCCAGAAGCACAGCATTCCAACCAGAAAACCACCAATACACCGACCTGGACCCCATCCACCACCCCCAAGAAAAAAAAAGGAAATGACATCACCATCCCCCCCCAAGGAAAAAAAACAGGAAATGACATCACCATCCCAAGGAAACCCAAACATACAAATAGAAAGCAGAAAACACCAGCAGTGCCTCGTCCAGAGGCCCACTGAAGATGCCACCCAGCACAATGACGAAACGTCTGAAAATTAACCTTCCAGCTCAGCCAGCAAACCCACATCCAGAACCCAAGTAATATTCTGAAGACCAGGGTGCAAATCTCACCACAGCAGATATTGGAATTTGTATTCAATAAAAAACCTGACATTAAGAGTCGAATGATGACCATGAATCCAGTATTGATTATCAGCCTTTATGGAATAAACTGCCATCTTTATTTGTTAATGGCTTGGATGTAACTCCATAATGCAGCCTTTATCTGCTTTTGTCTGACTAATTCTCCTTCCCTGGGAAGTTGGAAAGTCTTCAGTTGCAGCGTATCTCATACCAGGTCTGAAGTGCGTTTACCATCCAGGCCACGGGGGTTTCTTCTGCAGAGTTGTTAAATCTCCAGCCCTTCCCTGCTGCCAGCTCTGCAGTATGAGTAGCCGATATAAAAGTAGAGTCTGAAAATACTACACTACTGCTTATCATGTGTTGTTGGAGCAGCCAAATCATATCTGTACCTCTGCCACCATGTTGAATGGACACATCAGCTCGCAACCCTGTATGAGCTGCTGCTCATGATGTATGTTGTTGCCACCATCCTCTTTATAGGAAATTACCCAGCCTGCTTGGTCCGGTGTGGAAGAGGAAAGTCTAACTAGAAGAGTGTGTTGTAGTTAATTAGACATCAATTATTGCCTGTTAGCAACTAGTTTCAAGTTATATTGATAAGAGTCACAGGGTAACAGTGTGGACTGAAGGGAGAACGCCGGTGTGGATTAGGTGAGAGGGCCGGTATGGTGCTGGAGGATAGGGCTGGTGTGGACTGGAGGGAGAGGGTTCAGTGTGGACTGGAGGAAGACGGCCAGTGTGGACTGGGGGAGAGGGCCAGTGTGGTGCTGGAGTGTGAGGGCCAGTGTGGTGCTGGAGGACAGGGCCAGTGTGGACTGGAGGAACTCAGCCGGTGTGGACTGGAGGGAGAGGGCCGGTGAGGACTGAAGGGAGAGGGTCGGTGTGGACTGGAGGGAGAGGGCCGGTATGGACTGGAGGGAGAGGACCAATGTGGTGCTGGAGTGCGAGGGCCGGTGTGGACTGGAGGGAGACGGCCAGTGTGGTGTTGGAGGAGAGGGCTGATGTGGACTGGAGGAGAAGGCCACTATGCACTGGAGGAGAGGGCTGATGTGGTGCTGGAAGGAAAGGGCCGGTGTGGTGTTGGAGGAGAGGGCCGCTGTGAACTGGAGGGAGAGGGTCATTGTGGACTGGAGGAAGACAGCCGGTGTGGACTGGAGGGAGAGGGCCAGTGAGGACTGAAGGGAGAGGGTCGGTGTGGACTCGAGGGAGAGGGCAAGTGTGGTGCTGGAGGAGAAGGCTGATGTGGACTGGAGGAGAAGGCCACTATGCACTGGAGGAGAGGGCCGGTGTGGTGCTGGAGGGAGAGGGCCGGTGTGGACTGGAGGGAGAGGGCCGGTGTGGTGATGGAGGGAGAGGGCTGGTGTAGTGCTGGAGGGAGAAAGCCGGTGTAGTGCTGGAGGGAGAGGGCCAGTGTGGACTGGAGGGAGAGGGCTAATGTGGACTGTAGGAGAAGGCCACTGTGCACTGGGGGAAAGGGCCGGTGTGGACTCGAGTGATAGGGCTGGTGTGGACTGATGGAGATGGCCGGCGTGGACAGGAGGAGAAGGCCGGTGTGGTGCTGGAGGGAGAGGGTCGGTGTGGACTGATGGAGATGGCCGGCGTGGACAGGAGGAGAGGGCCGGTGTGGTGCTGGAGGGAGAGGGTGTCTGTGGACTGGAGGGAGAGGGTCGGTGTGGACTGATGGAGATGGCCGGCGTGGACAGGAGGAGAGGGCCGGTGAGGTGCTGGTGGGAGACAGGCCGGTGTGGACTGGAGGGAAAGGACCATTGTGGACTGGAGGGAGAGTGCCGGTGTGCACTTGGGGAGAGGGCCGGTGTGGACTGGAGGGAGAGGGCTGGTGTGGACTGGATGAGAAGGCCGCTGTGGACTGGAGGAAGAGGTTCGGTGTGGTGTTGGAGGGAGAGGGCCGGTGTGGACTGGAGGGAGAGGGCTGGTGTGGACTGGATGAGAAGGCCGCTGTGGACTGGAGGAAGAGGTTCGGTGTGGTGTTGGAGGGAGAGGGTCGGTGTGGACTGGAAGGAGAGGGCCCGTGTGGACTGGAGGGAGAGGGCCGGTGTGGTGTTGGAGGGAGAGGGCCAGTGTGGTGTTGGAGGGAGAGGGCCGGTGTGGTGTTGGAGGGAGAGGGCCGGTGTGGTGTTGGAGGGAGAGGGCCGGTGTGGTGTTGGAGGGAGAGGGCCGGTGAGGTGCTGGAGGAGAGGGCCGGTGTGGACTGGAGGGAGAGGGCCGGTGTGGTGTTGGAGGGAGAGGGCCGGTGTGGACTGGAGGGAGAGGGCTGGTGTAGTGCTGGAGGGAGAGGGCCGGTGTGGACTGGAGGAGAGGGCCGATGTGGTGCTGGAAGGAGAGGGCCGGTGTGGTGCTGGAGGACAGGGCTGGTGTGGACTGGAGGGAGAGGGTTCAGTGTGGACTGGAGGAAGACGGCCAGTGTGGACTGGGGGAGAGGGCCAGTGTGGTGCTGGAGTGTGAGGGCCAGTGTGGACTGGAGGAACTCAGCCGGTGTGGACTGGAGGGAGAGGGCCGGTGAGGACTGAAGGGAGAGGGCCGGTGTGGACTGGAGGGAGAGGGCCGGTGTGGTGTTGGAGGGAGAGGGCCGGTGTGGACTGGAGGGAGAGGGCCGGTGTGGTGTTGGAGGGAGAGGGCCGGTGTGGACTGGAGGGAGAGGGCCGGTGTGGTGTTGGAGGGAGAGGGCCGGTGTGGACTGGAGGGAGAGGACTGGTGTGGACAGGAGGGAGATGACCGGTGTGGACGGACTGAAGGGAGAGGGTCTCTGTGGACTGGAGGAGAGGGCCGGTGTGGTGTGGAGGGAGAGGGCCGGTGTGGACTGGAAGACAGAGCCGGTGTTGTGCTGGAGGGAGACGGCCGATGTGGACTAGAGGGAGAGGGCCAGTGTGGTGCTAGAGGAGAGGGCTAATGTGTGGTGCTGGAAGGAGAGGGCCGGTGTGGTGGGGGTGGGAGAGGGCCGCTGTGGACTGGAGGGAGAGGGCCGCCGTGGACTGGAGGAGAGGGCCGGTGTGGACTGTAGGAGAAGGCCACTGTGCACTGGGGGAGAGGGCCGGTGTGGACTGGAGGGATAGGGCCGGTGTGGTGCTGGAGTGAAAGGGCCCATGTGGTGCTGGAGGGATAGGGCCGGTGATGACTGGAGGGAGAGGGCCTGCGTGGTGTTGGAGGAGAGGGCCAGCGTGGTGCTGGAAGGAGAGGGCCGGTGTGGTGCTGGAAGGAGAGGGCCGGTGTGGTGCTGGAAGGAGAGGGCCGGTGTGGTGCTGGAAGGAGAGGGCCGGTGTGGTGCTGGAGGAAGAGGGCCGGTGCGGTGTTGGAGGAGATGGCAGGTGTGAACTGGAGGACAGAGCCGGTGTGATGCTGGTGGGACAGGGCTGGTGTGGTGCTGGTGGGACAGGGCCGGTGTGGTGCTGGAGGGAGAGGGCCGGAGTGGATTGGAGGGAGAGGGCCGGTGTGGTGTTGGAGGAGAGGGCCAGTGTAAACTGGAGGACAGAGCCCATGTGGTGCTGGTAGGAGAGAGCTGGTGTTGTGCTGGTGGGAGAGGGCCAGTGATTCTGGTTGAGAGGGCCAGTGTGAACTGGAGGGAGAGGGCCAGCATGGACTGGGGGAGAGGGCCGGCGTGGTGCTGGGGGGAGAGGGCCGGTGTGGTGCTGGAGGGAGAGGGCCGGCGTGGTGCTGGAGGGAGAGGGCCGGCGTGGTGCTGGAGGGAGAGGGCCGGCGTGGTGCTGGAGGGAGAGGGCCGGTGTGGACTGGAGGACAGAGCCGGTGTGGTGCTGGTTGGAGAGGGCCGGTGTAAACTGGAGGGAGAGGGCCGGTGTGGACTGTAGCGAGAGGGTCGGTGTGGTGCTGGAGGAGTTGGCCAGCGTGGACTGGAGGAGAGGGTCCGCGTGGACTGGAGGAGAGGGTGGGTGTGGACTGGAGGAGAGGGCCGATGTGGTATTAGAAGGAGAGAGCGGGTGTAGTGCTGGAGGAAAGGGCCGGTGTGGTGTTGGAGGAGTGGGCCGGTGTGAACTGGAGGGAGAGGGCCAGTGTGGCCTGGAGAGTGAGGGCCGGTGTGGTGTTAGAGGAGACAGCCGGTGTGAACTGGAGGACAGAGACGGTGTGGTGCTGGTGGGAGAGGGCCAGTGTGGTGCTGGAGGAGGGAGCTGGTGTGGACAGGAGGAGAGGGCCACTGTGGAGTGGAGGGAGAAGGCCACTGTGCACTGGGGGAGAGGGCCGGTGTGGACTGGAGGGATAGGGCCGGTGTGGTGCTGGAGTGAAAGGGCCCATGTGGTGCTGGAGGGATAGGGCCGGTGATGACTGGAGGGAGAGGGCCAGCGTGGTGTTGGAGGAGAGGGCCAGCGTGGTGCTGGAAGGAGAGGGCTGGTGTGGTGCTGGAAGGAGAGGGCCGGTGCGGTGTTGGAAGGAGAGGGCCGGTGCGGTGTTGGAAGGAGAGGGCCGGTGCGGTGTTGGAAGGAGAGGGCCGGTGTGGTGCTGGAAGGAGAGGGCCGGTGTGGTGCTGGAAGGAGAGGGCCGGTGTGGTGCTGGAAGGAGAGGGCCGGTGTGGTGCTGGAGGAAGAGGGCCGGTGCGGTGTTGGAGGAGATGGCAGGTGTGAACTGGAGGACAGAGCCGGTGTGATGCTGGTGGGACAGGGCTGGTGTGGTGCTGGTGGGACAGGGCCGGTGTGGTGCTGGAGGGAGAGGGCCGGAGTGGATTGGAGGGAGAGGGCCGGTGTGGTGTTGGAGGAGAGGGCCAGTGTAAACTGGAGGACAGAGCCCATGTGGTGCTGGTAGGAGAGAGCTGGTGTTGTGCTGGTGGGAGAGGGCCAGTGATTCTGGTTGAGAGGGCCAGTGTGAACTGGAGGGAGAGGGCCAGCATGGACTGGGGGAGAGGGCCGGCGTGGTGCTGGGGGGAGAGGGCCGGCGTGGTGCTGGAGGGAGAGGGCCGGCGTGGTGCTGGAGGGAGAGGGCCGGCGTGGTGCTGGAGGGAGAGGGCCGGTGTAAACTGGAGGGAGAGGGCCGGTGTGGACTGTAGCGAGAGGGTCGGTGTGGTGCTGGAGGAGTTGGCCAGCGTGGACTGGAGGAGAGGGTCCGCGTGGACTGGAGGAGAGGGTGGGTGTGGACTGGAGGAGAGGGTGGGTGTGGACTGGAGGAGAGGGCTGATGTGGTATTAGAAGGAGAGAGCGGGTGTAGTGCTGGAGGAAAGGGCCGGTGTGGTGTTGGAGGAGTGGGCCAGTGTGAACTGGAGGGAGAGGGCCAGTGTGGCCTGGAGAGTGAGGGCCGGTGTGGTGTTAGAGGAGACAGCCGGTGTGAACTGGAGGACAGAGACGGTGTGGTGCTGGTGGGAGAGGGCCAGTGTGGTGCTGGAGGAGGGAGCTGGTGTGGACAGGAGGAGAGGGCCACTGTGGAGTGGAGGGAGAGGGCCGGTGTGGACTGGAGGAGTGGGCCGGTGTGGTGCTGGTGGGAGAGGGCCGGTGTGGTGCTGGAGGACTCGGCCGGTGTGGTTTTGGAGGAGAGGGTCGGTGTGAACTGGAGGACAGAGACGGTGTGGTGCTGGTGGGAGAGGGCCGGTGTGGTGCTGGAGGAGAGAGCCGGCGTGGACTGGTGGGAGAGGGCCGGCGTGGACTGGTGGGAGAGGGCCGGCGTGGACTGGAGGGAGGGGGTCTGTGTGGTCTGGACGGAGAGGGCCGGAGTGATGCTGGAGGAAAAGGGCCGGTGTGGTGCTGGAGGGAGAGGGCCAGTGTAGTGTCGGAGGAGAGGGCCGGTGTGAACTGGAGGAGAGGGCTGGCGTGGAGTGGAGGAGAGGGCCGGCGATGACTGGAGGAGAGGACCAGTGTGGACTGGAAGAAAGGGCCACTATGCACTGGAGGAGAGGGCCGGTGTGGACGGGAGGGAGAGGGCCGGTGTGGTCTGTAGAGAGAGGGCCAGTGTGGACTGTAGCGAGAGGGTCGGTGTGGACTGGAGGGAGAAGGCTGGTGTGGTGCTGGTGGGAGACAGGCCGGTGTGGACTGGAGGGAAAGGACCATTGTGGACTGGAGGGAGAGTGCCGGTGTGCACTTGGGGAGAGTGCCAGTGGGGACTGGAGGGAGAGGGCTGGTGTGGACTGGAGGGAGAGGGCCGGTGTGGTGTTGGAGGGAGAGGGCCGGTGTGGTGCTGGAGGGAGAGGGCCCGTGTGGTGCTGGAAGGAGAGGGTCGGTGTGGACTGGAGGAAGAGGGGCGCTGTGGTGTTGGAGGAGAGGGCTAGTGTGGTGCTGGAAGGAGAGGGCCGGTGTGGACTGGAGGAGAGGGCCGATGTGGTGCTGGAAGGAGAGGGCCGGTGTGGTGCTGGAGGGAGAGGGCCGGTGTGGACTGGAGGAGAGGGCCGATGTGGTGCTGGAAGGAGAGGGCCGGTGTGGTGCTGGAGGAAGAGGGCCGGTGTGAACTGGAGGACAGAGCCGGTGCGGTGCTGGTGGGAGAGGGCCGGTGTGGACTGTAGGAGAAGGCTACTGTGCACTGGGGGAGAGGGCCGGTGTGGACTTGAGGGATAGAGCTGGTGTGGACAGGAGGGAGATGACCGGTGTGGACGGACTGAAGGGAGAGGGTCTCTGTGGACTGGAGGAGAGGGCCGGTGTGGTGTTGGAGGGAGAGGGCCGGTGTGGACTGGAAGACAGGGCCGGTGTGGTGCTGGAGGGAGAGGGCCCGTGTGGTGCTGGAAGGAGAGGGTCGGTGTGGACTGGAGGAAGAGGGGCGCTGTGGTGTTGGAGGAGAGGGCTAGTGTGGTGCTGGAAGGAGAGGGCCGGTGTGGACTGGAGGAGAGGGCCGATGTGGTGCTGGAAGGAGAGGGCCGGTGTGGTGCTGGAAGGAGAGGGCCGGTGTGGACTGGAGGAGAGGGCCGATGTGGTGCTGGAAGGAGAGGGCCGGTGTGGTGCTGGAGGAAGAGGGCTGGTGTGAACTGGAGGACAGAGCCGGTGCGGTGCTGGTGGGAGAGGGCCGGTGTGGACTGTAGGAGAAGGCTACTGTGCACTGGGGGAGAGGGCCGGTGTGGACTTGAGGGATAGAGCTGGTGTGGACAGGAGGGAGATGACCGGTGTGGACGGACTGAAGGGAGAGGGTCTCTGTGGACTGGAGGAGAGGGCCGGTGTGGTGTTGGAGGGAGAGGGCCGGTGTGGACTGGAAGACAGGGCCGGTGTTGTGCTGGAGGGAGACGGCCGATGTGGACTAGAGGGAGAGGGCCAGTATGGTGCTGGAGGAGAGGGCTAATGTGTGGTGCTGGAAGGAGAGGGCCGGTGTGGTGGGTGTGGGAGAGGGCCGCTGTGGACTGGAGGGAGAGGGCCGCCGTGGACTGGAGGAGAGGGCCGGTGTGGACTGTAGGAGAAGGCCACTGTGCACTGGGGGAGAGGGCCGGTGTGGACTGGAGGAGATGGCCGGTTTGGTACTGGAGGGAGAGGGCCGGTGTGGTGCTGGAGGGAGAGGTTGGTGTGGACAGGAGGAGAGG
Source organism: Chiloscyllium punctatum (assembly GCF_047496795.1). Classification (NCBI taxonomy): domain Eukaryota; kingdom Metazoa; phylum Chordata; class Chondrichthyes; order Orectolobiformes; family Hemiscylliidae; genus Chiloscyllium; species Chiloscyllium punctatum. The sequence goes on from NC_092741.1 coordinate 113,277,200, forward strand.
GCCGGATTGGACTGGAGGGAGAGTGCCGGTGGGGACTTGAGGAAGAGGGCCGGTGTGGTGTTGGATGAGAGGGCTATTGTGAACTGGAGGACAGAGCCAGTGTGGTGCTGGTGGGAGAGGGCCGGTGTGGACTGTAGCAAGAGGGTCGGTGTGGATTGGAGGGAGAAGGCCGTTGTGGTGCTGGAGGAGAGGGCTGGTGTGGACTGGAGGAGTTGGCCAGCCTGGACTGGAGGAGAGGGTCCACGTGGACTGGAGGAGAGGGTGGGTGTGGTATTGGAAGGAGAGAGCGGGTGTGGTGCTGGTGGGAGAGGGTCGGTGTGGTCTGTAGAGAGAAGGCCGGTGTGGGTTGGAGGAAGAGGGCCGGTGTGGTGCTGGAGGAGAGGGCCGGTGTGGACTGGAGGAGTTGGCCAGCGTGGACTGGAGGAGAGGGTCCGCGTGGACTGGAGGAGAGGGTGGGTGTGGACTGGAGGAGAGGGCCGATGTGGTGCTGGAAGGAGAGAGCGGGTGTGGTGCTGAAGGGGAGGGCCGGTGTGGTGTTGGAGGAGAGTGCCGGTGTAAACTGGAGGACAGAACCGGTGTGGTGCTAGTGGGAGTGGGCCGTGGTGGTGTTGGTGGAGAGGGCCGATGTGGAGTGGAGGGAGCGGTCTGGTGTGGTATTGGAGGAGAGGTTCGGCGTGGACTGGACGGGGATATTCGGTGTGGACTGGAGGAGAGATCTGGTATGGACTGGAGGAGATGGCCGGTTTGGTACTGGAGAGAGAGGGCCGTTGTGGTGTTGGATGAGAGAGCTGTTGTGAACTGGAGAACGGAGCCAGTGTGGTGCTGGTGGGAGGGTGCCGGTGTGGTGCTGGTGGGAGAGGGCGGTGTGGACAGAAGGAGAGGGCCGGAGTGGACTGGAGGGAGAGGGCCGGCATGGACTTGAGGGAGAGGGCCGTTGGGAACTGGAGGACAGAGCCAGTGTGGTGCTGGCTGGCATGGACTGGAGGAGATGGCCAGCGTGCACTGGCGGAGAGGGCCGGTGTGCACTGGAGGAGAGGGCTGGTGTGGACTGGAGGAGAGGTCCAGTGTGGACGAGACAGGGATGTTCATTGTGGACTGGAGGAGAGAGCTGGTATGGACTGAAGGAGATGGCCGGTTTGGTACTGGAGGGAGAGGGCCAGTGTGGTGCTGGAGGGGGAGGGCGGTGTGCACTGGAGGGAGAGGGCCGGTGTGGACTGTAGAGAAAGGGCTGGTGTGGACTGGAGGGAGAAGGCCGGTGTGGAGCTGGAGGAGAGGGCCAGTGTGGACTGTAAAGAGAAGGCCGGTGTGGACTGTAGCGAGAGGGTCGGTGTGGTGCTGGAGGGAGAGGGTCGGTGTGGTGCTGGAGGGAGAGGGCCGGTGTGGACCAAAAGAGATGTCCGGCGTGCACTGGAGGAAAAGGCCGGCGTGGACTGGAGGAGAGGGTGGGTGTGGACTGGAGGGAGAGCACCGGTGTGGACTGGAGGACAGGGCCGATGTGGTGCTGGAGGGAGATGGCTGGTGTGGACTGGAGGGAGAGGGCCGGTGTGGTGCTGGAGGAGAGGTTCGGCGTGGACTGGAGGAGAGGTCCAGCGTGGACTGGACGGGGATGTTCGATGTGGACTGGATGAGAGAGCCGGTATGGACTGGAGGAGATGGCCGGTTTGGTACTGGAGAGAGAGGGCTGGTGTGGCCTGGAGGGAGAGGGCCGGCGTGGACTTGAGGAAGAGGGCCGGTGTGGTGTTGGATGAGAGGGCCGTTGTGAACTGGAGGACAGAGCCGGTGTGATGCTGGTGGGAGAGGGCCAGTGTGGACTGGAGGGAGAGTGCCAGTGTGGCCTGGAGAGAGATGGCCAGAGTGGTGTTAGAGGAGAGGGCTGGTGTGAACTGGAGGACAGAGCCAGTGTGGTGCTGGTGGGAGAGGGCCGGTGTGGTGCTGGAGGGGGAGAGCCGGTGTGGTGCTGGAGGGGGAGAGCCGGTGTGGTGCTGGAGGGAGAGGTTGGTGTGGACAGGAGGAGAGGGCCGGAGTGGACTGGAGGGAGAGTGCCGGCGTGGACTTGAGGAAGAGGGCCGGTGTGGTGTTGGATGAGAGGGCCATTGTGAACTGGAGGACAGAGCCAGTGTGGTGCTGGTGGGAGAGGGCCGGCGTGGACTAGAGGAGAGGGGTAGTGTGGACTGGAGGAAAAGGCCACTGTGCACTGGAGGAGATGGCCGGTGTGGACTGGAGGGAGAAGGCCTTTGTGGTGCTGGAGGAGAGGGCCGGTGTCGACTGGAGGAGTTGGCCAGCGTGGACTGGAGGAGAGGGTGGGTGTGGACTGGAGGAGAGGGTGGGTGTGGACTGGAGGAGAGGGTCGATGTGCTGGAAGGAGAGAGCAGGTGTGGTGCTGGAGGGGAGGGCCGGTGTGGTGCTGGAGGAGAGTGCCGGTGTGGACTGGAGGAGTGGGCCGTTGTGGAGTGGAGGGAGCGGGCTGGTGTGGTGTTGGAGGAGAGGTCGGCGTGGACTGGAGGAGAGGTCCAGTGTGGACTGGACGGGGATGTTCGGTGTGGACTGGAGGAGATAGCCGGTTTGGTACTGGAGAGAGAGGGCCCGTGTGGTGCTGCAGGGAGAGTGCGGTGTGGACTGGAGGGGGAGGGCCGGCATGGACTTGAGGGAGACGGCCATTGTGAACTGGAGGACAGAGCCAGTTTGGTGCTGGTGGGAGAGTGCCAGTGTGGTGCTGGTGGGAGAGGGCCTGCATGGACTGGACGAGACGGCCAGCGTGCACTGGAGGAGAGGTCCAGTGTGGACTAGACGGGGATGTTCGTTGTGGACTGGAGGAGAGAGCCTGTATGGACTGAAGGAGATGGCCGGTTTGTTACTGGAGGGAGAGGGCCAGTGTGGTGCTGGAGGGAGAGGGCCGGTGTGGAGCTGGAGGGAGAAGATTAGATTAGATTACTTATAGTGTGGAAACAGGCCCTTCGGCCCAACAAGTCCACACCGCCCCGCCGAAGCGCAACCCACCCATACCCCTACATCTACCCCTTACCTACACTACGGGCAATTTAGGATGGCCAATTCACCTGACCTGCACATCTTTGGACTGTGGGAGGAAACCGGAGCACCCGGAGGAAACCCACGTAGACACGGAGAGAACATGCAAACTCCACACAGTCAGTCGCCTGAGGCGGGAATTGAACCCGGGTCTCTGGCGCTGTGAGGCAGCAGTGCTAACCACTGTGCCGGTATGGACTGTAGCGAGAGGGTCGGTGTGGACTGGAGGGAGAAGATCTGTGTGATGCTGGAGGGAGAGGGCCGGTGTGGACTGGAGGACAGGGTCGATGTGGTGCTGGAGGGAGAGGGCCGGTGTGGTGTTGGAGGAGAGGGTCGGTGTGGCCCAAAAGATATGGCCGGCATGCACTGGAGGAGAGGGCCGGTGTTGACTGGATGGAGATGGCCGGTATGGTGCTGGAGGAAGAGGGCTGGTGTGGTGCTGGAGGAGAGTGCTGATGTGGACTGGAGGGAGAGGGCCGGTTTGGATTGGAGGACAGGGCCGGTGTGGACTGGAGGAGAGAGGGCCGGTGTGCACTGGGAGAGAAGGCCGCTGTGGTGCTGGTGTGGACTGACGGGGATGTTCAGTGTGGAGTGGAGGAGAGAGCCGGTGGGGACTGGAGGAGAGGGCCGGTGTGGTGCTGGAGGGAGAGGGCCGGTGGGGACTGGAGGAGAGGGCCGGTGTGGTGCTGGAGGAGAGGGCCGGTGTGGATAGGAGGAGAGGTCCAGCGTGGACTGACGGGGATGTTCGGTGTGGAGTGGAGGAGAGAGCCGGTGGACTGGAGGAGATGGCCGATTTGGTACTGGAGGGAGAGGGCCGGTGTGGTGCTGGAGGGAGAGGGCCGGTGTGGTGCTGGTGGGAGGGTGCCGGTGTGGTGCTGGTGGGAGAGGGCCGGCATGGACTGGAGGAAGAGGGCCGGCGTGGACTGGAGGGAGAGGGCCGGTGTGGACTGGAGGGAGAGGGCCGGTGTGTTGCTGGAGGGAGAGGGCCGTTGTGTTGCTGGAGGGAGAGGGCCGTTGTGTGGACTGGAGTGAGAGGGCCGGTGTGGACTAGAGGGAGAGGGCCGGTGTGGACTGGAGGGAGAGGGCCGGTGTGTTGCTGGAGGGAGAGGGCCGTTGTGTTGCTGGAGGGAGAGGGCCGTTGTGTGGACTGGAGGAAGAGGGCCGGTGTGGACTGGAGGGAGAGGGCCGGTGTGGACTGGAGGGAGAGGGCCGTTGTGTTGCTGGAGGGAGAGGGCCGTTGTGTTGCTGGAGGGAGAGGGCCGTTGTGGACCAAAACGGATGGCCGGCGTGCACTGGAGGAGAGGGCGGGTGTGGACTGGAGGGAGAAGGCTGTTGTGTTGCTGGAGGGAGAGGGCTGCTGTGGTGTTGGAGGAGAGGGCTGGTGTGGACCAAAACGGATGGCCGGCTTGCACTGGAGGAGAGGGTGGGTGTGGACTGGAGGGAGAGGGTCTGTGTGGTGCTGCAGGGAGCGGGCTGGTGTGGACTGGAGGGAGCGGGCTGGTGTGGTGCTGCAGGGAGAGGGCTGGTGTGGACTGGAGGGAGAGGGCCGGTGTGGACTGGAGGGAGCGGGCTGGTGTGGACTGGAGGGAGAGGGCTGGTGTGGTGCTGGAGGGAGAGGGTCGGTGTGGACTGGAGGAGAAGGCCGGTGTCGACTTGAGGGAGTGGGTTGGTGTGGACTGGAGGGAGAGGGCCGGTGTGGATTGGAGGGAGAGGGCCACTGTGGTGTTGGAGTAGAGGGCCGGTGTGGACTGGAGGAGAGGGCCGGTGTGGTGCTGGAGGGAGAGGGTCGGTGTGGACTGGAGGGAGAGGGCCAATGTGGACTGGAGGGAGAGGGCCAATGTGGACTGGAGGGAGAGGGCCGGTGTGGTGTTGGAGGAGAGGGATGGTGTAAACTGGAGGACAGAGCCGGTGTGGTGTTGGTGGCAGAGAGCCAGTGTGGTGCTGGTGGGAGAGGGCCGTGATGGTGCTGGAGTGAGACGGCCGGTGTGGACTGGAGGGAGAGGGCCGGTGTGGACTGGAGGGGGATGGTCGGTGTAGACTGGAGGGAGAGGGCCGGAGTGGACTGGAGGGGGATGGTCGGTTTGGACTGGAGGGAGAGGGCCAGTGTGGCGCTTGAGGGAGAGGGCCAGTGTTGACTGGAGGGAGAGGGCCGGTGTGGAGTTGAGGGAGAGGACTGGTGTGGTGTTGGAGGAGAGGGCCGGTGTTGACTAGAGGGGGATGGTCAGTGTGGACTGGAGGAGAGAGCCGGTATGGACTGGAGGACAGAGCCAGTGTGGACTGGAGGGAGAGGGCTGGTGTGGTGCTGGAGGGAGAGGATCGGTGTGGTGCTGTTTGGAGAGGGCCAGTGTGGTGTTGGTGGAGAGGGCCGGTGTGGACGGGAGGGAGAGGGTCAGTGTGGACTGGAGGAGACGGCCAGTGGGGACTGGAGGGAGAGGGCCGGTATGGACTGGAGGAGAAGTCCGGTGTCGACTCGAGGGAGAGAGTCGGTGTGGACTGGAGGGAGAGCGCCGGTGGGAACTGGAGGGAGAGGGTCTGTGTGGACTGGAGGAGAGGGCTGGTGTGGTGCTGGAGGGAGAGGGCCGGTGTGGCCTGGAGGGAGCGGGCCGGTGTGGCCTGGAGAGAGAAGGCCGGTGTGGACTGGAGGAGAGGGCCAGTGTGGTGCTGGAGGAAAGGGGCGGTGTGGTGTTGGTGGAGAGGGCCGGTGTGAACTGGAGGACAGATCTGATATGGTGCTGGTGGGAGAGGGCCGGTGTGGTGCTGGTGGGAGATGGCCAGTGTGGTGCTGAAGGAGAGAGCCGGTGTGGACTGGAGAGTGAGGGCTGGTGTAGACTGGAGGGAGAGGGCCGCTGTGGACTGGAGGGAGATGGTCGGTGTGGACTGGGGGAGAGAGCTGGTATGGACTGGAGGACAGAGCCAGTGTGGACTGGAGTAAGAGGGCCGGTGTGGTGCTGGTTGGAGAGGGCCAGCATGGTGTTGGTGGAGAGGGCCGGTGTGGACGGGAGGGAGAGGGCCGGTGTGGACTGGAGGAGAGAGCCGCTATGGACTAGAGGACAGAGCCAGTGTGGACTGGAGGGAGAGGGCCGGTGTGGACTGGAGGGTGAGGTCCGGCGTGGACTGGAGGGGGATGGTCGGTGTGGACTGGAGGGGGATGGTCGGTGTGGAATGGAGGAGAGAGCCGGTGTGGACCTGAGGGAGAGGGCTGGTGTGGTGCTGGAGGGAGAGGGCCGGTGTGGATTGGAGGGAGAGGGCCAGTGTGGTGTTGGAGCAGACGACTGGTGTGGGCTGGAGGAGAGGGCCGGTGTGGACTAGAGGAGAGGGCCGGTGTGGACTGGATGGAGAGGGCCGGTGTAGTGCCTGAGGGAGAGGGCCAGTGTGGACTGGTGGCAGTGGGCCGGTGTGGACTGGATGGAGAGGGCCGGTGTAGTGCCTGAGGGAGAGGGCCAGTGTGGACTGGTGGCAGTGGGCCGGTGTGGTGCTGGATGGAGTGGGCCGGTGTTGACTGGAGGGAGAGGGCCGGTGTAGTGCTGGAAGGAGAGGGCCGGTGTGGACTGGAGGAGAGGGCCACCGTGGACTGGAGGGGGATGGTCGGTGTGGACTGGTGAGAGAGGGCTGGTATGGACTGGAGGACAGAGCCAGTGTGGACTGGAGGGAGAGGGCCAGTGTGGTGCTGGAGGAGAGGGCCGGTGTGGACTGGAGGAGAGAATCCAGTGTGGACTGAAGGGGGAGGGCCATTGTGGACTGGAGGAGAGAATCCAGTGTGGACTGAAGGGGGAGGGCCAGTGTGGACTGGATGGAGAGGGCCGGTGTAGTGCCTGAGGGAGAGGGCCAGTGTGGACTGGTGGGAGTGGGCCGGTGTGGTGCTGGAGGGAGTGGGTCAGTGTTGACTCGAGGGAGAGGGTCGGTGTGGTGCTGGAGGAGAGGGCCGATGTGGACTGAAGGGAGGGGGCCGGTGTGGTGCTGGTGGGAGATGGCCGGTGTGGACTGGAGGAGAGGGCCGGTGTGGTGCTGGAGGGAGAGGGCCGGTGTGGACTGGAGGAGAGGGCCGGTATGGACTGGAGGGAGAGAGCCGGTGTAGTGCTGGAGGGAGAGGGCCGGTGTGGACTGGAGGAGAGGGCCGGTGTGGACTGGAGGGAGAGGGCTGGTGTGGTGCTGGAGAGACAGGGCCCATGTGGTGTTGGAGGAGAGGGCCAGCGTGGAATGGAGGAGAGGGCCGGTGTGGTGCTGGAGGAGATGGCCAGTGTGGACTGGAGGGAGAGGGCCGATATGGACTGGAGGGAGGGGGTCGGTGTAGTGCCTGAGGGAGAGGGCCAGTGTGGACTGGTGGGAGTGGGCCGGTGTGGTGCTGGAGGGAGTGGGCCGGTGTTGACTCGAGGGAGAGGGTCGGTGTGGTGCTGGAGGAGAGGGCCGGTGTGTACTGGAGGGAGGGGGCCGGTGTGGACTGGAGGAGAGGGCCGGTGTGGACTGGATGGAGAGGGCCGGTGTAGTGCCTGAGGGAGAGGGCCAGTGTGGACTGGAGGAGAGGGCCGGTGTGGACTGGATGGAGAGGGCCGGTGTAGTGCCTGAGGGAGAGGGCCAGTGTGGACTGGTGGGAGTGGGCCGGTGTGGTGCTGTAGAGACAGGACCGGTATGGTGTTGGAGGAGAGGGCCAGCGTGGAATGGAAAAGAGTGCCGGTGTGGTGCTGGAGGAGAGGGCCGGTGTGGACTGGAGGGAGGGGACCGGTGTGGATTTGAGGAGGGGGCCGGTGTGGACTGGAGGGAGATGGCCTGTGTGTTGCTGGAGGGAGAGGGCCGGTGTGGATTGGAGGGAGAGGGCCAGTGTGGTGTTGGAGGAGAGGGATGGTGTAAACTGGAGGACAGAGCCGGTGTGGTGTTGGTGGCAGAGAGCCAGTGTGGTGCTGGTGGGAGAGGGCCGTGATGGTGCTGGAGTGAGACGGCCGGTGTGGACTGGAGGGAGAGGGCCGGTGTGGACTGGAGGGGGATGGTCGGTGTAGACTGGAGGGAGAGGGCCGGAGTGGACTGGAGGGGGATGGTCGGTTTGGACTGGAGGGAGAGGGCCAGTGTGGCGCTTGAGGGAGAGGGCCAGTGTTGACTGGAGGGAGAGGGCCGGTGTGGAGTTGAGGGAGAGGACTGGTGTGGTGTTGGAGGAGAGGGCCGGTGTTGACTAGAGGGGGATGGTCAGTGTGGACTGGAGGAGAGAGCCGGTATGGACTGGAGGGAGAGGACTGGTGTGGACTGGAGGAGAGGGCCGGTGTTGACTGGATGGAGAGGGTCGGCGAGGACTGGAGGGAGAGGGCTGGTGTGGTGTTGGAGGAGAGGTCCGGCGTGGACTGGAGGAGAGTGCTGGCGTGGTCTGGAGGGGGATGGTCGGTGTGGACTGGAAGAGAGAGCCAGTATGGACTGGAGGACAGAGCCAATGTGGACTGGAGGGAGAAGGCCGGTGTGGGGCTGGAGGGAGAGGGTGGGTGTAGTGCTGGAGGGAGAGGGCGGGTGTGGAATGGATGGAGAGGGCCGTTGTGGACTGGAGGGGGATGGTCGGTGTGGACTGGAGGAGAGAGCCGGTATGGACTGGAGGACAGAGCCAGTGTGGACTGGAGGGAGAGGGCTGGTGTGGTGCTGGAGGGAGAGGATCGGTGTGGTGCTGTTTGGAGAGGGCCAGTGTGGTGTTGGTGGAGAGGGCCGGTGTGGACGGGAGGGAGAGGGTCAGTGTGGACTGGAGGAGACGGCCAGTGGGGACTGGAGGGAGAGGGCCGGTATGGACTGGAGGAGAAGTCCGGTGTCGACTCGAGGGAGAGAGTCGGTGTGGACTGGAGGGAGAGCGCCGGTGGGAACTGGAGGGAGAGGGTCTGTGTGGACTGGAGGAGAGGGCTGGTGTGGTGCTGGAGGGAGAGGGCCGGTGTGGCCTGGAGGGAGCGGGCCGGTGTGGCCTGGAGAGAGAAGGCCGGTGTGGACTGGAGGAGAGGGCCAGTGTGGTGCTGGAGGAAAGGGGCGGTGTGGTGTTGGTGGAGAGGGCCGGTGTGAACTGGAGGACAGATCTGATATGGTGCTGGTGGGAGAGGGCCGGTGTGGTGCTGGTGGGAGATGGCCAGTGTGGTGCTGAAGGAGAGAGCCGGTGTGGACTGGAGAGTGAGGGCTGGTGTAGACTGGAGGGAGAGGGCCGCTGTGGACTGGAGGGAGATGGTCGGTGTGGACTGGGGGAGAGAGCTGGTATGGACTGGAGGACAGAGCCAGTGTGGACTGGAGTAAGAGGGCCGGTGTGGTGCTGGTTGGAGAGGGCCAGCATGGTGTTGGTGGAGAGGGCCGGTGTGGACGGGAGGGAGAGGGCCGGTGTGGACTGGAGGAGAGAGCCGCTATGGACTAGAGGACAGAGCCAGTGTGGACTGGAGGGAGAGGGCCGGTGTGGACTGGAGGGTGAGGTCCGGCGTGGACTGGAGGGGGATGGTCGGTGTGGACTGGAGGGGGATGGTCGGTGTGGAATGGAGGAGAGAGCCGGTGTGGACCTGAGGGAGAGGGCTGGTGTGGTGCTGGAGGGAGAGGGCCGGTGTGGATTGGAGGGAGAGGGCCAGTGTGGTGTTGGAGCAGACGACTGGTGTGGGCTGGAGGAGAGGGCCGGTGTGGACTAGAGGAGAGGGCCGGTGTGGACTGGATGGAGAGGGCCGGTGTAGTGCCTGAGGGAGAGGGCCAGTGTGGACTGGTGGCAGTGGGCCGGTGTGGACTGGATGGAGAGGGCCGGTGTAGTGCCTGAGGGAGAGGGCCAGTGTGGACTGGTGGCAGTGGGCCGGTGTGGTGCTGGATGGAGTGGGCCGGTGTTGACTGGAGGGAGAGGGCCGGTGTAGTGCTGGAAGGAGAGGGCCGGTGTGGACTGGAGGAGAGGGCCACCGTGGACTGGAGGGGGATGGTCGGTGTGGACTGGTGAGAGAGGGCTGGTATGGACTGGAGGACAGAGCCAGTGTGGACTGGAGGGAGAGGGCCAGTGTGGTGCTGGAGGAGAGGGCCGGTGTGGACTGGAGGAGAGAATCCAGTGTGGACTGAAGGGGGAGGGCCATTGTGGACTGGAGGAGAGAATCCAGTGTGGACTGAAGGGGGAGGGCCAGTGTGGACTGGATGGAGAGGGCCGGTGTAGTGCCTGAGGGAGAGGGCCAGTGTGGACTGGTGGGAGTGGGCCGGTGTGGTGCTGGAGGGAGTGGGTCAGTGTTGACTCGAGGGAGAGGGTCGGTGTGGTGCTGGAGGAGAGGGCCGATGTGGACTGAAGGGAGGGGGCCGGTGTGGTGCTGGTGGGAGATGGCCGGTGTGGACTGGAGGAGAGGGCCGGTGTGGTGCTGGAGGGAGAGGGCCGGTGTGGACTGGAGGAGAGGGCCGGTATGGACTGGAGGGAGAGAGCCGGTGTAGTGCTGGAGGGAGAGGGCCGGTGTGGACTGGAGGAGAGGGCCGGTGTGGACTGGAGGGAGAGGGCTGGTGTGGTGCTGGAGAGACAGGGCCCATGTGGTGTTGGAGGAGAGGGCCAGCGTGGAATGGAGGAGAGGGCCGGTGTGGTGCTGGAGGAGATGGCCAGTGTGGACTGGAGGGAGAGGGCCGATATGGACTGGAGGGAGGGGGTCGGTGTAGTGCCTGAGGGAGAGGGCCAGTGTGGACTGGTGGGAGTGGGCCGGTGTGGTGCTGGAGGGAGTGGGCCGGTGTTGACTCGAGGGAGAGGGTCGGTGTGGTGCTGGAGGAGAGGGCCGGTGTGTACTGGAGGGAGGGGGCCGGTGTGGACTGGAGGAGAGGGCCGGTGTGGACTGGATGGAGAGGGCCGGTGTAGTGCCTGAGGGAGAGGGCCAGTGTGGACTGGAGGAGAGGGCCGGTGTGGACTGGATGGAGAGGGCCGGTGTAGTGCCTGAGGGAGAGGGCCAGTGTGGACTGGTGGGAGTGGGCCGGTGTGGTGCTGTAGAGACAGGACCGGTATGGTGTTGGAGGAGAGGGCCAGCGTGGAATGGAAAAGAGTGCCGGTGTGGTGCTGGAGGAGAGGGCCGGTGTGGACTGGAGGGAGGGGACCGGTGTGGATTTGAGGAGGGGGCCGGTGTGGACTGGAGGGAGATGGCCTGTGTGTTGCTGGAGGGAGAGGGCCGGTGTGGATTGGAGGGAGAGGGCCAGTGTGGTGTTGGAGCAGACGACTGGTGTGGGCTGGAGGAGAGGGCCGGTGTGGACTGGAGGAGAGGGCCGGTGTGGTGCTGGAGGGAGAGGGTCGGTGTGGACTGGAGGAGAGGGCCAGTGTGGTGCTGGAGGAGAGGGCCGGTGTGGTGCTGGTGGACAGAGCCAGTGTGGTGCTGGAGGGAGAGGGCTGGTGTGGTGCTGGAGGGAGAGGGCCAGTGTGGACTGGAAGAGAGGGCCGGTGTGGTGCTGGAGGAGAGGGCCGGTGTGCACTGGAGGGAGGGGACCATTGTGGATTTGAGGAGGGGGCCGGTGTGGACTGGAGGGAGAGGGCTGGTGTGGTGCTGGTGGGAGAGGGCCAGCGTGGAATGGAGGAGAGGGCTGGTGTGGACTGGAGGGAGAGGGCCAGTGTGGACTGGATTGGAAGGCCAGATTGGACTGGAGGGAGAGGGCCGGTGTGGACTGGAGGGAGTGGGCCGGTGTGGACTGGAGGGAGTGGGCCGGTGTGGACTGGAGGGAGACGGCCAGTGTGGTGCTGGAGGGAGAGGGCCAGTGTGGTGCTGGAGAACAGGGCCAGTGTGAACTGGAGGAGAGGGCCGGAATGGACTGGAGTGAGAGGGCCGGTGTGATGCTGGAGGAGAGGGTTGGTGTGTACTGGAGGGAGAAGGCTGGTTTGGACTGGAAGTGGTTCAGTGTGGACTGGAGGGAGACAGCCAGTGTGGACCTGGAGGGAGAGGGCTGGTGTGGACTGGAGAAGAGGGCTGGTGAGGACTAGAGGACAGAGCCGATGTGGTGCTGGAGGAGAGGGCCAGTGTGGTACTGGAGGAGAGGGCCGGTGTGGTGCTGGAGGAGAGGGCTGGTGTGGACTGGAGGGAGAGGGCTGGTGTGGACAGGAGGGAGAGGGCTGGAGTGGACTGGAGGGTAAGGGCCAGTGGGGACTGGAGGGTGAGGGGCGGTGTGGTGCTGGAGGAGAGGGCCGGTGTGGTGCTGGAGGAGAGGGCCAGTGTGGACTGGAGGGTGAGGGCCGGTGCGGTGCTGTTGTGGACCGGATTGAATGTATTGTCTCTCTGCACTTCTTTATTTCTTTATTTTCTAATTTTTTCCTATGATTTTATACATTTTTACCTAAGATGGTGTGAACGTCTGTAATGCTGGACTTTTTACTTCTTTATTTTTCTAATTTTTCCCTGAGAATTTGTACGTAAGAATCTGTAGCTAGGTACCTTTGTACCAAAAATGGTGCCGTAAATGGCGACTTGTAAACTTTTCACTGTACTCCGCTGACTACATGTGACAATAAAGTTAATTCTAATTCTAATTGTGAATTAAGCATGAACTCATGATTAGCAACAGCAATTTCTAGATCCTAATGTTCTTGTACCCTGTCTTCTGTCTTATGTTGGAAGTGACGCAATGCAGTCATTAAAACAAAAACATAAACTATATTTTTTCTGCAAGAACAGCTGGAGGAAACTGAGTGAGTCACTCAGGGAGCCCAGCAAACTGCCCCTAGTCTGGTCCTTGCAACCTATTCTGCTCCTAATTGTTCATTAATGCCATTCCTCACATTTCCCTGTGAATGATAACTGGTAATCATATGGATCGTGCAGGCAGCTAGCACGCTGTCAGTTAGCAGCAAAGCACATTTCATGTCTACAGCAGCAAATTAAATGAGCTTGAGAAGGTACAGAGTGATACACTGTCAAGCTGAGGAGCCATGTAATGTCTGAGATATTATTACTCTGTATTCCAAGCTCCACCTTCCAAACTCCCTGTCAAAAGCCTGTTCATTGTACAGGATCCAAGCAGCTTCTGGAATAACCTCAAATGTAGCTGCATCAGATTTCTACCTTCATACAAACAAATAAGTGGGCATGTTCCGTTCATCAGAACTAGGAAAAGTTACAGACCTACAAGGTTTTAAATGAAGTACAAAAAGCACAAGAAATGGTGAGAAGGGGTTAGAGAAGTGACAGGATGAAAGGTTTAATAAAGGAGTTAAGTCTCACTCTGTGATAGGCTGTGGAGACAGTGTCTCAAAACTTTTTAAACACAAGATCACTTCTGAATGTAATTGCAGCCAAGAGTGGGCCCTTAAGAAAATGTAGAGTAAACAGTTTATTTCAGTGCTAAATGTTTCTAGAACCAAGCATTTATAATTAATCATTTTGTTCTCTACTCACCACATCTCATCTTGACACCTGTGACTGCATATTCTCTGCCAGTGGTTTGAAGTCTGGGCTGTTGTTTGATTGTGCTAGCCAAATGCAGTTCATCAAATGGGTATCTGTGAGGTGTTTCATAATTCAGCTTCTTTTGGGGGAATGCTGTCTCACAAAGGATGTGGAGTCAAATTAAGCTTTCACTTTAAAAGCACAGGATGATGGCAGCTGTTATTTTTCTCTGTTTACGAGCCCCAGAAATCATTATCCCTTGATCTAGCATTCAGCTCAAGATTATTTTGCACAGTAATTACCTTCATAGCAATTCCACTACTTTGTAAATTGAACAGCTGATGGAATTTGGTTGCCAATCTGCCCATCTCTACTTGAAAGAATACTTTGAGATAAACATGACAATTTGTTCCATCACATCCAATTCCTGAAATCACTTGCTGGATTCCTTTGCTAACTTTCTCAGGTGTGTACAGAAGATTCCTGTGCGAAACTATTTTCCTTTAACTTTGAATTTTTTGTAGCATTCTATCCAGACTCCGAAGGTGTTGCGGGTGTTTCATTTTTCAATTAGGGGAGCCACAGTCCCAGTTTCACCTTGAATGCATTCACAGCGCTGATTATATGTGCTAAGATTTTTTCTGTCCTTTCAGAGCTCTACTTGCTCAGTTTTGATGTTTTGTTTGTAACAAATCTGAAGTCAAGCAACCAGCTTGTCTGACAGATCACGATACACTTTATTACTCAATTTGCCACAAGTGACAATTTCAGGCATCAGATCTAAAAATCTTTGCAGGACCTTCCCTTAACTTAACCATATCACATTAGAATGGAGGATAAGTTCTCAGTAGACCATTTCATGTTTGGCAAGTAAAGATTTAAATAAGTAGTATGGAAGGATTCTTGCAAAAAATTGAGTTTACAATCTTAATAAATTTCATTATATGACAAAGGTTCATACCTTTTATCACTGTTTGCTGATGGATTATACAGAGTAGATTGACAAAAGAAGGGAAATCAGGATCACTTCACAAAATGCAACAAGCATGGCTCCATTAGTTATGATGGAGATCAGTTTCTTGTCTGGAAGACTTTTCACGTGTACCTGTTGAATTTATTCTAGATAATCTCACACCTTGTTGTCTCATTTTAAGGATGAAAAAGCTAAGTAGATCTGTTTCGAATTGCTTCAATTTTAATCCTTCAAACACCCTAAAGCATCCGAGACTGAGGGGTGACATTATAGAGGTTTATAAAATCATGAGGGGCATGGATAGGGTAAATAGACAAAGTCTTTTCCCTGGGGTGGGGGATTCAGAACTAGTGGGCATAGGTTTAGGGTGAGAGGGGAAAGATATAAAAGAGTTAATATAAAGGTGTATGGAATGAGCTGCCAGAGGAAGTGGTGGAGGCTAGTACAATTGCAACACATAAAAGGCATCTGGATGGGTATATGAATAGGGAAGGGTTTGGAGGGATATGGGCCAGGTGCTGGTAGGTGGGACTAGATTAGGTTGGGATATCTGGTCGGCATGGACGGGTTGGATCGAAGGGTCTGTTTCCGTGCTGTACATCTATATGACACTTTCCTTTTGTGCATGTCATAGAGTCAATCAGCTGGCTATACTGGTCATGTTGATGGATTCATCAAACTGCAGAGAGAAGTGCTTCCAGTTCTTTGGGTTCTCTGTGGTAGTTGTTGAAAGACATCTTGCTACTGTGGAAGCATGCTCTGGATTGTTATGATTATCTCTTCATTGTCTTTGAGTAAGGAATTAGCAGCTACATCTTTACTTACTGATGTAAGGAAAACATTAACTTAATTTAAGAAACATCTTACTGTGGCTTCATTTTGCCACAAGAGAGAACTAGATCATGTGTGCTCCCAGCGAAAATAGTTATCCTATGGTTTCCAACACACAAATCACGATTGTCCAGTCTGAGATTTGATCTTAGCGCCCACCCACATTACTTCATGCACACAAATTGATTGTCACTTTACACTTCCAGAAGCATAAATTATGTAGTATGAGTACAGAAACTTGCAAGCTCTTAACAGGCCTTGTCAGTCTTGTTACATTCTGTTTCAGTTTGTTCATGGTGGGTTATCATTGCAGAATAAGATCCATTTTGTAGTGGCATTGCAATCACATGAATAAGAAACATACAAGGAACGTTGTACGAAACCAGTACATTACAGTACTAGAAACACAGGAGGCTATTTAGCCCATCATTTCCATGAGGACTGTGTATAGGAGCTGCTCAGCTAATCTTGTTCCTCTATCCTGTCATAGATCTAGTTGTTTTTCTTCAGCTGTTTTAGCCTCTGATTGTACAGCAGCTCTGTGTAGGTGTGATTTTCCACCTCTCGTGAACTGCCACCCTGGTGTGGGATTTGCCTCCAGCTGCGCATTTGTACCTGAAATGGTGATACTTGTATTAACTCCTGTAACATTAGAATAATATGTGGGTAATATAGTAATATAGTAATAAAAGACTCAACAGAAGTTTATTATAGCTTCTATAATATACATCTATTATATTATACATATTATACTTATTAATATACATACAAATGTATATACATTTCAATCACATGCACTTGAGTGTTGGGACAAATGAGCTATTTGGTTACAACCAGAAACACACTTTCACCAATGTGCCATGGTTCACGTGGCCCCAGTTGATGGAGACCTATATACCCTCAGGCCAAATGCTATGATACAGTGATGATATCATAAGGAGCTACACTGTTAGAAACACACAGTGTACTGACAGTGAGACTTCACACAACAAGATCCCAATGAATCCCTTACAGATTTAATTTAACTGGGGTACGTTCAGTTCTTAGCCTTGAGATCTTAATATCTTTCTTTCCTTGATCAGTCACATAACTGAGCTTAAAATTTCTCAGCATCAAGTAATTCCTTCAGAGTTTTAACCAAACACTTAGGATATGGAATTTTCAAACTGAAATGCTTATGCTGAGGTCGCCTATTTGAAAACCATTCTCACCTCCTCCTTTTCTCCAGGAGAAACTGTTCTTACATTTAACCTCAACCAAATCTTCTCTGAACTGCCCCCAAATGCTTGCCAATACATATGTTTTGCCTGTAAGCAAAAACAATTCTTGATTATTCTAACATGATGGCAAGCTAACAAATCACGTAATCTTTTCATGTGCATTCTCCAAGTTCAAAATCTAAACATTAAAATACATCATATATATATATAAAAATTTAAAAATTCCATTTATTTGGAAACATCATGCCTTCTTTGTGCTAGAATCCATGACAATAGACAATAGGTGCAGGAGTAGGCCATTCTGCCCTTCGAGCCTGCACCACCATTCAATATGATCATGGCTGATCATCGTTAATCAGTATCCTGTTCTGCCTTATCTCCATAACCCTTGATTCCACAATCCTTGAGAGCTCTATCCAACTCTTTCTTAAATTAATCCAGAGACTGGGCCTCCACTGCCCTCTGGGGCAGAGCATTCCACACAGCCACCACTCTCTGGGTGAAGAAGTTTCTCCTCATCTCTGTCCTAAATGGTCTACCCCGTATTTTTAAGCTATATCCTCTGGTTCGGCACTCACCCATCAGCGGAAACATGTTTCCTGCCTCCAGAGTGTCCTATCCTTTAATAATCTTATTTGTCTTAATCAGATCCCCTCTCAGTCTGTTAAACTCAAGGGTATACAAGCCCAGTCGCTCCAGTCTTTCAGTGTAAGGTAATCCCGCCATTCCAGGAATTGACCTCGTGAACCTACGCTGCACTCCCTCAATAGCCAGAATGTCTTTCCTCAAATTTGGAGACCAGAACTGCACACAGTACTCCGGGTGTGGTCTCACCAGGGCCCTGTACAGCTGCAGAAGAACCCCTTTGCTTCTATACTCAACCCCTCTTGTTATGAAGGCCAGCATGCTATTAGCCTTCTTCACTACCTGCTGTATCTGCATGCTTACCTTCATTGACTTGTGTACAAGGACACTCAGATCTCTTTGTACTGCCCCTTTACCGAAATTGATTCCATTGAGGTAGTAATCTGCTTTCCTGTTCTTGCCACCAAAGTGGATAACCATACATGTATCCACATTAAACTGCATCTGACCACTCACCTAACTTGTCCAGGTCACCCTGTAATCTCCTAACATCCTCATCACATTTCACCCTGCCACCCAGCTTAGTATCATCAGCAAATTTGTTAATGTTATTACTAATACCATCTTCTATATAATTAACATATATTGTAAAAAGCTGCGGTCCCAGTACTGATCCCCGCGGTACCCCACTGGTCACTGCCTGCCATTCCGAAATGGAGCCGTTTATCACTACTCTTTGTTTCCTATCAGCCAACCAACTTTCAATCCAAGTTAGTACTTTGCCCCCAATACCATGCATCCTAATTTTGCTCACAAACCTCCTATGTGGGACTTTATCAAAAGCTTTCTGAAAGTCCAGGTACACTACATGTACTGGATCTCCCTCGTCCATCTTCAGAGTTACATCCTTAAAAAAAATTCCAGAAGATTAGTCAAGCACGACTTCTCCTTCATAAATCCATGCTGACTCTGACCATCCTGTTACTACTATCCAGATGTGTCATAATTTCATCCTTTATAATAGACTCCAGCATCTTTCCCACCACTGAGGTCAGACTAACTGGTCTATAATTTCCTGCTTTCCCTCTCCCACCTTTCTTAAAAAGTGGTACAACATTAGCCACCCTCCAATTCGCAGGAACTGATCCCGAATCTATCGAACTCTGGAAAATAATCACCAACGCATCCACGATTTCTCGAGCCACCTCCTTCAGTACCCTGGGATGTAGACCATCAGACCCCGGGGACTTATCAACCTTCAGACCTAACAGTCTCACCAACACCAATTCCTAGCAAATATAAATTCCCTTAAGTTCAGGTCCTTCAGCCACTATTACCTCAGGGAGATTGCTTGTGTCTTCCCCAGTGAACACAGATCTGAAGTACCAATTCAATTCTTCTGCCATTTCTTTGTTCCCTGTAATATATTCGCCTGTTTCTGTCTTCAAGGGCCCAATTTTAGTCTTAACCATTTTTTTGCCTTTCACGTACCTAAAAAAACTTTTACTATCCTCCTTTATATTATTGGCCAGTTTACCTTCGTACCTCATTTTGTCTCTGCGTATATCCTTCTTAGTAATCCTCTGTTGTTCTTTAAAAGCTTCCCAGTCCTCCGTTTTCCCACTTATCTTTGCTATGTTATACTTTTTCTCTTTTAACTTTATATGTTTCTTAACTTCCCTCATCAGCCACGGCCACCCATGCCTCCTCCTAGGATCTTTCTTCCTTTTTGGAATGAACTGATCCTGCAACTTCTGCATTATACACAGAAATATCTGCCATTGTTCCTCCACTGTCATCCCTGCTAAGGTATTGCACCATTGAACTTTGGCCAGCTCCTCCCTCATAGCTCCATAGTTCCCTTTATTCAACAGAAATATTGTCACTTCCGATTGTACCCTCTTCCTTTCAAATTGCAGATTGAAACTTATTGTATTATGGTCACTACCTCCCAATGGCTCATACAGAGTGACGTTGAGTGTATTTCTCCATTGGAAAGGGTAGGCTATCTCAGCCAGTTTTATTCTTGCCCACTTTCAAACCTCAAACCTCCAGACATAATCTGTTATTCATGTGGGATGTTGCCTCATACAGGTTGCCTTTTGGTTCTGACAACTCATCCAGTGCAATGTCCTGATAGTGCTTTCAACCAACAAATAGATTTATCAAACTCATAAGCATTTGTGACTATCATCTCCAATTGTTTGGCAAAGGCAATAATTATTGATTGTGGCTGCTTCATATTCATTACTCTCAATATAAATGTAGAAGTAATTGTAACATTAAATATTCCAATGAATGTGATGGAAAAGAAAGTCCGTTCCTCAAATAAACCTTTTTTTTAAGGACTACTTTATAGAGAGTTTTACAGCTTACTTTCTTCGTGTAGAAACCCTTTGTTTTGGATGTGGAATATGGGGAGGAGATAAAACATTCAAGGGAGTAATGTGAATTCCTATCCTTTTCAGACCCTCATGCTTCTCTGGACATCATTCAAGTTGGGAAGTTTGAGTCCTAACCAAGTAGGAAAGCACTTGTTTTTTGTATGAGCCCCAGAATTAGCTGGCCATCAATCAGTGACATGGCACGATGCCTTTCTGCTGACATTTGGCCAACCCTGACCTTCTTTGCAACAAAGCTCTCTATCGATCCATAACTGAGATCACAAATCTTACAATAACAGGAGCTCCACCTCCACCAATCAGCTTCTGATGATGTACTTACATTTTATTGACTCCTTTTGCCACCATGTTCCAAATATGTAAGTAGCCGTGTTACAAGAAGGAGAAATCTTTGATAAGATGCTGTTGCTCATTGTTTACATGAACAACAATTTTTAATAGCTACGCTTCAGTGCATTGACTCAGATTGGCTGTTAGCAATGGAAGAACATTACTTGCCTTTCATTACACTTCAAAGCTAAAGCCTAACTTTCCTGCTTTTTGATAGTATTGAGCAGCATTAGGGGATAGTCTCCAATACAGCAATACAGTTCCCTTTATAGGGGGGTCTGTGTGAGCAGAGCAACAGTGTACCTCTTCAACCAATCAGGTTAAAGAATCCTCATTGACCCAAGCAGAGTCGAAACCAGGAAATGCAAATTAGAATAGTCAATCCAGTATAAATCATGAACAAAAAAGTGAAATAAAGGGAGGTGAAGGCAGAGAGAAGCAAAAATAGGACTGAGAAAGATAGAAAAGATGGAGAGAAAGAATGTATAAAACAATGGCTAGACAGTTATTATTCCAGTTTAGAATGGAACTCTGAAGAATTCCCATTGTAGCACACTCTAAAGGAATTACCAGGGGAATTGAAGATTCCACTGACAAATTTCGTTATCATTGACATCGGAAAGTGTCCATTTAAATCAGAAAATTCAGAGGATTCCAACTAAATTATGTAAATAACTAATCAGGAAAAGTTAGACTATTACATAAAAGGGACTATGACAGAACTCACTTTTACAAAAGGCTGCTACAAAAGGGATCAAGTTTAAAAACAGGGAGGTTATGTTGCAGCTATACAGGGTGCTGGTGAGGCCACACCTGGAGTACTGTGTGTAGTTTTGGTCTCCTTACTTGAGAAAGGATGTACTGGCACCAGAGGGGGTGCAGAGGAGGTTCACGAGGTTGATTCCGGAGTTGAGAGGGGTAGGCTTACTGGGAGATACTGAGTAGACTGGGATTATATTCTGTGGAATTTAGAAGAATGAGGGGAGAAGTTACAGAAACACATAAAGTTATGAAGGGAAAAGATATGATAGAGGTAGAGAGGATGTTTCCACTAGCAGGTGAAATTAGGACAAGAGGACACAGTCTCAAAATTAGGGGGAGCAGGTTTAGGACTGAATTGAGAAGGAACTTCTTCTCCCAAAGAGTTGTGAATCTCTGGAATTCCCTGCCCAATGAAGTACTTGAGACTTCCTCTGTAAAGCTAAGATAGGTACTTTAAAGCTAAGATAGGTACTTTTTCAAACAGTAAAGGAATTAAGGGTTATGGAGAGAGGGTGGGTAAGTGGAGTTGAGACCATGAAATGATCAGCCACGATCTTATTGAATGGCAGACCAGGCTCGAAGGGCCAAATGGCCCATAGCCAACCTCTTCCCTTGTTCTTGTGTTCTTATAAATAGTCTAACTCCTGAGTAACTATTAGACTGATTCTATACCTACCTCACACAATCCCAATTACACCTCCCCCAGACGTGTTCCATGCCCCCAGACCCTGAGCTGACACTCCCTCTCTCCCTTTGACATCTCTGTCTTGCAGAACTGCATGTGCTTCTCAATCTGCCAATGGGCAGATCCAATCTGCTTATTCCCCCACCTCCTCCAGAAGCTAAAGCAGAACTTTCCAGAAAACTCAGCAGACCTGGCAGCATCTGTGGAGAGAAAGCACAGTTAATGTTTTGGGTCCAAGGACCTTTCTTCAGAACCAACTAAAAGCATTAATTCTGCTTTCTCTCCACAGATGCTGCCAGACCTGCTGAGTTTTTCCAGCAGTTTCTGGTTTGTGTTTCTGATTTCAAACATCCGCAGTTCTTTGTTGTTTTTTCCACCAGAAGGTAACACCTGCTCTGGGCCTGACTCTTCCTTTCCCCACTCTCAACCCAGTGAAACCCTTCCCTGTACTCCAGACTGATCCAGTTGTGACCCCAATCTCCAGCATCCCCTAGATTCCACTGGTCTGACCTGATCAGCCACGACCCGAGACCTGCCCCCTCCCCAATTCCACACCCAATCTGCCAATGTCCTGTACCACATTGCCTGGGACCTGATCACCCTTTTCTATTGCTGGACCCAATCCCTGTTCCTGCATTGGCATCTGGTACCTACCCTCAACCTATTTTCCACCAACCTCAACATGCCCGTAACACTGCAATAATAGTCTTGTCCACTTCCCATGTAACCCTATCCCCTTGCACCTTACCACCTGCTCACTTTACAGTTGACTCACCCAGCACCCTATCTACGACATGACATCCTGGCACCTTATTACCTATCCGCTTGGCACTCTATCCCAGCTGACACCCTACCATTCCAGCGCCCTAACATCACACTTACCTTATCTTCTTACTTCCCAACACCAGCTGTTAAAGTGAATTCAAAACATTAGCTCTGCCTCTCTCTGCAGATGCTGCTAAACCTGCTGACTGTCTCTGATATTGTTTTTTTATTTTCTTCTTATCACCAATTGGTTTAATCAACGTTGGTGACTTGAACTGAGTATCTCAAGTTCCGCTTGATAAAGTGCAGGGATTTTTGTCTTACTGACAATGCCTTTTCCAAGGTCATTGTTTGGATTGCTTACATGCCGTTTAACATGGCAGTCAGGGATTCCTCGGTATGTCAGTATTTTCTGACAAGGATATTGTGCTGAGGTCAGTCAGAATGCCATAGTTCTCTTCCTTACATATTCAGTAGTCTGTGCACGTATTCAATCGATAATTCCTTGTGCTGGCTCCTAAGACCTTAAGACATAAAAGTTGAAGTAGACCATTCAGCCCTTCGAACCTGCTGTGCCAGTCAATGAGATCAATGCTGATCTGATAATCAACTCCACGCTCCTGCCTTTTTCCTATAACTCTCATTTCCCTTGCTGATTAAAAATTTATCTCAGCCATTTATATACTTAATGACCCAATCCTGACAGTCCTCTGTGGTAAAGAATTTCACAAACTCACAACCCTCTGAGAGAAGAAATTCCTCATAATTTTTGGCTTAAAGGTACTACCCTGTATTCTGAGATTATGCCCTCTTGTCCAACAGTATCCCACAACCTTTCCACATGTACCCCGCCAAGACACCTGAGAACCTTAAAAAGTGCTGGAAATACATCGGACTAAGCAGCATCCATGGAAAGATAGCAAGCTAATGTTTTGAGACTAGATGACTCTCATCTGATTTTTTTTTGTGTTTTCAATACAGATTCCTGCATCCGCAATAATTTGCTTAGAATCTTATGTGATTTAATGAGGTCACTTCTCGTCTGCTAACTTCCAATGAGTACAGGCCCAACTTCAGGTGACAGTCTCTCCATATCTAGTATCACTCTAGTGAATCCAATGCCAGTATATTTTTCTTTAGGTAAGAAACTGAAAGTGTTCACAGTATTCCAGATGTGGTCTGACTAGTGCCTTGTATTGTTTTAGCAAAATCTTGCTACTTTTATCATTTACTCCCTTTGAGATGACTAGCTCGGGATTGACATCCACTGTTACTAAATAGAATTTATAACATCAGAACAAACCAATGCCCAGAAATGGTGGTCAAGAATGAATGTTCACTAGATTTCAATCCTGAGTTCTAGACTAGTATTCTGGGGACATAGCTGTGAGTGTCACCACTGCTACTATTGGAGTTTGAATTCAATGAATATATCTGAAACTTGAGACCAGTTGGTTTGATGTTTTGCAAACATTTCATCCCATTGACATTTTCAGTGCTGCATAGCCTCCAGATGAAGCACTGTTGTGATCTGCCCAGATTTGTACGATTCTTTCTGCCATTGTGGGTGGTTCTATTTCCGGTTTTGTACTATAGTGGTCTGTCGATGGGGTCTATTTCAACACGTTTGTTTATGGCACGAGTGGATGAACACCAGACCTCCAGGAATTCCCAAGCTTGTCTTTGCTTTGTCTGTCCCAGTATCATAATGTCATCCCAGTTGAATTGGTGTTCTTCATTCTCAGTGTGTATTGACATGAGGGAGAACTGGTTGTGTCATTTTGTTGCAGGCTGATGCTCATGTCATCTCATGGCGAGTTTCCTGTCCGTTTATCCACTGTAATGTTTCCCACAGTTGCTGCATCATATTTTGTGTATCACATTCGTCCTGCATGTTGTGAGTATGGGGTCTTTTGTGTTGGATATTGGCTGGCAAAGTGTGACTGTTGGTTTGCGTGCTATCATTGTTCCCAGAGGACATAGTAGTCTTGTAGTCAGTTCTGAGACATTTCTGATATAGGGTAGGGAGTCAGTGTGTGAGGTGCACAGTGGTGTTGCTTGTATGCTAGGCATCAGCAGATGAAGCTGTTAGGATTCACATTATGAGCAAAGCCTTTGAATAGGTGTTCCTCTTTTTTGTAGAGCTCTGGGGTCTCGCAGTGTGTTATAGCTCATTTAAACAGAGTTTTGACACAGCTCTCTTTGTGGACATTGGGGTGGTTACTGTTGTAATTAAGAATCTGGTCTGTATGTATAGCCTTCTGTACACTCTGGTAATGAATTCAGCGTTCTTTGTTCATTCCACCAGAATGTCTAAGAACAGGAGTTGATTGTCGTTCTCTTCTTCGCTAGTTAACTTGATCCCATAACTTTTACATGCTAATAATAAGGTGGTGTGTGCTTTCTAACTTAGACCATTTAATGATTACGAAGCTATTGTCCACGTATCTGATCCATAGTTTGGGCTGGACCTGGGGGAGAGCTGTGATTTCTAGTTTTTGCATTACTGCTTCAGCAATGTGCCCAGAGATGGGTGAACCTCTGGGTGTCCCATTAATTTGGTCATACACCCGGTCATTAAAGACAAAGTGCGTGGTCAGGCATAGGTCCAGTCGTTTCAGCATATTATCTTTGCTGATAGTTCATTGGTGGTCTACGTTATTGGTTTGTCTAGAAATATGGCCAGTGTTTCCTTTGCCAGTGTTATGCTAACAGAGATAAACAGCACTGTAATATTGAAATAGACCATCATTTCATCCTGAATGTATCTCTGAATGTTGTTGAGGAATTCCTGTGCTGACTGGGTGGAGTGTGTTGAACCTGCGATGAAGCGTTTCAGCCTGCGGTGTAGCTCCTTGGCTAGCCAGTGTGTCGGTGTGCCTATCAGAGAGGGGGAGTTGTCTGGCTTGTGCACTCTGGGGAGTCCGTTGAAGCAGGGGGTGTTTTAACCTACGTGGTTCATTTTATTTTTTGACATCCATTCTTGTTATCCATCCAGCTTTTTCTAGTTTCTTTAGCATGTAGGTAATCTTATTCTCTAATAGTGGTGTGGGGGTCAACTCAGACAGGCAAAACAAAGACAAGCTTGGGCATTCTTGGAGGCCTGGTATTCATCTGCTGGTGCCATAAACAAACATGTTGAAATAGACCCCATCTACAGACCGCTACCATATAAAACCGGAAGTAGAAATACCCGCCATAACACACAGATCCGGATAAATTCTGGGCAGATCATAACAACAGTGCTTCATCCAGAGGCTACACAGCACTGAAGGTGTCACCGAGTAGCGGGATAAAATGTTTGCAAAAATAAAATCAACCTACAACTCCAACCATAACCCAAGCTACAGATCTTCACGAAAACATTGAAACTAGCCTCAGTAACCATCAATCTTCATAAAGAACATGTCTGGTTTACTAATGTTCTTTAGGGAAGGAAATCTGCCATCTTTACCTGGTCAGGCCTATACATGACTCCAAACCCACAGCAATGTGGTTGCCACTTAATGCCCTCTGGAAATGAACTAGAAGGCCACTCAGTCCAAGGGCAATTAGGGGTGGGCGGCAAATGCTTGGGTTGCCAGTGATGATTACACCCCCAAAAATAATTTTTAAAAACCTGGTCTTGGTGACTGATTTTGCAATTCCCCAATCCACCTCTTGATAGCTGTACTCTCCCAGTTCCAGCATCATCCTTCTAAATTGAACAGGTAAGAAATTAGAAACAGCAACCTTTATAACTTCTTTGCAGTTCATAGAAGTCAGCCATCAGTGTTCCATGTGAATGATTTCATAGAATAGGGGTATGGGTAAAGTCGTCTTTAACTCTGACTGTCCCAGGGTGGAAATCTCTGACCCTGTTAGATACCCATGAAATAAGGTATAGGACTAGAATTAGGCCATCCAGCCCATCAAGTCTGCTGCACTATTTGATTAAGACTGTTATGTGTCTCAATCCCATTCTCCTGCCTTCTCCCTTTGACCCTTGATCCCTTGCCAATGAAGGAACCTGTCTGTCTCTGTCTTAGAAACACTCAATGACTTGGCCTCCATAGCCTTCTGCGACAATGGGTTTGACACATTCATCACTTTCTGGCTGAAGAAATTCCTCCATCTCCGTTGTAAAGGGTTGGCTGTTTACTCTGAGACTGTGTCCTCAGGTCCTAGGCTCCTACTAGTGGAAACATCACCTTCATATTCATTCTATCCAGGTCTCTCAGTATTCTGTAAGTTTCAATCAGATCCTCCCTTATCCTTCTAAACTCCATCCCAGAGTCTCAACTGCTCTGCATATACCAAGTCCTTCATCCCTGGCATCATTATTTTAAATACTGGATTAGTGGTGCTGGAAGAGCACAGCAGTTCAGGCAGCATCCAACGAGCAGCGAAATCAACGTTTCGGGCAAAAGCCCTTCATCAGGAATAAAGGCAGTGAGCCTGAAGCATGGAGAGATAAGCTAGAGGAGGGTGGGGGTGGGGAGAGAGTAGCATAGAGTACAATGCGTGAGTGGGGGAGGGGATGAAGGTAATAGGTTAAGGAGGAGAGGGTGGAGTGGATAGGTGGAAAAGAGGATAGGCAGGTCGGACAAGTCAAGGAGTCAGTAACTGAGCTGGAAGTTTGAAACTAGGATGAGGTGGGGGAAGGGGAAATGAGGAAGCTGTTGAAGTCCACATTGATGCCCTGGGGTTGAAGTGTTCCGAGGCGGAAGATGAGGCGTTCTTCCTCCAGGCGTCTGGTGGTGAGGGAGCGGCGGTGAAGGAGGCCCAGGACCTCCATGTCCTCGGCAGAGTGGGAGGGGGAGTTGAAATGTTGGGCCACGGGGCGGTTTGGTTGATTGGTGCGGGTGTCTCGGAGATGTTCCCTAAAGCGCTCTGCTAGGAGGCGCCCAGTCTCCCCAATATAGAGGAGACCACATCGGGAGCAACGGATACAATAAATGATATTGGTGGATGTGCAGGTGAAACTTTGATGGATGTGGAAGGCTCCTTTAGGGCCTTGGATAGAGGTGAGGGAGGAGGTGTGGGCACAGGTTTTACAGTTCCTGCGGTGGCAGGGGAAAGTGCCAGAATGGGAGGGTGGGTCGTAGGGGGGTGTGGACCTGACCAGGTAGTCACGGAGGGAACGGTCTTTGCGGAAGGCGGAAAGGGGTGGGGAGGGAAATATATCCCTGGTGGTGGGGTCTTTTTGGAGGTGGCGGAAATGTCGGTGGATGATTTGGTTGATGCGAAGGTTTGTAGGGTGGAAGGTGAGCACTAGGGGCGTTCTGTCCTTGTTACGGTTGGAGGGGTGGGGTCTGAGGGCGGAGGTGCGGGATGTGGACGAGATGCGTTGGAGGGCATCTTTAACCACATGGGAAGGGAAATTGCGGTCTCTAAAGAAGGAGGCCATCTGGTGTGTCCTATGGTGGAACTGGTCCTCCTGGGAGCAGATACGGCGGAGGCGGAGAAATTGGGAATACGGGATGGCATTTTTGCAAGAGATAGGGTGGGAAGAGGAGTAATCCAGGTAGCTATGGGAGTCAGTGGGTTTGTAAAAAATGTCAGTGTCAAGTCGGTCGTCACTAATGGAGATGGAGAGGTCCAGGAAGGGGAGCGAGGTGTCAGAGATAGTCCAGGTAAATTTAAGGTCAGGGTGGAATGTGTTGGTGAAGTTGATGAATTGCTCAACCTCCTCGCGGGAGCACGAGGTGGCGCCAATGCAGTCATCAATGTAGCGGAGGAAGAGGTGGGGAGTGGTGCCGGTGTAATTACGGAAGATCAACTGTTCTACATAGCCAACAAAGAGACAGGCATAGCTGGGGCCCATACGTGTGCCCATGGCTACGCCTTTGGTCTGGAGGAAGTGGGAGGATTCAAAGGAGAAATTGTTAAGGGTGAGGACCAGTTCGGCCAAACGAATGAGAGTGTCAGTGGAAGGGTACTGTTGGGGACGTTTGGAGAGGAAAAAACGGAGGGCTTGGAGTCCCTGGTCGTGGCGGATGGAGGTGTAGAGGGATTGGATATCCATGGTGAAGATAAGGCGTTGGGGGCCGGGGAAACGGAAGTCTTGGAGGAGGTGGAGGGCGTGGGTGGTGTCTCGAACGTATGTGGGGAGTTCCTGGACTAGGGGGGATAGGACAGTGTCAAGGTAGGTAGAGATGAGTTCAGTGGGGCAGGAGCATGCTGAGACAATGGGTCGGCCAGGGTGGTCAGGCTTGTGGATCTTGGGAAGGAGGTAGAACCGGGCAGTGCGGGGTTCCCAGACTATGAGGTTGGAAGCTGTGGGTGGGAGATCTCCTGAGGTGATGAGGTTCTGTATGGTCTGGGAGATGATGGTTTGGTGATGGGGGGTGGGGTCATGGTCGAGGGAGCAGTAGGAAGAGGTGTCCTCGAGTTGGCGTTTGGCTTCAGCGGTGTAGAGGTCAGTGCGCCAGACTACCACTGCGCCCCCTTTATCCGCTGGCTTGATGGTGAGGTTGGGATTGGAGCAGAGGGATTGGAGGGCTGCGCGTTGTGAGGGTGAGAGGTTGGAGTGGGGGAGGGGGGACGACAGGTTGAGGCGGTTAATGTCCCGGCGGCAGTTGGAAATGAAGAGGTCGAGGGCAGGTAATAGGCCAGCGCGGGGTGTCCAGGTGGATGCAGTGTGTTGGAGGTGGGCGAAGGGGTCCTCGGAAGGTGGGAGCCCGAAACGTTGATTTCGCTGCTCGTTGGATGCTGCCTGAACTGCTGTGCTCTTCCAGCACCACTAATCCAGTATTTGATTTTCAGCATCTGCAGTCATTGTTTTTACCTTGTTGATTTTAACCCTACTGCGAATCCTCTTGCAAGGATGCCTGCCTTGAAGAAGTTTTCCTCCTCTCTCTACAAGAATCTCAGGGAGTCCCTCTCCCACTGCAACTCCCAGGTCATTTCTTCTGCTCTGAAGCTCTTCAACCATGTTGTGAAACAAACTCGGTACCACAGCCACATTTGCTTCCTCAGTGCCTGCCTCCGTAACCAACTCATCCCACACGGACTCCAGACCACGTTTAAACCAGCAGAGTTCGGACCCGAACAGGACAAACAGTACAGACTACAGATTCAAAAACACCAGCAACAGTTCTCCTTCAAGATCCTCCGCTCCACGCTTGCAGCAATGCGCCGTCACCTAACCTCTCTCCAGTCAGCCCTGCCTCAGCTGAGGGCCACACTCTCTCAGAATTGCAAAGGACCCACTCTGCACTACATCCTCAGGAGAATTCATACTCTCAACAAACAGTATTTCAATTCCATCTCAAACATCAAAAACTGTAAGTACAACAAACTTTTATCCACCCACCTCCATAACCAGCGCTCCTCAAACATTCCAGAAGATTCCCCTGGCCTCGGAAACTCCATTAGCCATGCGGCTGAAGCAACTACCACCCCCATGCCGCGTGATGATGTCACTTCCGCCCCCATCATGGCCACTCCCACAGCTACTTCCGCCCTTCACATCATCGCTGATGCCACATGCTCAGTGACCTCCACCACCCCTACTGCCATGATCACCACCACTTCCGCCTCCACCAGCGCCACTCACCTGCATTCTGCTGACACGCCCCCCACAGACCCCACTGTCACTACCCCCACACCCCAGAACCCCGAGGGCAACATCACCCCAGCTCATGCCTCCACGCCCATTCCCCCCACCATCACACCCACTCCAGGTACTGGCTCCGACCCCACTCCCAGCTCCACACCCACACCAGATCCCAGCTCCCGGCCCTGCCGAATTTTGACCATCCCTCCAGACCTCCCACTCACTGAGGACGAACGATCAGTCCTCAGCAAAGGACTCACCTTCATCCCCCTCCGTCCACGCATCAATGAATTTAATACACGACGTGACATCGAACAATTCTTCCGTCGCCTCCGCCTCCGAGCTTACTTTCACAATCAGGACTCCCGCCCACCTTCCGAGGACCCCTTCGCCCACCTCCAACACACTGCATCCACCTGGACACCCCGCGCTGGCCTATTACCTGCCCTCGACCTCTTCATTTCCAACTGCCGCCGGGACATTAACCGCCTCAACCTGTCGTCCCCCCTCCCCCACTCCAACCTCTCACCCTCACAACGCGCAGCCCTCCAATCCCTCTGCTCCAATCCCAACCTCACCATCAAGCCAGCGGATAAAGGGGGCGCAGTGGTAGTCTGGCGCACTGACCTCTACACCGCTGAAGCCAAACGCCAACTCGAGGACACCTCTTCCTACTGCTCCCTCGACCATGACCCCACCCCCCATCACCAAACCATCATCTCCCAGACCATACAGAACCTCATCACCTCAGGAGATCTCCCACCCACAGCTTCCAACCTCATAGTCTGGGAACCCCGCACTGCCCGGTTCTACCTCCTTCCCAAGATCCACAAGCCTGACCACCCTGGCCGACCCATTGTCTCAGCATGCTCCTGCCCCACTGAACTCATCTCTACCTACCTTGACACTGTCCTATCCCCCCTAGTCCAGGAACTCCCCACATACGTTCGAGACACCACCCACGCCCTCCACCTCCTCCAAGACTTCCGTTTCCCCGGCCCCCAACGCCTTATCTTCACCATGGATATCCAATCCCTCTACACCTCCATCCGCCACGACCAGGGACTCCAAGCCCTCCGTTTTTTCCTCTCCAAACGTCCCCAACAGTACCCTTCCACTGACACTCTCATTCGTTTGGCCGAACTGGTCCTCACCCTTAACAATTTCTCCTTTGAATCCTCCCACTTCCTCCAGACCAAAGGCGTAGCCATGGGCACACGTATGGGCCCCAGCTATGCCTGTCTCTTTGTTGGCTATGTAGAACAGTTGATCTTCCGTAATTACACCGGCACCACTCCCCACCTCTTCCTCCGCTACATTGATGACTGCATTGGCGCCACCTCGTGCTCCCGCGAGGAGGTTGAGCAATTCATCAACTTCACCAACACATTCCACCCTGACCTTAAATTTACCTGGACTATCTCTGACACCTCGCTCCCCTTCCTGGACCTCTCCATCTCCATTAGTGACGACCGACTTGACACTGACATTTTTTACAAACCCACTGACTCCCATAGCTACCTGGATTACTCCTCTTCCCACCCTATCTCTTGCAAAAATGCCATCCCGTATTCCCAATTTCTCCGCCTCCGCCGTATCTGCTCCCAGGAGGACCAGTTCCACCATAGGACACACCAGATGGCCTCCTTCTTTAGAGACCGCAATTTCCCTTCCCATGTGGTTAAAGATGCCCTCCAACGCATCTCGTCCACATCCCGCACCTCCGCCCTCAGACCCCACCCCTCCAACCGTAACAAGGACAGAACGCCCCTAGTGCTCACCTTCCACCCTACAAACCTTCGCATCAACCAAATCATCCACCGACATTTCCGCCACCTCCAAAAAGACCCCACCACCAGGGATATATTTCCCTCCCCACCCCTTTCCGCCTTCCGCAAAGACCGTTCCCTCCGTGACTACCTGGTCAGGTCCACACCCCCCTACGACCCACCCTCCCATTCTGGCACTTTCCCCTGCCACCGCAGGAACTGTAAAACCTGTGCCCACACCTCCTCCCTCACCTCTATCCAAGGCCCTAAAGGAGCCTTCCACATCCATCAAAGTTTCACCTGCACATCCACCAATATCATTTATTGTATCCGTTGCTCCCGATGTGGTCTCCTCTATATTGGGGAGACTGGGCGCCTCCTAGCAGAGCGCTTTAGGGAACATCTCCGAGACACCCGCACCAATCAACCAAACCGCCCCGTGGCCCAACATTTCAACTCCCCCTCCCACTCTGCCGAGGACATGGAGGTCCTGGGCCTCCTTCACCGCCGCTCCCTCACCACCAGACGCCTGGAGGAAGAACGCCTCATCTTCCGCCTCGGAACACTTCAACCCCAGGGCATCAATGTGGACTTCAACAGCTTCCTCATTTCCCCTTCCCCCACCTCATCCTAGTTTCAAACTTCCAGCTCAGTTACTGACTCCTTGACTTGTCCGACCTGCCTATCCTCTTTTCCACCTATCCACTCCACCCTCTCCTCCTTAACCTATCACCTTCATCCCCTCCCCCACTCACGCATTGTACTCTATGCTACTCTCTCCCCACCCCCACCCTCCTCTAGCTTATCTCTCCATGCTTCAGGCTCACTGCCTTTATTCCTGATGAAGGGCTTTTGCCCGAAACGTTGATTTCGCTGCTCGTTGGATGCTGCCTGAACTGCTGTGCTCTTCCAGCACCACTAATCCAGTATTTGATTTTCAGCATCTGCAGTCATTGTTTTTACATCATTATTTTAAACCTCAGCTGGACCCTCTCCAAAGCCAGCACATCCTCCCTTGGATATGAGTTCAAAATTGCTTCTAAATGCAGTCTGACTGAAATCTAATATAGCCTCAACAATACATCTCTGTTCTTGTATTCTCACCCGCTTGAAATTATTGCTAACATTACATTTGACTTCCTAAACACCAACTAAAGTTGCACGTTAACCTTAAGAGACTCCTGAACTAAGTCCCGCCAGCTATGTTCCACAACACAATTGTGGTTTCCAATTGTAGTCAGGGGGATTAGTTTGAATTCAAAAATCAGCTGCTGTCTCTGCCTGGGTTCACTGCTTCTACACCGGAGTTACCAGGGTTGGTACGACTTGCATTCCAGATGCGTTCAAGGCTTGCAGTCTGATCAGGAAGGAACAGAAGGTATTTTTGCTCTCATCAGCAATCTATAGGGCACTTAGCAGCTTCATATGCCATTGCAAAATGTCATAAAGCTCAGGGGAAATTCTTTCATTGCTTTCATCGCTTTCATCGATTTATACCTCTGCACTGCAGGAGAGAGGATCTTCAAGAAGCTAAAAGGGGCACCTGCCCTGATTACTGATTCAGTGTCCTGCCATGTTGATGAATGTCAGCCTGAGCTTGTACCCAGCCTGGGAACGGGCCAAGAACATTTGGGTCTCTCCTCAGTGACAGCAAAATCTTAAAGCAGGTTAAACAACTGTGGATCCAATGTGTTTAAAATCTTCTCTTTGCTTATTTGTCAGTAATTTGCATAAAGGTGTAATTACAATTGTGTGATTTTATGATTCTCCACAATGCATACTAAATTAAGGCATCTTCATATATAAAAGCAATGTAATAACAATGCAGGGTGGTTTGTTCCTGATGCCCTTGTGTGACTGAAATATTTCTCTTACTTGCGTGTCTACTATTATTTTGCAGTGTTGCATCATTACAGGCGGCACATGTATAGAGCTTGCTCTGTTATACACACTGGTACTTTGTGGTGGCACAAAACCCTGATGTTAGCCCCAACTAAAATATTGTGTCCTCAGAGTGTGTCTGGCCGTATGGCTGTAGTACCGTGTTTAAAATCTGGAGATAGGCAGTTAAACGGGTTGGGTGAGAACATGAAGAAAATCAGAGCTGATAGGGTCAGCAGGGAGTATTCCAGAGGGAATGTGAAGACTTGGAAGGTCACCCAGACTGAGAGGCATATTATGCAACTCACTGTAGGCAGGACTACCTCTATGTCCTTCATGATGGTGCACATGGGAAGAGTGCACCACAAATGCAAATTGCTGCCACCACACCCAGAGTGAGCAGATTAAGTGTTTCATTCTGTGAGGGTAAGGGCTTCACTTTCATGTCCATGTGAAGTCTTTCAAACAGCAATAGCATCAAATCAGACACTAAAAAAAAATACCAGCAAGCACCAAATACTCTATGCAGCACGGTGGCTCAGTGGTTAGCACTGCTGCCTCACAGCACCAGGGACCTGGGTTCAATTCCAACCTCGGGCACCTGGCTGTGTGGAGTTTGCATATTCTCCCTGTGTCTGTGTAGGTTTCCTCCAGGTGCTCTGGTTTCCTCCCAAAGTCCAAAGATGTGCAGTTTAGGTGACTTGGCCCTGCTAAATTGCCCATAGTGTTCAGGGATATGTAGGCTAGGTGCATTAGTCTGAAGTAAATGTAGAGTAATGGAGGAATTGGTCTGCGTGGGTTACTCTTCAGAGGGTCAGTGTGGACTTGTTGGGCCAAATGGCCTGTTTCCACACTGTAGGGATTCGATGATATAATTCTCAATATAGCATCAAACTACTGTGTGCAATCTTTGCCCCAAGTACCCTTAAGCATATCATGTAGCATCAAGGCAGATGGCCAGGGTAGAGGTGGAGGTCTGGGGTTGCCTTTGGAGTACCATGAGTGGAGGCTTCAGGAAGGAAGGTCTGGATGTGGTTCCTCCTCTGGCTACATACCTACTGGCTTGGCCCTGTTTCCTTGTGAGGACAGAATTCCTGGAGGGAGCTCAATGTCCTTGCCACTTGTTGCATTGCTGTTGGTGCTGAGCAATGTCTAGCAATGATGTGTAGGTCTGTACCTATATCCAGCAAACTCTGAGAGTGCTAGGCTGGGCTGTCCAGTCACCAACCTGTCCATGGAGCTAGATAGACATTCATATGCCAGGGGCAGAACAATTTGTTGGAATCTTACTGCGGCTTCTGTATCTGCTTGTGATGAAGCTAGTTTCTAACATCATAGCTTCCTCTTCTCCCAGGGGCTGAACAGGTCCCTGATCAATGGCAATCCCGAGTGCCAGAAATCTCTTTTTTTTTTCCTCAATCGGCTGCAAAAATGTATCAGAGATGTGTTTACTAGGTGTCAGTGTTGGAACTGGTAGGGTTGGGACTGCAGGAGACAGACTTGTGATGGATCCTCTGAGGCATCTGCACCTTCCTCCACACAGATGGAGGAGACGATGTCTTGAGAAGCCTCTTCTTGATAGCAGAGGGCAGAGATTATGCAGATTCTAGTGATGCCTGCAGGGACCAAGCGAGAATACATCCCAAAATGGGGGTAGAGAGTTAGGCATTTAAGTGTATATTCACAATAGCTGTGAAATGGGAGAGCAGCGCAGCATAGACATAGGTTCTTATTTGGCTGTTTAACCAATGTTGCATAAAATTAAACTCCATATTTCACCAACTTATTGGAGTTCTTCAAGAAGTACTTAGATTTGCAGAAAATATCTGATAAAGTTTGCTGCAGAGAAGAAAAACTGATGATTAGGGAATAACCTGTTGACATGGACAGGAAATCAGATGCCAGCAGGAAACAGAGAAGAGCCATAAACATGTCATTTTCCAGTCAGCATGATGTAATGGTTGTTTTGTCATGGGACTACTGCTGAAGCCTCAACTGTTTACATTTATGATGTTAGTATGACTTAGAAGAATGGATGAAGGCGATGGTCATTAAATTTGCTATCGACAAAGATGGAAAGGATAGTAAGTTGTGAAGTCGGTCATAAGGAAGCTGCAAAGATATAAATAGGTTAAGTGAGTGGATAAAGTTTGGGAGAGGATTTGTAGCTCGGGTGCTCGTTGTTGTGGTTCTGTTCGCCGAGTTGGGAATTTGTGTTGCAAACGTTTCGTTCCCTGTCTAGGTGACATCCACATGAGGCTCCATCCTCACGTGGAGCCTCATGTGAAGCGCTTCTGTGACGTTTCCTTCGGCATTTATAATGGTTTGAATCTGCCGCTTCCGGTTGTCAGTTCCAGCTGTCCGCTGCAGTGGCCGGTATATTGGGTCCAGGTCGATGTGTTTGTTGATAGAATCTGTGGATGAGTGCCATGCTTCTAGGAATTCCCTGGCTGTTCTCTGTTTGGCTTGTCCTATAATAGTAGTGTTGTCCCAGTCGAACTCATGTTGCTTGTCATCTGCGTGTGTGGCTACTAAGGATAGCTGGTCGTGTCATTTCGTGGCTAGTTGGTGTTCATAAGTGGATAAAGATCTAGCATACAATGTGAGAAAATGTGAAATTGTTAATTTTGGCAGAAAAAATAAAAAGTAAGCATATTATCTAAATAGTGGGAGATTACAGAGTTCTGAGATGCAGAAATTAAGGTGTTCCAGTGAATAATTTGTAAAAAATTAGTGTGCAGGTATAGTAAATAAGTATGCAAACTAATAGAATGTTATTGTTCATTCCAAGGGAATTATATGTCAATTCTACACTACATTGGTAAGACCATATAAAAAAAAGTGCACAATATCGGTCTCTTTGTTTATAGATGTAAATGCAATGGAAGGAATTCAGTGAAGGTTTGTTAGACCAATACCAGGAATGGATGAGTTATCTAATGAGGAAAGATTAGACAGGCTCAGCACCTTTTGGAGTTTACAAGAATGAAAGGTGACTTAATTGAAACATACAAGATCCAGAGGTGTCTCAACAGGCTAGATGTGGAAAGGATAATTCCTCTTGTGGGGGAATCTAGAACTAGAAGTCACTGTCTAAAAATAAGGGTCACCACTTAAGAGAGATTAGCAGAATTTTTTTGTCTTGAAGAAGTTCGAGTGTTTTTGGAACTCTCCTTCAAAAGGCAATCATAAGTGAAATGTTCAATTATTTTTAAGAGAGAGAGGTAGATTTTTGATAAATAAGTGGATGAAAGATTATCAGAGTAATCAGATTGGCCATGATTTTACTGAATAGCAGAGCAGGCTTGATTGACTGAGTGAGCTACTGCTCATAATTTCTGTGCATGTAAAGCTGGAAGTGGACAAGTTCAAGATGGTTGGTTTATATTAACAATTTTTAAAATTTTAAATCCTCCCCAAAGAGCTCCTGCAAAATGGAACCCCAGAAATCCAAGTTTTCCAAAACAAAAGCAAAAATTGCTGGAACGGGTAAGCAGGTCTTGCAGCATCTGTGGAGAGAAATCAGAGTTAACGTTTCGGGTCATTTAGATTAGATTACTTACAGTATGGAAACAGGCCCTTCGGCCCAAGAAGTCCACACCGTCCCGCCGAAGCGCAACCCACCCATACATTTACCCCTTACCTAACACTACGGGCAATTTAGCATGGCCAATTCACCTGACCTGCACATCTTTGGACTGTGGGAGGAAACCGGAGCACCCGGAGGAAACCCACGCAGACACGGGGAGAACGTGCAAACTCCACACAGTCAGTCGCCTGAGGCAGGAATTGAACCTGGGTCTCTAATGCTGTGAGGCAGCAGTGCTAACCACTGTGCCACCGTGCCGCCCACCAGGGTCCAATGACCCTTCCTCAGGACAAGGGGAGAGAAGGTCACTGGACCTGAAACATTATCTCTGATTTCTCTCCACAGATCTGCCAGACCTGCTCAGTTTTTTCCAGCATTTTTTTGTTTGAGTTTCTGATTTACAGCATCCGCAATTCTTTCAGTTTCTGAGTTTTCCAACATTTTTTATTGGCGTTCCCTCTGAGTACACAACATAAACTAACCTGCTTTTGATGGTTGGTATTGCCTCCATGAATGAGGAAATATTTGATTCTATGTGAAATGAGGCATTGAAAGATAAATTAAATAAAAGCAAGATAAAAGAGAGTCAAATGGAGTCAGACTTCCTTATCTGAAGGGCATTATTTAAGAAAATCTAATAGTTTTGTGATCATTGCTGCCAATACTAGTTTTTTGTTGCTCCAAATATAATTAAACTAATTAAAATTAAATTCCCCATTGAACTCCTCTCTCCAGATGGATAGCTCAGGACTTAGATTACTGGTTCAGTTGTATATCACTTCAATGTGTACTGAGCAAATGCAACCAATCAGTACACACTCCTCATACAATATGAAAATGTTGTTCTCTTTTCTTGGTAATTCTTGAAAAACGTCCTAATGAGTGCAAGACAAAAAGGTTTGACAAAACGTGTCTCTTTTCAATAATATCAAGCCTTGTACCACCAAATTACTTTTTTTAAAACATTCGTTCTTGGGACAAGGGTCTCATTGGCTGGGTAAGTAACCAATTCCTAATTCTCCTAGAGGACAATTAAGAGTTAGTCCCATTACTGTGGGTTCTAAGTTCACATGAAGGCCAGACCAGGTGAGGTAATCAGATTTTCTTCCCTAAAAGACATCAGTGAATCAGGTGGGTTTTCACAGAAAGTCAATTTTCACATAGGCACCATCAGACTGTTTTTTTTAATTCCAGTACTTCAATTTCATTCGTTTTCATTGGCAGGATTTGAACATGAACCTAAAATTTTGTGTTACTAGCCCAAAAACATGAACATTATGCCACTGCCTTTACATAAACATTGAGGGTGTATATATTCAGGGTTGGTTCTTCAGGAAGGTGAGGCCCCAGGGCTGAAGTTTCCAGCTCCTGGAGGGGTGAGCTTGGAGGTGGGCAAAGCACTTGCACACCCAAACACCACCACCTTATCTGGAATGGACAGGTTTAGGATTGAATTTCCTGCCCTGCCACACTTAAGGCCCTAAATGGACAATTACAAATCAACTGAGGGTCTCAGTCTGCCACACCTACAGACGGGCTTGTGGCAACATGACCAACAAGTTAAACTGTTAACTAAGGAAAGGACTTTAGGAGGGTGATTGTTACTATGCCAGAGCTGGGGAAGTCAGATTGTTACTGTGACTGATCGAGGGAAGGGGAATTTTGACTGAGACTGGGCTGGGGGAGGGGATTTGTTACTGTTATTGGTCTGGGGAGGGGGATTGGGATTGTTACTGTGACTGAGCAGTGAGGGAGATTGTTTCTGTGATTGGGCTGAGTGAGGGGTTATTACTGTAACTCAGCTGGGGAACGGGGACTGTTCCTAAAACTGGGCTGAGGGAGGAGAATTGATACTGAGACTGGGCAGAGGAGGGGAATTGTCACTGTGACTGAGCTGGGAGGGAGATTTTTACTGTGATTGGGCTAAATAAGAGGAATTATTAATCAGACAGGAATGGGGGAGGGGAATTGTTACTGAGACTGGGTGGAGGAAGGGGGATCTTGCTGAGATCGTGCTGGGGAAGGATTTTTGCAGGTAATCCTGAAGGTTGGATGTCTCATTGAAACATTGCTATCACATTAAAGAAGTATCCTCAGTGATTTTTTCCTATCCAGCTTCTGGGAGATGCCAGGACCTTGTTTTATATTATTGTACCTTGTAACTTCAATCACATGTTAAGTTGTATTTACAGACTATACTGGGTGATTTTATTAACTTTGTCAAAAGACACTGAGTTTCCTATACCACAATCATTGCCCTGCTGCCTGACTTTGTTTCCCCTTGAAGCATCAATCGTTCACCCTCCCAGGAATTACACCAGATGAAGCTGGAAAACAAGAGGTTCATCCCCACTCTTACCACCCCCCATTCCTCATTCTGGGGACACACACACACACACACACACACTTCAGTCTTGACTTAGGAAGGATAATAACAACCTGCGTTTTTGTAGCCTCATTAAAGTTGTAAAATATGCCAACTAGCTTCACCAGAATGGAACCAATTTATATTTGACATCTCCACTCTGCCACAACACTGCGAACAAATCAGCTATCGTTGGAAGCAAAGGAGAAAATGGGGCAAATAATTGAATGGAGATTATTCACATGGTGATGGGGAAGGAGCAAGGTAATGGATAATTGGGAAATGTGGAAGAAGAGAACGAGAAGGTGGGATCACCTGACCCCCTTGAAGTATTCGGGAGGA
Organism: Chiloscyllium punctatum; assembly: GCF_047496795.1. NCBI lineage: Eukaryota > Metazoa > Chordata > Chondrichthyes > Orectolobiformes > Hemiscylliidae > Chiloscyllium > Chiloscyllium punctatum. The sequence continues at coordinate 113,316,564 of NC_092741.1, forward strand.
TCAGCTCATTGTTCAGCAAGCCTCATGAAATCTGATATTGATGGATAGCAGAGAATGGATACTCCAAACTGTTCTGAAGCTGCACCATGCACCAGCCAACTCAGCAGACTGGATAAAGGTGACAAGTGCCACTTGGTCCATTGTGCCAGCATTATTTTTGAAAGAGCGACTAATTTGTCCAATTCTCACTGCACTTTGCCCTGAACCCTGCAAAATTCTCGTTATTTGAATGCTCAAACTTGTGAGGAGCCCATCTACAGAATTGTCCCCAGGCACTGGGGCATGGCAAGCACAGACACCCCAGAGGGTATTGATTACAAGGGTGATTGCTGACAACTTGGGAGAAGCCAACACCCAAAATTATCAATGCAACACTGCCCATCCTATGATGGGATCTCAAGTAATATATGAGGACAGGAGGATAAAGCAGATATATTTTGAATTTAGGAGAACTTCTTGTCCCATAAGTGGGACTCATAATGTGGGACTGTCACAATGATGCGTTTAACTGGGATCTGTTTTCTCACTTTTTCTCCCCTTCAAACTTCCTTTCCACCCCAAACTCATTCCTAACTCTCCCAGAAATCCTTGATTGACTGAAGGGCTATTGCCCGAAACGTCGATTTCGAAGCTCCTTGGATGCTGCCTGAACTGCTGTGCTCTTCCAGCACCACTAATCCAGAATCTGGTTTCCAGCATCTGCAATCATTGTTTTTGCCTCTATTCAGGTCGCTATCAAAACATCTCTGATCGAAGTCATAAAAGGATATGTATGGGATGGTGATAATGGTAAACTTTCACAATTTTTTTTCCTTCTCATCTCTGAGAAGCCTTTGACAATGTTGACCACTCCATTCCTCTTCACTGCCTCTCTACTGCGATCGAGCTGGTTGGGAGTGCTTTTGCCTGCTTCCATTCTTCTCTTAGTGAAGCCCAGTATCAATTGCAGGGATCTCTCTTCCTCTTCCTGCACTGTGGTGCCCATTGGCTCTCTCATGTTTCTCATCTGCATGTTGCACTTCAGCAATGTAATGTGAAATTCTGGATTAGTGGTGCTGGAAGAGCACTGCAGTTCAGGCAGCATCCAAGTAGCTTCGAAACGAATCAACGTTTCGGGCAAAAGCCCTTCATCAGGAATGTGAAAGCATAGTCTTATTTTTTACACGTAAGTTGACAGCACCCAGCTCTAACTCTCTTGACCCCCTACATATATCAGGCTGCCTATCTGATATCCTTTATTGGATGGACAGAAAATCTCTCCAATTTAGAAAGACAAACAGTCGTCTTTATTCCCACTACTCAATCTGCTCCCTTGTTATCCATAGTATCCTCCTCCCTGGCAATGTCTGAGAGTGGACCAGACTGATGTTAACTCTGTGTGTCACACTTGACCACAATATGATCCACATTTTAATTGGAAATAAATGCTATCATGAAGACAATCTACAATTAGCTCTATAACTTCATCCACTTCTTCATTTGCCTCAGTACTCTCACTGCTGAAACTCCTTATCCAGGCGTTTGTTACATCTGGACCTTTACTATTCCAATAGCTTCTTGGCTGGTTCTCAACATTCCACCCTCCATAAACCTGAGGTCATTCAAAACTCTGGTCCTTGTGTCCTAACCTGCAGCAGATACCTTTTGCTAATATGCTTCTGCTTGCTTATTGACAGTGGCTCCTAGCTAAACAAAGCCTCTGTTTTAAAATTTCCATTGTTGTTTTAAAATCCCTCTCTGGTTTGATTCTTCCCAATCTGTGGAATCTTCTCTGGCTCTACCACACTTAAAAATATCTGCACCCTAGAATTATGTCTCCATTGGCAACTGTTCCTTGACCTACAAAGGCACTAAATTCTGAAATTCCCTCCCTAAGGTTCTCCACTCACTTTGCCTTTTTCTGCTTTCCCTTTTTAAGCCAGTTGTTAAAAACCTACCTTTTTCTGATCAAGCATTTGGTCATGTACCTGAAGAAATCGTTGTGAGGCTTGGTGTCATGTTTTCTTCAATGATGCCCGGGTTGGACCAAAGGGTCTGTTTCAATGCTGTACATCTCTATGACTCTATGTCCCTGGGAAGAACTTTGAAATTACTTTGTTACAGTAAAGAGCTATATGAATAAAAGTTGTTGTGATTTAATGCACATACGAGAGAGAACAAAATCGAATGCTGTGTGGGTAAGTCGAGAAGTGATCATTAGAGTGGGAGAAGGTTCTAGGGAGCAAACACCAACACAGACAAGTAATCCTCAGTTGACTATTTCTGTTCATAAATCCTATGTCATGTGCTTTATAATGACTGAGATTGTTAGTACTCTGTCAAAAGCTGATTATTAGCATCTTAACTGCTCATCATTTTAAAACCACTTTCCTTTTTAAGTGCAGATGTATATTTGGCAGGCGAGCAATAGATTCAGTTCAAAACGCCTTGGTACACTAATTGGAGCCTGTGCTAGGCTAATTTTTTTTATCCTGTCATTGACGTTAGCTGTGTCGTCTGTTTATCCGACAGCTGCCAGTGTTTCTACAGCCACAAGAAATGTTACAGTTCTCTACTATGTCTGCAGTTACCCAGTCTCAAATCAAGAAATCATTCCAGGCTGTTCCATGATGCTAAATAAATAATGTTGCTGCAAGCTTATATCTGGATCAAACTGCATTCACAGGGGAGTAAAATGAAGAATGCATATTGTATGTGAAAAGATGTTTCCTGAGTGGTAGATGACAACAATTGGGAGACAATTAGTTTAATACAGTACTGTCAGTTCTAAACTGGCATCAGCAGATTGCAGGGAAAGCTTATTTAGCAGCTATAGTGAGGCCAATACTCTGAAAATGAACTACAGATAAAACCCTGCTTTGTTAGTCTGACATTTATGGTTTAAACTTCTGAGGTCAGAGAGGTTCTTTTTTCCCAGTGATCCAAAGCGGAAATTGTGCATTTAGCAAAATCTTCAGGCTCCCAACATGAGTCTGTTCTCAGCCTTAATGTTTTGTGACTTAAGTAATGATGATGGTGGCAATGTTGATGTGATTGTTTTCAGTTTGAAGTACTTTCCATTCCCTAAAGGCAATGCTTAAACTTCATTGAAATCTTTCACAGTTTGTATGTAATTTCTGAATTTTTTTTTGAATATAAATACTTCATTCCAGAGTTGGCATTTCCATAATTGCATTGTTTTTAGGAGATCATTTTTCATTTAAAAGCTGTGTCAAAATATAGTGACAGTGGAACTATTGTTGTTTGGCATTTCAAAGGCATAACAATCATGAATTTGTTTTAACTTTCTTGATTTCTATTTACCACCATATTGTAATTCAGGCACCAACCATAAACTAACCCAGGTGTCTGACGTATTATAGTTCAGGCACCTTGCCATTTCACAATCTACTGGATCATAACCTGAATTTCCTCTAATTTGTTTGCAATGCATTGCATGGCTTCTTGTACCACATGATGTCTTTAATATTAATGTTTGACTGTGGTGCTCATATTTTAAAGGGAGAATTACTTGTACACAACCTCTTTATTCACCATGCAGCACATTCCCCATTTGTGCGCTGATGGGAATCTGCTCAGCTTTGAGTTGAACCAACCGCCTACTGCATCTTAACCCAGGCACCTACCATGTAGCCCAGGCTCAGAGCAATGCAAAGCCTGCCCTGCTACTGTTATCAGTCCTCCAGTTGTAATCTGTGCTGGATCTGTCAGTTGATGATGGCTGCATCTTTGAGAGAGAAAGGCTTAGTATTCAGGATGTGAAGCTGTCCCCAAAACATCATCATGATATTTGAAAATTAATGGCAAAGAGAACTTGGGGTCCAGGTTGATAGTTCCTTGAAGGTGGAGTCATAGTTAGATAGGGTATTGAAGAAGGAATTTGATAGGCTTGCCTTGAATTGATCAGTGCATTTATATATAGGAAATGGGACATCTTGTGGCTGTTACAGAACATTGGTTAGGCCACTTTTGGAATACTACATTCAGTTCTGGTCTCTCTGCTGTAGAAAAGGTGTTATTAAACTTGAAAGAGTGCAGAAAAGATTTACGAGGATGTTGTCAGGGTTGGGGCATTTGAGCTATAGGGAGAGGCTGAATAGGCTGGGGCTGTATTCTTTTGAGCTTTGGAGACTGAGGGATGACATTATAGAGGTTTATAAAATCATAAAGGGCATGGATAGGGTGAATAACCAAGATCCTTTCCATAGGATAGGGGAGTCCAAAACTAGAGGACATAGGTTTCAGGTGAGAGAGGAAAGATATGAAAAGGACCTAAGGGGCAACTTTTTCATGTAGGTGGTAGTGCGTGTATGGAATGAGCTGCCAGAGAAAGTGATGGAGACTGATATGATTGCAACATTTAAAAGACATTTGGATGGGTAGATGAATAGGATGGGTTTAGATGGATATGGGCCAAACATTAGCAAATAGGACTTGATCAATTCAGGATAGCTGGTCAGTGTTGTTGAGTTGGATTGAAGGCTCTGTTTCACTGCGTTATAAATCTGACTTTAATCAATGTAAAAAGAAACAATGGCATGTGTTGACTGAAAGATGGGTAAATAAAATGTGGCTGCTGCTTCTGAAGGCAAATCATGTGATTCTTGATGAAGGTAAAGTGTGTAAGATTGAAGAGAATGGGGATGTGATGTCCTAAACACACCCAGGTGTTGACCCAAGTTGATAGAATGCCCTGGAGAAGTTAAGTCTGTTTTGTGGCATCATCTCCTGTTGGATAATGTTCCATGGAGCACAGAGATGGAGCTGAGAAAAGCGCAGAAGTAGTTTCAATAAGAAACCACTTGTTCTGATCTTAATGGGCATTTCAACTTTTCTCCTTTTGAGTCGATTGAGTAAAGCATATTTTCTATTTTAAGGTGTGAAAGTATTAGAAACTTGAACAACTGTTTACTTCAGAGATATTGGCATATGAGCATATATTTAATGGTAGCACAAAATGGATGATAGAAATTGTGTAATATCCGCAATATCACTTGGTTTTCACCCTCATAGTCTTGTGTAAGATGCCGGCGGCACAGTCTGTCAATAAGGCTCCTGAGTCACATTTCACAACAAGCTCAGTAAATTTTCTGTGTTAATCAAACAATGCCAAGAGTATTATATGAGTGAAAGAATAATTAGGAAAAGTCATTATCTTCTCTAAAAAGCTTTAGTAACCTCACAGGCTTCAACCAAGCAGAAGCATGGTTGAATTTATACCAGATTTGTTGATGGGAATAGGCAGTTCAGTCCCTCACGCCTCCTTTGCCATTCAATAGGATCACATCCACTTTGCTGCCCTAACCCCATAACCCTTAATTTCCCTACTGATGAAAAATCTATCTCAGCCTTAAAAGTACACAAGAACTCTGACTGTGCAGCTCTCCAAGGATTTCTGAAGATTCTCAAACAGTCTGAGAGAAGAAACTCTCCTCAGCTCAGTCTTAATTTGACGCTTCTTAATTCTGAGACGATGTCCTCTGGTCCTAGACTCTCCCATGAGGGGAAACATGCTCTCAGCATTTATCCTGTCAAGCCTCTTCAGAACCCTATATGTTTCAATGAGGTCACCTCTCATTCTCCTGAATTTCAGTGAGTAGAGTTTGGAACCTGTTTAAGATTTGCTCATAAGACAATCCCTCTAAACTAGGGATTATCGTAAGGTAAACTTCTCTGAACTGCCTTCAGTGAAATAACATCCTTTCTTAAATAAGGGGACCAAAACTCACAGTACTCCAGATATTCATATTAGATTGCATTGTGAAGAGTTGGTCTGCTGTGATGCGCAGTGCTTAGCACGAAGGTGATATCCTCATCGGGCAGGGTATCAAAGAGGCCAAAGCCAGGAACAATGAAGCAATCGGAGCACTTGATACCCACTTCAATCTGAGAAAGAAAACCATTGTTGAGCAGGCTAAATTCAAGAAACACATCCAACAAGTTTATACTCACTACATTTATAAACAACTTGTATAGACTTGTCAGGAATTATAACTTTACAGAGGAGTTAATTGAAGATAGAATTGGTTTCACTGTGATGGACATTCTTTCACTGATCACTCGTTGCCATTTGACAAGGGGTTGATTAGCTCAGTTTGCTGCGTGACTGATTCGTAGTGTAGAGCTGTGCTAACAGTGTCGGATCAATTCCCATCCCAGCTAAGATATACCATGAAGGACTCTGCTTCTCAATCTCTCCCCTTGCCTGCGGTGGGGTGACCTTCAGGTTGTTTTCCTTTAATGAAGAGTAGTCCTATGATTTGGTAGGACTGTGACAACTTTACCTTTTGCTGCCATTTGGTGACCTAACATTTAAAAAAAGCAATCCAACTGAGCAGCCTAGCTGAGATCAGGAAGGGAAATCAATCTGTGATTTGAGGTGATATGGGAAACTCTATTTCAGAAGCAGTTGAGTTAATACGGCATATTAAACATTATTTGACTGCTTGTGGTGAGAGTCAAAATATGTGGTGCTGGAAAAGCACAGCAGGTCAGGCAGCATCCGAGGAGCAGGAGAATCGGTGTTTCAGGCAGAAGCCCTTCATCAGGAATGTGGAGGGGAAAGGTGGCTGAGAGATAAATAGGGAGGTGGGGCTGGGTTTGGGGGGAAGGTAGCTGGGAAGGGGATACGTGGATGCAGTTGGGGATAATAGGGGGATGGCGAGTTAGAGAGTTGGATCTGGGATGAGGTAGGGAGGAGGAGGGAGAATTTGGAAACCGGTGAAGTTGATGTTGATGCTGTGTGTTTGAAAGGTCCCAAAGCGGAAGATGAGGCGTTCTTCCTCCAGTTGTCAGTTGGCTTGAATTTAGCTATGAGGCAACCTAGGACTTGCATGGGAGAGGGGGAGTTGAAGTGGTCAGCCACAGAGCGTTGGGGTTGTTTAGTGTGTGTGCCCTAGAGATGTTCTCTGAAATGCTCTGCGAGTTAGCGTCCTATCTCCCCGATGTAGAGAAGACCACATCAAGAGCAACAGATACAGTAGATGAGGTGGTTGGATATGCAGTAGAATCTCTGCCAGATATGAAAAGATCCTTTGGGGCCTTGGACGGAGGTGATGGGGGAGGAGTGGGTGCAGGTATTACACCACCTGAGGTGGCAAGGGAAGGTATCAGGTGTGGAGGGTGATTTGGTGGGGTTCATGGTCCCAATGAGGGAGTCAAAGAGGGAATGCAGAATGCATTCAATGCGGAATGCAGATAGGGGTGGGAGGGAAATATATCTTTGGTGATAGAGTCTGACTGTAGGTGGCAGAAATGGCAAAGGATAATATGAAGTATCCAGAGATTAGTGGGGTGGATGGTGAGGACCAGGGGATTCTATTCTTGTTGCGGATGGAAAGGTGGGTTCAAGGGCAGAGGTATGGGGAGTGGAGGAGATACACTGGAGGGTGTGGTTGATCACATGGGGCGGGAAATTACAGTCCTTGAAATAGGATGTCATCTGGGACATCTGGGAGTGGAATTGCTCCTCCTGGGAGCAGATATGGTGGAGATGGAGGAATTGGGAGTAAGGTATCGCATTTTTACTGGAGGGGGGAATGGGAGGAGATGTAGTCAAGATATCTGTGGGAGTTGGTGGGTTTGAAATAGATGGTCGTAATGAATCAGTAACTGGTGAGGTCCAGAAATGCTGTGATACCGTTGACAGAATACTTGCTGCTGATATCCTGGTGACCAAATCATTCTGTTGATTTACCTGCCCCCAACACAATCAACACCCTGACCTAAGCCAATTACCCCCAATACTCATCTAGCCCTTGACCTATCTGACTAAACCTCTGATCTGCAGACCTGCTTCATCAGACCCAAATACCACCCAAAAATACCTATCTACCCCCTACGCCAACCCCACCAGCCCCAACATGTCTCTTCCCCTCCCCACTGACCAGACTCAATTGGACCTTGACTAGTCAACTACCTCCTGAACTGATGAGCCACCACACACCTTACCCATCTACACAATTACCCACTGTGCCCATTTCACTTGACATTTAAACTTACCACATGCCAGCTGGTGTTGTAAAAGGGTAGCTGGGTCCTGTCATTCCCTCACTTTTTTTTCATTCAGGGGATGAGAGCATCACTGGCTAGGCCAGCATTTATTGCCCATCCCTAATTTTCCAAGAGGGCAGTTAAGAATCAACCACATTGCTATGGGTCTGGTATCATGTATAGGCCAGACCAGGTATGGATGGCAGTTTCCTTCCCTCAAGGACATGAGTGAACCAGACGGGTTTTTCCAACAATCAACAATGGATTCATTGGTTATGATAGATTCTCTGCAGTGTGGAAACAAGCTCTTTGGCCCAACAAGTCCACACCTACCCTCCAAACAGCAACCCATTCCCCTACATTTACCCCTGATTCATGCACCTAACGCTACCGGCAATTTAGCACGACCAATTCACCTGACCTGCACATCTTTGGACTGTGGGAGGAAATCAGAGCACCAGGAGGAAACCCACAGGGAGAACATGCAAACTCCACACAGATAGTTGCCCGAGGCGGGATTGAACCTGGGTCCCTGGCACTGTGAGGCAGCAGTGCTAACCACTGAGCCATGATGCTGCCCCATGTGGGATTGAGCAAAAATCCCCAATATTTAAAACACTGGACAAAACCCTGAACTTTTCCACTATCTAAAATACTAGACAAAACCCTGGACTTTTTAAAACTTTTAAAGATAGGGGACTGCTGGACTGAGTTCTGTGGTAGTACACAAACTCAACTCACAGGATGGAGGTGGATATCTAGAACCAGTACTCAGCCTGGAATTCCAATTTACACCTCCTCTCTAAAAGGACAATCAACCGAAACCAGCAGACTCTAGCTCACCTGGAGCTATGTAGCCAACGGAGATACCAGACATTCAACCTCAATCAAAATACATTCACCAAGGTGCCAGATATTCAAACTTAATCAAAATCAATTCACATATGCTCCAACGTCAGAAAACCAATTAACTTCAGAAGGAAGCAACAAACACAATGAAAAGTACAGATTTGGCGCAAAGTTATGGGGATCACAATCAAATTAATTGTAGGCCCGAGTCTCACCTGGGAGGGAAATCCAAGAGCTTCCCAAACAAAAGCCACTGGAAGCAGGCCTGTTCCGAATCAAGAGAACCGACCATGACCAGCAGAACTAAAGGTACTCAACTCTGCAAACTAACCGGCTCAACCAATACCAGAAGTCCTCAGACACATCCTGAAGTGATAACCAGGCCCACAAAACCAGCAGAAAGTAAGGAAAATCAAGTTCTTAGCTGATTGATCCATTATGTACCTTACCACATTGGCAGACTCAACCCAAACTGAAAAACCAAGCAGTCCGAAGGCTTCATTTAGGCCCTGGGTGAAGCAAGCAGGAGCAGCCAGATGCACTTCAAAACCACGTCTCCATGGTGAGCTTAAACTCCCGGGACCCCAAAGTTCTGACCTATCTAGCAGAGAGGGGAAGGCAGGTGGTGACAGTGTATTGGAACGCCAAGGGTGAGAATTCTGATTAAAGACTCAGTAATTAAAACTGTTGATTTCTCTGTGTGTCAGGATAGGGTTCTAATAGTGTTAATCTAGCTAATAGTATTTAATAGTACTACAGTTTTCTGATTATTAATTGTATCAATTTTCTTGTTTATTGCATTCACCTATTTTTCTTGCATTATATTTGCCTTTGTATTTTAAATAAACACACATATTCTTTAGTCCTGAAACATCTGTCTACTGCCTTCTTCATTTCACATTCCCTAAATAAATCCAGTGTCCAAAACCAGAGATCTGGGAGTAATTCAAACCACTTGAAAATCAGAAAATAACCGATTGCAAACCAGAACTCTGAACTCCACATTTACATTGAATTCAAGTTCCACAATCTGCTGTGGTCAGATTCAAACCTGGGTCCCCAGAACATTGTCTGAGTCTTTGGATTAGTAGTTCAGTGATAGTAGCACTCGGCCATCACTTCCCCTAGGTTTGCTCTGATGGAGTGTGCATCTCTCGAACAGCGAGCATTAGAAGATCCCAAAATAAATGTGTGCAGGACTGCTGGGTCAGATGGATCTTTGTATGCACCAGAAACCTTGAATGGGATGGAACATTCCAAAAGCAGCAATCACTCTGGAAATGGAAGAGAGGGAAGAACTCAGGAAAATTGCAATCACTGGGAGCGTGGTACTGAGTAAATTGATGAAGCTACAGGCTGACAGATGATCTGGATCCTGATGGACTTTATTTTAAAGTCTGAAAAGAAGAACCAAGTGAAAGAGTTGATGCAGTTTTCCAAAATTGCCTGAACTCAAGGAAGGTCCCAATAAATGGTATTCCTTTATTCAACAAGAGAGGGAAGAATGAAAGCAAAAAAACTACAGGCCAGTTAGTTTAACATCTGTTGAAGATGTAGAAGCTATTATTAAAGAGGTTCTAATAGGGCACTTTGGTCAGTTCAGGATTAGCAGTCAGCATCAAGATGGTTTTGTGAAAGGTTGATACGTTTGACCAATCTGTTAAAGTTTTTTGAGGATAACACATGCTGTGTAGAATGGAGAAATCGTGGATGCACTGTATATGGGCGGGATGGTGGCTCAGCGATTGGCACTGCTGTCTTACAATGGCAAGGACCTAGGTTCAATTTCAGCCACTGCCTGTGTGGGTGCCCCAGTTTCTTCCCACAGTCCACAGATGTGCAGGTTAGATAGAGAGACCATGCTAAATTGCTGCATAGTGTCCAGGGATGCGCAGGCTAGGTGGATTAGCTAGGATTACAGTGATAGGTTCAAGGGCTGGATCTGGGTAGGATGCACTTTGGAGGGCCACAGCAGACTCAATGGGCCAAATGGCCTCCTTCTGGACTGTAGGAAATCTACGATTCTACTTAGGTTTCCAGAAGAGTCAAGATTAGAGTGATGCTGGAAATGCACAGCAGGTCAGGCAGCATCCGAGGGGCAGGGAAATTGACTATTCGGGCAGGAGCCTTTCATTAGGAATGAGGCTGGAAGCCTCGGGGTGGAGAGATAAATGGGAGGGGGTGGGGCTGGGGAGAAGGTAGCTGCGAGTGCAATAGGTGGACGGGGAAAGGGGTAAAGATGAGGAAGGTAGAGCAGATGGGTAGGAAGTAAGATTGACAGGTGGAACAGGTAATGAGGACGGTGCTAAGTTGAAAGGTTGGAACTGAAGTAATGTGGGGGGAGGGGAAATGAGGAAACTGGTGAAGCCCACATTGATGTCCTGGGGTTGAAGGGTTCTGAGGTGGAAGATGAGGCATTCTTCCTCCAGACCTCAGGTGGTGAGCGAGTGGCGGTGGAGGAGGCCCAGGACCTGCATGTCCTAGGCAGAGTGGGAAGGGGAGTTGAAATGTTCGGCCACAGGGCGATGGGGTTGATTGATACAGGAGTCCCCAGATATGTTCCCTGAAGCACTCTGCAAGAAGGCGTCCAGTCTCCCCAATGTAAAGGAGATCGCATCGGGAGCAACAGATGCAATAAGTGACATTTGTGGAAGTGCAGGTGAAACTTTGATGGATGTGGAAGGCTGTTTTGGGGCCTTGGATGGAGGTGAGTGAAGAGGTGTAGGCTCAGGTTTTGCAATTCCTTTGGTGGCAGGGGAGGGTGCCAGGAAGGGAGGGTGGGTTGTTGGGGGGCATGGACCTAATCAGATAGTCACGGAGGGAATGGTCTTTGCAGAAAATGGATAGGGGTTAGGAGGGAAATATATCCCTGGTGGTGGGGTCTGTTTGTAGGTGGCAGAAATGTCGGTGAATGATGCAGTTTATGTGGAAGTTGGTAGGGTGGAAGGTGAGGACAGGGGGGTTCTGTCCTTGTTGAAGGGGTGGGGTTTGAAGGTGGACATGCGGGACGTGGATGAGATACGTTGGAGGGCATCTTCAACCACACGGGAGGGGAAATTATGGTCTTTAAAGAAGGAGGCAGTCTGGTGTGTTCTGTCTGGTCCTCTTGGGAGCAGGAATGGCGGAGGCAGAGGAATTGGTCAAGATTAGAGTGGTGCTGGCAATGCATAGCAAGTCAGGCAGCATCCGAGGAGCAGGAAAATCGATGTTTTGGCCTCATTCCTGATGAAGGGCTCCTGCCCGTAACGTCGATTTCCCTGCTCCTCATATGCTGCCTGACCTGCTGTGCTTTTCCAGCACCACTCTAATCTTGACTCTAATCTCCAGCATCTGCAGTCCTCACTTTTGCCTTAGATTTCCAGAAGGCATTTGCTAAGTTGCCACATCAAATGCTATTGAGGAGGTTAAAAGCTCATGGTGTAGTGGTAGCCTACATGCATGGATTGAAGGTGGGCTGATGAGAGTAGAGTGAATGTAAATGGTCTTTGTTTAGGGTAGCAAGATGTGATGTGTGTAGGAGTCTCAACTGATTATAATTTATATAAATGATTTGGGTGAAGGTACTGAGATATGGTCGCTAAATTTGCTGAGAACACAAAGATAGTTAGGAAAGTAAATTGTGAAAAGAATACAAAGGGTTGCAGGAAATGTAGATAGGTTAAGCAAGTAAACAAAGATGTGGAAAGTAAAGTATAATGTGGAAATATGTAAATTGTCTGTTTTGGCAGGAGGAATAAAAAGTAGCATATTATCTAAATGGTGAGAGGATGCAGTGGGATCTTGGTGTTCTAGCATGAATCCTTAAAGGTTACTATGCATGTACAGAAAAGAATCAGGAAAGCTAATAGAATGTCCTAATTTATCATGAGAGGAATTGAATACAAAATTAGATAGGTTATGCTTCAGTTATACAGGTGGGACTGCAGCTGACAGCCGTGCTGCCAGACCTCTCTCTCTCTCTCTCTCTCTCTCTCTCCCCGGAGCTCCAGTTCCTTTATATGATAAACTCTGTTATTGAGTCCTGATTCTGACTCTAAGACTGGTGATTTTCCCCATAACACCTCTTCAAAAATAAGGGGTCACCATTTAAAACAGATTGGGCAAACTGCTTTTTCTCAGGGTCCTGCAAATTAAAAACGAATGTAAATGCTTTGGAGGTAATTCAAAGAAGACCTCCTAGACTAATACCTGGAATGATGGGGTTATCTTGTGAGGAAAGGCTGGAGTTGTATCCATTGGAGTTTAGATGAGTAGGATGTGACTTGATTAAAGCATATAAAATCCTGAGGAGCCTTGAGATGATCAATATGGAGAGGATGTCTCTTCTTATAGGAGAATTTCGAACTAGGGATCCCTGTGAAGTGGGAGTTGACACAGGGCATGCTGATATGAGGCACGCAGACAAAAAATGGCTGCTGAGGCATTACATGGAAAAGTACACCGAAGCATACGTAGTTACTGAGGCCAACAGGATATCACCACAATAGACACAGAACATAAATAATTAGTTCAAGGCGGGTGGGGAGAGAACACATGTCAATAACGTCTATTGCCCACCGAAATGTCTGAGTCCAGCCACCACCTTCTATAGAAATGTTAACTACCTGAGACTACTTGTATGCAAATGTTAATACCTTAGATTTGCAGTAATGGAAAATGATCTTCCTTCTCAGGAAGAACGATCACGACCAATTACTGCAGCAATGGACTTCTGAGTAGCTGCTGAAACTGTCAGTGACTCTGTAACCTTCCTCTGAAACTGACAATGACTCTGTAATGTTTTCTGTAAACAAACCATGCTGCACAAAGGCTCGATATTTGAACCATTATATCATGAAATGTATAAAATCTCGTGACATGTGGTCTGAGAGTGAGAGGAGGCTCACAGCTGACAGCCATGTTGCCAGACGTCTCTCTCTCTCTCTCTCTCTTCCCCACGGAGCTCCAGTTCCTTTGTATGACAAACTCTGTCATTGAGTTCTGATTCTGACTCCGAGACTAGTGATTTTCCACACAATACCTGTTTAAAAATAAGGGATCACCATTTAAAACAGATTGAGCAAACTGCTTTTTCACAGGGTCCTGCGACTTTACAACAGAAAAGTTGTTGGAAGCAGAGTCCTTGAACATTTTTAAGGCAGAAATAGTTAGGTTCATTTGAAGCCAGAGGGTGAAAGTTTATCACGTTAGGTGGGAATACAGATTTGAGTCTACAATCAGATTAGCCATGATATTATTTAATGGTGGAGTAAGCTGGAAGGACTGAATGACCTATTCTTGCTTCTCATGCATATGTAATTCAGTGCTTTGCTGTTTGGAGGATGTGGCATCCTCTGTCTATATTTGAGAACAGGTGAAATTTAAAAGAATTAAAGCTTATGCTTTGAAGCTAACCTCTGAAGTATTATTTTCCGACACTGGTAATTTAGTATTTATTGTCGAGCAATTGCGTTCTCAACAATAAACAGAACATCAGCTAATGGCACAGTAGCACTTACATTTCACACCACATGACTCAGACCTCAGCGTGTGGGCGCTCAGTTCAATTTTAATTGAGCTAATAACTAATTTGGATGAGACTAGCAAATGTTACATACAATTCCAAACATTGTGTAGTGCAAGAACAGGCTATTCAGCCCAACTGATTAATCTATGCTCTACATTAACAATACCCCATCTGTCTTCCACCAAGTTTTTTTTTATTATTCATTTTGTGGGATGTGGGCATTGCTAGCTGGCCAGCATTTATTGCCCATCCCAAGTTGTCCTTGAGAAGGTGGTGGTGAGCTGTCTCCTTGAAGCACTGCAGTCCACCTGTTGTGGGTTCACCCACAATGCTATTAGGGAGGGAATTCCAGGATTTTGACCCAGCAACAGTGAAGAAACAGTGATATATTTCCAAGTCAGTATGGTGATTGACTTGGAGGGTAACCTGAAGGTCATTCTGTATCCATATATATGCTGCCCTTGACTTCTAGGTAGAAATGGTCATGGGTTTGGAAGGTGCTGTCTGAGGATCTTTGGCGAATTTCTGCAGTCCATCTTGTTGATAGTACATATTGCTGCTGCTGAACATTAGTGGTAGAGGGAGTGAATGTTTGTGAATGTGGTGCCAATTAAGGGGCTGCTTTGTCCTGGGTGTTGTGAAGCTTCTTAAGTGTTGTTGGGGCTGCACTCATCCAGGCAAGTGGGGAGTATTCCATCACATTGCTGACTTGTCGATGGTGGACAGGCTTTGAGGAATCAAGAGGTGAGTTACTCACTGTGGTATTCCTAGTCTCTGACCTGCTCGTGTTGTCACTGTGTTAACGTTCAGTTGAGTTTGTGGTCAATGATAACCCCCAAGATGTTGATATTAGGGGATTCAGTGAAGGCAACACCGTTGAATGCCAAGGGTTGGTGGTGAGATTGTCTCTGATTGATGATGGTCATAGCCTGGTATTAGATTCCCTACAGTGTAGCAACAGGCCCTTCAGCCCAACCAGTCCACACCGACCCTCCAAAGAGTAACCCACCCAGATCCATTTCCCTCTGACTAATACACCTAACACAATGGGCAATTTAGCATGGCCAATTCACCTGACCTGCACATTTTTGGACTGTGGGAGGAAACTGGAGCATCCGGAGGAAACCCACGCAGACACAGGGAGAACATGCAAACTCCACACAGATAGTCACCCGAGGTGGAATCAAACCTGGGATCCTGGTGCTCTGAGGTTGCAGTGCTAACCACTGAGCCTCCATGCCGCCCATATTTGTGGTGCAAATGTTGCCACTTGTCAGTCCAAGCCTGGTATTGTCCAGATCTTGTTACATTTGAATATGGACTGCTTCGGCATCTGAGGAGATGCAAATAGTGCTGAACATCATGTAATCATTGGCAAACATCCCCACTTCTAACCTAATGATGGAAGGAAGGTCATTGATGAAGCAGCTGAAGATAGTTGGGCCTAGGACGATACCCTGAGGAACTCCTGCAGAGATGTTCTGGAGCGAAGATGACTGACCTCCAACAACCACTACCTATTTCTGATCTGTCAGGTATGTCTCCAACCACCAGAGAGTTTGCCCCACCACCCACTGATTTCTGTTTTGCTAGGGCTCATTGATGCCATAGTCGATGGAATGCAGCCTTGATGTCAAGGGCTATCACTCTCACCTGACCGCTGGAATTCAGTTGTTTGGAATATGCTTGGACCAAGGCTGTAATGAGGTCAGGAGCTGAGTGGCCCTGGCAGAACCCAAACTGGGCATCACTGAGCAGGTTATTGCTGAGCAGGTGCGCAGTTGATGACACCTTCCATCACTTTACTGATGATTGAGAGTAGACTGAAGGGGTGGTAATTGGTCGGGTTTTTAATGTACAGGACATACTTGGGCAACTTTCCACATCGTCAGATAGATACCAGTGTTTTAACTGTACTGGAACAGCTTGGTTGGGGGAGCAGCAAATTCTGGAGTTTCAGTATTGTTGCTGGAATGTTGTCAGGGTTTGTAGCCTTTGCAGTAACCAGTGTCTCCAACTTTCTTGATTTTACATAGAGTGAGTCTGAAGATATTAGCTCATCGCTAAATGTAACATGAGATAAAAGTGTGAACTTAGGAATTTGATGAACGAGGGAATTTTAAGGCTTAATCTCATTTTAACACTGAAATTTTCAGGATATGAGTGTGAGACCTTGGGTTCATGTCACACTACAGGTGACCCCACTGCACTATACACACACACACAGATACACACTCTTACATACTCTCTCACTCATGCAAACCATCTCTCATAACACACTCTCTTTCATACTCACATACATACACTTCCCATAGTCACACCCACGCATGCACCCTCTCACAGGCTTATGCCCTGTCACACTCATACACCCACTTTACCAAGCTTGCACACATGCAAACACACACTCTCTCACATGTACTCTCACACTCATACACACACACACTCACTGTATCTCTCTCTCTCTCTCTCTCTCTCTCCCTCTCTTCTGCACATGCATGCATATAAGTTTATGGGGTGAATTTGTATTTGCAGAAATGGTCTAGTTTGCTGAAAAAAAAACGCAGAACATGCAAGCAAGTCAATACAGACAGTCAATCCATATAATATTTGGAAATTCCACTTTGGAAATAGAACCAGTCTCACTCACACCTTTAAGGCATTGTCTGAGCTGAGATGTCACCTCTTGTTATAAAACCTTAGAGTTTATCTTGAGATTGTGACTTAAAAGAAGTTCTGGGATTTACATTTAAAGAACTGAAACCAGCAAATCCATTCTAAAAGATGACTTCACAATCTAGGTTTGTTCAATGTATCGTTGTAACACTAATCTTTTGCTATAAATTCTGTGTCTTATGGTCCTGCTTCACAACCACCTGATGATGGAGCAGCGCTTTGAAAGCTAGTGCTTCCAAATAAACCCGTTGGACTATAACCTGTTGTTGTGTGATTTTAACTGTAATAACAGAGAGACTAAAACTGATTTGACACAGACAACAGGGCATGCAGTCTTTTTGTCAAGACTTAGACTGTATAGGTGATTAATACAATGATTCTGAAGGTTATTTTTTGGTAGTTCAAGTTTATTGAAAGCTCTGATCTTTTGTCATTGATGTTGATTTGTTTTTGGTAGATCTGCTACCAAGCAGTAATAAGTACATTTCTTTTCATTGCCTGACTTGTTCTTGTCTATCTAATTTCCGTTCATGTTGTTTTGTAGCTTTCAATGTTCTTAGCAATACCTCTTCCACCACTGCCCAACCACTGTGATTGATTAGGGTGCCATAATGGGGTGGCACGGTGGCACAGTGGTTAGCACTGATGCCTCACAATGCCAGAGGCCCAGGTTCAATTCCTACCCCAGGCAACTATCTGTGTGGAGTTTGCACGTTCTCCCAGTGTCTGCGTGGGTTTCCTCTGGATGCTCTGGTTTCCTCCCACAGTCCAAAAATGTGCAGGTTAGGTGAATTGGCCATGCTAAATTGCCCATAGTATTAAGTGTAGAGGAATGGGTCTGGGTGGGTTGCTCTTCGGAGGGTTGGTGTGGACTAGTTGGGCCGAAGGGCCTGTTTCCACAGTGTAAGTAATCTAAAAAAAAAGATGGTATTGTATGGAATGAATGCATTGCTTGAAGGCTAATTGTTTGCTGACCTTAAGAAATTGGAGCAGCAGTAGAGCGTTCGGCCCCTCGAGTCTGCTCTACTGTTTGTGAGGTTACAGATGATCTGATTGTGATCTAAACTCTAATTTTCTGTCCATTCCCTCCTCCCCCCACACCTCCACTCAGTTTAGAATATACTCAATAATCCTACCTTCACTGTTCATTGTGATGAAGAACATCACGACTAATAATCTTCTGACAAACACAATTCCCCCTTGTTTCAATTTTAAATGGAAATTTTGAAACTGTTTTGAAACTGTAACCCTGGTGCTAGATTCTCATGCAAAACTGAAACATCCTCTCTACAGCCATCCTGCCACACTACTATATATTTCAGTAAGACCTTCTTTCATTCTTCTCAGCTCCAGTGTGGATAGGCCTGACATGTTCAATCTTTCCACATTAGATGATCCCTTCATTCTATTTGTTTCTCTGACATACTTCTATTCCAAGTATTTCCTTAAGTAAGAAGGCCAAAACTGTACACAGTACTCCAAGTACAATCTCACCTATTGCCTGTAGAGCTGCAGTAAGAATTCACCATTTTTATACTTCATCGCCCTTTGCAATTAAAGTCAACTTTCCATTTGCCATCCTAATTATTACTGTACTTGTATGCAAACATTTTGTGGTTCAAGTTTAAAAACACTCAGATCCCTCACTTTTCTACCATTCTGCAGTCTCTCAATTCATTCTACCTTTCTAGAGTTAATAGATGTGAAGCTGGAAAAGCACAGCAGGTTAGACAGCATGCAAGGAGCAGGAAAATCAATGTTTCAGTCCGAAAACCCTTCATCAGGACTGGGGAAGGGGAGGGGTCCCAGAACTATATAGAAGGAAGAGACTGGGGCTGAGGGAAGGATAGATTCCCTCAGGATGGTGGTGATAGGTGGATGCAGGTAGGTGATTATTTCAAAGTCAGTGGGAAGGATGGAGCGGGTAGGTGAGTAGGAGGATGGACAGGTTCGGTCAGGTCAGGGAGGTGAGGAGAAGGGATGGGGCCAGATATGGGATAAGGCTGGGGGAGGAGGGATTTTGAAGCTGGTGGAGGTGATGCTGGAGCCATTGGACTATAAGCTTCCCAGGTGAAAAACGGGGTCTTGTTCCTCCAGTTTCTGTTTGGCCTCACTCTGACTGGAGGAGGCCAAGGATAGACAAGTTGGCGGGAGAGTGGCAGGGGGAATTAAAATGGATGGCAACTGGAAGGTCAGGTTAATGCATGTAGAGTGCAAATGCTCAGTAAAATAGTCCCTGAGTCTGCATTTGGTATCCCTGATATAGAGGAGACCACATCGGGAGCAACAGATACAACAGGTCAAGTTGGATGAAGTGCAGTTGAATCTCTGGATCTGAAAGGATCCTTCAAGGCCTTGGTCAGAGCTGAGAGGGGAGGAGTGGGGGCAGTTGTACCTCTTGAGTTTACAGGGAATGGTACTGGGTGTGGTGGAGAAGTTGATGGGGAGTGTAGAGTTGACAAGGGAATCGCGGAGTAGACAGTCCCGGCAGAAAGCAGACAGGGTTGGGGAAGGGACTATCTTTTTGCTGGTGGGGTCTGATTGTAGATGGCATAAATGTCAGAGGATGATGCTTTGGGTTCAGAGATTGGTGGGGTGGTATGTGAGGACTAGGGGGACTCTGTCCTTGTAGTTGGGGAGAGGGGGTTTGAGGGCATAAGTGCAGGAAATGGAGGAGATGTGGTTGAGAGTATCCTTAATTACTAAGGAGGAGAAACCACAGTCCCTAAAGTAGAGGATATCTGAGAAGTCCTGGAGTGAAACGCCTCATCCTGGGAGCAGATGCTGTGGAGGTGGCGGAATTGGGAGTATGCGATAGGAGTTTTGCAGGCGGGTGGATGAGTGGAGTTGTAGTCGAGGTAGTTGTAGGAATCAGTGGATTTGAAATGGATTTCAGTGGTAAACAGGTTTCCAGAGATAGAGATGGAGGAGTCCAGGAAAGGGAACGAGCTGTCAGAAATGGTCCAGGTGAATTTGAGGGCAGTGTGGAAGGTGTTGGCAAAATTGATGAACTGGTCGAGCTCCTCATGGGAGCATGAGGCAGCACTGACACAGTCATCAATGTAGCAGGAGAAGAGGTGAGGGAGGGTGCTGGTGTCATTGTGGATAACTACAACTAGTTGGGTCTGGAGGCTTGGATTTGTTCCTGGCACCGTTCAGGAACCTGGTGCAAGATGAAGTCCAATGACTTGGTTGGAAACTCTCTCTCTTATTCAGTGAAACAAACAGCAAAGCATAGAAAATAGTCACAGAAGACAAAACTGCTGGCTAATACAGAAAACACAAGTACAGAAAAACAAGCTGGAGCTGCTATCTTCAGCCTGTAGAGGAATGTTTCCAGGATCCACTCAAGGTCATGCATCATCAACAATTTTAGCCCTTCAGCCTATCCTGTACAATCTATTTTCTCATGCAGCTGTTGAATATCATCATTAACCTTTAGCCTTTCAGCCCTTCCTGTACAATTTGGGAGACCAAACGCAGACTCAGGGACTAGTTCACAGAGCATCTGCGTGCATCAACCGACCCGATCTTTCAGTTGCCATCTATTTTAATTTCCCCTGCCACTCCCAGTGACATGTCCATCATTGGTCTCCTCCACTGTCAGAGTGAGGCCAAACAGATCCTGGAGGAACAACACCTTGTATTTCACCTGGGAAGCTTACAGCCCAATGGCCTCAACATTGCCTTCACCAGCTTCAAAATCCTTCCTCCCCCAGCCTTATCCTATATCTAGCCCCACCCCTCCTCCTCACCTCCCTGACCTGACCAGATCTATCTGTCCTCCTACTCGCCTATCTGCACCACCCTTCCCACTGCCCTATCACAATAATCCCCTACCTGCATCCACCTGTCACCATCCCACCTAGCCTTCCCCCAGCCCCACCTCCCTCCCTCTATATACTTCCCCTCCCTCTGCTCCATCCTGATGAAGAGTTCCAGCATAAAACATTGACTTTCCTGCTCCTTGCATGCTTTCTAACCTGATGCACTTTACATCATCCTCACAACCTGGTTTCCTACCAATTTTTATATCTCCAGCAAATGTGGCTGCAACACAGTTCATCCTTTCATCCAAGTTATTGTTATAAAATGTAAACAGTTGAGGCCTCAGCACTCTTCCCTGTGACATGTCATTAATTACAATTTGTCAATCTCAACAAAACCCATGTATCTTGACTCTTTATTTTCAGTTAGTGAATGAACCTGCATCAATGCTGATATATCACCCGCAACACCGAAGCTCTTTTCTTCTGCAGTAACCCTGACACCTTAAGAATGCTTTTTGTAAATCTAAATATATTACATCAACTGGTTCCCCTTTATCCATGCTGTTGAACACATCCTCAAAGGAGTTTACTAAATTAATCATACACAATTTTCATTTCACAAGAACATTACTCTGCCCATTTGTATTTTCAACTTCTAACTGTCCTTCTACACTTTCTCCCTCTACACAATCACAGCTCCACCTGCCAGAAAATCTGCTGTCATTCCACATTCATCCACTGTAGCTCATCTATAACCACTCTGATACTCAGCGTCCAACCATGCCTGGGTTGACAATCAAATTAATTCCTTGATTGCCATGTGTTAATTTTTGACCTGTCAAAGATTTCTCTGTGTCAATGCATGTTTGGCTTGTCTCTTATTCACTTGATTTGAGATTTTAAAAAATTTGATGTCACTATGTTTTATATTGGGGCTGGATGCTTTGACTATGGATAGTCTTTCTTTCAATGTTTTTTGTTAAGTACCTTCTGAATTCTTGACTCTGTGCCTGGCTTCTGTACTTTGAATGGACATATCTGTTCATCAAGGTGAAGAAATCTGTCAGCTGACATCTTGTGTCAGAATTGGACAACTCCAATTTACACATTGAATAGATCATCAAGAGACAAAGGGGGAGGTGATGGCTCAATGGTATCAAGGGCACCTCCCAATGCAACGAGACAGAACCCCCTTGTCCTCACCTTCCACTCCACCAACCTCCATATATATCGCATCATCGTCTGCTACTTCCACCACCTACAAACAGACCCCATCACTAGGGATATATTTCCCTCCCACCCCTATCAGTGTTTCAGAGATGCCATTCTTTTTGCGACTCCCTTGTCAGATCCATGCCCCCCACCAGCCCACATCCCACACCCAGTACCTTACCCTGTCACCACAAGAAGTGCAAAACTTGCACCCACACCTTTCCCCTCACCGCCATCCAAGGCCTCAAAGGATCCTTCCACATCCAACAGAAATTTACCTGTACTTCCACAAATATCATCTACTGTATCCATTGCACCCGATGTGGTCTCCTTTCTTGGGGGGACAAGACGACAACTTGCAGATACTTTCTCTGGGACACGCACACTAACCTACCCCACCACCCTGTGGTTGAACGATTTAACTCCCCCTCCCACTCCACCAAGGACATGCAGATCCTGGGCCTCCTCCGTCACCAAACCCTCACCACCTGACATCTGGAGAAAGAATGCCTCATTTTCTGCCTTGGGACACTAATACTGATTTCACCAGTTTCCCTATTTCCCCTTCCCCCCACCTTATCTCAGTCCCAAGCTTCCAACTCGGCACCACCCTCTTGACCTGTCCATCATTTTTCTCATCTGTCCACTCCACCCTCCTCTCCGACCTATCATCTTCTCCCCTAACTTTAATTATCCATCTATCCATCACATTCTCAGCCATCTTCCCTCCAGCCCCGTACCCCTCCCATTTATATCTCAGCTTTCCCCCCCCCCCCCCCCCCCCAGCCCATAAGCCTCATTCCTGATGAACGGCTAATGCCTGAAACGTCGATTCTCCTGCTGCTCGGATGCTGCGTGACCTGCTGTGCTTTTCCAGCACTACACTCTCGATTCTGATCTCCAGCACCTGCAGCCCTCACTTTCTCCTCAGTGGTATTATCACCTGATTATTGATCCAGAGACCAAGTAATAGCTCCTGTCATTCAGTGAAGGTGAGTAGCAAATTTGTACATTGCAAGACCCCACAGTAGAAAATGAGATGGGTCACCACATATGATGTGCACCTAAACTTCTGGCTCATTTCCCAAAGCATTGAAGGCCACATTTCATGACATTGCATACCTTGCATGTGTGTGACGCCCTTGGACTAGGATCTAATACCTCAAGCTCCCATTGGCATTGATTCAGCTGCCCAAAATGTACAAGCATTACATTCACAGGCTCATAGGTGCCTGGTTATGTATCTCTTCAAGGTGTACTAACATGTTGATCCAGACACAACCCATGCACTGACTCTCTATGATTGATTCCTCATTCATTCATTCTGATAAATGGTCATCAAACACTAAACAGATTTAAACATAGCTTAGGAAAGATCTGGCTGCCACTATCACTAACCGATCTGGGGAAGGAGAGGCAGAGAGGTCTCACCTTCTCCAATAACAGCGGCAGCCTCACATCAGCCATGCCCTGCATGGGTAAAATAAATGAAACTCCTCCTTCATTTGAGAAGGAAGAATAAAACTAGGCAATGTGAGCTCTCATTCTTAATAATAAATAGAGTACTGTGGACATCAATACTGAGCAGTCTCACTTTTTTTTATTGACCTTGAATGAGATTCTGAAAATGTTTTCATTGCTGAATGATGCTGATTTGGTGGAGCCTTTGCCTCCTGATGTAGAATATAGAGAACTGCTGGAATACAATAGGTTTAAAAATAAAGAATAGTACTCTTTCAATAAAATGCAGTGGCTGATTAATTTGACAACTGATGTCATTCCCTGAGGGGAAAAGAAACAAAGAAAATCTAACATCTGAATCTGTCTTTGTTCGAACAGCCGTGGAAAATCTCATGTTGTGCGCAAAATCAATCAGACGCTAGGAAGATAATACGTTGTATTATTGAGATGGATTTTTCTTGCTTCAAGCAATAAAAGTGGTAGAAATGATCACTGTTGTTTCTCGAGCTATAGATTGTTGCTTGAGCTATAGATTGCTCAAGACATTGGTAACACAACGGTTGATATAATACACCATGCGACATGTGTTGTAAAATTGAGAGACAATCAATAAGAGCAATGAGTTGTTTAAGCTGTGTTTTTGTACATTGTTGGTGGACACATGGGTATGTTTTGGGATGGAAGCTGAATTGACTTCTGAAATACAGTAACGGTTGCTTTCTGTTGTTTTGGGTTTTCTGATATTAATGTTAAGGAGCCCATACCTAATGGATCCCAATCGAATAAGTCAAAGACAGATCATGCATTTGTAAATCTAATTTACACGCTTACAGAGTATGTGTTGAAAAGCTGATTTTATCCTGCTATCTCATAACTATTTACTATTTTCTTCATTTTTCACCTGTAAACTATGAAGTTATAAACCTTCCCTGAAATAGTTTCATTAATTAGCCCCTCAACAGTGCCATGCTTGTCTTGCTCCTAATATTTATGTGTGAACAAAAAAAAATTATGCATAACAAAAGGCCACTTAGGAACCTTGGTTCACAAAATTTGCATCCATAGTACCTGTCATCCGGTTTTGGAACCAAAATGGAGTTTGTATCTTGAGCTGTTCTCATGAGCCATAATTAGACCATTTGTTTTCCCTGCAAGGTTTTTATTCCAAATCACATAATTGTGTTTTTAAAGGTTATGTCTATTGCTTATCTACCAGATATCTTTTAATATAGTTTGCCTAATCTTGGCAAAGTCATTTATATATTTCTATATAACTGTTTTTTATTTACGTTTAAGACCCTGACTTCAGATTGACAAATCATTTTCAGACTCAACATAATGTTCCTGCATATTATGGTCACTCTTTCCTACATGAAAGTTCCTGCTCAAAACATCAACACTCCCTGCTCTTCTGATGCTGCTTGACCTGCTGTGCTTTTCCAGCTCTCAACTCTTACTCTTTCCTCAAGGCCCCTTTACTGTAAGATTATTAATTAAATCTTTCTCATTGCGCAAAAGTACGTCCAAATCAACTTGTTTCCAAGTTGGTTCCTCAAAACGTTGACTTAGAAGACCACCTTGTATACACTTCAGGAACTTGCCTTCTGTGCTATTATTGCAAATTTTGTTTGTATGGTCTGTATGGAGATTAAGTTCCCAACAATTACTCTATTGCCTTCATCATGTGCACCCTTAAATTCTTGATTGATATTTTGTCCTGCACTACAATTCCTACTAGGAGGCAGAAAAGCAGCTGCCACCAATGTTCTCTGCTGCTTGCTCTTTCATGTAGTCCTACCCATATTGAATCTACTTCTAGGTTTTCTGCATTAAGATTCTTAGAACATAGAACAGTATAACACAGTCTCTGGATTAGTGGTGCTGGAAGAGCACAGCTTTTGCCTGAAATGTCGATTTCGAAGCTCCTTGGATGCTGCCTGAACTGCTGTGCTCTTCCAGCACCACTAATCCAGAATCTGGTTTCCAGCATCTGCAGTCTTTGTTTTTACCCAGTATAACACAGTACAGACTCTTCAGTGCTCCGACCTTTTTATCCTACTCTAAGTTCATAGAACATAGAAAAGTACAGTACAGAACAGGCCCTTTGGCCCACGATGTTGTATCGAGGTTTAATCCTAATGTAAAATATAGTAACTTAATCTACGCATCCCTCAACTCACTGCTATCCATGTGCATTCCAGCAGTCGCTTAAGTGTCCCCAGTGACTCTGCTTCCAACACCACAGCTTATTATTGTATCCGTTGCTCCCGATGTGGTCTCCTCTACGCTGGGGAGACTGGGCGCCTCCTAGCAGAGCGCTTTAGGGAACATCTCCGAGACACCCGCACCAATCAACCAAACCGCCCCGTGGCCCAACATTTCAACTCCCCCTCCCACTCTGCCGAGGACTTGGAGGTCCTGGGCCTCCTTCACCGCCGCTCCCTCATCACCAGACGCCTGGAGGAAGAATGCCTCATTTTCCACCTCAGAACACTTCAACCCCAGGGCATCAATGTGGACTTCAACAGCTTCCTCATTTCCCCTTCCCCCCACTTCATCCTAGTTTCAAACTTCCAGCTCAGCACTGTCTCCTTGACTTGTCCGGACTTGTCCGACCTGCCTATCTCCTTTTCCACCTGTCCACTCCACCCTCTCCTCCTTGACCTATCACTTTCATCTCCTCCCCCACTCACCCATTGTACTCTATGCTACTCTTTCCCCACCCCCACCCTCCTCTAGCTTATCTCTCCACGCTTCAGGCTCACTGTCTTTATTCCTGATGAAGGGCTTTTGCCCGAAACGTCGATTTCGCTGCTCGTTGATTGCTGCCTGAACTGCTGTGCTCTTCCAGCACCACTAATCCAGTATTTGCTTTCAGCATCTGCAGTCATTGTTTTTACCTCAGCATCCTGATAACCCTTCTTTGCACCCTCTCTAAAGCCTCTAAATCTTTCCTATAGTAGGGCGACCAGAACTGGACACAATATTCCAAGTGTGGTCTCACCAAGGACTTGTAGAGCTGCTACAAAACCTCGCGGCTCTTAAACCCGATCCCCCGTTAATGAAAGCCAGAACACAATCTCCTTTTTTAACAACCCTATCCAGTTGGGTGGCAACTTTGAGGGATCTATGTACTTGCACACCCAGTTCCCTCTGTTCCTCCACACTGCCAAGAATCCTGTCTTTAATCCTATATTCAGCATTCGAGTTCAATCTTCCAAAATGCACTTCGCATTTATCCAGGTTGAACTCCATCTGCCATTTCTCAGTCTAGCTCTGCATCCTGTCTTCATAAGACATGCCCTCCAGTCCAGGCAGCACCCTGGTAAATCTCATCTACACCCTCTCTAAAGCTTCCACATCCTTCCTATAATGAGGCAAGCAGAACTGAACACAAGATTCCAAGTGTGGTCTAACTAGAACTTTATAGAGCTGCAGCATAACTTCGCAGCTGTTAAACTCAAGCCCCCTGCTAATGAATGTCAACGGTGGAAACTTTGAGAGATCTATGGACATGGACCCCAAGATCCCGCTGTTCCTCCACACTGCCAAAGAAAACTGCCTTTAATCCTGTATTCTGCATTCAAATTTGATCTTCCAAAGTGAATCACTTCACACTTTTCCAGGTTGAATTCCAACTGCCACTTATCAGCCCAGCTCTGCATCCTGTCAATGTCCCATTGCAATCTACAATGGCCCTCTACACTATCCACCACTCCATCAACCTTCATTCATTGACAAGTTTACTAACCCACCCTTCCACTTCCTCATCCAAGTCATTTTATAAATGGCTGAAAACCTTCCATCTACCACCACCCTCTGTCTTCTATGAGCAAGCCAATTCTGTATCCAGACAGCCAGATTTCCCGCATACTCTGTCTCGTTACTTTTGGAATGTGTCTACCATAGGGAACCTTATCAAATGCCTTGCTAAAATCCAGGTACACCACATCCACTGCTCTACCTTTATCAATGTGTTTGCCACATCCTCAAAGAATTCTTTTTTTAAAAACCCCATCTTTTATCATCTGAGTTACTCTTCCCCCAGCACCTTTTGTGCTTTGCTTGTCTCCTCTGGTTTTAAGTACCCTGGAATAGTTAGTTCCCAACCCTGGTCAGTTTGTGACCATATCTTCAATAAGGGCTCCGAGAACAATTTGCTAATTACTATTAACTGATTGAATTTGTCGCATAGGTTTTGTACCATCTGCGTGTTATATAAATCTGAACATCCTTATCCACCAAAGCTCTATTTAACATGGTCATCAAAACTTCCAATTAGCCAATGGAGGTTTGCCACTCACTCCACTCCTACTTTCTAGTTCAGAAATGTATTTTGGACGGTTATATTACAAAGTAATATAAGCTTGGTACGATCAGAACCGGAATAAAGTTGTACTTCCAGCAATTTAGAAATGTCTTAAAATTTATGTTCCTAGTTTGATTTTTCTGGCTTACTTTCTGAACACCTTCCAGCGTGAGTTGATAATTGGCACATAACATTTGTGCCAGACAATAACTATCTCTAGCAAAGAGAATCTAACTACCTGGAAATTAAATGGCATTACCATCATTGAGTGCCATTTTTGACAGTTGGGAGGTTTTCATTGACCAGAAACTGAACTTGACTAGCCATATAAATGTGGCTACAAATGCTGGTCAGAGGTTGGGAGCTCTGCGACAAGTAACCAAACTCCTGACCTATCAAAGCCAGTTCACTATCTTCAAGGTACAAGTCAGGAGTGTGATGAAATATTCCCCACTTATCTGGATGAGTGCAGCTCCAAGGACACTCAAGAAACGTAACTCTATCCAGGACAAAGCCGTCCCCTTACGTGACACCACAGCCACCTTTTCCCTTCATCACTGACACACAGTGGCAGCAGTGTATGCCATCAATAAGATGCACTGCAATAACTCACCAAACTTCCTTCAACAGCATCTTGCAAAACCATGACCTCTATTACTATCTGGAAGGAAAGCAACAGCAAATACATAGGAACACCACTACTTACAAATTCCCCTCCAGGCCACTAATCATCCTACCTTGGAAATATATTACTGTTCCTTCAGTGTTGTGTGTCAAAATCCCAGAATTCCATCTCTGACAGCATTGTGAGTCTGCCTACAATATATAAACAGCAGCAGTTTCAAGAAGGCAGCTCACCACTACATTCTCAAAGGTAATAACTGCTGGTCTAGTCAATGATGCTCATATCCCATGAGCAAACCTTTTTTAAAAGGAACCACCTCTTCATTAAATGCTTGGTTTCTTCTCTTAATATCTTCTTCTCTGACTTAGTGTCTGATAAAAGTCCTGAAGCAATTTGACATATTTTCTGTCTCAAATGTTTCATTAATACACATTGTTCTTGTTGTGTTAAAAAGCTCTAGTAATGAATGCACTGTGACTTTTTATTCAAGTTATCCATGTTCCAGCAGTATCTTGTTAGCTTGAAGTTCGTTTTTTTTTATAAGAAGGCAAGGAAGATTGTGTGGAACTGGCCTTGGACAATAATACTGAATAGGTCCAGTAAATTGACAGCCCATTTTACATTCCCACTCAATTCTCCTTTCTCCAGACTTCAGTGCAAAAGGGCATCACTGGTGCAGAACAGCTGTCCATGAGCTACCCTGTTTTGTTTTCTGTTCATGTGGTAGTGTTATGTTTAAAATCTTCATCATGATTCACCTCCTTAAACCACTCACTATGTAAATTTTCTCCAGACTTTCCTATTGAAGTTAATCACAAATACCTTATGTTGCTGCATCCTAGTTTTAACAGCACCACAAATGTTATCATTTTTCTTTTCCTTTATTTATTTTTATATTTATTCCCACTGCCATTTTGTCCCATTCTTCCTGAAACTACTTGCTTAGACTGCACTCTGCATTCTTGCATTTGTAATCATTAAATATTGCAGTGATTAGAAGCAGCTATTTTTCGTCCATGGTTGCATTTTTTGAAAATAATGCTTTTTCTTTGCAGTTGTTTGTAATTTCCTTTGACATTTACCTTTTATAAAATTGCTTTGTTCTGTCCTGATAGTCATTTGCCAGATTGTCTTTTGAGCGTCACTTGATGATTCATAACCACTTTTTCTGTGCACAGAATGTTGCAAATGGAGCCATGGGTTCAAATCTTCTTTAGCCAGTCGAGGGGTGGTAGTTAATTCCACGTACTTCACATTTGACTTTAGTTCAGTTTGTTCCTAACGTTTGCAAAATCACATTGCGTCTTTTCATTTTAAGATGGTCAGAACTGATAATACATAGAGTCAAAGACTTGTGCAGCACAGAAACAGACCCTTTGATCCAATTTGTCGATGTGACCAGATATCCTAAATTAATCTAGGCACATTTGCCAGCATTTGGCCCAGATCCCTCTTTACCTTTCCTATTCATATACCCATTCAGATGCCTTTTAAGTGTCGTTATAGTACCAGCTTCCACCAATTCATCCTTCAGCTTCCATCACTCCTGGTAAAATTGTGCCAGCCTATTCAGCCTCCTATAGTTCAAACCATCCAACCCCGACAATATCTTTGCAAATCTTTTCTGCGTCCTTTCAAGTTTAACAGCACCTTTCCTATAGCAGGGAGACCAGAATTAAATGCAGTTTTCCAAAAGTAGTCTAAGCAATATCCTGTACAGCCTCAACATGATATCCTAACTCCTGTAGTCAATGCACTGACCAATCAAGGCATGAGTACAAAACACCATTCACTATCCTGTCCATCTGTGAGTCCATCTTCAAGGAACTATGAACCCGCTGCCCAACGCCTCTGCTCAGTAACTGCACCCCAGAGCCACACCATTAAGTGTAGAAGTCCTGCCCTGATTTGCCTTACCAAAATGCAACACCTCATACTTACCTAAAGTAAACTCCATCTGCTACTCCTCAGCCCATCTGATCAAAGCCCCATTGCACTCTGAGGTAACCTTCTTCACTGTCCACCACACCACCAATTTTGGTGTCATCTGCAAACTTATTAACCATTCCTCCTATATTAACATCGAAATCATTTATATAAATGATAAAAAGTAGTGGATGTCGCACCAATCCTTGCGGCAGACTGCTGGTCACAGGCCTCCAGTCGGAAAAGCAACCCTCCACCACCACTCTCTGTTTCCTATCTTCAAGCCAATTTTGTATCCAAATGGCTAGCTCTCACTGGACTCTCTGTAATCTAGCCTTACTTATCAGCCTATCATTCGAAACCTTGTTGAACACCTTGCTGAAGCCCATATAGACAATGTCCACATTCATGTCTTTTTAGAGCATCTAGTTGTTTGACTATTGAATTCTTTCCCACCATTTGGTCATCCAGAAGTTGAGAGTGAATTTAGAATTTCTTTTACAGTTTCCTTGGGCTGTATATGCTGCTAATTGCAAATACTTCCAACGTTCAGGTTGTGGGAGTGGAATGACCAAATGAGTCACTTGACATCTGGAGTTCACTTCCATTATCAAAGAATTGGTTGATGTAACACTGGTGGGTAGAAATCTCTGGGGGAGTGCAGAAGCGTCTTCAATGAACAAAGGAAAGATATAAACTTTTATACATTTGTTTTCAGCCTGCCTTTGACTATTTCAAACCAATCGTATTATTATTTGAATACATACACATCTAGTCAGGATATTCATGTAACTGCATGATCGATGACAGATAACTCCAGGTCTTCTCATGATCTCGTGGGTGTTTACTTAACATTCTTATACCCTATCCTTGGGCTTTCACAATGTATCTTATTCAACCACATTCCAATACTGCTGAAGTATGCATCCGACATGACTGCATGGGTTTCGAGTGGGTGCCCTGGTTTCTTCCCACAGTCCAAAGATATGCCAATTAGGTGGATTGGCTATGCTAAATTGGCCCTTAGTGTCCAGAGTTACATAAGCTAGGTGGATGGCCATCTAAATGCGGGGTTATGGGGATTGGATTTCGTGGTGTTGGTTTGGGCGTGATGATCTTCAGAGGGTTGGTGCAGGCTCAATAGACCAAATGGCCTTGATCTGTACTGTAGTGATTCTATGATTCTATGAATTCAGTTAAATCCCTTAATGTTAGTTTGATTGTAATTAGAACTTCGGTATACCTATATAGGTGTGTATAATATGTAGTGACAATTACCTAAATAGTCTTAATTATTGTGGGATCAGGATTTTTCTTACAATCTTTACTGAATAATAAACTTTAATGCAGTGGGAAAAAGGGCATTTATCAAGGTTTTTCAAGAGTTTTCCTTATCAAGACAGCCTCTATGTCTAAAGCTGACTATAGGAATCCAATGAAACGCCTTGATGTCAAATACATTAAACTACTATTATATATACATATGTAATTGCAATCACTTAAGTGATCTTAACTGATGTGTGTCAAGGTTTCCCCCTTCTATTCCACATTATCAATTAGATTAGATTCCCAGCAGTTTAGATTCAGGGCCTTTGGCCCAACAAATCCACACCGACACTCCGAAGAGTAACCCACCCAGACCCATTTCCCTCTAAAGCACCTAACGCTATAAGTCATTTAGCATGGCCAATTCACCTGATATGCGTATTATTGGACTGTGGGAGGAAGCCCATGCAGATACGGGGAGAATGTGCAGACTCCAGCCAGACAGTCCCCCAAGGCTGGAATCAAACCCAGGTCCCTGGCACTGTGAGGCAGCAGTGCTAACCACTGTGTCACCTCTATTACACAGGAAAAGACCATTCTGCTTTTCAGGTCTATTTGAAGAGTAAGGCACCTTTTGATGCTATCCTGTTCCTTCCGCACAGTCCTGTAATTTTTTCTCCTGCAGGGTTTTATCCGACTGCTTTGTGAAAGTTGATATTGAATTTGTACTGTCCACCTTACCAAGCACTACGTGCCAATTCAGAAGTACTTGTCATCTCAAAATATTAAATAGCATGCAAGGAAGCATTCTATCCATGCTTATCAAAACTTGGCTCAATGCAAGTGATGGCTACATTTTTCCTCTGTTTTTATAAGACCTTATTGTGTCATTTTTGCAAGACATTTTATTATCTTCTCTGGTTGCTACAAGTATGAAGGCCATAATTCTAACTGTGTAAATTACCATTTCAGTTAACAGTCTTCATCAGCCATTTTTATGCCAACTGAAAACCACAGCAGCCATAATGATTATAAAGGATGGGAAAGGATAAGAGTGTCAATAATGAAGAAAATGTTTATGCTTGGGGAGAAATGTAAAGTGGCTTTTATAATCTTTCAGAATGACTGTAGCTTCCTTATTTAAATTTGTTCCTCAGTTCTTATTTTGTTTTGCTTTTAACAATCTGTAAGTACTTTGAGTGTAATCTGATGTTTGACAAATGTGGGTCTGATTGAGGTATGTCCTTGCATTCAGTCAGTGGCATTGGTGGCCTTGTTAAATGATAATATTTGTCCAGAAGTTGACTTGTACTGCTCTGCATTTGCACATGCAGCACAACAGACCAGAGGTCAAACTTCAGCCTCATTGAATTATACAATAATACAACACAGGAAAAGGCCATTCAGCTTTTCAGGTATGCACTGGCTATTTGAAGAGTAAGCCACTTACTAATGCTACCCTGTTCCTTCCGCACACCACTGCAATTTTTTCTCCTGCAGGTATTTATCCGACTGCTTTGTGAAAATTAATATTGAATCTGTACTGTCCACCTTACCAAGCAGTGCATTCTAATTCTGAAGTACTTGCCATCTCAAAAAGCTCTTCCTTGTGGCTCCCTTGAGAATTTTTGTAAACCTCTGGTTACAGAACCTTTATCGTTGCATATTGTTCCTCGTCATTTACTCTCCCGAAACCCTTATTGATTTTGAACATTCCCAAACACAGTTTTCATTTAGTCTTCTCCCCAACTCCATCCACCACCCTCCTCCCCCCCAACACACACACACAACAAGTTCTCCAACCTAATCAGCTAACTCTAACTTAAATGAATTGGATGAGATTAACAGACTGTTGCATGCGTAATCCTTCACTCTGCCAATATATAGAGTGATCGCTAAGTGGAGTAGATTTTGATTTCAAGAGTTGAGTATCTTGTTTTTCAGAAAAAGCAGCAAAAATGTGGCCACTGCTTACATGGAGATCTGTTTATGATCTGAATTACTGGATGCATTTGGTATAGGTTAGGTCAATTTAAGATAATCGCCTGTGAGAGAAAACCACATGATTGGACAGATTCCCATTATTGGATGCCATCAACTTAAAGCATTGGATGGTGTATAGCAAACTAGTGTTGCCCTTAATGCTGTCCTACCATAATGGGTGGGTTAGTTATAATTATTTCCAACTGACCACCATGCAATTACACAATAACAATATTTAATGTCAGTTGTGATTCAGTTATGGTCTCCCCCGCCCCCCTCTGAATCAGGAAGATATCAGTTCAATTCCAACTCCAATTCTATCTAGAACCATGCTCCAATGTAACACTGAGGGAGTGCTATCCTGTCAGAAGTGTAATCCTTTGGACAACACAGTAAGCAGAGGCTATGTCAGCTTTCTCAAGAGAACGTAAAGGATCCCAGGGGCACTGTTGTGAAGAGGAGCAGGGGAGTTATCTATAGTACCAGGACAATATTTATCAGTATTATACAAGTACAACAGATTAACTGAGTATGGAAATTGTTTGCCACATCTGTAAGACCACAAGGCCATAAGACATAGGAGCAAAAATTAGGCCATTCAGCCCATTGCATCTGCTCTGCCATTCAATCATGGCTAGTATGTTTTTCCCTAACCCCATTCTCCCACTTTCTCCCCATAACCTTGATCTTCTTGATACTCAAGAACCTATCTATCTCAGTCTTAAATATATTCAGTGACCTGGCCTCCACAGCCTTCTGGAGATTCACCACTCTCTGGCTGAAGATGTGTCTCCTTATCTGCATTCTAAAGGGTCTTCCCTTTAATCTAAGGCTGTGTCCTCAGATCCTAATTTCTCCTTCCAATGGAAACATCTCCCCAACATTTACTGTCTCCAGGTATTCAGTGTTCTGTATGTTTTAATTAGATCCTCCCTCATCCTTCTAAACTCCATCGAGTATAAACCCAAACTCCTCAAAATGTTCCTCATATGTTCTGGTTCTGTTTGCCGAGCTGGGAATTTGTCTTGCAAACGTTTCATCCCCTGTCTAGGTGACATCCTCAGTGCTTGGGAGCCTCCTGTGAAGCGCTTCTGTGCTGTTTTCTCCAGTATTTATAGTGGCCTGTCTCTGCCGCTTCCGGTTGTCAGTTCGAGCTGTCCACTGTAGTGGCCGGTATATTGGGTCCAGGTCGATGTGTTTGTTGATAGAATCTGTGGATGAGTGCCATACTGTGGAGATGGCACTCATCCACAGACTCTATCAACAAACACATCGACCTGGACCCAATATACCGGCTACTACACTGGAGCGCTCAAACTGACAACCGGAAGCGGCAGAGACAGGCCACTATAAATACCGGAGAAAACAGCACAGAAGCGCTTCACAGGAGGCTCCCAAGCACTGAGGATGTCACCTAGACAGGGGACGAAACGTTTGCAAGACAAATTCCCAGCTCGGCGAACAGAACCACAACAACGAGTACCCGAGCTACAACTCTTCTACCAAACTTTGAATGTTCCTCATATGTATTGCTTTTCATTTCTGGGACCATTCTTATGAACCTCCTCTGAACACGCTCCAGAGCCAGTACATCTTTCCTGAGATATGGGGCCCAAATTTGCACACAATACTTCAAATGTGGTCTGACCAGAACCTTATAGAGCCTCAGAAGTGCATCCCTGCTTTTATATTCAAGCCCTCAAAATAAATGCCATCATTGCATTTGCCTTCCTAACTACTGACTCATCCTGAAGGTTTACCTTGAGAGAATCCTGGACTAGAACTCCCAAGTCTCTTTGCACTTCAGACTTCTGAATTTCATACTCATTTATGAAATAGTCAATGCCTCTATTCTTCTTACCAAAATGCCATGACCTCACACATTGTACTCCACCTGCCACTTCTTTGCCCATTCCCCTAACGTGTCCAAATCCTTCTGTAGCCTCTCTGCTCTTCAATGCTACCTGTCCCTCTGCCTATCTTTGTATCATCTACAAACTTAGCTAGAATACCCTCAGTTCCTTCATCTAGGTCGTACATGCATAAAATGAAAATTTGTGGTCCCAACACTGAGCATTGCAGAACACCATTTGTCACCGGCTGCCATCCTGAGTAGGACTCTTTTATCCCCACTCTTTGCTTTTTGCCAGACAGCCAATGATCCATTCATGCTAGCACCTTGCTTCTGTCACCATGGGCCCTTATCTTACACAGCAGCCTCCTGTACCTCATCAATGGCCTTCCTGACGTCCAGTTGATAACATTCTTTGGCTCCCCTTCGTCTAACCTGCTCACTACCTCCTGAAAGAATTCTAGTAGATTTGTTAGGCATGACCTTCCTTTGATGAAACCATGTTGACTTTGCCCTATTTTACCAAACACTTCCAAGTATTCAGAAATCTCATCCTTCGTAATGGATTCCAGAATCTTACCCACAAACAAGATTAGGCTAATCGATCTGTAATTTTCCGTCTTTTGCCTTACTCCCTTTTTAAACAGGGGTGTCATGTTAGTGATTTTCCAGTCCTCTGGGACTGTCCCTGATTCTAGCGATTCCTGAACGATCACCACTAACACTTCCACTATCTCTTCAGCTATCTCCTTGAGAACTCTGTTGTGTAGTCCATCTGGTCCAAGTGACTTATCCACCTTCAGGCCATTCCATTTTTCTAGACCTTCTCCTTGGTGATGGCCATCATACTCAGCTCTGCCCCCATGTTCTGTTGAATTTTTGGGATATTACTCATGTCTTCCACCATGAAGACTGACGCAAAGTAATTATTCAGTTCCTCAGCCATTTCCTTGTTCCCCACTACAATGTCTCCAGCATAATTTTCCAACAAACCAAAGTCCACTTTTGCCCTTTATATATCTAAAGAAATTCTGAATATGCAAACATGGTGATGCCTCTGAAATGGGTCATTTACTGTAAAGGGCTTCGAGCCATCATGAAAGACATGATATAATATAAACTTTTAAGTTTATAATTTTTGTGCAAATAATCTGTGAAAATTGGAAGTTCTTTTTGTCTGAGGTGAACCAAAGGCCTTCTAACTATCCTCCATTATTCAAACCCTCTCTCTCGCAATACAATATGTTAACACTTTGCTTTAACAAAAGGTTTACTGCTCCTGGAAGCATCTTCTAAATGATCATTCAACAGAAAACTAGCCTGATTCATCAAGAAAAATTTACATTTATATATTGACATTAATGTAATGAAATACTCCAAGGTTCTTCACAGGAGCATTTTCAACAAAAAAAAATCAACCCCAAAGGAGATATTGAACAGGTCATCTGTGGTCAAAGATGTAAGTTTTCAAGGATTCTTAAAGGAGAAGGGAGAGATAGAAAAGTTTGCAGTGGGGTTTCCAGAGCTTAAGGCCTAGGCTAGTGCTTGAGGACCTGCACTTTAAATCATCCTAACATAGCAACAGTGAAGGGTGTTGGCATGACCCTATTGGATGCCTTGAACCCAGCTCATGACTCTATTGGCCAAAGACCACAGAGCATTCAGAAAGGTGTGAGGCAAAGGGAATAAAGACACACCTGGCGATCACCCTCGCCCAGTGAAGGGCTGTGCAGCAACCCAGAAAGGTCTACGTGAAGATGACCCAGCTCAAACATGGCAGGGATCGATGCAGGCAGTACCTTTTCTTAGATGGTTGGAGAGTAAATATTGGGAGAATTTAGGGAATATTTTGTTAAAACAGTCATGTTGAGCCGCAAACAAGATTGTGTCTCTTTGTCCGCCTCACCAACAAGAGTGAGTGAATTTTTAATACACAAACTGGTCAAAATGTCCAAAACATGGAAGACAATATGATGGGTGAGGGTACAACAGAAGGTGCTGAATGAGATTACAGAGATAGGAAAGACAGGA
Source organism: Chiloscyllium punctatum (assembly GCF_047496795.1). Lineage (NCBI taxonomy): Eukaryota > Metazoa > Chordata > Chondrichthyes > Orectolobiformes > Hemiscylliidae > Chiloscyllium > Chiloscyllium punctatum. The sequence goes on from NC_092741.1 coordinate 113,354,019, forward strand.
GGGTTTGGGGAAATCCAAACACGAGGGTGGGAATTTTGATTCAGAACCCAGTTTTGCCGAGTACAGTTTACAATGAGCTGCCTAGATACCAGCAGCTACCTTACAAAGCTGAAGAAAAGGTCGAGGTATTTGAATCCCTAAAGAATGAACATTTGCTGGAAGTGTTTTAATGAGTATGAGACCGTCAAACCTGATGCTCTGTCTGCCTCCTGATGCGTATTCTAAGCGGAGCTGACACCACAAGCTGACCCCCTTCAAGGAACATTTACCTTCAAATTTTTTTTTATATGCTAACTCATCTATATAGACCCTTTGCAGATCACTTTTGTTTGTTCATTTTATCTGGATCGTGGAATAATTTAAGAAGAAAAAGAAGCTGTAATAGGGAGAATGCAAACTGTGAAGACAGACGAACGAAACTGACTTTGTGCGTTTGTCTTTACCCTATGATTTACTTTCTACTTCCCCATGACCTTCCTGTCATTATATTTTGTTCTGTCTGCAGCTAGAGATGGAACCAGCGATAGCTTACATTATTTTCTCAATGTTAACCTCATTTGCTGTAGTCCAATGTGACTTGTTTGTGTTAAGATTAGAAATGTGATGCATTTCTTTCACAAGTGAATATGTATTTTGTGCAATATTTGCATGTCACTTGCAGCCGTTCCAATTCTTTGGTGTTGTTTTCTCAGCCAGCCTCATAACAGGGTGCCTGCCATGGTCCCAAATGATTGCTGTCATGCAAACCTCCACTCCCATCACGTTAATTATACGGAATCGGTCCTCTCAGAACTGTCCAGCGAGGGGAGATGGAATTGTTCACCGCTACAGGATCTAGTGACACTCAAGCTGCTAACGCCAGCTCCATAGTGCATCAGGCTCTGCAAACTTGGCACTAGCCCTTATCCTGTGCTCCCACACCATTAGATCACGGCATAAGGCTCTCTGAAAACCAAATCCAGATCATTTCCACTGGGATTATTCTCCGTGGGTTCTGTTCAGCCTGTAGTGCTCAACAGTGCGTATCTCTATCATGGTCTCTTGCACGTCTCTCTAAGTCAGTCTCCTGATTGTTATCCTCAAAGGATTGAATCTCAATCCTTCCTTTCCTCTGCAGCCAGGTCATCACCCCTTTCTCAGCTCAAGTTATAAAGGGCATAGTCTGAGACAATGATGTGACACATCCTGTCTGAAAGGCCACATTGGAGCAATCCAGACATTGAAACCTTATGTTAATGAGACCTATAGGCTCTTCCACTATGGAGGTAAAAACAATGACTGCAGATGCTGGAAAGCAAATACTGGATTAGTGGTGCTGGAAGAGCACAGCAGTTCAGGCAGCATCCAACGAGCAGCGAAATCGACGTTTCGGGCAAAAGCCCTTCCTCAGGAATAAAGGCAGTGAGCCTGAAGCGTGGAGAGATAAGCTAGAGGAGGGTGGGGGTGGGGAGAGAGTAGCATAGAGTACAATGGGTGAGTGGGGGAGGAGATGAAGGTGATAGGTCAAGGAGGAGAGGGTGGAGTGGATAGGTGGAAAAGGAGATAGGCAGGTCGGACAAGTCTGGACAAGTCAAGGAGACAGTGCTGAGCTGGAAGTTGAAACTAGGATGAGGTGGGGGAAGGGGAATGGACCCTTCTGAAAACATGGGCAGTGTTCTATTTCCAATCTGCGTCAATCTGAGGGTCGCTAAAAAGCTGTCATCAGCCATGTTTAGATGGGTTAACCCTTGTCTCCCAACAGTCAATCCAGGATTGGTCAAGGAACTCAGGAGGAGGCAGGAACTTGTAAATTCTCCAGTATGTACCCATCTGGGCAGCTCCCAGGATCTCTGATGTGCATGTCCAGAACCTGGATATTGATGGAATAGAAGACTTTTCTGTTGATGAACTCTGCAGGTTGGTCATAAAGTGATCTCAAAGCATTGGGATGCAGCCTATAGTACCCTGTACCTTGGAGAAAGCTGCTGATGTTGGAGATTCCCATTTCTTGAGCTGACTCTCCTCATCAAAGGGAAAGGGTAGAAATGGATAAAACCTGAATTGCCACATATTTGCTCCTTGGTTTGAGCCACTGGCATAAAGATTCAATTTGGCAATGACCTTTACGAACATTGGGATTGTATGGCCATCCGTTCCTTCCATGTGCCAGACCTGCTATAATAGCCCAATAAGGACATCCTTACTCTGCATCTGCAGTGTTTTTCTGAACGCTTTAGATCATAAAGACGGTATGTTTGGGATCTGGTCAATCTCTCCTCAGCCTCTTGAGGGATCTTCAGTGACTGGTTCTCCCTCTCGAGGTTAAAGCAGATGCTGAAGCTTCGCTTGTAAGTTGTGAAATCTCTTCCCTTTGAAGCTTCTCATGCCCTCCCTGCTCAATGAAATGTCTCCCTGTATCTCAAATAGCCCCATCACAAGTCCCTCACTTACCCAACCTAATCAACCACAACCCCAGAATCTGAGCATCCCAGCTCCCCTGCTGAGTCCCATACATTAATACCTGATTGCCCCAGACTGACTTAAGAGCACAACTGTATTGGGACATGGCCCAGTTACTGGATGGGTGTTTCTACAGCTCCCCAGCTGATGTACCTGTGATCCCAGACTGGTCTCCTGACTGACTGTAATGGCACCCTATACTGATGATCAAACTCTTCAGTCCTTGACTTTGACTTTGACACATGACCATTATCTTATAGAACATGCAGTGTGTTTTTCACATAAAGTGTTGGTGCATGCTTTAGGTGTAAGCTTGTCATAGCACACTGCCATACAACAACATATTCATCCCTTGTCTGTTCTGTGCTCCTAACCGTGACGTGCTGCCTGCCTAACCTCTGGCACTAGTTGGGAGAAATTTCGGACTAGGCAGCATCCTTGAAAACTAAAAGCTAGACCATCAAAGGTTCTAGACATTTTGTGTTCTCTTCTGTAAACAGCAGTTGATGTCAAGTCATTTGTTAACCTTAAAAATAATGTTCCAAGATCTTTGTTAATATACCAGAAATATTCTGGGAGACCTGGTAAAGAAGGGTAAAATATGTGGTTAGGTGACATTCCTGTTGTATCTCAATGATTAGTTTGACAGACCTGAGGGACCAAATGGTCCTCCTCTGTTACTGATACCTGCAGCATCTTGCTATACTTCAATTGGCAGTTGTGATTCCTATATTCCAAAAGCAGTCTACCCTCCAAAAGTACTTGGATTATTTGAAAGTGATTTGGGATGCTCTGTGATCAGGGAAAGCTGATATATTATGAGACACAACATGTTTTTTTCACAACATGTTTTCTTGGTTTAAAAAAAACATATTGGAAGTAATAATGCCAAAGGAGCATATGATCTCCTGTCCTAATGAATATCTTACGAGGCAGCCTGTGATTAATGAAGGTAAAAACATGGTAATATATGAGAGGCAAAGCATGTCATTAATATGCACCTCATTGTCATATGACCACCCTTGTTGTGGGGCAAGGCACCGGGAAATGGGGAAGAACAGAGACATAATCTCAAATACATCTATACCCTAACTCAACCAAAAATAGGCAGTTAGGGTAAGTCTGTGATTTTTTAAAAATACTTTTAAAGGATAAGGGTGTCACAGCCAGCATTTCTTACACATCCCTAATTGCACTTGAGGGTGATTGTGAGTCATCTTGATGAGGTGCTAAGGTCTCTGTGGCAAGGTTATGTCTACAATACTGTTAAGGAGAGAGTTTGAGGAGTTTAACCCAGTGACACTGAAGGAACCATGATATATTTTCACGTCAGGATGGTGACTGGCTTGGAGGCGATCCTGCAGCTGGTGGTGTTCAAATTTATCTGCTGTCCTTTGCTTTCCAGATGGGAGTAGCCACAGTCTTGGAATACAGCTTGAAGAGTTGGTGGATAGAAGATCATTTAGTTTACAAATTCATGTGCTAGATAATGATCCTAATTTTGCAAAGTGCTACTCTTTAAAAGCATCCACCATTAGCTAGACTTGTTTTTCCATATCATTTCTGACAAATTGCTTAAAAAGTGTCAGCTGAGAATGCTGCAGCCAGAGAAACCAAGCATCTGAAATATGAGTGGACATGACAAAACCTGTCCATCTCCTGAATCAACCAGCTTGATGGATTGTGAAATAACTAGTACTAGCACTGAGTTGAAAGTTGGTCAATTCAATGTCAAACTAAGTACAGAAAGACTGCATTAAAGGTAAAAGCATTTTTAATTTTTAACTTCGATGGAAAGAGATTCTATACGTGTAGCAATTACTTTTCAGTGCCAGAGGAGTTGATTGAAACTCATCAACACTTACAATGCCATTAAAAGTGTACTTATGTAATTACCAGCCCAAAATAGCTTTAACAATTTTAGTTAGTATCTACTGCACAAATTTAGAGATTTCATGACATTCAACGCATTTCAGTGTTGAGACTATACTATGCTTCAATCGAGGAGAGATGTTGATATATACTATAGGAGGATTAAACAATTTTTTTATTTAAAGCAGTAAACACCAGCTATAAACAAGCCAAGCCTTCACCTTTGCCATGAGGCTGCAAAAGGGAACAATCTCTTAAAGGCCATATGATCTTACATCACTTTCCATTGATGGTCTAGGCGATTGTATTTACAATATCACATTAATCCTTTACACTGCATCTCTCCTCATGTCTTTAACTTGACCTGTTACATTTTCTATTTGCAACTCTTTATTGGAAAGGGTCCAACATTTGTATGATTATAGATGGGACACCCCCAAATTGCCATACTCTGTAAAGGTGAGGTGATGCTGTAATGGTGTAATGGTAATGTCACTAGACTGGTAATTCAGAGCTTATGGTGGGGGGGGGGGGGGTAGGGGGTAGGTGGGGGGTGGTGGTGGTGGGGGGAGGGGAGGGGTGGGGGGGTGGTTCTGGGTTCAAATCCTATTATGCAGTATGGTGAAATTTAAATTCAGTGAAAATCTGGAATTCAAAACTAGCTTCATAGCAATCATTGCTCAGAGTACTTGCGTATTTGAAAGTCTTTCCTTCTGTAGTTAGGTTAGGAAAGTAGTCACTTTAAAGAAACACTTCATGGAAATTACTGAAGTAGTCACATAAATTGAACAGGCTGATCTTCCATGACAAAATCTGCTCCCAAAGAATTCCGGTGAAAGTAAAGATTGTCATGGACAATGAAACTCATCCGTTGTGTCATAATTGCCATCGGCCGCAATCAGGGAGAAGGCTTCAATCCCACAGAAACAGGACAATTGGTTCCTGAATTCATTTGTGGCCTTCTCTGAGCACGAGCTGATGTATGGACAAGGATATGTACTCAGGGTAGGCTTACCGACTGATCATTCCAATCACACTGGAATAATTCTCATAACAATTTTAACTAAAAAGAGATTTCAGTGATAGTAACTTTTTGCACATTGTAATTTAATTCAATGAAAGTTTTTTTTTCACAAATGGGCCATGCACCTGCAGTGAATTTCCGTATGAACTTTATGGTATGGGCAATCTGGTTAAGGTATAATGAAGTCAAACCCAGTGAGTATTCCCAACTCTCGCTGAGGAGGTTGTGAATTCAAGCTTCCCATACCTCCTGTCTGTTGGGAAGAATCAGAATCTCCTTTGCAAGCTATCAAAGAGATTGGAGATGGAGAAAAGGGCAATTTTACTGACAGCCAGAAGTCCATCTATTCAGGCAAAGCTTGCTTGTTGGTGCGGCAAAGATGGACATGTTGTGTGACCAATGATTGGAGTGTGGGTCCGGGCATTTAGAAGTGAAGTCATGTGGTACCAGCTCCAAGATTGTGCCCCATGAGAATTGGGAACTCAAGCCACAACAAGAGTTGTGATGCCCACACTGTTATCAAATGGGGTTATCATTCACACTGTTGTGAATGGTGAATTCACTGATGTCTGTTCGAATGTTCCAGGACATAAGTATAGGGAGAGCAGCATATCTTTAAGGGAGTCTGCCTGATTTTTCTCTTCCCTACAAATTGACTCTCCTTGTCCAGTTTTTGTTATGTCTGTACACTGTGGGCAAGAAATTCAATATGGGGCAGGAAAATCATGCGTATGTTTCCTGGAATTCCTTATCAGCCTTCGCTAACAAAGCTGTCTCTGCTCGATGAGTCAGTGAGTGCCAGTGTTAGGCTCTCTGACATTGGACCTTCCATGAGATGTGCTGGAAGTGTGCCGCAGATGCAAAGATGGAATTTGCTGAGCTTCCTTCCTTGTTTACTAGCTGTGGGTTGTCCATATTTCACAACCTGTTCCACAACTAGAGCTACAAATCTTCTTCAAAGTCACAACTTTATGTACATTTCATCACATCATCAGTGAGCCTTGTTGAAGTGGTGGTGTTCTGTCCCACTTCCTATTTATGTGTCTTGGTCTGTTGTAGTGGGTGATATCACTTCCGGTTCTTTTTCTGAGAGGTTGGTGAATGGAATCCAAAACAATATGTTTGTTAATGGAGTCCCTGTTTGAATGTCAGGCCACCAGGAATTCCCATGCATGTTTTTGTTTAGCCTGTCCCAGGATAGATGTATTGTCCCTGTTGAACTGTTGTCCCTCTTCATCTGTGTGTATGGATACTAGTAACAGTTGGTCATGTCTTTTGGTGGCTAGTTGGTGCTCATGTATCCTGATGGTTAGTTTCCTGCCATCTATCCAATGTAATGTTTATTGCAGTCCTTGCAGTGTACTTTGCAAATGACGTTTGTTCTGCTGGTTGTTGGTACGGGTCCTTTAAATTGATCAGGAGTTGTTTCAGTGTGGTGGTAGGTTTGTGGGCTACCATGATGCCTAGGGGCTGCAGTAAATTAGATTAGATTCCCTACAGTGTGGAAACAGGCCCTTCAGCCCAACAAGTCCACACCGACCCTCCAAAGAGTAACCCACCCAGACCCATTTCCCTCTGACTAACGCACCTAACTTATGAGCAAGTTAGCATGGTCAATTCACCTGACTTGCACATCTTTGGACTGTGGGAGGAAACTGGAGCACTTGGAGAAAACCCATGCAGACATGGGGAGAATGTGCAAACTCCACACAGACAGTCGCCCGAGGCTGGAATCAACACGTGGGACCCTGGTGCTGTGAGGCAGCACTGCTAACCACTGAGCCACTATGTCTGGTCTGGTAGTAGTCTGGTAATCATCTCTGAGATGTCTTTAATGTATGGCAGGGTGGTGAGAGTCTCTGGGGGTGTTGTGTCTTCTTGCTGTGCAGGAATCAGCAGACTGTACTTATCGGGTAGCCGTTGTTCCTGAATTGTATTGTGGCCCATTTAAGTAATGTCCTGATGTGTGGGTGTTGAGATAATTGTGCCTGTAGTTGAGTATCTGGTCAGTGTGGGTCACTTTCCTGTAAACGCTGGCCAATCACCAGTGGGAGCGAAAATCCAGTGGAGAGCTACAGACCAACATCTCCAGGAAAGCCACACACACAGACCAGACACTCAAGTACAGGAGCAATCGTCCCAACACCCACAAGCGGAGCTGCATCAGGACATTATTTAAATGAGCCACAACACACTGCAGCACCCAGTAACCACAAGAAGCTGAAGAAAAACACCTGTACTACGTATTCAGGAACAACGGGTTCTCAATAAGCACAGTCTGCTGATTCCTGCACAACAGACCTAAAGAAGACAACACAACACCCCAGAGACTCTAGCCACCCTGCCATACATTAAAGACATCTCTGATATGATGACCAGACTACTCTGGCCCCTAGGCATCTGTGTAGCCCACAAAACTACCACCACACTGAAACAGCTCCTGATGAATTTAAAGGACCACAGAAAGGACAACCAGCAGCATGAACATCATATACAAAATACCCTGCAAGGACTGCAACAACATTACATCAGACAGACGGGCAGGAAACTAGTCACCAGGATACATGAGCACCAACTAGTCACCAAAAGACATGACCAACTATCATTAGTATCCATGCACACAGACAATGAGGGACATCAGTTCGACTGGAACAATACATCCATACTGGGACAGGCTAAACAAAGACACACACAGGAATTCCTAGAGGCCTGGCATTCAAATCGGAACTCCATTAACAAACATATCGATTTGGACCCCATTTACCAACCTCGCAGAAAAAGAACTGGAATTGATATCACCCACCACAACATGCCAAGACACAGAAAGAGAAAATGGGACAGAACCCCAGCGTTTCACCGGAGGCTCACTGATGAAGTTACCTAGCATGTTGATGAAAGGTCTGAGAATAAATCTACCAGCTCAGCAAGCAAACTTACAACCTACACAAAGTGCTGAGGACACAAGGTTTAAGCTATTAGCTTGGAGCTGAGGGCTGATGTTATCCTCTGCGTGATTTGTGAGTCAGTCAAAGTGGTTGCAGCTTACTCTTTGTAAGTATCCAGTTCTGCACCAAGAGATTGAATTGTGTTTTGCTGTGGTTCTGACCTAGTGGGACTTGTTAATCAGCTACAGTGGTGGGGTGGGGGGTGGAAACGAGAGTCTTCGAGGTGGTCAGCGGCTGAGATATCGTTGTCCCATGACTATGCTTTCCTTGACACTTAAAGTCAGTGAGATCAAGTTCCAAGCAAGACAGCCCATCTGTTATGCGGGTAACATTTGCAGCATCACCAGGCAGCTCACCTCTCTGATCAGGATGTGCTACACATAGTCTTTGCTGAGTAGATAATGTTACTACTTACACCACTCAGAATGAGCCTGTTGACTAATTCATGCATTCATGGTTTGCTGTGTCCAGTACAATAGTGCCTGTCGATTGAAACCAAACACAGGGAAAGCGCAAGGGCGTGAAGTAAGTACCATCATTTCAGCCCCTGCATTTTTTACCGAAAAGAAAATCGCAAACATACCGACAGCAACAACAAGTAGCATTTATGCAGCACCTTTCATACATTTATCTGGCCCAGTGTCCCTTCACAGGTGCATTATTGGTGTTGAGCCACCTAAAAAGAGGCTGGGTAAGATCATTGAAAGCCTACTGGTCAAAGAGGCAAGTATTGAGAAGAGACCTAGGCACCAAGACAGAATGGCCTCCATTGGGCAGACTGATTCAAATCTGTGTTGAGCAAAAGACCAGAGGTTTGGGCAGTGCGAGCACCATATGACATAGGAGTAGAATTAAACCGTTCAGTCCATTGAGTCTGCTGTGCTATTTGATCACAGCTGATATCTCAAGATATCTGGATTGCAGTCACAAAAAAAGTAAGGCTAATCACAAAAGATCAACCTGAGAAACCAAATTCAAGTGATTCATTTCCTAGAGTGCACATTAAACATCCTGGATTTAATGGTTGGAAACCACCATGGCTTGTTACCAGCATACTGCTCCAGGGTGCAGGGATAGAATCGATGACTCTCAATTTTATACAATACAGGTCATTCAGCCCATTGTAGCAGTGCTACTTCTTTGAAAGATCTACCACTTAGTACCATCCCCCACTTTCCTCACAGAACCTTGTAAATTTCTTCCAGTTCCATGAATACTCAAGTGCAATTTTCAAAGATAATTTCAAATGGCCTGCCCCCTTGTGGTCATTGTTGGAATACTTTTCTTCATTCCTGCACTTTTAAAAAAACATTACTCTTATTTTAACAATCCCTTTTATTTCTTAAATCCTACTCATACTCACTTGTGCTTAATATTTACTCCATGGAGAAAATGTCATTTTCATTGTAAACCAAAGGACTTGAAATATACACATTGCTACATACTCAAACAATAAATATTAGATCATTTGAGAACACAATGAAAACTGGTAGCTTTATTAAATGATAGTTTCTTTGAAAGTCCTGTAAAATGCGTGTTAATATTTAAATTATAAATCTGTATACATTTAACAGTCCTTGAAATGTAGTAGATGTAAGTACTTGTTTTTATCAGTTGTGACTTAGTAAACAAAACTAAGTATTGCCTTGTTTTCAGATTTTCTGAAAATGAATAAAATAGATTGTTGTTCCTATTTTGCAGCAGTTTCGCCCTCGTCAAGACAAGGGAAAGCTAACACTGGGAAGTAGAAAATTTACTTCCCGGTCTGAGCCCTGTGTGGGAGCCTTCAGATTCCACAGGAAGTATAAACACAGCTGCAAAGCAGGAAATGCAGTAACCAATCTGTGCGTAGAAAACTTCCCAAAAAAAGCAGTTGCTAAATGATCAGATTATTTGTCTTAATGATCGTGGTTGAGGGATTAAATATTGACCAGGACATTGAGGAGATTTGCCCTGTTTTTCATGATGACACATAGGATTTCTAACATGGGAATGTAACCAGACTTATGATTGTATTTGTATGTATATTATGAAAGGCACCATGCACAGGCAGAAAGCAAACCTGCCCCTGTTTTATGTTTCTTGGTCTTTGCCAGTATGCCTCGAAGAGACATGCTCACAATAACTCATGGATCATAGCATGTAACCAGAGGAAATAAAGAGCTAGCGAGGAGAAGCATCTTCAGTTAAGAAGCTGCCTGAGCAGGGAGCTGGGGCTATGAAAGCTTGCAGGTTCAAATAAACCTGTTGGACTATGACCGTATCATGTGATTTTTGATTCAGTTAAGAAGATGGTTCAAGAGGTTGGAGAGAAGGTGGCTGAGAGGGCATTTGATAAAGGGTTTCAAGAGCATGAGTGAGCTGGATAGATTAGTTAAAGAAAAGCTGTTCCTACTCCCAAAAGGAAAATATTGAGGGGGCATAGAGTTAGATCCAAAGAATGAAGGGCATATTATATGAGGAGTGGTTGGAGATTCTGGGTATGTACTCGATGGAGTTTAGAAGGATGGCAGGGACTCTCCTTGAATCTTACAGAACATTGAGAGGCTTAAATACAGTGGGTGTGGGGAAAATGGTTCCTCAAGTAGGAAAGACAATGAGCTGAGGGCGCAGCCTCCAAGTAAAGGGATGACCCTTTGGAACTGAGATGAGGAAGAATTTCTGCAGTCAGAAGGTGCTGAACCTGTGGAACTCATTGCCACAAAAGGCTGTGGCAGCCAAGTCGTTGAGTGTACTTAACACAGAGACGCAGGGGATCAAGGGTTATGGGCAAAAGGCAGGAGAATAGGATTGGTAAATGTATCAGTATTGTTATGGTGGAGCAGACTCAAAGAACAGTACAACACAGGAACAGGCCTTTTGGCCCACCAAGCCTGCAATTCACTGGGCCAAATAGCCTAGTTTTGCTCCTATATCTTATGGTCCAATAAATAGTTAGGCACTGACCAGAAATCTGGTAGAGGCAGGTTCAGTTGAGGCATCCAAGAAAGCATTGGATGATTATTTGGACAGAAATGGTTTGCAGGGATACAGGGGCAAGGTAGGAAATAGGCACTAGTTAACAGCTGGAGCAGACACATTGGGCCTGTGCATTGTTACAATTCTGTAACTCTGTGCTTCCTCTGGAATTGAAGTGCCTAACACTAGCCCAGGCACATGTTATTTACTTCAGGGATGTAGTTGCATTGGGGACAGTTCAGAGAGGGTTAACTAAATTGATCCCAGAGATGAGGGCTTTCCCTTATGAAGAGAGATTGAGCAGCTTAGGTCTGTACCCAAGTTTAAAAGAATGAGAGGAGATCTAATTGAGATGCTAAAGGGAATTGACAAAGTAGAGGTCGACAGCATGTTTCCTCATGTGGGCTAGTGTAATTTTAGGATAAGGGGTGGCAGATTTAACACTGATAAGGAGAAATTATTTCTGTTAAAGGGTTGTGAAACTGTGGCATTAACTACCTCAGTGTGTGGTTTGACAGGAAATTAAATTTAAAAAGGAGATAGACACTTTTTAATTAATAATGGGTTGAAGGGTTATGAAGAGCAGGAAGGGAAATAGAAATGAAATGGGACAAGCCATGATTGAACTGAATAGCAGAGTAGGCTCAAGGGACTGAAGTGCACACCCCTGCTTCTAGTTCTTATGTGTTTGTGAATGTAGTAATTTTGCATTTCAGCCTACTGGCATGTGGATCTGTTGGATCTTTTAATATCATGCTATTCGCACTAGGTTTCTTATGTTGCAACGGAGACCATAAGCATTACCACAAGTAAAGTAATGTACTGGGGGCAAAGCCCACATCATCCCCTGCTCTATGTAACCATGATAACTCTGGCCAAATCTCTGGAGAGTAACCACTTTGGTTCTGCTGCAATGGATTTTCAGGATGGACGGTATTAGATGTGCTATAACTGAGACTGGGCAATGGAGGAGAAATCAAGGTTTCCCTAACTGATCGAAGTTCAGCAAATCCTGTACATTTCCAAAGTATTTATTGGATTTGAGATAAAACTGGAAACTGCTGGAAATATTCAGCAGATCTGGCAGCATGTGTCTAAAGAGAAACAGCATAAACCTTGCATGTTCTCATGAAAGGATCATTGATCTCAAGATGAACCAAATATTTCTCTCTCCACGGATGCAGCAAGCCCATTGACTATTTACAACATTCTTTGTTTATGTCTCAGATTGTCAGCCTCCTGCTTTTGAGAATAGGATTGGATAGAGCCACTGCTTACATTTGGGACTCAGTGGGGTTTTGCCTCAGTGCTCACCTGCTTGTCTGATTCCTTCACTGGGTGTCAGCTTCCAGGATTTCTGGGGGTGTATGGTTGTAGAACAGAAGTGAGAAACATCACCCTCTGTGATCAGCCTCACCATGGTAATGCCAGTGAACAGAGCAGTTGTTTTCACCTTACTGCTGTACTATGCAGTGAGAGCTGGACTGTGGATCAGCAACACATACTTCACGAGAGAAATTGCCCCAGTAATCCTTCACCACAGTCTTCAAGTTCAATGGAAGGTCCTTCACACAAATGCTAGTGTGCCTCTTTGAAGCCAACACCACAAGCAGTCGGGCAAAATCAACAACGCTACAAGTGGGCACCATGTCTGGGTGCCTAAAAGGCATCTTGCCTGCCAGGTCCTGTTCTCTCAACTCTCAAATGGCCTGGTTTGACAAGTGACAAAAAATATTTCAAGGACATTTGTTTAGCTTTCCTTGAAGCACACCAGTGTGCTGGTGAATGACTTGAACAACTCAGAACTGTGACAATATCTTCATTGAGCTGTCTTGCTTTGAGTCCAAATATTTTAACACTGAGGCAGAGCAAACAGCAAAAAAGGGGAAAAAAATGTTTCCAGTTACTTCATAAGATGCCCCACACCATGTGCTAAAGGAATTGTGAGCTAAGAATCAGCCTATTCAGTCACATAAAGACCCATTGGCAGAAATACTCATCCTGAGTGGACGTCATCCTTAAATTGAGGGAAAGCTATTCACCTTTATGGAGGATTGTTACTTCGATCAGATATTGGAGGTTGCCATGAAGGTACAGGCTGAACAGAGGTTAACGTCTTCAGGGGAGGAGGAGGGAACTTAGCTCGTGATTACCAACCTTAAAGATAAATGTGGATTTGTTGTTAGAATATGGTTTTGGCCCTACCTTCTTTCAAGCCACAATTAAAACCGTAAGATTGTCAACATTCCTAGATTCCACTGAAGTCTGAAATAATTGAAGATTAATCTCGAGGACACTACTCCAAATAATTCAGAGGAAAAATTGTTGAGTCATGAAAACAAAATTCCAGATTTCCTTGTCGTTTTTATTTATCTATTTTTTATTAATATGGTGTTTGAGATTTTTAACTTTGTACACCCCAGTCCAATACCAGCATCTCCAAATCATGACTATTAATATGGAGTTATTGTAAACTTTCCTGCCTGTACTGTTACTCACAATCACATTTATTCAATGGCCCTCTCATCACTGACCTACATCAGCTCCCTCTCTACATCTCTTTCACTTAAGACACTCCTGAAAACATTGCTGCCTTACGGTGCTAGGGACCCAAGTTTGATGCAAACCTCTGGTGACTGTCTGTATGGAGTTTGCACATTCTCTGTGTCTGTGTGGGTTTTTTCTGGGTGCTCCGGTTTCCTCCCATAGTCCAAAGATGTGCAGATTAGGTGAACTGGTCATGCTAAATTGCCCACAGTGTTCAGGGATGTGTAGGTGAGGTGTGTTAGACAGGGGTAAATGTAAGGGAACGGGTCTGGGTGGGTTACTCTTTGGAGGGTCTTTGTGGACTTGTTGGGCTGAATAACCTGTTTCCACACTGTAGGGATTCTAATTATACTTTGACTAAACTTTTGGCTACCTGTCTGAATATCTATCCCGTTATGTCTAATTTTCTATTATGACAGACCCAAGAAGCACTTTGAAATCTGATATTAAATTAAGGATCATGTCTACACATATAGGATACACAAAATAAATACATTGACAATTGTGAATTGTTACAGCACAGGAGGCCATTAGGCCCATTGTGTTTGCAGCAGCCCCCTCAACATGCATCAACTATGCGATTTTCTGCCTAACTCCATACCCCCACCCCACTTTGCTGATCTCTAGTCAATTAGATGCACTCCACGTGATATAAAGAAACAGCTGAAGAAGAAAATGGATTCTGTTAAGGCCCCGACAACATTGTGGCAATAATCCTGGACAATTTATACTTCAGCAGTAGCTACACCCCATTGGAGCTGTTCCTATAAAACACCAGCATCTGAGAAGATGGTGGGGGTGGGGGGGGAGGTGTGGTGGGGGATGAAACAGTGATACTGGCAACAGTGAAAAACCATGTACTGTTATTTGAGCACCAGTATACCACATGTGCTATTCGACATGGCACCAGCACTGCTGGCCATTGAGCTAATAACACTGATATGAGGCCAGTAATATTGGTCATTTCACCAGTAATACTGATTATAGGCCTTGTAATATTGGTAATGGCATCAGTAGTACTGGTCATGGTGCCAGCCGTACTGACTTTGCCAGTACTATCGATTATGGTAGCAATAATTTCTGATGAAGGGCTCCTGCCCAAAACATCGATTTTCCTGGTCCTCGGATGCTGCTGTGCTTTTCCAGCACCACTCTAATTTTGACTCTTATCTCCAGCATCTGCAATCCTCGCTTTTGCCTTGTCATGGCACAAATGCTGATTATGGGGCCCATAATACTTTTGCAGCACCTGTGCAGTACTCGTTATGGAACCAGTAATACGGTCATAATGATTAGAATTCTAGTTATAGTGCCAGTAATACTGGTCATGGGCCAAGTGATACTGGTTATGGCATCTGTACTACTGGTTGTATGGCCAGTAATATTGCTCACAGCACCTGTAGGGATTATGGTAGCAGTGTGCACGCAGTGCCAGTGTGATACTGCATGCAGCTACTGCCAAAATAGATTTTCCAGTTTCTCAGGTCAAATGAAAGGAATATAATGGTGTAGGTGTATGCTTCTGGCATTTGTGTGGCTGATACAAATGAGGGTTCATCTTCTGGCAACATCACCTGTTCCACTCATTTAAGGTTTTGAAAGCTATTTCATTGAAAATCTAAATCTTAAAAGTACACAGCAATATATCTACACAGCAGTGTGGAGAGTCGCCCGAAAAGGTCACATCCAAAAAGGCAGGACACATCCAATCTAGCCAATTGCCCCGATTGGTCTACCATCAGTTATGAGGAAAATGATAGAAGGGGCCAGTGACAATAGGATCCAATGGCTGGTAATCGCTCTGCAATAACCTGCTCACTGATTCTCAGTTTGGGTTTCATCAAGGCCCCTCAGCTCGTGATCTCATTCCAGTCTCCATTCAAATATGGGCAAAAAAAACTGAATTCCAGTGGTAAGATAAGAGTGAATGTGGTATTAAGGAACAGAACTGGAATCAATGGGAACTGAAAACAGCAAATGTTGGAGATCACAGTGGGTCAGGCAGCATCCATGGGGAGACTGCAAGCCAATGTTTCAAGTCCTGGATGACTTCTTCAGAGCTTAAATGAAATGTGGAAGGGGCAGTATTTGTGCATTATTTGGGGAGGGATGGGGTTTGGAGTGCTGGGGAAGAGACGCTGCCAAAAGTGCAGATTGTGTGATTGGAATGTGAGACTGGCAGATCAGTGCTGTGTCTGACTGCCAAATTAGAAAGAACAGACAATCCCACTAGAATGGTTGGAGGGGATGGAGGACGCGATAACAGAATATAACAGGTAAAGCTAAAAGAAAGGGCAGGAATGGGAAATGGTTCACAATTTGAAGCTGTTGAACTCCATATCAAGTCCCAAAGGTTGTAAAGTATCTAGTCTGAAGATGAGATGTTGTTCATCCAGTCTGTGCTGTGATTTGCTGGAATAGACATATGGACACATAAACAGGACGTTGTGTTAAAATGACCGGCTGTGGGACGGTTGGGATCGTGTTCACACACAGACCAGAGGCGTTCTGCAAAACAGTCACCTAGTTTGCATTTGTTTTCTCCAATGTAGAGTAGGCCACATTGGGTGCAGTGAATACAATACACAAGATTGGAAGAGGTACGGGTAAAATGCTGCTGCACCTGGAAAGACTGTTTAGGGCCTTGGAATGTGAGCAGGGAGGAGGTGAAGAGGCAGATGTAGGATGTCCCAGAGGGAATGATCACTGTAAAATGCAATGGGGGAGTAAGGGGAAAATGTGTTTGGGGATGGTGTTCTTCTGGAGTTGTCTGAAATGGCGGAGAATGATCCTTTGACTGTGGAGGCTGGTGGGGTGAAAAGTGAGGAAAGGGGGACCCATTCACACTGCTGTGATTGAGGGCCTTGCCAACCACAGTGGGTGGGAAACCACAGTTATGGAAGAAGCAAAACATGTCAGCAGCATTATTTTGAATGGGGGCATCTTCTGAACAGATATGAAGAAGGCAAAGGAACTGGGAAAATTGGATGAAATCCTTGAAATACATGGGTTGTGGAGACTTTATTGAAGGTAGCTATGGGAGTCAGTGATTTTGTAGTGGATGGCAGTGGGCAGTTTATTCCCTGAAAAGGAGACAGGTCAAGGAAAGGAAGGAATCTGCCAAAAATGGATGATGTGAAAGTTATAAAGGGGTGGAAATTGAAGGCAAAATGAACACATTTTTCAAGGTGGATGGGACAGTCATTGATGAAGTGGATAGGAAGAGGAACATTTTACCAAGCTACAACCTAGGAAAGGTGGAGGAATGGGGTGGATAAATTGCTCTTGCAGAAAGGCAGCATGGACATGGTGGGCTGACTGGCCTCCTTTTGACCTGTAGCTATCCTTTGATCATATACTCACAGGTTTTCCATTATCTACATATTGAAAGCACTGGGCACGTCATCTGAACAAGGCCCTCAATCTTTCTTCAACACAACAAGTTTGACGATATGATTTGTACGTTTCGGCAACTCGTGTTGTTTGACTTTTCCCTCCGAAACACCCTGGTCCACTCCTCCTTCACTTCTAACATGCTGCCCTCCCCACCCCCATGGCATCTTCCTCTGCAAACACAGAAGGTGTAACACCTGCCTATTTGTGTCCTCCAGTATCCAAGGGCCCAAACCGATCTTCCACGTGATGCAGTGCTTTACCTGCACATAACTCAATGTGTCTCCACCATACTGGGGAAATGAAGCACAGACTGGGTGACTGCTTCACAGATTGTTCTGTTCACAAAAAACACTAGACCTTCCAGTTGACTGCTATTTCAACACATCACCCTGATCCCTGGCCAGCACCTGTGTCTCAAGTTTGCTTGAAGCTTGGTGCAAGCTGCAAGAACAGCACCTCATTTTCTGCTTGGGAACTCTATGGGCTCTGGATTCAATATTGTTTTCAACAATTTTAGAGCTTCAGGCATCTTCTCCCATATCCATACCCCAATCCTCACACAGTAGGCCTTGTTATTACATGGTTTGCTTTTACACACTGCCCGTTGTTATTCATTCTGGTAGGCTGGCTATTATCCACTCCTTTGTCTGACCCACTGTCTGTTTCTCTCTTTTGGGCTCTATTTCCACGTATCATTTACTCCTTGTCCCCCATCCTATCTTCTGCATAAAAAACAATTTTTTCCTAGCTACCATTGGTTTTGAAGATGGGTCACTGATCCTGAAATTCTATCTCTGATTTTTCTCCACAGGAGGTTCCAGACTTGTTGACTCTTTCCAGCAATTCGCGCTTTTGTTTCTGATTTCCAGCATCCTCTGTTCTTTTGTTTTTTTCATGTTTGATGGTTGATGTAGTATTTTATGGTACCTTCTGATTATGACTTAGAGGTGTTTATGGAAAGTGCAAGCAATGAGCTAGTTAAAGACATCCCCATTGCCTCCAAACACCGGAACAATATCAGCTTGGATTGCATCACTTAGTCATAGTGTCATAGAGATGTACAGCATGGAAACAGACCCTTCGGTCCAACCTGTCCATGCCGACCAGTTATCCTAACCCAATCTAGTCCCACCTGCCAGCACCTGGCCCATATCCTTCCAAACCCTTCCTATTCATATACCCATCCAAATTCCTCTGAAATGTTGCAATTGTGCCAGCCTCCACCACATCCTCTGACAGCTCATTCCATACACGTACCACCCTCTGCTTGAAAATGTTGCCCCTTAGGTCTCTTTTATATCTTTCCCCTCTCACCCTAAGCCTATGCCCTCTAGTTCTGGACTCCCCGACCCCAGGGAAAAGACTTTGCCTATTTATCCTATCCATGCCCCTCATAATTTTGTAAAACTCTATAAGGCCACCCCTTAGCCTCCGACGCTCCAGAGTAAACAACCCCAGCCTGTTCAGCCTCTCCCTTTAACTCAAATCCTCTAACCCTGGCAACATCCTTGTAAATCTTTTCTGAACCCTTTTATGTTTCACAACATCTTTGGGCGGCACAGTGGCACAGTGGTTCGCACTGCTGCCTCACAGCGCCAGAGACCGGGGTTCAATTCCCAACTTAGGCGACTGACTGTGTGGAGTTTGCACATTCTCCCCGTGTCTGCACGGGTTTCCTCCGGGTGCTCCAGTTTCCTCCCACAGTCCAAAGATATGCACGTCAGGTGAATTGGCCATGCTAAATTGCCCGTAGTGTTAGGTAAAAGGGGTAAATGTACGGGAATGGGTGGGTTACGCTTCGGCGGGTCGGTGTGAACTTGTTGGGCCGAAGGGCCTGTTTCCACACTATGAGTAATCTAATCTAATCTAATATTTCCGATAGGAAGGAGACCAGAATTGCACACAATATTCCAACAGTGGCCTAACCAATGTCCTGTACAGCCACAACATGACCTCCCAACTCCTGTACTCAATACTGTGACCAATTAAGGAAAGCATAACAAATGCCTTCTTCACTATCCTATCTACCTGCAACTCCACTTTCAAGGAACTATGAATCTGCACTCCAAGGTCTCTTTGTTCAGCAACACTCCCGAGCACCTTACCATTAAGTGTATAAGTCCTGCTAAGATTTGCTTTCCCAAAATGCAGCACCTCGCATTTATCTGAATTAAACTCCATCTGCCACTTCTCAGCCCATTGGCCCATCTGGTCCAGCTTCTGTTGTAATCTGAGGTAACCCTTTCGCTGTCCATTACGCCTCCAAGTTTGGTGTCATCTGCAAACTTACTAACTGTACCTCTTATGCTCGCAACCAAATCATTTATATAAATGACAAGAAGTAGAGGACCCAGTACCGATCCTTGTGGCACTCCACTGGTCACAAGCCTCCAGTCTGAAAAACAACCCTCCACCACCACCCTCTGTACTCTACCTTTGAGCTCGTTCTGTATCCAAATGGCTAGTTCTCCCTGTATTACATGAGATCTAACCTTGCTAATCAGTCTCCCATGGGGAACTTTGTCAAACGCCTTACTGAAGTCCATATAGATCACATCTACTGCTCTGGCCTCATCAATCTTCTTTGTTACTTCTTCAAAAGACTCAATCAAGTTTGTAAGACATGATTTCCCATGCACAAAGCCATGTTGACTATCCCTAATCAGTCCTTGCCTTTCCAAATACATGTACATCCTGTCCCTTAGGATTCCCTCCAACAACTTGCCCACCACCGAGGTTAGGCTCACCGGTCTATAGTTCCCTGGCTTGTCTTTACTGCCCTTCTTAAACAGTGGCACTATGTTTGCCAACCTCCAGTCTTTCGGCACTTCACCTGTGACTATCGATGATACAAATATCTCGGCAAGAGGCCCAGCAATCACTTCTCTAGCTTCCCACAGAGTTATCAGGTAGACCTGATCAGGTTCTGGGGATTTATCCACCTTTAACCATTTCAAGACACCCAGCACTTCCTCCTCTGTAATCTGGACATTTTGCAAGATGTCACCATCTATTTTCCTACAGTCTATATCTTCCATGTCCTTTTCCACAGTAAATACTGATGCAAAATATTCACTTAGTATCTCCCCCATTTTCTGTGGCTCCACACAAAGGCCGCCTTGCTGATCTTTGAGGGGTCCTATTCTCTCCTAGTTACCCTTTTGTCCTTAATATATTTGTAAAAACCCTTTGGATTCTCCTTAATTCTATTTGCTAAAGCTATCTCATGTCCCCTTTTTGTCCTCCTGATTTCCCTCTTAAGTATACTCCTACTTCCTATATACTCTTATAAGGATTCACTCGATCTATCCTGTCTATACCTGACAAATGCTTCCTTCTTTTTCTTAACCAAACCCCCAATTTTTTTAGTCATCCAGCATTCCCTATACCTATCAGCCTTTCGTTTCACCCTAACAGGAATATACTTTCTCTGGATTTTTGTTATCTCACTTCTGAAGGCTTCCCATTTTCCAGCCGTCCCTTTACCTGCGAACATCTGCCTCCAATCAGCTTTTGAACGTTCTTGCCCAATACCGTCAAAATTGGCCTTTCTCCAATTTAGAACTTCAACTTTTAGATCTGGTCTATCCTTTTCCATCACTATTTAAAATCTAATAGAATTATGGTCACTGGCCCCAAAGTACTCCCCCACTGACACCTCAGTTACCTGCCCTGCCTTATTTCCCAAGAGTAGGTTAAGTTTTGCATCTTCTCTAGTAGGTACATCCACATACTGAATCAGAAAATTGTCTTGTACGCACTTAAGAAATTCCTCTCCATCTAAACCTTTAACACTATGGCAGTCCCAGTCGATGCTTGGAAAGTTAAAATCCCACTACCATAATTACCCTAATATTCTTACAAATAGCTGAGATCTCCTTACAAGTTTGTTTCTCAATTTCCCTCTGACTGTTAGGGGGTCTACAATACAATCCCAATAATGTGATCATCCCTTTCTTATTTCTCAGTTCCACCCAAATAATTTCCCTGGATGTATTTCCGGGAGTATCCTCCCTCAAAACAGCTGTAATGCTGTCCCTTATCAAAAATGCCACTTCCCCTCCTCTTTTGCCTCCCTTTCTATCCTTCCTGTAGCATTTGTATCCTGGAACACTAAGCTGCCAGTCCTGCCCATCCCTGAGCCATGTTTCTGTAATTGCTATGATATCCCAGGCCCATGTTCCTAACCATGCCCTGAGTATCTGCCTTCCCTGTTAGGCCCCTTGCATTGAAATAAATGCAGTTTAATTTATTAGTCCTACCTTGTCCCTGCCTGCCCTGACTGTTTGACTCACTTCTGTTCTCAGCTGCACCTGTCTCAGATCGATCTCTTTCCTCACTGTCTCCCTGGGTCCGTCCCCCCCCACCCCCACCTTACTAGTTTAAATCCTCCCAAGCAATTCTAGCAATTTTCCTTGCCCGTATATTAGTCCCCTTCCAATTTAGGTGCAATCCGTCCTCCTTATACAGGTCACTTGTACCCCAAAATAGATTCCAATGATCCAAAAATGTGAATCCTTCTCCCATACACCAGCTCCTCAGCCATACATTCATCTGCTCTATCCTCCTATTCCTGCCCTCACTAGCTCGTAGCACTGGGAGTAAACCAGATATTACGACCCTTGCGGAACCTTTTTAAATTTCTGCCTAACTCTCTGTAATCTCCCTTCAGAATCTCAACCTTTTCCCTTCCTATGTCATTGGTTCCAATGTGGACAATGACTTCCTGCCGGTCCCTCTCCCCCTTGAGAACATTCTGCACCCTCTCTGAAACATCCTTGATCCTGGCACCAGGGAAACAACACACCATTCTGCTTTTTCTCTGCTGGCCACAGAAATGTCTGTCTGTACCTTGGAGTACAGAATCCCCTAATACAATTCATCTCTTGGAAGCCGACGTACCCCTCGTTGCATTAGAGCCAGTCTCAATACCAGAAGCTTGGCTGTTCGTGCTACATTCCCCTGAGAATCCATCACCTCCTACATTTTCCAAAACAGCATACCTGTTTGAAATGGGTATATCCACAAAAGACTCCTGCCCTAGGTGCCTACCTCTCTTACCCTTCCTGGAGTTAACCCATTTTTGTGACTGTATCTGAGACTTCCCCCTTTCCTATAACTGCTATCACATACTGCTGCTGTTGCAAATTCCTCATCGCTTCTATCTGTCTCTCCAACCGACTCACTTGATCTGATAAGATTCACATCCAACAGTATTTGTGGCAGATATAATCCGCAGTAACCCTTAAACTCTCTTTAAATTCCCACATCTGACAAGAAGTACATATCACTGCAAAGGCCATTTTTACTCCTTCACAATCTACAGACCCAGAAAATAACACCATCTTATTCCTCTACAAGACACTGCCCCAGGTTAAATTAATAGTTATGGCTTATATTTTAAATTTAATCAAGAGACTTATCTCCAAGAACATATAATCAAGAAAGAACCCACTGTACTCACTGATACAGCCTTTCTCTTGGACAGACCTTAAAACAACAAATTTACTTATCTGATTCTGTGTTGTGAACTTTACCCAAACTGGTTTCTCCAAGATTAGTTGTGCAATTCACTGTTTGTTGATTTTCCCACAAGCACTCCGATGTCCAGCAACACATGAATTCAAAACCAGCAAAGGCAGTAACTGTGCTGGTTTTCTTTTTCGTTCTCTCTCTCTCTTTTCCAAAGTTCCAAAACAATGCAACAGCATATAAAACAGTAATTGCTGCTCCTGGAATTCGAGGAAATCACCTCCAGCACCTAAAATACCTCAAAAAAAGGAGCAGCTCTTACACCCAGAAATTTTTCCCATCCTCCATCTTGGATTACCCAGAATCCTTCTCAAAAACGAAATCACAAGAAGCTGTTCTTCCTTTTACCATGAAAGATTGTTTTTGACTTGTGTGAGTATCAATCTTGCCTTTATGCTCTTTGCACCTTATCCCCTCGAGAGCAAAGTTTTGCAGGTCAAATCTGTAGTGCTGTGGTAAAATGTGTCCTGAGCCCTAGTGAAGAAAGACTGATTTTTTGTTCCAGACTGGAACTTAGTTTTTGTCTATCTTAAAATAATCCCACTTGATGTAAACATTGTAGAAAAGAAAGCGTGCACGAAGGAGGTGCTATTGCTTGTTGGCATGTTCCCCTCTGCCCAGTGCAGCAACAATGCCAAAAAGGATGTGATACTGGGTTTCCCTTTATAATGGATGGACAAGGTGTGGGGAAGACAAATTAGCTTGTCACCTGAACTGAGAGGTAAATTACTGGCGTGGTTATTAATACAGTTGATCTTACACACAAACCTAGTTTAGCGGAGAGGATTGGCCCCCAACCTTGTATCGATTTATTGTCACACTAAGATGTTTTCTATAGAAAGTTAGTGTTTTCCTCAGAAGGCTCTGGAAATATTCTTAAGTATTATTTGTGGGCGACATGGTGGCACAGTGGTTAGCACTGCTGCCTCACAACCCGGGTTCAATTCCCGCCTCAGGCGACTGCCTGTGTGGAGTTTGCATGTTCTCCCCGTGTCTGTGTGGGTTTCCCCTGGGTGCTCCGGTTTCCTCCCACAGTCCAAAGATGTGCAGGTCAGGTGAATTGGCCACGCTAAATTGCCTGTAGTGTTAGGTAAGGGGTAAATGTAGGTGTATGGGTGGGTTGCGCTTTGGCAGGTCGGTGTGGACTTGTTGGCCCAAAGGGCCTGTTTCCACACTGTAATGTAATCTAAAAAAAAAGTTCCAAATCCTATACTGACCAAGATACTACATAGAGAGAGATGATGCTGAGGGAGAGCTGTGTGTTGCCACCTTTCATATGCAAAGTAATGCATTTTCAGATGATATTGTTTGTAGATGTGGAGTGGTATAGAGTACTTACGGGACACCAGAGGTAACAGTTCGAGGGCAAGATAAGAGGCCATTGCTTACAATACCCTGGCTGTGATGAGATAGATAAGAATGGTGATGGTTATCAGTTGTCAGTCCCACCTAATTGGGTAACAGTGAAGAGATGTTCGAGAAGGATGGTGACCAAAAATGCAGACAGCTCCAAAAAGACATGGTGAAGTGGAATACCGATGTAAGTTTGTGTCTGAAAGTCAGGTTGATTGTGGTTTTGTGTGCGAAGGGTACTTGTGTAGCTTTTATGCAATTTGCTTGCTATGTCTGAACCCTTTTACTTAACAATATTTAGTATGCAATACTTGGTGTTTCTCACCTTTTGTTTCTCAGGGATTTTTTTTTACATGAACTCCATAGCATCAGAAAGAAACTATTGGCACTGCTGTAACCTTCACTAGATGGCCAGGCTTCAGAAATGTAGAAAGAGTGGCATATCTTGGGACATAAACAGACACATGTAACAGATAGGGTTTAGAGCTGGGAACTGTGGAGAGATGCATTTTGCAAGTAGGAATATGCATTTCCATTATATGGCTCCATTTTTAAGAGGGGATGGTGATACTGAAATCTGAGCTTCGTGGATACAGAACTTCATGGGTGACAAGGCAAGTGAACTTCACAGATTTCAAGCAAGTACAGAGGCAGAAAAAAATGAAAAGGAAGAGCCATGGTACAGTAGAAGGCAGGAGTGGATGAAATTTGCTCAAGTTGATGGTGTAAGGCAAAAGGAGATGGTAATAGGAAAAATAAAGAAACATAAGATGTATTTTTTGTGTCCCAGAGGTGATTCTAAATAACAGCAGCAGATTGATTAACAAGTAACTTCTGTCTGGAAAAACTGAGCAGTGGTTAGAATTCCTTTTGTCTTAATAGTGCTATATCCATACACAACGTTACTTCAATGAATTCAAACTTACGTAGTTATCCCTTGTGGACTCAGCTACCATAAGGTCTCTGAATCAGAATTATTACAGTGTAGGAGATGGCTATTTGACCCATCATGCCTGCTCTAGCTCTAGTATCAGTCTGCCTCTCCGAACTAGTGCCAATCTCCTGCCTTCCCCCACCACCCCCATACAACTGCACACATTACATAACCATTGAGTGCCCTCTTGAATGCCCCAACTGAACTTGTCTCCACCACATTTCCAGGCAGTGTGTTTCATATACCAACAATTTACTGTGTGAAAAGGTTTTTTTTTTCTCAACTCACTCTTCCTTCTTTTACACATCACTTTAAATCTAAACCTTCGTGTTCTTTTTTTACAAGTGGAGACAGCTTCACCATATTTACTGTCCAGCCCACTCCTGATTTGGAATTCCCCCATGAAACCACCTCAGCCACTTGTTCACCAAGGAGAACATATTCTCACCAACGAAGTTTCTCATCATGCAAGCCAACTTTCCATCCACTGACTATATCTGCCTCAGGAAAGGGTCCAACATCATCAAAGACCCTCTCCCACCCCAGTTATGCTCTCTTCCATCCTCATTCATCAGTTAGAAGAGAGAAAGATTTGATTACGCGTACAGATTTAAGAACAGCAGGGTCTCCACTGTTATCAGACTTTTGAAACAGACCTCTCATGTTAATTCTGATTTCTCTCTCTACACTTCTGCAGCTGTAGCACTGTATTCTACACTTTGTTCTGATGCACTTTAGATGATACATTCTACCTGTACAGCACACAAAATAACACTTTTCATTGTATCTCAGTACATGTGGCAACAATAAATCAAACTTAGGCTCATACCTGGAACCATTCTCGTAAATTGCTTCTGCACTCCCTCCACTGCATTTATACCTTTCCTACACACTGATGGCTGCTCTGTCTCGCAAGATGATTCCTGCTCTGAGTCTCCTGCATGCCTATCTTCATCCGCTGCCTCAGAAAGAGAGGTACGCAAGCTAAGTGTTAGAGTTAAATGGAGTAGATGGTTGATTTCTCTGGATAAAATCTTCAAGCTGTTTTTACTACAGTGCAATTGTTCACATTGCCTGAAATTGAGTAGACTTCCATGACACCCATGCAAACAAGCAGCCAGCCTAACTTGCCTGCGATACCTCATGCAGCTTCAACTCTCCATCCACCACTTGCACTTACTAAACCACTTACAATTTCATTATTTCAAATGTTATGTCATTCATTGGTGACTTAAATTGCAGTGAGTAATTCTGTTCCAGATCAAAGTCTTAATTATTACGTACACGCTTTACCGTTGATTTGCAAATTTGTGATGTTGATTTCCATTTTGGTTTGTTTATTTATGCACATTGTTTGTGTTCTTTATTAAGATTGGAAAACCTCTAGCTCTAAAGGGTCAACTTTGAAGAAAATGATAAATTGCTTTCTGGTTATCAGCATTTCTTTGCTTAATTTTGTAATTTATTCTCTTAATAGCATGTCAATAGTTACAGTATAATTACACCCACTTTCATTATCAAATTAGAACCCACTCAGAATGGAATAAAGTAGAAACCAATCACTGCTCTTACAGATGATAAAATAGTAATTAGCTTTTTCTCAATTTAGATTTAGTCAAATTTTATCCATTGCAGTTAATTGTTTAAAAGCACATGAATATTTCAAGGTATGCATAAAGATTTTAGAATCCCTACAGTGTGGAAACAGGCCATTTGGCCCAACAGGTCCACACTGGCCCTCCAAAGAGCATCCCACCCAGACCCATTCCCCTACCTTATTACTTTACATTTCCCTTGACTAATGCACCTAGTCTTCACATCCCTGAACACTTATGGCTAATTCACCTAACCTGCACATCTTTGGACTGTGGGAGGAAACTGAAGCACCCAGAGGAAACCCATGCAAACACGGGGGAATGTGCAAACTCTACATAGACAGTCACCCAAGCCTGGAATCCAACCTGGGTTCTTGGTACTGTGAGGCAGCAGTGCTAACCATTGAGCCACCATTCCGCCCCTGTGGTTCAGGTGCTGGTTGCCATAGTTGTGGGTATGTTTGCCACTCTGGGAAGTTGATTTGCAGATATTTTGTACCCTCCCACATCCTCAGTGCTTTGGAGCCTCCTATAAAGCGCTGGTGTACTGTATTTTCTGAAGTTTTTGGTTTCATTTTGGTTGCCCATTCCAGTTGTTCGTCGCAGTGGTTGATATACTGGGTCTAGGTCAATGTGTTTATTGATTGAGTGCATTGGCGCCACCTCGTGCTCCCGCGAGGAGGTTGAGCAATTCATCAACTTTACCAACACATTCCACCCTGACCTTAAATTTACCTGGACCATCTCTGACACCTCCCTCCCCTTCCTGGACCTCTCCATCTCCATTAATGACGACCGACTTGACACTGACATTTTTTACAAACCCACCGACTCCACAGCTACCTGGATTACACCTCTTCCCACCCTACCTCTTGCAAAAATGCCATCCCATATTCCCAATTCCTCCGCCTCTGCCGGATCTGCTCCCAGGAGGACCAGTTCCACCACAGAACACACCAGATGGCCTCCTTCTTTAGAGACCGCAATTTCCCTTCCCACGTGGTTAAAGATGCCCTCCAATGCATCTCGTCTACGTCCCGCGCCTCTGCCCTCAGACCCCACCCCTCCAACCGTAACAAGGACAGAACGCCCCTGGTGCTCACCTTCCACCCTACCAACCTTCGCTTAAACCAAATCATCCGCCGACAAGGGGGCAAGGGGGCATAGCTTTAAATTAAGGGGGGGTAGATATAGGACTGATGTTAGGGGTAGGTTCTTCACTCAGCGAGTCGTAAGTTCATGGAATGCCCTGCCAGTAGCAGTAGTGGACTCTCCCTCTTTATGGGTATTTAAGCGGGCATTGGATAGGTATATGGAGGATAGTGGGTTAGTGTAGGTTAGGTGGGCTTTGATCGGCGCAACATCGAGGGCCGAAGGGCCTGTACTGCGCTGTAATGTTCTATGTTCTATGTTCTATTTCCGCCACCTCCAAACAGACCCCACCACCAGGGATATATTTCCCTCCCCACCCCTTTCCGCCTTCCGCAAAGACTGTTCCCTCCGTGACTACCTGGTCAGATCCACGCCCCCCTACAACCCACCCTCCCATGCTGGCATTTTCCCCTGCCACCGCAGGAACTGTAAAACCTGCGCCCACACCTCCTCCCTCACCTCTATCCAAGGCCCTAAAGGAGCCTTCCACATCCATCAAAGTTTTACTTGCACATCCACTAATATCATTTATTGTATCCGTTGCTCCCGATGCGGTCTCCTCTACATTGGGGAGACTGGGCGCCTCCTAGCAGAGCGCTTTAGGGAACATCTCCGGGACACCCGCACCAATCAACTACACCGCCCTGTGGCCCAACATATCAACTCCCCCTCCCACTCTGCCGAGGACATGGAGGTCCTGGGCCTCCTTCATCGCCGCTCCCTCACCACCAGACACCTGGAGGAAGAACGCCTCATCTTCCGCCTCAGAACACCTCAACCCTAGGGCATCAATGTGGACTTCGACAGTTTCCTCATTTCCCCTTCCCCCACCCCACCCTAGTTCTAAACTTCCAGCTCAGTAACTGTCCCCATGACTTGTCCGGACTTGTCCTACCTGCCTATCTCCTTTTCCACCTATCCACTCCACCCTCTCCTCCCTGACCTATCACCTTCATCCCCTCCCCCACTCACCCATTGTACTCTATGGTACTTTCTCCCCACCCCCACCCTCCTCTAACTTATCTCTCCACGCTTTAGCTCACTGCCTTTATTCCTGATGAAGGGCTTTTGCCCGAAACGTTGATTTCGAAGCTCCTTGGATGCTGCCTGAACTGCTGTGCTCTTCCAGCACCACTAATCCAGAATCTGGTTTTCAGCATCTGCAGTCATTGTTTTTACCTCCATGAATGAGTGCCATGCCTTTAGAAATTCTCTGGCTAACCTCTGTTTAGCTTTTCCTATTATTGTTGCATTGTCCCAGTCAAATTTGTGGTCCTTGTCATCTGTATGAATGGCTACCAGGAATACCTGGTTGTGGGGTTTAGTGGCTAGTTAGTGTTCATGGATACAGATTGCTAGTTATCTGCCTGTTTGTCCTATATAGTGTTTGCATGGAATATTGTAAACTATGTTTGTCTTGCACATGATTGGGTCTTTTGTTCTGGTGAGTTGTTATCTGAACATGGCTGTCACAATGAGTACATGCCACGACCTAACACACTAGTCACACTACCTTATATAAAAAGGAACTAACAGCCAGACTTCTCTGACCACTGGGATTCATAACAGTCCATAAACCGACAGCCACATTTGATTTGTCCAAAACCTAACTTTGTAACTGAGACTTACTGGTCCAATGTGACCAGTATGCATCACATTAGAGGTCCAGTACATTCATTTCCAAGTCTTGAGAGTTTCTTTTCCAGTTATTTCTTTCTGTGAAGGGATGTACCTGGACTGGATTGTGACTGAGGAGAATTGTGATAATTATCAAAGAGGGAGAGTTTGCAGGGTTATAAGGAATCGACCAACATGGGGTGCTTTATTTGAGAGAGCCAGCACAGATACAGAGGGCTAAATGACCTCCTTCTGTGCTTTTTCTCATGATTTGATCACCCAGATCCTAGGTGCAGTTGCTACACCAGTGGGAAATCCACTGTCCAGTATATGCACCAAACTGAAAGGATTAGGTTTTTATAGAACACTGCGCTGTGACATTTTGATGAAAATGACCAACTCCCCCCATTGCCCTTGATCCATTTGCTGTAAATGTTTGAAGGAAAATAAATAGGAAATGCACTTCTGAAATTGTGAACTGCAGGAGCAAGTGGAATTGGTCAAGCTCTGAAGGATTCCAAGTTGTTTATGGAATTGACATTTTGATTACTTTACAGATTGCTTCATTAAATTTGATACATTTTGATCTCTTTACAGAAATTGAACAGTTCCAGAGCAACAGCTCAAAAAAAGAAGAGGAGAAGCAATACCTTGATGTTATCAGCAACAAAAACATTAAACTAGCTGAAAGAGTGTTGATTCCAGTCAAACAATATCCAAAGGTATATGAAGCTTGCTTGATTTGTTCATATGTCAGATATACTGAGTAATCAGCTATCGTGTATGCAGTTGCTTTCTTGGAGTTGCATAGCATGACATTAGCAATGAAACAGGTTCTTTCAGCCCAACTTGTCCATGCTGGTGTTTACACTCCACGTGAGCATTTTGCCACTCAAATTTTATTAACTATATCATTCTGGCAGTCCATTCCTTGCTGCCATTTGGAGGGTAAACTTGGTCAGTCCATGACCAAGAAAGGAATGGAAAAGTATACCAATAGGATGAGATAAAATAGGGTAGAAGGGAATTCATGTGAAGTTGGGCCCAATGTGCAAATTCTGTACTGTCACTGCTATTCAATTCCTTCCTGCCCCATGTGCTATTTAGCATTTCTTTTCTTGTATTTATGCTGGGTGCCTCAACCATTATTTGTCCTAATGAGTTCCACATTCTCACTACTGTGAACAATGATATTTCTCTAATGCTGATTATTACATTTCTTAGTGACTGTCTTGTATCTTTACAAATGAAAAGTGCTTCTCCACATTGAACTTACCAGCTTTCTCATACCCATAATGAATTTCATCATTACAGAATAAGTATCACTGGTCTGTAATTGGAGATCTCCCCGCCTTGCTCCCCCACCTTTCTCCCCTTCCCCCTGCACCACCTCACTCAATGCAAACATCTTTATTTCCTTCTGCCTGTTAAGTGGTTCCATGTCAAAGCTTGGGATTTTTACTTTGTTAGACCTCACGGTTGTTGTGGGAATGTTCGCCGAACTGGGAATTTGGATTGCAAACGTTTTGTCCCCTTTCTAGGTGACATCCTCAGTGCTGTGGAGTCTCCTGTGAAATGCTGCTGTACCTTGTTGGTTGGAATTTGTGTGATTTTGTTCCCTTTGCTCCTGGCTGCCGGTTCCAGTTGTCCATTAGAGTGGTCGGTATATTGGGTCTAGGTCAATGTGTTTATTGGTGGAGTCCATGGATGAGTGCCATGCCTAGGAATCCTCTGGCTGACCTCTGTTTGGCTTGTCCTGTTATTGTTGTGTTGTCCCCGTCGAATTTGTGATCCTTGTCTGTGTGTATAGATACTAGGTCATGGCATTTAGTAGCTAGTTGTTATATATGAATGTAGATTGCTAGTTGTCTGCCTGTTTGTCCTATTTAGTGTTTTGTGCAGTCTCTGCATGGAATCTTGTACACCACATTTGACCTGTACATGATGGGTATTGGGTCTTTTGTTCTTCTGAGTTCTTGTCTGAACATGGCTGTCAGTTTGTATTGTCAGTTCTGAGATGTTTTTAACATAAGGTAGAATGGTTTGTGTGTTAGGACTTGGCACGTCCTCATCACCTTGTTTGTCTGCCAGGCATCTGTGAATGAAGTTGTGGGATATCCTTGGCAAAGACTTTGTAGGGTGTTCTTCTCTTCATAGATCAGGAGTGCTGCAGTGTGTTGTAGCCCTTATGAACAGGATCCTAATGCAGCTTCTCTTATGTATGTTTGGGTGGTTGCTGTTATAATTCAGGAAATGGTCCACGTGTGTAACTTTTCTCTACACTTTGTGGTGCATTCCCTGTTCTGTGTTCTTTCTACTATCACATTGAGGATTGGGAGTCGGTTGTTAATTTCCTCCTCTCTCGTAAATTTGATTCCTGTGAGCATAGTGTTGATAATCCAGTGAGTGCTCTCAATCTCTGTTCTTTTAATTATTACAAAAGTGTTAAAATCAACGAG
The DNA here is from genome assembly GCF_047496795.1 of Chiloscyllium punctatum. NCBI lineage: Eukaryota > Metazoa > Chordata > Chondrichthyes > Orectolobiformes > Hemiscylliidae > Chiloscyllium > Chiloscyllium punctatum. Next base: position 113,385,842 of record NC_092741.1, read on the forward strand.
GTAAAAACAATGACTGCAGATGCTGGAAATCAGATTCTGGATTAGTGGTGCTGGAAGAGCACAGCAGTTCAGGCAGCATCCAAGTAGCTTCGAAATTGACGTTTCGGGCAAAAGCCCTTCATCAGGCTTTTGCCCGAAACGTCGATTTCGAAGCTACTTGGATGCTGCCTGAACTGCTATGCTCTTCCAGCACCACTAATCCAGAATTACAAAAGTGTTGTCAACACATGTGATCCAAAGTTTGGGTCGGATTTGAGGGAGGGCAGTTTGTTCCAGTTTTGCCATCAATGCTTCTGCTATGTGCCCGGAGAAGGTGAGCCCATAGGTGTCCCATTGATTTAGTTATATATCTGGGTGTTGAATATGAAGTGTGTTGTCAAGCACAGGCCCAGTAGTTTGAGAATGCCATCCTTGATTGGTTTCTCATTGCATCATCTGTTTTGTTTGTCCAGCAGGTTATCTATGAACTCTTTGCTAAGGTTCTGTCAATTGAGGTAAACAGTGCTGTTACAACAAATGAGACTCACTTCATTTTTGTCTATGTTTACATTCTTGATATTGTCTAGAAATTCCTGTGATGGTTGTATGGATCTGCTGACAGATGTTTGCGTCTTTGTTGACATTCTTCTGCCAGTTTATGGAAGTGCCACTGTGGGTCTGAGTGGTATGTCTGGTTTGTGTACCTTAGGTAGTCCATAAAATTGTGGGGAGTGGTGCCTTCTGGTTTCATCTTTTGTAGGTCTGTCTTGGTTATCAGTCCGTTTTTGTGCAGGTTCCACAGTGTGTTGTTGATTCTATTGAGTAACTGTGGTGTGGGGTCACACGTCCTCTAAGATTGGAACAAACAGCCCTCTCTCAAATCCGACTCAAACTTTTGGATGGGATACGCAGATGACACTTTTGTAATAATTAAAAGAACAGAGATCAAGACCACACACCAGATTATCAACACTATGCTCACAGGGATCAAAGTTACAAGAGAGGAGGAAATTAACAACCAACTCCCAATCCTCAATGTGATAGTAGAAAGAACACAGAATGGGGAATGCGCCACACTTGTGGACCAGATCCTGCATTACACAAGCAACTACCCAAACACACACAAGAGAAGCTGCATTAGGACCCTGGTCATAAGGGTTACAACACACTGCAGCACTCCTGATTTGTGAAGAAGAACACTTCAACACGAGCGGCACGGTGGCACAGTGGTTAGCACTGCTGCCTCACAACGCCAGAGACCCGGGTTCAATTCCCGCCTCAGGCGACTGACTGTGTGGAGTTTGCATGTTCTCCCCGTGTCTGCGTGGGTTTCCTTTGGGTGCTCCGGTTTCCTCCCACAGTCCAAAGATGTGCAGGTCAGGTGAATTGGCCATGCTAAATTGCCCGTAGTGTTAGGTAAGGGGTAAATGTAGGGATATGGGTGGATTGCGCTTCGGCGGGTCAGTGTGGACTTGTTGGGCCGAAGGGCCTGTTTCCACACTGTAATGTAATCTAATCTAATTTAAAAACAAAGTCTTCACCAAGCATAGATACCTGGCAGACAAACAGCACGATGAGGACATGCCATGACTCAACACACTAACCATTCTACTTGACGTAAACATGTCTCAGAACTGACTGCCAGACTCCTCCGACCACTCGAATGACTGACAGCCATGTTCAGACAACAACTCACCAGAACAAAAGACCCAATACTCATTATATGTAGGTCAAGTGTGGTGTACAAGATTCCATGCAGAGACTGCATGAAACGCTATATAGGACAAACAGGCAGACAACTAGCCAGCTAGATTCATGAACATCAACTAGCCACTAAACGTCATGACCAGCAATCCCTAGTATCTATACACATAAACAACAAGGACCATCAATTCAACTGGGACAACACAATAATAGGACAAGCTGAACAGAGGACCGCCAGAGAATACCTAGAAGTGTGGCACTCACCCACCGACTCCATCAATAAACGCACTGACCTAGACCTAATATCCTGACCACTGCAATGAGCAACGGGAATGTAACTGCATACATTCCAACCAACACAGTACAGCAGTGCTTCACAGGAGGCTCTATGACACTGAGGATGTCATCTAGAAAGTGGACAAAACATCTGCAAACCAAATTCCCAGCTTGGCGAACATTCCCACAACTGCATCCAGCATCTGAGCTACAAATCTTTACACAAACCTTGTTAAAGGTCACTGTATAAATTTATGTTATAAAAGCATTTATTCACAGAATAATTAAATTCATCAAACTGAGAAAACTATTGAGACCAGTCTTCATTCCCTGAAGGTTTTGCTTCAGTTGAGGTCTATCCCAAGGTTTTGGTAATTTTACTTCTTGTTGCTGAATCCACTGAGAAAGAGATTTTGAAACACCTCCAATATTTTGGTTTATGCAAACATTTTAACAGTCTTAGTCTGTATTCTATCATCAAAGAGAATATGTCAAGAGCATCTGAACACTGACATTGGTTCTTTATTAAAGTTGACACTCCCTGATCCTTGTCCAGTCACTGAACACTCTGGGATCTGTTCAATTAGCACAAAGGTTTTGGCATAGATGGTGTCATGGACCAAATAAGGATTTTGCACAGACATTGTTTACTACCCCTCAGTGGTCAAAATAACATACTATGGCTTAATCAGTTTTATCTAGCCATGCCCTTGAAATATACTTGCAGAAAGCAACGTGAACACCTTTTGTATGCCGGTAACATACACATTTGGACCTTACTGCTGTCCTTTATGGCACATCCAACTGCAAGTTCCAGAAAGTCCTCTCTACCTTGCTTTATGTTGCTGATTGATTTTTATTTTCTCCTCTAACCCAAGTCTCCAGGAAAATGTTGTAAAGAACCTCATCCTTTGCTGGCCAATAACATTTCATTAACTTTTTTTTAACTGAATCCTGTTGTTTTGAACTCATACATTGAATAGACCTTTTCCATTCTTGAAAAGACAATATGTTGTCTTGACCGACTGACTACAATGCAAGAGACAAAGCATCCTTACCAAGTTAACATTTTAATGACAGTGCTGTTTGTTAAAATGTTTCCTGATTACTGTATAAATGTTTGACTCCTGCTGTTAGCTGAGCATGGTTTGTACTGCTTGAATATGTCTGCCCCATAGATTTCATGGTGATAGGCAGCTGAGAAAGTCTCTAAAACAGAGTACAATCACATGTAAATGCTATTATTTTGGTGAATTTGGGTTTGGTCTGGTGCTCAGACAAAGAGGTAAATCATCACTCTCTGAATGCAACTGTAAAGGTTATAGTAGATTCACTAAAGAGCTAAAATGTTGGCTTTCTATATTTTACCCATCATATTCCTAGTGGATTCTCAGAAGACAAAACCTGGCTGGTTTTATGAATTGGCTCAAGTGGTTTTGCATTGACTTTTCATTTAGTTGTTATCATTGAATTCTCTGTATAACTCTGCCCATGATCTCATTAGTAATGCAATGATCATTGCAATGATATGAGCCATCTCCTAGAAATGATGTAAATCATTGAAGAGATCCTACTGTTTCTATTGGATTGACAGCCTGGATTACCTCATAAAGGCATATTTTTAGGATGATTTTCTCCGTGCATTGATACCACTACTCCTGATCAGAATGGAGGTGATTGGTAAGAGAAGCGTCATATTCAATCAAACCTACTGTAAGCTTTGGTTTTTACCCACGTGACTTATGTTTCTTCAACTGTCTTCCACTGAAGGCCTTTTCTTGCCTTAATAGTCTTGCTTTTATCAGAAGATGTTTTTCTCTGTTCATGCTATCATTTGTGGAGAACTGTTTTTTAAAGAGATTCTGTTTATCGTGTAAGTCATCTGTTGTGTGAAAAGTAGACTGTTTCCTGTGAGCCGTGCCGTAAGGCCTTCCCTGGATGGTGTAGACTTGACTCTTTGGGCTATCGTAAAGTCAGGTGTCTACTAAGATGAAAGCAATAGCAGTGGGGAAGCGAGGAGGAATCTTGCGCCTCAAGACTGGTCATGTGAGAGAGGAGGAAGTCATTTCCCCACATTGTCCTCCTATAGTCCGTCACATGGAATTAGGCCTTGAAGAATCATCATCTTTATAGTTCGGTGAAGTCTGAGAAAGAAAAGAGTTGGAGTAGACAACAAGCCTTGATTTCAAAGCTATAGTTACTATGTAGATTAAAGGACAGGACCAATATTTAACAGTGTTCCTTGTACCGAAAGTTGTGGCATAACAAATTGTTTAGATTTTGAAACCCTCTATTCAGCATTATTTGAAAATTTGAACACAGTAAAATTCCTTAAGATTGCAGTTCATATTTTGCTCAACATGGAAGTGTCTATAGTGTCTTCAATGGAGATACATTAAATGTGATATTAAGCATCTGTCAACACTTCCCTGATTCAATCGAACAGCAAGGGATGTTGTTACTCCTGTATCACCCTGTATACAGAATAATGACCGCATTTCACAAAGTACTGAGATATACTCGCGCTCAAATTGGGAATGGCTCTTTATGAATAAAAGTGTGTTTGTTCTTAATATCCAAGCTTGAATAGTAGCTTCATCCAGAGACCATGTTCCAGAGGAACCATTTGGAGTGGAGGGGGAAATAAACTGAGCAATGCAATCAATAATCTAAAATATTAGTGCGAATTAATTGTACATGAATTGAAAATGGAGAGGCAGAAAGCCTTTTTAAAAATATTGCTTACATTATTTTAAGATTGATATACTTTTCAATTGCTTGAATGTTAACGAAATATAGTCAAACGTTCATTCTTGCGTACCAGCTTTTGAAAATGAACATGGATTACCCGCTGGCTGGCTGTTGGTTGAGTTGTCTGTATATTTGAAGTTTCTTACTATTCGTACAACATTTCAATACTTTGTAGTGAATGATTTGGCTGGTGCCAAAGTAATACCTCTATTCGTTTAAGTGCTTCTGTTGGAAGAAGTTGCATCCAGACAAAAGGGGTCTTGCAGGCATTTCTCTAGGAACTGGAATAATGACCAGTGGTCAGCCAGGGAAAGCAAAGCCTTTCAAAGAGGGATGGGGAGGAAGGGAAAAGCATTTGATGTGAAATCATGTCCATCTCAGGTGTTACATCTTCAGTTACAAAGATGTCTCAACAATTTTCCTGGCTGAAGTTCAGGGAACGGGTGGCATGGTGGCTCGGTGGTTAGCACTGTGCCTCACAATACCAGGAACCCGGATTCAATTTCAACCGTGGTTAGTGTGGAGTTTCTCCCTGTATCTGCATGGGTTTCCACTAGAGGTGTTGTGGTTTCATAGAGTATTAGGGTCAAACAGCACGGAAACAGATACTGTCAACTCATACCGAGCAGGCCTCCTAAACTGAGCTGTTCCCATTTGCCTGCATTTGGTTGATATTCCTCGAAAGCTTTCCAATTCATGTACCTGTCCAAATGCCTTTTAAATATTGCAACTGTATCTACCTCTATTGCTTCCTCTGGCGGCTCGTGCCATACCACTCTCTGTGGAAGAAGCTGTCCTTCAGGATCCTTTTATATTTTCCTCTCTCATCTTAAACATATGCCATCTAGTTTTGGTCTCCCCTACTCTTGGAAAAAGACCCTGGCTATTCACCCTATCTATGCCCTTCATGATGTTATAAATCTCTATCTCCTACAGTTCAAAAATGTGCAGGTTAGATGAATTGGCCATGCTAAATTACCCAATAGTGTCCAGAGATAGACAGGCTAGGTGTATTAGCCATGGGAAATGAAGGGTATGGCAGTAAGGTGGAGGGGGGGAGCGGGGGGGTGGTCGGGTCATGGTAAGATGTTGTTCAGAGGGTCAGTGCAGATCCAACTGACTGAATCACCTCTTTCTGCACTGTAGGGATTCTGTGATTCTAAGAATTTCTCCCTGAAGACAGCCAATTGTTGCAACTACAATTACAGCCTCAACAATCACATCATCTGCAGCTGCCTGTGCTTCGGGCTTCTTGTAGCTGCTGCTAAACATATAAACAACCTTCCATATTCTGGCACTGTTCTTTTCCATCTGCATCTCTCAAACATCATTCACTTACATTTGTTGTTTTACACATATGCCCATCCCTTGTGTATTTTAGACTCTTAGGGTAAGCTTGTGTCTGTGAGTGATGGTGGCTCTTCAACTCCATCTTCTCCTCTTCATCCTCATGACTGGGAAAGGTCCAGGTATCAGTCAGAGGGTGAAGAGACAGTGATATATGTGCCCAAGCACCATCTGGAGCTTATGCATCGAACGTGACTGCAAGGTGGGCAGGAAGTGCCCCTGAGAGATGGAAGATTATATAAGTAGGTATCCTCCATCATTGATTCGTTCGGTCCCACCAGGGGTCACGACCTCAGTAACACTCTTTTCCCCAATGCCTTGCATTGTTTCATTCATGCCAGCTGCTGTCATGTGCAATCTTCTGCTGTGAGCAAAAAAAGATTGTGTCAGCAAGTAGCCTGGGATATAAATGGGCGAGGTGGCTCATGGTTAAATAGCTGCCAAAGTGTGCAATATGTTTAATGGTCTTCCTTTGATCTCCTCCGCTATACCAGAGTTTTCTTTGTAGCTGCCACCCACTCAGTGCCAGAGTGTCTTTAAACGGTGGCTATGACCAACTTCCCAAGCTTATGCCCTCTGTCTGCCAGATATCCCACTGTTAAGACTCGATTGGCTACTGACGGCAAGCTGACCTTAGCACCACCTTCCCATCAGGCAGACGCTAATTGAGCGAGAAACATTGTGTTTGCGATGAGTAAATGAAACAAGGAAATGGGGTGGTAAAATCCTGCCCATGATTTTTGGTCACTTGTTGATGGAAACAGTGTCACAACCCATTGAAAGCTCTATGCTCATTTAATTTTGGCCCCTTGTTCATATCTGATTTTATTGTTCCACCACTGGAGGCTGAACCTTCAACTGCAGGCCCTGAGCTTTGGAACTCCCTCCCATTCTAACTTGCTTTCGTCATTTCAAACATGCTTTAACACCTACCTTGTGAACAAGCTCTTTACCATCGAGTATGATGATATGGCTGAGTTCAATATTTTGTTGTATTATTGTCTTGTGAAGTGCCTTATGGCATTTTATTATGTAAAAGGGTGCTACATAAATACACAACATGAACAACATGAGGAAAACTGACTATGTATGTCAGTCGTTACAAAAACCAGATAACATCAATAGAGCCTGCATTGCAATGAATGAGTTAATTTCACAACCTGATCCTCCAATATACTTTCCCAGGTTAGCCAATTTCTCCTTTGTCCTGTTGGTTCTCTTCACAGCAGGATCATAAAAAAGGCTAGGGAATGTATTTAAAAGCCAAATATTTTGTTTCACCATTTTTAAGCCTCTATTTAAACTACTGACCTTGAGTCACTGCTACTATTGTTGAGTTTTGTTCGAAATGGTGATACATTTTACATCCATTAATAATTAGCACATCAAATTAAATATGCAAAAAGATACATGATGTTCAACTCAGCATATTCTTATATACTCTCTCTAAGACTCATTCCCTCATGAGGCCTGTGATTTCTGACCTTCACTGACACCCATTCTGCCTGCCCCCTCTCCTTGCGCTAAATCTCTGTAGCTCCACCATTTCTTGTCTTTTTGTATTTTTATCAGTCCACCATGTGCTTTCAGCTGCCTGGGTCTTAAGTTCTATCTATTATAGACATTGAAAAACCTCGTCATGAAAGTTTTTCAATATGTTTAAAATACATCAAATACTTAATCCCCTTTAATAAAAACAAATATTTGTATTCATAACAAAAGCAAAAATTGCTGGAGGAACTCAGCAGGTCTTCTGGCAGCAGTTGTGTACAGAAAGCAGAATTAATGTTTTGAGTCCGGTGAGCCTTGTTAAGAAAAGGTCCCTGCAGTGTTTCTCCAGCACTCTGGTTCTGTTTCAGATTTCAAGCATCAAAGCAGTTCTTTGTGTTTATTTGTATTCATAACCCCATATCAAAGATTCTAATATCTTAATAGCTCTTTGAGCTGACAACAACATTGAACTTAAGGCCACACCTCTGTGAAAATGATGAACTATGGAATCAGTCAAGTAGTAAGAATGCTATAATGATAGCACTAGGGGCTATGTCAACAAACATCTTTTGAAGCTGGTAGATTTTTTTTAATGACACTCAGTCAAAGACAGACTCTCTTCTAGAATTCTAATGAGCAGACGGTTAAAATGATTTGACAGCTTGACAATTCTCCATATCTTATTCATCACTTTAGAGCATTTATGCTCTTCACCATAAAGTTGTGGAGCTTGCATTCAATGCATGTCGAAACCATTTCTGAAGGTGTGTTTGCCCTGTGCAATGAATGTTAATGACCCAGCTGACTTGTAAGTTGTGTTCATAGGCTTCCTGCTCATCCCTTTCCTTAATCACCGAAAATTAGGAAATGAGGATGGTTTGTCAGGTCCCTTCTGTCGTACAGATCTGTAATGTCTCCATGGCACTGTGAAAATCTGGTCCATTGCCTTCAATTCTGGACACAGCACTTTAGGAAGAATGGGAAGGTTTTAGAAAAGGTTCAGAAAAGATTTATGAGAATGGCTCCAAGGATGAATGACTCTGTTAAGTGGACAGATTGGAAAAACTGGGGCTTTTTTCCTTTGAGAAGAGAAAATGAATTGGAAATTTGATCAACGTGTTCATGATCATAATGCAGTGTAGTTCAAATGTTTCACTAGCAGAATATTGAAGAACCAGAGAATGCTGAAATAGGTTGATTTGTAAATGATCCTGGAGATAGATTCAATCAATGCATTCAAATGGGAATTGGATAGATATTTGATCAGGGATAGTGGAGGAACTGGCTCAATGGTAGAAGACAGAGGGTGTGGTGGAGGGATGCTTTTCAGACTGGAGGCCTGTGACAAGTGGTATGCCACAAGGATCAGTGCTGGGTCCACCACTACTTGCCATTTATATAAATGATTTGGATGTGAACATAGGAGGTATAGTTAGTAAGTTTGCAGATGATACCACAATTGGAGGTCTAGTGGAAAGTTGCCTCAGATTACAACAGGATCTTGATCAGATGGGCCAATGGGCTGAGGACTGGCTGACGGAATTTAACTAGGATAAATGTGAAGTGCTGCATTTTGGAAAAGCAAATCAGAGCAGGACTTATATACCTTAATGATAAGGTCCTGGGGAATGTTGCTGAACAAGAGACCTTGGAGTGCAGGTTCACAGTTCCTTGAAAGTAGAGTCGCAGGTAGAAGGATAGTGAAGAAGGCATTTGGTATACTTTCCTTTATTGGTCAGAGCATTGAGTAGAGGAGTTGGGAGGTCATGTTGCGGCTGTACAGGATGTGGGTTAGGCCACGTTTAGAATATTGTGTGCAGTTCTTGCTGTAGTAAAATTAATAAAACTCAAGTTTAGGAGCAAGTCAATCAAAAGCTTTTGGGAGGAGCATCGTGATTCTGACCCGAACTGCAGGTCTTGATCACGCCATCTGTCTCCCAACAACAGGTACAGCAGTTTTTATAGTCTGGATTATGTGTACAAAAAAAGCCCACGAAAGACAGTTTGTTGTGTTCTGCGCATGTGTATGCAGAGAAAGTTGTTTCCGGGAGTGTTCTGCACTTGTCTTTAGTTAGTTTCTGTTTTCAGTCCCCCCTTGTGGTCTGAGGCATGCGGGAACATGACGAACAGACCACCTACATCCATAATCATCACTGGTCCAGAAAATGGGTGACTCCCAGGCGACTCAACATGGAGGCTAGCACCCAGCATAATTCTTGTTGTTAAAACTTTACAACATGAGTTAAGGATAGCCATAACAATGCAACAAGCGATGACAATAACAATGAACATGATGAAGGCATGCAATGGGTATGAGCCCCAAGATCTGCCGAGGATTCATCCTAATCACTTGGGCAATTATAGTCATGAAACTGTTTCCTTTCCTGCTGGATTTTATCAGCCTCCAGGCGGATGTGATCTGCTAGGTTAGTTATATTGTCCGAGGCATCCAGAATGTATGTGCAGCATTCTGGGCCAATAACAGCACAAGTGCCACCTTGTGCCGCTAGCAAATAGTCAAGGGCCAAATGGTTCTGCAACACAACAGTACGGGTGGCAATAACCTCAGCTGATACCTCGGAGATAGCTGTGCTAACAGCTGCAAAGCTATCAGCGGTCTCATTACCCAGCCTTTCCAAAGTTGAGGCCATATTGGTCAGTTCCCTAGCAGCCTTAGCAGTCCCATTGGCAGGGAAGGTGATCATGAAGAATCGCTCAATCTCAGTGATGGACCGTTTGGATTGAAGTAGGTGTATGTTAGGATGAAGGCAGAAGGAACTGTAATGGCAGACAAAAGGGACAACATAGGCAAGGTAGCAAGATCCGGACCAATCTGGTGGGAGCCAAGAGTAGGTCTTGAGACCACAGACAAAGTAAGTACCATTGTAAGTCTTCAGGTAATTAGTCTGAATTGCGGTCCAAATGGATTTGAAAGTTTTACCTGTAGTCGTGTTGACAACCTCAAGGCTCAGAATACTTCCAGAAAGAAATGATCAGCGGCTGGTGTGCTTTCCTTTATTGGTCAGAGCATTTGAGTATAGCAGTTGGGAGGTCCTGTTGCGGCTGTACAGGACAGTGGTTAGGTCACTTTTGAATATTGCACGCAGTTCTGGTCTCCTTCCAATCGGAAGGATGTTGTGAAAATTGAAAGGGCTCAAAAAGGCTTACAAGGATGTTGCCAAGCTTGGAGGATTTGAGCTACAGGGAGCGGCTGAGTAGACTGGGGCTGTTTTCCCTGGAACATCGCAGGCTGAGGAGTGACCTCATAGAAGTTTATAAAATCATGAGAGGCATGGATTGGATAAACAGACAAGGTCTTTTCTGTAGGGTGGGGGTGTCCAGAAATAGAGGGCATAGGTTCAGGATGAGAAAGGAAAGACATAAAAGGGACCCGAGGGGCAACTTTTTCACGCAAAGAGTGGTGCTTATATGGGATGAGCTGCCCGAGCAATTGGTGGAGGCTGTTACAGTGACAGCATTACGCAAGCATCAGGATGGGTATTTGAATAGGAAACGTTTAGAAGGATATAGGCCAAGTGCTGGCAAATGGGACTAGATTAATTTAGGATAACTGGTAGGCATGGAGTTGGACTGAAGGATCTGTTTCTGTGCTGTACATTTCTATGGCCCTATGGAACTTGCACCTGGAGTCGGAGGAAGTGGAGAGGTCCTTAATGAATACTTTGCTTCAGTATTTACTACTGAGAGGGACTTTGATATTTCTGAGGACAGCATGAAACAGATTGGTATGCTCAAACAGGTTGATATTAGGAAGGAGGATGTGCTGAAAATTTTGAAAAGCATCAGGATAGATAAATTCCCTGGGTCAGATGGGATATACCCTAGGCTACTGCAGGAAGTGGGGGAAGAGATTGCTGCACCTTTGGTGATGATATTTGTGTCCTCACTGTCCACTGGAGTAGTACCAAATGATTGGAGGTTGGCAAATGTTATTCCCTTGTCCAAGAAAGGGAATAGGGATAATCCTGGGAATTAGAGACTAGTTAGTCTTAAATCGGTGATGGGCAAAGTATTGGAGAGGATTCTGAGAGACAGGATTTATGATTACATGGAAAACTATAGTTTGATAGTCTGCATGGCTTTGTGAGGGGAAGGTAGTGCTTCATAAATCTTACTGAATTCTTTGAGGATGTGACAAAACACGTTGATGAAGCTGGAGCAGTGAATGTGGTGTGCATGGATTTAGCAAGGTGTTTGATAAAGTTCCCCATGGAGGCTCATTGAGACAGTAAGGAGGTGTGGGATACAGGGAAACTTGTCTGTCTGGATACAGAATTGGCTGGCCCACAGAAGACAGAAGGTGGTGGTAGATGGAGAGTATGTAACCTGGAGCTTGGTGACGAGTGGTGTCTCACAGAGATCGGTTCTGGGACCTCTTCTTTGTGATTTTTATAAATGGGTGGCACAGTAGCTCGGTGGTTAGCACTGCTGCCTCACAGCACCAGGGGCCCAGGTTCAATTCAAGCCTTGGGCGACTGTGCAAACTCCACACAGACATTCTCCCAGTGTCTGTGTGGGTTTCCTCTGGGTACTCCGTTTCCTCCAACAGTCCAAAGATGTGCAGGTCAGGTGAATTGGACATGTTAAATTGCCCATAGTGTTAGGTGCATTAGTCAGAGGGAAATGGGTCTGGGTGGGTTACTTCTCAGAGGGTCAGTGTGGACTTGCTGGGCTGAGGGGCCTGCTTCCACACTATTGGGAATCTAATCTAATTTAACCTAATGACTTGAGAAAGTAGAAGGGTGGGTTCATAAGTTTGCCGATGACACAAAGATTGTCAATGGTGTGGAAGGCTGTTGTAGGTTGCAATGGGACATTGAGGTAAAAACAATAACTGCAGATGCTGGAAACCAGATTCTGGATTAGTGGTGCTGGAACAGCACGGCAGTTCAGGCAGCATCCAAGGAGCTTCGAAACCGACGTTTCAGGCAAAAATGGGACATTGACAAGATGTAGAACTGTGCTATAAGTGGCAGATGGAGTTAGAACATAGAACATAGAACAATACAGCACAGAACAGGCCCTTCGGCCCACGATGTTGTGCCGAACTTCTATCCTAGATTAAGCACCCATCCATGTACCTATCCAAATGCCGCTTAAAGGTCGCCAATGAATCTGACTCTACCACTCCCACGGGCAGCGCATTCCATGCCCCCACCACTCTCTGGGTAAAGAACCCACCCCTGACATCTCCCCTATACCTTCCACCCTTCACCTTAAATTTATGTCCCCTTGTAACACTCTGTTGTACCCGGGGAAAAAGTTTCTGACTGTCTACTCTATCTATTCCTCTGATCATCTTATAAACCTCTATCAAGTCACCCCTCATCCTTCGCCGTTCCAACGAGAAAAGGCCGAGAACTCTCAACCTATCCTCGTACGACCTACTCTCCATTCCAGGCAACATCCTGGTAAATCTTCTCTGCACCCTCTCCAAAGCTTCCACATCTTTCCTAAAGTGAGGTGACCAGAACTGCACACAGTACTCCAAATGTGGCCTAACCAAAGTCCTGTACAGCTGCAACATCACCTCACGACTCTTGAATTCAATCCCTCTGCTAATGAACGATAATACTCCATAGGCCTTCTTACACACTCTATCCACCTGAGTGGCAACCTTCAAAGATCTATGTACATAGACCCCAAGATCCCTCTGTTCCTCCACCTGACCAAGAACCCTACCATTAACCCTGTATTCCGCATTCTTATTTGTTCTTCCAAAATGGACAACCTCACACTTGGCAGGGTTGAACTCCATCTGCCACTCCTCAGCCCAGCTCTGCATCATATCTAAGTCCCTCTGCAGCCGACAACAGCCCTCCTCACTGTCCACAACTCCACCTATCTTTGTATCATCTGCAAATTTACTGACCCACCCTTTGACTCCCTCATCTAAGTCATTAATAAAAATTACAAACAGCAGAGGACCCAGAACTGATCCCTGCGGAACTCCACTTGTAACTGGACTCCATGCTGAATATTTACCATCTACCACCACTCTCTGACTTCGACCGGTTAGCCAGTTTTCTATCCAATTGGCCAAATTTCCCTCTATCCCATGCCTCCTGACTTTCCGCATAAGCCTACTATGGGGAACCTTATCAAATGCCTTACTAAAATCCATGTACACTACATCCACTGCTCTACCCTCATCCACATGCTTGGTCACCTCCTCGAAGAATTCAATAAGACTTGTAAGGCAAGACCTACCCTTCACAAATCCGTGCTGGCTGTCCCTAATCAAGCAGTGTCTTTCCAGATACTCGTAAATCCTATCCCTCAGTACCCTTTCCATTACTTTGCCTACCACAAAAGTAAGACTAACTGGCCTGTAATTCCCAGGGTTATCCCTATTCCCTTTTTTGAACAGGGGCACAACATTCGCTACTCTCCAGTCCCCTGGTACCACCCCAGTTGCCAGTGAAGACGAGAAGATCATTGCCAACGGTACTGCAATTTCCTCTCTTGCTTCCCACATAATCCTAGGATATATCCCGTCAGGCCCGGGGGACTTGTCTATCCTCAAGTTGTTCAAAATGTCCAACACATCTTCCTTCCTAACAGGTATCTCTTCTAGCTTATCAGTCCGTTTCACACTCTCCTCTTCAACAATACGGTCCCTCTCGTTCGTAAATACTGAAGAGAAGTACTTGTTCAAGACCTTTCCTATCTCTTCCGACTCAATACACAGTCTCCCACCACTGTCCTTGATCGGACCTACCCTCGTTCTCGTCATTCTCAGGTTTCTCACATACGCATAGAATGCCTTGGGGTTATCCTTGATCCTATCCGCCAGGGATTTTTCATGCCCTCTCTTAGCTCTCCTAATCCCTTTCTTCAGGTCCCTTCTGGCTATCCTGTATCCCTCCACTGCTCTGTCTGAACCTTGTTTCCTCAACCTTATGTAAGCCTCCTTCTTCCTCTTTACTAGACATTCAACCTCCCTCGTCAACCAAGGCTCCCTCACACGACCATTTCTTTCCTGCCTGATCGGTACATACATATCAAGGACACGTCGTATCTGCTCCTTGAAAAAGTTCCACATTTCCACCACATCCTTCCCTGACAGCCTATGCTCCCAACGTATGCTCCTCAAATCCTGTCTTAACCTGGAAAACCTGGAAAAGTGTGAAGTGATTCACTTTGGAAGGTCATATTTGAATGCAGATTACAGGGTTAAAGGCTAGATTCTTGGCAGTGTGGAGGAATAGAGAGATCATGTGGTCCATGACCATAGATCCCTCAAAGTTGCCACCCAGGTTATAGGTTTGTTAAGAAGGCATATGGTGTGTTGGCTTTCACTTAGTGGAGGGTTGAGTTTAAGAGCTGCAAGGTTATGCTACAGCTCTATAGAGTCCTGGTTAGACCACACTTGGAAGAGATTTACCAGGATGCTGCCTGGACTGGAGGGCACGTCTTATGAAGAAAGGTTGAAGGAGCTTGGGCTTTTCTCATTGGAGTGAAGAAGGTTGAGAGATGACTTGATAGAGGTGTACAAGATGTTGAGAGGGATAGATAGAGTGGATGGCCAGAGACATTTCCCAGGGCAGAAATGTCTATTATGAGGGGACAGAATTTTAAGGTAATTGGAGGAATTTTTAGGGGAGATTTCAGAGGTAGGTTCTTTACTCAGAGAGTGGTTGGTGTGCGGAATGCACTGCCAGCAGTGGTAGTAGAGTCAGATACATTAGAGACATTTGAGTGAGTCTTGAATAGGTACATGAAAGTTAGTACAATGAAGGGTTTGTAGGTTAGTTTGATCTTAGAGTAGAATAAAAGACCAGCACAACATCAATGGCCAAAGGGACAGAACAGTACAGCACAGTTCAATGTTCTATTTGAAGAGAAAATATTTTCAGGGCTATGGGGAAAAGACAAAGGAGTGGGATTGGCTGAATTGTCTGCAAAGCTGGCAGATACGATGGTCTAAATGGAGAAAGTGAGGACTGCAGATGCTGGAGATCAGAGCTGAAAATGTGTTGCTGGAAAAGTGCAGCAGGTCATGCAGCATCCAAGGAACAGGAGAAACGACGTTTCGGGCATCAGCCCTTCTTCAGGAATGAGGAAAGTGTGTCCAGCAGGCTAAAGCTAAAAGGTAGGGAGGAGGGACTTGGGGGAGGGGCGTTGGGAATGCGATAGGTGGAGGGAGGTCAAGGTGAGGGTGATAGGCTGGAGTGGGGTGGGGGCAGAGAGGTCAGGAAGAAGATTGCAGGTTAGGAAGGCGGTGCTGAGTTCGAGAGATTTGACTGAAACAAGGTGGGGGGAGGGGAAATGAGGAAACTGGAGAAATCTGAGTTCATCCCTTGTGGTTGGATGGTTCCCAGGTGGAAGATGAGGCGCTCTTCCTCCAACCATCGTATTGCCATGGTCTGGCGATGGAGGAGTCCAAGGACCTGCATGTCCTTGGTGGAGTGGGAAGGGGGAGTTGAAGTGTTTGGCTACGGGGTGGTTGGGTTGGTTGGTCCGGGTGTCCCAGAGGTGTTCTCTGAAACGTTCCGCAACTTGCCCCTCCTCCAAGTCCCTCCTCCCTACCTTTTATCTTAGCCTGCTGGACACACTTTCCTCATTCCTGAAGAAGGGCTGATGCCCGAAACGTCGATGCTCCTGTTCCTTGGATGCTGCCTGACCTGCTGCGCTTTTCCAGCAACACATTTTCAGCAACGATGGTCTAAATGGTCTATTATGCTTGAACCACCCTGTTGTTTCATAAAACCCACTTCTTTCGACAAGCAGTAGAGACATATTGCTCCATAAAGGTGATTTGTAAACGCAAGGTGTTGCTCATAACACCTTTCTCTAGTGCAGCCTTCTCCATGAGAAGATGATTTTGAGCTTTATCTTTGAACTTTGTCACAGATGCACCTTAAATTGAAACCCAAGGTCAGCCCTGATCATATTGAATGGGGAAACAGCCTCAGTGGAGGTATATTACTTCTCCTTCTCCAGCTTCTTGTTTTTAACTGAGCAAGTCTTTCAGCAATCTGTTTAAATTCCTCACCATAGACATTTTGCTCCAAAGTCTATGTTCCTTCTTGTCAAATAGAGAGTGATATTTAATTGTTAAGATTGATTTTTTTTCCTCCAATTTAATTTCAAATCAAAGACCATTGTGCGGTCTGCTTTACAATAACTTTAGACTCAGATCTGCACCCTTTTCTTAGCAGCCTAAGAGACATTCATGGTATACCACTGTCCTTTCACAGGCCCAAGAGCCCAACGCTGCCTGGTTTAGTAGCTGTCATTTGTGAAAGGCTGAAAGAACTTCTTTTATCTCTGATCGAATGCTGTTGGAATGCATCACAGCACATAAAAAGTACTCAGTCAATGAGGGTCAGTCATGAATGATTAACAGGCACCCTAAATCATCTCCTTTTACTAACGTTAATAGTGGGCATTGATTCTATAAACTATTTCATAGATCCTGTTGCAATGTGCTTTGCCAAGCATCTTTCTACATTGAGCTTAATTTGCAATTATTTAGTCAGTCCCACCAACCAAAATATTTGCATTGAGTAGTTTCTCTTTTACTCATCATTTCATTGCCTTGCAGCATTTTTTAATATTGAAAGAAATGTCCTTTGACTCTTATTTAAGTGAGAGTGAATAGCAAAGAACCTTGGAGTGACCAAGTGGAATTTCAATAGCTCGTGACAAGTGAACAAATATTTAAAACGTTTCCATACCTTATAGTTCAAAGAGTCCATAAAACTAACATCAGAGACAAGGTTATACTTTGTCGATCATCTCTGCGCACTGTGCTGTCAGGGTCAGTTATGGAAGATATTATTGGATTGATAAGTGACATTGTGTCAATGGTTTGTGTCAGCTGTGGCCCAGTTGGGTGACCCCTCTGTGTCAGAAGGTCGTGGGTTCAAATCTTATCCAGAGAATTAATTGAATACAAAATCTACCCTGACGCCTTAAGGGTAAACCTGCCATTCTTCAAGTGAAACGTTAATTTGAGGCCTTTTTGTCCTCCCTGGTGGATGTAAGAGATGCCATGGCCACTGCACCAAGTGAGGGAATTCTTCTCTGTTTTCTGGACAACATTTCTCCTTCAGCGAACATCACTAAAACACACTATTCTGACAAAGCTAGGAGAAGTGAACTGATTTGTCTCCTGCGTTGGTTACAACAGAGTTTGAACTTAAAAGGGAGGTGATTTTGTCAGTTCAATAAATCAATATCAGGTTGTACAATTTGGTATGAGAAATTAGCCAGCCAGGTTCCTCCAGTTCACAAATAAAGTTAATTTTATTTCTAAAGCTTATTCAGGCAAAGATGCAGAAATTATGAATTAAAAGTTAAATGCAAAATATTCATGTATATTTAACTACCATGTCTGCAAAAATAACACATATAACCCTACCCTCCCAAAGCATAATAAAAAGACAATAAAACTCTGCAGAGTATCAGATCTTAAAACTTTGAAATGTAAAAAATAAAATCAAAGAGACTTTTGCCGATGTTTGTTCACAGCAAAAGGGCCACTTGCCTTAACAGGTGCTGCTATTGAAGTACCTCACTCCAGCTGTCACTGAGAGGTTGTGGTTGGGGCTGATTTCCTTGGTCTGTTCGAGACAGTGGAATTGGTTCAGAATTCTCCCTCAAAAAAACACTTGGTTTGCAGTGGCAGTGATGACATCTGATGGGCCTTCAAATCACAAACAGCTCAGCTTTGATGAGAGATTTCAAAGGAAGAAATCAGTGGGGAAAGATGATAGTGCATCCCCTTTTGTCCTGTGCTGACTTTTGTCTTTCTGACTATTAGCTCAAAAAACTGTTGTATTTTTACAACCAAGAACAGGTCATCTGACCTCCCCCTCTGAAGTGGACCTCAGGTTGTGTCCTTCACAAATCCAACATTTAGCTGCTATAGGCCAGTACCCTTTTTGTGAAAGGTTTGTTTCAAAAAGTCCAAGATATGTAAATCAGCTGAGGACAAATGAATACTTTCAGTAACACATCTTCACATTAAGATGGTAGTATTGATTTTGTGGGTGTCATGAGGCAAGTGTTATCCATCCCCTAATTGCCCAGAGGTCAGTTAAGAGTCAACCATCTTGTTGAGTCCCATGTGGGCCAGACCCAGTAGGGATAGCGGAAGTCCTTCCATAAAAGACGTTAAAGAACCAGGTGGATTTTTAGGAAAATTTGAATTCAAAGGCCTAATGGCGTCATTAGGCCTTTGAATTCAAATTTTATTTGTTTCGATAGAATGTCAGCAAATGGCTTCTGCAGTTGAAAAAAATCAAAATGATTCATGCAGGGAACATGAATAATATGGAAAACAGAAGGATTCAGCAATTCAGATTCACAAATCATTAAAAGCAACACTCAGTTTGAGGAAGCTGCTTTTAAATAAAAGAGTGAATTGTGGTCTGCGGGGAAAGTGAGGTCAGTATAACAGGAAAGGTGTTATGATAGAGCTCAGCAAGAACATTGTTGGATTATTGTACCCAATGTGAGCTTTGCACCATAAGAGTGTTAAGTTAATAGAATACACACTGTCAATAAGGCTGTCCCTGAACACTGAAAATAAATATGCCACAAAAGCCCTATAGTGCAGGTGAGGTGTATTAGCCATGGTAAGAATAAAATGGATGGGGTTACAGGGAAATTGGGATTGGGGCAAGTGTATTAAGATGGAGAGGAAACTGGTCGGCAGAGAGGAAACAAAGTTGGAATTGATGGGTTCTATTAAAATTGGCAGGCAGCAACTAGTGGGGTGCCACAGGGATCGGGGCTAGGACCCCCAGCCATTCACAATATATTTTAATGATTTGGATGAGGGAACAAAATGTAATATTTCAAAGCTTGCACATGATATAAAGTTGGATGGGAGGGTGAACTGTGATGAGGCTGCAGAGATCCTTCAGCATGATCTGGACAGGTTGGATGAGTGGGCAAATCAATGGCAAGTGCAGTATAATTTGGATAAATGTGAGGTTATTCACTTCCAAAGCAAAATTAAGAAGGCAGATTACTAGCTGAATGGCTGTACCTTGGGAGAGGGCGAGTGTGCGGCGGGATCTGGGTGTCCTTGTGCACCAGTCACTGAAGGTAAGCATGCAGGTGGTAAAGAAGGCAAATGATGCGGTTGGCCTTCATTGTGAGAGGTTTCGGTTTTGAGCACAGGAGCAGGGATGTGTTGTTGCAGTTAAACAGGGCCTTGGTGAGGCCACACCTCGAATATTGTGTGCAGTTTTGGTCACCTTTTCTGAGGAAGGAAGCTCTTGTTCTCGAGGAAACACAGCAAAGGTTGATTCCAGGCATGACAGGACTGACGTATGAGGAGAGATTGACTAGGTTTGCATTGTTTTCACGGGAGTTCAGACAAATGACAGGGCTGTCATAGAGACTCTCAAAATTCTAACAGGACTAGACAGGGAACTTACAGGGAGGATGTTCCCAATGCAGTGGGGGGGAGGGGAGTGGGAGTCATCCAGAACCAGGGTCACAGTCTGAGGATTCAGGGTGGACCATTTAGGACAGAAATGAGACATTTCTTTGCCCAAGGTGTGGTGAGCCTGTGGAATTCATTACAACAGGAAGTAGTTGCTGCCAAAACATTGAAAGTATAGCACTTGGGGCAAATGGGACCAAAGGTTATAGAGAGAGAGGAGGATTAGACTATTGAGTTGGATGATCAGCCATGATTGTGATGAATGATGGAGCCTCCTGCTCCTATCTTTTATGTTTCTATGAATGAGTTGGTGTGTGGATCAGGGTGGGTTGCTCTTCAAAGGATCGGTGCAGAGTCGATGGAGTAAATAGCCTCCTTCTGCATTGTAGGAATTCTGTAATTGAAACTATTTTAATTTGAGTTGGGGAAGTAATGGGGGATTATAGTATATGAAAACTTTGGCACCCATTTGTCTGAATGTGTCAAGTGTGAAGATTTATGTTACAGTTAATAAAAGCTCCATTCACTCTATTTATTCTGCATTTCAGGAGCAACTCTTTTTTAAGGTAAGGATATTAAGGCAGAATAATGGTGAGTAGATGGTGTTGAGATAGATCAGCCATGATCTGACTGAATGGTGGATTAGACCCAAGGGGCTGAATAGCCTCCTCTACTCCTCTTCCAATGAGCAGGCCTTGCTGATATTCAAAAATAAATATTAATCAGCTGCTTTTCTATCCATGTTGCCTTCAAATTTTGGGGACAGGACCAGAGAGGCAAAACGAGAAGCAATCATCCATTTTATTTAGTCGCTATTAAAAATGAGCCACAAAGATTCATTAACTGTTTTTGAGTAATGTATCCATTAATCTTACTTTCACACAGCCACTCACTTAGTGTTTATGTGGGGATAGGACTGGTTAATTAAGCCCATCTTCCAGCATTAGATTTAAATTTGATGTAATTCAGATCATGTTGAATTTTCTTTTTATATATGCAATGTGACATTAGATTTCTACCATAGAAAATTGCAGCATTTTCAACCACGCATCAGTGAGACTACATCAGTGAAGCTCAAGGTCCATTCAATCATCCGCACCGGTCTTGTGTGTTCTTTCAGGGAAATTTCAATTAAATCCTGTTTGTCACTGCCTTCCTCCTAACTATATGATTCCAGAAGTCTCCTTCATTCCTGTTATTGCTTCTTATCAAAATGTAGTAATTGTTGCTTTTTGCCATCTTCAGCCTATTATCCACTTATAACTCTCTTCAATTAATTTGCCAATTGTGAGAACTGGCCAAGCTTTTCTTCAGTGGAGTTTCAAAGCAAAGGACATTTGTTTGGTGTTGATTATATTTGGTGTCGACCTTTCGAGCCCACTCCATCATTCATCACAATCATGGCTGATCATCCAACTCAATAGTCTAATCCTCCTCTCTCTCTATAACCTTTGGTCCCATTTGCCCCAAGTGCTACACTTTCAATGTTTTGGCAGCAACTACTTCCTGTTGTAATGAATTCCACAGGCTCACCACACTTTGGGCAAAGAAATGTCTCATTTCTGTCCTAAATGGTCCACCCTGAATCCTCAGACTGTGACCATTCAGCCCCTGGTGCTCATGCCATCTTTGAATAATATGCAGATTGCTCTGATTGACAATATCCATGGGTTTATCCCTCTGGTCAGTTTGTGAAAGACCCTACCAATGGCGGAAGTGGTTAGTTATGTTGATGGAAATATTCGAGAACCCATTCAGGGCTGTTAAATGAAAGGGTGACAATTGTAAAACGTTAAAAAAAAAACTGGTGACATGTTATCTGTGGTTTTTCCCAATAAAAGGCATGTTAATCATGGGATTTTCTATAAATCATAGAATTTGCCTCTCTGGTCCAGTCTTTAAAATTTGATGGCAGAGAAAATGTTCGAAGTGAAAGGGAGCTGAGATGCATTTCTGCCTAAGGACACGTCAGGTAGATGGGTGGTGCTGAGTGAGATTTTTCTGTGAAGTCACTTCGGGACTAGCCAGCAGGAAAGATAGCATGATGTCACCCATAGCTCTATAGTTCTGTGGATGTTCAGAGAGCTTTTGGAAGTAGACCTACACATCTGAAGTCAAAGAAATTCCAAGTCTATCAGCCATGATGCAGCCTCTGTTTGGGAGCTGGGATTCAGTCAAAGACCAAATGGAAATGGGAGAGAAAACAGATTGTAAGCTTGTTCAGCCAGAAACTAAAAGAAGAAATTGACAGTAATCCTCTCAGTAAGCAGCAATTCATCCTGATACAGCTGGAGTTTAGTTAATCTCATTTTGTTGATCTAAACAGTGTCTAGTACAGCCAGATTTCTGGTCACTGCCATAGCAAGCAGGTCTAATAAATTGTCCTGAGAACATTAAGTGAATTTCTCCTCTAGACTAGACCATTTGATTTTTACAGTCCATGTGTAGGTTAAAATTCCCCACAGTGATTGCTGTACCTTTTTGACAGGCTCCCATTACAACTTCTTTCATACCCTGTCCAACTTTCTAGTTTCTGTTCGGCAACCTGTACACAACTTCCAAAAGTGATCTTTTTCCTTTATCATTCCTCATGTCTACCCATACTGCTTGTATTCCCTCACTTTGTGAATTAAGGTCATCCCTCTTTCTGTTGTGCTATTATAATCTTTTAGTTAACAGAGCCAATCCTCTCCCTTTCCTAGCTTCCTGACATTCCTAAATGTATCATATGGTTTGTGTTGGCTTCTGACCAATTATTCTTCTTTCCTGTGCTGAAGGCAAATGTAAAATTAAGTGTTCAACTGTTTTACCAACCACTGTACCTGTCTGCACCTTAATATGTCTCCTCAGGGAGCTATAGGGTGAAACCAAGTCCAATTCCCATTGTAGAACTTGAGCACAAGGTGGCACAGCTGGAAGCAGGTACCTGGGTGAGGGGTGGGGTGTTCTTTCTGAAATGCTGACCACCCCCCCCAACTCCTTCCCCTTCAGGCCCTGAAGCCTACAAGCAAACTGAAGAATTCACGTCAGCCTCTGATCAATTAATTAATATTTTAATTCTATCAATTGGTGGCCCAGTGATTTTGGGTAGGCACCCATTCCAAATCTAGTCTTCTACTACATTCCCCCAACCCCTTGCAAACTTGCCTGCAGGAGAATGGACCCTGAGATAACACTGGCAAGCCAGCTGTCAGCCAGTGGAATGAAATTACCCCCCATACCTTTCTTTGTTTCTCACCCTCCCCACCTTCCCTAAATCAGGGTAAAACCCTTGTCCTTGTTGGAAAATCATCTTGGAGTGGCTGGGAAAGAAAATTCCCAGGGAACACTGCCCTTGCAATTTTATCCCTAGTGCCAATCCTTGCCAACAGGTTAGAGGTAGTAAATGCCCGAGTTGTCAAACCTAGACATGGAGTCATTTCGTGCTGGTGTAGGTTGTGCCCCTCCACAAGGCCCCAGATCAACTTTCCCGGTCTTGAGCTCCAAGTTGGCACTGGCTGCTGCATTCTGCCGAAGTGTAAATGGCAATCCTTGTGTTTGGTTTAAATGGTGGAAGTGGCCTAATTGACAACTGATCTCTAGGCTGAAAAATGTGTTGCTGGTAAAGCGCAGCAGGTCAGGCAGCATTCTAGGAGCAGGAGAATCGACGTTTTGGGCATAAGCCCTTCTTCAGGCTTATGCCCTAAACGTCAATTGTCCTGCTTCTTGGATGCTGCCTGACCTGCTGCGCTTTTCCAGCAACACATTTTTCAGCTCTGATCTCCAGCATCTGCAGTCCTCACTTTCTCCTAACTGATCTCTAGGGCCTGTTTTCAGCTCTAGAAAAGCCACTAAAGTGAAAAGTTGTGTTTCTGAAATGCTCACTCCTCCCTAGCCTGATGGTCACAGATTCCCTACTCCCCCATCCCATAGTTCTGGTTCCACACCTCTATCCATGTATCATGGTTGCTCTGACTATGGGCTTATGGATATTTTCAAGTTTGAAAAGCCACACAACGAGAAGAGATGTGTGAAACTGGAATCCGGTAAGAGATTTGCGAAGCTTTTCTCTAACAGTTTGTGGTTGGTACTGAGTGGTGAGATCAGAAGGTACATGTTCGAGTTGAGGCTCATATCCTGTGAGTAATCCCCACCCCACACCCCTGCTACCTCCCCTCCCCCTGTCAGGTCCTTGACAGGCTGCATTACATCATTCACTCTCACCTTTCATATTCGCACTTTTGATTTGATCTTGCTCTCTCTCCTACAACAGGCAAACTTCACACTGTCACGCAGTGTGGCCTCAGTTTCCTGAGTCATAAAAGATGATGCTTGTTTAATGTACAATGTCAAGTGGAGAATGGAACTGACGTTGCTTTTAGGAATGCCAATCCCCTGACAGTACTCTGCCGGATAGTGAATGGCATTGTGGTAAGAGTGTGAGAGTGACACAATAAATACAACATAAAATACTTACTTCATAGAAGGCGACACCTCCTGTGAGTCGCTGAAGTAATACATTTGAAAAACGTCAATACCAGACGAATGTTTATGTAACATAAACTATTAGCAGCCTGAAGTACTGATTGATTCGATACACAAAGTGTAAAATACAGTGACTTTTAATGTTCTACGGGTGTGTTTCCAACCCTGGGTGCTTAGAATTGGATCTTGTCACAGCCATTTTACTCACAGTTGACACCACATGAGCCAATCTTGAGGATCAATGCCGTGAATCCCAGGATGCTATCAAAAAGGTTGGACTATTTTTCCAGAAATGGTGAAGGGGAAGCGAGTCCAAGACCACAGCAGGTGTTAGGGTACTGTGTGTCCTATAGCTTGCCTGAGTATCTCTCTCAACTCCTCCACCTTGATCTACGCTAAACACTGCACCACTCATCTGGTCCCACTTGACATTTTCCTCCCTGGCACCCTATCTGTACATATTGTACACAGCTGGCACTCTATTCACCTCACACCCGGATGCACAACCCACTACCCATCTGACCTCTGACTCCTAGTGCCCTATCCCCTATACAGCTGGCCCCCTACTTACCTAGCACTCTACCCCTATGTTGAACCGTGGTTAGCACTGCTATCTCAAAGTGCCAGTGATCCAGGTTCTTTTCCAGCCTTGAGTGACTGTCTGTGGTGGGGTTTGCATGTTCTCCCTATGTGCCTTGGTTTCCTCCCACAGTCCAAAGATGTGCAGAGTAGGTGGATTGGCCATGCTAAATTGACCACAGTATCCAGGTGGATTAGCCACGGGAAACTAAGGGTTGCCGAGATGGGGTGGTTCTGGTTGGTAGGCTCTTTTGGAGGGTGGGTGGTGACTCTGCACTGTAAGAATTCTATGATTCTACCCTCCCAGCTCATTGTTTGATAATAGCTGTCGAAGTGGCTGTCAGGACTTTAACATTTCAGAATACAGCAGCTGACTGCTGTGAAAAAGGGTCTGGTTTACCTCTCCCTGACGGTTCTGCACTGAGTGGACATCAGTGGAAAGTGGAGAGTCCAATCAGGGCTGTGTCAGAAAAACAGAGCCCCCATCTTTCCTGAACAAAAGGCAGCATAGTGTTAATCTGTGTAAGATTGCAGTTCCCCAGAAAATGTGACCGTCTTTCTTTATTTCTTCTTTTGAATTTGTTGACTCTGATTCACCTCAACTGCCTCTCTGGAATGCCTTTGTTTCTCTCTCAGCCCTTAAATCTCATTGGTTAAGGAGACAGACAGTTGGTCTTATGGCTCATAGAGAGACATAATATCCTATGACCCTCATCATGCTGTTACCAGCTCACACATCCACAAGCTAACTAGGTAGTGCATCAAGTCACCTGAGGAGAGTTGAGGGGGGTCATGTCAAGGACGATGAGCGGGGGAGAGGGAGAACACGGGAGAGGTGAAGGGTGTCACAGGGTAGTTAGGAGGTGGTGGGTCATTTGTCCAGTTTCTGAAGAATTAATACATTGTTTTTATTTGTCTGATATTCCCTGGGCAACTATCCAGTTAGTTAGGATTAGAAAGATTTTCAAAGGAGTCCAGATGCAGGATAATTGCCTGGGAAGTCTATACTTGTGATGGAGAACTACTGTGTAGTCTGTGCATGTTGGGAAATCTGGTGGCTCCCATAACACAACTCTAAGGATATACACTACATTAAGAGTCCAATCAGCCAGAGACTGGAAGATCAGAGCTGTTAGATTTCTGAGCTGAAGCTGCTGGAACAACTTGAAGAAACACACCTTAAGATTGGCCGCTCCAGCAAATTCAGTGTGATTGTATGTCAGAGCTGCCAGCAAAATCAATGATGTTAATTTTTTAATTTTCATAACAAAAGCATCTTCCCTGCCTCTGCGTAATCCTGCAGTGATTGTGCTATGAACTTGACAGGTCAGGACTGTTGTTAAGATTCTAGAATCCAGAAGTGATGTATGAATAAGATGAGAGTAAATTCCCCATTGTTAAACCATCCTTCATTCTGTCAATTCACTGCTACCCACTGCTCACCCCTTTCTAAATTGATTAATAGAATTGCTGAAATTGTTTCATGTCTTAATAAGTTTTCTGCATTTAGGTTGAAGCATTGTAAAATGAAGCCAATGAACTTGCACAGTAAAAAATACTCAAAGATTTATTACTCGAAGATCTTTAATGAAGCATCATTACTTAATTTGAGCAATTATTTGAGAGTGTTTAATTGTCAAAACACAGGAATCGGAGGTCACTGCTTGTCTTTATGTGTATATTTTTCAATTTTAATTTTATAATGCATTAAATGAATGAATGATTGGCCTTGTTGAAATATAGAGATGCAGGGAAGATTTACAAGATTTTTTTAAAAATTGAGAGCTAATATCTATCAGGAAAAGTTTAACTGACTTGGGGCTGTTTTTCCCAAAGTGACCTGAGAGAGGTGTTTCATATTATGAAGCAGTTTGGCAGGGTTGATGTCGAGAAAAAAATTCCACTGATGATGTGTTTCTTATTGGGTCTTATAAATACAAAAGCAATAGAGAGTTCAGAAGAGACCTGTTGACACACAGAATGGTTAGAATGTGGAACTTACATCCTCATGAAGGAGCTGAGGTAAATGGAATGGTTCACCTTTTAGGCAAGATGGATAATACATGAGGGAGACAGAAACAGAGGGATATCATAAAGGGGAGGACATGCCTGGCAAAACTGGCTGTTTTTCTTTTGAGCTGGAGACTAATTATGATTATAGGTGATGGCTCTGAATGGGTTAACTTTGGATAAAGTACTGCAGATGCTGGAAATCAGGATTAATATTCGAGACTGCACTAAGCTCCCCAAGTCTTTCAATGTCAGACAGGCTGCAAGGGGATAAAGCAGGAGGAGATCTTTGGGTTTCAGCACTTCATACGATCCTAGATTGTAGGTCTCCCAAAATGCTTAGTATCAATGTCTGTCTTAACAATGAGGTACATATTATATTTGTATAAACTTGGGATCATAACTTAGGCTAATGTCCTGAAACTCTCTTCCTAACAACATAATGTCAGGTGGAACTGCAGCAGTTCATGAAGGCAGCTCACCACCACCTTCTTGAGGGCAATGGAGGATGGGCAATAAACATTAGTTTAGTCAGTGATGTCCACATCTAGTAAACAAATGAAAAAAATAAAGTCATGATTCAGCTCCTCCAATCCCTATTTCGGCCACAGTGAGACCACAGAGGAAGTCTGGTTACAACACGTTAAGTGAGGCTTTATATCCTTGGAAAGGTTTCAAGACGCGAAAGGAAAAAAAAATTATGAGAAAGTATTTCTGATGGTTGGAAATTTAGGAAGCTTCAAACTTCAGAAGTGAAGTTAGGGACATTAGTTAACACCACCAAAATGGGCAGGGAGGTGAGGGATACTATCCTGACTCACCCAGCACTGAACAGCGGGCACGACATATGGGCAAACCAGCAATGGGTCTGCCTGCAGCCTTGTGGGCAGGGGTTTTGGCTGCCCAGGAGTGGAGACACCAGCTGGAGACAAAGGCTGCCCTGTGTGTAAAGACCTCCCAGCATGATCAGGGTCTGGCTGACCAGCTCAGAACTTGCCTTAGTTAATTCTCCTTCAGTGCCCCGGCAACCGTCTGGGCCATCTGCAATGTGAGTACCTCCAAATTCTGTAATCTCTTTCTATTTTAATAATATATTGCTTTTTTCAAGTTCACGTTTCCACATTTTACTTCATCTGCCAAATCTTTCACTCACTCACCCAACCTACTTTTAACTCTTTACAGACTGTCTTCTCTTAAAAGTGTATTTTGCTGCCTATGTTAGTGTCATCAGGCAATTTAGCTTTGGAATTAGCTGCACCCATGTAATTGATATAGATCAGTCTCTCTTTCTCTCCTTTTAAGATGCTCCTTACGGCTTATACCTCTCTAACCAATATTTTACTCACGTAATTTCTGGTTTCCTCCCACAGTCCAAAGCTGTGCAGGCCAGATGAATTGGCCATGCTAAATTGCCTGTAGTGTTAGGTGCATTAGTCAGAGGGAAATGGGACTGGGTAGGTTATTCTTCGGAGGGTCGTTGTGGACTTGTTGGGCCGAAGGGCCTGTTTCCACACTGTAGGGAATCTAATCTAATCTAATCTAATTTCCTTTATGTGTTTGACAGTGTGCTGCTGAAGCACTTTTGAATGTTTGACCACACTAACGGTGCTACGTAGATGCAATTTGTAGCCAACACTACATAAAACAATGTCTGACATGACTACAATTGATGTAGATATGGCAATAAGTAATAGGACCGGTGCAGGCCCAATGAGCCAGTTGGCTGCTTCTGAATTGTAACAATTCTGTAAAATGCCACTTTGGTTTGAAGTGCTGTATTCTACTGAAGAATAATGTAACTAGGATTATTCTTGAATCACATTTTTCGATTCATTCATGACTATCTGATATTTATGTTTGATATTAGCCTGTTTGATATGCTAGTGTACCTGTTTTATTGCAAGATGATTGAACCACTCACAGAAGTCCCTTTGTGATTTGTTCTGCCAAATTTGAAGCTGCAATGTTACTAAGCTGCTGTTTACGTTACAAGAATTTTCGTAAGTGCTACATCCAGGATTAGCATAGGGTGGATACCTACTAATTGGCATGCCTGTGAAGACAATACAGTTAATTGAAATAGTTCAATTAATAATTGAAGAGGTATTAAATGGTGTGTGTGTGTGTTATTCAGCTGTACACCTGTTCCTTACGTAGATTTGAATCTCAGCAGAAACAATATGTTGCTTTAGTTTTGTGTATGCACAGGTTCCCTTTCTACATGGTGCATCATACCTATCAGTCTGTCATTTTTGATAGACCCTAGACCCTTATCTTTCACAAGCAGCCTGTTGGCAATAGGGCCTTTTGCATGTTACCCATTTGCAATACAGCTCAAGCATGAGAAATTCCACAAAGGTTCTGTACATGGAGCAAGTGGAACAGATAAAGACTGAGATGGGATTTTATTCAATCAATACAGACAAGCTGACATTAAGCTATTTTTTGAAAATTGAGTGAGCGCGATTATTCCCAGTTATGCATTTGTGTTCTGAAAATGCAGATGCAGTCGACTTTATGCTTGCAAATATTAGAATTATAAAACCGAACAACTCAGGAAACCATTCAGTGTTTATCAGGCCTAGCTGCTTCCAATGCCCCTGCTCAGTCCCCTGCAACTTTCCCATTCAAGAATTTACCCAGATCCTTTTGGCAGTTATTGTTTGAATCTGTTTGCACTACCCTTTCAGACAACATATTCCGGTTGTTCTCAACTCGCAGTTTCTTAAAAAACAAATGTCTATTTTCTGCCTGATATTGTTGCCAATTATCTTACATCTCACCAGCATCTTCTGAATGGTAATTAAGGATAGGCAATAAATAGTAGTCTAGCCAATGATACCCAAATCCCATGAACAATTAAAAATATGTCTGGTAGGCTGGCTGCAGAGGCTTCTGCCTTCAGTTACAGTTTGCTTGATTGTCTCTATTAAAGTCCCTCATCATGTTCAACACTGTCATTTACCATCCCTTACTTTGAGCTTGCTTGCTATTCAATTTGATAATGGCTGATCATCCAACTCAGTCCCCTGTTCCCCTTCATTCCCCATAATCTTTGATCTCCTGAGCATGAAGAACTATATCAAGCTCCTCCCTGAAAACATTCAATGTTTTGGCCTCAACTGTTTTCTAGTCATGAGATGAAGCAAATTTCTTGGAGAGTAAATCGCAAAAAGCAAACTGATTTCCTAAAATTCATTCCCACCAGGGTTTACTGGTCCTGAAAAACATAGGGGGTCCACCTATAATGGCAGGAAAGGAAATCTGCCATCCTTGTCTGGTCTGGCCTACATCTGACTTCAAATCCACAGCAATGTGGTTGACACTTAACTGCCTTGCAAGCCAGTTAGTTCAAGGAATGACAGATGTTGGACTTTTCATTGGGGCACCCATATCCCATGTAAGAATAAAAAAAGCAAAGTTTACCCCCATCAATTTTAAATGAAATAAACTCTTCTTTATCCAGTTAGATAATCCTGGATGTTGGATAAACAGCCAGTTAGCTGACTCCCAGTATTTTATAAATTGCCAGGATTGCTGGTAGTGACCTCTAGAAAATAAATATTTAATTCCAGGAGACTCCTGGACTATTGAGGAAGATTAGAATTCAAACACATCGATGCATTTAAAGAAATGAAGATCGCAAAGATCTTACAACTTAGAAGGCATACTTTATGAGAGTATGATAGAGAGATGATCTTATTGAATTCCAACTCACTGGGTGTTGAGGCTTTGAAATTCTCTACACCAGAGGAGTGTTGAAGCTCAGCCAGAGGAATATATTCCAAACATCGATCAATAAATATTAAAGATATCAAGGGATCTGGACTGTGTGTAGAAAAATAGTTTTTCTGTAGAAGGTCAGCTATTATTCAGTTGAATGTGGAGCAGGCTCAACAGGACTAATGGTCTACCCCTGCCCCTCAATCCAGTGTTAAAAGGATTTGATTGGTGCAGAATAATTCCCTCCCTCAACATGACTGCAGGTGCAGTGGGCTAATAGAACTACCAACACCGTTCAAGCAACACCTTGATTTAAAAGTTCTCAGGCTTGTTTTTGAAACCCTGTGTGATCTCATCCCTCCCTATTCCTGTAGCCTTCTGCAGCCTAACAACTCTCCTGAATAATTGTCCTCAATCTTTGTCTGTTTGAATCACTCCAGCCTCAGCAGTTGTGCCTCCATCTGCCAATAGGCCTTAAGTCCCTCCCTAAATCTCAGCCTCATTACCTTGCTTTCCAGTTTTAAGACACATGTAAAAATCTTCATCTTTGACAAAGCTTTTTGTCAATTGACAATTCTTCTCTCTGTGGTCCTGTGATACTTTATTTCATAATGCTTCTTGTTTTGCTATATTAACAGTATTATAAATATGTGGGTGTATTGTGCTGGATTTTAGGACGCTCCTTAGAAACAATGCTTATTGGACCAGGTTTTTCTCATCTATCCTGATGCCTTCATCTGTGGCTTGGGTTTGAGAATCTTCCTGTGAAGTACCTTGAGACATTTTATTATGTTGCAAGTAATATATTGAAACAGGTTGTTGTTACAGTGGCTGTCAAGTGAGCCCACGATGGACAAAGGTTGCTTAAACCTAGATCAGTGCAGAAGTTAACATCCACAGAAAAGATTAAGCTCCAGATGGCTCTGTTCTAGTATTAAATTGATTTTCATGATTAATGGCTCTGAAAACGTTTTCAGCTTGAAGGTTTAATTAATAATGCTGAGATCATCAGGAAACGGTTGAATGCTTTCCTGACTGTGAGCACAGTTAATTGTTTCGAGGTGCATGTGAGAGGATGGACTGTGTTTAATGTGAAAAGACCTACAAGATGATAAAGGCCTTTCAAGTTAAGATAAGGTCGGAAGTGGTTTTGGCAATGGTAGCATGCAAACATTGTTCAAGTACCAAATTCATCCCTTTATTCGCTAATTAGGGCATATAAAACAGAAAATAGGAGCAGGAGTACACCTTTGACAGTGTTCCACCATTCAATAACATTATGCATAGTGGTTTTAAGCGTCATCTATGCACAAACCCTAGA
This sequence comes from Chiloscyllium punctatum, assembly GCF_047496795.1. Lineage (NCBI taxonomy): Eukaryota > Metazoa > Chordata > Chondrichthyes > Orectolobiformes > Hemiscylliidae > Chiloscyllium > Chiloscyllium punctatum. Next base: position 113,417,914 of record NC_092741.1, read on the forward strand.
GTTCCAAAGAGTCCAAAGGATTGCATTAATTGAGGTCCTATCTTTCAGATCCCAGCACTTGTTAACCATCCTTAATTGCTCTGAGGTCAGTTAAGAGTCCATTATATTGCTGTGGATCAGGAGTCACATGTAGATCAGGCAAGGAAAGCAGCTTTCCTTCACTAAAGGGCATTACTGAAGCAATGGGTTTTAAGCAGCTTTTAACAGTGATTGTATAGTCACCACTGGGTTAACTTTCCTCCCTTGACTCCTCTTCCAGATTTTTATTGAAATCAAATTTCACCATCCACTGCAATGGGAATTGAAGGCATGTTCCCATCAGTTTGCTAATATGCCACCACCACCTATCCAACCTGACCTTGATAATAGTCAATGATCCAACTGGAGAGGACCAGGGAAATTCTGCCTTGGCGTCTGGTCAATGTTCTTCTCTCAATATCAATCACAAAAATTGCATTTGTGAAACCTTGCTCTGTGCAAATTTGCTGCCATTTGTCTTCGACTACAGCATTGACTATGATATCTATGTATTTAATTGGCTATAAAGTGCTTTGGGGTATTGTGAGATCATTCATTATCAAGACTTGGAATACTGAGGGAAGTAATGTGAAAATAAAATTGATCCTCATATGATGCAAAAGGACTGAACAATTGCAAATGTTGCATCTTTGTTCAAAAAGGTTTGTAAGAATAAACCCAACAACCACAGGCTAGCCGCCTCTGGTGGGAAGGCAAAATTAAAGTTGCCATAGACTTACCAGGCCATAGGGCTGCTCTGTCATTAGAGTGAGATGACCAGTGATGGTTTAACATGAGGGTCACCACATCTCAGGTGAGGGAGTTGTTGAGGAGGAGAGTCTTTCATAGATGTAATCTCAGCTGGTGAATTAAACTCCGTGTTTACATCACAAACCAGTTGTCCAGCCAACTGAGCTAACCAATCCCTAAAGAATATCATGTGATTGACATGGTGCATATAGGCTTCCAAAAGGCTGCCAAATGTAGTAATATTTTTGCCTATGTAAATAATGCAAACGAGCTACATGGATTCTTTTTACTCTATGACCTCTAGTAGGAGTATTTATAGCTAAATGAAATTACCATTGATAGGGAGGAGATATTGGTGTTTCTGTCAGATTTGAAATTTGGATAAATCTTGGGGTTAAGGTGAGAGGTTTCTGAGATTGCTGTGGGAGGCAAGGGACAAGATTGCAAGGGCTCTGACATGAATTTTGAAAACCTCTTTTGTCATGGGGCAAATGCCAGAGGACTGAAAAGACAGTTAATTTAGTACTATCATATGAGACAGGTAGTTGGGATAAACCAAGGTAAAAATTACTTTCAATGCTCAGTCCTTTGAGTACAGGAGTTGGGATGTGATGTTGAGGTTGTACAGAACATTGGTGAGGCCTCTTCTGGTGTACTGTGTCCAGTTTTGGTCACCCAATTATAGGAAGGACGTTTTCAAGTTGGAGAGGGTTCTGAAGAGATTTACCAGCATGTTGCTGGGTATGGAAGATTTGAGTTATAAAGAAAGGCTGGATAGGCTGCATCTTCTTTCACTAGAGCATAGGAGGTTGAGAGATGAACTGATGGAAGTTTGTAAAATAATGAGAGATATAGACAGAGTTGATGGTAGTTGTCTTTTGCTAATGTGAAATGGGCATTCATTTCCTGTAGTGTTGGAATATTGTGTAGGTATCTCTTCAGAGAGAGATTTATATATCTGGGAATAAGACATAACTTGATTGCTTCAATTTGCACTTAGTTGAACGATGCCAGTTTGTGTGGTGATCCTCATAGTGGATAACACCATTTCCTTCTGTATCACCCAGCTCACACTTTAGCTTTGCTTGGATGTGAAGGCTGCACTTTGAGATAATCAACTGAAAAATTGCACCTTCTCTGAGGTGCAATGCAGCAATGCTTTTGAAAATTTCAGTGATTTTGAACCTGTCTGTGTAGAGTTGTTGTCAATCCTGGACTGACTCAATGTGAGCATTTTTGGACTCTTATGCTGACGTAGGTCACTTGCTGATCTGATTAATACACACAATGTTAAGAGACACACAACCTGCGTGTGCCTTCAACCTAAACTATTTGAGGTTCCCATTGCATTTTTAGTGTACCAGTGCAAAAGATTGGCAAGCCATTATATGAAGTTAATTTAGTGATTGTCCATTATGCTGTTGAGATCTTGGTACTCATCCTTCAGAATTTGGTCTGGTAGGGTATCTGCACTGGCTGCTGTGTTAGTATTGTGTTTTTTGTGTGTTTGGGTAAATGATGCTGATTATGGCCAAAGCTTCTAATTGGTTATCATTGCCTACACAATGTGTTGCTGTCAAGTTGTGGAAAGCCTGCTGTTGCTCTGATTGGCAGCTGTTCCTTTGGGCCTTGACTTGAGTCTGTCTTGCTGTGATCTTTGTGTATCAGCTTACATTTGTGCATGTCTCTAGAACATTCCTTGTTGCTATTGTCATACAGCTTTTGCAGCCTTCTGTTCAGTTCTACTCTGTTGTGGATTTTGGGTGCATCTCCAAAGCCACATTTCTTATATAGGTCACCCCAGTGTCCTTGCACGGATCTTGGACTGCAGGACAGCTTCACAGTGGGTGTGGTAGAATATATGTACCACACTATTTGTTGCTTCTTGTATCCTAGCTGTAGCGCCCATACAGATTACTGCACCAAATGCTTGCAGGCAGCAATGACTTGGTATTTTTGGTCACTTGCTGGCAGTGAATCAAGGTTGTGACTTTTGTTTTTGCAACATTTCTAGAGTTGTTTAAAGAATCACCAACTCCATTATTTGTTCGGACAATTTTGTCTTTTGAGACTCATGTTGTTATGATATCTATTAACAAATTTGGATACAGAATTGGCTCAAAGGTAGAAGACAGAGTGTGGTGGTGGAGGGTTGTTTTTCAGACTGGAGGCCTGTGACCAGTGGAGTGTCACAAGAATCGGTGCTGGGCCCTCTACTTTTTGTCATTTACATAAATGATTTGGATGTGAGCATAAGAGGTACAGTTAGTAAGTTTGCAGTTGACACCAAAATTGGAGGTGTAGTGGACAGTGAAGAGTGTTACCTAAGATTACAACAGGATCTGGACCAGATGGGCCAATGGGCTGAGAAGTGGCAGATGGAGTTTAATTCAGATAAATGCGAGATGCTGCATTTTGGGAAAGCAAATCTTAGCAGGACTTATCCACTTAATGGTAAGGTCCTAGGGAGTGTTGCTGAACAAAGAGACCTTGGAATGCAGGTTCATAGCTCCTTGCACTTGGAGCCGCAGGTAGATAGGATAGTGAAGAAGGCGTTTGGTATGCTTTCCTTTATTGGTCAGAGCATTGAGTACAGGAGTTGGGAGGTCATGTTGCAGCTGTACAGGACATTGGTTAGGCCACTGTTGGGATATTGCATGCAATTCTGCTCTCCTTCGTATCGGAAAGATGTTGTGCAAATTGAAAGGGCTCAGAGAAGATTTACAAGGATGTTGCCAGAGTTGAAGGATCTGAGCTACAGGGAGAGGCTGAATGGGCTGGGGCTGTTTTCCCTGGACCGTCGGAGACTGAGGTGTGACCTTATAGAGGTATACAAAATTATGAGGGGCATGGATAGGATAAATAGACAAAGTCTTTTCCCTGGGGTCGGGGAGTCCAGAACTAGAGAGCGTAGGTTTAGGGTGAGAAGGGAGAGATACAAAACAGACCTAAGGGGCAATTTTTTCATGCAGAGGATGGTACATGTATGGAATGAGCTGCCAGAGGAAGTGGTGGAGGCTTGTACAATTGCAACATTTAAGATGCATTTGGATCGGTATATGAACAGGAAGGGTTTGGAGGGATGTGGGCCGGGTGCTGGCAGGTGGGACTAGATTGGGTTGGGATATCTGGACGGCATGGACGGGTTGGACCGAAGGGTCTGTTTCTATGACTCTATAAATTGATTTTTGCTCCCGTGTCTTTTGACATTAGAATTCATAGCTCAGAATTAAAGTTGACTCTTTTACACAGCTGATATTTTTGCACTTTCTATAACTTTGCAGAATTTTTCTAATCCTCTTCAGGTAACACGAAACATTCACTCTTCATAACTCCTCATTACTAACTGTTATAAGTAATTTGACAGGCTTGCCTGCAAGTGATTGGTGTATGAAGCATAGCTACACCCTGTGAGTAAAAGTTTTGAACTTGGATAGGAGATCCTTGGATTTTCAGTAAATGGTGGGGAATTTGGTGTGCATCTTTCATCTATCCCTTTCTCACTCTGTGTTTACTGTTCCACTCTCATTTTCATTTGGCTTGTTGCTTGTTTTAGGGCTTATTCTGTTGGCTCTGCATTGTCCCTGAATTTCACTCACTGGTTCTTTCATTGTTTTGAGTTCAGCAACATTTCCTCTCAATTTAGCACAGGTCTGACTCCCAACAACCAATCCAATTTGAAATAGCCTTTAGAGAGGACAGGTTTATATTGGCTGGCTGCATGCATGAAGCTGGGCAACTTGAGATATTCTATTTACAAATAAATCTTCTTTTTTATCGTGAGAGCCTCTGGATTTTTGAAATATTTTGTTTACTGCTGCTCCCCTTGGCCTTCACGCATAAAGGTGGTTTCGCCTTTTTTTGAATAAAATCCCAGCTACGTACCTTGTAACAATATTCTTATGTTTCCTCGACATGAACTAAGATGGAAATCAGGTGGATGGATTCCTTTGACTTGAACATATCTTGTGAGTTTATTTACAGCTGAACTAGTGTACACAATGCAAAGTAATACCCAGTCACAGTTTATGTCTTGCGTATTACAGAACAGAGGTAATCAGGTAATTAAACCCAGGTACTTGCTCATTCACATGTCAAGTTCTTAAGGTGATCAAATGTATTACACAACACCACATGACAAATCGCTTAGAAAATCTGAAGCTCATGAACAAAAGAGGCAGTGGTATGGACATGAAGTGGACTGAGTGGTCGAAAACAGAGAACGATTGTGAATGGTATAACTGAAGGATGGTATAGACTGGGGTTTCCCAGGAGTCATTAGTGTTGCGTAAGTACGTCAGGGTTCTGGAGCAACCTAGCTACAATGTCACAGAGTTATTGCACAGTGTAAGATGGAGCTACTCTACACCAGACTAAACTGCACCATACTTCACTTGATTACAAGACTCTAGAATGAGGGTTAGTCTTGAGAATACATGAAAAATGTAGATTAGTCCTTACCTATTGCAACTATAAGGCAGAGTTTGTTATATCGATGAATACTATGTATAGTGGTATTTAGCATGAAATTTATAGTAAATAGTATCACTTTGAAGTCTAAGCCTAAAGGCCATTTTGACTTTGCAATCTCCTTGAAAGCTTGTAAGTTAACCAAACTCAAAACATCAAACCACACAATTAAAGATGGCAGCACTGATAGGATACACTGCCTAGGAAATTGTGGTGGCAGTAAAGATCAAGAAACAGATCAGAGAAGAATTGAAATCATCCATTTTTCAAGAAATCATCAATATTGCTTTAAAACTGGCTCGTAGCCACAAAGCTGAAGAACTGCTCATAAACAAACATCTCAGAACTGAAATCTCCTCCAGAGAAACCATCAGAACACTTAGTTTTAATAAAGCCTGTGACAGCCAGTAATAGGGGAAACAAGCTTTTAAAAAGGCAGTGATTGCAGTAAAAGTTCACTAGCAGTTAGTGGGATAAGTCTGAATTAAGTGCCCATGAAAAGATATCAATTACATGACCTTCAAAGTAAATGTGACAGGACAAAAACATTTTGTTTTTAACCTAATAATTAGACTGAGGAGTACCAGTTAAGGCTTATAAAAATGAATTAACAAATGTTTAACTATTTACTCTAACAAACTACAGCAAGTTAAGATAATTCTTCAGGTACAGACTTAAAGAAAATCAATTGATACTGGGGAAACAATCGTGAATAAAAATCATTATTGTAAATTTAAATAAATGAGTCCTAGCAGTAAAGTTAGAAAAATATTTATTATTTGGAAAGTTTGAACAACAAATTGAAAATGTTGTTTGCCAGCTTACAGTTTTATCGGTTTTATATAGTAAACTAGGAAAGATTAGGTAAAGTAAAAGAGCAAAAATTTGATGCCCTTTTGAATTTAACACAAAAATACCTTGGACATGGAAAAAGCAGCGCAAATTATGTCACCATTGGTATCTTCAATGCAGTGAAAGAATTATTGAATCTCTGTGACTGAAGATATTGTAAGGAAGTTCTACCCATTGATCTTTTGACAATCCTTCAGTCAACTTGGAAAGGAATGTCTTCACTCCTCTCTACCAAGATGCCCTAGTGGTAAAGGAAAGCTGAACATTACATTGAGAGCAACAGAAACTTCAACAGCTTTCGGTTTTAAAAGTATAACAACAAACAAGCCTTACAATAATTAAAATTCAAAAAGTATGGTGCTGGAAAAGCACAGCAGGTCAGGCAGCATCCAAGGTGCAGGAGAGGCAATGTTTTGGGCATGAGCCCTTCATCTTTCACTTTTCAATTCCAGCATCTGCAGTCCTCACTTTCTCATCATTAAAATTCAACTGTAATCAAGTAGGAATACCACATTGCAATGAAATAAATGTGTAAAATGAGACCAAAACCCTAATCTTTCAAGTCAAGAAAATAGTCAAGTGCCTGGCAACAATCAAATAAAACAACAAAATTCAATGAAAATAAATTTAACTTTCACACTTATTTGATGGATTCGTAAATTGACAGATGTGGAAAGCACAATTCTAAGATTTGGAGCAGCTTCCAATTAGATGCCAAATTGAAATAGAACAGGTTAGCACCCTACTCTTCTATCTGGGAAGAATATGAGAACATATGCTACACAGACAGCAGAGCAATGAGAAAGAAATTATGTTTGACAACCTCATAACAGCTTTTGATCAATATTTCACTTTAAGAACAAATAGAGCACTGGCCCAATAACCCTTCAGTAACAGATATCAACTCCCAGGATAGTCTATAGATAGTTTCATTAATGACCTTATGTGCTAGTGGTACCATGTAACTATGGCAACTTACAACAAGAATTCAGTTGTTGCAGATTGGTCTATTTCATATGCCACTGAACGTTTTAAATAAGGAGAATCCAACCTTAGAATGAGCAGCCCAAATCACAGTGAATGCAGTTTAGAAAACTGTCAAGAAGCAATACTTTAAAAATTCCAATTAATGCAGAATATTCTACACAGTACATTGAATATTTTAAAGTACAATCAACTGTCTGACCAGAGAAGACATACCTCTCATCTGAACAAAACACCACATACGACAACATCAATATGAAATCCTAAAGTCTGTAACACTAAAGTATCTTGTCACATGTCGCTCCTAAACTCCACATCCATCTTGCACTGATGATGTAGTTCTTGTCGTAAAAGAGGTCACTCCTTATAAAGTCATGATAGTATGAAAAACATGCCAAGCAAATCCAATTGATTCCAACCCAGCATATATAGTCATGGCTTAGAGAGCCTTGAAGAGCAGGTCAATATTGCAAGGAATCAGCTTCACAGGAAGAACAACATGTGGATCTTCCGAAGGGAACTAGCTACAGTATCTGCGAATGAACTTGAAGACATATAGCCACCATATAATTCTGATATACTTCAGTTACGTCACTGCAAGATCCTTCAGGCAGATCAATTAACTTGTGGATTAGAAGCCAACAAAGGACAAGTAAAATCCCCATCACAACCTCAAATGTCGTTCAACTTAGTGATAGACTTTCCTGATTTACCTATTTATAAAGATAAATGAAGTCAAAGATTGGGGAAGGTTGGGAAGGTTTAGGAAAATGTACAGTAACCTAAGTAATTCATGAGAATGTACACAAGTATTCATCAATTTTTATGATTGGGACTAAAGCTTGGCAAACTGGAGCAACCTTGTGATGATGCCACAGAGCTGAATATCACCGAGTATAAATAGCACAGTGTGAACAAAGTAACACTACACCAGACTACATTACATTATAATCCAGAATGCGAGAGTTTTAAGAACATGTGGACATGAATACATAAGAGGTTACCTATTGTATTAATGTACAATGTAACAATGTTGTTTTCAAATCTAGGTCTGAGGACAGTTCTTGACTTGGCCTTCTCCTTGACCAGTCTGTCTTGAACCAAACTTGTTACACATAGAAACTAGAAGCAGGAGTTAGCCATTTGGCTCTTTGAGCCTGCTGTGCCATTCAGTGTGATTATGGATAATCCCCTACCTCAAAGCCATATTTCAGCACACTCTCCATACCACTTGATGACTTTAGATTTTAAAATAAATCAATTTCTTTCTAGAATATAGCCAATGACCCAGTCTCTACAGCCTTCTGCGGTAATGAATTTCACAGGTCGATTACCCTCTGAGTGAAGAAATGTTTCTTCATCTTTATCCCAAATGGTCTACGCTGTGTTCTGAGACTGTGTCCCCTGTTAGAGAATCGCCAACCAGGAATAACCTTCTTCCTGCAGCTATGCTGTCTATCCGTGTTAGTTTTTTTTAATATTTCAATCAGGTCCCCGCTCGTTCAGCTAAATTCTATTGAATACAGACCCACTCAAGCAATTTTCTCCTCGTATTACAAGCCTGCTGCCTTCAGTGCTAGGAGAAAGTGAGAACTGCAGATACTGGGGATCACTGTTGAAAAGTGTGGATCTGGAAAAACACAGCAGGTCAGGCAGCTAATGCCTGAAACGTCAACTCTCCTGCTCCTCAGAATTGCCTGATCTGCTGTGCTTTTCCAGCACCACACTTTTCAACCCTCATTATCAGCCTAATGAACCTTCGCTACACTCCCTCTAAAACAAGTATATCCTCTTTTAGGGAAAGTGAACAAAACTGTGCACAATACTCCAGGTGCAGTTATGCCAATAGTTATACCAACTACAGCAAGACATCCTTATTTTAGAACTCAAATCCTATTACAGTGGAAGTCAACATATTATTTGTCTTCCTAATGGCTTGCTGCCTCTGTTGGTCTACTTTAATTGACAGGTATATAAGGCCAACCAGATCTCCCTGTACATCTGCATTTCCCAATGTATCGTCATTTAAATAATATTATTTTCTGTTTTTTGCACTGAAGAGTATAACTTTAATTCTATCAATGTTTTACTGCTTCTGCAATGTACACACTCAACTTGTTCAAATTACATCCTCCTCATAGCTCACAATCCCATCTACTTTGTGTTATTGGCAAATTTGGCAATGTTTGGTTCCTTCATCCAAGTTATAGTGAATGGCTGGGGTCCAAGCATTAATCCCTGTTGCTCACCCATTTCTAACTGCCACCTGAAAAAAGACCAATTTGTGACCATTCTGTGTTTCTGGTCCGTTGACTAATTTGCAATCAAGCCAGTTTATTACCCACAATTGTGTGCATGACTTTTGATCATTTAACCCATTATGTGAGACATTATATAAAGCCACATTGAAATCCAAATGCAACACAAACACTGGTTCTCCCTGTTCTATTCCCTAGATTCATCCTCAAAAGCACCAGCATGATTTCCCTTTCATATGTCCCATGCTTTACCTAATCCTGTTATGCTTCCCTATTGTTGTGTTATCACATGATATATGATAGACTACAGCTTTTTCCCAGCTTTAGGTTAATGGTTTGTAATTTCTTTTTTTTTCTCTCCCTTTTTTTTTAAAATAGTGGGGTTACATTTGATACCTTGTGATTTGTAGGAACAGTTCCAGAGTATATACATTTTGGAAGATGACAATCAATGCATCCATATTTCTAGTTCCTATAGTGCTCTGGGATATAGATTATCATGCCGTGGGGATTTGTTAGCCTTTAACCCCATTTGTTTCTCTTTCACCATCACTTGATGTGGCATCAAACCACATGGTAAGTGTTACTAGGATTACTGCCTTTTTCAATTATACATTAATGATCTAGACTTGGATGTCGAAGACACAGCTTCTACATCTGCAGGTGCAAAAAAACTTTGAATTGTTGTAAACGGTGATACAGAGAGTTATGAACTTCAAAAGCCAGGCTGGTGGAATGAGCAGACCCATGTGAAATAAAGGAATAAAGAGAGAAGAGAACGGGTCAGTTGAAAAAGTGGTGAAAAATCTGGAATGTGAACTTGCTGAATAGAGACAGGGAGTACAATAGCAGAGAGGTTGTAATAACCCTTTATGCAATGCTTGTTGAACCTGAACTGGAGTATTGGCCCAGATTCCCTGATGGCTAGGTAGTCACTTTTACAGGACAGATGGGAGTTGCATTGAGTCAGGGGTTTTACAGCAGGCCTTTTAGCCCATTGTGTTTGTACTAGCCATGAAACATGAATCTATTTTCATCCCAGTTTTCAGCACATGGCTTATAGTCCTCTATGTTATAGCATATCAAATGTTGATTTAAATGGTTCTTTAAGGGTTCCAGCCTCTATCAGCCATTTTGGCAGTGAGTTCCAGAACCCACCACCCTCTGCACGAAAAATGTTTCTGCAAATCCCCCCTACCCAGCTGCTCCTTGCCTTTAAACCGTGCCCTGTGGTTATTAACCCCTCATTAAGGGGAAAGATTTCTCCCTCTCTACAATGTCAATGCACTTCAGAACATTGCACACTTCAAACCAGGTCCCCCCTCAGTTTTCTTTGATCTGAGGAAAACAACCACAGCCTATCTGGTCTGTCTTCATAGCTGAATCTCTCCATGCCACGCAACATCTGAGTGAATCTCCTTTGCACTCTCTCCAGTGCAATCACACCCTTCCTATAGACCAAAACTACACAAAGCACTCCAGCTGTTGCCTAACATTATGTATGATTCCATCATAACCTCCTTGCTCTTGAATTCAATGCCTTGACTCATGAAGGTAGATATCCCACATCTTTCTTAACCACCTGCTATCTTCAAGTATCTATGACCAATTTTCATCAAACTTACCTGGCATCCTATTCCCTGCTTATCTGGCATTTTACCCCTAGCACTCTACTCTGTACCCATCTGGCATCTTTTCCCCCTCAACACCCTATTATCACACTTACCTTTATGTTCTTAACTGACAGCAGCTGTCAAAGTGGATGTCAGGAACTTTTTATTACAGACTGCATTGAAAAGGGTTGAGATTTGCCTTCATCTTATAGTTCTGATATATGAGGGAATAGAAGTACAGATCCGCAATTCTAAGGGATTCCTGACAGTAATCTCCTCTCAGAAATGCAGAGCAGCCTTCTTTCCTAAAAAAGAAAGACCAGAATGATCTCCATAAGAGTGTCACATCCCAGAAAGCCCAACCCATTACTTTTACTGAAGACGAATGTTTTCTTGCCTTTGCCAGTTTCAGTTCCAAAGGTAGCACTCTCACTTCCAAGTCAACAGGTTGTGAGTTCAAATCCCACTCCTGAGATTTAAGCACTGATGGAGTGATGCAGTCATCTGTCACCCTAACCTCCCAACACCTTATTATCACATTTAGCTTCTGCCCTTATAAGAAGTGTCATCTTTTGGAATGGGGCAATAAACCAAGTCTACCTCTCTCTCCTCTAAGATGTGTGTAAAAGATTTGATGACACTATTTCAGAGAGGAGAGGAATGTTTATTTCTGTCTCAGTGATATTTACCTTCAAATAACATCATTTTTAAAAAAAATGATCTGGCAATTTTTTCAGTGTTGTTTCTCAAATCTTCCCAAGTGCATACTAGCTGCTTGTTGCATGATCACCATAACGATGCTTCAAAAAGTAATTAATTGTCTGTAAAGCGCTATGGGATATTCTGGGGTTGTCAAAGGTATGGTACAAAACCAAGTTCTTTCTGTTTTATATGTTATACTGACTGCCAGTTAATTTACTCATATTGATCAGCTCTTAAACTTATATGCTCCAAGTACATTATTTTATTACTCGTATAATGCATCGACTTGAACTCCTTAGATGTGAAATAAACCTTTGGAAGAAAAAGAAAAGACAAATTATTTTTACTGCTTCTTGCAGACTTGGACACCACGTCTTTACCCTGCCCCTCAAATAGCAGCAAACATTTTCAATTGAGAATTGCTAATTCAATGACATGAGGTGAATGGTCATCTTAACTTCAATTAAGGAAGTTCAATGAGCAGCCAGAGTTTACAGTGTAGGAAATCCAAGAGGTTAGCAGCCAGAGAGAATTGAGGAATTTTTTAATGGGGCTGGATATATTGCTTTGGTATTAAAAAGCTTTCCATTATTGGTAGGGATTGCAGGATGTAACCAACAAGTTGCCCTTGATTTCCAAATTATGAGAAATAGTGAGATAACAGGCAAAGGCCTAACTAAACACTAATGTCTTTTCTAGTTTTGACAGAAATACCAGTCGACAATATAGTATGCCCATTATTCGCTAATAAGTAACAACAGGTTATGCATACAATCACCCAGTGAATGGTCACTTCCCAGCAATCTTGTTCACCATTTCACCGAGTTACCTGGAGGGCTGTTGGGATTGGGTCATTAAGTATATTCAAGGCTGCGAACACAAAGATAAATTTGCACATCAACTGCACATTTAATTTGTTTTGGAATTGACAAATGTTCTAATAGCCATTAGTGACAAAAGAAAAGTATATGTAATTCTGCTGATAGAGTGTGTTACACCTGCTAAGCACCAAGCTGTTCATTGTTAAAGCAAGAAATAAAATGGCAGGAAGTTCTTATTAGAAGCATGGAATCCCTACAGTGTAGAAGCAGGCCACTTGGCGCATTGAATCCACACCGACCCTCTGAAATTCCATGACTTTGCATTTCCTATGGCTATTTCACCTGGTCTGGACATTCCTGGACACCATGGGAAACTCATGTGGACATGGGAAGAATGTACAAACTTCACATAGCCAGTCGGCCAAGGTTGGAATCAAACGCAGGTCCCTGATGCTGAGAGGCAACAGTGCTAACCACGGAGCCACCTGTGCAACCCCATGCTTGTACAATTGGTTCCTAACTCCATGCAAGAGTAGGTAATCAACTGCAGTTAATGTTAAAATATTATTGTCTTATCAAAAATCAGGAAGAGTTTTGTAATAGGTCCAAGAAGTCAGTTAACAATCCATTTTGTAACCTCAATTAAATATACATATTAATTCAATGAAGTCCAATGAATTAACATCCATTCATGGAATAGTGGAATGATTTAACCATGCATATTGGTGGCAAACTGTGGGTGGTTTTACTTGGGCTAGAGATCAAATTACACACTGAGCAGTGCACATTGTAAGTTTCTGTCCAGGCTGGTGCTGTGAATGTAGGAAATGGGTCCACTGGCTTTATTTGGTTATTGTAATGAGCTGTGCCACTATGCTCAGCCGAAAGACCAAGTCCAAAATATATTAAACCAGAGACAGACTCCAGGGGTCCTGTTCAGATTTCACTCTCTGGCTGCTAAGAATACTGACAACTCAAATGAACTATAGAATTTTGCATCTGGGGGTTTCAAGGAGAGCTTTGCCCTTTGCTGGCTACACACAAGATCAAAACCTTGTTTCTGGGCAAGGGCTTTTCATTGCCAACACTCTTCACTGGCACTGAATGTGAAGACAGGCAGTGAACCCACACATATCAGTCCCAAGTTGTTGGCTCCATTATGGAGTAGAAAATCCCACAGTGTTCATGGGGTCAGGGCTCCTATGGAAATCAACATGGGTCATGCCAGCTCAGAGTCAAGAGTGTAGTGCTGGAAAAGCATAACAGGTCAGGCAGCATCCAAGGAGCAGGTGAATCGACATTTCGTGCAGAAGCCAGGATGAAGGTATGATCTCCAGCATCTGCAGTCCTCACATTCTCCTCATGCCAGCTCAGAGACATCCTTAACTTTCATGCATGGCCTGCAGCCCAGGAGCCTTTGACAACTTCAAAAGATGTTAACTTCATATATTGTAATCAAATGCCATTTCATAAATGAAATACATTTTAATGCAATTATTGATGATCAGATTGAAAAGATCAGTGACCAACTACTTGACCAGCTTCATCCAAGTTCTCCATTCTCCACCGGCAGTACCAAAATGCCTACTTGTTTGTGTGAACTGACTTCTAAGTTTTTCTGTTTACATTTTTTGGCTGCTTTTTGACAGCAATTAGAAAGTTAAACATGTGGCTGAACCCTCTGATTGATGGTTCAGACTTTGGTTTCACTGCATCACCACTTGAACAGATGACTGAGCTCTTTGAGTATCTTCAAAGGTTTAAATGTTTTTCTCTCTGAAGGTTCTGCTGATACAGTTCTGCAATCTCAATGTTTGTCTGAGCTCCAAACAGACTAATGTGATCAACACAGCAGGGGTTGTTGATGTAGCTGTCAGGGAACCTGTGAATTTATTTATATTGATAATTCCAAAGGAGATAATGACTTGTTTTTCCAAGTGGATTTTGAGTGACTGTTCATTTGATAGGTCTTTGAGATGCTCAAATAAAAACTGCCGATGTCATTATAAGGCTAATGAGTTCTGTACGTAATGCTTATTGGGTGTATAGTTATGGGTGTTAAGGGTTTTCTTATTTATTCATAGGATGAGGTATTGCTGACTTGGTCAACATTTATTGTCCACTCTAACTGCTATTGCAACTGCAGTTCTTGGGATGTAGAGACACTTGTAATGTTGCTGGAGTCATAGAGCATGTCACCATGGAAACTGATCCTTCGGTTCAACTCGTCCATGCCAACCAGACACCTCAATCTGACCTAGTCCCATTTGCCAGCATTTGGTCCATATCCCTCCAAAACCTCCTTGTTCATATACCCACTCAGATGAGTTTGACTTCATAATTATACCCACTTCCTCTGGCGCCTCATTCCATACATGCTTGCAAGAACAAGTTACTCCTCAGGTCCTTTTTAAAACTTCCCCTCTCACCTTAAATCTATACCCTATCCAAGCCCTTCATGATTTTATAAACCTCTGTAAGGACACCTGTCAGCCTCTGACATTGCAGGGAAAAAAACCCAGCCTATTCAGCCTCTCCTTTTTTTTATATTTATAAGAAAAAATATATTTTTAAATATTACAACAAATACAAAACAATGCAATTCAAAACTGTACAAAAATAGTACAAAGCTAAACCCAAATAATAAAAAAAATTCCCCAACCCACCCTCCTATACGAATGTATAAACATATATAGAGAAGTATAAAATTAAAAAAAAACTAAACTAGCTATTGAACTAAATAAATAAATACCTAACAACAAACAAATAGTAATAACTCAGCCCAGCCAAACAAAACACTCATACATTCACAGTTCCTCCTCCCTGGATATTGGACTCATGAAACACAATCATTACAGCTATATAAAAGCCCTTGTTAGTGTGGTAGATAAATCTGTGTCCAGGTATTTCAAAAAGGATTGCCATGTCTTGTAAAAATTCTCAGTTTTGTGGTGTACTATATTTGTGAGAAAATCCAGGGGAATATGCTCCATAACAATCTTCCGCCAACCCGACAGGCCTGGAGGGTTTTTCGGATATCCAACCTAGCAAGATATTCTTCCTTGCACAGAACGTAACAATATTGAAAAGTTTTTTCTTATGTGCGTCCACAGGAAATACAATGGGTAGGCCCAAAAGGAGAGAAATAGGGTCCTTCTCTGCCCCTTCACCTAAAATCCTCTCCATTGCACCCACCATAGCGCTCCAATATGCTTGAAGCCTGTCACAAGACCAAAGACAATGGGTAAGCGTGCCCGTCCAGGCCTTGCACTTGGGACATGCTGAAGATATCCCTGGTTTAAATTTTGACACATGGTCTGGGGCTAAGTGGACCCTGTGGAGAATTTTCAACTGTGAACATGGGTCCTATTGCAAATTGATATCTTCCTTGCATTCTCCCAAATATCCTCCCATGCCTCTGAAGAAACTTCAACACCCAGCTCTCTTTTCCACATCTTGCAGAGTTGATCAGAGTCATCTGAGGTGGCACCCCCCAGTTGGTGATATAAAGTACTGACAGAGAGTGTACTCTTAACCCTTAGTACCCCTTTTTCTATGTCAGATTTGTAGGAGTCAAAAGTGTGGTCTTTTTTTGAATAAAATCCCTAACTTGAAAAAAATGAAAGAGGTCTCTATTAGGTAACTCGTACTTCCGTACTAACTGATCGAAGGACATCATTACATCTCCCTTAAATAAATCACCCATGCAAGTTATACCCCTAGCTGCCCAACGTTTAAATCCTGAATCTATCATACTCAGTTGAAAACCCGGCATACCCACTAAAGGTGTAAACAAAGATGTTTTGCCAATATTACCTTCCCTCTGCCGAATTGCCCTCCATGCTTTAACATATTGGGTTATGGCAATATTCCCTAACTGTCCTCACCTTGTCCAAAAACAGCAAACTGGTAAGGGGGCACCTTGCCTGGGAGGCTTTGATATCTATCTAGCCATATTGAAAGAGGGTCCCCACAAACCCAATCACTCACTTAGGTCAAAAATGAGCTTAATTGGTAATTTTAAATGTCCAGAAGGTCTACTCCTCCCAATCTGTGAGGCAACTGCAGTTTGGCTAATTTAATGAGGGTCAGTTTACGGTGCCAGATAAAGGAGCTGAACCAACCGTTCAGTTGCCTGAGTGTTTGTTTATTGAAAATCAGGGGGAGCATCCGTATAGGGTATAGCAAACGAGGGAGAATATTCATCTTAATAAGCGCTATCCGACCCGACCACGAGACTGGAAGTGCCTCCCATCTTTGGAGATCTTGTTTAATTTTTTCAAATAATTGAGTAAAACTGGCTTTGAACAGCCAATCCAGAACTGGAGTAATGAATATGCCCAAGTACACACAACCCCCCTGTGACCACCTAAATGAGAATCTATAGTCATTCTCAAGAGTGCACTCTTGTAAGACCACCCATAGGCATAGTCTCTGATTTAGCAAAATTAATCTTAGATCCTGAAAAAGCACCAAACGCGTGAATGCATTGTATCAGGCAAGGCACTGAAACTGCTGGATTTGTCAAGAAAATTAGAACATCATCTGCATACAGCGAGATCTTATGTAATTTTGACCCCACTTCTGGAGCTGATGTATTGAGATCCCCACAAATGGCCTCTGCCAACGGTTCAATCACCAACGTAAAAAGTAATGGTGAAAGGGGACAACCCTGCCGGCTGCCCCTAGAAATATTAAAATTGCTTGATCGTTGGTAATGACCGCCGCAAGAGGTACACTGTGGAGAAGCTTTACCCATCTTTGAAAACTTCACCCAGATCAAACCAGTCTAGAGTATAGAAAAGGTACAGCCACTCAACTCGGTCAAATGCCTTCTCTGCATCTAAAGAAATCACCAATCCCTAGTATCGACTGCAGTTGGCATGCTTGAATTACATGAAGCAGCCTCCTAACATTATTGGAGGATCTATGACCCTTTATGAAGCCCATCTGATCCTCTTTAATAATAAAGGGTAACACAGTCTCCAGCCTTAACGCGAGAGCCTTGGAGAGGATCTTAAAGTCCACATTTAAGAGCGAGATGGGCCTGTATGAAGCACAGTCTTCCGGATCCTTCCCTTTTTTAAGGATAAGTGAAATATTGGCCTCTCTCAGAGATGGTGGGAGACAATCATGACTGTATGAATCATTAAACATATTCAGCATCAGGCCTGACAGTATACTTATAAATTCCTTATAGAATTCACTGGGAAGTCCATCAGGACTGGGTGCCTTTCCACTCGGAAGCTGCCTCACAGCTTCCTGCATTTCTTGCTCTGACAATGGGGCATTGAGAAAGGACTGTTGTTCGGGAGTCACACTCGGGAGCTTCAGATCTCTAAAAAAGGATTCTACTTTGGCCTGCCCCTCCTCACAATTCTCAGACTGATATAACTTGGAGTAGAATCTCTGGAACGCTACATTAATCTTTTTAGAATTACATGTTAGGTTCCCAGACCGTCCCCTAATCACTGTAATGGTTTGTGGGGCACTTCTCTTTCTGGCAAAGTATGCTAAGTATTTGCCTGGCTTGTCACCATGCTCGTATAACATTTGCTTTGCAAAAGCCAGCTCCTTCTTTGCCATCTGCGTGAGCACGGAATTTAGTGTAGACAGCAGTGCCGTAATCCTCTGTAATTTGACCAATGAGGGCCTATCAAAATAGGCTTTCTCGGCTGCCTTCAACCGTGCTTCAAGGAGATGTTGCTGTTCACCCTTCTGCCGCTTCCTACTGGTGGAATATGAAATAACTAACCCTCTGGCATAAGCTTTGGCAGTTTCCCAGAGAACAGATGAGCTATCAACCGAGCCTATGTTGATGTCTAGGAATGCCTGAAATTCCCTAGAGAAATACTCCACAAACTTACTGTCCATGAGAATAAAAGGGTCCATTCGCCAGTACCTTGAATCCACTGTAATATCCTTAATCTTAACCATGAGGTACACTGGAGCATGATCGGAGATGGCAAAATTACCAATCGTACAGGATGCCACCAGATCCAGGGTTACCACAGGGGTCAGAAAAAAAATCAATCCTCGTGTGACATCTATGCGGATTGGAGAAAAACGTGAAATCCCTACCTGTAGGGTGGAGACACCTCCAGACGTCCACCAACCCTAATTCCCCACACAAACCCAATAACTGTTTAGCTTGTGCAGAGGGTATCGAGGGACCTTTAGGCAACCTGTCTACTGTGAGGTCCATGAGGCAGTTAAAATCTCCCCCTATAATGTGCTGAGACTCGAGGCTTATCAGTTTAGAAAAAGCATCTAACAAACATTTAAGAGGATGATAAGGGGGACAATAAACATTTAAAATACCATATTCTTCCCCATTTATCAAGGCTTTAAGAATTACAAACCTCCCGTATATATCTTTAACACATTCCAACAATTTTAATGAGAGATTTTTCCTCACCAATATAGCTATTCCCCTGCTTCTGGTATTAAATGATGAAAAATAAACTCGGTCAAAGCCATTCTGCTGTAATTTCAGATGTTCCTTGTCATCCAAATGTGTCTCCTGTAACAAAGCAATATCCACCTTCTCCTTTCTAAGACTCAAGAGTACCTTCTTTCTCGTAATTGGTGAGTGACTTCCCTTGATATTCCAGGTACATCATTTAATCAAATCATGAGCCATAATCATCTGCAGTTGCATTTAAATTCCAGAGAGGAGGAACCCAAACCACAAATTGCTCAACTTTAATGTCACATGGTCCACCAAATATAAAAACTACATAAATTAAAACCAGTAAATTTAACAAACATACAAAATTATTAAAAATAAAAACAAAAACCAGAAAACAAACCAACATATAAAGCGCCAATAGCGCTGAGTAGGGGAACTCACCCCCTGCCCAGAGGTGGCAACTCCCCATCCCGAACTGCCCATAAATAGGCATCTAACCATCTCAGCTGAAAATGTGCTGCTAGAAAAGGGCTCATGCCCAGAACGTCGATTCTCCTGTTCCTTGGATGCTGCCTGACCTGCTGCGCTTTTCCAGCAACACATTTTCAGCTCTGATCTCCAGCATCTGCAGTCCTCACTTTCTCCTATCTAACCATCTCAACCACCTTCACTTCTCTCAGCTACAGCCGCATTGCAAGCACAAGCTAAAAAGAATAAACACCCCATAGAATATCAATATGAATAAAAAAAATATTCTTTTATTAAAAAAAGGGGAATAAATACCCCACCCATCCTTTGATATGTCCTAACTTAGAAATTTAAAATGTGCATCTTAACCACCGCCGGATATAGTTTGAACCAAATTCTTATCAACAGAGGGAAAAAAAGGGAAAAACAAAGCTCCAACTGGATTTCCTCCATTTCTTTTACAGAATGATAAACGCATACCCAAGCAACAATATTTATACATACAATTGTTTAAATTAGGTTAGTTTGTCCACAAAGTCTCTTGCCTTCTCTGATGTGTCAAAGAGATGCATGGATCCATCTAAGGTGATCCGAAGCACTGCCGGATATCTCGGAGTACTGAATCCCAAGCTCCTTCAGTCTTCTCCTGACACCATCATACGATTTTCGTTTCTGGATCACCGCCGCTGAAAAGTCCTGAAAAAACATGATGCTAGACCCCTCGTAAATTAGGGCCTTTGGATCCTTCCCCTGGAGTCTGGAAGCCTCCATGACACTCTCCTTATCCCAGTAATGATGGCACTGCACCAGGAAAGGACGAGGCCATTGACCCAGACCCGACCTCCGCGCTGCGACCCGGTGAGACCTCTTTATTTTCAATCCTCTCATGCCAGTCTCCAAGTCAAGGAATTTCGGAAGCCAATCTTCAACAAATTTTGCAGGCCGCTCACCTTCCTTACCCTCAGGCAGACCGAGGATCCGAATGTTTTTTCTCCTGCCCCTGTATTCAAGATCTTAACTTTGGTCACGCAAATTACAAACCTGCTTCTTCAGGGCTTGGACCTCTTCCTTGAATGAACTGGCATCAGCCTCCACCACTGTGACCCTGTGGTCCACCTCATCCGTCCTCTTCTCCAGGTCTCCCAACTGCTGCTCATGCTTCTGCAGCACGAGAGAGACTGGAGCCAGCTTCTCTTCAATCTGTTTCCCCAACATCTCGCGAGATTTCGAGAACTGGTTCACCAGGTTCTGGAGAGTAATCAGGCTGAGCTGCAGGCCCGGCCTCAGATGCTCCTCCTCCCTTTTTAGGCATTTCTGGACGCTTGAAAATACGGGTAAGTCAATTTTTAAACATTTCTTGGGGCTCCACAATCTTTCCAACGCCCCAAGAAATCCTCATGACCTGGGTTGGGCGGGTTAAAGGACCGTCCTACTCCTGCTGTGATGCGAAGCTCTGCAGTGTGATCTTCTCAGATCACCGCCATTTTAGATCCCTCAGCCTCTCCCTTTAACTCAAACCTTCCAATCCCGGCAACATCCTTGTAAGTCTTCTCTGTACCCTCTCAAATTTAACAATATCTTTCCTATAGAAGGGCAACCAGACGAAGTTCCAAGATTCTGACTTGGCAATAGTTCCAAATTAGAATGTGTGTAACTTGGAGATGAACCTTCAGGTGATGGTGTTCCAATGGATGTGATTGTGTCTGCGGGGATCACTGAGTATCTTATAGGCATAGAGACAGGATGACCGATTGATGGAGTTGAAGGGTGAGAGTTAACAAACCGGATAAATGTTACAGAGCACACTTGAGTCGTTTGGCTCCATTTCCAGCTCAGAGCTGCTTAACGAATCCATAAACTCAATTCCATCTCATCCCCGTCAACCCACCACAAAGAATGTAGGTTCCCAAAGTCAAGAAATAATACAACTGATGATTCCCTTCTCAAAGTGGAACACCCTAATCCTCGGCATTCAATGTGCCCTTTCACTACACGACCCATTCGACATATTTGCATTTTGTGTCACACTATTAACTCATCAGAAACAAATTCATTCAAATGTATATAGAACGGAGTGAAGATTCAGTGACTGGAGAGTTCAAAGGGATCACTACATTTGACTGCTCTAAAACATTAGTCATTTTTAATACTGCCTAGTAGCAAGGATGAAGTTTTCAATGGGTTACTCAGAACAGTTCAATATCACTACAGTACAGGTCAAAATTGGTTGGAGTCAAAGGCAATAACACAGTTAGAAGACAGAAGCAGACTTTATGCAGGACAAGTACTGTTACTGTTGAGAAAGCCACTAATTTTGTGGAGTTGTCACACAAAAAGAAATCTCAGGAGCTATTTGATAGTTCTGTACAGTTACAACTCAGCCAAGTGTTGCAGTTAGGACTCAGAACAAGTCCTTGAGGCCAGTTGGTGCAGCTGAGCAAGATTATTTCTCAAGAAAAGAAATCTTAAAAGGCAGTACTGGTTTGGTGAAACAAACTGTCTTTGAAACTTGGTGTTATAACTGAGAATTGGTACTGAAGCCCAGCTTCAATGGAACTTAGTCCCTGGAAGGAGAGTAAACCATCAGAAAGTGAGTGATCATTGAGGCAATTAATGATGTTCAGCTTTTGATAGTGATCCAAAGTGGGATTTTCAAAAGAGAAGAATTGGAATCCCTTGTACAGTTTTAACTAGATTTGATGACATGCAGTGTTGATAATGTCTGAGCTATTGCTGAAATTTGTTGAAACTATTTTGGTCATATTTGTGATTTGATATACTGTGTTGAGTTTTTAATCATAGGCAATAGTCAATTTTTGCCTCATGTTAGTTCTTGATGCTGGAATGACAGCTCTTGGGATAAAGTCAACCAACAGTTATTGTAATTGCGAGAATAGATTTTTCAACTCAGTGACATAGGCAGCCTTTTTTAGATTTGTTAATGAATTAATTTGTTTTCAATTTGACATTTCTATAGACCTTATCCATGTTTGAAGAGCCCCTACACATAATACATCAATTTGGATCTCACGCGCTGGTTTAAGGCCCTTGCTGCAGTGAAAATAGGCACTGTTTGAATTCAATGCTGAATTAATTTGGCTCTGTTAAGTTTAGATTTCTCCCTTTTGGGTGCTATGTCTAACCCTTTCCGCCACCTATGAAAATAGATTTTTGAAATGGATTGGATCATTGGGATCCATGTTCGATCCATTATTTTAACAGGTTCTTTAATTCTCTACAAATTTGAAAAAAAATCCACTCCATAATGTTTTGAAATGGTTTGGTTTGGTATCCATTTCTTTGAAATTAAATGCACTTCAGATCAATTTGGAAGGGTATCCTCACTATAGTTACTGAAGCCTCTACTCTTGATGACCCCTTTAAGGGGAATGAATTTTTCAACAAACCTGTCAGTCTTTACAACCCCTACCAGGCTATATCTCAGTTCCATGATCCAGTTGATAATGCTGTAACTGCTGAATCAGAAGCTTTTGGAATTCAAGTCCCACTTGAATACACAGCGCCTTGAATACAAAAATCAAGACTGCCACTCCAGTGCAGTGCTGCATGGGCTGTTGGCAGTGCTGTTTCTTAGCTGAGATGTCAAAGTAATACCCTACTTGCTTGCTCAAACGGATATGAGTTATTGTGTTGCACTATTTTCGGGAAGATCAGGGGAATATTCTGTGGTGTCCTGATCAATATTTATTCTTTAATCAACATCACTAAAAAAACATGTCTACCCACTATCGCATTGCTGTTTGTGGGAGCTTGCTGCATGCAAACTGGGTGCTGTGTTTCTTGCAGTGTTACAATGACAATGCTTCAAAAAGCACTTCACTGGCTATAAAGCACTTTGAAACATCTGGTGGATCTGAAAAGTGTTATATCAGTGCAAGTCTTTTCTTTACAATGAATTTCAAAAGTTGGAGTTTGGAAACAAGGGGGTCTGTTTAGTAATCTGTCAAACACATCCATTTTGTTCCAGTAAATTTGGTAAATGGTATTGCAAGCATTTACAAACTACCTCTGGGCATTGTTTGCAGCAAATTAACCATAAAATCCAGGGATTAACCATTAAGAGAGTGGCCATCTTAAACCTCAAAGATAAAATTGTGAGAACTTGAATAGTTGGCCCACTAAAATAACATTTGATTGATAAAATTGTGCATATAGCTTTAATTTTCTATTCCTGTATCTATCCAAATGTCAGGAAGTTCATTTCACATGCAAACCACCCTTTATCTTAAAAAAAAATTGATTGTCATGTCCTTTTTTAAATTTCACTCCTCTCACCTTAAAAATATGCCCACTGATCTTGAAATCCCCATCCTAGGGAAAAGAGAACAACCTCTCATTATTTTATAAACTTATATCAGGTCCCTCTCAATCTCCCATGCTCCAGTGAAAGAAAAAAGTCACAGCCTGTCCAGTCTTTCCTTATAACTCAAACCTTCCATACCATGCAACATTCTGGTAAATCTCTTCTGAACTCTCTCCGGCTTGATAATATCCTTCCCATAACTGGGCAACCAGAACCAGACATAGTATTGCAGAAGAGGCTTCACCAGTGTCCTGTACAACCTCAACATGACTTCCCAACTCCTGTACTCAAAGGACTGAGCAATGAAGGCAAGCACACTAAATGCCTTTTTAACCACCCTGTCTATATGTGATGCAAAACTAAAAAAGAGTTATATACCTGCACCTCTGTTCTACAACACTATCAAAGCCCCTACTGTTAATTGTAGGTTTGCTCGCTGAGCTGGAAGGATCAATTTTTAGACGTTTCATCACCACACTGGGTAACATCTTTAGTGAGCCTCTAGTCAACGCACTGCTGATGTTTCCTGCTTTCTATTTATATGATTGGGTTTCCTTAGGGTGGTGATGTCATCTCCTGTGGTGATGTCATTTCTTGTTAGTTTTCTCAGGGGGTGGTAAATGGGGTCCAAGTCAATGTGTTTGTTGCGAGAGTTCTGGTTGGAATGCCATGCTACTAGGAATTCTCGTGCGTGTCTCTGTTTGGCTTGTCCTAGGATGGATGTGTTGTCCTAGTCGAGGTGGTGTCCTCCCTTATCTGTATGTAACGATACTAGTGAGAGGGGGTCATGTTGTTTTGTGGCTAGTTAATGTTCGTGTATCTTAGTGGCTAGTTTTCTGCCTGTTTGTCCAATGTTTGTTACAGTTCTTGCACAGTATTTTGTAAATGACATTAGTTTGGTCTGTATGGGGTCTTTCAAGTTCATTAGCTGCTGTTTTAGTGTGTTGCTGGGTTCGTGGGCTACCATGATGCCAAGGGGCTTGAGTAGTCATTTCTGAGATGTCTTTGATGTAGGGGAGAGTGGCTAAGGTTTCTGTATGCATTTTGTCTGCTTGTTTGGGTTTGTTCCTGTGAAATCGGCAGACTGTGTTCATTTAGTACCATTCTTTTTTAATACACTCTGCTCTGCATAGTTCCTCTGCACTGCAGTGTGTGATGGATAATTGAACTAATGTTTTCATGCACCTTTGTTTGTGCGTGTTGGGATAATTGCTTCTGTAGTTCAATATTTGGTCTGTATGTGTTGTTTTCCTGTATACGCTGGTTTGAAGTTCCCCATTAGCCGATCGCTCTACTGTGACACCTAGGAATGGCAGTTTGTTGTTGTTTTCCTCCTCTTTAGTGATTTTATGCCAGTAGGGGTATTCTTGATGGTCTTGAATGTTTCCTCTAATTTGTTTCGTTTAGTGATGGCAAAGGTGTCATCCACTTGGTGGACCCAGAGTTTAGGTTGGATGGTTGGCTTGTTTGTTTGAGTCTCTGCATTACTGTCTCTGCTAAGAATGCTGAGACCCCATGGTGTTCGAATGGTTTGTCTGTAGGCTTTTGGTATTGAAAGTGATGTCAGTGGTAAGGCATAGGTCCACTAGCTTGATGATACTGTCTTTGTTGATAAAGTTGGTGGTGTTTGGTGTATGTGTCATTGGGTCTTCTAATAGTGTAGTCAGTGTTTCCCTGGCCAGGTTGATGTTGATTGATGTGAACAGGGCTTTTACATCAAAGGAAACCATCATTTCATCCTCTTCTATCTTAGTGTCTTTGCTCTTCAGGAATTCTTGGGTGGAGTGGATAGAGTGGTGTGAGCCTACTACTAAGTGTCTTAGTCTTTGGTGTAGCTCCTTGACCAGTCTGTAAGTTTGTGTTCCGGGTAGTGAGACTATGGGTCTGAGGGGGGCTCCTGGTTTGTAAATTTTGGGTAATCTACAGAAATGTAGTGTGCTGGATCCATCTAGTTTCATTTTTGGACGTCGGTCTTTTTTAACTCTTCAGATTTCTGAAGTGTTTTGAGTAGGGTTGTGATTTGGTTCTCTAGTTGTGGGGTTGGGTCTATCGCCACTTGTTGGTAAGTGTTGGTATCTGCCAGTAGTGCATTCACCTTTTCAATGTAGTCTTTTTCATTTAAAATGACTGTCAAGCGTCGTTTATCTGCAGGTTGGATAACAATGTTTTTTACATTTTTTTTGTCTTTTCGTGCTTTCCTTTTTTGTATATTGAGTGTGTTCCTGCTTTTTTCCTGCTTAATGTTGGTTAAACTACATGTCTGATACCATGCAAAAACTGTAACAAATACTACATTGGACAAATAGGGAGAAAATTAGCCACCAAGATACATGAACATCAACTAGCCACAAAATGACATGACCCTCTCTCACTAGTATCCTTACATACAGATAAGGAAGGACACCATTTCGATTGGGACAACACATCCATCCTAGGACAAGCCAAACAGAGACATGCACGAGAATTCCTAGAAGCATGGCATTCGAACCGGAACTCTCGCAACAAACACATTGACTTGGACCCCATTTACCACCCCTGAGAAAAAGAACAGGAAATGACATCACCACAGGGGATGACATCACTATCCTAAGGAAACCCAAATAGAAAGCAGGAAACATCAGCAGTGCATTGTCTGGAGGCTCACTGAAGATGTTACCTAGTATGGTGTTGAAACATCTGAAACTGAACCTTCCACTTCAACGAGCAAACCTTCATCCAGAACTTCAACCTGAGCTACAAGTCTTCTCAAAATTAGATAGTGCCTACCCTTGTTTGCTGTACCAAAATGAAATATCTCGCAATTATCCAGATTGAATTCAATCTGCCATTTTTCAGCCCATTGACCCATTTGACACTCCTTCACTGTCTATTATGCCATCAATTTTGGTGCCTGCAAACTTACTAACCATGCCTTCCCTATTCTCATACAAATCATTTATATAAATGACTAACAAAAGACTACCCAGAACTGATCCCTGTGGAACACTGCTGGTCACAGGCCTCCAGTTCAAAAAGCAGCCGTCCAATATTACTCTGTCTCTTACCATAAAGAGAACTGTGCATCCAATTGGTAAGCTCACCCTGAATCCCATGTGACCTAAACTTACTAGTTAGTCTACCATGTGGAAAGTTGTTAAAGGCTTTACTAAAATCCAATTAAACAACATGTACTGTACTGCCATCATCAATCTTTTTGGTAGCTTCCTCAAAAAGCTCAATCAAGTTTGTATGATGACTTTTCTCCTGGTTGACTCAATAGACTACATGGCTTCATCATGGTGCTTAATTGCAATAACACCACGGTTCAATCAGCTGAGGTAGTTCTTGGCGTCAATTTTATCTTTCTGCCCCATAGTGATTTAAGCCGAGCTTAAACAATGTCAGATAGTGAGAATGCAACATAGAAAGCCAAGTCACCAAGCTGAAGCTATAACTTCAATATGCAAAGCACAGAATTTGAAAAAAATGTTATGGTACAGAAAGAGGCCATTCAGTCCATAATGCAGCATTAGTTCAATACTACTTGAAAATTAAAGCAAGGCTGGGCCGCTGTGACATTAGGAGATGTTTCTTCACAGAACGTAGAAATTTGGAACGTTGTCACCAAACAAACTTCAAAGTCAAAGCCTTGTACAAGTCACCTTTTTAATGAAAAAGGTTTTTTTTGAGGTGCAGGTGAACTATTGTTAATGCACATTGAAATAGCATAAGGTTTACAGTTAATGATAGAAAAAGAATAGGTGAATAAAACATTCTATGTATGACTTTAAGATAAAAAGCTACTTTAAGTTTGGCGCTATCTGTGGAATTTCCAAAAACATTCAGTTTACTGCTGGTGACATTTTCTCAAAAAGCTGAAAAACGTTTTGTACATAATACACAGTTAATGACAAGTTGCAAAAATGAATAATTTCACACTGATTCAGAAGTGATCAGTGTTCTCCTGGACAAGTGATGAATACTCTACATAAAATTGATAAAAACTTCTTTTAAAAAATGGAAATGCGACTGTTGTGTAGAATTCTAGCTATCATAATATTAACTAATATGACAAATGTTGTTGTGATAATTCTCCACGAAATTGCCCATCATTTCTAGTCCAATTTTACATATTCCTGTTTCTACTTGCTGAATTGCTACTCTTATCACTTCGCTGCGCTTGTGTCAATCAATATCATTATGAAATGAATATCTGGTCAGGAATGTGAATAGCTGTTATAAGAATAGTTAGGAAATGGTTGCTGTGTGAAAAGTGATAGTTATAAATTTTGGGGACTTAAAAACGTAGTTAAGAAACTAAGGAGTGATTATAGGTTGTTGTGGATGAAGTACACTATTGGACCATTTCTTTTCATCCATCTAATATAGCCCTAAAGTACACTAATTCTGCACAATTCCATTTATTTTTAAATTATTCTTATTTTCCTCTTTCTGTCCCCATTTGTCTATCTGGGTTGGAAATTGCAAAAAAAATGAAGGCCAAATTCATTTAGTTTGCCTGCCCTCTCCCACCCTGTTAGCCCATGATGGAGTTGTTAACAAATCTTATTAATCAACCAGTCATCATTATCAGTGTATAACAAACCCAAGCAGGAGGCAGGAACTCAGGGAAGACAATACCTCCGACAGAACAGCACTCTGGCTGTGCTGCACTAGCATACCAGCAAAGCTACTGTGCTTAGGGGTCTGCGGTGATCGTTATCAATGTGGTGTTTATGGATAGTAACAGAATTCCAAATAACTTAATTGGCCCTCATTCGGATGGCATGAAAGGCGCTATAGAAATGCAAATCATGTTTATGAACAACTATTTTATTAAATACAGCTCATCTTTATTGCATTATTTTCAAAATATGAGGACTAGAAGATTTTTTTTCATGTGACATAGTCTTGATAATAGCACCTGTCTAAACTTGGGCAGGCTTTTTATGATATCTTGGAATTCAGGCAAACACCTCCTTCATTTCCTATCATTTTAGACCCTCAGTGTTAGATTCAAAAGGCCATCATAGTGTTCCTGGTCTCCAGTAAGGTGAATAAAATGTTAAATGCTGCCATCCCAACGGCCATTGGTGATTTAAGAAAATATTTTGTTTAGAATCTGGCCAAAGTTTTCCATGAAAATTTAAACCATTTGAGGTGGATTTACAAGCCTACTTAATACCGAGCAAAGTGTCTCAATAATCCCAATTCATCTCCCAAACTACCATCACCAATTTCCAAGATCCCAAGTACCCCATGGTCTTACCAACCATCTGGAGCTCATACTGCAGAAATTCACCAAAGTGCCTTCAACAGCACCTTCCAAACCCATGACACATGCCATCTAGAAGGGCCAAGGATAGCAGACACATGAGAACTTTACCAGCAGCAAGTTTCTCTCCAAAGCCATTTACCATCCTGACTTAGAAATATATCACTGTTCATTCTTGTCGCTGGGTTGAAATTCTGGAATAAGGGCATTGTGGGTGTACTCAATCAGAGGGACTACAAGCGGTTCAAGAGGATTGCTCACCATCAACTTCTTAAGAACAATTACAGATGGGCAATTCTTCCCATAAACAATTAGTTAAGTAAAACCTAGCATGATGGCATCAGTAAAATACTGAAATAACTCCGCAAAGGCCAAAATCCTACCACCAAGTCACCCTATATTTATACATGCACAGTACAAGACACTGAACCAGCTCACTCAGTGCCAGCGCCTGGAGCGAACAGAAACCCTGACTCTCCTGTGTATATCTTTCGGCCAAGGCTCCCTGATTGGGGCTGTTAACATGGGCCAATCAGGTAACTCGTGTTCTGGGCTCCA
The DNA here is from genome assembly GCF_047496795.1 of Chiloscyllium punctatum. NCBI lineage: Eukaryota > Metazoa > Chordata > Chondrichthyes > Orectolobiformes > Hemiscylliidae > Chiloscyllium > Chiloscyllium punctatum. The sequence continues at coordinate 113,447,398 of NC_092741.1, forward strand.
TATGGCTGGGCTCTTTCCTCTTTCATTACAATTACCTATGAAATGGATGGATTACATGATCCTTGGTGCAGCGAGATCTGGCCTGATGTTGTGTTAAACAAATGCTTAAACAAACAGGTACAACTGAAATAGTGTATTGGTCATGATACTGGCTAAAAAGACCAATTCATGTTTCGATTCAGTAGGTCAGACTGTTTGAAGGCCTTGCTGTGACATGCAGCATTGATTTAATTGAGTAGGTTGTTGTGATCTTGTGATGTGTGTATGAACCCTATTAGGAGTTGTTTGCACTGAATATTTCCTGCCTCCAATATGATTCGGAACATTTCTGGTCTGTTGTTAATATTCTTTAGTTCTCAGGCCTCGCTGTTCCTGACAACAGATGAATTAAATGCAGAGTCAAGATTGGGATGAGAACAGGGTACATGGGAATATCAATCTGCTCCATTCAGATACAAGTTTGATGGCCCAACTGCACTGGGTTATACATCAGGGCTACACCATTTGTCTGATTACAGTATCGAAGTATCCCATCCTGACTGTTCCAGTTCTGGCTCCCCATTTGGTCCTAGGGTGCTAGGTAGGTAGGGTATGAGGATGCCAAGTTGCTGGGTACTAAGATGCCAGGTAGGGATGTGTAGGCTGATGCCAAGAATGGGTGATAGGGCTGGCAGATGCAGAGACATTTCAGGTATTGGGGTCAGTGACAGATGTGGAGACTTCAGGCTGTGATGAGGCAAGGTGGTGGTGATGGTAGGCTCCAGAGATTCAGACCAGTGCTGGCAAGGGCTGTCAGATCCAGCAGAGAGGGAAGGAGGTTTGGGTCAATTGCAGGTTGGTGATATGGCTGGCAGGAGTTTAGACTGGTAGTGTGGGTATCTGATCCTGGGAGGGGAGGGGGGAGGCGGAATCATGTTGGGTTGGAGAAATATGATCAAGGCAACATTGCTTGTGGTGTTAGTGGGAAATGGGTGTGGAGTGGTATCATTGGGTATCAAAGGTCAAGCAGCAGTCAGGGGTTTGGGGAGTTGTGGATGAGGGGATTGAGTGGTGAGTTTGAATGTTAGTTTTGTAGTTAACCAGGGGTTAGACAAAGTTTTTAATATTCTAACTTTTCCTGGGTAAGTATTAACTGAACTGCAGCAAATCTTCTGAATTATCTACCATTCGTAGGTTCAGTCAGAATATCACACGTTTCAGGTTTGTCCACTGGAATCTTCACCTTCCCAGGTATTTCCCGGGAGTCTCCTGTGCTTGGGATTCCACAGGGTTAACTGCACAGCTCCAGTCTGTGCTGCTCTACCAGTAATTTGTCTGTTGAAATATCTGGGCCCATATTTCACAAGGTTGTATATTTAGGAAAGCTGTAAACAATTGGTCTCTGCTATGGCAGTCAGGAAGGAATAGCTGTACTGGGAGTGAAGTAAGACATTAACTGCTCCCTGCAGTTGTACCAATATTTTGTCTGGAAGGGCAAAATTGTAGTGCATAAATATGTAATTTTTACAATGTTAGAATTTTTCAAAGGGGGGAAAGTGACTTTTCATGATAAATGTACATAAGATCATAAATAGGAGCTTTCAGCTCTTCAAGCCTGATCCATTGTTGAACAAGAAAATGGCTGATCTGCTTCAACTTGACTTTGCTGCATTATCCCCATTATCTCTTCATTCCCTTAGTAGCAAAATTATATGTTAAATATACTCTACAGCTCAGTTTACATTTCTTCATCTTAGTCCTAAATGGTCAACTCATACTCTAAGACTGTGGACCCATCTCCAGGATTTCCCAGCCTTGCTAATTTTGCAACATCAACCCACTTGAGCCCCCTAAGAATGCCTGGGCAAGGGAGGCAGATTTCCTTTGACAGTTTGACATTTGGGAGGCACATTTTCCAGCATTTTTAAGGAAAGTTCCATGGTCGTACTGGGCCACAGGGCTGCTGCTTACTAGAGAAAGACAACTGGCAGTGTTTTGACTTGAAGGTCACCACCCCTCAGGCGAGGGGTGAGGAGAGTCCTTTCTGATAACCTCAATCGGTGCAGGAATTGAATGCATGCCTTATCCTGAATTGCAAACCAGGCATCCAGATAACTCAGCTAATTGGGACACAACGAAAGACGGGTGAGAATTGGTCAGACTCTGAAACAGCATGACCCAGAGCGTGCTCCGCAATACTGACCTGTGAGCTTTTAACTACAGACTGGCACTGAGGAAGTTTGGTCCACTACTAAATTTGGGCAGGTCTTCGTTGAGAGTGGAGCGGAGGAATGAAAATGGAGATATACTGACAGAGAGGTTTTGATCTTTCCCTCCTTCTCAGTCATCTTCCTTTAATTAATTCATGGGATGTGAGGGTTGCTGGCTAGGCGGCATTTATCATTGATTCTTAATTATCTTTGAACTGAATGACTCGTTAGGATCATTTCAGAGGCAGTTAACAGCCAACAAGATTGTTCTGAATCTGGAATCACATGTAGACTAGGTAAGAGTAAATGATTTCCTTTCCTGAAGGGCATTAATGAAGCAGATGGATTTTTATCACCACTGATGATAGTTTGATGATCACTATTGCTGAGATTGGTTGTGGTGTCTAGACTTTGACATGATGTAGGCACCTGGCTAGCCAGTAATAATTGCCCATTCCTATTTGCAGTTTGCGTGTTGTAGAGTGACCCACAATGCAATTAGGGAGGAAATTCCAGGATTTTGACCCAGTGATACGGCAGAAATGATGATGTATTTCCAAGTCAGGATGATGAGGAACTTGTAGGTAATGATGTACCCATGTATCTGCTGCCCTGGTCCTTCTAGATAGGAGCTGTCTAAGGAATTCCACAGTGCAACTATGTACAGATTGTACACACAGCTGCTAATGAGCATTAGTGGTGGAGGGAGTGAATGTTTATGGATGTGGTATTAACCAAGCAAGCTGCTTTTTATTGGATGGTGTCAAGCTTCTTTAGTCTTGTTTGAGCTGCACCCATTCAGGCAAGTGGGGAGCATTCTATCACATCTTACTCTGACTGTTTCTTTTCAAATCTCAGTCTTCCTGTTCAGATTTCTGGAGTTTGGCCACTGTTCCAACTCCAGTCTTCCCTGTTTTTTGGGTGTTATCTCTGGGTATTTGCAGCCTGTAACCTTGTCCAGCTTTGTCTCCTGCCTGCCAGCTAGCCAGCCTATCAATGTGCTTGAATACCAGTTTGGAAGGGACATCTAATAATAATGAAGTCCTGCCTTTCCCAGGATTTCAGTTTTTCGCCCTACTCTGCAGCATGCTTCTTCCCCATCTTCAAGTCAGGATCAGGGCCAGAGGATTTATCGAGAGGTAGAGAAAAAACAAGTTATAGTGTGGATGGGGAGTGTGTGATAGTTGTACTTTGAGCGATGTGAAATGAGGGAAGAGCTCTGTCAGAATCGTTAATTGTGCAAGCGTGAAAGGAAGGGTGTGCCACGCGAACTATAGTCAGCATTCTCAACCTGAGCTGTTAATGCGTGTTTTTAATTTAAGCCAAAGAATGTGGAGGAAGATGAGAGGTAATTATTGGAATGTTGAGGATGAGAATGAGAGGAGTGGTGTGAGTTGGTTTTCAGAGAGAGGGAGATGAAGAACTGACGAGGTATACCTATCCTTGCTGACCTAGTGAAGTTACTGAAGCTATGTCCCCAGGTAGAAAGCAAGATGGTGTTAACACTAAATGCTTCAGCGAGCATGGAAGTATGAGGAGACTGTGGGCAAGTGGAATAGTCCTTTAATTGGTCTCAGAGTTGAGAAAGTCCTCTTCAAATGTAAATACAGGTTGAGGATGCATGAGAAGGAAGCCCTAATGATCTGATCATTAACGATGAGCATCATGTGAATGAGCTACCTGATCGATGCTATCGTTGGTTGGGTGGTTGATCAATTGGCTTAAAAGGGAACCATTACGAGGTGTGCAGAAGTTGTGTAGTCTGTCACTTTCCACACCCCTGCCTCAACCACACTCTCTGCCCCTTGCCCACCTCAATCCAATTCCTGCCTTGAGTTAATATCTGGCTTTCTGCATGTTGTTCTCTGCAAATAGTTTGGAACTGCACCAATGAAACTCCAATTAATGGAAGCATGAGTTTGCAGTACATCAGAACAGGTTTCAATAAAATATCATTTGAAGTCAACAGGTTTATTTTCATAATGGAAGTGGTGCCATGTATCAAAAGGCATTCTAATTGAGTCAGTGCCTATCACCTTTAACCTCTCCTTTTAAGTCTCCTATCATCGATGGGTCGATGGATATGTTAGTCCCGTCATTTTTCTTTAAGGAAAAATACTTGTTCTGAACCTTTACTGTTTCCTCCTTGATAGCCTCCCATTGATCTGGCACTGATTTATTTTGAAGCAGCTTTTTCCACTTTAGCAAAATTACATCTCAGCTGACACCTTTCATTCCTGAACTACCTTTGTTCCTTTTCACAACTGCCTTAAATCTCATAGGATTATGATCACTTCCACCTACATGGTCCCCAACTAATACCTTTCCCACCTGCCGAGCTCAATTCCCTGAAGTCCAGAATTAGCCCCTCTCTTATCTGATGCCCTGTGTGCTGGCTCAAAATAAATTCTCCTAAAAGCATTTTAAATGTTCAGTTCCCTGTGTCTCATTCATGCACATTGTTTCCTAGTTAATATTGAGATAGCTGAAACCCCGTGTTACTGCCCTATTGATCTGTACATCTCAGAGATTTGCCAGTACATTTACTCTTCTATCTGCCTCCTACTGTCAACACTCCAGCAGTTTGATTATTCTATTCTGTATCTCAATTCAATGATCAGTCCTGCTTCTAGTTTCCCCACCCCAAAGTGAACTTTGCACCCGTTATGTCTGATCTTCCCCATGAGCTCTCCAATCGCGTTGTTTTGGATAAAACAGTATACTAAAACAATGTCTGCCTTCATCAATGGGACATAAATGATCTCAGGACACTATTTGAATAAAGCAAAGAATTATCCAAGATGATCTGACTAAGACTTATGACTTCTCAACAAACCTTTCTAAAATAAATGATATGATTGCTGCCCCTTTCCTGTTTGTAGACATCTTGTTTTGCTCACAATATTAGTGGACTTCTACCTTTTGCAGTAATTAAGCTTATTTAATTAATAGTACAGTGTGGAAACAGGCCATTTTGTCCCAACAAGTCCACACCAACCCTCCAAGGTGTATCCCACCCATACCCATTACTCTACAATTTCCCTGATTAATGCAACTAACCTACATATTCCTGAACACTATGGGCAATTTTGCGTGGGCCAGTTCACCTAACCTGCACATCTTTGGACTGTGGGAGGAAACTGGAGCACCCGGAGGAAACCCAGACAGATACTGGGAGAATGTGCAAACTCCACACACACAGTCACCCGAGGCAGGAATCGAACCCAGGTCTTTGGTGTTGTGAGGCAGCAGTACTAACCACTGAGCCACCATGCCGCCCTAAATATAGCTGGGTGTTGTTTTGAAGGACCACTGATATTTTAAATTGGAGAGGGTTCAGCTGAGATTTATTAGTTTATGATTGGAAAATTTGAGTTTTAAGGAGGCTGGGATTTTTTTCATTGGAGTGTAGGCGGTTGCGGAATGATCTTTCAGAGGTTTATAAAATCATGAAGGCACAGATAATATGAATAGTAAAGACTTTTACCTGAGGGTGGGGGTGTTCAAAACTTGGGGGCATATTTTTAAGGTGAGAGGAGAAAGATTTAAAAAGGACTTGAGGGACAACTTCTTCACACACAGGGTGGTTTATATGTGGAATGAACTGCCATTTGGACAGCTACAGAAATAGGAAAGGTTTCAAGTGATATGGGCCACACGCAGGCAGGTGGGAGTAGTTTCGTTTGGGAAACTTAATCGGCGTGGATGAGTTGGGCCGAAGGGTCTGTTTCCATCTGTATGACTCTATGATTATCTATGAAATTTATTTTCGTTCACTCATCAGAAAAACGGTCTGGTCATTTCTGAGCCAGAACTATAAACTCAAACTTGTTTGCTTAACACTGCCCACTTGTTAGGTCTCACACAACAGTCCTGCATATTTGGATGGGTTGCCTTTTGAGGAAAGGTTAGACAGTCTAGATTTGTACCTGCTAAAATTTGAAAGTGGTGAGAAGTGACTTGATTGAAACCTAGAAGACCCTGAGGGCCTTGACAGGGTGAGTATGAAGCAGATGTTTCTACTTGTGGGCGAATCTAGAACTAGGGATCACTGTTTGTTTTAAATTGGTAGCCCCTTATTTTCAGAGATGAGGTGAAACTTGTTCTCTCAGAGGTTCACATGTCTTGGTTACTCTCGTCCTCAATTTTCAGACAAAGGTGGATAGATCCTTGATAAGAAAAGTGGGTGGATTTGGGTGGGTGAGTGTCAAATGCTGAGGTAGGCAGAAATGTGGAGCAATCAGATTGGCCAACATCTTATTGAATAGTGGGGCAAGCTCAATAGACTGAGGAGCAGAAATAAGTTACTAATTTGTGTGCTTGTATGTTAAAAGGAAGAGGAATAATTCACTATAACGTGCATACCAGCAGCCTTTTACAGCATTATTGATCCATCCTACCCGTTATACATTATACTCAAGACACCTTAGACAGAAAGGACTTTCATTTTCCTTTTCAGTAGGAGAATAGAATCAGCAGGAGTATCCTCACTAACCCTAACAAGTTACTGAGTGCTCAGTTACTAATTGAACTGAAGGATGTAGCTGCTTTCTAACATTAGAAGATCTATGGTGGCCTATTTTGGGTTACCTGGTCTCTGACCATACATATTATACAGTAAGACACAGCCAGTCAGACAGCACTCAAGGAACAGGAGAGTCGACATTTCAGACATAAGCCCATCAACGGGAATGAGGTTTATGGCTGGGGCGGGGTGGGGAGGTGGTTGAGATGCTGAGAGATAAAGGGGAGGGGGGTGGGGCTGGGAGAAAGGAAGGTGGGAATGCGATAGGTAGATGGAGGTGGGGGTGAAAGTGATAGGTCAGAGAGGAGGATTGAGCTGATAGGTGGGAAGGAAGGTGGACAGGTTGGACCATTTAAGAAGGCAGGTTCTACCTGTCCATCTTTCTTCCCACCTATCTGCTCCACCCTCCTCTCTGACCTATCACTTGCACCCCCACCTTCATCTACTTCTTCCGTTCACAACCACCTTCACCCCCCTCCCACTTATCTCTCAGTCCCCCAGCACACAACTTCAGTCCCGTGGAAGGGCTTATGCCAAAACGTCGATTCTCCTACTCCTTGGATGCTACCTGACTGGCTGTGCTTTACCAGCACCACACTCTTCGACTCTGATCTCCAGCATCTGCAGTCCTCACTTTCTCTGTATTATACAGTAAAACCTTAGTATCCCTGGGATAAAGAATGGAGTTGGAGGAAGTATTTCATGAAGGTTCCACCAGCTCACTTCTTCCAAATTTTTCAGTAAATAGAAGTTGCGATTGTGATACTACCTTTGGTTGGCCAAAGTCTGCCAACAATTACAGGGGCCTTCCTATGGAGAAGGGTGGCTAAGTACAACCAACAGAGAGATGCCAAAGCATGTAACCTTGCCTGAGAGTCAAACGATTGGGATTGGAGGTAAACAATGAAAGCTGAGGGATGAGCAGTCAGCAGGTGATAGAAGGTAAAGTGGAACTCCTATCGTCTCAGCACTGCAGGTGTGCTGTCATCAAATGGATCACCACTCCAGAAGGACAAAATCAGGAAAACTGACACAAGCAATGTATTGCTCCATTCCATCTTGTATACTTCAACATGGAGGAGCAGAATGACCAGCATATTCACTTCTAAATATTACCTTTTTAAGGAGCTTTTTTTTTCCCTCTAGGATATGCTCAAGAAGCTGATTTCTCTGTGAGGCAGTTAAAGAAAGACAATAAATGCAGGCTTTGCAAGAAGAATTTGAGTGAATGTAACGAGCTTTGTAGATGTTGTGAGCTGATGTTTAAAATGCTTTTGAGTTTTGCAGTGAAGACCTGGCTGCATGTGAAAACAGACCCTTTAACTGGATTATTTCTCTTTCCATAGTTCAATTTTGTGGGGAAGTTGCTCGGACCACGAGGTAATTCGCTGAAGAGGTTACAGGAAGAAACAGGCGCAAAAATGTCTATCTTGGGCAAAGGATCTATGAGGGACAAAGCCAAGGTAAGAACATCTGTACAAAAGCTCAGTACCACAAATACTGGAGAAAGTACTGGGCAAATTCAGCAAAACTGGCAGCATCTGTGAAGAGCGAAAGAGAGCTGACACTTTCAGTCGAGTGAAACTTCCTCAGAACTGAAGTAGAGCTAGAAATGTGAAAAAAAATTTTATGCTGATGAGAAGCAGGGAGCAAGGAAGAGCAAGTGGGACAGATGGTAATGGTGCCCAGAGCAAATGGCGAAGGGAGTACTCATAGTTAGTGGACGAAAGATAGAGAAACAAAACTAATGTGAAGGGCAAAAATAATTCTGTTAAAAGGTGAGAGCCAGCCCATGAAATCAAGATATGGGGAGAGGGACGATGCTGATCAAAATACGAGACAGAGTCCTGTGATGGTGCTGCCCCTTTTAACAAGGTTATTTTGATATTTTTTTGAGAAGTGTCATAAAGGCAGCAATGTCGATATGTCTGAATTGGCTACTTTAATAATGGCTAACAAATACTGCCTACGTCAATAATCAGAGGAGGCCTTAGGGGTATTTTAACTACAGTTGTACAATGAAAAGGAAGTGGCCAGTTCTCCCAGCTCAAGTGTTTTATTAGTTTGGTTTAGTTTGAAGCCTCCAGTCAATGAAAGCTCCCTGACTCGAGGTTTTCTGGCCGACTCTCTCTCTGACATCTCACCTGTAAGAACCTGAGTTTGATTTTACCTTTTTTGCTAAAGGGATGTTTCTGAGGTTGTTGCAGGAAATTGGAACAATGTCATTAAGTTGCGACACAGTCAGTTGGGTTTTCAAATAGGTTGTTATTCTATATTCTGTTCTTTTTTGTTCATGTTTTGTTTGGTGGTGTGTAAATAAATCCTGTTTTTACTCACTCCTGAAATATCCACCTTACGTCTGCTTAAAATAATTAGAAATGTTAGAGTCTGGATACCTAGTTGAAATGTTTTGAGGGGGTCTGGCCTGGTCCATAACAGTCTATAGTCAGCATTGAGTTCTCAAGGCTGTAAATTGTCTAAGTGAAAAAATAATGTGCTGTTCCTTAAAGTTGTGCTGGGCTTCGCTGGAACACTATAGCAGATCTAGCACAGAAACATTAGGTAAGAAGGTATTTTTAACTGGAAAGTCAAGGTTATTCTTTCAGAGAGAGAGAACGAGGTGTTCTACAAAGTGGTCACCCAAGCTGCTGAGGGCCTTTTCAGCCACAGTGGGGCAGAGGGAACAGTTCTTGGTTGGGGAGAAAGGACAACATATTGGAAGAACACATGGAAGAAGGCATCATTTGAACAGATGTGACCGAGGTGCAGAAACTGGAAGAATGGTGTGGAATCTTTAAGGAAGTGGAATTTGAGGAGGCTTAGTCTAGTTAACTGTGGGAGTTGATGAGTGCGTACTAAATATTGGTGGGTAGCCTATCCCTAGTCATGGAAACAGTGAAGTCAAGGAAGACAAAGAAGAATCAGTGTCTTGTTGGCTTGAATTTGCTCTCAGTAGATTGGACCTATTTTCTGCTATTAATGCCTATCATTAATTTCTACATTTCACCTATATACCTCTCCTCGACCACTCCCTTTGCCTTTTGCTTTGAGACAATTTTACCATCTGTTCCATTTGCTCCTCCTTCCTCGTCTTTGAGTGACATAACAAACTTACACTTTTCCTGCCCCTTTCAGTTCTGAAAAAGTGTCAAACTGAACTTGAAACATTGACTGTATCTCTTCACAGCTGTTATGAGAGGTGTTGATTTTCTCCAGGACTTTGTTTTTATGTAAGAACATTAGGATGCTACCTCACAGTGCTGGGTGTTTGTGAATGTGATCCTCATTTTCCAAAACGTTCTTACCTTCTTACTAAGTTTGGATTTTCTGAGGTTCAATCAGAAGCATGTAGGAAATTGATTGCCTCATCCAGGAGAAAAGCTTCCAAGTTGTTCTAGTTTTATTGTAGTGCTCGGACAATTCTATAGCTGAGGAATTGCAAATGTCAGAAGTGACTTGGATACAAAAAGGTGTTTTCACACATTTCTTTAAAGTTGTTTAAAAGGATTTTCTGAAGTGTGTCGACTTTTTAAAAAAAGGAAAATCAGTCTTCAATTCCATGAATAACTAACATTCAACAATTTAATTCAACAATTTCATGTCTCCTATGAAATGTTCTTCGGTGGCTCCAGATGTTAGGTTCTGGATTACTCTGTATGTAGTTTTTTTAGCAGAAAATAAGTAGTGATTCAGCATTGCAGTGTTCTCAGTGGGAATTGCCATAAGCTCATAGTCCATTCAGCAAGGAGCATGCTGCAAAACTCTGATCACCTGAGCTAAATTCATTACAAATGCTGCTTCCTGCTGGGAACTCCAAATCACACAGACATTTTCCTAATTCTTTTCCTTGGATCCTGTCTCCCACTGTGTTAATATATTGCATGAAATTCTGAAAAACTGAAGAAACATCCCAAATTGATGACATTTGTGTAAATTAGAATTTAGCACAGAGTAATGTCAGCCAGGGATTAAGCAGAGGGTTGTAGGACCTGAGCACTGCAGAGAATATGAGTTCCTTCCAGTGAGTCCTGAGGGAAGTTGAGGTTTGGAATGAAATTGATGCTCTTTGAAAGAGCCAGCAAAAGCTTGGTGGGCAGATTGGTGTCCTCCTATGCTGTTCTATTCCATGACTGGACTTTAAAACACCTGACTAAGTGAAAGTGGGAGTCAAGTAGAGCATCAGTGAGGCTGGATGTCGAGTTCCCCCACACATTGTGAAAATCAGAGGAGCCAGCAAAATTAGTATGACAGCATCCTGTAGTGTGGTGAGGGTGTGGGGTGTCAGAGGCCTTGGGGAGGGGGGAAGAAATTGGAGGCTGTTGCATGCTGCCAACTAAATCTAAGTGTGTAGGTTTTTAGGGACTTGCAGGTCATCTTGCCGAGTACATGCTAGCTAGTTTATTGCATCTTTACTTACAAGTTATAAGAATAGGTTCCAAATTACTATACACTTGGGGGCATCTAGCATTTGGTCTGTCCCCTCTGGGATCCTATTTTGAACTCCTACTGAACACTCGTGAGATAACTATAATGGATGATTTTTACTACATTAACCCTTTCAGACCCCTCCAGGCACAGAGACAACAGAGGCCCAAAGAGGAAGAGATTGGAGGTTCTAGGGCAAGGTCAAAGGCATTGGGCTGGGGAGAGCAGGAAAAGATCAGAGAGGCTTGTGGAGTTGTCGGGGTTAGGGAGGGGGTGAGAGACGTGGATGGAGGGTATGGTCATATTATTGAAAAGGGACAATGTCCAGAATGCTACATTGGATCTCTTAATGTACAGAGGGAAAACCAGTAGAACTGGAAAATGAGGCAAATGCATCTTTTATACTTGAAAATGGAACTGCCTTGTGACCTGTATTTTCATTCTCAGTTTTACTGGTCTTCCTTCAATAGAGCTAGATGCCATCGTCTGCCAGGCGCACAGTTAAATTCAATTCGCACACTGTAAATAAAACATTAGTCATACAGTCTCGGTCTGACATTTGAAGTGCCAAGCCTCTTCCTTGGATTGGATTGGATTGGTGACACCCTACCAGCCCTGCCTACCACTATTAAAGCTGGAAGGAGATTGAGCAGGGTGCAAATTCATACTTTTTAACACGCAAAGCCAACCCCACCTCCCCCCTTCTCCTTCTCCTTCTCCCCTCCCCCGTTACCCCACCCCCACCCCACCACACCACCCACTTCCAAAATCACCCACCAAGACAAGCCTCACCTGATTTTTGGAGGGATTAAAATTCTCCCGCATTATTTTAAAGAGGTGACAAATTCATATTTGAAGACTATCTGCTGAAGTTTGAAAAAAAGATAAGCTTCACAGTTAAACCAGCTTATTATTAAGCATTGATCTTGCAAGTCACAGGATCAAAGTAATCAGGACATACATCTGTGCATACATCACAACTCCAGTGGCCCCATGAACTCCTCATATCTGTTTTTATGTAGATTGTATTTCATTCCTTTCACATTGAGTTTGTCACTAACAGTAGTGCTGATGTCTATGATATGAAACTTGTTGGATGGAGAGCTAACAAAGATCATTTGATTTTGTGCTATTATGTAAACTCCAAAATAAGAAACCATTAGACATTCCATTCAGTTTTTAATATCCAGTGAAGTTAATTGGGAGAAATATCAATGAAACTGGAAGTTTGCTATTGGTTACTTCACACTATCACACAAATTCAGAGTTCCTCCCAATGACTATAAGCACCATCAGTAATAGTTGGCCCTGGTTCTTTCTTCAATGTCATTGCCATTGTTGCTCGTAAAGTCAATACAAATGCTCTTGCATTGTCAAGCTATTTTGGCAGAATGGGCTTGAGGAATTGAATGGCCAATTCTTGTTCCTCTATTACTCCAGCCTGCAGAGTGACCATTCTCTCTCCTTTGAATCAGACCTTCTGACCATGAGGCTGTCATTCTCATATCCAGTTGGGAATTGAGGAGAAACCCCTTCAGTCAGGGAGTGGGATGATAGTGCAATGCATTATTGTAAGGAATTGTTAAAGTGAATGACTTGGATACACTTTAGAGGAAGCTGGGGATATGCTGATTGGGTTAGATGAAAAAGGAGTGGGTGAAGGCTCTTATATGGAGCCTCAACACCAACATAAGCTATTGGTGTTGATTGGCCTGTTACTATGCTGGAAAGTTATTATAATTCCTGTGCTATTTCAACATGTTGCAGGAGCATTAAAACAGTTCCTTGGAACCATTTCAAAACTATACCTGTGCGAGATTCTTCAAAGCAAAGTTTATCTTTTACCAGACACTGTCCTGGTGTCCACTTTATATAATGAACCAAATGTAGGTTTATTGGCATCCGGCTATGTACAAATTCTAGAATTTTCTTCCTCACGGTAATTTTTTTAAATTTTAGAATTGACTTTACTCCTAAAATAATCCTTATATATATATGTGTGTATTGTCACAAATGCAGTTTGGGTCTGTATAGTAGCATATCAAGAAGACAAACAAACATTGGAGTTTGACTCTATCCAAACAAACCAAAGGCATCTCTTTCTTGAACCAGACCAGATGAAATAAAGTAAATGAGCTTTTGACACAGATCGAAATTGGCTGTCATAATGTGGTGGGCATCACGAAGATATGGTTGCAAGGGGATCAGGGCTGGGAGATAAATATCCAAGGATATACATCCCATCAAAAAGATAGGCATTTCGGCAGAAGGGGTGGGTTTGTCTTGTTAGTAAAAAATAAAACTAAATCAATAGCAGTAAATGAAGTAGGATCAGATAATGTAGAATCTGTGTGGGTAGAGTTGAGGATGCGCAAAGGTTAAAAAAACTGTGTTGGGAATTATCAACAAGCCTCCAAATAGTAGTCAGAATTTGGGGCATAAGGTACACCAAGAGATAGAAAAGGTGTGTAAGAAAGGCAAGGTTACAGTGACCATGGGGGAGTTTCAATATCAAGGTGGACTGGGAAAATCAGGTTGGTAGTAGATTGCAAAAAAAAGGAATTTGTGCAATATCTACAAGATGGCTTTTTGGAGCAGCTTGTGGTGGAGTCCACTAGGGAACAGGCAATTCTGGATTTATTGTTATACAATGAGGCAGACTTGATAAGGGAGCTTAAGGTGAAGGAGCCCTGAGGAGGTAGTGACCATAAAATGATAGAATGTACTCTGCAATTTGAGAGGGGGAAGGTGGAATTTGATGTAACGGTATTACTGTTGAGTAAAGGCAACTACAGAGGTATAAGGGAGGAGCTGACCAGAATTGACTAGCAGAGGATCCTAGCAGGAAAAATAGTGGAACAGCAATAGCAGGACTTTCTGGGAGTAATTAGAGAGGAGCAGTGAAAATTCATACTAAAGGAAGGATCAGGCAACTATGGCTGACCAGGGAAGTGAGGGACAGCATCAAAGCAAAAGAGAAAGCATATAATGTGATGAAGGGCAGTGGGAATCCAGAGGATTGGGAGGCCTACAAAGACCAGCAGAGGACAATAGAAAGAAATAAGGAAGGAGAAGATTAATTGAAGTTCAGCTAGTCAGTAATATTAAGAAAGATTGCAAGAGTTTCTTTAGATGTATTAAGGGCAAAGAGAGGCAAAAGTGGAGAAGTAGTATTGAGGAACAAAGAAATGGCTGAGGAACTGAATAAGTACTTTGTGTCAATCTTCATGGTAGAAGACATATATGATATCCCAAAAATTCAAGAGAGTCGGGGAAGCAGAGATGAGTATGGTGGCCATCACCAAGGAGAAGGTGCAGAAAAACTGAAAGGTCTGAAAGTGAATAAATCACCTTTCAGGACTACACCCTAGAGTTCTGAAGGAGAAAGCTGAAGTGATACTGGATAATACTGATCTTTCAGGTATCACTGGAGTCAGGGAGGGTCTCAGAAGACTGGCAAATCATTAATGTAACCACCCTGTTTAACAAGGGAGTAAAGCAAAAGACTGGAAATTATAGGCCGATTAGCCTGACCTCAGTGGTTGGCAAGATTTTGGAGTCCGTTGTGAAGTATGAGTTTTCTGAATACTTGGAAATATATAGTAAAATAGCGCAAAGTTAGCATGGTTTTATCAAAGGGAAATCATGCCTGACAAATCTGTTAGAATTCTTTGAGGAGGTAACAAGCAGGTTAGACCAAGGAGAGTTAATGGAAATTATCTAATTGAACTCCCAGAAGGCCATTGATAAGGTGCTGCACAGGAAGCTGCTGAGTAAGATGAGAGCTCATGGTGTCAGAGATAAGGTACTAATATAGGTAGAAGACTGGCCGTCTGGCAGACGGCAAAGAGTGGGAATGAACAAGTCATTCTCAGGATGGAATCCAGTAATTAGTGGTGTCCCACAAGGGTCAGTGTTGGAACCACAACTTTTCACTTTATACATTAATGAACTGGATGAAGGTACTTAGGGCATTCTGGCTAAGTTTGAAGATGATACAAAGATATGTGGAGGGACAGGTAGAGTTGAGGAGGCTGGGAGGCTGCAGAAAGGTTGAGGCAGGTTAGGAGAGCAGGCAAAGAAGTGGCAGATGAAATATTCCGTGGGAAAGTATGAGGTCATGCACTTTGATAAGAAGAATACAGACATGGACTATTTTCTAAATGGGGAGAAAATTCAGAAATCAGAAGTGCAAAGGGACTTGAGAGTTCTAGTGCAGGTTTCAGTAAATGTAAACTTGTAGGTTGAGTTGGAAGTTGGGAAGGCATATATAATGTTGTCATTCATCTTGAGAGGACTGAAATATAAAAGCAGGGGTGTACTTCTGAGGCTTTATAAGGCTCTTGTCGGACCACATTTACAGTATCGGGAGCAATTTTGTGCCATGTACCAAAGGAGGTTCACGAGAATGATCCCAGGAATGAAAAGGTTTTAGCATATGAGGAACATCTGAGGACTCTGGGACAATACTCGTTGGAGTTTAGAAGGATGAAGGGGGATCTGATTGAAACTTACAGACTACTGAATGGCCTGGACAGAATGAATGTTGCAAAGATGTTTCCACTAGCAGGAGAAGTGAGGACCCGAGGGCACAGCCTCAGAGTAAAGGGAAGAAAGAGGTAAGGAAAACTTCCTTAGCCAGAGAATGTGGAATTCATTGTCACAGAAGGCCAGATCATTGAGTATATTTAAAGCAGATAGATAAATTCTTGGATTGCCAAGAGGATCAAAGGTTATGTGGAGAAAGTGGGAAAATGGGGTTGAAAAACCTATCAGCCATGATCGAATGACGGAGCAGACTGGATGTGCCAAATGGTCTAATTCCTGTTCTTAAGTGTTATCAGGAGAAAGTGAGGACTGCAGATGCTGGAGATCAGAGCTGAAAAAGTGTTGCTGGAAAAGCGCAGCAGGTCTGGCAGCATCCAAGGAGCAGGAGAATTGACGTTTCGGGCATGAGTCCTTTTTCAGGAATCTTCCTGAAGAAGGGCTCATGCCCGAAACGTCGATTCTCCTACTCCTTGGATGCTGCCTGACCTGCTGCGCTTTTCCAGCAACACTTTTTCAGCTTAAGTGTTATGGTCTTATATGCATTGGAGGCACCAGGAGGGTCCAATAAATGAGCAGATCCCATTTAACTTCAACAGGAAAACATCATTGCTATTTCCTCACTGCATCTTGGAGGCAGCTTCCCTAAGCTTTAGTGCATACCTTGGAGGACAACTCCTTGTTCTGAAAGACCAACAAGTTTCAGGTAGACCAAATTGATACATTGGTAATGAGAAAGGCCAATAAGCCATTATTCCATTTCTAGTGCCATGGTAATGCTCTGATCTCTGGGTACGGTGTCTGCATCAGGTCCCATCTGAAAAGGAAGTGTCATCTCCTGTCCAAACAAATTGATTTTAATAATTCTTTAAATATGTCTTCATTTTACCAAGACATTCTGGGCCAGAATATTCATAAAACTTCATGAAGCGTTTGCCATCTCAGCCTAGTTATCTTTGACAGAAACATCCTGGCCCATTCTTTTAAAGCTTAATAGCTGTACTGTCACCTAAAGGCTTTGGAGAGGGTGCTGGAGAGGTTTTCTGGGGGCAGAATGGTGGCTTAGTGGTTAGCACTGCTGCCACTCAGCACCAAGGACCGGGTTCGAATTCAGCCTCAGGCAACTGTCTGTGTGGAGTTTGCACATTCTCCCCGTGTCTGCATGGGCTTCTCTGCGTGCTCCGGTTTCCTTCCACAGTCCAAAGGTGTGCAGCTTAGGTAGACTGGCCAAGCTCAATTGGCCATAACATCCAAGGATGAGCAGACTAGGTGGATTAGCCATGGGAAATGCAGGATTGTGGGGATGTGGGTGTGGGTGGGATGTTCTTTGGAGGGTCCATGATGGGCCAAATTGCCTACTTTCACACTGCAGGGATTCTGTGATTCTAATCTATGAACCCAAGCCATGAGGAGTTGCATTCTTTTGTGCAGAGACTAGAGAAAGTCCTGAGAATGTTTGCCTTGCAGCAGAAATTCTGCAGCAATTGGATGGGGGGAAACCATTCCCACCGACAGGCAAATTGATAATAGGATACAGAGATGTAAAATAGTTAGTAAAAGAACCTGCTGAATTTGAGTTGATGATCAATGCTTTTACACAGTGACGTCTTATGATGTGTGATGCAGAGTCTGAGTGGCTAGTAGAAACAGATTTAAGAATAACTTCCAGAAGGGATTTGGAATAAATATTTGAAATAGAAAAACTAGCATGGCTATGAAGGAAGAGCACAGGAGTGGGACTAATTGCCTGGTTCTTTCTAATGTCTAGCCACAGGTACGATGGACTGAATGGCCTACTTATCATTCTATATTATCCACCAAGAGCAGTAAATTCAACACTGCATTTTATAAATTCTTGTCTAACATGCCCTTGGGTAACCATATCACCTGAGAAGTCTGCCTGCTGGATTTTGGGTAAGGCATTAATCCTGGCCACCATCCTTTGTTTATGTTTTAGAGCAGCCTACAAAGGAATGAAGGTAAAGTGTAATGGGGAGCTTCTGTCAACTCCTGTCAGTGGGGAGGCAACAGTCTCGTGGTATTATTTTTGAATTGTTACTCCAGAGACCAGGTAAAGTTCTGGGGATCCAGGTTTGAGTCCTGCCATGGCAGATGTTGGAACTTGACTGGTGTTAAGAGTCTAATGATGACTATGAATCCATTGTTGATTGCTGGAAAAACCCATCTGATGTCTTTAAGGGAAGGAAAATGCCATCCTTACCTGGTCTGACCTGCATGTGTCTCCAGATCCACAGCAATGTGGTTGATTCTTAACTACCCTCTGGGCAATAAGGAATGGGCGATAAATGCTGGCCCAGCCAGTGATACCTTTATCCTGTGAATTAACTTTTAAAAAGCTTGTTGGTCTTTCTCTTTTGCATTTCTCCCCCACATTTCCTTTTTCCTTTTCCCTTTTATATTTGCCTTATTCCTGACCTTAGATCATAATACCATAGGATATGAGAACAGAATTAGGCCATTCAGCCCATCAAGTCGACTGCACCATTCAATCATGGCTGATATGTTTCTCAACCTCATTCTCTTGCCTTCTCCTCATAACCGCATAATCAAGGATGTATCTATCTCTGCCTTAAATATACTTAATGACTTGGTCTCCACAACTTTCTGTGGCAACGAATTCCATGGTTTAACCACCTCCTGGCTGAAGCAATTCCTCTTCATCTCAGTTCTAAAGGGTCATCCCTTCACCCTGAGGCTGAGGCAGGTCTACAGATATAGTGCCAGGAGACTGGAGGATAGCAAATGTTGTCCCTTTGTTCAAGAAGGGGAGTGTAGACAACTCTGGTAATTATAGACCATTGAGCCTTCCTTCAGTTGTCGGTAAAGTGTTTAAAAAAGGTTATAAGAGAGAAAATTTATGATCATCTAGAGAGGAATAAGTTGATTAGAGATAATCAACACCATTTTGTGAAGGGTAGGCCATGCCTCTCAAACCTTAGAGTTCTTTGAGATGGTGGCCAAACAGGTGGATGAGGGTAAAGCAGTTGATGTGGTGTATATGGATTTCAGTAAGGTTCCCCATTGCAGAAAATAAGGAAGCATGGGATTGAGGGTGATTTAGTGGTTTGGATCAGAAATTGGCTAGCTGAAAGAAGACAGAGGATGGTGGTTGATGGGAAATGTTCATCCCGGAATTCAGTTATAGTGGTGTACCGTAAGGATCCATTTTGAGTCCACTGCTGGTTGTCATTTTTATAAATGATCGAGATGAGGGTGTAGAAGGATGGATTAGTAAATTTGCGGATGACACTAAGGTCGGTGGAGTTGTGGATAGTGCTGAAGGATATTGCAAGTCACAGAGGGACAAAGATATGCTGCAGAGCTGGGCTGCAAGGTGGCAAATGGAGTTTAATGCACAACAGTGAGGTAATTCACTTTAGAAAGAGTGACAGGAATGAAGAGTACTGGGCTAATGGTAAAATTCGTGGTAGTGTAGATGAGCAGAGAGATCTTGGTGTCCATGTACATCTCTGAAAGTTGCCACCCAGGTTGATAGGGTTGTTAAGAAGGCATGCGGCGTGTTAGCTTTTATTGGTAGAGGGATTGGGTACACTCCAGAGCTGTACAAAACTCTGGAGTGACCTCTCTTGGGGCATTGTGTACAGTTCTGGTCACCACATTATAGGAAGGATGTGGAAGCTTTCAAAAGGGTGCAGAAGAGATTTACTAGGATGTTGTCTGGTATGGAGGGAAGCTCTTGTGAGGAAAGGCTGAGGGAGTTGAGGCTGGTTTGGATAGAGAGAAGAAGGTTGAGAGGTGACTTGAGACATATAAGATAATCAGAGGGTTAGGTAGGATGGACAGAGAGAACCTTTTTCCTTGAATGGTGATGGCTAGCAAGAGGAGGTATAACTTTAAATTGAGAGGTGATAGATATAGGGCAGATGTCAGAGGTAGTTTCTTTACTCGGAGAGTAGTAGGGGTTAAAAACGCCCTGCCTGCAACTATAGTAGACTCGCCAACTTTTAGGGCATTTAAATGGTCACTGGATAAACATATGGATGAAAATGGAATAGTTTAGGATAGATAGGCTTCGGATTGGTTACACATCAAGGACAGAAGGGCCTGTACTGCACTGTAACGTTCTATGTTCTAAACTTCGCTGGGTCACCTACAAGTCCAGCATATGCTGCTTTATATATGGTACCCAAAACTGCTCACAATATTCCAAATGCAGTCTGACCAAAGCTTTATACAGCCTCAGCAATGCTTTTGTATTCATGCCCTCTTGAAATGAGTGCTCACGTAACGTTTCCCTTCAACTGTCAACTGAACCTGCATATTATCCTTAAGAAAATCTAAACTAGCACTCCTAAGTTCCTTTGTGCTTCAGATTTCCAAAGCATTTCCCCATTTAGAAACTAGTCTACATCTCTGTTCTTCCTACAAGGTGCACAACGTCACATATTCCCACATTGTATTCAATCTGCCACTTCTTTATCCACTTTCCGAGCATGTCTGAATTCTTCTGCAGCCTCCTAGCTTCCTGAACACTATTTGTATATCCAACAATGCTGCAATTCCTTCATCCAGATCGTTAATATATAACATGAATAATTGAGGTCCCAACACAGACCCCATGGAACTCCACTAGTCACTGGCTGCCATCCTGAAAAAGACCCCTTTATTCTCACTTCTCACTATCTGCGAATCTTCTGTCCATGCCAGTACTTTGCCCCTAACATCATGGGCTGTTACCTTATTTAGCAGCCTCCTGTGTGACATCTTGTCAAAGGCCTTTCTGGAAATCCAAATGGATAATGTCCACTGGCTCTCCTTTGTCAAACTTTCTCGTTACCTCTTCAAATGTTCAAACATATTTCTCAGTTCTGACCTCCCTTTAATGAAGCCATGCTGACTCAGCCCTATTTTACCATGTACTTCTAAATTCTCCTTAATAATCTTACCAATGACCAAGGCTATCCAGCCTAATGTCTTCTGCCTTCTGCCTCCCTCCTCATCTAAAACTTCAATTCTAAATTGTATCCTTTCAGATGAGTTACCAGCGAGAGGAACTTGATCAAGTACAGAGACTAATTATTGGTTACTAGCTTCCTCTTATCCTCTCCATATCGATTTCCTGAACCTGAAGGGTTACCATGGAAATAGTATCTGCTCTTTTCACTCATTCCTTGAACGTGGTGATTATGTCATTGAGTTTCCAGGTTTGTGAATGCCCCTTTTCTCTGGCAGTCAGCTGGAGGTTAAGTCAAGATTAAAGACAACTAGCTGGGTTAAATTAACCCTTGGTGCTGGATTTTGAGAATGTACTTCCACCTGCATGGAGCCCACAGATAACAGAAGGCCATGAGGAGCACTGCAACATTGACCAGAAGATGGGCAGGTGGCCTGGCCAAAAGACTCATTGCGGCTTGTGTTGCCTGGGCCTGATGGTGCTGGCTGTGGTCAATCCTACAAAGTAGGCCTTCTGCTTTGTTAATGCCCTTTGCTTTGCAGAAACTTGTCAAATATCAAGAGCATTAGCCTGAAGGGTTGTCAGAAATTGAAGAAAGCCCCTTTGGAAACAAGCATTTTCCAAAAGCCCTATCCTTTCCTGACAACCCCTTACCAATTACATCTGCAGTGATGGTAAACAGTTTAAACAGTATTTGTTTTAAGAAACAGTTTGCTGAAGCTTTACAATCTCCCAGAAGAAGCAGAAAGATTTGACTTTTCAAATTACAGGTTTAATCATCTTCACACCCTTTGAAAGAGTCTTAATATAATTCTCATTAAGGAGATTGCCCGGACAGAATTAATGATTAGGTTAAGCAGGCAGTAAATCTAACGGTCGGATGGTTTGTTTGATTTGTCGGCATGAGTTTCCATTATGTAGAAACTGTTAGCTGCTGTGTACCAAATCCCTTAATGACGCCAGATCAATACGTGAAAACTCGAGAGAGACAGAACTGGCAGCTGAGCCAGGGAGAAAGAAGTAGAAAAATGTTACTTGTCAGGCTCACTCACAACCCACTGCTGCAAAGAAAATTTGTGGCATGTTTTTCAACTATACTTAACAACAGATAGGATTGGAATCTGAGTTTATATGACAAGCTGCTTCAACAATTCGCAGCCTCCAGATAGTGACTCCTGTGGCTCAATGATTTTCAATCTAACCTTTTGGGCCAACAGATAATGGGCTCTTCCAACTCAAAAACAGAACTGCCAAATCCCAACTCTCAGACTTCCAATGTAGTATTGAGGGAATGCTGCACCGTCAGAGATGCAACTTTCTAAATTGGTAAAACAAGGCTCCATCTGCCCTCTGATGTGGATCACATGGCACTTTTACAAGAAGAAATTTTACCCTTCAGTAAACGTTGCAATATGTTATCTGGTCATCTGTTGCATTGTTGTTTACAGAAAAGTATTGTCTACTATTGGCTGCCAGTTTTCCAACACTGCAACAATGACTGCACTTCAGGAGTATTTCAGTTGTGAATGGAGTACTGACCAGGATTCCCTGAGGTTCACAAAGGGCTTTAGAATCTGAGTACTTTCATCAGCACAAATAAACGGACTCAAAACATTGCTATGGTGGGTATCTGTTTAGTAAGAACATTGTGTCTGAATCCCTTTTTAGACTAGTGAAGTTTGAAATATGTTCAGCCACAGACTGTTTTGGAACACCATCCTCAGTTATAGAGTCATAGAGATGTACAGCATGGAAACAGATCCTTCAGTTCAACCCGTCCATGCCAACCAGATATCCCAACCCAATCTAGTCCCACCTGCCAGCACCCAGCCCATATCCCTCCAAACCCTTCCTATTCATATACCCATCCAAATGCTTCTTAAATGTTGCAATTGTACCAGCCTCCACCACATCCTCTGGCAGCTCATTCCCTACATGTTCCACCCTCTGCATGAAAAAGTTGCCCCTTAGGTCTCTTTTATATCTTTCCCCCCTCATCCTAAACCTATGCCCTCTAGTTCTGGACTCCCCAACCCCAAGGAAAAGACTTTGTCTATTTATCCTATCCATGCCCCTCATAATTTTGTAAATCTCTATAAGGTCACCCGTCAGCCTCCGCTCCAGGGAAAACAGCCCCAGCCTGTTCAGCCTCTCCCTATAAGCTCAGATCCTCCAACCCTGGCAACATCCTTGTAAATCTTTTCTGAACCCTTTCAAGTTTCACAATTGCACGCATCCAGCACTTCCTCCTCTGTAATCTGGACATTTTGCAAGATGTCACCATCTATTTCCCTACAGTCTATATCTTCCATATCCTTTTCCACAGTAAATACTGATGCAAAATATTCATTTAGTATATCCCCCATTTTCTGTGGCTCCACACAAAGGCCGCCTTGCTGATCTTTGAGGGCCCTATTCTTTCCCTAGTTACCCTTTTGTCCTTAATATATTTGTAAAAACCCTTTAAACTTTCCTTAATTCTATTTGCCAAAACTATCTCATGTCCCCTTTTTGCCCTCCTGATTTCCCTCTTAAGTATACTCCTACTTCCTTTATACTCTTCTAAGGGTTCACTCGATCTATCCTGTCTATACCTGACACATGCTTCCTCCTTTTTCTTAACCAAACCCTCAATTTCTTTAGTCATCCAGCATTTCCTATACCTATCAGCCTTCCCTTTCACCCTAACAGGAATATACTTTCTCTGGATTCTTGTTATCTCACTTCTGAAGGCTTCCCATTTTCCAGCCATCCCTTTATCTGCGAACATCTGCCTCCAATCAGCTTTCGAAAGTTCTTGCCTAATACCGCCAAAATTGGCCTTTCTCCAATTTAGAACTTCAACTTTTAGATCTGGTCTATTTTAAATCTAATGGAATTATGGTCGCTGGCCCCAAAATGCTCCTCCACTGACACCTCAGCCACCTGCCCTGCCTTATTTCCCAAGAATAGGTCAAGTTTTGCACCTTCTCTTGTAGGTACATCCACATACTGAATCAGAAAATTGTCTTAAGAAATTCCTCTCCATCTAAACCTTTAACACAATGGCAGTCCCAGTCGATGTTTGGAAAGTTAAAATTCCCTACCATAATTACCTTATTATTCTTAGAGATAGCTGAGTTCTCCTTGCAAGTTTGTTTCTCAATTTCCCTCTGCCTATTAGGGGGTCTATAATACAATCCCAATAAGGTGATCATCCCTTTCTTATTTCTCAGTTCCACCCAAATAACTTCCCTGGATGTATTTCCGGCAATATCCTCCCTCAGCACAGCTGTAATGCTATCCTTTATCAAAAATACCACTCCCCCTCCTCTTTTGCCTCCCTTTCTATCCTTCCTGTAGCATTTGTATCCTGTAACATTAAGCTTTCAGTTCTGCCCATCTCTGAGCTATGTTTCTGTAATTGCTATGATATCCCAGTCCCATGTTCCTAACCATGCCCTGAGTTCATCTGCCTTCCCTGTTAGGCCCCTTGCATTGAAATAAATGCAGTTCAATTTATTAGTCCTACCTTGTCCCTGCCTGCCCTGACTGTTTGACTCACTTCTGTTCTCAACTGCACCAGTCTCAGATTGGTCTCTTTCTCTGGGTATTTAACTCTGGTTTATTTGACTCACTTTTTTTTAATTCTTTCATGGGATGTGGACATGACTGGCTAAGCTCGCATTTATTGCCCAGAGGGGAGCACTTAAGTGTCAACCACATTACTGTGGGTCTGGAGGCACATGTGTCTAGACCAGGTAAGGACAGCAGTTTCCTACCCTGAAGGATATTACTGAACCAGGTGGATTTTTCTGACAATCAACAATGGATTTATGGTCATCATTAGAGTCTTAAAACCAGTTATTTTTTATTGAATTCAAATTCCACCTTCAGGATTCAAACCCGAATCCCCAGAACATAATCTGGTTCTCTGGATTAAAGGTTTAGCGATAATATGACTTGGCCATTGCCTCCTCCATATTTTGGAAAGCATTTCAGTATTATATGCATTCGGGAATTGAGGGGTGTTCTCTAAACTTATTATACATAGGTCGACAGATTCATAGAACCCAAAAATAAGGTTGTCACTTCTGTTCAAAGATGATTATTTCGCCAAGCTGCTACTACCACCCTGATTCACAGATTGGAAATGTTCTTAAAAACACAGGCAGTCCCTGTGTCAGGAATGGTTCAATTCTTGAGTCTGTTTACAAATTGATTTGTATACAAGATTGAACACAGTGCAGGACAATATAAATGAGTTCTTTGTAAATATATGAAATGTTTGTATGTCAGATCTTGAAAATTATAATCCTTAATGAGGTTGCATTCGTAAATATGAGCATTTGTAAATTGGGTGTTCATAAAGCCAAGATCCCTGAACCAAAAATTACAGCAGTCTTCTCTCCTGTATTCACCACTTAGGTTGACTGAATGTGAAGGATACTCACATTTTTATGGCAACTTGCATGGTCTAAGGATATCCCAAGGCACTCCCAAGTAACTTTTTTTAGTCACGGTTTCAGTGTAGGATCCAGGGCAGCCAATTTTCATTCAGCAAGCTCCTGCAGACCCCAGTGTGACAATCAGAAATGGTACCATCAATCTTTCCTTACTAAACTGCCTGATTACTTTGCGGTATAAGGCTTTACCCCTGCTACTGTGGGGAAGTAGATTTTTTTTCCAAGCCTTAACTTGAAGGGTGTAGAAAATAAAATAATGTGATCCATTGTAGATGGAACGTCAAGACTTTAGACTATAGCCACTGATTGCAGTCAACAGTCTTTCACAGTAACAAGTAGACAGCATCATTTTAAAAGCATTAAGTCATGTCTCATAGATTTATTAGAGTGCTTTGAAGAAGTAACTGAATTAGCGAGTGAATGATATCCAATGAAGAGAAGATGCTTGTCCTTTTCAAAGGGCATTGATAAGATACTGTAACTGAGGCTTTTAAAGAAGATAAAGGCTGGGAACTAATGGCAAAGCAGCTAACTGGATTAAAATTAGGTTGCTAATAGAAGACAAAGGTAGTGATGAATGGCTAAAGCTCTTTCTGATTAGTATGGGCTCTTCAGCCATCTCCAATAAGGCTTCTTTGCTGTTTACATGATTAAGAATGATATGGGTAAAGCAAAGTATAGTAATGCTAGATTTACTGAATTCACCAGACTGATATCAGTTGTGTAATGCAGGGCAGATGAATAATATTCAGAGGAATCAGAATAACTTCAGAAAAAAAACTGAAGAACAGCAAAATGAATTGAAAATGTTTGGTAAAGTAAAAAGATTCGAATGTATAGATAACAAAAGAGTGGCTTGTGATCAGGGCTAAAAGGAAAAATGTTTGACTGTGATTGACAATAAGTGTCTTGATGTAACTAATTTCACTCTGCAATGAATTTCAGTTGCTGTCACAAACATTTTGACTTTCTGCACCAGCTCAAAGAAATAAAGGAAGAACATACATTTATATAGTACCCAGAAACATCCAAATTGAGCAGCCAAACCAAGAGCTTATATTTATTAAGTGCAGGGATGTAGGAAATGCAGCAGTCAATCTTTGCACAACAAGCTCCCACAAAACAGTAATGAGATAATCTGCTTTGGTGATGTTGATTGGGAGAAAAACATTAGGCAGAACACTGGTGAGGGAGGCTCCCCTATGGTTCATCCAAATAATGCCACAAGATCCTTAAATTGGACAGGGTCTAAGGCACAAGTCTATTGCTCGATCGGGAAACTCTCCTTACTACACTGAATTACTAGCCTGGATCGCAAGTTGAAATTCCTGGTGCAGGACAATCTACTGGCACAGAAGTAAGCGCTACCACTGAGCCACAGTTTAACGTTAATAGTAAGATCAGCTCTTCTGAGTGGCAACATGCTGGTAGGAAGGACACAAATTGTATTGAGGACCAATTTATTTTTAAGTCTTTTGAAATTCTGGAGAGCTGTGTGCAGGGTTTTTGAACGAAGTGTCAATGCTTGCACATTGTAGTCTGTGATTTCAATCAAACACTCTTTCTGTCTTCAAATATTTGAAACAAATGATTGCAGGTCTTGTATTCGTTTGAAGTTTAAATTATTTCAGATTGTTACAGATTCAATAAACCATCTGTTACCATCTCATTGCTAATTGGAGAGCATGTACCATTGTTTGCCTTCATCTGCATAAGGAATTATTTGACATGCCCCAGAATAGAGGCTGTAAATGCCGAAGGGCTTTAAAACAGAAGATTTCCTGAGCTCCACATTTCAATCTGCATGAGGAGAGTGGCTCAGCCAGGGTTCCACAAGGTGCTTTGTGCACGGCACTTGAACATTAATCTGGAATTTGTATTGCACCTTTTAAAGTCTCAATATGCCTCACAGGAGCTTTATCAAATGTTATTTAACACACAAAGTGATATCAGGATAACTTGGTCAAACCAGGTAGATTTATAAAGAGTGTTCTAAAGAGGGTAAGTCAGGAAGTTGTAGAGAGAGAGTTTCACCCGGTTTTACAATAGCCATCAGTAGTGGAGCAATGAAATCGGCCATGGGTAAGTGGGAAGAATTAGAGGAGCACAGAGGGTTCCAAAAGCTGTAGAGCTAGAGGAGATTATTATAGAGATACATGCTCACCACGGTGTGGATGGGGAGGAATGAGTAGCAGGAGGGGCATGGCAACACCGCAAGACATTTTTAAAATAAGAATGAGGATTTTAACATTTGTTTCTGATGTGGCGTTAGGCTGAGTAGGACTTGCTGAGTCTACATTTACGGAAGATGGGAGATTAGGTAGAAAAGTACTGGGAAAGCTGAGCCCAGCCATATTGTTAAAATTTCTACATAAATGCAAGTATATATTGACAGACGATTGAGGAACATCACAATTTGTGTGACCCAGCAGGGTATGTGATCTAATTTTATAATATAAATTTTCAATAAAATGACTCTGGGTTATTTTGAAATTATTTTCAGCCTGAATTTTTATCCATGTTACATAGGAAGAATTCCTGGCTCTGCAAGCCCAGCTTTTAAAATGGCTGTCTGGGCAGGGGAAACTATATTAGAACTTGAGGCAAGTGACCTCAGAGGTGATAAGGTGGTTGTGGGCTGAACTGGGCTGAGAAAAGAATAAATATTAAAATATCCCTCTAAGCCTCACACATTTTGCCCCTTCAAACACTCGCCAGGATCTAATCACCCCATCTCGTCCTGCGCTGTCATAACCCCTCATATGCTCCATGTCAATCTATGTCCATGCATCCAGCCAATTCTCCTTTATAGACCCAATGACAACTTAGTGCCAATTCATGCTAACCCACATCAAGACATGCCCACCACTTTTTGCCCTTACACCTGTTGTGCCAAGTTGTTCACTATCCAACATGGGCAGATCTGTACAACGATGAGATAAATTTAAGTTCAAAGTGTATATTGCAGTCTTCATTATATTAACAAAGAAACACTTGGTTTCATAAAAAGCCAATTACTACATTTGTATTCCTCCAGCTAATAAAGTTTTGTAACAATAAGCGTTGCATTCATGTTCTCAGTGCCTTATAGTAATAAGTATTGGAATTTATAATCCTATTTCAAAATATCTACAACCACTTGTAATGTTTATCAAACTGACATAGTAGGTACGGTGCTATGATAATGACTGATTTCAAAGTCCTTCATAGAACAGTAACCACTTATGAAAGCCCTTATGCCCATGGCAGCAGAGAGAGTGAAAAAGAAGAGTTTTTTTTAACACTCTTGACAGCTTCTTTAAATATTAGAAGGGCAGCACCTTTAAATGTCTAGTCAGTTTGACATCTCCATTTGACAGTTTCTCTTGACAGTTTTAGCAGTTGATTTAGAAAATCTGTTGACAATGGCAATAACCAGTCTACACACATTCTTGCCTACTTCTAACAAACATCTGAGTATATCTCAGAACTAGAGCCACATGGGTATCTTACCTCTCCAACCCATATCCAATCTAAACACCTCAAGTTTCATATGCCTGCACTATCAAAATTACACAGAAGTGGAGGCAGTTTGTGACATATATGGTCACCTACCTCTGTGAACCATTTAAAGACTAGGCAAAATCTGCTTAGAGAGAAATGAGAAGAGCTATATACAGTGGAGGCTGGCAGATGATGGGGTGTGGAAAAAGAGAGAGGAGGAGGGGGCGGAGGAGGAGGAGGAGGAGAATAGGGCGGACTGTGATTTTCGGGCTTATCCACCATTTTTGCAAGGATAGCAGGACTCTGTATAATGGCAAAAATTGAGGCCTTAGTCTCACCTTGCTGTCAGGTGGTTGTCATTGTGACACGTAAATATGTTAAATACACCATTGACCATTCTGAAATGTCAGCTGTGAAACAAAAACAAAATACATTCAAGCTGCTGGGCTCAACAACACCTCACCAAACCTAACCTGCTGGTTTTTGACAGAGTAAATCAAGAATGAAGTGTATTGGACTGGAGTTCAGTAACCAGCATACATGGATTTAAGATAAGTAGGAAAAGAACTAGCAGTGACATTGGGAAAATTCTGTATATCATGAGTAGTTGTGATCTGACATGTAACGTCTAAAATGGTGATTGAAACGGTATCAAAAATAATATTTAGAAGGGAACTAGATAATGACTTGAAGTGGAGAAAATTTGCAGACCAATGATAAAGATCAGAGGAGTGGGATTAATTGGACAGCATTTTCTAAGAGCAGCAGAGGATTGAGAGACTGAACAGCCACCCCCCCCCCCCCCCCTCAGCTGTCAAACCAGTCACATCTGGTTAATGTACATCCAGGTAAACTGATGCCCTCTCCTAGCCCCAACATATGACCTTGAGAACAGGTGAGCCCTAAACTATTGAACCAGAAATGCTATAGACATATAATGTACTTGAAAGTAAACTCACTGGTGTCCAAAAACATGAAACCCATTACTAATGACACCCTGGAGGCAATAAATTCTGTCCTCCTAACAACAGCCAGAAGTGTGTATTAAAATTTGCAAACAAGAAACATGAACCAGATGGCTATTTAATGCAATTCAATATGTACCGATTAAGATAATGCAAACAACTTCATTTCAAAGAGATGAGGTTTAATGAACTTCCTAAACTGTTTATCGGGGCAAATTCATTCAAAAGCCTGTGGTGATGCATTACAAGGGACATCCATTATACAGTAATACACTGAACGTGAGACGACTTAAAATTCAAAGTAAGCGCTTTGAGGCATAGTGTGTTAATTGGAAGAAATAAGAATAAAAGACTTTGCAGCCTTACTGAATGAATTCTTATGTGGGTGTGAATATGTTAGATGGTCCAGAGATTACCAGTATTGGGTGTAAACAAGGGAGCAGCGGAGAATTATTTCCACCACCCAGCTCCCTAGTGTCTGTTCTTGAAACAGTGATGGGGATATTGGAATTTGTGTCCAAATATGGGCAGATGTGCAACAATACACTGTTAACAGTGGGAATGCATTAGCTGGCTACATTTCCCATGGTCATACTCCCAGCAACCCCAAGCCAATCATCTCATAAAATAATCACTCAGAAGTGGTTGATGTTTCTTAATGAATCTTCAGGGTTCCATTCTAAAAATAGCATGAATCTCGACTCCTAATTGCCCTAGGGAAGGTGGTGGTGAGCTGCTTTCTTAAACCACTACAGTCCTTAGGGTGTAAGGGCACCCATAGTGCTGTTAGGGAGGGAGTTCAAGGATTTTCACCTAGTGACAGTGAGGAAGGATGACATATTTCCTCGTCAATGGTGTGTGCCTTGGAGGAGACCTTGCCAATGGTCGTGGTGTTCCCATTGCATTCACTGCCCTTGGCCTTTCAGATGGGGGAGGAGGTGGACCCCGGAATTTGAATGCCAGGTTTCCTACAGTGTAGCAATGAGTACACTTCCAGGAAAGTTTAATTGGTTATAAAGGGCTTGAGGATGTCCTAATGCCATAAAAAGTGTTATATAAATCTCAGTCTGCCTGCTGTTCCTCTGTAAAATCAATGTTCTGAATGTAATGATTAAAATGCTGATCCAGGTTAGACTCCTTTACTGTAAGTTCACCAATCCTGAGACAGTGGGCTACATCAAAGATTGTTTTGTTTGAAGTACATTCTGTATAATTTTGCCCCCCTTATTTCTCCTTTGCTTTATTGCTGCATCGTTTTGGTTCGTAAATTTTATCCTGGGAGAGAAATGGTTGAAACTGCAGGGGTATGAAAAAAAGGGTGATTAAATAGTGGGCTGTTGTCTGTTTCCAGCTGCTTGAAATATTTCTTTGGTGGGGTGCAGAGGGAGCTTACTGCATGGCACTCATCCTGAGCAGGTAAAGGGTTGTTTAAACATGGCACTATCGTCTATATGCTTGTGGCACAGATTCCACTTTATCTGCCACCCACCACGTAAAAGTGATCTTTACACTCCGAGTTATGAACTTGAGTGATCTGCAGACAGCTTCACTCCCACAAGCCCACCCTCTGATTTGTCGCAGTGGTTCAACCATAGCTGTTCTTTTGCAGAAAGGAGACATTGTGACTTCAGCCAGGGCACCAAGCATTGTCCTGCACGATTCACTGGTCACAGTAAGCCACAGCTGAACACTGAGGGCAGTCGGGTACGTAAAGTTGATATTCAGTGCCTCTGCAAAGCAATCTATGTGGAGACAATATCACCTGACATCCTGCTGCCTGCTCCACCTGCTTTGCTCTGGCAAAGGAGAATAAATTGTCTTCAGCTCTCTTGGGATGCAGAACTCTAGTTTTCTCCTTCATACAACTGTGGATGATATACTTCAAGATGTCTCACATATCTCCAGCTGCAGCCTGGAATGAACATGGTCAATGAAAGTTCATCACGAAGGTCAGCTTCACAGTTGCTGGCAATGCTATCCTCCCCCTGCTCTGGGATTGTGTTTGTGGCTGCAGGAGGTGGTAGATGTGACATTATGCACTAATTGACATTACCATCTAACAACTCCAGTGAAATATTACCTGGATGCCCTCATCAACATTACACGTAGTATAGCTCACACCAGAGGTTCCCATGGGCTTCACCTGAGGCCAAAATCACAAAGGGATTGTTGAAAAGTTAGACTGTAGAGAGCAATAGGAACTTAGAACACCAAGGGACCCCATTTTTCCCAATACTCCTGTGCTAGCCCTTTGGTAAATCTATCTAATTAGTTCATTTCTCCTGCCTTTTCCCTATAGTCTTATAACAATAATATTTATCCCGTCCCTTACTGAAAGTTCCTATGTAATCTACTTCTGCCACCCTTTCAGGCAACATATTTGTAAAAATCCCCATGGGGCTCTCTAAACCAAAATAACCAAATCCAAAATCCTCCCACAAATTAACACATTACCTGAGGAGATTCTTTTTTCGCTAAGTTTTATTTCAATTAGAAATCAGTGTCAGCATTAAAAAGCAGAAATTAACAGATAAATCAGTTGATGAAAGCCTGAATTTACATGTGGAATAGCAGAGATAACCAAGACTATCTCGTGGAGTGAACAGCCAGATTACTCCGTTTTTATGGTCCAAGTTTAATCCATGCAGTTCTTGCAGGCAGGATTTCAATCCCTTTCCTTTAAGGAATTAGCCAATTCTCTACAGGATGTTTTTGCATGTTAACAATATTCTATCCATGGAATGTTTCTTTTCGTGTACACTTAATTTGTCCAAAGTCCAAAGATGTGCAGCTTTAGGCAGGTAGGCCTTGCTAAAATTGTCTTGTAGTTTCTGGGGATGTGCAACCTATTTGTATTAGCCATTGGAAATGTGGGGTTACAGGAGGTAGGATGGGGGGTTTGGGGTCTGGCTGGGATGCTCTTCGAAGGGGTGGCGCAGACCTGATGGTCTGAATGGCCTCTATTTGTACTGTAGGGATTCTGTGATTTGCAGAACATTCTCATCTGTTGTCTCTCATGTGTTGTGGTAGCATGAGTCTGCTGGGACTGCTTGTACCTTTGAATGGTATGGCCAATTCTGGGCATTCAGTCCCTGAGCAGTGAGGACACAATGGTACCAGTCTTTAATGTGCTTTCAGACAATTCATGAATCCCACTGTCCACCTCACCTTGCTGACCACCTGTCCCCTTTCCAGTTCTTATGTTTTGTCTTTGTGTCCAGCTGCTCCATATTTTAATCCTCTTCCTGTCAAGACTGCTTCCAGGTCAAAGGTTAACAGATCAATGGGTCCAGTTTTTCTTTTTATCAAGAAATTATACGTAATTACACGATTCAAGCTCTTAAAATATTGCAAATATCTTCAAAAGCAGAATCTACATGCATTTTGAATTAATATGGTGGTAATAATCTCAGTGTAACTGTTTATTAGGTCATTGGTTGTCATGCTGTGCAGATCATCATGATTAGCTATGTAAAAACACATCTCACTGCTTCTGATTCTTTTGACAATCACATTAAATCTGTATTTTGTGTTACCATTATGTGGTATGTGGATGTTACTACCTGGTATTCATTTATGACCATCCCTAGGTGTTCTTGAGAAGATGTTGATGAGCCACCTTCTTGGACTACTGTAGTCCTTGGGGTATCCTTTAGTTACTGACCCTCCTGCTGTAGGAAGCAGTTTTTCCTTCACAAAATCCCTTCTGATTTTGAACACGTCAGTCAAGCCTTCACTGCTTAAAGGAGAACAACAACAGCTTCTGTAGTCAGTCTGCATAAGTGATTAACTAGTTATTTATTTATTTCATTAGCTATTTATGAGATGTTGCTGATACAGAACGCCTTCACTTCAAAAGTAATTTATTCTATAAAGTCACTTGAGAGATCACCGTGTGATAAGGTACTAAATTATTACAATCCCTTATTCCCTTTCTCTCCAGAAATTAATCTAAATTTCTCTTGAACTCACTTTAACTACCCATTTCAATGGCTTTCCTAGCTGTATTATTGCACATGTTAATTACCTTTGAATGTGAAAAGGCCAGCCAAATTTATAATTTTTTTTATCTTCTTGCTAATTTTTTTATCTTGTGCCCTTTTTGATATTGGAATCTTTTCAACAACTATAAACCAGCTGCTGGGTTCAATTTTACAAATTTCCTGCATAATCTGTGGTAGCTTTGATTAGAAAATGTCCACAACTCCCCTTTTGTCCAAAAGAGAAAGAAACATCATCTGTCTTAACCATTCCTCGATTCTTCAGTAGTCCACCTTGACTTGTCTCTATCCCTTCTCAAAGGCAGTAACATTCTTTCCATAAAAACCTTACCATAAATCCAGGATAGATCACGTCAATGCCTTATGGATTTAAAAACCTCCCTCAAATTGTATTCTGCACGTTTGTTAGTGGAATTAACTATAATTCTGCTCTGGATTAGTGGTGCTGGAAGAGCACAACAGTTCAGGCAGCATCCAAGTAGCTTCGAAATCGACGTTTCGGGCAAAAGCCCTTCATCATAATTCTGCTCTCCAGAGTGTAGTGAAGGTTCAGTCATTGAATATTTTGAAGGCTGGATTAGACAGCTTCATGATTGCCAAGAGAGTCAAAGGTTGTAAGGGGTAAACAGAAAAAGTAGAGATGAGATTACAGTTGGTCGTGATCTCATCAAATGGCAGAGGAGACTTGAGGGACCAAACGGCCTTGCCTGCTCCAAATTCATGTGTTTGAGTCTTTGTATTAACAGACGAAGATATGAATATTAGAATAGAGCAGACCATTCAGCCCTTTGCTTGTTCTACAAGTATAAGAATGGATTCTTTAATCGAAGAGGGTTGAGGTAGTTGACCACAGAAAGTTGGGACTATTTAGCTGACAAATATTCGCGGACGGATGGGCTAACAGAGAAACACATTGTGAGAACATGTGAGTTAGGAGCAGAAATAGGTCATTCAGCTCCTTGATCTCATTCTGTCATTCAGTAAGATTATGACTGATCTGAATGCGCAGCTTCTTTCGTTCTCCTGCCCACCCAACCCTCCCCACTTTCATCATAACTCTTGAAACTCTTATCAATGAAAGCTGTCTTCAACTCAAATATACTTATTTGCTTGCTTCATCATGACTGAAGAGAATTTCTAACAATAATGACCTTTCTAAAGGCCATAACCATAAGAAATTCAAACCATTTGGCCCCTCAAACCTACTCCACATTCAATAGGATCGTGGCTGATCCGACATTTGTAGCATTCGCTTTCCTGCATTTTCCCTGAAACCCTTGATTTTTCCTGATCAAAAGTCAATCTTTCTCAGCCTTAAATATACACAATGACCCTGCCCCAACAGGTCTCTGTGGCATGGAGCTCTAGAGAGAGTAAATTCTTCCTTATCTCTGTCTTTAATGAAAAGAACTCTAATTTTGAAAATGTGACCCTTAATCTCTCCATGACTGGGAACATACTCTCAACATCCACCCTGTTAAGCTCCCTCAGAATCCTTGCATGTTGCAATACAATCATCTTTCATCCTTCCAATCTCCAATGGATACAAGCCCAGCCAGCTTCACCTTTAAGTCAGTCTTTTTATCCCGGGAACCAGACCAGTTAATCTTAGCTAATCAGTCTCCCGTGCAAACATGTCCCTCCTTAAGTAAGAAGACCAAACTGGCACAGCTGTCCAAATGTGGTCTCGCCAATGCGCTGTGCAGATCTGGCAAGGCAACCACACTCCATCCGCATGAGATCGCAGATGTGCATGTCGCACTGACTGAGGCAATGGTGCCTGGACCGATGAGCACTTCTGTCCTAAGTGGAGTGGTAATGTTCAGGCGTTCACATGTCAGGTTTGTCTTGGCCTGAATAAATTGAAAACACTCTCACCAATAAGGGTGACAGCACTTTGAATTGGAGAGCAACGGGCTGTCTCTGAATTCAACAATATCAACTGGTCCGACTGCATCTCTGTTCAGCACCTCCCCCTGTGGAGGAAACCTGACCCTGCATCTTTTAAAAAGCACTCTGGCACTTAAGAAAGGCTGCTCATGAGATGGGCCAGGTTTCACACTTGGTGACATGAAAGGAATGTATTTCCATTGATCCATGAAATTTGAAACTGTCTTTTGAGATGGAAAACAATGAAACGGAACATAAATTGGTCGATGTGGTTAGGTTGATAGCTGCATGAAACACTAGATAGGACTGAGTCACAGACTACAACACAATTATGGTGTGCAGATGATACCCTCATACACAATAATAATGAAGATGTTCCTCAGATTGTATTACTTCCTAAAAAGCGCATTTCGAAGTCTGGAACCACTTCAAAAGAAAGTGCAGATATATTCACATTTTTACTTTTGCTTTGTTCCAGTTACTCTTTTATCACACAGGATGGTTTTAGTGTTTCAAATGGCAAAAGAAATGGCAAAGTACCCATGCATGTGGTATGTGACTGACAACAGCTCATACTTTATGGGGCTCCATGAGGATAAAATTCACTGGGTCTGCATTCCGAATTAATTTACGCTGCTGTGAGCCAGTCTCTCATCTGTGCTCTTCGTGGTTCCTGTTTGAGAGCGCTGAAGTTTCCCAATATCGCTTTCACTGTGGTAGATCTCTCCCAGGCCCTATTTCCCATAGCAATGAGGGACAATGTTCAGATTTTTAAAAATATCAAACTGACTTTGATGGAATCATCTGCACAAGCATTAGCCAGTGCAGCTGCAGAGATTCAGTACAGAATTACAATAAAGGTGTGCAGAGTACTGACTTCCACTGTTGTGGACAGCACTGACCTGTACCAGTGTGCAAGGCACTGGACCCTATAGATGCACCGAACCACTGTCCCTGCAGGTGAGCAGAGCACTGCTGTATGCACAATATTGTTAATGAGCAAACAAGTGACCATGTAGGTAATTGATCAATAACCTTTTTATCCATGCAGCAATGACCCTTGTAGTTGTGTACAGCATGACCAAACAATGGCTGTATAATGTGTACAGTAATAAGTCCTAGAGATGTGTATGGTAATCATAGTACCAATTGTTGAGCTGTGATCATCCAGTTGTGTTCAGCAATGAACCTTTTAGAGGGTGTGGATGAGTGAACAATCGTGCATATGCAGACATGCTCAGCATTGACACCTACAGGTGTGACCTTACAGATGTGAACACTATAGAAGCTTGCAGATATGTAGAGCAGTTGAACGTAGTGGTAGCCTGAGAAATGCATATACTTTACAGTGAAGAAGCAGCAGCTGCAGGTGATCATTGCCTTGTGGATTAGATTTGAGCAAGATTGACATGAGAAGTATAGTTGAGTTGAGAGATTGTGCTTGGTGCTAGTTAGGTATTTCCATGAGAACTTGTTGGTAGTGTTTACAAACAGTAAGCACGAAGTTTTGTTCAGGTCCTGCTGAAACTATCAGGGTGAAAGATGGAATGGCCTTAACTCACTATCTTTCTCAATTCCATATCATTGTATATTTCTGTAATTGTACACAATCATTTATAGTATATACATGTGAATGATACACCAGGTGTACCTTTCCTTTCTGTAATCTTACCACTTGTCATAACTATTGTTTCTACTTTTTGTCGATATTTGCCATGTCAAGTTCCTAATGTAACTATTTCCTATTTATTTTTACTCACTCCTGTTTCTTAAGTTGGTGTCTTCTGGCCACTGTTGCCTGGAAACCCAGTTCTGTGAAACATGTTTTAATAATCTTTCAACCCTGTCACTGTCAAAGCACGTAACTTTATGAAGTGATCAGCTTGAATGATTTTATTTTCATTTATGAATGCAGGTCATAGAGTCATAGAGATGTACAGCATGGAAACAGACCCTTTGGTCCAACCCGTCCATGCTGATCAGATATCCCAACCCAATCTAGTCCCACCTGCCAGCACCCGACCCATATCCCTCCAAACCCTTCCTATTCATATACCCTTCCAAATGCCTCTTAAATGTTGCAATTGTACCAGCCTCCACTACTTCCTCTGGCAGCTCATTCCATACATGTACCACCCACTGCGTGAAAAAGTTGCCCTTTAGGTCTCTTTTATATCTTTCCCCTCTCACCCTAAACCTATGCCCTCTAGTTCAGGACTCCCCGATCCCCAGGGAAAAGACTTTGTCTATTTATCCTATCCATGCCTGTCATAATTTTGTAAACCTCTATAAGGTCACCCCTCAGCCTCCGACGCTCCAGGGAAAACAGCCCCAGCCTGTTCAGCCTCTCCCTGTAGCTCAGATCCTCCAACCCTGGCAACATCCTTATAAATCATTTCTGAGCCCTTTCAAGTTTCACAACATCTTTCCAATAGGAAGGAGACCAGAATTGCATGCAATATTCCAACCGTGGCCTAACCAATGTCCTGTACAGCCGCAACATGACCTCCCAACTCCTGTACTCAATACTCTGACCAATAAAGGAAAGAATACCAAACGCTGCCTTCACTATCCATATCAGTGGCTGAGTCAGCATTTTGTTTTCCTTCCCTAGCTTCCCTTGAGAAGGTAGTGGTAAGTTGCATTCTTGACCCATTGCAGTCCATTTAGTGTAGGAACACCACTAATACTGTGAAGGAGGGAGTTCCAGAATTCTGACCCAGTGACAGTGACAGTGAAAGAATGGCAGTATATTTCCAAGTCAGGATGGTGAGTGGCTTGGAGGAGAACTTTGCCTTGGTGGTGTTCTCATGTATCTGTTACCTTTGTCCTCATGGGTGGTGGCAAACATGTGTTGGAAAGTGCTGCCAAAAGAACCTTGGCAAATTGTTGCATTGCATGGGCAGCACAGTGGCTCAGTGGTTAGCATTGCTGCCTCACAGCACAAGGGTCCCAGGTTCAATTCTAGCCTCAGGTGACTGTCTGGGTGGAGTTCGCCCATTCTCCCCGTGTCTGCGTCTGTTTCCTCCCACAACCCAAAGATGTGCAGGGTAAGTGAATTGGCCATGCTAAATTGTCCATAGTGTTAGGTGCATTAGTCAGAGGGGAAAATGGGTCTGAGTGGGTTGCTCTTCGGAGGGTCGGTGTGGACTTGTTGGGCCGAAGGGCCTGTTTCACACTGTAGGGAATCTAATCTAATCTAAAAAAAATCTTGTAGATGGCACAGACTGCTGCCACTATACATCATTGGTGAAAGGGGTGAGTGTTAAGGTTTGTGGATGTAATGTCGATCAAGCAGGATGCTTTACCTTGAACCCTCGTCTTGAGCGTTCTTGAAGCTGCACTCATTCAGGAAAGTGGGGAGTATTCCATCACACCTTGTGACTTGTGAACAGAATTTGGGGAGTCAGAAGATAAGTTAAACCACTGTAGAATTCCTAGCTTCTGACCTGCTCTTGTTGCCACTGTACCTAATATAATAAGCATTCATATGATCCAATCAAATTAAACTGTGTAGTATGAATAAGATGAGAGGGAAGCAAAAAGAGCTACACTGCTAAATCATTGGATTAGTCATGTCTATATGGAGGAACTTTCATTACCTTCATTATTTCAGGGCTTCCCACAATGCATGCCAGCTGATGAAGTGTGCTTGTTGAAATGTGGTCTCTGTTGGAGTGTAGGAACACAGCAATCAATTTGTATCCAGCAAACTCCCTTAGACAACAGAAGGACTAATGACCTGATGACCGTTAGTGTGAATGAATTGATTGAGGGATACATTTTAGTCATGATGTAATGGAGTACTCCATTGTTGGTCTTCAAAATAGTGGCCGTAAGATTTTATCAGGCCATCTGAGAGGTCAGACAGCTTACTCAAAGGTTTGCCCATCTGACACTGCAGTGTTTCCTCAGGACGTAAGTACACATAAAATGAGAGTGGAACCATGTTATTTGGCTCCTTCAATGTGTTATACTAGTCAATCAGATCATGGCTTATCTTTTTATGTTCCAAATTTCATATTTCATTTATCCCCAATAACCATCAATTTTTGTTAGGTGGGGAAGCAATCTAAAAATATTAAATGGTCCCACCTCAACCATCTTCTAAGGCAGAGTAAACCAAAGTCACACAACTATGTGAGAGAAATAAATTCCCCTAATCCATGTCTTAAAAAAGTGATCTGTAACTTGAAAACAATGTCCCTTAGTGCTGGACTCTCACACAGGAGGTAGAATCTGTTCCATGTAGATTAGACTAGATTACTTTACAGTGTGTAATCTACCTTGTCAGGAAATTTCAGGATCTTCCACACATGTAATCAAGTCATCACTTATTTTTCCAAACCCCAGTGTAAGTCCGGACATGTATTCAACACACTATATTTTCTTTGTGCCCATGGGTTGGGGGAAGCTTGTAGCCAATTACTACCTTCCATTGTAATCAATGGGTAGTAAACCACGAGCTAGTGGATTGATGACAATGCAATGTGTGCTGATTGTTTACAAGGGCCCACAGCCTCACCACAGTGCCTCCTATATGTATTTACTTAGACTCATTTTATTTTCCTGTCAATTGGACTGCGATATCTCATTGAATGAATGAGTGAGTGTCCCATTCCGATCAGTTCAATTCCCAGTTGCTACATGTTGATGCTGAGAAATCCTGTGCTTTTTCTGGTGAATTCTTGTGGTATAAAATACGTGTCAAACCTCAGAATGCAGCTCCAATCGTTGAGAATCAGAGCACATGCATGTTTGTGACCCAGAAAACATCCAGAACATATTTTGAATCGACTTATTAAGATTTTCATAGCAGCTATAGAAGATACCTACCTCTTTCTTATCTCTTCATATCTTTTCATTTGAGTTCCTGGATACTAGGTGCCAGGTGAGTAATTCTCAATGTAAGAAGTATATGTCATCAGTAACTTTGTGTGAGACAACAACTAGTGCCATTAGAAAACTGTCAGCTTCGTATTTCTGCAGAACATTGTACACACTAATGCTCATATGGCACAACTTCAAATGGTTCCTAATTTAAAGTTGATATACATTATGCTGGTGGTCTTGATCTTTCAGAAATAAAATCCTTTCTTTTGATAGTAAGAAATAGGGCCTGGTGTAGGCCATTCAGCCCACTATCCTGTTCTGCAATTCAGTAAAACGTAGCTGATTTGATTGTGCCTCAAATTCATCTTCATGCATGTGTTTTTTTTCCTTTCTCCACACACAGATATTCCATGCATTGGTGATTACGTTTCAAAATTCTAGATTCCAGAATGATTCCTGTAGATTGGAAAGTAGCAAATATCACCCTATCATTTAAGAAGGGAAGGAGAGAAAAAACAGGAAACCGCAGACGTGTTCGTCAATAGGTCAGCTATAGGAAAAATTCTAGAATCTATCATAGAATTTGAGACATATGGACACCTAGTGGATAATGATTTAATTGGCCATAGTCAGCATAGATTTGTGAATAGAAAATAGTACTTGATGAACTTGTTGGTGTTTTTAAAGATGTTGCTAAAAAGATTGATTAAGGAGAGCCAATGGACATAGATTATCAGAAATGTCTTGATAAGGTCCCCTACAAGAAACCGGCTAGAATGATTAGAGTGCATGAGATAGGAGGTAATGTGTTGACATGGATTCATGATTAACTAACAGAAAGGAAACAGACGGTAGGAATAAATGTTCACAATGTCTATCAACAATTTGGAGATGGGGATCAAATGTAATCTTTCCAGATTTGTCAATGATGCAAATCTAAATGGGAATATATTTTGTGGAGAAGATGTAAAGTGGCTTCAGGAGGATTTGGGCAGGCTTAGTGAATGGGTCGGAACGTAGCAGATGGAAAGTAAGTGAAAGCATTATGTTATCATTTAGTAGGAGGAACAGATGTGCAGCATATCCCTTAAATGGTGAGATGTTCATACCCAGGTTTCCTTGCCAGTAAGTCACCGAAGGCCAACTTGCAAGTACAGCAAGCTATTGGGAAAGCTAATCAGATATTCACCTTTATTGCAAGGGGATTTGAGTCCAGGAATAGTGAAGTCGTCTTCAATTGTATAGAAGGGCAGCATGGTGGCTCAGTGGTTAGCACTGCTGCCTCACAGCACCAAGGTCCCAAGTTCAATTCCAGCCTTGGGTGACTGTCTGTGTGGAGTTTGTACATTCTCCCCATGTCTGCGTGGGTTTCCTCTCTGTGCTCTGGTTTCCTCCCACAATCCAAAGATGTGCAGGTCAGGTGAATTGGCCATGCTAAATTGCTCACTAGTGTTAGTGTTAGGAGGGAAATAGTTCTGAGTGGGTTTCTCTGCAGAGGGTCGGTGTGGACTGGTTGGGCCGAAGGGCCTGTTTCCACACTGTAAGGAATCTAATCTAAGCTTAGTTAGACCTGGAATACTGTAAGCAGGTTTGGCCTCCTTATCACAGGAAGGATATTATTGCCATGAAGGGAATGCAATTAAGGTTCACCAGACTTGTTCTAGGAGTGTAGGACTGTCCTACAAGAGTGTGAGCAAACTGGACCTGTCTTTTCTAGAGTTTAAAGAGCTGAGAGGTGATCTCTTACAAATATTTAAAGGAATAGACAGCGTACATGCAGGTAAGACGTTTCTCAGGTTATGCATTTTAAAATAACGTGGGGGGGGAAGAGGTGGGATTTTTTTTTTGCTTAGAGGGTTGTGAACTTTTGGAATTCTTTACCACCGAGGATTATGGAAGTTATTTCTTTAAGTATTTTTAAGGTATAGATAGATTTCTGATTACTAGTGGCACACAGGGTTATGGAAATAGGGTGATTAAAAGGCAATGAAGTGCTCCATCAGCAGTGATCATATTGAATGGTGGGGCAGGGTAAATAGGCTGAATGGCCTACTCTATTTCCTATCAAAAGCCTGTCTGGTTCAGCCTTGAATGTATCTATTAGCCGGTCTCCATTGGTCTCTGGGAAAGAGAGTTGCACAGATTAATAACCTGCTGAGAGAAGAAATTCATCCTCAGCTGTGTCTGAAATGGGAGTCCCCATATTTTTAAACTGTGCCCCCAAGATCCCCACACAAGTAGAAATATCCTCTCGGCATTCACCCTGTCAAGCCCTCTCAGTATCTTGGATGCTTCAGTTATATTTTCTCATTATGCTATACTCCAAGGAGCATATACCTAATCTTTCCTCATGAGCCAAATCCTATCATCACAGGAATCAGCCAAGTGAACATTCTCTAAACTGCTTCCAAAGCAAATATATCTTTCCTTCAATAAGGAGACCAAAACTGTGCATATTACTCTCGGTGCAGTGTCACCAATGTACTTTATAGCTGAAGCAAAACTTTTCTACTTAATTTCCTTTGCAATAAAAGCCATGCACAGGTGCATGTGTGACAGGCAGGTTGGTGAGGATTTCGTTTTTTATATTCATTCACGGGATGTGGGTGTGGCTGGCTAGCCTATCATTTATTGTTGATCCCTAATTGCCCAGAGGGTATAAGAGTCAATCACATTGTTATGGATCTGGAGTCACATGTAAGCCAGACCAGGTAAGGATGGCAGTTTCCTTCCCTGAAGAACACTAGTGCACAAGATGGGGTTTCCTCCAACAATTGACAATGGTCAATTTCCTGGTTTTGTAATCCCAGATTTTTATCAAATTCAGATTCTAACATCCCCTGTGATGGGATTTGAACCTGGGTCATCAATACATTACCTTTGTCTCTGGATTAATAGTCTAACTATAACGCCCTATGCCATTGCCTCCTTATTGAAGCTTGGTATGGTTTTCTCGGTGATTCCTTACCACCTGCCTAAATCCAGTCCAATAGCTGTATCCTTGAAGGCTCAACCAGTTCGATCAGTTGTGGTGCCACTCTTGATGATGGACTTTGAAGTCCTTCATCCAGAGTATATTCTGTGCCCTTGCCGCTTTGAATGCTTGCTTCAAGTGTTGTTCAACGTGGGATTGGATCTGGGCCAGACAAGGGAAGAATGGCAGGTTTACTACATTAATGAACCAGAGAAGCTTTTATTTCAATTAACACTTAGACTTTTAATTTCACATTGCACGACAGTGGAATTGAACCAGTGTCCCTGGATTCACAGTCCAGTAAAAATATACCACAAAGCCATCATTTGTTCCTAAATGTGGAATGTGAATGTGGAATGACAACAACTTTGGGATTGTTGCAAAAATC
The DNA here is from genome assembly GCF_047496795.1 of Chiloscyllium punctatum. Lineage (NCBI taxonomy): Eukaryota > Metazoa > Chordata > Chondrichthyes > Orectolobiformes > Hemiscylliidae > Chiloscyllium > Chiloscyllium punctatum. The sequence continues at coordinate 113,490,997 of NC_092741.1, forward strand.
CATCTGCTTCACTAATGTCCTTTAGGGAAGGAAACTATAGCCCTTATCTAGTCTGGTCTACATGCAACACCAGACCCACAGCATTACCCTCTGAGCAATTAGGGATGGGCAATAAATGTTGGTGTCTTTTACATCAATAGCACATCACATGAAGAAGTAAAAATTTGAATGAATAAATGTTTCTATTATTTACTGTTCCATTACTTTAGTAAGAAAGTTTAAAGTGGTTTAGTTAAGTATTTTATTCCAGCAGTAATTGTGAAGGTAGATACTGAGAAATCATTTTCTTGTATTGGTCTGGTTTTCAGGTGAGTGAAACCAGGGAGCGCTTTCCCACCTATGCAGTCATGGAAATCTGGCCCTACCTTTGCCAAAAAGCTGTTGATCAATTGAATCTTTTAAGACATTGCTGGATTAATTTTGATTAAAGCTGTTCAGGGACATAGTGGGATGCAAGGTAAAATTAAAGCCACGATCACATTGAATGGTGGCAGTTTAGTGTATAGAAAAGCAAAGTCATGGCTGTGCAATCAGACGTGGCCTGTGAATTCCTCTTAATTGAAGTATTCTCAGCAGGCTCCCATTAACTGAAGGTGGAGGAGGAGGTAAGAATAGGAAGTGGCTACCATCGTGTATTTTGGAATTCTTCAGCAGCAAGTAGCCTTGAAGAATGGAGATGTTTGTTTCGGTTTTCAGAGAAAAAAGCATCCACTGTCATTCCGTGGAATAAACTGGCTTCTGAAAGATTGTCATGTGTTGTTTGTTTCAATTCTGGTACTGCTCATGCGATAATGCTGGAAATGTGATATACCTTACCACTCCATCATGTTGTATCACTTTGAATGTACTTTGTGAATCCTCATGCTACTTTATTTTGGAATACCTGTATAACCTTAGCTAAGGCTGGTTTTTCATGATGAATCTCATTGTCTTTTTGTGTATAATGGATTATTGTAATTCGCTGAGCAGGTTCACTCTCTTATCATCAGTTTCAAACCCCACCATAGCTTCAGTTCTCCCTGTCTCTGTAATCTCCTTCAGCTCAATAGCTCTCTAAAATCTCTTTGTTCCTCAAATTATGGCCTGTTGCATATTCCCAATTCTAACTGCTGTATATTGGTGTCTGTCTCTAACAGTGCCAGTAAGTTCTCAAATTTCCTATTGAAGCTTTGCTGCTTTCCTTCATGTTTCTCTTGCATCAAGAAGCTCCTTAAAACTTAACTCACTGACCAAGCTTTTATTCAGCTATTCTGCTGTCTCTCCTTCTTTGGTTTGGCAGTGGATTCTGATTGATAAGGTTCCCGTGAAACCTCTTTTCACATTTTACAGTGTTAAAGGCCCTATATAAATGCAAATTATTGTTCACAGCTGGACTTTGGTTCTGTATAACAGATGTAAGTCCATAGTCATTAATGGACCTGAACCCAGTGGACCCATTTACAGGCACATTACTCCAAATGTGACATTGGTATACGAATGCAGAGAAAGCGTCTTATTTTAATTGGCATTGTTGAAGGATGCACACAGCCCAATAAATAATCCATAATGGTAATTTCAGTACAGTGTCTAACACACTAAATCTGAGGTGTAGTGCCAGTCACGGCTGATTTATGATTATCAATACTTGTCTAAGCAATCTCTATTAGTTAACCAGTGTGCATTTGCAGACTTTGTGCCATAGAACATTTGAACTGGCACATCCTAAGGTATAAATAATCACCATAGACTTTGAGGCAATGCTTACCATGTCATGCAATGTGCAAACCTTTACAGGTAGCAAGAGAAGTTGGCATGTATGGTTAACATTTTTAAAATATATACAGGATCCTTGACATTATAAATGGAGACATAACATGCCAAAACAAGGAAGTTATGTTAATTCTTCATGAATCATTCGTTAGAGCTCTGCTGGAGTGTTATGTTCAGTTGTTGATACCGCATTATTAGAAGGATGTAATGATGTGCAAAGGGTTTGTGGTAGGCGAGGGGAGGGACTTTTGAAATGTCGAAAGACTGAAGAATCTGAGGTCGTTCTGTACAGAGCAGAGATGTTCAAGAGTACGTTCAGTGAAGGTTTTCAACACTTTAGGATCTTTTGACAGGGAAAACCTGTTTCCATCATTTGGAGGTTCAGTCACCAAACAGGACAGACGTAAGCTGATTGACAAAAGAATTGGAGAGTGATAAAAAGTTTTTTTTATGCACAAGCTATTATGATCTGAAAAATGATAACTTCCAAAAGGAATCTGATGTGTACTTAATCAGAACAACTTCATAGAATCATGGTTTGGAGGTGTCGGTGTTGGACTGGGTTGTAAAAAGTTAAAAATCACACAACACCAGGTTACAGTCCAACAGGTTTATTTGTCAACCACCTGATGAAGGAGCAGCGCTCTGAAAGCTAGTGCTTCCAAATAAACCTGTTGGACTATAACCTGGTTTTGTGATTTTTAACTTCATAGAATCATAGAATCCCTACAGTGTGAAAGCAGACCATTTGGCCCATTGAGTCCACACCAACTCTTCGAAGAGCATCCCACCCAGATCTAGCTTATCCCTGTAACCCTGCACTTCCCATGGCTAATCTATACATCCCTCGTCACTATGGGCAATTTAGCATGGCCAAACCACCTAACCTGCACATCTTCGGACTGTTGAAGGAAACCGGAGTACCCAAAGGAAACCCACTCAAACACGGGGGGATAGTCACCCAAGGGTGGAATTGAACCCAGGTCCTGGCGCTTGCGCGCTAACCACTGAGTCATCATGTCACCCCATTGCAGGGCTATATAGAAAGACAGCAAGAATTGTGATATGGATTGTTCTTTGGAAAAGCTGGAGCATGTTGGACAGAATGGTGTCTTTCTGTGATGTATGAGTCTATGCCATCACTAATTCACCAAGAGATAAAGCTAAAGATAGATTCAGTGAATAATAAAAATATCACTGGAATGTAATATTTGTAATGTCCTTTCCACTGCCAAGAAAGGAGATGGAGTTTCAGATGCTTTCATTAGCAGGATGGAATTATTAGCATCCTGTCAGGATCGATATTCAGGTCCTCAACTCTTCACTATATTCCTGACTTCGATGATGGGACACAAGGATAGGAGCAATTGTAAACAGTGTAGATGGAAGTATGAAAATATAAACATGAATTAATAAATTAATGTAATGACCAAAACTGTCACAAATTGATCTCCATTTGGAAAGTGCAAAGTCAGTTTAGGTGAAGCTAAAAAGATAGAACAGGGCACTTTCTAAATAGTGTAAGTTAGAACAGTATAGTTCCAAAGAGACTTGGAGCTCCAGGTACACAGGTCATTCAAGTACGATAAACAGAGACAGAAATTATACCATGGAGAAGAGATCTGTCCTCTGAAGCCTTGACTTAACAAGTCATTCTGCTGTAGCATTGTGCCATCTGCTGCACGGTGACCTTCCCATAACATCTGGAGCAAAGTCACCCCTTGCTGAAGGAAGACAGGTTTTCACGGCGTGAGCCTGTCTTGCCATCATGACTGACTAAGCTGCGCGATATGAAGGCAATAACACATGCTGTTCTTGCAAGCAGATACACTTGTATTATTATTTCAATAATAGTGGCTTTCAATGGCTGATAGGAGCCAGCTCATGTCTGGTCAGTAGCCTCTGAGAAGCTTAGGGGTTCAAGCCTCAGTACAAGCCTTGAGCACAACATACAGACTGACAATCCAGTGCTGCAGAACTGAAGGAGGCTGCACCAGCAAGAAGAGTTGGCAAGTGATGCCTGGTATTCTAATCAGCATTCATGCCCTAACCAACAACAATAAAATCATCAATTTGATCATTTGCTTCATTACCTTTTATGGGATCTTGCTGTGTGCCATCTCAGAAATGTTTAAATCGACCGCAAAGCACTTTCCAACACCCTGAGGTGGTAACAGTGCTACCAAACAAGTCTTTCCTAATAGATTACTTGGTAGTTTTCCCTCGCGTTAGGTCACACATAGTGCTCATGTGGAACCAGGGGCTCTTCCACAAACCGTTAAATGTCAAAAAGTGAGACAAAGTGTACTCAGTTAATTTTCTGGTGGGATTAAACAGGGGAAATATCATCATGCAACCAGGAAGCCATGGCATTGAGCATCAGTCTGTTGTGTCCACAGTACTTAAGCAGAAAGAAATGCTGTGGTATTGATTGTTCAGGCTGCTTTTGTTCCCCTGCTGCTGACCGCACTTAGAAAGACCAACCATGAAGAATAATCTTCACCCAGTAATCTTGGGTATTGGCTAGCTATCTTCAGCAGCCATTTTCAACTTCTTACAGCTCTGGCCAAGTGTAAAGAGTTTACCTAGCTGGGCTTTGGTTGTGCACAGCATTTTAAATAGTATATGAAGGGCTGAATGGTCTGCTTTCATTCCTGTCTACTTCCAGACAGGATGGAAGTTCCCACTGAAAGTCTCTACCATGATTGATGGGCCCCACAAGAACATTATACAATGCAGGAGTACATTAATAATTAAAACAGGAAATGCAGAAGGTACTCAAAGTCATGATGCATCTGTAAAGAGAGAAAAACGCTAAAGTTTCAGGTCATAGAGTCACAGTCATAGAGTTGTATCGCACGCAAGCAGACCCTTCACTCGCCCATGCTGACCAGATATCCGAACCTGATCTAGTCGCATTTGCCAGCACTTGGCCCATATTCCTCTCAACCCTTCCTATTCATATACCCGTCCAGATGCTTTTTAACCCCTTCCCTGGCGACTTTTTTTGGAGAAAACATTTCATTTTCAGATGAATTTTTTAATAGTATTTTTAATGCTGATTATGGAAATAACTTTTGTTTTTATCTATTTCCAATATTTTACTTGAAATTTTATTTTGAAGATACCATTTTCAGCAAACAAAATTGGTCTTTCAAGTAGTTCATCTTTCGACCAGTTCATTTCTTGATCTGGCATTTTCACAATACCCCCAAGCATTTTCAAGGCGAAAAACACACAAATTTCTGACTTTGTTACAGGGCGCCACATACAATCTCTTTCTCTAGTTTGTTCAGCAAAGCGATTAGTTTCGTCCACAACTCGATCAATAATTCTGTTGTCACAAAAAAGACTCAAAAAATCCAAAAGAGTCATATCAGCTGTGTCTTGATTATTTGATATTCCAGGATTTCCAGTGAATGGGAAGCGTGGTGGTGGAGGAAGCATGCATTCTTCCGACACCACATGTCTACACCAAATTCGTCCATCCTCCTCTTCCTCCTCCTCACTTGAGAGAGAATAGCCATTATCAGACAAGCTTGCACTCTCATCTGATGTATCCAAGCTTCTAATAGAAGGTTCATACTCATTGTCATCTTCTGAGCTCGACATCTGGGCGTAATTTGTAAAAACAAAACAGAAAAAAACAAATGACAGTGTGTGCCCAAAAGCGGTGCATCGGCGCTTCTTGCAATGCCTGAGGCGGAAGACACACAGCTACCAGGCGTATGAGTCACCGAGCATACTCACTTCTAGCTGCGAAGGGCCCAGAAATGCCGAGAATTGACATATAAACTCATCTGTGGCTGTTTTTTGAAATTATGTGTTTTGGACGAGTTTACTCGTCGTACTCTGAAAAAGACAAATTGGGTGAAGACAAGTTAACACATCTTTTCCGGGTAAGGGGTTAAATGTTGTAATTGTACTAGTCTCCACCACTTCCTCTGGCAGCTCATTCCATACACGCATGATACTGTGTGAAAATGTAGCCCCTTAGGTCCCTTTTATAATTTTCCCCTCTCACCCTAAACCTATGCCCTCTAGTTCTAGACTCTCCCACCCCAGGTAAAAGACCTTGTCTACATATCCTATCCATGCCCCTCATGATTTTATAAGGTCACCACTCAGCTTCTGTCGCTCCAGGGAAACAACCCCAGCCTGTTCAGCCTCTCCCTATAGCTCAAATCCTCCAACCCTGGCAACATCCTTGTAAATCTTTTCTGAACCCTTTCAAGTTTCACAACATCCTTCAGATAGGAAGGAGAACAGAATTGCATGTAGTATTCCAAAACTGGCCTGACCAATGTCCTGTACAGCCACATCATGACCTCCCAACTCCAATACTCAATGCTCTGACCAATAAAGGAAAGCATACCAAATGCCTTCTTCACTATCCTATCTACCTGCAACTCCACTTTCAAGGAACTATGAACCTTCACTCCAAGGTCTCTTTGTTCAGCCAGGACCTTCCCATTAAATGTATAAGTCCTGCTGTGATTTGCTTTTCCAAATACAGCACCTCAAATTTATCTAAATTAAACTCCAGCTGCCACTCCTCAGCCCAATGGCCCATCTTCACCATCCACTACACCTCCAATTTTGCTGCATTGACACTTTTCTCATTACTAAAAATTTACATTGATTTTGCTTCAGTTATCATTATATTTTCTTCCACAATTTAAGTGAAGATTTGAAGGCACTGCATTGCACGAGCTGGCGCCTGCACTTTTCCTGAAGTGAAACTCCAACTGATTTCCATTGGGGTCATTGTTTGCAGCAGGATCTCCAACATTAGCAGGTTGTGTGCATATCTCTGTGCTGTTGTGAGCAATGATGAGCCTTACCTTCAGCACCACAAAGTTGTTCTTTTTGTGTGAGGGGGAAGGTGCCAACAGTCCCCTTGAGAGCTGCCCCTTTGTTGCATTTGGTGATATCTTCAGGGAGGAGCATTACAGATAAGGTCATTGTTGAAGCTTTTCCTCTGACTATAGATAAGGGCCAAATGGAGGGACAACCCTGTGTATCGCCACTTTAAATGTGGCCACCCTTCCGGCTCCAGGACTGGGCTAATAAACACAACATTTACCAGTATTAGAAAATATTTGTTTATAGATTTTCCTTATTTTACCTCACAATTGTCAGCATATGACACTAAATAATACCAGAAGGGGAATCATTAAGATAACTGAGAATGAGTAATATACACTCTCAGCTACCCTAAATACATACTGTCCTTATTGAGAAGCTCCATTAATCAAAGTTTGTTACTTGATGCTGGTAATATTTTATATGTAAATGGACAACATCTTTAAGGTGTTGGATAGGAATACTAATAAAATGAATATTGAAACTTAAGAATTTGACTTTGCATTTCAGTGGCTGCAGGAGTCAATGTATGGGGATTGAATAAGTACAGCAACTTGCATTTAGATAGCACTTCTGATAAAAGTGGAACATTATCAATTTAAATTTGATACATGGTCACATAAGGATATGTTAGGACAGGTGACTGAAAACTTAGTCAAATGTGTAGGCTTGAAGCAGCATCTTATAGGGATGCACAGAAGTAGAGAGGTTTAGACAGAGAATTCTACAGCTTAGAGCTCAATCAGCTAAAATGTGATGCTCAAGAGACCAGAGCCGAAGGAATGAGATGTTTCCATGTTGAAGTGGTGGTGCTGTATGTGCAATGCCCATCACTGCTCACATGTTACATGAGCTATCTGGTCTCTTGGTTACCAAGCAGTAGATCTGCTGCCACCTCCTCCTTTTAGGTTGGGATATATAGGGCCTGCCTCATCTCGAATGCTTGAGTAAAAACAGCAGGGAGTCTAATGACAAGAGGTCCTTGCTTCAAGTAAAATGTAGTGTATTGCATGATAACAATCAGGTGCAAGTTATATTTAAATGATAAACATCTGATAAGAATGAGAGAGAGGTTGGGTTGGTAATTCTGTATCTTTTAAGAGCTAGAGCTATTCTCCTCTGCATCTCTCACTGCCCACCTTCTCCCATTCCCTCCAAGTCTGTATGACACAATTACACTGAGTGAAGGTTGGAATCCTAGTGAAATATCTTGTACAACAGAGAAAATTACAGAGAGCAGATTGGGCAAAACTCTGGACAGACTTGAACAAGAGAACAGGAAGGTTATAATCAAGCCCTTTCTCAGCTGAGAGGGAACATTCGCCAACAAACAAAGGCTGATCAAAGCATGGTGTGAGTTAGGCAGTGGAATTTTATTGAGATCATTTCTGTAAGGTCTCACTGGAATATGGAAATCAGAGCAACAGGTGAATGGGACTTATTGGATAGTTCCTGCAAGGTATCAGCACAATTGGTATATGGCCTTTTTTTACATAGTATGATTCCATGATCCCACTCAAGTTGGTCTTCGGGTATAGTATCAATTTGCAAATCTCTCAAGTTTCTCTCTGTTGTATTTCTGACTACAGGTAGAAATTCCTGATAGAAATTCAAACTATACACCTCAACACCAACTGGTGATAGGCTCTCAATGCTTTCTATTGAAATGGAGGAAACCAGAGCTGTGATTTTCTCCCTCTTCTCCCCTCTCCCCTGTCAACATGGATCTTGAAAAATTAATTTTAACTTATTTTAAACAATGTGGATGTCAAGTTTTTTATACATAACACAACAATCTACTTTAACTACATTTGCTGAAGTAATTTTCATTTCCTGTTGCTGTAATCCTCTCTGTGGGAGGGTGATAGCCATTTTGTGCTGAATTGTGGCAGTTTTATGATTGAAATGGTGTCTACTAGCAATTGGGTGGAAGCCAAATGACCAATAAATCTGGAGGCACTTGCATCAACTTAGAAAATTCTTCACTTGGAGTTTGAACAATTGACACTAAGGTTGTAAATAATGCTGAGTGCCCAAACAGCTGCCATTTTAAATTGTAACTTTGAGCCAAATTGTTAACTGATAGTCCTGGGCTTGCCTCTGAATTAGAAAGTGGAGTGTTGAAATCCCAAACCAGACAGAAGGATGTGCTGACTGACAGTCCAGTAAGTACTGGAAGAGTGCTGCACTATCAGAGATTGTGGCTTTTGGAGGGGTTGTTAAATAAGGTTCAGGTGAATGTAGTAGATTTCAAAGAAGAGCAATGGAGTCTCCCTTAGTAGTCGACATTTATTTCATTGTCAGTAAAACATGATCAGGTCATTCACATTGCTTTGTGGGAGGTTGCCGTGGGCAAATAAGCTGCTGCATGTTTAAGATTATAACAGATACTACACTTCAGAATTACCTCATAGACTGGTAAGCATTCTTGGTCATCCTCAGGTTATGAAAAGTCATACACATGCAACATTTTATTTTATTTTCTTCTGTAGTTCTAGATTGTAATTCATACACCAATAAATCCCTATAATTTACTTATAGTCATGATGTTTCCATTGAAATGATATAGCATTGTTTCAATAATAGTGAAGATGAAAAGTATTTGTTTATGAAGGGTTCAAATTAAATTGAATTCATTTTCAAAATAAGTATATTTGCCAATTTTGCAAAAGGTGCTAAGGTAACATAATGTAATTTATTATATTTTTAATTTGTTTATAAAACCCTGTACTCTGACAGTAATTATAACGGAATGGTATTATAGCATTTTGTTTAAATTGATTTTTAAAGTCTTGTCCTTCTGGGCATTGTTAGACTACTGTTTATTAAGTCAGTGAGAATCTGAATCACATTAAAAAGCTTTGTGATATTATTGGTATTTATACAACTGTGCTTTTATTCAACAGAAGCCTACTGGTGCATTAAAGTCAGCATGAAGCTTATGTTAGAAACTGACCTTATTAACTCCCACCCTAACTGATTACTGTACATATAATCTAGTTGTTCATGAACTAATCCTTTGAGGAGTGCGGTTCCATTGGTGAGCTATAATTATGCAAGTCTTTTCATCCTGTTATTAGTTGCAGACAAATGTAATCAAGTCAAGATCACATAGAATTGCATCACATTTCCATATCACCAGTGGGTCATTTGGGACAAATCAGGGACATTCCTGATGAAGGGCTTGTGCTTGAAGCATCAACTCTCCTACTTGGATGCTGCCTGACCGGTTGTGCTTTTCCAGCACCACACTTTGTGACATTTGGGACAACTAGTCCATGCTGGTGTTTCACATGAGCTGCTTCACATCATTATCATCTCACCTCTTCATCATATCCCTCAATTCCTTTCAGTTTCATTGATCTTTTTAGTTTCCTTCTCTCTGGGTGAAGACACATTTCTCTTGAAAATCTCCTTTGGATTTATCGGGCTCTACCTTCTGCCTATGGATTCCTCTACAATGCAAACATTTGTTTATTCATGCATGGAATGTGGGCATCGTGGCTGACTAACATGTATTTCTTATTCTTAGTTAGCCTTGAGAAATTGGTGTTGAGCTAGGGGCAGCTTTATGCCTCCCCCATCGAGCTCCTTTGTGATTCAGGCATCTATTAGATATACACTTTGGCCTTCTCTTGGAAAAAGTGCTCCAGACTGCTCAGCCTTCTCTAATCATTATAATCTGAGCTTTGATATCATCCTTGCACATCATTTTTACATCTCAGAACATTTTCTCCTTTGATAATACAAAGACCAGAACTGTGCACAGCACTCCCAATGTGATCTCCCAGGCAAGGTGAACATTACTGGCTGAAGTTGTAGCTGTATCTGTCTCTGGGCCAGTGAGAAATTGGGGTAAGCCCTTAATTGGTTATGGGATATGTGTCCTATCCAATCAGAAATGTAGGGGGTGATTGGAGCTGGGTCAGATAAAGTAGGGAACAGTGGCCATCACGGAGGTTGCCACTTGTCTTGGGGCAATAGAGGTTGTACCAAAGCCTTCCACTGCACCATAGGAGAGTAAGGTATTTCAGGACCATCCATGAGGGAGATCCTGTTCCCAGAAGATTGCAGGAAGAGGCTACATCAACATGTAGCAGGTGCTACTTTCTATGCAATGACATCTCCTTCTACCTCCAATCCCTCCCCCTCTCTGATCTCCCATTCTTTCCCTTCCCCCTGCACCAATCTGTGGTGAGCTGTGCCCTTCCAGCATCTCACTATCCTGAAAGTGTACATTTTCTGATGGGCTACGCAGAGAACACAGCAGCCTGTCATAACCATTGACTTGCAGAAAGGTGTTGCAGGATGGGTCCTATCAATGGTGATTTTGATGTGTTGAGTAGCCTATGTTAAGAGGGCACCTAATACCTGGGTGAGGTGCCCACCTATGAAGTACCACAGAGATCTACACTGACCAAGGCACAGATGTCTGTGACTGTCTATCTTGAGGTTGCAGTCTCCTTTGCCACTGGTTTGCGGTTATGCTCATGGAATCTTTTCACCTCTGTCTGCAGATCCTGGGCTCAGGGGTGTGCCTTCTTTATCCTCCTCATCCCTCTCCTCTGACCATCATTCCTGCTGAAGGGCTTATGCCCAAAATGTCTATTATCCTGCTCCTCAGAAACTGCCTGACCTGCTGTGCTTTTCCAGAGCCACACTTATTGACACTGTTCTCCAGCATCTGCAGTCCTCACTTTCTCCTCTGACCATCTGATACATCACCCTGTGCGCGCTGAAGCTCCCTATCCTCAACGACACCAGTTTCTGAGGGTGTGGCATCCAGTTCCAACTGCAGCCTTCCTGGTGGTCAGATAGGGTCCAAACCAGTGGTGCCCATGGGCTCTGGTGCCCTCACAATGCCAGGAGGGTGCTGTTGAGCCCCTGAACTGGCCGGATTCTCCATGCCAAATCTTCCCATGGCCTGCTATAACTTTCCTAAGAAAGAACGCAAATGTTGACTTCTTTAAGCATGCATGGCCTCACTGACCCTCCCACAGCATGATGCTCATGAGTCCTTAGCTGCTCTGAGGTAGACATCCCCAAGGAAAATCAAAATCCTTTCTTGAGGACTTTCAGCAAACCCTTTTGCAGGTTAGTGAGACTGGTTAGGAACCCAGGCAAACACACACTTCATCCCTCCCACTCACCACTCTCCAAAACATGGGAACGTCTGGAAGCACTGGGTTGCTTCCATTTCTGCCCATCACCATTCCAGCTGGAATCCGTTTGGAAAACCCAGCCCAACATGTCTGGTTCTCCCTCCTACCTCTCTGAAAATGAAGTCAGATATCTGGGTTGCTTTTCTTTTGGTCTCATTGTCTTACTAACCTGCCATGCCTTTTTTTTTTCTCAATTTTTTTTCTCTCATGTTACTCTACTTCATTCAGATCTGATTCTTATTCTCGCCACCAAAGCACATTGGCTCGCATTGATCGAGATTAAAATCCATTTACCAATTAAACCATCCCGTGCTGCAAGCTGTCTTTAATTAAAATGGTTTAATGAATTCCTTTGTTGAAATCTTCACATCTGTCTGCGTAAAAGTAGACCAGATCGATCTGGTAATGGGTAAGTGGTCAAAGGGGAATGTGATTATTGTCCGTAGCTTACAGAGGACCCCTGGGAGTCAAACTGATCACAGAGCCTATTCTTCTAAGCCCTCCAAATTGCCAAGAGCGAGGATGGTAGGGAGTCAGCATGCATGTATTGCGTGTTGAATTGCCTCTGCGTTAAACTCCCTTTGCCTCTCAAGCCCAGTCTAATGATGGGTTCCACCTACAGAAGATTCCTTTAATCGATTACTTGTAGGTCACACTTCTGTTGGCTTTTCTCTGACTGGCTATTTCATTCTCATTCATTTGTTTGACTCCTCATCATTTTCGGTGGAAACCAGCTCACTAAGAGCTAATCTGCTATCTATGTCTCTTTCATCTGGCTGTTTGGTATTCTGTACAGAGGACCTACAAGCAACTTCATGGTAATGGCATGATTTCTGGCAATTTGAAACAAAAACAAGAAGTGCAAGAGTAACTCAGGAGGTCTGAAAGTACCTGTGAAGAGACAAACTAAGTTAATGTTTTGAGTCTGGTATGACTTTTCTTTGGAACTTGATTATCTTGGTCATACCAGGGGGCAATTAAGAGTCAACCAGATTGTTGTGGGCCTGAAGTCATACGTAGGGTAAGAATGGGTAAGGACAGCAGATTTCCTTCCCCGAAGGGCATTCATCTCCACCTAACCTCTTCTGATGTAAGGTGGAGAACTCCAGATTGTCCAGACTCTCCACATTCACTGAAGTCTCTCAGCACTGCTCCCGTTTCCAGTCAGTCGTCTCTGCAGTCTCCATAATGCTTTGACATCCTTCTTATAGTGGGCTACTCAAAATTAAACACAATGGCCTGGATTTCTATGGAGTCTTTTGAGCAGTGGAAATGACATGTATGTCCCCATTTTGTGATTACTGATTCTCCTCCCAGGTTTCTAGGAATGCCTTTGAATGATATGGGCTGGTTTGTGTCGTCACATGTATGCTGGCTGACTCCACTGTGGATATGGATGCAGAAATGGCAGGTGGTCCACAACCCACGAAGAGTGTCAGGCACTATAGTCTACGTGACTGAATCATTGAAACGTGAATTCACAATGTTAACCTGAAGCAGTGCTGCAAATTAAGCACTCGTGATCCCTGTGCCTCATTTCATGATCTATCTCTCCATCCATTCTCATGGGCCCTGATATCCTCCATGCCAAGCTATTCCACATCAATGACCTTTCACCTACGATATACTGTTTTGAGGAGGAGGCAATGGCTAATACCCTGGAGAACATTCATTTAAATACCACCATGGTAGCTGGTGGGACTTTTTAAGTTAAATGAATAAATCTGCAACATAGCCACCATTACTGAGAATTACTCTATCAAATTATTGATTGTCAGACAAACTGATCTGGTTCACTAACGTCCTGTAGCGAAAGAGGTGTGACTTCCTTAACTAGTCTGGTCTACATGTGAGTTGAGAGAAGACATAATGTGGTTGATTCTCGAATGTCATCTGAAATGGCCTTGCAGGCCAATCAGTTCAAGGCTAATTCGAGATCGACAATGTATGCTTGCTTTGATAGCCCGTACCCCATGAAAAACAATGAACCCTACACTGACAATAGGATGTGTAAAGAAAGTATGTTAATAAAAGGTGAACCATTTATTGGTAACTTCCTACTTCTGTTTAAAAGAAAGCTCCCCTCTACTACAGAGTATTAAAAATATCCACATCCAGATTATCAGTATCTAAAACTACAAGCTGTTAAAGTCTATTAATATAAATAAGCATTGCAAAATCGATAGAAGAGAGCAGGGATCCAGAGCTGTCAGTCAAGCAATGTCTTCCCTGAGGATCATCTTTTTGGACAGTCCAGATGTTTAGTCAGACAATGGCTGGACACCTACAAGATTGCTGGAAGCAGGGCTCTGCAGCCTACCTGCCTTTGGGTGTACCTCCAAAGTTCAGTACAAATTCAACCTTATTTTATTCTCTCTCCAGAAATGCTGCCTCAACTACCCAATCTGATTTTATGTCAGACTTACAGCATCCACAGTATTTTACTTTATTTATTCTTTCCATATAGTTGTGTTGAATAACAGACAGATGACAGGAGAGAGATGAGGTAGTGTTTAAAGATAAGGATGCTATGCTTTGAGATTTTGGATAATTTGACATACATTAAATTTGGGATTGTCATTCATATAAATTCAACACAGTAAATAACTTAATAATACTGCCTGTCAACAGCTTTAATAGTTTAGTTGCAGTTTGTCATTGAACTGAGAAAGGGAGTGCACTCAGATCTCCAAAAAAGCTACAGATCTCTCATTGAGTCATAGAGTCATAGAGATGTACAGCATGAAAACAGACCCTTCAGTCCATGTCAACCAGATATCCCAACCCAATCTAGTCCCAACTGCCAGCACCCAGCCCATATCCCTCCAAACCCTTCCTATTCATATACCCATCTAAATGCTTTTTAAATGTTACAATTGGACCAGCCTCCACTACTTCCTCTGGCAGCTCATTCCATACGCGTACCACCCTCTGTGTGAAAAAGTTGCCCCTTAGGTCTCTTTTATATCTTTCCCCTCTCAGCCTAAACCTATGCCCTCTAGTTATGGACTCTCCCATCCCAGGGAAAAGACTTTGTCTATTTATCCTATCCATGCCCCTCATAATTTCGTAAACCTCTATAAGGTCACCCCTCAACTTCCGATGCTCCAGGAAAAAAAGCCCCAGAATATTCAGCCTCTCCCTGTAGCTCAAATCCTCCAACCTTGCCAACATCCTTATAAATCTTTTCTGAACCTTTTCAAGTTTCACAACATCTTTCCAATAGGAAGGAGACCAGAATTGCACGCAATATTCCAACAGTGGCCTAACCAATGTCCTGTACAGCCGCAACATGACCTCCCAACTCCTGTACTCAAATACTCTGACCAATAAAAGAAAGCATACCAAATGCCTTCTTCACTATCCTATCTACCTGTGACTCCACTTTCAAGGAGCTACGAACCTGTACTCCAAGGTCTGCATAGAGGAGTGCTGCAATTAACAACAATGTCATATTGTATTTCAAAAATCCAAAAGAACTGTGAGGAAGTTCCTCATTTCAATCTCATGGTTGGTACTTTTGATCCACAGAATTTGTTCCTTTTTACCTATGATTTTCACCCATGGTATTTGTACAAAACTGTCTGCCTTGTCTGTCTTAAGTGTGAATGAATGCAGTTTATTAGTTTAAAAAGGGATATTATTTAAGACTGCATATTAATAATCCATTTTTGCCACTTGTCTGTACGAGAGAGATTATGTGGTTTGTGTTGTGCATATCAGTGTGTGACTATACATATTTTGTGTTGTGTGTGATCAGAAATATTTTGTATTGTGTGTATGTGAGGATTCTGTATATTTTAAGCATATCTGATCATTGGTGCGATTTCTCGTGTTAGAGGACACAGCATTTCAAGCCCTTAAGCATTCAGCTGAAGCAACAGTCTCGAGCTTCTTCAATTACTAAAGACTAAACAATTTGTAAATGTTAAATGTGCTGAATTTTGATTTCCCAGGATTAACTTGAGCAGAGCTGTAAGGAAAATAACATTACCAATCTGGCTGGATGTTGAGCTGAAGCAAAGTCAACATCAAAAGCCAGGGATTTGATTTGGTTTTTTTTTAATGCCTTTCGTAAGTTGTTATTTTGTACACTGTGCGCTGTCAAGTGTGATTTGCTGTTATTTGTCTTCCATTGATTCACCTACATCCCTGTTGAATAGGTCACTGTGTTTGTGTTTCTGAGTGCATGGTCAGAGGAATGCTTTAATTTGAAGCTAATTTTGAATGTGGTTATGCTGCCAACTGGTAATGGGTTGTTTTGTATGAGACATTCTGTGTGTTCGATCAGTTTAGTATTGGCAAACATCTTGGTGAGAATATTCCTAACACGATTTAATTGAATGACAGTGCAAAGGAGTAATCAGTCCTGTTTCAGTCAATGGCTGTGATGAGAATACATTTAAATAACTGCCATTTATTCCAGTTCTTTGCTCTGCCTTCCCAAACCAGGTCTCCTCTACCCCCTCTTCCTTTCCTCACCCCTAACACCAGCTATGGCTACGGCACATTTGATACTACTCTTGCCTGTTAAATCACAAGGTTTCTTGTTTCATTTGCAATGCAAGTTTAAGAACAGAAGTCAAGGCTAACACTCCAGTGTGATAGTGGGAGCACTATATTATCAGAAGCTATCTTTCAAACATCTTCCTCCCTGCTTGGGTGAGTGTAAAAGTTCCCATGGCATTGCCTGGAGAACAGTTTTGGAGTTATGCTAAGCCAACATATAATCCCATAGTGAACATCTAAAAATGAATCTGTTCATTATCATGTATCTGTGGGAGTTTGCTGTGGGCCAGTTGGATGCCATGCTTCCTGTATTACAACAAGGACCTCCTTTCAAAAGTACTTCATTGGATGTAAACACTGCAAAGTGAGATATCAAAGCAAATTTCTTCTTTTTAACAACAATTTTCTGACACCAATGCCAAGTATGTTTTTGAAGAGAAGACACCGAATCTCTCACCTCAAGTATCCAACCTTCAATAGAGCTTCTGGATTGTAAGGCTACTGTGCAATCAGGGCACTTTTACCGAGCCAAAAAAAAAATCAATGGCTGTCTATGAAATGTGCTTTCAGAGTTTCATTTGAATAGTGACCAGGGTAGAATTATCCCTTTCGTTCCAATCCAGGGTCATTGATGCCAATTGTGGTTCCCCTCCTCCCGAAAGTCTCCCCAAAGTCATAGATCTGAACAAGGATATTGTCAGAACTGAGCTATTGTGATGATAAGGAAAGATGGGAAAGGCTAGGGCTATTTCCACTGGGAAAGAGGAGGCTGAGGGGTGATGGGATAAAGGCCTTTCAAATATGAAGAGGTTTTGACAGGGTAAACATACAGAAACTGATTCCATTGTGTGCGGGATCCCAAGGCCATCAGCCACAAGAGGAAATGTCGGAACAATAGGAGATCATTCAGCCCTTTGAGCCTTATTCCTCTAATCAGTTGGATCATGGCTGATTTGTGTCTTAATTCCCTTTACTCACTTCGCTTTTATAACCTTTAACATCCTTTCCCAACAAAAAGTCCATCAACCTCTTAGCTTGAACAATTTCAGTGGGTGCTCAGAATCATCAGGTTATCATTTTTCTTTCATGGAAGAGTTTCCAATTTCCACTTCCCTTTTGTGAAGAAGTGCTGCCTGACATTACTCCTGAATGGGCTAGCTCCAATTTTAAGGGCATGCTCCCTTTTCTGGACTTCACCAATACAGTCGATTAGATTGACAGAAGTAAAAGTAAAATGCTGCTTTTTCTGGAAAGTGTGTTTTGGCTTTGGACAGTGAGGACAAGGAGGTGAATAGACAAGTGTTACATCTTCCACAGTTGCATGGGAAGATGTCATGGGGAGTGAGAAGTTAGAGGAGTGAATCAAGGTGTCACGGAGGAAGTGGTCCCTGAAGAATGCTGACAGTGGAGGAGAGGGGAAGGTGTGTTCGGTGGTGGTATCTTGCTGGACTTCTTTCTATCAACTCTACCAAATTGTTTACTCATGTCAAACAGCTCTATTATATCATCTCTAAGTTGTCCACCAATACCCAGTACAAAACCATCAACTATATCTTTTCACACCTTGCTTCCTGTAACATTTCCATTCCACTCCCCTAGTTTCTTCATCTCCATCACTTTGGAAGATGCCATCTTCCAAGCTGCTTTGTCTTCCTTTTACGTCAACCAAGGATTTTCTCACTCCCACTGTGATTGACAGAGCCCTCAACTAAATCTAACTCATCTCCTGCACTTCTGCCTTCACCACGTCCTCTCGTGCCCAGAAATACAATGTATCCTTATCCCTTACTTTCCTCCCCACTAGTTTCCACACCAGAGGATCATCCTTCACCATTTCCACCAACTCCAGCAAGAAACCACCACTGAACACACCTTCCCCTCACCTCCACTGTCAGCATTCTTCAGGGACCACTTCCTCCGTGACACCTTGATTCACTCCTCTAACTTCTCACTCTCCATGACATCTTCCCATGCAACTGTGGAAGATGTAACACTTGTCTATTCACCTCCTTGTCCTCACTGTCCAAAGCCAAAACACACTTTCCGGAAAAAGCAGCATTTTACTTTTACTTCTGTCAATCTAATCGACTGTATTTGCTGCTCACAATATAAATTGATGAGACCAAATGCAGACTGGGTGACTATAATGTGGAACATCTCCATTGTCTCTGTAGGAATGACCCTGACCTTCCATCTGACTGTCATTTCAACATATCATCTTGCTCCCTTTCTGACACTTCCACCCTAAGTCTACTGCAGGGTTTCTGGTGAAGCTCAACATAAGCTGGATGAATAGCTCCTCATTTTTCACAATGTATTTTACAGCCTTCAGGACTTAATATGAGTTCAAAAACTTGAGTACATGAACTCTGTCATAATTTCTTTTACACTCCCTTTCTTACTCAACCCAGTCACCCACGTACCTACCCACACCGTGTCCTGTTTATCGGGGTTTATTCTCATGAAAGCTAACCTATTTTCTTGGGCGGCACGGTGGCACAGTGGTTAGCACTGCTGCCTCACAGCGCCTGAGACCCGGGTTCAATTCCCGCCTCAGGTGACTGACTGTGTGGAGTTTGCACGTTCTCCCCGTGTCTGCGTGGGTTTCCTCCGGGTGCTCCGGTTTCCTCCCACAGTCCAAAGATGTGCAGGTCAGGTGAATTGGCCATGCTAAATTGCCCGTAGTGTTAGGTAAGGGGTAGATGTAGGGGTATGGGTGGGTTGCGCTTCGGCGGGGCGGTGTGGACTTGTTGGGCTGAAGGGCCTGTTTCCACACTGTAAGTAATCTAATCTAATTTTCTGCTATTCAGACGCACAGTTAATACCCGTTTTTTTCCCCACTGTCTTTCTCCTTCACTACCATTAGCAATTTCTCTGTCTTTTTTCTGGACACCCTCACTATCTCTTCCATTCACTATTTCACAACCTCTGTCAAAAGCATAAAAATCATAATTTTCCAATTCCTTGCAATTCTGAAAGAGTCATATTGGGTTTGAAATATTGACTCTATTTTTCTGTCCCCTGATGCTGCTCCTACTGCTGAGTTTCTCCAGCACCTTCTGGTTTTGATATTATTATTTGTAAATCACCCCACAGCCTTCGCTAACCAATAGAATAGAAATCTGTTCACCGCAGCTGTCCTTGTACTTAAGCCTTTTCATCCTGGCATCAATCTAGTGCATCTATTGCATACTCTCTCAAAGATAAATACCGTATATGCTTAAGAGAAAAGCAAGTTTTTGTGACTAAAGTCTTAGGAAAAAGTAAGAGGGTTGACTTTTAGATGAATAGTATTATGGAGGGATTGGTTTCCATGCTGGGCTTTTGGAACAGCCGATGATGACGCTGAAACTGGTTGCTGTCAGTGGTGCTGAATCCAGCAGCGAACAGCTGTCAAGGAATATCTGCCAGTATTCCTAATATTTAAATGAGAAAAGAGGAATTATGAAGAAGATTCACCAAATTCCCACAAGCTAGGTCCCCACCAAACACTCGCCTGAAATTTGCTCAAGCTATCGAACAATTGAAGGATTTTGGAACTAAAGGTCGTAAGTTTACAAATATACTACATCAATGTTTCTTGAGTATGAACTGCATATCCTTCCTGCAGTGTGGTCTCCCAGAGAGAATCTCATCAAACCTCGGCCAACTGTAACACACTTAGTAATCCAACCATCTTGAGCTAAAACAAATTCCGTTAGCTTTTTAAATTTTCGTACTATGAATTAGCTTTTCATTATTTCTGTACTCGCACATTTTTCTGCTCACCCATAACTTTTAATTTCGCATCATTTAAAGAACACTCAATTCTTTTAAGGTCTTAACTGTATGATCTTACACTTGCCCACTCTGAACTCCATCTGCCACAGTTTGGCCCTCTCATTCAATCTTCCCTCAGTAGCTCTCTAAGTTGCATTATCCCCAGGATAGCTGGATAGACATTGGAAGGAGAAAGGAAGAGGGGATATGTTGACTGGAGGAGACACATGTGGGGCATAAACCCTGGACAGTCAAGTTGGATTGAATGACTTCTCTCAAAGCTGTTAATTCCACGTAAAACACAGGACTTCTCTGACTTGTGATTGTATTCCATGCCAGGTAATGCAGTTACCAACTGAGCCATCAGCAGACATTTGGAAAGGTGTTTTCTCCAAACAGTCTGTTTGTTCTCTTTACAGTTACTTGTCTTCAGCAGTGTGACAGCCTATAAAATATTATTGATAGGACAAGCAATTCGGCAGATTTCTCACTCTGCTGCTCATCTATTTTTCTATTACTGTATTTAAGCTGCGCTGGGCTCAAAGTGACAGTAATAAAGTATAAAAACATCCGGCTCTGACAGCAAATCAGTCAAGCGCACAAATGCCTAACTTGTAAAATATATGATCAGTTCAAGAAAATTCAGATGAAAAGAATATAAGGCAGTTGACACGCCGGATGTAAATAGGTAAGATACAGTGCTTAGAGCTACGCTGTACGTCTGTGTGTATCATTGCTCAATATTTGGTCCATACCAGTCTTTATTGTTGATCCTCATGAATTTGCTATCACCCCTTTTAATCTCACAGCATTAACATATCCATCTGTGCATTTACCCCTCCTGTGCATATTTCCATTTTATACACCTCTACCATTCACCTCCTTGTGGTAGCAAGCTTCACATTCTAATCAATCTCCAGGGTAAAGACATTTGCTTCTTGAATCCAAAGTTATTACTTACCTGCATTTCCTCCTTCTCAGAATCCTCATTCCACATCCATTCAAGTAAGTAAAATGTTTAGCAAGTATCTTGCATCTCCGTATTGCATTATTAGATAGCAGTACTTCTAGATTTGGAATTGACTAGTTTTTTGGCACAGGATTTGTTTTACTGAACATCTGAGGAAACTAGACCCCAGCCTGATCTATCAATGTTCCAATTTATTTGTTCTTTTGCTGTTCAATAAAGAAGAGGTTTAGTGCATTTTCTGAATCCCTAATTGGAAGACCAGAAAGAGCATTCTCAGCCCACGATACCAACGTAAGCTAGACATCAGAGCAAGTGAATATTCTCCTGAGTTTGGGATGTTGGGCTCTGCTTCTCCAGCTTAACTATTCTTCAAGATCTTTGTATCGTTCAATCTTTTATTCTTAGGTTCCTGCCCTAACACTGCATAGCAGCCATTGCCTTCAGCTGTCTGTTCCCTGAGCCCTGTAATTCTTTCTCCAAACCTTTCCAAATCTTATCTTTATACTGCTCCTTTGATTAACCTGACCAAACACTTCCCCATGTCACTTTAGGGACCAATTTGGTTTGATAATGTTCCTGTGAAACCCCTCATAATGTCTATTGTTTTGAAGATACTATATAAATGCATATTGCCGTTGTCACTCAACTGCTTACCAAGAGAAACAATTTAACATTCTGTAACCTGTCACATTCTTGAACTAGTTGAGGACATTTACCAGGTTACCCTTCCATCTCTTAATCTTCATAAAGCAAAACAAAAATTTTAAATTTCCTTACACTGAACATAACCCCCTGGAATTAGTAACTATTAATTTAGTCTTATCTGCATTTTACTATTACATTCTTCTTTGATGAAGCACCCAAACCTTCACGAGATTTGAACCATGCATCATACATAGTTTATGTCACTTACAAACCCAAAAATTACTTTGTTGAGATTTTAATGATGTTTTGCTGTCTTCCATTTCTGGCTAATCTCTGTATACCAAAATCCGTTGTGCTGCTCCAGCCTGTTTCAAATCCTGACATCAATTTATAATTTGAAAATGTATCACTTCACTTTTCTCTGTACTGAGCTCTGTCTGTTCATCTGTTGTTCAGCAGTGCTCCATGGCCACATTGCTCCTGCAATTCTCATTACAATTCACCTTGTCCCCTAAACTGATAACATCAAAACATTTTGGCAAAATCGAGTTGATAACCATCTTAATTAATGATCTGGGAGACTGGATTCCCTGCACGTATTGAAGCCTTCTGTTCCTGCACCCATTATCATTCTATTGATTCAAAGGGATTGAAACTTGATCCACCAGATCACCCCTCCTGGACCCCACCCACCACACTTCACAATATACACACACAGGCAATGCGGATTAAAAACTCCAATCTATCCGATCAGAGTGCATTGCTTTCATATCTAAATTGTTTATAGATATTTTCTAATCAACCTGTTCAGAGATTTTATTCCACACCATTGGAGCAGGTGGAACCTGAACCCAGATCTCCTGGCTCGGAGAGGCACGAAATCAAAAGAGCCCTCACTGTTTATATGAGTGGAAAATTAAAGATAAAATGCAGGTGCCATATATGAATTAGATGATTGCCAACATTTGGTCAATCTAAGAAACTTCCTTTGACCTCTAATCTCTGCAAGTCATCGTGCTCCCACGAGGAGGTTGAGCAATTCAACAACTTCACTGACACATTCCACCCTGACTTTAAATTTACCTGGACCATCTCTGACACCTCCCTCCCCTTCCTGGACCTCTCCATCTCCATTAATGATGACCGACTTGACACTGACATTTTTTACAAACCCACTGACTCCCACAGCTACCTAGATTACACCTCTTCCCACCCTACCTCTTGCAAAAATGCCATCTGCATTCCCAATTCCTCTGCCTCCACTGTATCTGCTCCCAGGAGGACCAGTTCCACCACAGAACACACCAGATGGCCTCCTTCTTTAGAAACCACAATTTCCCTTCCCATGTGGTTAAAGATGCCATCCATCGCATCTCGTCCACATCCCACACATCCGTTCTCAGACCCCACCCCTCCAACCGTAACATGGACAGAACACCCTTGGTGCTCACCTTCCACCCTACCAACCTTCGCATAAACCAAATCATCCACCGACATTTCCGCCACCTCCAAAAAGACCCCACCACCAGGGATATATTTCCCTCCCCACCCCTTTCCGCCTTCCGCAAAGACCATTCCCTCCGTGACTACCTGGTCAGGTCCACGCCCCCCTACAACCCACCCTCCCATCCTGGCACCTTCCCCTGCCGCCACAGGAATTGTAAAACCTGCGCCCACACCTCCTCCCTCACCTCCATCCAAGGCCCTAAAGGAGCCTTCCACATCCATCACAGTTTTACCTGCACATCCACAAATATCATTTATTGTATCTGTTGCTCCTGATGAGGTCTCCTCTACATTGGGGAGACTGGACGCCTCCTAGCAGAGCGCTTTAGGGAACATCTCCGGGACACCCGCACCAATTAACCACACAGCCCCATGGCCCAACATTTCAACTCCCCCTCCCACTCTGCCGAGGACACCGCCACTCACTCACCACCAGATGCCTGGAGGAAGAATGCCTCATCTTCCGTCTCGGAACATTTCAACCCCAGGGCATCAATGTGGACTTCAACAGTTTCCTCATTTCCCCTTCCCCCACCTCACTCTAGTTCCAAACTTCCAGCTCAGCACTGTCTCCATGACTTGTCCTACCTACCTATCTCCTTTTCCACCTATCCACTCCATCCTCTCCTCCCTGACCTATCACCTTCATCCCCTCCCCCACTCACCTATTGTACTCTATGCTACTTTCTCCCCACCCCCACCCTCCTCTAGCTTATCTCTCCACCCTTCAGGGTCTCTGCCTTTATTCCTGATGAAGGGCTTTTGCCCGAAACATCAATTTTACTGCTCCTCGGTTGCTGCCTGAACTGCTGTGCTCTTCCAGCACCACTAATCCAGAATCTGGTTCCCAGCATCTGCAGTCATTGGTTTTACCTATTCCAGTTATCAGTCCAGTAAACCTCCTCTGAACTCCTTCTAACACATTTACATCATCCTTTAAATGAGAGCAAAGGTGTGCACAGTTTTTGCGACATATAGGCCCTGCAACTGAAACATAGCATCGTACTTTTATGTTTAGTTTTTCTCAGAATGAAGGAGGACCTTCCACAAACTTTCAAAATTATTTGGTATACCTGCATACTAACTCAGACTAGAACATCTAGCTCCCTCTGTCCTTCAGAATTCCACACTTATTCTCCATTTAAATAATACTCTGCTTTTTTAAAATTCTTCCTGCCAAAGTGAACACCTTTACGTTTTCCAACATTATACTTCATCTGCCAGATTTTTCTCCAGATTGATGAATTTTCATTGGAACTCATAGTTAAGAGGTTAATAGTTCTTTATTTTTCTCTAATCTTTAATACGATGTGAGTACCACCAGCAAGGTCAGTGTTTGTTCTCCTTCTTGAACTAAGTGGCTTGATAGGTAGTTAAGAGGGCAGTTGAAGGTCAGCCTTGTTCCTGTAAGTCCCACATAGGCCAGACTGGAAAAGGGTGGCAGATTTCCTTCCCGAAAGAACATCAGTGACCAGTTGGGGGTTTTTTTGACAATTGATAGTAGATTCATAGTCACCATGAGCGGTAACTTGATTGTCAAGGTCATTCAGGAACTTATACACCTCATTGAAAGAATCTTTACATTTATGGGTGAATCCAGAACTAGGAGAGACTGCTTTAATCCGAGGACTGACCCTTTTAGGGCTAAACCAAAGGGGAAGTATTTTCTATCCGATGGCTGTGTGACTTTGGAACTCTCTGCCTCAAAGATAGTGATACAGTGTCATTGAATATTTTTAAGGCAGACATAGATAGATTCTTATTATGGGGGGAAATCAGCGGTTATCTGGGAAGGGGGTGGATGGGGATGTGGAATTTAAAACAGAAGCAAATCAACCATAATCTCATTAAATGGCAGATTAGGCTCAAAGGATTGAATGATCTATTCCTGCTCCTATTTTGTTTGTTTATAATTAACATTTAATTCCAGATTTATTAATTGGATTTAAGTTCCATCAGCTGCCATGATGGAATTTGATCCCATGTCCCAAGAGCATTGGCCTAGATCAGTGACATGCCCACTACTCCACCACCTCTTGCAGCAAGGAAAAGAAAAAGGGGGGAGGAGAGTACAACAGGAAGGTCAAAGTCAGGCAGGAATGATTAAATAATGGAAAGAATGATGATGCAAAGCAAGAGATGCCAGTTATTGACCAAGTGAAGAAACAGGAAAATGAGTCTAGCTGAGTTGTCAGTGGTTACAGTGACATAGCAGAAAGGATCTCCACAATATCTTCACTGCCAATGACTTTGATCCAATCATCCCTCACAATCAAAGAGCTTCCTCAGATGTATGCGCGTCAAATTACCCAGCTATTGTCTTTTTCAATTATCGACTGTCTATAGATGATAACAAACCAATTTAAATGTACCTTTTACTTAATGAGTTGCTGAATTGTTACCACAAGTGTTAGCCTGGATTCAGTGGGTAGTATTCTATCATCTTAGTCATGATTGTGGGTTCAAATGCCACTGCAGAACCCTTAGTGCATAGTCCAGTCTGATGCTCCAGCACTGTACTGAAGGTGTGCTACACTGTTGGAAGTGCTATCTTGCAGATGATCATTGAACCTAGGTTCCACATCACCTCACAGGCAGATGTAAAAGATTCCATGTCACCACCTTGAAGAAGAGCAGAGTTTTTTTTTCATGGCTAAACCAAATTACTGAAACAATTGATCTGGTCTCACTCACATTATGGTTAAAGGGAGCTTGCTGTGCCCAAATTTGCTGCCACTGTACCTGCATTACAAAGAGTACTTTCAAGACTTGTGAAGGACTTTGAATCATCTTTGGTTGAGGGGAACGGGGCTGGGAGGGGTAGGAGGGCATCTGAATGAGATGTTATCGCTATCTGTTCCAGGAACTGTCCTAAATGTTGGTACCTCTTCTTTATGCAGGAAGAAGAATTGCGGAAAAGTGGAGAGGCCAAATATGCACATTTAGGTGATGATCTCCATGTGCTCATCGAAGTTTTTGTCCCAGCAGGAGAGGCCTATTCTCGCATGAGCCACGCACTAGAGGAGGTGAAAAAATTCCTGGTCCCAGTAAGTTATTTTTCTTTTTCCAACATGATGCCCTGGTTATTTATTTTCTGACTTAGAGACATTTTTCTGAGTTGCTTTTATGAGATGCAACTTTTTCTCATGATGCCAACAATCACTTTGGGATTTTCTCTAACATCAGCCCATGATCACTAGCCAATTTAACCAAGTGAAGCCTGTGAAAGCCCTGACATGAACCTGCTGCTGTTGCTTAACTGGTCACACTGGCTTCCCTCAGAGAACTCAGTGCCTAGAAGTGTAGCATTTGTCAAGATCGTCAATGATCAGCTTTGATCATTCAATGTGACTAAACCATTAAAAATCAGCAGAGACTCCTGCAGGTGTTTTTCTCAGGAGGTTTAATAAAGAAGTAGCATCTTATCATGTGACCTGTAAGTTGGCAATTTGATCAACAGAATGGCATTCACTCATTCATCCCTTGCAGTCTTCCAATGGATTCCCTTACTACAGCCTGGTAGGAAAAGGTGACTGTATTAAACTGGGAATTGGCAGATCACAGTTTGTGACCTAATGCTGTCTGAGAACACTAGCCCTTCTTTCTAATCCAATGAGAGCTCTGCCTCAACTATATCCTTTTGCTGGCAATCATTTGCAAATCCACCACTTTTCTCTTGTGGGAACACATACAGACCTTACCTCAACATTCGCTTATTTCAGAATGGTTTTTCCAACTGGATTCTGATATTAATGATTGCCTGTGACAGAAAGGGAAGCTCCACCTAAGAAGGATGCATCACAGAAAGACATCATTCAAGTATTGTGTCTGGGTGACCACTTTAAAAGTGCTATTGGATTAACTCCATTGGTTCAGAGAACATAAAACAGTACAGCACAGAACAGCCCTCAATGTTGTGCTGACCTTTTATCCTACTCTAAGATCAAACTAATCTATATTCTTAATTCTTAATTTTACTATCTTCATTTCACTTTTTTCCGCATAGCTATGCAAACTTTCCCCCTTCAATTATGGATTCAGAATCTTCTCCGAAAAGAACAATTGTCATCTTTAGAAAATCTGGTAACCCTCGATCGTTTTAGGTGGAATCGCTTCTCTGTGTTCTGGGGGAGTGACTGGAATACATGAAAGAGGGAGGGTGTTGGCACTTGAGTTGTATCAGGGAGGCAATTTAAATCTCCCGATACCAGACTTCCCCACAAGATTGTACTTCTCCGGTAGATTAAGTGGTTAAGAAAGCATGCTTGTCTTTATTGGCTGAGACATAGAGTTTAAGAGCAGGAAAGTGATGCTGAAACTCCATAAAATGTTGGTTGGGTCACAGCTAGAGTTTTGGAATCCACATTATAGGACAAATGTGATAGCGCTGGAGAGCATGCAGAGGAGATTTACCAGGATGTTGCCTGGACTGGAGAGTTTCAATTATGAAGAGTGATTGATTTGGGGTTGTTTTCCTTAGACCAGACGAAACTAAGGGTGAACATGATTGAGATGAATGAAATTATGAAGGTTATAGATAGGACAGATAGGAATGAACTTCTCCATTTGGTGGCGAGATCAAAGACCAGGAGGCATTGATTTAAGGGAAGGGACATTATGTTCAGAGCGAATGTGGAAAAAAAACCTTCTCACCCAGAAAGTGAATGGAATCTGGAATTCACTGGCTGTAAGGGTGTTAGAGACAGAAATCCTTATAACATTGAAGAACTATTTAGATGTGCACCTGCTTTGCCAAGGTACACAAGACCATGGGTCAAGTGCTGGAAAATGGAATTAAAATACTCAGATGGTTATTTTTGACCGATACTAACCTGATGTGCCAAAAGGGTGTTTGTGCTCTTGACCTCTATAACTCATCCACGACATCTGACTACAGTTACTCAGGAAACACATTACTTGTGTAATTCTGTACTGTTGACCAATCAGCAACAAGAATGTTAACACATATCGACCTATTACATATTCTACAGTCTGACCAATCAGCAGTAAGATCCCACCGTCCTCCACTATAAATAACTGCATCGCTCACCTCTGTTTGGTTACTCCTGTGTTAAGCTGCTTAAAATGTTGAGGTCTACAAATTTTTCTAAGGAATATTTTTTAAGGGTAATGACTTTTATC
Source organism: Chiloscyllium punctatum (assembly GCF_047496795.1). Lineage (NCBI taxonomy): Eukaryota > Metazoa > Chordata > Chondrichthyes > Orectolobiformes > Hemiscylliidae > Chiloscyllium > Chiloscyllium punctatum. Next base: position 113,519,305 of record NC_092741.1, read on the forward strand.
AGAGAAAACTTTACCTTGCATGTGCATCGATTAATCCAATGTGATAGATATAGTGTGTAAGTGTGGGAACTTAATGTGAGTTCTGCCTTTTTGCTGTTCATTTTCAGTTTCACCATTTGCTAAGAACAATAGCAGAAAAAGAGAGGCAAATTTAACTCCATCCCTGTCTATACACAGCCCCTCTATTAGTGAGTTCTCAGCTATGTCTCCTTGTGGTGATACACTGAAACTGGCTCCATCATAATTGCAGGCTAAAGCTTCAAAGGAACCTGGAGGACTTTTGGCCCCTAGTCTTGTACTGGCCCATTGGTGTGGACAAATCCTGAATCTCATGAACCTAGGGAGAGTTCTAGGGACTAAACTCTGCTAATAAGTCTGGAGTGGAGCCCGAAAGCAGACTGATATGGTCATAAGTCATCTTTGCAGCATCTCTTACAACCAAACCAGTGTTGTCCAATTCTTTGGATTCCCATGGGGAGATCAAGGGAGCACCCTTGCCTTTGGACAGCCCATGGTCTCCATCATTTTTGCTAGTTTTGTGCCCTGAGAATACTTCATTTCCAACACCATCACTTGCAAGGTCTCCTCCAAGCCTCACATACCATCCTGACTTGAAAATATATTGCCATTCCTTCAGTGTCACTGGGTTAAAATTCTGGAACTCCCCCTCTAATGGTTTTGTAGGTCTACCCACAGCATGTGAACTGCAGCAGTCTAGGAACGTTACTGAGCATCAAGGGCAATTAAAGATGGGAAACAGATACTTGTACAGCGAGGGGCACCTGCATCCCATGAATGAATTTTAAAAAAGGCTTAACTGCAGAGCATTAATGCAATGCAATATTCAGCAGTTGGCAGAGAGTTGACCAGCATAATGCATCCATTACCTCAAGAGATGTTTACATGGTATAATCATAATGACATTTTAATCAATCTGACCCATTTTGAATAGACTTCTTAGCGTGTCCTGACACCTTCAAAGGTTTGTATACAATTTGTGTCCTATTACAAATCTTTTAAGATTATGCCATTCCGTTCATATTGCTTCTGTCCATTTCTCCAGTGAAAATTCTTCACTTCATATTTAAACAATCAGTTTCACACTGAGAGCAATAACATTTTAGTAAAATGCAATCAAGTCCTGTGTTTTCTAATTTGAAAAGGTCCTTACTCCGCAACACAACACATTTTTTGTTTCAGAAACAAAGAAATTATATTGAACATACAAAGAATTTTGAGAGAAGTCCATACTTGGAGAATATTATCCTCAGTTTTGGTCTCCATATTACAATAAAGAGAAAATGCCAGAGAAGGTATAAGCTTCCCTTATCGGAAGATCAGAAGTGGGAATGTTTGATGACTACACAATGTGCAGCTTCCATTTCCAGCTCAGCTACTGAAGCAAACTGTGTCCAAGTGCGGCGAGATCTGGATGACATTCAGGTTTGGGCTGGCAAAAATCAAGATTCATTTGTGCCACACAACTGTCAGGTAATGATCATCTCTGACAAGAGAAAATCTAACCATCAGCCCTTTACAATTGGGTGGCGAAATGGCCCAGAGGTTAGCACTTCTGCCTCACAGCACCAGGGACCTGGGTTCAATTCCCACCTCGGGCAACTGTCTGTGTGGAGTTTGCACATTCTTCCCCCGTGTCTGCTCCGGTTTCCTCCAGTTAGGTGAATTGGCCATGCTAAATTGTCCATAGTGTTAGATGTAGGGGAATGGGTCTGGGTGTGTTGCTCTTCGGAGGGTCAGTGTGGACTTGTTGGACCGAAGGGCATGTTTCTACACTGTAGGGAATCTAATCTATTCTAATCCCTGAATTTTACACTGTTATCCTTGACCAGAACCTGAATTGAATTAGCTACATAAATACTGTGGCTACAAGGCAGTTCAGAAGTTAGAAATCCTGCAGCAACTAACTCATCTCCTGACTCCCAACAAGCCTATCCACCACCTACAAGGCTCAATTCAAGAGTGTAATGGAACATTTCCTGCTTGCCTGGATGGGTGCAGCTCCAACAACGCTCAACAAGCTTGACAACATCCAAAACAAAACAGCCCAATTGAGTGGCACCATATCGACAAATATTGATTCCCCCCACCACCGATGCTCAGATGTAGCAATATGTACCATCTACAAGATGCAGTGCAGAAATTTACAAAGACTTCTGAGACAATATCTTCCAAAACAGGGGTCACTTCTATCGAGAGGGACAAGGGCAACAGATAAATGTGTGATACATCACCAACTGCAAGTTCCCCTCTAAGCCACTTACCATTCTGACTTGGAAATATATTGCCATTGCTTCAGTATCATTGGGTCAAAATCCTGGAACTCCTTCCCTGTTAGCATTGTGGGTGGACCTACAGCTGATGGACTGCAGAGGTTCGAGAAAGCAGCTGACCACTACCTTATGAAAGACAACTGGGGACAGGCAATAGACAGCGGCCAGACAGCGGCATTCACATCCCATAAATGACCGAAGAGAATGATTTTCCCAAATGATATCAGAATAATCGAGGAGGATTTCAGAGGTCAAAGTTCTTTACAAAAAAAGTAGGCTGGTAACTGACCTGCTCCAGACCTTTTAAATTGTGAAGGAGTCCAAAAAAGGATATACACTGGAAAATATTTTGGGAAGTTCAAGAGACAAGGACATAAATTTGAGATGCTGACCAGGAGGTTAGGAGAAATTATTTGCCCACAGTTAGAATCTGGATTTCACTACTACAAGGAGTATTAGGTGAATACTGTGGGCACATTTTGAGGAAAGCCAGATTAGCATAACAGGAGAAAATGATAGAAGAATATGCTGAAAAGGCAAAATGAAGTCAAGTGAGAGGATGCTTGTCTAGATTGTAAAAACTGATGTGGATCAGTAGCGTTGCATGGCCTGCCGCCATGGTGTAACTATTACATAAATCTAAACAAACGAGCATTTCACTGCATTTGATAATGAAGGGCTGTAATCAGAGAAATTAGCATTTGTGCTTAAACAAGTAAATGAGTTAATACTTAAAGTCTGGTATGTATTACTCATGCTCATTTTCCTTATTCAAAATCTCAGTGCTGAGCAATTGGCTGAAAAGAGTGTGTGTTGAACAGATATAGCTCCTTTCATAGCACGTCTGCCCCAGAGTTATTAACATACACGGCAGGCTGACACTCCAGTGAGGGAGTGCTGTGTTGTCAGAGATACTGGCTTTTAGATTACAAGGTCATTTTTGCCTTCTCCAGTGGATGTAAAATAACCCATGTAACTTCTCGAAGTTTACTGGGCAATATTTATCCCTAAATCATCATCACATCAAAAAAAATGTTTAGCAGGTCATTATCACATAGCTGCTTGGGGAGTTTTGCTGTGAACATATTATCACTGTGTTTCCTATGCTACAGCTGGGACTACACTTCAAAAGTGTTTAATTATCTGTAAAACTGCTTTGAGATGTCCAGAGATTGTGCAAGGTGTAATTTAAATGCAAGCTGGAATGTCAGTTTGGATATGGTGCTCAAAATTCAATATTGAGACTTATCCACAACCTTATGTCTTAGAGTCATTATTGAAACCCATTATAGCACATATAACACCCACACAAATCCAGCGAGAACTCTTCAGTTCAGTTGCAAGAAGAGAATGAAAAACATCGACCTACATCGTCCAGTCTCTGGATAGTTAGAGAACACACATATACAGTCAGCGATGCACATCAGAAGTCCCAATATAGGAATTAGGCCATGGTCGGAATTATCCTGGAAGTTTGAACTTCCAACAGGTAATACCCCTGCTACACAAAACCCTCCATACTTATATGTTTAAAAATGCTTTGGTTAGCAATGGCACAATATAAACACAGGTTTAATGTTTGATTCTAACAATATGTTGTGTCTGAGATTAATTTGAATTTCAAGAGTGTGGTGCTGGAAAAGCACAGTAGATCAGGCAGCATCCGAGGAACAGGAGAATTGGCCTTTTGGGCAGAAGCCCTTCATCAGGAATGAGGCTTGTGGACCGGTGGGGGGCTGAGAGATAAATGAGAGGAGGTGGGGCTGGGGGAAAGGTAGCTGAGAATGCAATAGGTAGATGAAGGTGCAGGTGGAAGTGCTAGATAGGAGAGGAGGATGGAACGGATGGGTGGGAAGGAAGGAAGATAGACAGGTAGGACCAGTCAAGGTAGTGATGCCAAGTTGGAGGCTTAAGGTAGGGATAAGGTGGGGGAGGGGAAGTGAGGAAAATGGTGAAATCCACATTGATCCTGTGTGGTTGCAGGGTCTCAAGGCGGAAGATGAGGCGTTCTTCCTCACGGCGTTGCGTGATAAGGGTTTTGCAATGGAGGAGGCATATGACTGCCAACTTGCAGATCATTTCACAGAATATCTCTGGAACACCCGCACCAACCAACCCCACCGCCCCGTGGCTGAACATTTTAACTCCCACTCCACAAATAACATGCAGGTCCTGGGCCGCCTCCTTTGCCAAACCCCTACCATCCGACGCCTGGAGGAAGTAGTCCTCATCTTCCACCTTGGGACCCTGCAACCACACTATATTAATATGGGTTTCACCAGTTTTCTCATTTCCCCTCCCCCTGCCTAACCACCCCACCCGCCCTCATCTTTTCCCAGTCCCAAAGCTCCAGCTCAGCACTGCCTCCTTTACTGGTCCTACCTGTCCATCTTCCTTCCCATCCATTCACTCCACCCTTCCCTCTGACTTATCACTTTCATCTACAGTCCCAGCTTCCATCCTTCACCCCCCCCCCCACCCCCACCCCCAGCCCACCCCCACCTCCCATTTATCTCTGTGCCCCAGCCCACAAACCTCATTCTTGATGAAGGGCTTATGCCCAAAATGTCGATTCTCCTCCTTGAATGCTGCCTGACCTGCTGTGCTTTTCCAGTACTACATTGTCGACTCTGATCTCCAGCATCTGCAGTCCTCATTTTCTCCTAATTAATTTGAATTTCCCTTTTCAGTTTTACTTTAACAATCGCATCCTTTGTAACCCAGAGAGAGTCCTGTTTTGGTGCCCCATCCTTTGGGTATTAACAAGCTTATATCTTGCAGAGTTGTCATTGCTCAATTTCTGTTTTCCAAACAGTCTGCCTGTACGAAATCCCTTCTCAGATCACTGAAAAATGTCTGTCTTTCAGTGGTGCACTTCCGGAGTTCATTTTCATCACCATTACCTTGTACTACATTGAATTCTTTGTTGTCTTGCTATTAATCCAGCAGAGTGTAAGTCTTGCCTCATTGCATTGTGGTTGGGTGCGAAAAGGTTGTATGGTCTTCAACTTGACCTTGTCTTGCTTTTTATCCATCCCTTCTGAATTGGAATGCCCTAGTTTCAAATAACAGAACGGTGACATGGTGGTTCATTGGATAGCACTGTTGCCTCACAACGCAAAGGACAAGGGTGCGATTCCAGCCTTGGGTGACTGTTTGTGTGCAGTTTGCACATTCTCCCGTGTTTGCGTGGGTTTCCGCCAGGTGCTGTGGTTTCCTCCCACAATCCAAAGATGTGCAGGTCAGGTGAATTGGCTATGCTAAATTGTCCATAGTGCAAGGTGCATTAGAGGGAAATAGGTCTGGTGGGTTACTCTTTGGAGGGTCGGTGTGGTCTTGTTGGGCTGAAGGGCCTGTTTTCACACTTGTAGGGAATCTAATCTAACCTAATCGAGAAGAAGCAGCACCATTTCAGAAGTCACAAGGGCTGGCAAAATACAAAATCCACTGATTCTTTAGAAATCCGCAGCTCTTCTTCCGAATTCAGCGAATCACATTTACCCTTTCACACTCCGTGCACAAACTGGCTGCTCTCTTTCCCCCACTACAACATTGACCACAGTCCAAGAGCACTTCAGTGGTTGTAAAGTGCTTTAGGAAGGTCATGAAAATGCACAAATGGCCTTTTTCCTTTTCTTTTCTGTAGCCAATACTTGTCTTCTGCGTACATTTTCTCTCCATGTTAACACCATGAATAATAGATTGCCAACAGCCTCAGTTCCAATTAGCTCAGACTACTTGCTTTGCTAATAATTAGCCTGTTTGTGCTTGATAGGTGGTCTATGGAAGAAGAGTAGACATTGCCCTCATTAGCTCTTTAATAATGCAGATAGAAGTCAATATGTAGCAGGACAGCTAAACGTGGAGATCATCTTAGTTAATTTACATTGGAATTTCTATTATCGCTCATTTGGTTGAGACCCAAGAGAGGTAAATACCACCAGCTGAAGAGTAATTGGTCTAAAAAGCAAACCTGCTGCTTGCTTTCCCCAATTGTAGTATTTCTGTCACCTGAACAAAGTGTAAAGGATTTCAGGGATAGCCTCACTTCAAATTTCTCCCCAGCTAGATAATAACAATGTGTATGTATACATCACCTTTTAAGGTGATTAAAAAGTCGAGAGATGCTTTTCAGGAGCATTTTAGAACAAGCCACGTAAATATATATTGATGAGGAGAGCAAAAGCATAGTCAATAAACTAGGATTGTACTCAGTCTTGGATGAAGAGAGAGAGCGAGGTGTATGGAGCGAATTTGAGAGTTTAGGTAGGGGAGGGCGACCAGTGCTGAAATATTCATAAAAAAGAACATTCAAAGTGCCAGAACTAGAGGAACAATATATCTCTGGGAGCTGGAGCCGATTACAAAGACAGGCAATTGGCAAGAAATTTGTAAACAAAGATGAGAACTTGAAAATCAGGATGCGGCTGGACCAGGAGTTATTGTAGGTCATTGAACACAGGAATGCTAGGTATACAGGATTTAGTGTAGTTTAAGAGGCAGATGTAATCTTTGCAGTACATGGAGAATCACCCTGAACAACACCTGTTTATTCTGGTATGTACAAATACACAAATGACCAAAAGAGGGTGCTGTTCCACTCCTCCCTCCTAAAGAATAACACACTGTTCAGAATTCAGAGTACACATCTCTAGTTTTCATTTACATCTAACTTAACTATTGGTTTGCTATTCCTAAAAGGATACCTCCTTTCTTGACTTCAACATCCAGAATTTGGGGAAGAACGTTGACTTGTCTTGGCTTGAGACTGAGGAGAAGTTTCATATAACAAGACTGATTTTGCCCTTGACTTCGTTGAATTTTTTCCCTTCATCAAACATGTCTGACTAACTGCCTCAACTGAAGATTCTCCTTCTGATGTAATTGATTTTCTCAACTGAATGTGTTCAGTATGGTTTTAGCAATGAAAATCTCCCTCTAGACTGTCTTCTCAGCGATAATTCAGCTGGGACTAATCAGGAGTACTATGATATGAGTAATAATGATAAAGAAACAATTCCACAATTTGCAGTTCAATGATGTCTGACAATTCCTCCAGTTTGTACCCAGCATTTATATAACTTGAGCATGGTTAACAATGTGTTCTGTGCACTCAAAGCAGGATAATACTATGAACACAAGTTTGTTTTACCCCACTCTTGTAAACAAAATGGAGCTCTGTTGTCACACACAATTTCCATTGGGAACTCATAAGTAGCAATCAAACTATACTGATTCTCTAAAGTTTTGTTAGTTGCTGTTCGATATATCAGAAATATGTTGACCCACTTTGAATAGCTCTTAATCTCAATCCCCTTCAAAATCTAGGTGCAATGTCTGCCCTACCCTCCTTGGCCATTTCCATGGTTGCAAAGGTGAAGACAGCTTTTCTCCAGTTTGTCATACACTACATTGTTTCACTGGGTCTTCGATGTCTTTGTCTAATCCCAGCCAACAAGGACTGCTTCTTCTGAGACTCTGTCAACCTCATCCCTAAATGTTGATCATGACAACCACAATGCAACCGTGATCTGTACCTTTCCATAATTACAACTCTGCTTCCCACATCATACAAACCTTATCAACTAACAACTTATTTTTACCGATACAAGAAACAGGCCTAACTTCTGAATCCAGCATCTGTATCAGCCATCCATTTGCAATATAACAGGGCACCCCTGACAAAATGGGATCTCTAAGTTGTTCTGCCAATGTCCTCAGCCGTGATGGATAACTCAGCCACATGTACAAAGCAAATACACCCCTCCCCCCCGCCCCACCCCAATTGGGTCTTACATTGCCTTAGAATAATGATTTAGTTATCACACTGGCATTATAATGATCTTCTAATCCTCATGGTTATAGCTCAGTTGGTTGGACAGCTGTTTTGTGAGGCAAAAACAGAGATTGCTGGAAAAGCTTAGCTGATCTGACAGTATCTGTGGAGGGAAATCAGAGTTAACATTTCGGGTCCAGTGACCCTTCCTAACTAGTTGTGACATAACTTTCAAAGAACTGTGTACCTGGGGCCCTAGGCCTCTCTGTTTGACAACACTCCCCAGGACCCTACTATTAACTGTGTAAGTCCTGCCTTCATTTATCTTATGCAACACCTCACATTTATCCAAATTAAACTGCATCTGCTACTCCTTGGCCTGTTGGCCCAATTGGCCAAGATCCCGATGTAATCTTAGGTAACACTTTTCATTGCACACTGTACTACCAATTCTGGTGTTATGTGCAAACTTCCTAACTATGTTTTCTTAATCCTGACCGAAATCATTTATATGAATGAAAAACAGCAGAAGACCCACTAGGTGGGTTTATTCTGATATTTATATATATCGAAGTGGGCACACAGGGTGTAATTACAGCAAGCAGCAAGGCTTTGGCTGACTCACAGTTTACAAAAGGTTAGAATGTGAAAAACTAGCCTGGACTGAGCTGTAATAATTCAGTAAGGATAACAGAAAGCATGAATGAAGGTTTCAGCAGCAGATGAGGCGAGTCAATGAAAGTAAGAAATGAAAGGAAAGCAGTCCCAGTGACAGCATACAGTTGTGGCCAGAAGCTTATCGATGTATCAAATGTTACATCCAAATTGCAAACAGATTAGATTAGATTACTTACAGTGTGGAAACAGGCCCTTCGGCCCAACAAGTCAACACCGACCCGCCGAAGTGCACCCACCCATAACCATTCCCCTACATTTAACACTACGGGCAATTTAGTGTGGCCAATTCACCTAACCTGCACATTTTTGGACTGTGGGAGGAAACCCACGCAGACACGGGGAGAATGTGCAAACTCCACGCAAAGAGTCGCCTGAGGTGGGAATTGAACCCGGGTCTCTGGCACTGTGAGGCAGCAGTGCTAACCACCGTGCTGCCCACGGACTGGTCCCTGGGAAAGGTGTAGACTTGTTAGCTAGGGATAAGAGAAAATAGGAGCAGGGCATTTTTATCTTAGATGTGAGGGGAATTCAGGCTGTGTATGAGATAGACAGCACCTCTGTTGCGCTAGTAGAAATCTCACCTCAGCTCAACTAAGTAAATTGATGTTCCTGCTCAAATTGTGAAAAAAATTCTTTTCATTATCAAAATATTTAGCACTCATACACCAGTCTAGAACAGTATGACTTCACATATCAGAGGCATACATGTTTCGCATTGACATTGGGGCTGTCATTTAGAGGCACTGCTGTTGTTTGGGTGACAGCACTGATGGGAATGGTCTAGGTAAAGCTTAGAGTGGATTTCAGGTTGCCAGCTGTGTCTGAATGCATTCCCGGAGGTTTGTCCCAAAGATAATCCATGTCTAATAGTCCTATATAATCAAACAGTGTTTCTTTCTCACAGTTTCTGAGCTAACAAGCGAAAGTGTTCAAACAAAATAAAAATAACTAACATTTTTCATCATTCCTCTATATATTTCTTAAAGCTGTGTCAGGAAGTTTACCTAAAATTCCTTCAGAGTCCAAGGCAACTCTGAAGGATTGAAAAATCCTCAAGCGTTTCTGACAGGCAATAGTTAATCAGATCATCCTGACGTCAGCTAATGTTACACAGCTATTGATTTTTCTTTATACTGGAGTGAAAGTAGCCTTGAGCCTTTCTCTGATAAGTAAAGAAGAAGAAGTCCATTTAGATGCAGTGGCCACTGAGCTATTGAATTTAGATTGACCTGAAAAACCAGTGGCTATTTTTGACAATGAAACTAATTAAAAAGCATTTCAGTGCAGTGAACTTCAGTTCGTTAATAACAAGTTCTGCAGGACAAAATGCATGCTTCTTGGAGAGTAGGGGATTGGTAAGGAATAACGTAGATTTATAAGTAGGTAGAATAGTAGCAAGAGTGAAGTCCTCTGCGAGATAACAAATATTGAGCAGCTGTGTTGTTGGAAAAAAATAACTCTGGAAAACCAATATTATTGCTTAAAAATGCAAGGGCAGAAGCTTGTTAAAATGACCTGCTTTGTGGAGTTATATTAGGATACCTGGAAGGCCATGAATTGTTTAGTAGAAGTTACGAGGAGAAGTTATTTCTTTTACATTCCTAATTTCTATTGCCACAACATAGAAGGCTGTGGCTTCACCTGCCAGGGGTCTGAGCTTTAGAACTCATTCCATTAACTATATTGTTGTGAAGTGTTACAGTAGAGAGAGACATTTTTTTGTTACCAGCTTTTATTTTACTGTGTTTGTGTGGCTGTGTTAGAGTATTTTCAATAATTCTCAAATTCTGCCAAACACACTAACTTTATGATAACATATTTACAGTTTGCTCCCTTAAATTAGCTTCTTGAAAAGTTAACTCTCTTAGAGCCTGAGAACACAGGAGTGTATCTCTAGTGCCGGCAAAATGGGCCAGGTGTCCTTCTCCTGTGCCATAACAGTTCTGTGATTCTGTAGACTTCTTGACATGACAGCTCAGACTATTACAATTCACCTTTAATGGGACTTATTCTAATATTCTTCATTATGCTGCAAAGCCTCTCTATCTGTCTCCTCAGAACTTATCTCAATGACCCAACTCTCAATCAACTGTCCTAATACCTCCTTATGTAAATCACATTTTGTGTAAAAATCCTTCCTATCACACACTTTGGGATATTGTCCTACATTATAGCCTGTTGGGATAGATGTTTAAGTGGTTCCTAGGAAATTTGACAGTCTGTGTATTAAACTCAGAAATATTACACATTTATCCTCTGACCAAATGTTTTAGTGTCATTATTGTTGCTGAATGTATGTTCAATTATTGTATACTTGATACATCTGTGAAATCTGTCTAACAATTGAGTTGGTTTGAAGATTAAGTGGTATGTCCATTTGAACACCCTCCTCTTAACAGTTCTGCTGCAGACTGTGAGATACACATCTTCAAAAAGGGTCAGAATGCTGCTCCAAAGCTGCCAATATGCAGGATTGATTTTGCAGCTTGCACCATGATTTAGTTAGGATTAATTGGCAACTCCAGAGTGTTTTCTCTGATTGGATTTGAAATGTCAGTGTCTTACTATTTACTTTGGATCCCTTCTGGCTACACCTCCTCTCGGGCTTCATCAGAACAGCTAAGTGATGTACTTTAGGCAGGGATTTCTGAAGAAATTAGACTGCTTTTCTACAATGTCACATTGTAAGACCATAAGAAATAGGAACAAGAGTAGGCCATGTGGCCCTTCAAGTCAGCTCTGCCATTCAGTCGGATCAAGGTTGACCTCCTATCCACTTTCCTGCCCTTTTTCCAGAGCATGTTCCTGCTCATATACATTCTCTTAAAAAGGTGTACCTTAAAAAAAACTTCTGGCTGGGCGATACTTACCTTTCAGGCTTTGTACATTACAGAGTAAGGTTTTGTATTTATCTACTAACTTCACAAACTCGGAACATCACCATGTTGGGCTTTATTTATTTGTCATTGGGTGGAATTTCACTGCCAAGGCAAATTGTTCATTCCAATTTGCCCTGGAGAAGTTGATGTTGAGTTCTTTTTTGAACCACTGAGTTCAAATGGTGTAGAGACATCCACACTGCTGTTAGGGCGGAATATCACGATTTTTGACCCAGTGACACTGAGAAAACAGTGGCATATTTCCAAGTCAGAATGGTGAGTGGCTGAGAGGGGAATGTGCAGCTGGTGGTGTGCCCATGTATCTGTTGTCCTTGTCCTACAAGATGGAAGAGATTATGGGTTTGGAAGGTGCACTCAAAGGAGCCTTGAGTAGTTACTACAATACAGCTTATGAATTGTATCCAATTTCATTGAAACAAATGCAGTCCTTTGAAAAATCATCACTGTTGTATATAGGAGACTGAACAGCCCATTAATGCACAGGAAGATCCAAAAAGAGCACTCTGAGAAATATTACACCATTTATGTTAGTTGGTTGAGGGATAGATATTGGCCAGTAGGGGAAGAACACCTTTAGCCTTCTTTGAATAGTTGTCATGGGAAATTCAACAAGCATCTGAGAGGACAGACAGCCCCAGATTAACAAGCCATCCAAAAAAGTGATGCATCAACAGCACAGTGGTCCTTCACTCTGTGTGGGAGTATCAACCTGGATTGTGCTCAAACTGTTTAAGTGAGGCTTGAATCCATGATCTTCTGAAACAAAGGTGACAGAGCTACCTCTCCCTGAACTCAAGATGACACAAGTTGGAGTACTGCATTTAAAACAGGCTCAATATGCACACAGGCTCTGAATATTCTGAATATTGCCTTTCCTGCTTATAAATATCTCTGCACATCAGTTTCAACCACATCATATTGGAACATGGCATTTACTTCTGAAGCAATGGATATAAAGTAATTGCTTATCTAATATTGCTAGGCTACTAATTTACATATGGTAGTGACCTGCGTATGCAAAGCATTTCAAATCACCTCAAAAAATAATTAAGGTGTCCTTCAAAAGCCAATCACACTCTCGGGATTAAGGAGCAAATGATTTATTAAAGTACGAGTGTTTAGGAGTGAGCAATAAAAGTTTAATTTACTCTTTTGAGTTCAGCTAACATCATGGGCCACGAGAGAGAAACATTACATTTTCTGCCATCTATAATTTCTTTCTGCTGTAATAGATGCTCCAGCCTCAATAAAAATGCTGCTAATTAAAAGTTAGGCAGAATTCACATTGTGCGTAGAATGAGAAAGGTTATTGTAAAGCAGTCACTGCTTCTTTCTATTTGAATCTAGGTGGTGTCTGCTGAAAGCATGGGTAACTATTTCTTTGTCTCAACTTCAAAATGATCTACTTGTATATCCATGTTCAGTTTTCCTCTGTTTATAGAAGACTTCCCATAGACATTATATTAGCACATAATAAACAGTAAAACATGCTCATGAAGAGATGCTGGCACATTTGTAACGTCACTAGAGTAAGTAATCCAGAGGCCCAGAACAATGCTCTGGTAATATGGGTTCAAGTTACAGGGAAGGAAATATGTGTTAACCCAGACTGGGCAACATGTGCCTCCAGACATTAAGTAATGAATAATTAAATAACACACCCATGTCCCATGGAAAAAGGGTTGAAAACTATATCTGGTTGTTCTAGAACCAAAAGGTTTGCATATTTGCCTGTCAAATGGAATGCTCACTCCAAATGATCAGTTTTGATATGTAATAGTAATAAACCACATGCTTTATATGTACAGTGTCAGCAATTTGTGCACAGGAAGCTTGCACAGCTAAAGGCAAACAGATGCAAGTTACTTTTACTTGTGTAATTGCATCACCTTTCTCTCCCCTCCTCTCATCTCCTGGACGTACTGCCCAAATTTTCCAATTAGATCTCGTCAATTTGCGACCATAAACCAATTGAGAGTAATGTCAGACAAAGTAATAGATTTTTGTTTTAATTGGGTGCCAGCATTGAAGAAGATGGACCAAAGATGTCAATTGGTTCATAGAGCGCACAACTAAATTTTGTCATAGTTTCACCAGCTCTTCTTTGTTCTCTGGTGTTGCTATGGGGAGAAGCAGCAGCTAGGTTTATTTCTGCATGACGAGCACTATGTGTCTGCCTTTTCTGGAAACTAGAGCATATCTTTTCTCCCTCTCTCTCTCTCAAGGTGAACGTAAAAATTCCTGTGTCCACTATCTTAAGGAAGAGTTCTGGTGTATTTGCCCCTTAAACAACTACATTACAATCACAATGGGTTACCTGGTTGTTAACACATTGCTGTTTGTGCACCCATTGGTTTTAAGCACATTGGCTACTGTGTTTCCAACACATTCTTAATAATTTTGTCAACCTGCAGCATAAAAGTTGGTAGATTCCAGACATTAATTATAATTGCTTTTTATTTTTACTTCTGAACTGCAACCAGGAAGAAATTATTTGAAAGTGCAAAACTAATGCATGGTGGCTCAATGGTTTTGCACTGCTGCCTCACAATGCCAGGGACCCAGCTTCGATTCCAGCCTTGGGCGACTGTCCATGGGGAGTTTTCACATTCTCCTCATGTCTGCATAGGTTTCCTCCGGGTACTCCAAGCAGGTTAGGTGAATTGGCCATGCTAAATTGCCCCTACTATGAGGTGAATTGTCAGAGGGAAATGGGTCTGGGTGAGTTACTCTTTGGAGGGCCAGTGTGAACTTGTTTGACCAAAGGGCCTGTTTCTACACTGCAGGGAATCTAACCTAATCTAATTTAATGCAGGAGAACCTTCAAGATCAGCAGTGGTAGAGGAAGAAATTATGAGGATCATTTAAAAAACAAGAGGTCTCGCAATTATATTGTGTCCACGATGACCTCTGAGCTTTACAATCAATAGCGTACTTCTCAAAATGCGGTCACTGTTCTACAGTAGGGAGCCAATTTTCACATAGGAAATTCTCTCAGACAGCTTCCAGATAATGGCCCGATAATTGTAATGTTGACTGAGGAATCAATACCGAATAATAAACTGAGGTACACTTTGCTTCAAAATAGCTGTGTAGGAGTTGCCACCTGAGAGAGCAGGCAGGACCTCAGTTTACTATATTGTCCACAAAACAGTGCTTTTGACAGTGCAGCACCTGGTCGGTATCACACAGTGAGCTTAAATCTGGAATATCTGCTCTAAACCATTTGTGAATGTCACTTATGTGCTGGTATGTTCTCTTAACCTTGAAAGAGGCTGGAATTGAGCGATTGGCAAGGCTTGCTTGTCTCATCAGTCCTGGAGTGCGTTGCTATCTCCAGTTGACAGTCATGAATTAGAACAGGCCAGGAGATGTATGCAGGGGGGTAAAAACAATGACTGCAGATGCTGGAAACCAGAGTCTAGATTAGAGCGGTGCAGCACCACTCTAATCTAGACTCAGGGGATGTATGCATTTCTCATCAATTTAACTGCAAGCATAACTAGCAAGGTAGCAGCGATGTGTTTCAGATAGCTGGCCTGCCCTGAACAAGAAAAGACAATGATCTAAACATGACTCCCTTTCATATTACATAAGTGTGCGGTCATTTTGTACATCGGTGCCTTACTGGATAAGGTGTCTGCTTCTGAGTCGGAATGTCAAGAATTCAAATCCCACTTCAGAGACCTGAGTATAAAATCAAAGTTATTCCCTTCTTCTCTGAGCTTCTGCCTTTGGATGTGATGTTAAACTTTAGCTATAGAGATAATGGGTGCACTGGTTCTACTCTTCCAAAATTACCTGGTTTTTGGAAAGGTAAACTAAACAGCTTTGTTCAAGTAAAGAAAGAGGCAGCAAGCAGCAATTGTAGCCCCCTTATTCAAGCATCTGTGATTGTGAAAGTATGAGGAAGGTGCAAAGAGGCAAAGTCAACATGATTTTGTGAAAGGGAAATAATGTTTGAGAAATTTGAGTGTTCAAATAACCGGATGGATGATAGTGCTACCAATGGTTATAGTGATTTGGATTTCCAAATAGCATCAGTAAGGTGCTGCATAAAAAATGACTTACAGAAGATAAGAATTCTAGGTCTTGATGCACTAGCATTAATGAAGATTTGGCTAACTGGCAGTTAATAGTGTTGAGATAAATGGCTCATTTTCAGGTTGGCAAACTGTAAATGGTGGATTGCCACTGGGATTAATGCTTGGGGCTGAAGTATTTACAATATATATTAGTGAGCTGGTGGAAGAGGCTGACAGTATTTTCTAAATTTGCTAACGCGAAAAGAGAGACTAGGACCAGGACAAAGCCCATCAGCCATTCAAGCCTGCTCCACCATTTGATAAGATCATGGCTGATCAATTTTACTCAGCCTTAAATATATTCAATTACCCCATGACAGTAGCTGCCTAGGAAGAGAGTTCCACAGGCTTAAGGTTTTTTTAACGCAAAAGGAGCTCCCTTTTTCAGAGAAAGAGCTCTGACAAAGAATCACAGTGGACTTAAAACACTAACTTCATTTCTGTCTACATAAGTACTATCATACCAGCTGAATTTCTCCAGCATTTTCTGTGTTTGTTTCAGATTTCCAGATTCCACAGTATTTTGCTTTTATTTCCCTCATCTTAAATGGGTAATCTGTTATCTGGATGCTGTATCTCTGGCTCTTGACTTTCCCATGAGGGGAAACACCCCATCAGCATTCAGTCTGTCAAGTCCTCGTAGGCTCTTACAACCATAAGACAGAGAAGCAGAAGTATGCCATTCAGTAGAGTAACACAGTTGCTCAGTGGTTAGCACTGCTACCTCACAGCATCGAGGACTGGGTTCAACTGGTCTTGGTGACTGTCTGTGTGGACTTTGCACATTCTCCCTGTGTTTGCATGGGTTTCCTCTGGCTTCTCCGGTTTCCTCCCACTGTCCAAAGATGTGCAGGTTAGTTGGATTGCCCATAATGTCCAGGGATGTACTGGCCAGGTGGATTAGCCATGGGAGATGCAGAGTTGCAGGAATAGGATAGTGGGATGGGACAGGATAAGATGCTTTTCAAAGAGTCGGTGTGGACTCGATGGGCTGAATGGCCTGCTTCCACCCTGTAGGGATTCTATGAGTTGCCTCTATCATCGATGAGATCATGGCTGATCATCACCACCTTCCTACTTTTTCCCATAACCCTTGATTCCCTCACGGGTTAAAAATCTGTCTTTCCCAGTCTTGAATATGTTTACTTATCCAGCGTCTGTCATAAAGAATTCCACAGATTCACCATCCTCAGAGAGAAGATGCCTCCTCTTGCTTAAATGAGCAATCCCTGACTCTTATATGTCTCATGATCGTGACCTTGTTAAGATAACACAAAAGCAACAAGATTTAGGACAAAGAGTAGACCATTTGCCCCTTCAAGCCTGCTCCACCACCTGGAAAGAGCCTTGTTAAATGTGAAATTAATGCAAGGGACAAAATGGACTACTCTATTTCTTATGATCTCATGACATACATATTTGCAAATGGTGGATTCAGTCTCCCGTCCTCCTTGAACTACTTGCATGAAGGGGAATTTGGAACCCAGAGATATCTGGTTCATGTTGACAAGCTTGACAAGAGTTCGTCCCTTTCCTATCCCAACAACAGCCTGCATGCACTCCACACCCCTGGTCTAAGTGCTTGATGCAAATTAATACCATGATGCAATTTGGAGGAATATTTAGGCCAAAATTTAGAAGCCTACTTAATTAAAAATTGGTGACCTATTTTTGAGGAGCTTATTAGCAATCTCTGTTTGATGTACACTTTGCATATTCAGCAGACTGATTTTTAAAAAACTGAAATGTTTCTGCCGATTTGCTAAGCTCTGTCTCTAATTATGTGAATCATTAGTGTGAGCATAGGAATGGGTCACTCAGAATTGATCTCATTGCACTATGGAAGTCTGCTTTAATCATTAAGTTGTCCTGAAACAGCACACTGCACATTCCCTGCTCATAGCAGACTCCAAGTGAATTTTTAGCATCTTTTGGATTTTGTTTGGTACTAAGCTGAACCACCCTTTGCCCTGAATCAAAGCTGATCACACGTGGAACTCTATGGAACCTCACATAGATCAAACTGGTCAATCAGAAAACAGGTTGGTTGAAGTTTTTCTTCAAAAAAGAACTGCACACCGATCATGTTACACTTTCTGTTGACAATTATACAAAAAGAGGTAAAAACAATGACTGCAGATACTGGAAAGCAAATACTGGATTAGTGGTGCTGGAAGAGCACAGCAGTTCAGGCAGCATCCAACGAGCAGCGAAATCGATGTTTCGGGCAAAAGCCCTTTGGGCAAAAGCCCTTCATCAGGAATAAAATTCCTGATGAAGGGCTTTTGCCCGAAACGTCGATTTCGCTGCTCGTTGGATGCTGCCTGAACTGCTGTGCTCTTCCAGCACCACTAATCCAGAATTATACAAAAGAGCTGAATGCATTAGGGACATGTAAAACTGCAGACCAGGTAATAAAATATGCTTTCAGTCAGCTTGGGCACAGTGCTAGGAGGAAATGAAAACCTGTGAAGAACACTGGCCTGATTTCCAATGCAATTGTAAACCTACAAGCACACATTGTGTTCAGCTCTGGACTCCTGACGTATGCATAGGTATATCTGCAATTTGAAACTCACAGGCAGTATATTTTCAGCCAGGGATTTACATTTATGGGTGAGGGGGGAATGGGAGTAGTGGTGGTGGTGGGAGATATCATTTCTGAGCCGCTAAGAAAACTCTCCTAATCGGAGCAGAAAGATAGCATTTCAAAATTAGGGACCGGTGCATTGACATGTTCCCACACAGATGTAGGGCAAGTGTGAAACTCATGCAAAGTTGAGGAGTTGTAATTAAAGCGTAATTAAAATGTCCAGAGCTGAAGACAATGTGGGAATTACTTGATTAAAGAGGGGGGGAGGAACATTCTGAAAACAGTGGAAAGCCTTAGAGATTACTAACAGAATTCCAAGATGAATAAAGTTGTGACAGAATAGCAGTGAATTCCACAACACATGAATGGGTGGATGCAAGAAAGAGAGATTACTTCAGACTGGCCTTCTTTGTCAATCCACAACATCTCCATCTCGCCTTCATGAGTTCAGGATAACCCAGAAGTGCCTTACAGTGGAAGAATGACTTTTCAAATAGCATTGATATATAGGAGATGTGGCAGCCAATTAAAACCCAACAATTTCCCACAAATAGCAGAGAAATAAACGGAACATCTCTTTTTGCTGATTGAGAGATAACTTTCAGTGAGGATGCCAGGGAGGGAGAACTCCTGTGCTCACCTTTGCAAACATTCCTCAACCTTTATTTGAACAAATGAGCTGACAGTAGGAGTAGACCACTCAAACAACTGCGCCTGCTCCCTCATTCAGTACAATCACAGCTGATCTGTTCATGTTTCTCATTCCATGTTTCCATCCATCCCAATAACCTTTATTTCCCCTGCCTAACAGGCACCTATCGACCTGTGTTTAAAATATTCAGTGACCCCTCCTCCACCACCTTTTGGCCCAGGTGGGATTTGAACTTGGAATTGAAGGCTCAGTGGTAAGGACACTATCCTGCTGTGCCACAAGACCATAGCCCACTTAATAATTGATTCTAACACCTTCCCATGTCAGACGTCAAGTTAACTAGAAGCAGAGAGAAGAAATAAATGGGTTTTCTTAGGCTGCCAACATTTCACAAGTGGTGTGCCACGGGGGTTGGTGCTAGGGACACAACTCTTTACAATTTATATAAATGATTTAGATGAAGAGATCAAAGATGTGGTAGCTAAATTTGTTGATGACACAAGGATAAGTAGGAAACTGATTTGTGAAGACGACATGAGGAGCCAACAAAGGGATGTAGACAAGTGAGTGGGCAAAGATCTGACAAATGGAGTAGTATATCAGAAAGAGATAAATTATATATTTTGGTCGAAAGGATCAAAAAATAAACATATTATCTGAATGGTGAGAAAATGCAGTAAGATCTGGGTGTCCAAGTATCTGTATCACTGGTTTTTTGACAAGAATGTTAATCAATCATCTAGAGGGCAGGCTGTGCTGATGTATGTTTTATGCAATGAGAAGGGATTAACTAGTAATCTTGTTGTGAGAGATCCTTCCAGTAAAAGTGACCATAAAAATACAGAAATCTTGTTGGGCTAAAAAGTGAAGTAATCAAATCCAAAACTAGCTTTCTAAATCTAAACAGAGCAAACTACAAATGTATGAGTGGTGAGTTGGTTGTGATGGACCTGATAACTTCATTAAAAGACATGACAATAAGCAACAATTAATATAAAAGATACAAATGCATGACTGCAACAGTTATAAATCCTTTGAGTGAAACAGCACAAAAGTGGCCCACACACATTTAACAAAAGAAACTAAAGTTATTCAAAATTGATTAATATAAGGTTGCTAGAAAGAGTTGAGAGCTCAGCAATCAGGAACCGTTTAGAATTCATAAAAAAGAAGCACCAAGAGGTTAATTAACTGGGGAAAAATAGAGTATATAAGTCAACTTGTAAAGAAAATAAAAGTGAACTGTAAGAGCTTCTCTAACCATGTAAAAAAAAGATTAGTGAAGACAAATGTCAGCTCCCTGTAGTCTGAAATGGGGTAATTGTTAAGAATGAAGAAGTGCAGAACAAAGAAATGGCAGAGTAATTAAGCAACTACTTTTGTTCTGACTTCGCAAAAAACACAATATTTCACAGAAGTTCTGAGGAAGCAAGGATCTTTTGAGCAGTGGAATTGAAGGAAATTAGTACTAGCTTGAAAAAAACAACTGGACAAATTAATAACACTGAAAGCAGATAAGTGCCCAGGGCTTGATAATCTACATCCCACAGTATTGGAGGAGGTGGCCAGTGAAATAGTGCATGCATTCAGTATCATTATGCAAATGTCTGTTGATTCTGATTCAGGCCTGGCCAATTGGAGAGTGGCCAATATAACCCCATTATTTTTTAAAAAGGGAAGGTTAAAAATGGGACTGGGTAACTTAACATCAGTGGTAGGAAAAATGCTGCTGTCAATTATAAAAGGTTATGACATGAAGACACAAAGTCGGCATGGATTTACAAAAGGGATATGGATTTGGCAAACAAGATGGAATTTTTTGAAGATGTATTGTACAGAATAGATGAAACAAACCAGTGGGCATGGTGTATTTGAATTTGCAGGAAACCTTTGGTAAAGCCCCACTTAGAGGTTATTGTCCAAAATCAAACCGTAGGGGCTCAGTCGTAATATACTGGCATGGATTGTGAAGTGGTTAGTAGACAGAAACAGAGGGTAGGAATAAATGGGTTATTTTCAGAGTAGAAGATGACAACAGGTGGGGTACCACAAGGTTCAGTACTTGGGCCATAGAAATTCACCCTGTAGATTAACGACTTAGATGCAGAAATCAATGTAATATCTCCAAGTTTGCTGAGAGTGATCAGGTAAATGTAAAGAGGCTTCAGGACAATTTAGATAAGTTGAACAAGTGGGCAATACATGGTAAATGCATTACAACTTAAACAAATGTGATGTTGTTCACTTTGATAGGAAAAACATAATGACAGAGCATTTTTAAAATGGCAATAGTTTGGGGAAGGTTGATCTGCAAAGGGACCTGGGTGGCTTTGCACACCAGTCATTGAAAGCAAGCGAGTACAGCATGCCATTAGGAATGCAAATGATATGTTGGCATTCATTGTAGTTAGTTTGAGTACGGAAGCAAGAAAATCTTACTACAGCTGTGTCAGACTTCAGTGAGACCATATCTGGAGTATTGTGTGCAGTTTGCATCTCCTTACCTACGAGAGAATAGAGCAAGTATAGCAAAGGTTCACCAGCCTGATTGGTGGGATGGCAGGTTTATGAGGAGTAGTGTGAAGAGATATTGAACTTGGGTTTTACAGATAATTTATGGTCCAAGGTGCAGAGATCCTGTGTTAGGTGATGTCAAAAGCAGTATGATGCATTAGAACAGTAGAAGAGTCTTACTACAGCAGAATAATATTTTTGCCATGAGGACATGAAAGAAGCAAGCTTGATGTCGTGAATGCCACCCACAATATTCAGGACCTGTCTTCCCTCCCTTACATTGCCTGAAGTGGAATTGACTGTAAACATGTGGGGGATCGCCAAAGTAATTGAATTTTGAACAATATTGTCAACTAATAGTTGATTACCAGTTCTCCTCTCCTCCCAGCTCCCCCTTCACCTCCAATCCACTGCACACATCAATATTTAGCCTTGAAATGTTGATTCTCCCAACATCTGCTCCTTATTGTAATATCTGCTACTCATTTTTTTCCCTGCCTCTCTGTTGCTTTCAGTGAATGCTGCTTCAGGAAATCTATTTACATTTTAAAACACAAAGACACATATCTGAGATCCTATCAAGGACCAGGACCTTGGTTTTCATTGCGACAGTTTGCCTCCTTCTGGATGCAATAATCAGTTCCATATTTCAGAAAATCACCTATTGTCACCTTTGTTTCCTTTCTCACTTGTTTGGCTTTGATTTTTCTTTTGCCTTGTTTTTGCTTTTATTTTGCTTTCGGATGGCAGATGTCCGTGATTCTTTCATTCGCACCTATCTCTTTTGGGCTCATTTTTTTCCTTTCCTTGTCCCATTACCATTCACGCCATAAAAACCTTTTGTCATTTGCCAGGTAACAAGAGAGAATCTCACCATTTTCCATGCAATTATGTTACAATCAACTTCCCCGCCATCACAAATCCTGGGGGATTGACCAGAAACTGATTACATAAATACTATGGCTTCAAGTGCAGGTCAGAGGCAGAGAATTCTGTGGTGAACAACTCACCCTCTGACTCCCTGAAACCTGTCCATCATCTACAAGGGACAAATTAGAAGTCTGTTGGTATACTTTCGACTTGCCTGACCTGGATGGTTGTAGCTTCAAAAGCAAACTAGAAGCTTGATGCGATCTGAGACAAACAGTCCACTTGATTAGGTCTTTCATCCACAACTTTCAAAGTTCAGTCTCTCCTCGGCCACCAATTGTGTTCATAATTTCGAAAATGCATCGCAGCAGCTTGCCAAATGCTCTTTGACAGCACCTAAAACCCTGACCTCCACCGGTAACAGATGCGTGGAAAGACCACCTGCAAGTTCCCCTCCAAGTCATACCACCATTCTCAGTTGGAACTGCATTGCCAATCCTTCAATGTTTCTGAATCAAAATCTTCAAAACCCTCCTTAATAGCATTGTCTGTGCCCCTACACCATATGGACTGCAGCAGTTCAAGAAGGTAGCTCACTATCACCTCCTTAAGTGCAGTTAGAGATATGCAACAAATGCTGGCCTAGCCAGCTATACTCGTACCTCATGGATGATTTTTTTTTGAGTATTTTTAAAATGAAACTTCCCCAAAAAAAAGGTGGAATTGTATTGTCATTGTGCTTGTTCATTGTGCAAGTCTTTTCCTGAATACAGCTAATGATATTTAACTATACTTCTATTGCACTGGCTTTATTTTAAAGTGAAGTTAAAGCTAACTTCATCCCCAGTTGGATGAGACATGCTTTAATGAGTGCAGCAGACGCAAATGAGGTTTTCCTTCGTTCTTTCACATGGGTGTTTGTATTTATAGAAAGGATCATGCAGGGCTTTCCATAATACCTCTAAGCTCAGGAGTAGCTGTATAAATGTCTTCAATTAATTACGCCACAGTTCACTTTTGACTGACTTGCCTGCAGAAGCCTAAACGTTCCATTTGCTCTGAGCTGGTAGATTTAGGAAATGGAGTGGAACAAGATTGAACTGGCATCTCATTTTAGAGGTGAGTTGTCTTGTACATATATAACCTTAATAACTTCTGTGCACAGAGCCTGTTTGTTACAGAGATATTCTTCAACCATCATATCTGCACCCGAAAGTGTCAATCTAACTCATCATTCATTTACATTCACAACCTGGAAATAGATTTACAATCATTGCTTAAAACATTGGGTAACCCACAACACAAGTAACATTTGCCAAATGAAATTAGTGCAGGGTAGAGAGCTTTAGATCATTGCATATTGGGGAAAGGTAGCAAGTTTATAAATCTAGATTGAAGACTGACTGGTTGAGGTGAAGACAAGTTCAAGGCTTGGGATTCATTATAACAGTGTTTATTCAGATCAGTATTAGCTACCATAATAGGTCATTGAAGATCTATCAGGCTTTGCCACATTATTGAATAATCTACATTATTGAATGACTATTCCATTACTCTACTGCATTTTACAAGTTGGTCAACTCCACTTCCATCTCTGCACTGGGTTATCTTATTTTCACGGCAAGATTTCAGGCTCCTGCATCACTCACCATATGTTTCTCACTTTTTTCAATGAACTCTGCCCAAGCTGTGCTATTTATGCCCAATGAAGAGCCACTGTTAATGGTAAGGAGGCTCAAGGATCCTAAAGACAACAGGTTATCCCTTAACAGAGGTAGGGCCAGTGTTTCTGCTGGACAGTTTGATGACGCTGTTGCAGAATGTTCAATTTAATTTGGTGAAGGGACAGAAAGCAGGAGGTCGTCACAGACTGTGTAAATAAAGTGCACAAAACATTTGGGGAGACAGATAGAAAAATGTTACAAAATTCAGTGAAGTCAGAGGGAACACAATAAGATTGAAACTAGTTTTACAACATATATGTGTAACGCATGAAATACGGTAAATGACGTTGCTGAATTGCAGACAGGGTGTGGGATAGGCTGAATTGTTCTTGCCAACAAGAGGTGATGATCTGAATTGCCTCCTTTTGTTCTATAACTATTCTATGATTCTTTGAATTGGTTATCCCCATGTTTAAGTTATTTTAACTTATAAATTATATAAACAGTAGACTGTGAGTAATACAGTCTACTCCTAGGAATCCATATTGCTTTTTGCATAAACATTTTCAAATTTTCCAATGGATTAATTAAGTGGTGTACATAACATAACAAGTGGAAATTTAGTTTTGAAGGAAAATTGTATATCAATGTATAATTTAAATGAAATTACTTTGACTTAAGAACAGTGGGTTGAATATTTTGAAATGCTGTCCACCGTTTTCATAATGGATGCCAGAATTAGCTCAGACTGAGCTTCACGTTCACATCCTCCTACGTATTAATCAGAATAGGGATTGAATGATAGTTAACAAGCCATTTATCCCTTCTCCTCTCATTTGTTTTCACCCACTTCTCAATGGAAACAGGAGCAGGCTAACAGATGAAAAGACTGCTTCCAAACAATCACGCATGTTACTCCTCTATTTTGTTGACATAACCAACGAGAAAGACGTATTTTATGAACCTCCAAGTTATTTGATGGTATATATTATAGTTTGTACCAAGAGGCAGTCACTGATCACTTCTATGAAATGTCTTGTACTTCAATTCCTTACTTGCTCTGTTTTGTCCATGAATTGAAGTGGTGAAATCCCCCAAGATCATCACATCCCCTTTCTCTTCAGGTTCTTCTGCTTGCTTTGTGCCAGTAATCAGTAGCAGATGTCAGTTGTTGCTTAGTGGGATTTATTATTGCCAATTTATGCCCCAATCACTTCCATTGCTTTTCATACTGTTATATCCATTACTTCAATAAAAGAAAAGAACCCATATTAATATCCTGCCTTTCACAGTCTCAAGACATTCCAAAGTGCTTCACAGGCGATGAAGTATTTACTGAGGTGCAGTAGACTGTTGTAATATGGTAAATGTAGCAGGTAATTTGGACACAGCAAGCTCCCGCAAACAACATAGCAATGTCCAGATAATCTGTTTTTACTGATGTCGAACAAGATGTAAATGTTTGCCAGCAGATGACAAGAGCACACCTTTTGTTTAAAATAGTGACAAAGTTTGCAGTCACTTGAGAGGGCAGCCTTATTTATTGTTTCAGCTAAAAGATACTTCCTCAGACACAGTGGACTCCCTCAGTAATGTACCATGTGTTTTTAAAAACGGTGTGGACAAATAGATTTTGTTTTTCAGTATTGTGTTGGTGTTTTCATTGGAAAAGGTGTCTTAAATTAATTTGTACAAGTGAAGAAAAGACCAATTTCCAATAAATATGTTTGCAAGAAATTTTCAAGAGACAGATTTCTAAGAAATCATGCAAAATTGGCTAAGTGACTCAACAGGCTGTCTGATGAGATCATTGCTGTTTGTTGTTGATTTGAGTTTTTACAACCTACAGGCAAGAGAGATTGCCAGGGACCACAAGCAGCTTGGCCTTGGCAGGCTTCAGGCCATCAGAACTGGAAAGAGATCTTAAGCTGATTTAACAGCCTTTATCTTTTCTTAAGGCTTGGTGAGGAAAAGTCAGTGACAGAATCAGTTTGAGACTCTCAGGAAGTGAGAAAGAGAATCACATCTGTGAGTGTGAAGGCAGTCACTAAAAGGAAATAGTTACAACCTTTTCAGTTGAGTAAATAATTTTGAAATGAAATTAGGAGAATTACTTCACTGGGCTTGAGTGACTATGTAGAAGATAGGGCAAATGGGTTTTTTTTTCCTTTTGCTTCATCATAAGATTTTTCATAATTGTGTGTGTTTTTATCTCACACACTTTTTAAAGGTATTGTGTGATAAACCTATGTTCTTTTTGTTAAAAGTAAACTGGCAGTCTTGTGTGAATATGTTTAGTCTTCCATCAAGCCTATCTATTCACTCTGGAATCTGACTTATCTATCATCACCATCAGCTGGGATCACCATCACAGCAGCTAGAATATTGGTCAATGTTTTATACTCATATCTGTAATGGGACATTCTGATAACTTCCTCATTCAGAAACAAGACTGCTATCAAAAGCTAAAAGGTTGAGAATGTAACATTAGGAAGTTTCTTCATTAAATTCTTGTTCTTGCTATTTTTACACAGCCATTTTACCATTGTGTGTATAATCAAGGCCACTACATTAATGCAGTGCTGTGAGAGTCCTGTACTGTCAGAGTTGCAGTTCTTTAGTGCAGACATTAAACCATTGGATGTATTTATAAAGAAAAGTAGAGGAGTTCTCCCAATACCCTAGCCAACATTTCCCAACTTGAGAATAATGAGTGTGTGCACCAGCTTCAGAAAATGAGCTGTTGAATCAAGGCTATATGTATTAGTTGAGGTGAATGTAAAAGATTGCATGGCAATGCAATATTTCCTTCATCTGGTATCATCAACAATAGTTTGTATGTCAACCAATATTACCAGTTCTTAAGGCTACTTATAAATAGGACAATATTGTTTTGAAAGAAAATATGTACAATGCTATAACATGTAATAGTAACCTAAATTTTCAGGAAAATATTAGAACACAAAGAAGGATGACTTTTTTTTTGCAAAAATGGGTGATATTGGAGTGTGGAGAAAAAGCTAGCAAGAAATACAAACAGAGGCAGTAAAAACTGTGATTAAAATGAAATGAATATATAAGTGAATGTTGATCCTTTAGAGGATGATAAAACAAAGGGCTAGCAAGACCTGGAGCAAATAATTTTCTTTGTCCACCTTCACAGTAAAAGATGCAGAGTACATTTCAAGAACAGTAAAACAAAAACTGAATGTCGCAGGGGAAAGGGAGTAAGGAACAAAATAATCATATCCACCAGGATAAGGTACTGGGCAAACTATGGAGATTAAATAGACTGATAAATGTTCTCGACTTGATGGCTTACACAACAAGGTCTTAAAATAAGTGGTTGCAAAAAAAGTGGATGTGCTGATTTTAGGCTTCCAAAATTCTCTAGATTATGAAAATGCCCTGGCAGATTGGAAAATTGCAGATGTAACTCCACTATTGAAGAAAAGAGGGAGACTGAAAGCAGGAACTTACAGTCTACACCAATTAGTTTAACATCTGTCACTGGGAAAATTAATATCCACTACTAAGAAGGTACAAGCAGAATGATTAGAAAGCTGGAATACAATCAGACAGCGTCAACATTATTTTGTGAAAATGAAATTGTTTTTGATAAGTTTATTAGAATCTTTTGATGTAACAAGCAGGATGTAAATAAAGGAGTAAGAGTAGATGTAGTGTATTTGAATTTTGAAAAGACATTCCGTAAGGCATTTAAAATATTAAGAATATGATTATAAGAGCACAGAATTCAATGCAGATCGCAGCACTGTAATCCTCTGAAGTTTAGCCAATGAGAGCCTGTCAAAGTAAGCCTTCTCAGCTGCCTTTGACTGTGCTTCGGGGAGATGTTGCTGCTCACCCTTCTACCACTTCCTACTGGCAGAGTAGGAGATAACTAACCTTCAGCATAGGTTTTGTCAGTTTCCCAAAGGACGGATGGGCTACTAACTGAGCCTGAACTAATGTCTCTGAAAGCCCTAAATTCCTTAGCGAAGTACTCCACAAACTTTTTATCCCGTTTACCAGTGCCTCAGGTCCACTATAGCGTCCTTAACCAACAGGAAGCGTGATCGGAGATGGTAGTATTAACAATCGTACAATATGCCACCAAGTCCAGGGTTGTCACGGGGGTCAGAAAAAAATCAATCCTGGTGTGACATCTGTGTGGATTGGAAAAAAAAACATGAAATCCCTGCCTGTACAGTGGAGACACCTCTAGACATCCACCAACCCTAACTCCACACGTAGATCCACTAATTCTTTAGTTTGTACAGAGGGTATCATCTCCCCTATAATGATATGCCAGAACTCGAGACTGATCAATTTAGAGAATACATCTATCAGAAATGTGAGGGGATGGGCTGGAGGGCAATAAACATTAAAAACTCCATACTCTTCCCCATTTATCAGAGCTCTGAGGATTACGAACCTCCCGTGTGTGGCTTTAACACACTCTACTAACTTAAATGGGAGATTCCTCCTAGCCAATATAGCCACTCCCCTACTTCTGGTATTAAAAGCTGAAAAGTAAACCCAATCAAAGCCATTCTGCTGTAGTTTCAAATTCTCCGTCATTCAAGTGTGTCTCCTGTGATAAAGCAATATCCTTTTCCTTTCTAAGATTCGAGAGTGCCTTTTACCTCTAAATTGATGAGTGACTTCCTTTGATCTTCCAAGTACACCGTTTAATCAAGTCATGTTGCATAACCTTCTGCAGTAACATCTAGATTCCAGAGAGGAGGAATTCGAATTGCAAATCGCCGAGCCTTAGTGTTGCAAGATCCATCGGAAATAAAAATTATATAAACTAAAACCATTACGTTTAACAAACTTACAAAACTATCAATGATTATATACAACAAAGACCAAAAAAACAAACCAACATAAAGAGTGCTAATGGCGCTGATTAGGGGAACTCACCCCTACCCAAAGGGAGCATCTACACATGTCAAAACCCAACTTCCCATCCCGTTGCCAGTACAGCAGCCAGGGCATTTAAATACCTGAACCGGGCATAAACTGCCCGTAAGTAGGCATCTAGCCATCCCAGCCATTTTTCCTCCTTGCTAGAGTTGTATGAACACAAGCAGCAAAGAAAGAAAATACATCATGGAATAACAATGTGAACAAAGAAATTTTGAAATAAAGATGTAAGTACCCCACTTATCCTTTGGTACAACTGAACATGCCTATCCCAGCCGCCCTGGAGCATAGTTTAGACCAGATTGTTACCAAAAAAAAATCTGTTCAGATAAAGTTTATTTATCCACAAAGTTTCTTGTCTTCTCCGACGTGTCAAAGAGATGTACAGATCTACCTAAGATGACCAAAGCACTGCCGGATACCTCAGAGAGTACTGGATCCCGAGTGCCCTCAGTCTTCTCTTGACGTTTTCTGATCACTGCTGCTGAGAAGTCCTGGAAGAACATGATCTTAAAGTCCTCATAAACTAAGGCCTTTGGATCCTTCCCCTGGATTCTTGAAGCTTCCACGATTCTCTACTTATCTCTATAGTGATGAAACCGAACCAAGATAGGACGACAACGTTGGTCCACACCTGACTTCCGCGCCGTGACCTGGTGAGCCCTCAATCTTCAAGCTTCTCATTCTAGCCTCCAAATTATGGATATTTGACAACCAGTCCTCAATAAATTCTACCAGCCGCTCACTTTCCTTATCCTCCGGGAAATTGACGATCTGAATATATTTTCTCCTGCCACTATTCTCGAGGTCATCAACCTGGTCAAGCAAATTAAGGACCTGCGTCTCCAAGGCTTGGATCCTATCCTTGGAGGGACCGGTGTCAGCTTCCACCACTGTGACTCTGTGTTGTTTCTCGAGGTTTCCCAGCTGCTGTTCATGCTTCTGAAGCATGATAGAGATCAGAGCCAACTTCTCCTCTGTTTCCCCAACATCTCCTTCACCAGGACCTGGTAGGAAATAGAGTTTGAGGAACCTGCAGGCTGGGCTGCAGGCCTGGCCTCAGGCATACCTCCTCCCTTCTCTAGCATCATTGGATGGCGAAAACCAAAGTAACTTGCTGTTTGACAGTTTCCTGGGACTCCACAACCTTTCCAGAGTCCCAGGATATCACGGTGGTCTGGGTTGGGCAAGTTAGGACTTTGTCCCACTTGCGATGCAGTGCGGAGCTCTTCAACGTGATCTTCCTAGATCGTCACCATCTTGGATCCACAAATAATCGTTTCTTTACAAAGTAAGAATAGACTTGCATTAGAAATGATTCAGAGAAGCTTCCCTGTACCGATTCCTGACATAAATGGTTGTCTTATGAAGGAAACGTTGAGTTGCTTGGGTGTATGTTCAGTTGAATCTAGAAGAATAAGAATGATATTATTGAAATATATCCAGATTCAGATGGAGCTTAACAGGGTAGATGCTGAGAGGATGGGTACACTTGTGGAAGGGTCAGAGTGTCATCTGCAAGGTGGACAGCCAGTAATATGCCCATGTTGCCTCCCTTGTTAAAGGCCTGTCAATCCGCCAGATGGTCATGCAGTTAAGGGGACGCCACTCTGGGTAACCAGGCCGTCAGGCGCAGACGTCCTGCCTATTGAGTTATGCCAGCCATTCAGAGCTGTCTTTCTCCTGGATCTGCCAGAATGGCAAACAACAGAGGCTAGTTTTGCGGAGTGACCCAGGGCAGAGGTAAGTTGTGTCAGGAAGGGATTTGTGAGGTTGGGGTTGAGGGTTTGAAAGGAGGTTAGAAGTAAGCATAGGGCTTTGGCCCCAGAGAAGCTGTCCTTTCTGATGCCAGGTTCCTCACACAGGGCAGTGTGCCTTTGCAGAAGGTTACCCCTCCCATTTCTGCCAAATCTCTTGGTGGATGACAACCAGGAGAGTTTTCATTGTCATGCTTTCTGCTTGGTGACAGGCCCATCTACAACAGCAGTAACAAAATAAGCCCCTTCAGTGATAACTAACTGTGCACTTGGGCGGCTGACTGGAAGATTGGGCAGCAATATCAACCACGATCCCTTGATCTAATCTGATAGGAGGCAGGAAGGTGCCACTAAGCTCACCTGCCACTCTCCTACCTGATTCAGTGCCCATCCTGTCATCGAACTCACCACCAAAGAGGGCAGAAGGAGTTTGACGGGTAATCATGAACATTATTTCATAACTAGGGGGTCTTCTGTTTACAATAGAGAGTAGTATGTCCTGAGAATTCTTTCTTCCAAAGTGTCTGGATCATTGAATAGATTCATGGCTGAGTTAGACAATTCTTTGACCCACAAGGAATCAAAGGTTATGAGAAACAGAAAAGTCGAGTTGAAGCCATAATCTGATCAGCTGTGATTTTGTTGAATTGTGGAGCAATTTTGAGGGACCAAGTGAGCTACTCCACCTCCTATCTTGATGACCTGGTTATTTCACTTGATGTGGAGATGCTGATGGGGTGGACAAAGTTTGAAGTCACATGACACCAGGTTGCAGTCCAACAGGTTTATTTGAAATGACGAGCTTTTGCAGTGCACCTGACAAAGGAACTGCGTTGTGAAAGCTTGTGATTTCAAATAAATCTGCTGGACTATAAACTGGTGATATGTGACTGCTGATTTCATTTAGTGTCCTTGCAAACTGTTCAGTTGTAAATGTATAGCACTGACTATGCTATAAAAAGAAATTACCTGGCAGTGAAATACATTAACGGTCAACGATGATGAGAAAGATTATACGTAAATAATGATTTCTTTTCCTAAAATTCAGGTTTTCATCTGTTGCTTTCTAATTTTTAATCTCTTAAGAATTTGAGGGTAAAGATGCATTACTTTCAGGATAATTGGTTAATGGTTTGAACAACATGGTTTATCTATCGATTGGTTCTCTGGGCCTGAATCTCTAAGGAGAGCAGTACTGAGGGAGTGTTGCACCAGCAAACTCTGTGATTTTGGACAATACAATAAAACAAAGCCCCATTATATATTCCATGGGGATGTAAAAAAGATCCCTGGAGAACTGTTTTGAAGGGAAAGAGGCAAGTTATTAATGGTGTCCTGACCAACATTCTTGAGTTAACATCACTAAAAAACAAATTTTGGTCATTTTCACTTTATTGTTCATGGATGCTAGCTATACTTATTTCAACTGTTATATTTCCTTTCTGAGACTAAAGATCACTTCAAAAATACTTCATTGACTGTGGAAAGTCTTTCTTGTCATGACAACATTATAGGAATATAAGACAGAAGTAGACCATTCAGCCCCTCTAGATCAGACTGCTTTCTCCAGGGCATCATCTCTGCAGGAGTTCCTCAGGGTAGTGTCCTAGCCCAACCATCTTCAACTACTTCATCGATGACCTGCCCTTCTTCAATAAGGTCAGAACTGAAGATGTTAACTAATGATTATACAACAATTGACATCATTTGGGATTCCTCAAATAATGAAACACTCCATATTCACACAGGAGTGATAAATGGCATGTAAATTTCCTGTCACACAAGTACCAAGCAATGAACAGCTCCAATAAGAAACAATCCAACTATCAGTTCATGACATTCAGTGGTGTTACTATTCATTGGATCTTCACTATCAACACCCTGGGGGTTACTGTGGGCCAAATGCGAAACTGGACTAGCCATATAAATACAGTGACTACAAGAGCAAGTCAGAGACTAGGAATCCTTTGGTGAGTAACTCACCTCCTGATTCCCAAAGCCAGTCCACCATCTACAGGGCAAAAGTCAGAAGGTGACTTGCCTGGACAGAGTTAAAAATCTCACAACACCAGGTAATAGTCCAACAGATTTATTCAGAAGCACTAGCTTTCGAAGTGTTGCTTCTTCATCAGGTTGTTGTGGAGCAGAATCATAAGAAACAGAAATTATAGCAACAGGGTTGCAGTGTCTTAGAATGTAATAGTAAACAAATTTAGCTGAAGTCTTTCACCTTTTAAAATGATCATGTTAATTTTGGTTCCTTCATATGTAAATCCCAGAATTTTTTTAAAATTACATTCTCAAAATAGTTTTAACAGTAGATGCTATCTCAGCTCAGACAATGCATGGAAGGTGTGAGGTTAAAGTCTATCTGTGTCCAAATGTTAGGTCAGACTGATTCTATTTCTGAAATGGGGTTTACAAGAATCTTATATGGATTTCTGCAGTTTTTGAGCAAAATAAAATGTAATTCTGCAAGTACAAATTCACCCCACAAGTTTATATGTGTGGGAAGAACGAGTGAGTGTGTACATGTGGGTATGTGTGTGGGGGTGTAAGTGTCTGTGAGAGTGTGGGTATAATGTGTATATGTGAGAGTGTAATGGGAAATAAGTCTGAGAGGATGCATGTGAGAGTGTGGGGGGAATATGTGTGAGTGTATGAGAGAGAGCCTGTGTTCAAGAGAGTGTGTGTGTGTGTGTGTGTGAGAGAGAGAGAGAGAGAGAGAGAGAGTGTGAGTGAGAGAGAATGAGTGTATTGTGCAGTGGGGTCACCTGTAGTATGACATGAACCCAAGGTCCTGGTTGAGGCCATCCCCATGGGTACTGAACTTGACTATCAGCCTCTGCTCAGCCACTTTGTATTGTTGCCTGTTCCGAAGTCCACCTAGGAGGATGGTCACCTGAAAGTCCAAAGCTGAATGTCCCGGACCACTGAAGTGTTCCCTGACTGGGAGGGAACACGTCTGGCTGGTGATTGTTGTGGGGTGTGCATTCATTGGTTGTCGTAGCCTCTACTCAGTCTTGCCAATGTACCATGCCTCAGGACATCCTTGCTTGTAGCGCATGAGATAGATAATGTTGGCTGAGTCACTTGAGTACCTGCCGCATATATGGTAAAGAAGAAGCACTTCGAAAGCTAGTTCTTCAAAATAATCCTGTTGGACTATAACCTGGCGTTGTGTGATTTTTAACTTTGTCCACTCCAGTCCAACACCACCACCTCCAAATCATTGCCTGGATACGTGCAGCTCCAACAATACTCTGGAAGCTTGACATCTCCTTAAACAAAGTAGCCGCTTGTTTGGCATCATATCCATGAACATTCAATCCCTTCACCACTGAAGTTCAGTAGCAGCAGTCTGTATCCTCTACAAGACGTAATGCAGAAATTTACCAAGACTCTTTGCGTGGCACCTTCCAGACCCAAAACTACTGCCATCTAGAAGGAGAAGTGCAGCAGATACATGGGAACATCACCAACTTTAAGTTCTCCTTCAAGCCACTCACCATGCTGAGTTGGAAATATATTGCCTTTTACTTAGTGTTGCTAGATCAAAATCCTGAAATTCTGTGGTTAAGAAAAGCAGCCTCACCACCACCTTCTCAAGGGCAACTAAGAATGGACAATAAATAGTAACCCAGCACTGATTCCCACATCCCATGAATGGATTTTTTGTTCAAAAGCCTTCTTCACCACTATTGATTAAAGATGATCATTTCCAACAATGTCATTTCTATTAGAATTAATAGTTTCTAATAACAATATAAATTATAAATTTGTACAGAAAGCTGCAATTATGGAAATGCAGAGTGATTGAGTAAGTGTTTGTAAAGACTAATCACAATTTCATGTTTTGATTCATAATCAAGTGAGTAATGGTGTTAAGGAGATTCAGAGAAACCCTGTGACCGAGATTGGTGCACACTGGCAAGTTAGTGTTTGTCAAATTAATTGCACTTAAAAGTTTCTGATTAAACACCAATAAGTTCTATTTTAAAGACACATGCTCCTTCTGCATCTGATATGTCCAAGTCCTGTTTGAAATGCTTTCTGTGTACAGACCATCTTATTTTGATTTCACCTTTTTGTCTGTCTTCGCACTCTGTCCACGTCATGTTTGAAGATGTCAGTCTGTTGGCCAGTTTTTTCCACCCTGTCATTTTTTGACGGTTCCTATTTTATCTGTCTGTGCTTTCTTCTTTCCTGTATATTACACTTAACTGACATGATCCTTTCCTGTTTTGCATTAAGTCTAATTTTAGACTGGCCAATATCTCCCAATTGGTCTCTTATTTTGGCCTCAGTTGCCTACTTAATTTCCTGGAATTGACATGTTTCAGCTGATGAAAGGAGTTGACAGGGCCAAGAATGAGAAACTATTACCTCCAGTGGAGAAGACAAAACAAGGGAGGCACAACCTTAAAATTAGATCAAGTCCACCTGGAGTGATGACAGGAAGTAAATCTTCATACAGAGGCGAGTGAAGATCTGGAATGCTTTTCCTCAAAAAAGCTATTGAAATGGGGCATTGATTTGTATGTTTAGAACTGAGATTTTGTGGATAACAGTACTAGGAGGTAAGTAAAGGGTTTGATGTATAGATCAACCATGTATAACTGAGAAGGCACAAGAGGCTGCAGGACCCATTCCTGTTCATAAGTGCCTAAATCAAATAATGCTTTTAACATTATTCGACTGGAGACACACAGTTCTCCGAAACAGTCCTTGATGATTCCTAAAGGAAATCCCCAATTCAACGGCGCACAGAAATCAAATTCCAGGCTACACTAGGAAGGTTAAAATCAACCAATGTTATTGTCAGTGTATAACATATCTTTTCTAACTGTTTACAGATCTTCCCTACTATCTCATCTATTGGATGGTTTTTAATGTACATCGATAATTTTATCATTAATGTTTCTATCACTTAATTCTGTCAGTATTGATTCTGTCTTAATGCAACATCTTATGGGACATCTTCACATTTAGCATTGAAATAAAATTTTCCACTAAAATTATGTTTCCTCCCTTCTTCTCCTGATCATGGTATAACCAGCAATATTAAATTCCTGGTTTAATCCAAGCCTATGCCACATCGCTACTGTAGATGCTGCTTCATAACCATCGATACTTCAAACTTTCCAGTTGTGTTTTGAAAGCTTAGCAAGAGGAGGCATGGACATGACACATGTGTAGCAGTGATGGCTTAGCCAGACTATATAACAAAGACAGAATTATATTTGCATTATACCTTTCTCAACCTCAGAACCTCACAGCTTTACAGCCACTACAATACTTTTGAAAATGTGAGCACTGTTGTAGAAAAACACAATAGCCAATTTGCACACAGGAAAGTCCCATAAAATTCATGAAGTAACACCTAATAAACTGCTTTTAATGATGCTGGGGAGGATGAAACATTGGCAACAGGAACAGTGCCCCTCCTCCTCTTCAGATTGGTGCAAGGGCAATATTTCACTTTCACTTCAACCCATTTTGAAGACAGCACCTCTGACAGGGCAACAGCCCCTCAGCACTGTACTGAAGAGTTATTCTACATCACAGGCTCAAATGTCTGAAGCGAGCTCACAATTATATGAGCTCCTGGGATAGTTTAATGTACTGAGAATGATTCTTTTTGTGTGGCAGTGCCATCTGCCTGGGATGAGGATGTAGCAACAATGGTTATTAGTTCCATTGACCCAACCCTGTGTTCTTGTGGTGCTTGGATTAAGAATGTTAAGAATTCAGCTACTTTCGTTTACTGTCTTCCTTCTAAGAAGGGCTGCTATCTAATGGTAAACGTTATCCTCTGCTAAATGTTACTGAGAGACAGGAATGCACTTATATGTCTTAGTCCTTGATGTAAAATGTTTTCTGTGTCAGAGCAAAAGGATAATTGCATTTCAGGCCTGTTTCTTTTTCCCCTGTAAGTGGGAGAAGTCCAGATCTCATT
The DNA here is from genome assembly GCF_047496795.1 of Chiloscyllium punctatum. Taxonomy (NCBI): domain Eukaryota; kingdom Metazoa; phylum Chordata; class Chondrichthyes; order Orectolobiformes; family Hemiscylliidae; genus Chiloscyllium; species Chiloscyllium punctatum. The sequence continues at coordinate 113,555,976 of NC_092741.1, forward strand.
GTCTTTCTTGAAATTCATTTAAAGCATTTCATCTATTGTAGGGAGAGCTATACGTGCAGTTTATCTATTGCTCTGAGATAGGCATTTGAATTTGTACTTTGAGAGAACCTTGTGGAGGAAAGGGACGAAAAGGGTGTGCTGATGGGGTGAGATGGGTTGTGTGCATAGTGACATGGTACAGACTAGGTGGGCTAAATGGTCTATGTCTGTGCAAGTACTTCAATGAAAAATAATGTTCATTAATAAGGTAATGTTTATCAATTGTGCATTTGCTTTGAGCCTGTAAACACATCAACATGAGCTTCATTATTTTATGTTTGTATGGTTTAGTAACAAAAGAATCATGTAAAGGAGCTCAGTGGGAAAACAATTCAGTAATACTCTCAGAGAGATATGAACTAAAATGCTATTCTTTGCTAAAGCTGCTGAGGAAATGCTCAATTGGATTGTGATAGTACTGAAAGTGTCTTTCCTCTGTGCAGGACTACAATGATGAGATCCGTCAGGAACAGTTGAGAGAACTGTCATACCTGAATGGTTCCGAGGATTCTAATCGAGGGAGGGGAACACGTGGAAGGGTGATCCGATCTGCCCTCACACCAGCAGCGAGGTAAATCTGCCAGAGGGAAGGTTACATGGGGACAAGAGCAGGTAGGAAAAGACCATGCTGGAAGGAGGGCCATGACTCAACATCCACCACCATCCCCCCCCCCCCCCCCCTCCCCCCCCCCCCCCCCACCCACACCCAAAGAAAAACATTAGGGCCAGCAGCAGGATTAAATCACACACTGGTGTCAAAGCAAAGATCATGGTGGAATTCTAAAGCCTGCATTGAACTGGTTCCATGTTCTGTAATGTTTGCACACTGAGACTGTGCTGATGTAATGTTTCAATTATTTACTACAGAGCGCTGTTGACAAAGCACTGTCCCAGTGAGGACAATCAGACATTTCTAAATAATTGATAATAAGGGGCAAGTCAGTTCGTCAAACCCCATATTCACAATGGCTGGAAAATCCATGCTAAACACCACCTGATGTCCCTCTCCACCACCTCCTCCCAAACACTCAGCACCTTACCCCATCTTCCAAAACCCTCTCTCAAACCTCTCCCAACTCCCCATCTTCCAATCCCCTGCATACTTACTTTCTCCCAAACCCCTTTCCTCTCTACTTCTCCCAAACCCCTCTCCATTCCTCTCTTCTCATTTCCCTCCCAACTCCCCTCCTCCCAAACCCCTCCCATCTTCCCGACGCCATCCCACTCCCCACCTGATTCTGGACTATATAAGAGACTTTTCTTCTGTTTAATGGAACTCTGACCCTCAGGAGTCGGTCCCTCTCCCAATAGAATGTATAGAGAGAGACAATACCCAGCCCACCTTTAATACATTCCAGAGCTCCCTACTCTCTGGGACCAAAGAAACTAGGCATCATCCCATTTATTCCTATTCTTACATTGTTTTAATTCAGCTTAATTGGTCTTCTCCAATCTGTGAATGGAGACAAGGAGAAACTTCTTTAGCCACAGAGTGGTGGATCTGTGGAATTGATTGCCACAGAGGGTTGTGAATGCAAGGTTATTGAGTATATTTAAAACAGAGATAGATAAGTTCTTGTTTGCTGAGGGGATCAAAGGTTATGGGAGAAATCAGGAAAATGGGGTTGAAAAACCTATCGGCCATAACTGAATGGCAGAACACACTCAAAGGGCTGAATGGCCTAATTTCTGCTCCTATGTCTTATGTCAAGTTGCCATTGGTATGAGCAAAATTAATTCAAATGTTTTTAAGATGGCAGGATAAGAAAGGATACTATTTGTTATGTCAACATTGTATCATTTGTTTGACGTTAATTATCCAACATTTTGCAGCCAATGAAACAACAAATACTTCCTTAAAAGCCTACCACATACAATATGTACACACGTGTGTGTATGTGTATGTGGCTGTACATATGTGTGGTTATTTGTGTATACATAGTGACTGCATGTGCATGTGTAGGTGGCTCTATGTCTGTGTTTACGAATTGGCTGTATGAGTGCAGATGCACATGTGCACGTTTGCATGTACAGATATTTATGCTTGTGTGTGTCTGTCTATATATGTATCAATACGATTGGAACAAGAAGGAAGGAGATAATAGTTTCACTTTTCAACATTAGTTTAGAGAATGATGAAGTCACATGAGGTTTATGGTGCATTGGTATGTTGGATACAAAATTGGCTTGGTCATTGAATACAGAGGGTAGTTGTGGAAGGTTGTTTTTTTCTGACTGGAGGTCTGTCACAGTGCTGGGACTTCAGCTGTTTGTAATGTGTATATATATATTATATATATATAAATGATTTGGATGAAAATGTGGTGGCTGATTAGTAAGTTGGCAGATGGCATGAAAATGGTAGGGAAGATTGTCAAAGAATGCAGCACAATATAGATCAGTTGGAAAGTTGTACGGAGAAATGGCAGATGGAGTTCATTCTGGACAATTGTGAGGTGATACAGTTTGGAAGACAAAATTCAAGAGTAAAGTGTACTGAAAGTGGCAGGACTTTTCAGAGCATGGATATACAAAGGGTACATAGTTCCCTGAAAGTGGCAACACAAGTGCCTAAGGTGGTAAAGAAGATGTGCAGCATGTTTGCATTCGTCAATCCAGGGCATAAAATATCAAAGTTAGGCCACATTTGGAGTTGCCACACTATAGGAACGATGTGGAGGCTTTGCAAAAGAGGTTTACCTAGATGCTGCCTGAATTGGAGAATATTAGCTATGAGGAGAGATAGGACAAATATGGATTGTTTTGGCTGGAGTGTCAGAAGTTGATGGTTGACTTGATAGTAATGAAAGGCATGGATAGGGTGGATAGTCAGTGTCTTTTTTCCAGTGTAGAAATATTAAATACTAGAGGGCATAGGCTTAAGGTGAGAGGGGAAGAAAAGTTTTAAAGGAGATGTACAAGGAAAATATTTACACAGATAGCTTTGGTGCTTGGAACACGCTGCCAACTGAGGTGGTAGAAGCAACTACGATAGCAATATTTGAGACTTTTAGACAGATACATGAACAGGTAGTGAATACAGGAATACTGACCATGTACAGGGAGATGGGATTAGTTTAGAATCACATCATTGTTGGCTTGGGCATTTTGGGCAGAAGGGCCTGTTCCTGTGCTGTACTATACTTCTATGTTCTAATGTATCACGAGTACAATACTTCACACAGTGACAAATTACCCCCTTTGCATTCTCTAGCAGCTGCAACATTAAATAGTTTAAAATTTAAAACATACATTAATACTCACTTTAATGTTTGTTGTGTCATACAATAGTCATTTTACCAGACCAAGTTATCCAGTTAGATCTGGACTGGCAATTGATCAAGTTCACAAGTTCAAATCCCACAAAAACAGTTCAAAATTAGAATTCAGTTTACTAAATTAAAAACCTGAAAACAGCAACTGGCATTAGTAAAAGTGACCACGAACGCTCAGCTTATAATTAAAATCCAGTGGGTTCATGTTTCCCCCTTCAGGGAAGGCAGTCTTGCTTACTCGATCCATCTGACTTCCGTCCTACCCTATCACATAAATGGAGTGAGCTAGCAAGCTTCTCAACCATATCAACTCACTGGCAGTGATTCAAGAAGGGCTACCACCACCTCAGAGCAAATAAATACCAAACCTTGCCAATGATGCCCATACTTCAAGATTTTTTTTTAAAAGCAAACTTTTTAAAGTTTGGTCTATGTTCAAACAAAAACTATCCTGCGTTCTGAAGAAGGATCACTGGGCTTGAAGCATTAACTCTGTTTCCCCTTCACATATGCTGAGTTTCTCTAGCATTTTCTGTTTTTGTTTGTATCAGATCTACAGCATCCAGAATTGTTTTTTTTTGTTTTATTTAACTGTTCTGTGTTTGTTTTAGGGGACGTGCCAGCACTCTCCTTCCTGGACGAGGAGTTCCAGTACCAAGAGGAACACCAGTGGCACGGGGGGCACCCTCTCTAGCCCATGCAGTGAGGGGTACTCCAGCACCACGTAGTAGAGGAGGACCAGGAGCATCTGGCTATCGACCACCACCTCCACCAGAAGAGGATACTTATGATGAATATGTGAGTACTTAGAGATGTCCTCTTGGCATTTCAATACAATAGTAACAGTGTATCAGAAACCCATATGGTTCCATGGTTAACAATATTGACTGGCAATTGGGGAATTTATCCCAAGGAACTGTAGGTTACATTCCTGATATATTCTGAATTATTTGTCTTCTGGAAGGATTGAGGAAGCTGGTGTTGTTGGGTTCAGTGTCCCTGAGCTGGGACATTGGTCTGTGTTCCTGCCTTAAATGATTTCCAAACACCACTGTTGGAACATGATAAGGTGTGAATGACAGAAACTTGTAAATGTGTGATCAGCACGTGTGAGCGCCAAGACCTTCGGACATGTGTGAAGCCAGAACCTGATCCTGAGGTGTGGGCTAGAAATATTTACATGAAAAGACTTTGTGTGCAAAACCAGCTGAGGACAGGAGAACATTCAACTGGGATGCCCTTGAATTTCTGTCCATTCTTTGTGACGCCAAAAATTTCTCAACAGCATAACAAAAAGCCAGCTGGCACTTGTGGTTGTATACAGCAAGGAAACAGGCTGTAATAGTCGTCTTTCAATTCCTCATTGTGCCATAGATAATATGCCAGCTTTAAGTGGCACAATACATTTTAACAAATGGTTCTGCCTGTTTATGTTCAGGAATGCACTCATATTCCCACCAGTGTCCTTCACCTGGAATGAAGACCCTAAGAGGCAGAGGTGCCACTCAGCGAGAGGTGCCAACCATTGGATTCTGACAACCTTTGAGCCTCTGAGCTCTACAGCTCCACAGAGGAGGTCATGGCTTTGGCGCAACACCCCACACACCACTGCCCTCCATCTCTTAAACCTCAGGATCACAGAGCAACCAAGCACACTGATAATTGCTGCGGATGATGGAGGGACTGGAGAGTCACAGGGAGAGAATGTGCCAGGGGATTCAGAGATGAGACTAAGGTGTGGGGTGGTGGGGTCAGGGGTTGGGGCAATGGCTCCCAGCTTGATTTCCAGTCAAAGGAAAATGTGTGTCCAAAGCAGGCAGAGAAAAGCAAATTTATGATGGGAAACAGAAAAATAGCAGATAAGCTGAATGTTTTTTTTTGTCTGTTTTCACTGTGGAAGATACAAGGAATCTCCCTGAATTAAGGATCCAATTGACTAAGGAAAATGGGATGGGGATGGGGAGGGGGTGGGGTGGCGTGGCGAGGTGAGGTGAGGTTGAAGGAAATTGTAATGAGTAAAAAAGATGTTGTGAATAACTCAATGGGGCTGAAAGCTGGTAAGTCCCAGGGAGCTGGCTGCAGAAATAGTGGGTGCGCAAATGATAATGTTGTAAATGTCTATACATTCTGGTATACTTCCCACTGGTTGGAAACTAGCAAATATCACCCTACTACTTAAGAATGAAGCAAGCAATAAGACAGGGAACTATTTACCTTTTAGCCTTATTAGTAGGGAAATATTAAAATGTGTTATAAAGGATGTAATAAATGGACATTTAGAGTCATAAAGTGTACAGCACGGAAACAGACCCTTCGGTCCAACCCGTCCGTGCTGACCAGATATCCCAACCCAATCTAGTCCTACCTGCCAGCACCTGGCCCATATCCCTCCAAACCCTTCCTATTCATATACCCATTCAGATGGCTTTTTAAATGTTGCAATTGTACTAGTCTCCACTGCTTCCTCTGGCAGTTCATTCCATACACTCCATACATGCCCCTTAGGTCTCTTTTATATCTCACTCTAAATCTATGCTCTCTGATTCTGGACTTCCCCCACCTCAAGGAAAAGACCTTTTCTATTTATCCTATCTATGCCCCTCAAGATTTTATAAACCTCTATAAGGTCACCCCTCAGCCTCCAACACTCCAAGGAAAACAGCCCAAGCCTGTTCAACCTCTCCCTATAGCACAAATCTTTCAACCCTGGCAACATCCATGTAAATCTTTTCTGAACCTTTCAAGTTTCACAACATCTTTTCAATAGGAAGGAGACCAGAATTGCACACAATATTCCAACAATGGCCTAACCAATGTCCTGTGCAGTGGCAACCTGATGTCCCAACTCCTGCACTCAATGTAGTGATTTGATTGGGAAAAATCAACATGGATTGATGACTGAGAAATTGTATTTCATGAATTTGTTAAGAGTTTTTTTCAGAATGTTACAAACCAAGGTGATATATATTAATGTTTTAAAGGTGTGGACCAGAAGTAATTTTTTCCAGATGATAGAAAGTTAAGTGGGAATTTATGTTGTAAGGAAGATGTAAGTCATTTTCAGGACAGTTTGAACAAACTTGATAAACATGCAAGAATATGGTCGATTATAATTTGGAAAAATGTGAGGTTATCCACTCTGTTAGGAGGAACAGATGATGTGTAGAGCATTCCTTAAATATAAATGATTGGAAAGTATAGATGTAAACCATCTACCATCAGGCAAAACTGCCCTGTACCTACACCCACAGAGCTGAGATGTCTACCAAGCTCCTCCACTGCTTAAATAAAGCAACATTGTAGGTACTGCTCACAATGAGTTTTGAAAACAGAAACATCATCTTCCTCAGCCCTTGTTTTAATCCACTGTTTTAAAAAAAGTGGTTGTCACATCTTGCAGTTACACAGCAATTGATGACCACAAATGTGCTAAGAATTACACAAACAGCTAATGTAAGGTGATCAGTAGAGGTCTCAGTGTAACTCACATACCCTTACTTGATGTATGCATAGGACCTGCAGGGAAAATAAATGAATAAGTACTGGTCTTGTTCTTTTTTTTTAAACTTAAACAAAAGCCTGAGGTCAGTAGATCCATTGTGCATTCTTCATGGCAATGCTGTGACCAGTGACAGCCAACTTACCAACCAGTTTTTTTTTCTAATACAACATAAATGATTGTTTTCTTTGAAAGGTGGTATTCCTGTGTCTATCCTGATGAGTGCATGGTGATAAGCTTCAACAGCACATTTCTATTAACAGACAATATCTTCCTTTTGCTCCTGACATATTCCCAGCATCAGTAGACATATGAATGGCTAATGTACTGTTTTTGAATAACGTCAGCTGAGTTGACCAGACGTTGATCTCCACACAAGATTTCAGATTGTACAGTGATGCAATTAGTTCCATCTAAAGCATTGAAAGAAATAAAAAGACAAAAGTCCTGGCTATTGAGTATAAATCTGACAATATTAATCTCTCACCTTCATTGAAGTGTCAATTCAGAAGGTAAATTCTAATTCTAAAGTCTAGAGTTAAAGATTCTACAGTTGGCAGCAGTTCCTGTACATGTAGTCATCCAAGGCACTGACATGGTCCATGACTTCCAACATGTCACAGGCCTCACACTCAACCAAGCAGTGCTAAGATGTCCTGACTTCACATCTCTTACATTAACTTAATTCTGCTTTGAATTGCTTATACTGCTTTAATATATTGGCCCTGACATTCTCCTATTTTTATTGTTTTCCAGTTAAATCAAAGTATAAGTACTTTTTTAAAAAATATGCTTTTCGAATTTACAGCAATTTAAAGATAGTCTCCAATAGCAGTTCCTTACCAGAGAATTTACTAAATAAGAATAAAAGAGAAAAGCACCTCCTTCAAAGTCCCCACTTATTTTCTTAGAATAAATTTTACTAAAAGCACCACTCCTCTTCTGTGTTGAATTTGTTTTATATTCACTCAGCTTCGGTTTTTGTTTTACTCAGACAAAGTCTCTCTCACACTGACTGTGCCCCCTTACTGAACTGCGCTTTAAAAATCTGTAATGAGTCACTCTCTAACTTATCTTCCTACTATAGTAATAGGCAACTTATTCAGACAAGGGATTCCAATGATTGAGAGACAACTGCTCCTTTCAGACACCTACCTGTTTAACTAGGCTATTTAACTTAGGTTGTTAGTTCGAGGTCAGAATCTGAGTGTGACTCTAAATTTGAATTGAAGAAGATTTAGTTGTCGAATTTCCACTTTGAGGCAAATTCTCAAATATACTCACTCAGCCTTTGTCTTACTCAGGTGAGGTTTCCCTTATACTTACCATGTGCCACATTGACTGGACCACCATTTCTTATTATCAAACAATTAGAGTCGATTCCTTTTAGAGGTTATATAAACTCTTAGGAAAATCCTTTTCACATATTAAAAAATTCCAGATTCCATAAACATTTAAAAGTCAATAAAAATGAAATACAATTTTTAGATTAAAGGCAATATATAGATATAGATATAAATATTTCAGATCATGAGAGGAGTTATGAAGGGAGAGAGGGGATGCTATTCTATGCTGTGCTCCCTATAATATCACCAGACAATGAAGCATGAACTAGATGAAATGGAGCATAGTTGAAGTTTTTAGCTATCCCTACCTGACTTGTATCCACTGGTGATCCAGTGAATTGACAGCAGAATAATCACCCGACTGAAACCTTTAGCTCCTGCTTAAATTACTGGTGAGTTGTTGATTGCGATTTTCTGCTTCTGTACTCAACAGCTGAGAAATCACAGGCTGGTGAGCTCAGTATAAAAGCACTAAGCCAGAGGCTAATGCTACTAGGTTATCATGAATTTTATTCAATGTCAGGCTGCTAGGGCCAGTCTCTTTTCTTGTTAAAATCCTCCCTCTGGATGATAACATTTACTAATCTCACTGGGAACTGAAATTCAGACTTTAACACTTGGTGAGGAAAGGAATTCATGTTTCTTGAGTAAAAATTAAGCACAAAGTTTTCTTTTGTTTTCTTCTTTCACAGCATCATTACAATGATATATTTTTTAATTCTCACTATCTAATTATAACTTTGCATGCAATATATTGCTGTGATGTGAAATGCACTTCCTGAAGGTCAGTGGAAACAGATTAACCAGAAGCATTCAAAAGGCAACTGGTTAAATGTTAAAGGTAAAAGACCATCAGAGTTTTAGGCAGAGACTAGGGCAATTGATAGAACTGGGATGGTCTTCGATAATGCTACGACAGGGAAGAAAGGCAAAATTTTTCAATGAGTAACTCCACTCCTGATGCCCTAAAGCCTGTCCACTGTCTATAAGGCACAATTCAGGAGTGTGATGGAATATCCCCCTCTTAGGGTCATAGAGATATGCAGCACAGAAACAGACCCTTCGTCCATACCAACCAGGTACCTTAAATAAATCTAGTCCCATTTACCAGCATTTGTCTCATATCCCTCTAAACCCTTCCTATTCATATACACATCCAACTGCCTTTTAAGTGCTGCAATTGTACCAGCCTCCACCACTTTCTCTGGCAGCTCATTCCATACACACACCACCCTCTGCGTGAAAATATTACCCCTTAGGTCAATTTTAAATCTTTCTCCTCTCACCCTAAACTTCTCCTGTTCTGGACTGTCACACCCTGGCGAAAAGATCTTGTCTATTTCCACTATCCATACCCCTCATGATTTTGTAAACCTCCAAAAGGTTACCCCTCAGCCTCTGATACTCCAGAGAAAATATCCCCAGTCTAGTTAGCCTCACCCTATAGCTAAAACCCTCCAACCTTGGCAACTCCAGGGAAAATATCCCAAGTCTAGTTAGTCTCACCCTATAGCTAAAACCCTCCAACCTTAGCAACATCCCTCTAAATCTTTTCTGGGCCCTCTCAAGTTTCACAGCATCCTTCCTACAGCAGGGAGACTAGAATTGCATGTGGCGTCTGGATGAGTGCAGCTCCAATAACGCAAGTTTGATGCCAGCCAGGACAAAGCAGCCTGCTTGATTGGTACCACAACGACAAGCTTTCACTCCTTTCACCATTAAGGTACAGCAGTAGCAGTTTGTACCATTAAGGTGCACTACAAGGCTCCTTGGACAGCACCCTCAAAGCCCACCTGGAAGGACAAGGGCAGCAGATACATGGAAACTCCACCACCTGCAAGTTCCATCACCTCCTTGAAGGTAGCTAGGGATCGGCAATAAATGTTGACCCAGCCAGCAACATTCAAATCTCATGAATGAACAGAAACAAAAAATGACTTCCTTCCGTATGATTCTCTGATTCCTGTTTGAACATATCTAGTACTTGTCTTTGTTTGGACCTCTCTAATAAGATTTATAGGATATGCTGCAAGTAATGTTCTTGAGTTCAATAGTTCGGACCATTTTTAAAGTGAGCCCTCATTCGTATGGCCCTCTCAACCTATAGTCCTATATCTACCTGCAACAGGCCCAGAATTGAACACAAACTCCTCTTTGTTGTATTTTTATTTACTGGAGGTTAAACAATTTGCCATCATGTGATTGTTCTCAATTTCAGGACATGACATAATAATCATCTTATTAATCAATAATTTGGCAAGAGTAATGGATGGGTAAACAATAATAATAATGCTTTGAAGATTTCCATTCATTGGAGGACAAAAATAATAGGTAAAGGTAAAGCCACCATAGCCCCACTGGACCCTACGGCTGCTCTCTCGTTAGAGATGCTGGTGGTAGTTTAATCTGAGGGTCACCATGCCTCAGGCAAGGGGACAGGTTGAGAAGGTGGGACCTTCAAGGTAACCACAGCCAGTGTGGGAATTGAACCCATGCCGTGACATCACTCTGTATTGCAAACCCACCAATCAGCGACTGAAATAACCGACCACCTCAAAAATTATTTCTGCATTTGAGTAGAACCTATCACAACCTTGGGACACTTCAAAGCTCTTTTACAGCACACTAAGTACTTCTGAAGTGTAATCACTGTTGCAACTTTCCTTTCCTTCGTGGGATGGCTAGCTCAATTCGGAATTAATCTTGAGATGTTGATGGTGATCTGCTGAAGTACTTTACACACCCCTTTTAGGTTGCATGCATAACGAAATAAAGACTTGTATTTATATACTGCCTTCACAACCTCACAATATCACTATTTTTTTCATGTTTATTATTGGATATGAGTTTCACTGACAAGACCAACAATATTGTTCGTTCCAATTTATCCTTGGTGAAGAAAAACATGAGACATTTTCTCTCATGCTCCGGTGTTGGTGTTGAGCTACCTTCTTGAACTGCTGCAGTGCATCCGGTTAGGTAGACCCACAAAGCTGTTGGGCGGGAATTCCAGGATTTTGACTCTGCAACACTGAAGGAACGACGATACATTTCCAAATCAGGATGGTGAGTCACTTGGAGGGGAACTTGGTGTTCCCTTGCATCTGCTGATCTTGTATTTATAGGTTGCAGGTTTGGAAGGTACGGTTGAAGAAGACTTGGTGAGTTCCTACAAGGCAGTTTATAAATGGTTCACACTGCTTCCACTGGGCATGCACGAAACACTGTAACCAAGTTACAAGCTCCTCAACAGCCATGTGGTAATGACCAAGTAATGTGATGTTGGTTGAAGGAAAATTATCAGCTAGGGCATGAGAGAAAATGTCTCGTTGTTCTTCAAAATAATGCTGTGGAATAATTTACATTCAAAAGAGATTTGATAGGGTCCTGATTCAATGTTTCATCCAAAACAATGGCACTTCCAGCAATGCAGAATTCCTTCAATCCAGCCCTGATTGTTCACCTGGCTTATGTGTTCAAGTCAGTGGAATGGGAATCAAAGTGTTACTATAGGTGTGTTAGATGTTTGAAGGTAGTATTACATTTCTGAGGTGACCTTTACCCTAGCTTGCCCAATGAGTGGAGGGCACTTCAGGATAGAGCTGTCAAGTTTTCTGAAGTGGGCTATTCAGACTGCCAGACAAAATGAGACAGAGGGTCTCAACCATTGCTGCCTCGCTCATTTAAGTGAATGCATTCCAAACTATACCTTTTGCAAATATAACTCCTATTTACCCATCTCTGGAAAATCTTAAGCTGTACAAGCCCTGTACAGACCAGAGCAGCCAGGCTGGGTTTCGTACCTTGGCCTTTATGTTTTGATTCCAGGAAAATAGCTGATGCCTTTGTATCTAATCCACATCCTATTAGCACAGCAAGCATGGAAGTTTATTAATCTTAACTCAGTGAGGAGAGACAGCTGAGCCACCTACCAACAGTTTAGGGCCTGAAGATGCTTGTTAGTAAATGAACTGATTGTGCAGTATTTCCTGACTTTTAGTACTCACTACGGTACCAACTGTTCCCCAACTTGCACACATGGCCATTTACTTAAAGCAGTGTGTTTTCCCTGTAAACTGTTGGCACATGTTGTAGGTATGATGTTGACATAGTAAGATACTATACAATAACATGTTCACCCCTGGACTATTCAGTGCTTCCCACTGTGACAAGCTGCCTGCCTCTCCCTCTGCGTTAAAAAGCAATGCATACCACAGAGGTTGGCAACTTGTAACTAAGTACTGAAGACCCCGAGCAGTTCAGAAAAATGGTGTGAAATAGACAGAGGCTGACAGCCTCGAAGTAAATGCAAAATGAGTGAATGTCAAGAAAGCAAGCTAAGAGTGATAGGGTGCACGCTGTGTCAATACATGTCTTTCCTTGCGCGCACAACAGCCTAGCAGATGCATCAGGTCATGGGTGCTACTTTGATCTAAAGTGAAGTATTTGAAGGATTGATGTTGCCTATGGATTGGTCCAAGAGCCACCACATGGTGGTGTGATGAGGCTGATGGTTTGGTGATGGCAAGTTACATAGATGAATGTTAAAGAGAATGATGCTTGTGGAGCATTAAGGGGCAATGTGTTGAAGAATCGGTTGCATAATGGCTGAGACAAGTGTTTCTTAAGGTTGCCAGGAACTTACACTAGTTTTATTGGTGGAAGAGAAAAGATTTATTTGTGCCATATCAATAAGATAAGCTTGGTCATGAATGAATGGAAATAAGGCAGTTGCCCCTCAAGGGCGTGATTCTGAAGTTGCCATTTAAGGTCAAGGGGAAAAACAAATCAGAAAAATATTTCTTGATTTCAAGTACCTGATGTTTTCATTCACTGTATATTTTCCTACCGTTCTCTCCATTCCTCACACCACACCACTCAGAATAATATTATGTCCTTATGTATGCCAATGTCTAGAGTGGGACTTGACACCACAACTTTCTGACTTGGAGGTGAGAGTTCTACCCCTCACAAGCTAATGGATAGGTCAGTCACGAGGATCAGAAGTTCCCTCAAACCATCCACAGGATACCCTTGCCAGGCAGGCTTTGCAATTCAAGGAGCCAACTTGCAGTTTTATGAAGTAAAGTCTCAGACTCAATTTTGGGTGGATTTTGAGACTGTTTTGCAGCAGTTTGCTGCCCTAGCCCCACTTCAGTCTCCAAATCTCCAAGTTCCCATACTGCCAGAGGTTAGGACAATTTGCATTGAGCCTGACTCCCGCTCCAAGTAAGACATACAAATTGAGAGCATGAGTAGGTCCTTTGAGCCTGCTGTCCTGCTCAGGCTGAAATGATCATTCCACATACTCACCTTCCCTAATACATTTTCACACCCTTGTTTACCAAGAATCTAAATTTATCCAGTGCTGCACTTTCACCCAGGGCTACCCTGTCTCAGTAAACAAGAACCAACATCTTCAGACATTTGCAGTTCAGGCTGAACCCGTTTTTAATTGATATAGCGATTGGACAAAGAAGCCAGAATGCAGAAGGGCTATTAAACAATTATCGATTGACTATCTTCTGATCATCACCTTTAAATAACCTGAACGCGATGAATCCTCAATTGCTAATTCCTCAAGGTGCACTACTGACCTCTTGGTGTCGGGCCATAAGAGGAAAGGATTGGCATGCTAAATAATTGACTGTCCTGACCTACGTATCATGCATTATTTATACCCTGAAGTGAATTCAAAGGTGACAGTGTCTCTTCAGTTTCAGGCTGCAATTGTAGAGCCACTCGAGCCGTACAGTTCCTGCTTGTGATGTCACCAAGAGCTCCTGATGATATTGCTGCTCAGTAATCACTTACAGATTTCCATTACAGCAGTGAGAAAGGAGACATCACAGAAATAACATGCACCTTCTTCCTCTTTTTCAGTGTCCTTGAAATCAGTTTGAAGAAGCAGACTTTTCTGCTTGCATTTGTGCGCTGGACTTCCTTCCTTTATTTGCCCTCAGTGGATGTGAAAGATGGAAGGGGGGTCAGGGGCTTTCTCCCCTGTCCTGATGAATATCTGTCCCAAACAGAGTCTCTGCTCACAATCACATTGCAGTTTGTGGGAGTTTGCTGTGCATGAATGAATGACTGTGTTCCCTTTGTGACAGCAGTGACTGCATTTCAAGTGTTTCGGTGGCTGAAAGGCACTATGAGACATGAAAAGGGCATGAAAGACATGTCTTCCTTTCTGCCTGTAATCGTTTGCCTCTGAATGGACTTTCTGTGGTCAGTTCATTCTTACTGAAGCCCACAACTCAATGGAAAGGAGAAAAAGTTTAGTATTGAGTTAAAAGACACATAGTTCTTGATATACAATGCTTCCTCAGCTTGCCAATTTGGCGTATTTTCTCCTCTCACCGCATCTTTGAAGTTGTTTATTCCTGATCATAAACTCTGTTTTACACCCCACATGCCCAAATGCAATTTTTTGACAGTGCATGGGCTGGAACTTGTACTGTAGTCATACAATCTCCAACTATAGCACTGTGTTTGATTCTGCGCAGTTAACCTCGGACGGTGTTTAATGTGGGAGAGAGGGAATGGGTATCTGGACTCCTTTGATGGCAGTCACACCAGCTGGTTAGGTAGCTATGCAGGTCTGGTGAGTTGTTTCATGATAGAAGGGTTTTGTAGAGTCAAGTACACCAGGGTGCACCCCCCCCCCCCCCCCCCCCCACTACCCTCAGTTGAAACTGAGGCATCCTTGACCATTGCCCTTTGCCAACATTGTCCAGAGGTCTTACTGCCTTGAGTAGAAGAGAATGAAGTGAGCCAGGTGAATTTGCAGAGTGACCATGACACTGTAGTACCAATGGCCATTCAAGTGAATGGGAGAGAAGAGGAGTGAGGTAGTTAAAGATGACAGTATAGCCAGGAGGTTAGAGATAGTTCTCTTCATCTGTGCCTCATGGCTAGAGAAGAGCATAGACTGTGAGGGAAACAATCTGGTCATTGTGTTTCATGTAGGAGTGATAAGCATGGGTAAAATTAGGAATGAGGTTCAGGTTGAGGAAGTTTGAGAAATGAGCATTGAAATTAAAAACAGAGTCCCTCGCGGTACCTTTCTCCTGAACCTGTGTGAATTGCCATTGAGATTATCAGGATAGAGTGTAAAATGCTTGACTGAGAGATTAACAGGTAAGCCAAAGATATCAATTCAACAGGCACTAGCACTATACTTAAACCAAGCAGGGGCCAGTGACCTGGCATAGAGTCGACTCAATAGAAAATAGGATTTTAAATTAATAAATTGGGGGATGATGTTTAAGAGGAGAAAGTGAGGACTGCAGATGCTGGAGATCAGAGCTGAAAAATGTGTTGCTGGAAAAGCGCAGCAGGTCAGGCAGCATCCAAGGAACAGGAGAATCGACGTTTCGGGCACAAGCCCTTCTTCCTGAAGAAGGGCTTGTGCCCGAAACGTCGATTCTCCTGTTCCTTGGATGTTGTTTAAGAGGCTTCTGAACAGCATAAATCTAAATATGGCAAGGAAAATGTCAAGGCTGAAGAATAGAATGTCAATTCAGTTGAGATTGAACAGAGTTGGTTGAAAAGGGACAGAGAATGCTACAAAGTATTAGTGTGTTTATTACCAAAGTGACATCAGGGATAAATAGAAAACAAAGCTGCAGGTAATATATATGAAAGCAGTTCATAATAAAAGCTTATTAACTCTTATCTATGCAATTCATTCATGCTGTTATGGAGAGGTGGTTACAGAGCGGGCAAGATTGGATTTTAAACTTCCAGGATCTTTGGCTTTAGAAGAGATGGATAGAATGGAAATGGAAAATTGGAGAGGCTCTGATATTAAAGGGTAAGAATGAGAAAGGATCTTAACTCAGATGTAGAATCAGTTGGGGTGGAATGAAGAGAAAAGAAAAACATAATGAGAGCAGTCCACAGGCTACTTAACAGTAATTATAGTGTCAAGCAGAATAAAATCTAGGAAATTAGAGGTGGCTGTAACAAGCATAATACAGTGATTATAGGGGACATGAATCTTAAAATGAACTGGGCAAACCAAATTTGCTATAACAAATTTGAGGGTGAATTCATGAAATATATAGCAGATAGTTTTCTTGATCAGTGTGCTTCATCACCTAATGGGAACAGTCTATTATAGATACAGTGTTGTGTAATGACCCAGGGTCAATTAATAACCTTGTTGTAAAAGAGCCCCTGGAGAAGAATGGTATGATAGAATTCTAATGCAATTACTCTCAAAAGCAATTTATGTCTGAAACCAGGATGTGAAATCTAAACAATGTAAAATTGTAAAATTGAGGCAAAGACCTTCAGAAGTGAAATCAAGAAAGTATTTTTTAACATAAAGGGCCCTGGTAATCTGGGCTGCTTTCCTCAAGAGATTCTGGATCCTGGGGAAAAAATGAAGCATTTGATACTGAGACTGCTAGATATTCATTAGGTAATGGCATTGAGAGAGGTAGACCAAGGATGAGTAAATGTAGTTGAGATACAAATCAGCCGTGATCTTGAGTGACTTGAGAGCCTGAATGTCTGTCTCGGCACTTCCAGTTATTCAGCTGTGTAAACGTAGAGGGCATTATCAATTACTCCAATCACAGTTCCATTAAAGGTCCGTACAGGTACAATTCCATCTTGGCACAATTGGTTTCAATAGATTTCTCATCCTTGAATTTATGCCATATAAATAAATACTTCAGCCCATCTGTTCTCTGTCAGTGTGTATGTTCTTTTACTCACTCATAGAACGTGGGCCTTGCCAACTAGACAATTTATTACCCATTTAACTGGGCATTTATTACCCATCCCTAGTTGCCCTTGAGAAGATATTGGTGAGCAGCTGCAATCCATGAGGTGTAGATAACACCCACAGTGCTTTTAGAGGGGGGTGTTTCAAGAATTGGATCCAGTGACAGTAAAGAACCCTGAGAATTCAGTGTGGTATGAAAAGTATGGATTGTGAAGATCTTAACTTATTTTTGTTCAAGACCATTTCAAAGATGAAATAGATGTCTTTTGAGATTCCCTGCTTCCTTCAGCAGCCCCATTCATCCTCTGTTAGATGGGTTTCCTGCAGATATAATTTAGTCACTGAACCAACAAGAGGAAAGTGTTGCCAGAGCTTCCTGCCTCTCCTAGTTTCCTTGCCTCTCAATCATCAGTTTTTTTCCCCCACTTGGGAGCAGAAACAAAAATCCAGATAGCTCATTTTGGAGGGTAATTTTGGCTCATGTTTCATTGCATGATAGTTTCTCATGCCTACAATTTAAGCATGAACCTTAATTTTATTTTTTTTTCATACGTTGATTGAAATTCACAACAAAATTTTACTGTGCATGGAAAAGAAGTTCAATAAGGGGTATTGACCACAAATCTTGACTCAGGCAATTTCTTATCTTTAAGAACTCCTTTGTTGGATAATGCAGTCAAGCAGTCTGTGCAAGTGAAGTTCAGGAAAACTATTCAAGAATTAAGATCACCAACTTCAACCCACATTTAGAACTCACCCAATTAATTCCAAATGGAGAGCAATACAGTATTTCAACAGCTATTGAGGAGAAGGAATGTAGGTGTATTGGAGGCAGTTCATAGGAGGTTCCCAACATTGATTCCAGAGGTGAATAGAATAGAATATAGA
The DNA here is from genome assembly GCF_047496795.1 of Chiloscyllium punctatum. Lineage (NCBI taxonomy): Eukaryota > Metazoa > Chordata > Chondrichthyes > Orectolobiformes > Hemiscylliidae > Chiloscyllium > Chiloscyllium punctatum. Next base: position 113,573,760 of record NC_092741.1, read on the forward strand.
ATATCTTTTTTTGTCACATGTACTCCAATGGAGAAGCACAGTGAAAAGCGTTTACAATGTCGGCCTCTTATGGCACCATTTTAGGTACAAGTACTAGGTACAAATCCTGGGATTTGTGTTATGAAGAGAACTTAGACCAATACTCTGTGGAGTTTAGAAGAATGAGAGGCGATCTAATTGAGAAATATAAGATGACAAAGGTAGACCAAGTAGGCATAAATCATGTGATTCCTAATGTGAGGCAATCTAGAATGAGAGATCTCAGTTTTAGGATGAGGGGCAGCAGATTTAAAATAGTGATGAGGAATGATTGCTTCTTTTAAAGGATCATGAATCTGTGAAATTCACTACCCCAATATGGTGGATGCTGGGACATTAAATACATTTAAAGAGAAGATAGGCAGAATGTTTTAATCGGTGATAGGTTGAAGGGTTATGGAGATCAGGCAGGAAGGTGGAATTGACACAAGGATGAGATCAGCTATAATCAAAACAAATGGCAGAACAGGCTCGAGGGACTGAATTACCTATTCCTCCTGGTTCTTAGGTTCCTGTTGTTCTTATATATGAGCTTCCAGTTGCCTGCCATTTCAACACATAGCATGCTCACTGGTGAACATCTCTGTCTCAGGCTTGATACAGTGCTCCAGCGAAGCTCAGGCAAACTAGAAGAACAATTTTCTGCTTGGGCACTCTGCAGCCTTCTGGACTCAATTTGGGTTCAACAATTTTAGGGTTTGAGCACTTTTTCCCACATGGTCTGCTATTGCATACTGGCCATTGTTAGTCTCCCATAGTTGCCATAGCAGCTATTCATTTTCCTAGACTGACTGTTATCCACCCTCTTGTCTGTCCAACTGTTTTTCTCTCTCCTCAGCCTCTACCTGCACCTACTATTTATTCCCCTGCTCCCCCAGTTCATCTTCTGCATAAAAATTAACCTTTTCCTGGCTACCATCAGTTCTGACAAAGGGCCATGGACACAAAACGTTAACTCTGATTTCTCTCCACAGGTCCTGCCAGATTTACTGAGTTTTCCAGCAATTTGTGTTTTTGTGACTTACGTTCCTATTATTTGAACAACATTGGCACGAAACTATACCATCACAGCAAATTCCACGTTCTCACCACCTTCTGGATGTTTGGAAATCTGTAATACAATTTCCCACTGTAATTAAGTGAGGGTTGAGTACTAATCTGATCAGTTTTTTTGAAGTTATAAAGGATTTTCATAAGTTAGATAAAACAAAATGTACCCATTTCTGTGGGGAAAAAGAAGTGGAAGGACATGGTGATTGTGTTGTGTACACGAATTTCTTGAAAAAAAAACGTTATCTCACACTTTTCATTTCGATCGTCAATCCAAAAGTACAGTATACAGCAGCAAGCGACAAATCTCTGCAAAGAGCACTTGGCAGCAAACAGTCTGTTTAAGCAGTGCACAGCAACAAACAGAGCCTCTTTAAAGTGTGCACAGCAGAAAGCAGAATTTATGTAAAAAGCAGAATACAGATCCTTTGTAAATAATGCACAGCAGCAAACAGAAACTGTTCAAAGAGCACACTGCAGCAAACAGAGTGGACTTAAAATCTCCGATTTTATTTGGAGTGCTGCAGGACTGTTAAGATCCTGTATGGCACTGTTTGTGCGTTCCGATGAAGGTTGTGTTCAATGCTTCAAGTGTAATGGGTCTAGCACTTGTGGAACGAATGCTGCCGAGCAGCAGTCAGAACAGCCTTTTTATCACGGCAGCCATTTGATTTAATGTTAGTCCTGCCATTTTGGAGCTAATTGCTGTGGCCTACATACTCTCTTAACCTTGGACAGTGGAATACACTTCAGCAGAATGAAGGATGAGCTCCCCCCCGCCCCCCCCCCTCCCCCATTTCAGAGGATTGCCAGCCACACATTGATTAATCGCTGATTAGTTTATTCAGGTTGTTGCTGTCATTCTGCAAAGCTTTGATCATTTCTGTAGCTGGTTACTATGGTAAGTGAGTTGGCAGGTGCTGAAGGATTATTTTTCTTTGACAGCAATGATTCTGCGACAAGCATTTTGTTCCTAAGCTTAGGCGGAGCAATTTGCCTCCCTTTGAGACAGCTGCATGAAAGCAGAGGTAACAGAATGGGACAAATTGCCGGAAGAGGGAGGGGAGCAACAGGAACCTCAGCAGAACATCATCTCTCCAGAAGTTATTTAAGGTGCAGTCCTCCTGTCTGAACTTCAGCAAGATTTGTCTTAATACAAATCATGAAACCTTAGTGTGTAGATGCAGCTTCTGATGAGCAAAACAAATGGACTGTTATTATTTATATCAAAGAAATGAAATATTAAAGTAAGCAAGTTTTATTACACTTGCACACTAAGAACAGACCAGCTGGTTAGTATCATATTTTGCTCTCCCACACTCCCGGGGGTGTGGGTGGAGAGAGAGAGAGACTCAGAATGATGCAAGTTATATGGGAGAAGGAGGGCAGTTGGGATATAAAAGATGGCAGAGTTGAGTTAGGCAAGAGAGAGGTGACTAGGTGAGAGGAGGAAATGGGCAGAGAGTGGGTTAGGAGAGATGCCGGTAAGGAGAGTTCGGAGGGATGTCAGTAAGGAAGGTTAGGAGAGATGCGGATAAGGAAGGTTAGGAGAGATGCGGATAAGGAGGGTAAAGAGGGATGTGGATAAGGAGGGTTAGGAAAAACCTTGCACCCCCCGGGGCAGGCTCATCCCTGGCAAGGAAAAGGAAAAGGAAAATGCCAGTTTCAAACCTCCACTGCCTTTCAGTCAAACGCACACGTGGAAAAGGCTTCAGGAGGAAATCTCGAGGAAAAATCCAGAGGAAGTTTGTCGTTGCCTACAATGTCACCTGGCAGCTCCTACGATGGCACTGGTACCACACCTGGAGAGGACACTCCAGCTTCGCCCGCAGCATCGACACAACATGCTGGGTGGGGGGGGAGGGTGATGTGGTGCAGCAGATACTGGTTTTAAGTCATCGGTAGATTGGCATAGAGCGCCATGCCAGGGTTGCTCCTGACGGTGGAAGGGATTTTCAGATCCCATGGGGCAGCTATCGCCTGCCTCAAACTGGGCAGCCCCCCAGCCAGTAAGGTGCTATCCTGCCACAATCTGCCATCCTCACTGGGTGCATGGGGATTCGGAATTATCTGAACAGCAGATTGCAATCACCGCACCAAGCAACAAAAGAGACCAGCTCTAAAGTTGGGGAGTTGGAACATCCGAACAATGATGACTGGCCTCTCAGAAAACCTCCAGGACATCAGCGACTCTAGGAAATCAGCTGTCATAAATAATGAGCTCAAGAGACTCCACATGGACATAGCCACCCTCCAGGAAACAAGGCTGGCGGAGGTTGGCTCACTGAAAGAGAAGGACTACATCTCAGCTTGCTCTTGCCCCACCGAATTCATCTCCACATACTTCGATACTGTCTTATTCCGCCTGGTCCAGGAACTCCCCACATACATTCAGGACACGGCCCATACCCTCCACCTCCTGCACGACATTTGTTTCCCTGGCTCCCAATACCTCATCTTCACCATGGACATCCAGACCCTATATACTTCCAACCGCCAGGACCAGGGCCTGCAAGCCCTCCGATTCTTCCTCTCACAACGTCCCCACCAGTACCCTTCCACTGTCACTCTCATTCATTTGGTTGAACTGGTCCTCACCCTCAATAATTTCTCCTTCGAATCCTCCCACTTCCTCAAGATGAAAGATGTAGTCATGGGCACCCACATGGGCCCCGGCTATGCCTGTCACGCGGAACAGTCCATCTTCTGCAGTTACACTGGCACCGCTCCCCACCTCTTCCTCTGCTATATTGATGACTGTATCGGCGCCACCTCATGCTCCCGCGAGGAGGGTGAACAGTTCATCAACTTCACCAACACATTCCACCCTGACCTTAAATTCACCTGGACCATCTCAGACACCTCCATCCCCTTCCTGGACTCCTCCATCTCCATCAACGATGACCAACTCAACACTGACATTTTCTACAAACCCACCGACTCCCAGAGCTGCCTGGATTACACCTCCTCCCATCCTGCCTCCTGAGAAAATGTTATCCCTTCTTCCCAATTCCTCCACCTCCGCCGCATTTGCTCCTAAGAGAACCAGTCCAACACAGAACACACCAGATGACCTCCATCTTTAAAGACTCCAATTTCCCCTCCCATGTGGTTGATGATGCCCTCCAGTGCATCTCATCCACTTCCCCACCTCTGCCCTCGAACCCCACCCCTCCAACCGCAACAAGGACAGAACCGCCCTGGTCCTCACCTTCCACCTCACCAACCTCCACATACATTGCATCATCCTCTGCCATTTCCGCCACCTATAAACAGACCTCCTCACCAGGGATACATTTCCCTCCCCACCCTATTCGCTTTCCATGAAGACTGTTCCATCTGCCCCCCAACAACCCACCCTCCCCTCCCGGCACCTTCCCCTGCCACCGCAGGAATTGCAAAATGTGTGCCCACACCTTCCCCATCACCTCTGTCCAAGGCCCTAAAGGAGCCTTCCACATCCATCAAAGCTTCACCTGCCCTTCCACACACACGTCATTTACTGTATCCATTGCTCCCAATATGGTCTCCTCTACACTGGGGAGACAGGACGCCTACTCGCAGAGTGCTTCAGAGAACATCTCCAGGACACTTGCACTCATCAGAGATATGCTGTTTGCTGATGATGCTGCAGTTGCAACACACACCCAGCAGGAACTCCAGTTACTGATAGACCGCTTCTCTTACGCTTGCAAGGTTTCGGGCTGACTATTAGTCTAAAGAAGATGAGTGTCCTGGTTCAGGACACAGAGGCACCACCGGTCATCTCCTTCGACAACTATGAACTCAATGTCGTCCATCAGTTTACTTACCTTGACTCTACCATCACTGATAACCTCTCCTTGGACACAGATTGACAAGAGGTTTGGGAAAGCAGCCTCAACACTTGCTCACCTCACAACTCGAGTATGGACAAATCCCAAGCTGACAGTGAAGACAAAAATGTCAGTCTACAATGCCTGTCTCATAAGCACACTGCTGTATGGCAGTGAAACGTGGACTACGTATGCTAGACAGGAGAGAAGGCCAAACACCTTCCAGTTGAGGAATATCTGCCATATCCTGGGCATATCCTAGTAAGACAGAGTGTCCAACGCAGTGATCCTATCTCACACATGTACACTCCGCTCAGACAGTGGAGACTGAACTGACTGGGCCACATCCACTGCATGGAGGATGGCCGCATCCCAAAGGATATCCTCGATGGAGAGCTTGCATCCGGGAAGAGAGCCACTGGGCATGAAGACGCTTGATATTGTTATGGAGTCCTGGGAAAGGCTTGCAGCAGACTGCACGAGATGGAGAAGGACCCTGAACCAACACCTCAAAACAGGGGAAAAGAAGCAGATGAGCGCTGCAGCTGACAACTGGGCACGCAGGAAGGAGTGCAGCAGCTCAAGCAGATCAACTACCACATACAGATGTGACCTCTGTGATCTGGACTGCCAGTCCAGCATTGGTCTCTTCAGTCAGAAGTGACGTTGCTTCAGGGAAGCAGAAAGCCAGAACGATGATACAACCCATAGTCAGTCATGACTGAAAGGGGTTTCACAGGCACAGGACGACCATAGTTAGAGTATTGTGTGTAGTTTTGGTTTCCTTAATAAGAAAGGATAGAAGCAGTGAAGAAAAAGTTTACTTGACTCACTCCAGGGGTGAAAGAGTTATTTATGAGAAAAAGCTGAACAGGTTATGCCTGCAACCAGTGAAGGTTAGAAGAATGAGGAATGATCTCATTGAAATGTACAAGATCCTGAGGGAACTTGACAGAGTGGTTGCTCTCACGATGTTGGCCTGGTTCTCTCAATATTGTTTTATCTTCCAATAGTACAAGCACTGTGGAAATATGCTCATCTAAGATAGATAGCTACATCATGGTTGGACACATTGTTTTTAAGGTGAACTTAAATTGGATATAAGGCCTATTTTGTCTGTCACATGGGCCACAGTGTTGATATGAGGAGCCTTGATACTCATTCCTTCATCATCTTTGATGCTGAAGAGAATTTTGAGCCGTGATGAAAAATCTGCTCTTTGCCAAATTGCTCCTTTTGTTCTGCAAGAAGACTGATCCACATTCTGGTTGTTCTCACATGTTAATTCCAGTACTGCACGCTACATGAGCTGGAGACTTTCTGCTGGTATGGATTAGAATGAGCAAGCAGTGGGGAACTTCACTTTAGTCACCTACATTGTAAGAGAAGAGACATTTACGTTCCAAACTTAATCATTGAACCACTCTACACTATCCCATCTTGTAACACAGAGAGAGAGAGAGCCATAGCCTTCCACTAACGTGAAAAGAGAAAAGAAAAGCTTACATTCATGTAACACTTTCCAAGATGACTGGACAACTCAAAGCCCTTTGCACACAAGGTAGACTTTTGAAATGGAATCACCTGCAATGTTGGAAACATGGCAGCCAATAACCAAGGAGGGTATATCCATAACATGGTCAAACACGTTGGTTATCAACTCGAAAATCCTTCTGACACAGTGGGAGATTCTTGGTCATCTGTGTGATGGAGAGAAAGTGGGGCCTCTGCTATCTAGAATGGAAAATTAGTTAAACTGGTGAATGGCAGACACTAGTCTAAATCAAATACTTCAAAATAAAAGAGTAGTATGAACGGTGCCTTTGTTTTCAAGGATCGATGGTATAATTTTGCTCGGTTTCTTTTTCCCTCTGGGATTGTTAATCAAAGCTCCAAGACTACAACATGCATGTTACCATAGCAACTGGGACTTACTGAGTGAATGGAAGCAAACCAACACCTTGATCTAAATTCCTCCACCAGGGAAAAAGAGTTTCTTGCTGTCTACCATAACAAATCCTTTGATCATGTTCATCATTTTAATGAGACCTTCCCATATTCCTCCATAGACAAAGAACTATAAACTCATTCTCTGCAACTTGGTCTCGCCCTTTTACCTCTGTAAGCCCAGTCCGTACAAACATTCAAGCACTATAATAATGCTTGCAAAAGGATATGGCCCTTCATTCCCCTTCATGTGATGCCAAACTGTGGGAATTAGCTCTGGAGCAAACTCCAGACTTAGATTAGCACAGAATATTAGGAATTCAAAAGTGTGGCCTCATTTTGTCATGTTGCTACTCGAACAAACCATCTTTGTGGTCCCGGGAGAAGAAAGCCAGCTAAATATTGCTGGAGCTGAAATCTAGTGAGAACGCCCTGTAGCAGCACTTGCAGATGGCAGAGGAGCAGAGCAAACACAGGACGGGGTAAATGATGTTTGCTTTATGCGCTAAGTAGGGGAAGGACGTCCCAGCCTGTGCAACCGTGCACAATCACACACACAATTTCAAATTATATTTCGTGCTATCTGGCATGTTTAAAGCACCTTAGAGGCAGCCAGAAAGGGACAAGCTCAATGTTGTTTGCCCAGGAGTAATGAGATGTGACATAAAGTACATTTGAGGCCATTAAATCAGTTGTCAAAGTGAAAATGCAAATTTTGGTTTCCAGTTAGACAATGGGATGGATTGTTGCAGTGTGCAATGAGTTGTAAACAGAGAAAATTTCAGTCCACTTACCTGGCTTACAGTGAACTGTCCAAGTGTCACATAATTTTCTACCAGTCAAGCTGTCCAATTTGTAGAAGGCTTGCAGAATGATGTCTTTCAAAGGGTGACAGGCTGGCTTTACTTTTCTGGCATAGTGTCTTATCAGCCAATTACAAGGCCATTCTTGCCATTAAAATAACCCTAGTTGTGCCCTGCCATTTGGGTCGTCTTCTTCTTCGTCTTGTGCAGAGTATTTACCCACAGAGTGGGGAAAGCATAGAACTTGGTCCTGTAAGGGGTAGTTGAGGTGAAATGTGTCAATGTGTTTGTGGAGAAATGCACGAGGGAGAAAGATGTAGAAAGACGTGCTGATGGCATGAGATGAAGGGAAGAAGCTCATGTAGAGTGTAAGTACCATAATGGACCAGTTGAGCTGAAAGGCCTGTTTGAGATTCTGTATAATCTGTGAAATGAAGACTGAATTAGCTGTCTTGTGTTACATGACTCTAAATTAAAGAACCTTATTCAACCAGTAACTAACCTAACCATAACCCACCTAATCATAACCATAACCCTCACCCTGACTGTAACTCAAAACCTAACTCTAATTGAATGTGCCACAGTCAAGGAGCAAACCAATATTAGTTTCTGCTAAAAGCAGGAAGGGAAGTAGGATGATGTTGGTGAAAGGGATTAATAAGCACCCATCATTTTGTGTAATGCAGCCTTACAATGCCCCAGTGCTGAGTAAGTTATTAGAAATTCATCCTGTAATTGCATCAGGCCATATGGCAGCTTAAAGTACTTATGAGCTAGAGTCTATTGTACAAGGCAATTTGTTTCTTGCGCTTACAGAAAAAGTCTCATTCGACAAGAGACAGCACTTAAGAACAAACTGTGATGCGGACACCAGAAATTCTTTTATCCTATTTTTAGAAGGTGAGAGAAAAGCTTATAAGAAGGGAGACAAGGGGTGGAGCATGGCGACACAAATTGTAGGAAATAAGCATGATGCTGTTAGGTTGTATAACTATTCCTTGATCACCATACAATAAATCAGGGGTCCATCAAAAATCAATTCTTCAGTCTCACAGGATGGAAACAGGATGCAAATGCAGTCTGAGCAATCAGAATTTGCCTGGCCTATGTACCTGGTCACCCGCATTCTCTGCGAATAAGAGCAGGAAACTAGTCAAGACATTGACATTGACACCATCAAATACGATTGTAGTAGATACCAGCTCAGGGAGAAATACTGCAAATGGTCAGAATGATTTGAACGAAGGAACAGAGGACAACGGAAGGAGGAGTTGAGCTGTTCATAATGGATTTGCAAAAGACAAATGTTTCCCTAACCAAAGACAAATATCCAGCAGCTGTTAACTGGAGGCTGTGTGTGTCCACTTGCTCTGCAAAGACCCTTTCTGATTAGTAAGCTGATCAAGCTCAGCAGGAGGCCAGTTGACCCATGACAACTTTGCTGGTAACTTGCTGAAGACGTTCAATTAGAAAATAATCTCATTTTTTAAAAATTCATGGGCTGTGGCCAGCATTTATTGACCATCCCAAGCTACCCTGAAGGTTGTGATGAGCTGCCTTCTTGAACCACTAGCGTCCATGTTTTTGTGATGTTGACTGGGAGATTGATATTTACCAGCCACATGGGGATTGCTCCTGCCCTCTTCAGGGTAATGCCCTGGATTATTTTAGTTGCACCCAAGCAGGCAGATGATGCCGTGGTGTGAAGTCCACAATACAACCTTCCTCTGTAATACCCCAGGAACGCCAGCCTTGGAGTGGACTTTGAACCTGGAACGTTGTAATTTAGCATGATTTAGATCAAGAACATTTAGCAATCAGGAAAACAGTATAGGCAAAACTGCTCCCCTGGATTTATAAAAATGGACCACCTAGCTGGCATTTACCTTCAGCTTCTTCAGTTTCAATTGACACTAGAGGATGTTAAAGGAATGTCTATGCTTCTTACTGATATCATTATTATGTTTCATGGTACAGAAGTCAATACTCTATCCTCTTTAAGATATCATTCTGCTGCTGTACCGCTCTCCCTCAACCTGCTTGTATTGGAACCACTCTTGTGAGGAATAGTTGCACCCCATTTTATAAAACAAATTCCATTGCTCTTTATCTATCTGCCATTGGACTTTTCATGCATGTAGCCTGTGAATGTCAATTATGCATTCTTACATATCTTAGTTGCAACTCTTTATTCATTCATTCTCCTAACCATGTATAAGTTGTCTTCATAGAATCCACAATCAATCAGCATACAAACAAATATGTCCAAAATGTTTCACTTGCTTATTGTGGAATACTTCCTTGATGTGCAGTTCTCAGTTTGATCTTCTCAGAAGTCTATCTCTGAGAATCTTGTTGTCTGAATAATTCTATCCATTGTGTGTCAGCTGACAGTGGTGAAAGGTGTGACGGTGCTGTCAGGTTTAATTTATATTTCATGCAGTTTGTCACCCTGAGCACTGTGTTCCATTCTAATCCTGTCCCTGGAATACTGCAACCAGGAGAGCCTTGGTGTGAAGGTTTTTCACCTTGCACCAATCAAGCCTAATAGCTGCATGCCAAATTTTTGACGATCACAACAATTTAAACTACAGGTGCTGATTAGTTGGTACATCAACTCCAATTAGCTAAGGTTTTGCCAAGGAGAATGTGAGAGCAGCTGTTGGCTTCCAAACTCTTGGGTGTTTGGGTTTGATTGTATTCCCTTTGTTTGCACAGACTAGGTCACTGTGTATGAATGGCTGTCACTCCAGTGAGCATCAGTGAGACATGTTGCATGCTCAACCGCTTGTCTTAAATTAGTTGTTAATGTAGCTATTGGCACATGCAGGTTTGTTCAGCGTGACGACAGGAAGGTAGACCAGAGGGGCAGCTTCTGTGAGATGCCCTCTGTCGACTTGAAGCCAGACTTCTTCTTTCTCATTGGCAATGGCAGGAGGCTATTTGACAGACCAACCCAACTCGTGGAGTATATATGTGTCAATATTCTCCTGTGCACTCTTCCATCAGATTCTTCATCTGGGTCCTCTTCAACAGAGCCTGCCCACAGCATCACCCTTATGATGGCACTGAAATATGTGCTTCTGTCTGGCCTGCCTGATACCCACTAATGCTTGGCTGCTCACCACATGCAGATGTCACCTTCAAACCATGCTTTAAGTTGTGTGTGACCTCGTCTTGCGATTGCATAGTCTTGCAGGCTACGTACATGATTGTGTTCAGGTACTGTACCTGTCCTGGCTCACCACTTGGAAATGAATGGAAGCAACAGGAGGTGGGCGTGAGGTGGCCATCTTTAGTAGGTGAGCTGGAGCCCCTGGCTATTAAGTGTGAGTCCTGAGTGCCCAGCAATGCTGATGGGGAGGGTGATGGGGGATGTCGTGCATTGAGCAGTGTGAGAGGTTGGTGATGAAACGAGATTCTCCAGCTCTGACCACTTGCATGAGTTCATTGAGCATATTCCAACACTGCAGCCCCAATCCTCAGGGGCAGTCTCCAGAAAGTGGCTTCACTGACACCTGCACCCATTCTCTTAAGGTCTCCTGTCCTCCAGCACTAAAGCCTACAGCGCTGCATTGACAGTAGCAACCGTCTGTTTTCACTGTCGATACATTTCACCTGCTCTCACATGTAGCTCATGTCAACATCAGGCTGTAAGGAGCAGCTCCCTTCCACCACGTACAGCTCCTCTTGAATAGGGGAGACAGCATTTAAGAGGAGCCAGCCAGTTGCGTCACATGCTCGTGCAGACACTGTTCAGTTTCCTGGCTGAGCATTCAGGCAGCCAGAGGATGTCAGGCCTATTTAGACCAATGCTGCAATCATGTAAATGAGGTGGGGGCCCAAGGTTTGTGTGCTTATTACCTCCACAGCAACAATTGTGGTCACACTATGAATCATGTCCCTTGTGCCCACAGACCAGTTATTAGCCCATATTCCTTACAAGTGCTACTCAGTCACTGGGCATCTGAAACCTCTGCATGACCCTTCATAAACTGCTGTTTTGTTTTAGTGTCTGTACTTTGAGACAGACACAGTGAGAATCGTTACCAGGCTGGGTGTCTCACAGTTTGATGATCTGTGATATTATCCCTCAGGTTTGCTCATGCAGCCACACTGGATTTCATTTTATCAGCTCATGGATTTATTATATTGGGAATACATGCACATCACAGAGTGATTATGTTAATTATTCAATTGGCCAGTGAGACTAAATAGCTTAGAGAAAACACAATTTAATCAAAATATGCTAATTGTATTGGCTATCAGTGCAGTATATTTGCTGCAAGCTTCTGGCATGCTTATGTATTGTATGATTTCCCTGACATGAAAGGCTCATACATATTCAGCACACCCTGTTCTCTAAATGACCTGTTGGGGAAACCATTTACATAGGCACTGACAGCCCTTCATTCCCATCAGCAGCGACTCAATGGGTACCTCATCTCTGAGCCAAATGATAGTGGGATCAAGTTCCACTCAAGCCCAGAATCTTGACTGATGTTCCAATGGAGTACGAGGGAATATGGCTGTCCTGGTGGAGAGTCGGTCACAGGACAGGCGTGGAGTTAGTCACGGGAAGGGCGTGGAGTCAGTCGAGGGAAGGGTTCAGTTATGGGAATGATTCAGAGAGTTAACTGCTGGGAAGTGTATTTTCACCATTTTTTTCTGTGAAAATCATTTCTTGTAAATTTTAATGGAAAGGTGGATGTTTATATATTGAATCCAAATGTTATTTTCTTTTGATTTTTTTTTTGAACCTCTATAGTCTCAGTAGTTCCATCCTGCATTTCCTGAGGTTCCAGCACCTCACTGCTACCCTCTTGGGCACATCACAGCAATCTGTTTAATTTACTGCTCCCCCTGAAATGGTTACTGTACCAAACAGTGAGACACCAGCCTCCGATTAGGAGCAGCATGAATATTTATGAAAAGTCTCCAAATGATCACTGTTCCTTTCTCTGCACAGGCAAGTGCTCTACCCAGAATCCTGTCCTTTTGTCGTGATTTGTAAAGGTCATGTTAATGCAGTGTTCATTACAAATATAAGAGTTTTATCCAGACAGGAATTGCAATCTCTTATTCATGCAGCAGTATAAATTTCTGGACTCTATATGTGATGGGTTTATCGCAAGTGCCTGGTGGTAATTTTCATTTTGCTTTCCCCAAGACTTGCATGTCTGTCTCACTGTTTGCCCTTGTAGCAGCTCTTTGTGTCAAACCCGACTGTCTCTCCCAGGTGCCTCTGAATGATTAATGATTTCAGAGTAAAAGCGTCATTCCTATTTAATTTGTACTGTGATGCTTGCTGTACCTAGATGCAGCCTTGTCTTGCAAATTAGCAGCTGTATGACTGATGGGAGAGATCATTAAGCAGAAGCAGTGTGGGTAGAAAATGTTATAGTACAACAGTGCAGTGAAAGCCTTGGAAAGCTTTGTGACAAATGTTCACTCAAAAGATTATTAAGGCTGTTATGAGGAGTTGGTGAGTAAAGCCCCACAGTTATTTAGTTTTCCTGCTGACACGTTCATCTCTGCCACGGTTCACCATATACTTGACAATTCCAAAACGTTACTGGGGGTTGGGTCTCACCTGGCACACTCAGTAAACTCCAGCTCATTCCAATCTCAGCTCCTAAATCCCATTTCCACATCACTTTCTGTTAGAACATAGAACAGTACAGTGCAGTACAGGCCCTTCAGCCCTTGATGTTGCGCTGATCTATGAAACCAATCTGAAGTCTATTTATCCCGGACTATTCCATTTTCATCTATATGTCATCCACTGACCATTTAAAGTTGGCAAGCCTACTACTGTTGCAGGCAGGACATTCCACAACCCTACTATCCTCTTAGTAAAGAAACTACCTTTGACATCTGTCCTATTTATTATCATCCCTCAATATAAAGCTAAGTCCCTTTGTGCTAGCCATCACCATCCAAGGAAAAAGGCTCTCACTGTCCACCCTATCCAAATCTCTGATTATGTTATATGTCTCAAGTTACCTCTCAACCTTCTTCTCTCTAACAAAAACAGCCTCAGCCTTTCCTCATAAGACCTTCCCTCCATACCAGGCAACATCTTAGAAAATCTTCTCTGAACACTTTTCAAAGCTTCCACATCCTTCCTATAATGTGGTGACCAGAACTGTACGCAATACTCCAAGTGCGGCCGCACTAGAGTTTTGTACAGATGTAACATGACCTCATGGCGCTGAAACTCAATCCCTCTACCACTAGAAGCTAACACACCATATGCCTTCTTAATAACCCGATCAACTTGGGTGGCAACTTTCAGTGATCTATGTACATGGACACTGAGATCCCTCTGCTTATTACACAACCAAGAATCTTACCATTAGCCCAGTGCTCTTTATTCCTATTGCTCTTTCCAAAGTGAATCACGTCACACATTTCCACATCAAATTCGATTTGCCACCTCTCAGTCCAGTTCTGCAGCTTATCTATGTCTCTCTGTAACTTGCAACATCCTTCGGCACTGTCCACAACTCTACCATTTATTTGTGTCCTCCACAAATCCTTCTACACCCTCATCCAGGTTGTTTGTAAAAATGACAAACATCAGTGACCCCAAAACAGATCCTTGTGGTACATCACTAGTAAATGAACTCCAGGATGAACATTTCCCATCAACCACCACCCTCTATCTTCTTTCAGCTAGCCAATTTCTGATCCAAACTATTAAATCACTGTCAATCCCATGCCTCTGTATTTTGTACAATAGCGAAGCATATCAAATGCCTTACTGAAATCCATGTACACCACATCAACCACTTTACCCTCATCTACCTGTTTGGTCACCTTCTCAAAGAACTCAGTAAGATTTGTGAGGCACCACCTACCCTTCACAAAACCATGTTGACTATCCCTAATCAGCTTATTCCTTTCTAGATGAATATAAATGCTATCTCTTATAATCTTTTCTAACACTTTATCCACAACTGAGGTAAGGCTCATGGTCTATAATTACCAGGGTTCTCTACTCCCTTTCTTGAAAAGGAAAACAACATTTACTATCCTCCAGTCTTCTGGCACTATTCCTGTAGACAATGGTGACATAAAGATCAAAGCCAAAGGCTCAGCAATCTCCTCCCTGGCTTCCCAGAGAATCCTAGGATAAATCCCATCTAGCCCAGGGGACTTACCTATTTTTGTACCTTCCAGAATTGCTAACACCTCCTCCTTGTGAACCTCAATCCCATCTAGTCTCGTAGCCTGTATCCTAGTATTCCCCTTGACAACATTGTCTTTTCCTACTGTGAATACTGATAAAAAGTATTCATCTAGCACTTTCCCGTCTCCTCTGACTCCATGCACAACTTCCCACTACTAACCTTGACCGACCCTAATCTTACTGTAGTCATTCTTTTATTCCTGATTCTACTTATAGAAAGCCTTAAGGTTTCTCTTGACCCTATCTGCCAATGACTTCTCAAGTTCCCCTCCTGGTTCTTATTAACTCTGTCTTTAGGTCTTTCCTGGCTAACCTGTAATTCTCAAGTGCCTTAACTGAGCCTTCACGTCTCATCCTAACATAAACATCATTCTTCCTCTTGACAAGAGAACTCAACTTTCTTATTAAATCACAGCTCCCGCGCTCAACAATGTCCTCCCTGCCTGACTGGTACATACTTATCAAGGACCCACAGTAGCTGTTCCTTGAGTAAGCTCCACATTTCAACTGTGCCCATCCCCTGCAGTTTCCTTCCCCATCTTAGTCAGCTTAAATCTTGCCTAATCGTGTCATGATTGCCTTTCCTCCAGTTATAACTCTTGCCTTGCGGTACATACCTATCCCTGTCTATCGGTAAAGTTAACATAGCTGAATTGTGCTCACTATCACCAAAGTGCTGAACTACCTCCAAATCTAACACCTGGCCAGGTTCATTACCCAGTACCAAATCCAATCTGGACTCGCCTCTTCTTGGCCTGTCTACATACTGTGTCAGGAAACCCTCCTGCACACATTGGACAAAAACTGACCCATCTGAAGTAGTTGAACTATAGTATTCCCAGTCAATATTTGAAAAGTTAATAACAACTACCCTGTCACTCTCACTCTTATCGATAATCATCTTTGCTATCCTTTCCTCTACATCTCTGGAACTATTTGGAGGCTTATAGAAAATTCCCAACACTGTGACCTCTCCTTTCCCGTTTCTAATCTCAGACCATACTACCTCAGTAGATGAGTCCTCAAATGTCCTTTCTGCAACTGTAATACTGTCCTTGACTAACAATGCCACCCCCAAAATCTTACCACCTTCTCTGTTCTTACTGAACCATCTACATCAAGGAACCTGCAACAACCATTCCTGTCCTTGCTCTACCCATGTCTCCAAAATACAACATCCAAATCCAGGTACCAACCCATGCTGCAAGTTCACCCGCCTTATTCCGGATGCTCCTGGCGTTGAAGTAGACACACTTCAAACCAACTTCTTGCTTGCCGGTGCCCTCTTGCACCCTTGAAACCTTATTTCTGATCTTTCTACTCCCAACTTCTTGTATACTCGGACTACAATTTGGGTACCCATCCCCTGCTGAATTAGCTTAAACCCACCCAGAGAGCATTAGCAAATTTCGCCCCAGGATATTGATACCCCTCTGGTTCAGGTGAAGACCATCCTGTTTGTAGAGGTGTCACCTACTCTGGAAAGAGCCCCAATTATCCAGGAATCCAAGACCCTCCTTCCTGCACCATTCCTGTAGTCACGTGTTCAACTCCTCTCTCTCCCTATTCCTTACCTTGCTAGCACGTGGCACGAGCAACAAACCAGAGATGATAACTCTGTTTGTCCTAGCTCTAAGCTTCCACCCTAGCTTCCTGAATTTCTGCCTTCAATCCCCATCTCTCTTCCTACCTATGTCAATGGTGCCTATGTGAACCATGACTTGGGGCTGCTCTCCCTCCCCTTCAAGGATCCCAAAAACACGATCAGAGACATCACAAACCCTGGCACCTGGAAGGCGACACACCAACTGTGAGTCTCTCTCATTCCCACAGAATCTCCTATCTGTCCCCCTAACTATGGAGTCCCCAGTGACTGATGCTCTACTCCTCTTATGAGCAACAGCAATTCTGTGCCAGAGACCTGTACCCCATGGCTTATCCCTGGTAAGATTCTGCCCCCCAACCCGCCCAACATTATCCAAAATAGTATACCTGTTGCTGAGGGGAACAACCACAGCAGATCACTGTGCTGCCTGCCGGTTCCCTTTCCATCCCCTGATGGTAACCCATCTAGCTTCTTTCTTGTACCTGAGGTGCGACTACCTCCCTGTAACTCCGCTCATTAACTCCCTCCGCCTCCCGAATGATCTGAAGTTCATCCACGTCCAGCTCCAGTTCCCTAATGTGATTTTCACGGAGCTGGAGTTGGCTCCATTTCCCGCACATTAAGTCAGCAAGGACACTAGTGGTGACCCTTACCTCCCACGTTCTGCAGGAGGAACATTCAACTGTCCTAATCTCCATTTTCACTGTTCTAAATTCCCAACGAAACTACTGAAAACTTTAAAAAAACACAGTCCACTTAACAAACCAGCACACAGCATCTTTCGTCTTTGCTTAGAGGAGGTGACAGCTGGGAGAGACTACCCAAGTAGTGTTTCAGGTAATGCAATCACCCAAATATAAAGCCTCATTTACCTAGCAGTCCCATGTCCGCTCCTGCTCAGCGTGCACACGGCCTATACACAAGGCAAGTTTATATACTTTAAATTTACCTTCCTGCTGGGCCTCTGGTCCTTGCTGTCGCTCCTCTCACTTCAACTGCCACCAATTTTTAAAAAGTCAATATGAGTCTGCATTGACTTCTGGTCTGACAACAGCTCTATTTAAAAATTCTTCTCTTAGTGGGCAAATCTTATTATTACTTCCTCCAGCACTATAGTGCTCTGTTACCCAACCTTTCCAGTTCCAGTCCCTTGAGCATTATAGATTTTAATCACTACACCATTAGCAACTGTGTCTCCCTCAGCCAGGGCCCAAAGCTCTGGAAATCCCTGCCTGAACCTCCCCAACGCTCCGACTCACTCTCCTGCTTTTAGATGCTTCCTGAATGGTCCATCCTTCACAGAGTGTTTGATCACCTTTCTGATTGTCTCCTCCTCGGCTTGGTATCAACATTCCCCTGTGAATCATCTCCTGAAAAGATAATTTAAAAGCAGGAGCAGGTCATTTGGCTCCTCAAGTCTGCTCTACCATTCAGTAAGATTATAGCTGATCTCTCTCTTTATATCCTGAATTCTCCATTACCATCTCCCCCAAGTAACCTTTCATTTTGCTGCAGGACAAGAATCTTTTTATCTTTACCTTGTAATTATTCAGTGACCCCACCTGCACCATCTTCTGAGGCAGAGAGTTCTAAAGTTCCACAGTGCTCTGAAAGGGAAGTTTCTTTCCTATATTAAACACATGATATAAATGTAATTTGTTTTTAGTGTGCTTTTTCTCTTTCTCCACATCCAATGCATCATCCTTAAACACTTTTGCCAACCCAAACTAGACCCCACCACGAAGAACATCTTCCTCTCCCCACCCCTCTCTACCTTCGACAAGGACCGTTAACTTTGCCAATCCTTGGTTTGCGCCCCTCTCCCCACCAACCCCCAGGTATCTTCCTTTGCAACTGGAAAAGATGCGAAACATGCCAGCACACCAGCCCCCTCCCCTCCATCCAGGGCCCCAAACAGTCCTTCCAGGTGAGATAGAGGTTCACCTGCCTCTCCTCCAACCTAATTTACTGCATCAGGTGTTCCCAATGTGGTCTTCTCTACATCAGGGAAACCAAACATAAACTAAGGGAACATTTCGCTGAGTATCTCGCTGGGCCCGTAGGGGTCAACCAGCCCTCCCAGTCACTGCCCATTTTAATTCCCATGCCCACTACCTTTCTGACATGACCATTCCCGGCTTCCTCCTTTGCCGCAATGAATTAAACTGCAAATTGGAGAAACAATACCTCATCTTCTGCCTGGGCAGCGTATAGCCTGGTGGATTCAACATGGAGTTCTCCAACTTCAAATAACCTCCCATCCCATCCCTGACTCCCTTCCTAGCAGCACCCCCCCTCCCCCCCATCCCCATTCTATTACTCTCATCAACACTTCCTTCTAACCACCAACTGGATTCATTCCTCCTATCAACCCACCAGGTCGTACCCTCTACCTGTGTGCATTTGTCCCCACCTCCTTTATCTGGAGCTCCCTTTATACCCACCCTCAGTCTTGAAGAAGGGTTTCACCCAAAACGTTGACTCCTCCACCTCTTGCTGTGTTCTACCAGCCTTCTGCTTGTCTACCTTTCCTCTTTTTCTGTGTTACTCCCTCTTGCAAAGAACATATCTCATGGTAAAGACCCATGTTTGGGTCAAAACATCTTGTTGGGTTTTCTCCTGTTGTCTATGCCTTGGACACTTTGACCAGTGTATATATTAAAAACATTTTTCCCAAGCACCCTTGTCAGTGAAGCAGATAAACTAGATTTTATTAACAGATTATTCCTTATTAAAATGCAATGTGAGCATTGACCAGATTCCCACAATATTTACGGTGTCTAGCTCAATCTGCCTAAGAAAGGATATTACCCACAATGATCCACGTGTTTGAACTGGGACATTGGAATCTTTTTCTTCTCTGACATAGGCCTGGATCTCTTCCATGAGGGTGGGTTTAGCACATCAGGTGATATTTTCTCCTGGGTCTGTTAGGTAACTGCAGCATCTCCGACCATGAGTCTCGTTGTGAGCCTTAGCTGCACGTTTTTACTGGGTCTTCACCAACAGGTATGTGTTATTACCCCGACTTACCCTTAACATTCCAGAATGTTCTGTGGCATTTGGTCAATAGGGTCATGAGCAGGATTCAAATCACCCAATGGGGTCATACCAATATGCTTTTCTGACGTTATGCTGGGGAGGTGTAAAATGTACGTTCTCAGACACTGGCTGGAATTCAAGGTGCCAGAAAGTCTGACCACTACTTCTCCAATACACAATCCTTGGGCTGGTTGTAACTGGTTCCGCTTGAACCTTCGTAATGTCTTTGACTCGTGTTTCTACTGTTCTCTGTAGCCCATAGTTGCTGGCTGCTGTTTAATTTAGTTTGGCCAATTTTCTGTCAGGCCTGATTTCTCCAGCTGTGGGTTAATTTAGAATGTCCAATTTTGGGTCCACAGTTGCTTGACCATAGTCCAATTGAAGCATGTAGTGAGAATGGGATCACAGGCTCAGACCACGCTCTCATGAAGGCATGTGTCATGTCTCCGACAGGGAGCCTGCACATCTTTGAATTGTGGGAGAAAACCCTCGCAGACACCGGGAGAATGTGGAAACTCCACACAGACAGTCACCTGAGGCTGGAATCGAACCCGGGTCCCTGGCGCTGTGAGGCAGCAGTGCTAACCACTGAGCCACCATGCTGCCCCAGGTCCTATTCCCTCTCTCTAGTTATTCTTTTTCCTCTAATATACTGAAAGAATCTTTTTGAATTCACCTTCATCTTCTTGAATTCACCTTCATCTTCTTAACCAAGGCTATCTCATACCCCCTTTTTGCCTTCCTGACTTCCTTCCTCAGTAAACTCCCGTATCCCCTTTATATCTCCATGATTTCCTTGATCCCAGCTGCCTGTACCTGAGCCATACCTCCTCCTTTTTATTTGGGGTAATTTTCCAAAATTTGCTGGACTCTGGAGCAGTTCCAGCAGATTGGAAAGCAGCAAATATGATGCCACTTTTTAAAAAAAAGAGGTAGATACAATCCCTTCCCACATAAAGAGCAGGTCTCTTCCCAGTGTGACTGTGCCGAAGGATTTCCAGCTACAATAGATAATAGAATCCTTCCTCACAATCCTTACGTTCTACTATAATGCATATTTCTTCAGCATGAATTGGTTTTAACATGATTGAAGAATTTTTGTTGTTTGTAGGATGCAAACTTTTCTTACCAGTATTGGATACAACGTGATTCCTGCCCCATTAGTTTAAATGGCGTGGCTATCATGCAATTTTCATATAATGGAAGATTGCACGAGAACAGAACTATCATGTTATATCAGAATCGACTGTACTCCCTCTCAGATAATGCCCATACACTTCACCTCAAAGATATGTAACTCATTTTGATTTCCCCTTACAATCTTCATTAAACCAAACCTTGGTCAGTTGCCATAATTGACAATTTTAAATATTGGGGTGTCTCTTCCCATGGAACAATTGATGTACCTGCTCAACACTGGTCCAAGACAGGACGTTTCCATGCTCAGCCTGCTTGAGGTTCTCCCTCAACTGTTCAATCATCCACTGGCCACAGATGCTGCACAAGGTCCTGTTCTGTTACCTACTGTCATCATCTATATTTCTCTGGTCCTAGTGTGCAACTCTAGCACCTTTACCAAGTGTTGGGCTGTCTGATTTTCTTTTCGTGCCCCCTTGGCATCCTCCCAGTTGTCCAGATTTATTTCTTCTGTTTAACTTGCTGGGTTGAAAGTTTGAGACGAATATCCAAATTGGCCAAATCAAGGGTTTTGACTGTGGACATTCCTGTTTCGTAAGCTATTGCCAAATCATTCAACATATCTCTGTTAATATGCTGCACAGCCCTGAGTGTGGCCTCCCGCGTGTCAATCCCTGTTTTCTGTCCCAATAGCTGATGGTTTAAATACACATATAGTATTTGAAGTTGGGAACAGCACCATTCTGACAGCTGGGTTCCAGATATGTCTAACACCACTAGAACCAATTTGTGATGGGTGTTGTCATATAGGACTTTTCTGTGTTTTAAAACCACCCCATTTTTTTGGTCCAGGAAGTAGTCGTTTGACAAACTTGTAAAGGTACACTTCTGGGTGGTTTTAGCCTATTTCTAATTTCATGCAGGATATACCTCACCTGCATCCTGGCCTCCCAAAAGACCTTCCCAGGGCATTAGTGCCTAATTTCTAGCCCTTCGTTCTAGGCCAGTAGCCAAACATCCCAATTCTGTCCATCTATTTGAGGAGAAACCCTCCCAGTCAGCCTTATGTGTCTGTACTGAGGTACCAATGATCTGAGTTCCCATTTATCTTTCTTACACAATCCATTGGTTATTACACCAAAACATCACTAATTTGTTGGAATTAATCTACAAAACATGATCCTCATAATCTCCTGTGATAGGTGTATTCTTACCCAATTACCACTTCTGACAATTGCATCCTGCAATGATATAAGACTATAAGGTATAGCAGCAGAATTCAAGCCATTCAGCCCATCACGTTTGCTCCACCATTCAATCTTGGCTGATAACTTTCTCATAGAAGAAAGTGAGGACTGCAGATGCTGGAGATCGAAGAAGGGCTCATGCCCGAAACGTCGATTCTCCTGCTCCTTGGATGCTGCCTGACCTGCTGCGCTTTTCCAGCAACACATTTTCAGCTCTGATAAGTTTCTCATACTCATTCTTCCGCTTTCTCCCTGTAACTCTTGAATCCATTGACAATCAAGAACCTAGCTATCTCCATCTGAAGTATATTCAATGACCTGGCCTTCACAGCCTTCTGTGGTAGTGAATGAGAATTCTCTGCACCTTACCTTGCTGGGAATGTAAGCTAATAACAGCTCAGTAAAGGACAGTCAGGTGTCTGGAACCAGCAAACACTTGCTCAGAAATGCGAGTTTCAACAAGGGGAATAAAGAGGCGGGAGTGTATTTCAGATCTTAGGGGTATAGGCATCACATTCAGAAAGGCAGGGCAAGAAACCAAAATTTTTTTTTAAAGAAAACATCTCCCTTCAGTTGATATGTTTTACTTCTGGCAAGAAAGTGAGCCCCTTAACAGAAGCATGAGAAGGGAATTTCTAGAGGCAATGGATTGAAACATATAATTTGACAACCGGCAATTCTTCCAGGAGGCAAAATCAGTTCTTAAAGATGTGTAAAATAATGGATTTGAAAGAGTTAACATGAGCTGTGTTGAAGCTCCATCCTTTCTGATATACAGCGCAGCCACCAACTGGAATATCCAAGCAAGTCAAACAGTCCTTGGCAATTGCTGCAGTAGGGAGGAGTCTGAATCAGTCTACTCTTGGCGATATACGTCACTTGTTAGTAAGACTTAATGTACCTCAGAGTCACTGGAACTAATTACTGAGATATAATAAAGAGTCTTCTCTTAACTAAGCAAGAACCTCTCCTGCCGAGTCTCATTGAAGGTCTATCCCCCCGCTGTACACTAATGGACGAGCAAAGGCAGGTGCACTGGTGACAGCACTCTACCCCCAACACCAAGTGCTTGATACTTAGACCAGTGTTATACCACAAATCTGTTCAAAACAGTGAAAAACTGGTATGATTGGTATCTGAATAGTACCACTGGAGTTTCATTTTCAGGGAAACAGGACCAATTCAGATAGGTTTTACTGCCACCAGTTTTATTAAGTTTCACTTCTTGAGTAAAGTTTCACTGGAATTTCCTATTGGATTTACTGGCCATTATATTCTACTTGTGACTCCTAGATTTGCATTCCTGCAGGATTTTCTCAATGCCAACCTTATCACCCCTTTTGGAACATTCAGGACCTCTCTCAAGCCAGCCACAGCCTTCCCTTTGATATAATTGGAACGTAACCAGGCTAGGGGAGTTTCTGCCACCACAATCAGACCTGGAACTTAACAAATCTGGTCGGTCTGCATGAGTTGAACCAAAGATTCTGTTTCTGTGCTAGACAACTGTATGACTTTGCAAGTGGTAGGAAAGTGAGAGTCTGGCCAGATCAAGCCCACATATGCAGAACTTATACTCTAGTCTATTCACCTCTGCATTTGAGGAGAGGTTTGACTCCTGCAGGGAAAGGATTGACTGCCAGGAGATAGCACCAGAGATCTGCATTACAGCTTTTAACAAACTTCAAGACTAACTGAGGCTGAAACCTGCTTTGCTGGGCAGTGGGTATCTTTAATGAATGAAAGTGCAAAGTTTTTTTTTAAATTGCAGCTTCCTAATTTGGATTGTTCAAATGACAGGCATGATCACATCAAACATCATAGAGATGTGACCCGTATATCTGCACGATCATTACCCACAGACACACACTAGGAGGAGAACTCAACAAAAAAAAACAAAGTGGTGTAATTTTAAGTACGGTGCAGGGACAAACACAGTCAAGAGTTCACATTAAGCTTTGAAGGTGACGAGGCAAATCAATAGGGAAATATTAAACAAAAAGATTCCATGGTTTCACAAGTAAGCTGCAAAAGAAGGAATGACCTGTGAAGCCTTTACAACTAGGGCTCAGTTGGACCATTATGTCTGATTCTGGGCACTGCACTGCAGGAAGAATGTCAAGACCTTGGAAATAGCGGAATTGGATGAGGGATCTGTGAACCCTGAGTTGTTATTCTTAGAGCAGAGATTTAGTGGGGAGTTAATGAAAGAGTTCAAACCAATGGTGGTTTTCAATGGGATAATTCATTAGAAACGTACCCTTGGCAGAAAGGTCTCTATCTAAAGGAGGCAGATTTAAGATTATTAGGCAAAGCATCGCAGAGGGGGAGCAAAGGGATTTTGATTTAACTGCAGGTGGTTACACTGTCAGAAGGTAACTGGATAAGTACTTGGCGGGGAAAAGCATGCAGAGCCACAGGAAAAGAGTAGGAGGCTGGCATGATTTGGACAATTCTGCAAACGAACCAGCATAGTCACAATGGGTTATATGGCTTCCTGCTCTTTATTCTTCTGTGGAGAATTTCATCATCTAAGAATCATTGTGATGCCTTCAGTGGTTTTATAGTTTCCGGGGTTGGGCGTCGCTTTATGCTTACAGATATGTGTCATTTCTTCCTGTTCATCCACTCTTGAAGGATTTTACCTTCTATAGTGATTTCAATTCTCTCCTTATTGTGTGTTTCAGTGAAGATACATATTATCTAATTCCACTAGTTTATTCCAATTATTCTTTCCATTTATTAGAATATTATTTAATCTTATCTATTAACAACCATAATTCTGAATGTGGAACTAATGCTTCTCTGTATACTTTGAGGAATAATATTCCCTTGTGTTTCTTGGTTATTATATTTATTCTCAAACGTGTACACTTGAGATAATTCTTTTGAACAGAAATTAATCAAGCTATCTGTAACTGTTCTTAATAGGTCATTGCTTTCTACAGTCTATAGCAATTGAAATGTTATACCATTATCAGGTGAATGTAATTTTACTCATAGACCTTCACATTTTTCCTTTTTAACTATATATCCAACTGCTGTTTAGAAAGTTGCTAATGGATCTGCTTCTAACAATGAATTTAGACCAGAAGAGCAGTGAAATATATTATTAGTCTGACTTGTTTTCAATAGAAAATGCTGTACAATAAGTTCAGAGCCTGGAGAGAGCTATAAAGAATGAGCCTGGAAGAGATCACACTAGGGCACGAGAGAGGTCAATGAAACTGAGAAGGAGGAATGGGCCTGGGAAGAGACCGTAAGGATTGGAGGGAGTTTAGCAAGACCAGAAAGAGACATATGAAGGAAGGGGTTGTGAGCGAGACAGCTGGACATAGACATTTAAAGGAGAGGACTGGGGGAGAGAGAGACTTAGTGTATCTTGACAAACAACATGTACAGGAAGTATTTGCAGGTGCTCCAATTCAAGATCAGGATTTCCAAGCTTGAGTCCGCTGGCGTCATTGTGTTGCTTCTGGAACATAAGTGTTTGCTGGATTATATGCTCTTGGAGGTGTTCACCTCACTGCATTGGTAGGTCAGGATAGTAGTAAGTAGTGGCCGTCCAAATGCGTAAGAAGTAGTTGATTGTGCAGGAGTCATCAGCATGTGTGCCATTCCCAAACAGGCACTTAGACATGGAGCTTGATAACATCTTGAAGGAGTGCAGCCAGGTCACGGAAATGGTGGGCAAGGTATTGTACTGGATGGAATTTTAAAAATGTGCCCTTGACAAGTGATATTTTCTCTATGTCTATGCCATCAAACCATTTGTAGCTATGAAGACCTCCATCAGGCCTCCTTTTGGCCTTTTCTCTTCCAAAGAGAAGAGCCCTAACCCGTTCACTCTTCCTTGACAACATTCCCTATCTGTGACAGTAGAAGAAAGGATATGAGCTGTGAATAGTATCGATTAGGTTTGATGACCTTTTAAACTTTCACCCATTCACTGAGCTGGAGTTAGAAGGTGAGGGAGTCAACATTAATATCAAAAGATAACAAGCTAGGAACCAGGCCTCCAATTCTCCAGCTCTCTGAGCATTACCCAGCCCTCCATTGTCTCAAAGAACGCAGGAACTAAAGCTTTGCATTTGCATCATGTCTTTCATGACCTCAGGATATGCTCGAAGCACTCTATGGCCAATAAAATCCTTTTTGAAGAGTATTGGCTCTTGCAATGGAAGAGACACAGTAGTCAATTTACTCGCTGCAAATTCCGACAAGGATCACAAAGTAGGATTAATCTAACCTTGCCAATTTCCGCGCCATCAATCTTCTCTCGATCATCAGTAAAATGATGGAAGGTGTCTTTAGTAGTGTTGTCAAGCAGCACCTACTCAGCAATAATCTGCTCAGTGATGCTTGGTTTGGTTTCTGCTGGGGCCACACTGCTCCTGACCACATTACAGCCTTGGTCCAAAGATTGATAAAAGTACTGAATTCCAAGGGTGAAGTGAGAGTGACAACATTTGACATTAAGGCTTCGTTTGACTGAGTTTGGATCAAGGAGCCCTAGCAAAACTGGAATCAGAGAGAAAACTCTTCAATGGTTGGAGTCATGGTAGGCACATGGGAAGATGATTGCAATTGTTAGTGGTCAGTCATTGTCAGCTCCAGGACATTTCTGCAGGGGTTCCTCAGGATAGTGTTCTCGGCCCAAGCGTCTTTAGCTGCTTCACCAATGACCTCCTGTTCACCATGAGGTTAGAAATTGGGATGTGCGCCAATGATTGCACAATATTCAGCATCATGCGTGACTTCTCAGATATTAAGACACTCTATGTTCAAATGCAACAAGGCCTGGACAATTTCCAGGCTTAGGCTGTAAAGTGTTGAAAAGTATGGTGTTGGAAAAACACAGCAGGCCAGGCAGCATCCGAGGAGCAGGAGAATTGACGTTTTGGGCATAAGCCCTTCTTCAGGAATGAGGCTGGTGTCCCAAGCAGGCTGAGATAAAATGTAGGGGGGAGGGAATTTGGGGGAGGGGCGCTGGGAACATGATAGGTGGAAGGAGGTGAGGGTGAGGGTGATAGGCCGGAGAGGGGGTGGGGGCGGAGGTGGAGAGGTCAGGAAGAAGATTGCAGGTCAAGAGGGCGGTGCTGAATCCGGGGGCTGGGACTGAGACAAGGTGGGGGGAGGGGAAATGAGGAAGCTGGAGAAATCTACATTCATCCCTTGTGGTTGGAGGGTTCCTAGGCGGAAGATGAGGCGCTTTTCCTCCAGGCATCGCGTGGCTAGGGTCTGGCGATGGAGGAGGCCAAGGCATGTCTTTGGCAGAGTGGGAGGGGGAGTTAAAGTGTTCAGCCACGGGTTGGGTTGGTTGGTGCGGGTGTCCCAGAGGTGTTCCCTGAAACATTCCGCAAGTAGGCGGCCGGTCTCCCCAATGTAGAGTAGGCCACATCAGGTGCAGCGGATACAGCGGATACTCACTGCATTATTCCTAACCTGTTCTTGTAACCAATGGATTTATATGGTAAGTCCTGTTCAGTTTCTAGTAAATTTTATCCCATGATATTTATAGTGGGAGATTCAGCAATGGTAATATCATTGAATATCAAGAGTGGTGGTTATATTCTCTCTTATTCTCTCCATTGCCTGGCATTTGTGTGGCACAGATGTTACTTGCCACTTTTCAGACTAAGAGAAAGTGAGGACTGCAGATGCTGGAGACCAGAGTTGAAAAGTGTGGTGCTGGAAAAACACAGCAGGCCAGGCAGCATCTGAGGAGCAGGAGAATTGACGTTTCGGGCATAAGCCCTTCTTCAGGAATGAGGCTGGTGTGCCAAGCGGACTGAGATAAAATGTAGGGGGGAGGGAATTTGGGGGAGGGGTACTGGGAATATGATAGGTGGAAGGAGGTGAGAGTGAGGGTGAGAGGCCGGAGAGGGGGCGGGAGCGGAGAGGTCGGGAAGAAGATTGCAGGTCAAGAGGGTGGTGCTGAATCCAGTGATTGGGACTGGGATAAGGTGGAGAGAAGGGAAATGAGGAAGCTGGAGAAATCTACATTCATCCCATGTGGTTGGAGGGTTCCTAGGCGGAAGATGAGGTGCTCTTCTTCCAGGCGTCGTGTGGCCAGAGTCTGGCGATGGAGGAGGCCAAGGACCTGCATGTCCTTGGCAGAGTGGGAGGGGGAGTTAAAGTGTTCAGCCACGGGGCAGTTGGGTTGGTTGGTGCGGGTGTCCCAGAGGTATTCCCTGAAATGTACCGCAAGTAGGCGGCCTGTCTCCCCAATGTAGAGGAGGCCACATCGAGTGCAGCGGATACAGCGGATACTCAGTACATTATTCCTAACCTGTTCTTGTAACCAATGGATTCCTGTTCAGTTTCTAGTAAATTTTATCCATTGCATGGAGAGAATAAGAGAGAATCTAACCACCACTCTTGATATTCAATGACATTACCATTACTAAATCTCCCACTATAAATATCATGGGATAAAATTTACTAGAAACTGAACAGGACTTACCATATAAATCCATTGATTACAAGAACAGGTTAGGAATAATGCTGTGAGTACCTCCACTCCCAACTTATCTCCATTTGCCTGGATAAGTGCAGCTCCAACAATACTCCACAAACTTGACACCATCCAGTACAAAGCACATTGCTTGATTGGTGCTGCATCCACAAACATTGTCATTCCTCCACGTAACAGTACTGTCTACAAGATAGACTTCAGAAATTCACCAAAGCTCCTCAGACACCATCTTGTAAACCCACAACTGATGCCATCTAGAAGAACAAGGGCACCAGATACATGGAAACACCACCACTTGCAAGTTCTCCTCCTCGGTGTTGCTGGGTCAAACCTGCAGCTGAGTCTCTAACAGAAGTGTGAGGGGACCTACAAAATCTGGACTGCAGTGGGTTAAGAAGGCAGCTCCACCTTCACCACCACCTCAAGTGTGGCTCGGGATGGGCATTAAATGCTGGTTCAGCTGATGATGTCCACGTTCCACAAGCAAATAAATAAAAAAGCT
The DNA here is from genome assembly GCF_047496795.1 of Chiloscyllium punctatum. Classification (NCBI taxonomy): domain Eukaryota; kingdom Metazoa; phylum Chordata; class Chondrichthyes; order Orectolobiformes; family Hemiscylliidae; genus Chiloscyllium; species Chiloscyllium punctatum. The sequence goes on from NC_092741.1 coordinate 113,602,621, forward strand.
TAAGCTGTCAAGATATAGTCGAAGGCCAAGTATTGGTGAGGTTACTTATAATGCCCATGGCAGTTCAATTGTGTTTGATTATCTAATTATTGTACAGTGCTTGATTGCTTAAAGCTGGAAGTGGAGCTGGGGAGTTAAGTGGATGATTTCATAGTTTTCTAGAAAACCTGGAGATTTTGCAAAGGCATATGTCTTGAAATTTCTGTAAAACTCTAAGATCTTTAAAGTTCTGTAAGTAAACTGTTTGGGTTTAGAACTAGTTATCTCCACATTGCTCTAAGGTAACTCAGATGGTTAAGATATACAGACTTGAATCAAATGTTAACAGAACTCCCCACTGTTCTTCAGACAGTGTTTTGGATGTTTATATCCCGATGAGAGGACAGCCCGAACCACAGTTTGAGACCTTGGGCTTGTGCCTTGAGAGCTGGATTTGAACCCATGACCATATGACTTAATGAAGAGAGTATCATTGAGTTGCTGCTAATCCCTGTGTGTACACACACTCAATGACTGCTGAGTCACTGGATTCCTTCCATGGCCTGATACCAATCTTATTTTCATGAACTTGTTTTGTGTCCTAATTAAATTATTGCTTCCAACAGCAGAATAGTTGGGTCAGTACTGAGTTTTAATTCAATATCTTGAAGATAAGCCTGAGTGATATGTTCCTTGCAGAGAGAATGCCCCAGTGAATATAATATCTGTGCAGCTGGGATTATCCATATTGGACTGTGATTTATTACTGTAGGATCAGGTTTTAGAAAATCTCTGTTATTCAGTCTACACATGTTTAAGGTCTCCTGTTCTACTGTAGAAAACTCCATGCCACATGCAAAGGATACTAATGTTGATCAAATGCCCTCTTGGCTGACCACATATCTCTCACCCTCCTTGCACACACCTGCAAAAGCTCAAAATCATACAAGACCAGGTTATACCTGATGAAGGAGCGATGCTCTGAAAGCTAGTGTGCTTCCAATTAAACCTGTTGGACTATAACCTGGTGTTGTGTGATTTTTAACTTTGTACACCCCAGTCCAACACCGGCATCTCCAAATCAATGACTGCAAAAGCTCACAATCCAAAACCCAGTGACCCAGGTCTTAACTCGTACAACATCCCTTTCGACCATCACTGCCTAAAGCGTGTTGGCTTGAGGTCTGGCAACATTTCAAATTTAAAGTTTCCACCTTGTTTTCAAATCTATGCATTCCCTTCAAAATCCTGCTCTAATAGCTACTTGACAAAGAAGCTTCTCCAAAAGCTTGTACTTCCAAATAAACCTGTTGGACTATAACCTAGTGTTGTGTGACTTTTAACTTTGTCCACCCCGGTCCAACACCCGCTCTTCCACATCACTCCAAAATCTTAACAGAATACCCAAAATCTGATCTATCGTGCGTCTCCTCAGCTCTGTCATTAGTGACATGCCTTCAGCTACTTGGGAACGTTAAATTCTGGATTTCCCACATTAAACCTTTCCCCAACTCTATCTCTCTATCTCTCTTCTCTTCTCCTTTAACATTTTCCTTAGAACTTACCTCACTGACCAATCTTTCAGCCTCCCATTCTAACATCGTCTTCTGTGCCTCTGATATGGTTGTCTCTTGTAAACAGCTGTGTGATGTTTTACTATGTTAACGACATTAAACAACTAAAATTGTTTTTGTATTCCTTACCTACTTGTCCAGCTTGTTTCATTTTGTGCACTCTGTTGAAATGCAGGACTAGCAACCCAGAGGACTTGAGTTCAAGTTCTGTTGTAGGAAGTTATAAAACTGAAATTCTATAAATATTGCAACTTGCAGAATGACATTGGAGAAAGTTTTAAGCTGATTATATAAATCTAATTTGGCAACTGCTTAACCCTGAATCAATCACTATGAAAGAAGGTGGAGCATTACCTTCTCAAGGCAATGAGGAATCAGAAGCAAAGTCATCTTGGCAGCTCAATGCACAAATATAAATAGACCAGATCCCTTTGAATGTGTTCAAATAAGTGAATAATAGGCTACAGAAGCAATTAGAATACTGGGAATCCTGCGGTGAGTAACTCGCCTCCTGACTCCCAAAGCCTGTCTGCTGTCGACAAGGCACAAGTCAGGAGTGTGATGGAGCATTGTCCATTTGTCTGGACAACGTGCAACTCCAACAACACACAAGATGCTTGACACCATTCAAAACAAATTGTCTGACTTGAACAAGACCCCATCCATCACCTTCAACATCCACTCCCACCACCACTGACACTCAGTAGCAACAGTGTGAACCGGCGATAAGATGCCCCGCAGCGATGCAATGAAACTCTTTATATAGCACAATCCAAACCCACAGACTCTGCTATCTAGAAGGACAAGGGTGGCAGATTCATGGAAATACCATCTTCTGCAAGTTGCCCTCCAAATATCTCAATATCCTGACCTGGAAAATGTATTATCATTCCTTTAGTATGGCTGGGTCAAAATCACAGAATCCCTACACTGCAAAAAGAGGCCCACTCAGCCCATTGAGATTGCATCAACCCTTTGAAGAACCTCCTATCCCTGTAACCCCACATATCTCATGGCTAATCCACCTAAACTGCACATCTTTGGACTATGGAATCCTGGAACTCCCTCCCTAACTGCATTATGGGTATCCTATATCACATGGACAGCAGAAGGTCAGAAGACAGTTCATCAGTTCCTTCTCAAGGACGATTAGTGATGAACAATAAACACTCATCCCACACCCACACTCCATGAATGATTAAAAACTGTCTCTTACTTGATCATAAAATCTCATTTTTCATGAAGCTTCTCGCATCACCTGTCTCCATATTGCTGAGGAAGTGATTGAAGAGCAGGGACCCAGAACATAACCCTACAGAATTCTGTCAGTGACTTACATCCAGAGGGACTTTGTCAGTCAAATTAATTTGCCATTAATTCTATGCTCTTTAAATCTTCTTAATCAACCTTATAAAATGAAATGTCATCAAATGGTTTCTAAAATTCCAAGTGCATTATTGAATATCTTTCATCCTTCAATTTAATTACCACCTCAAAGAATTTCACTGATTCTTAAAATGCCACAGCAAACAAAGGCAAGGCAGGAAAGATTGCACTGGTTTCATTTTTCATATATTTTTATGTAGCCAAGACCCAGTTTTGAGAAATGACAGTGAATATTTACTTTCTAATTGTACTGAATACATAAAAAACTTACAGGCTGTAGAATGTAAACAGTCAAGATTCGAATGGTCTATGTCATAATGCAGGGATTCATCTGTCAGTAAGTGCAGAGAGTTGATTTCTATTTCCATAGGAGTAAATGTGGAGAAGCTGCTTCCACCTCTCGTTGAGACCAGAATTGGTGGTCATCAATATAAGATAATCACTAACAAGTCCAATAAGGAATTCAAGAGGGATATCTTCACCCAAAGAGCAGTGAGAATGTGGCTCTTACTGCGACGGGGTGTAGTTGAGATGATTGTTATGGATAAATTTAGAGGGAAACTGGATTAACAGGAAAGAAGGAAAAGAAAAGGGGTTTATTTGGGTGTGGTTTGATGAATAAGGGAAGAAAGACTGTCCCGTAGACCAAAAATACCAGTATGAGCCACTGGACCAAATAGCCATTTTCTGTGCTGTAAAGTGCTATGTAATATTTTGTGATGTTGAAATAAATATATCAGAAGAAGAAATTTGTGTGACAGCATCTCTCAAAAGGCAGTGCATGTTGTGACATATAATCAGAACAGTGAGTATTGGGAATACACAGAATGAAGAGTGTTCCATTTATTTAAATGTGTAAAAACCTGCAAGGCCAGTACAATAATTACAAGTCTACTTCTTCCAATAGAAACTCATTATCAATGTGTGATTTTTACAGGTCTTGGGAAATTTCAAGGTTTACATCCATTCCTTCAAATGAACACATCCCATAACAATGACCAACGAAGAACAGGAAAACTTTCCTCAGTGTTCTGTCAATACTTATCCTCATTAAACATCACTGAGATTAACTTTGCAGGGAAAAATAAACTTTTTTAAAAATTAATTTCTCAGCAACCAACAGAACTAACCAATGTTTTAAGACATTTTCTGAAATAATCAAACTAAATTAACATACATCAAATGTTCCTTAACAAGCAGCTAATACTCCAAACTGTAGAAAAGGTACTTCTGTAATAATTAACTAATAAGATGAAAATGCCTCTAACAACTTCTTCATTCCTGTACAGTGCACTTCTGGCAGATGTGCAGCATTACTAAAAAAAAATCCCAAATTACTCCAAGTTATGTAGCAAATTCACTTCTCCCAGTCACACAAGGTCAAAAAGAAAGGGCTCCTCTATCCATGAGTTATTGTATCAAAATGTCAAAACTACCAATTAATTATGACTGTTTCTGTTCAAATTTCTTCCCCATGGTAACCAAATCACATGGGTGTGTCTCATGGTGAAGGTTTCATAGTATGACCTCACTATCCTCCAATCCAAAACATTATCTTTCACTTTAAGTGAAAAGAAGGATTTTAAAACATACCTGTCCTCTCACCCAACATTCATAACTTAGTCATTGCTATTTGTGGGAGTTTATTGTGCAAAAAATGTTTTCTACATTGTAGCAGTGACTACAGTTTGAAAATTAGCTTGTTGTTCATTAAGTGCTTTGGAGCATCCCGAGGTCATAAAAGATGCTAACTAAATCCAAGACTGTCCTTAGCTCCTTCTCACTATGTTCCTTGCCAATGCCCTGATAATATCAGCACTCCTTCTTTATGAAAACAAACACATCACAGATTCTGAATCTAAAGGGGGAAAGGAAAACTCATTGGAGTTGCATTTGTCACTGTAAAAAATAAGACAAACTAAGGACTATTTATTTAATACGACTTTGAAACTTAGTTTCTATGACTTTGAATTTTAATCTTGAGTGAGTTGATTCTTTGACGGCTGTAGGAAATGTTACTTCTTTAAGAGCTCTTTAACTGTTTATCCAGCAGTTAGAATTTTCCCAAGATTCTATTTATAGTGTTTTTTTTATTATTACATAACCTATTTTACAATTTAATTTTACTATTCCTGGTTCTTGAGTAGAGAAGGAAAATAAAAATAACTATCAATTCTAAAGTATACTTAATTATTATTATATTAATGACCAAATTGTAAATGCAAATATGGTTCATCAGGGTGTAGGTTTGATATCCAGACATTTCATTACCTGGCTAGATAACATCATTAGTGGCGACCTCCAAGTGAAGTGAAGCTGTTGTCTCCTGCTTTCTATTTATATCTTTCTCCTGGATGGGGTTCCTAGGGTTTGTGTTGATGTCATTTCCTGTTCGTTTTCTGAGGGATTGAGAGATGGTATCTAGATCTATGTGTTTGTTTATGGTGTTGTGGTTGGAGTGCCAGGCCTCTAGGAATTCTCTGGCATGTCTTTGCTTAGCCTGTCTCAAGATAGATGTGTTGTCCCAGTCAAAATGGTGGTTTTTTTCCTCCGTGTGTAGGGCTACGAGGGAGAGAGGGTTGTGTCTTTTTGTGGCTAGCTGGTGTTCATGTATCCTGGTGGCTATCTTTCTTCCTGTTCGTCCTACGTAGTGTTTGTGGCAGTCCTTGCATGGAATTTTGTAGATGACATTGGTTTTGCCCATGGGTTGTACTGGGTTTTTTAAGTTTGTTAGTTTTTGTTTGAGAGTGTTGGTGGGTTTGTGTGCTACTAAGATTTCGGGGGGTCTTAGTCGTCTGGCTGTCATTTCTGAAACTTCTTTGATGTATGGTAAGGTAGTTAGGGTTTCTGGCTGTGTTTGGTCTGCTTGTCGTGGTTTGTTCTTGAGGAATCTGCGCACTGTATTTTTTGAGTATCCGTTCTTCTTGAATATGTTGTATAGGTGGTTCTCCTCTGTTTTCCGAAGTTCGTCTGTGCTGCAGTGTGTGGTGGCTCATTGGAATAGTGTTCTGATACAGCTTTGTTTGTGTGTGTTGGGATGGTTGCTGGTGTAGTTAAGTATTTGGTCAGTGTTTGTCGGTTTTCTGTATACGCAGGTTTGTAGTTTTCCCTTGTCCATTCTTTCGACTGTGACGTCCAGGAATGCGAGTTTGTTGTCGGTTTCTTCCTCCTTGGTGAACTTTATGCCTGTGAGGGGGTTGTTGATGATGTTAAATGTCTCTTCTATCTTGTTTCGTTTTGTGATGACAAAGGTGTCATCTACGTAACGAACCCAGATATTTGGTTTGATGGTTGGTAGGGCTGTTTGTTCTCGTTTTTGCATTACCACTTCTGCTATGAATCCTGATAGTGGAGATCCTATGGGTGTGCCATTGGTTTGTTTGTAGACTATGTTGTTGAAAGTAAGTGGGTGATGAGGCACAGGTCCACTAGCTTCATGCTGTTTTTGTTGGTAATGTGATTGATGGTGGTTGGGGTATGTGTGTATGATGTTCTCTTCTAAAAGTGTGGTCAGTGTTTCCTTTGCCAGGTTGATGTTGATGGAGGTGAACAGTGCTGTTATGTCGAATGAGGTCATTGCTTCGTCTTCCTCCATTTTGGTGTTTTTTGATGATCTTTAGGAATTCCTGGGTGGAGTGGTTGGAGTGCTGTGACTCTTCTACTAGGTATTTCAGTCTTGCGTGTAGTTCTTTGGCCAGTCTGTAAGTTGGTGTTCTGGGTAGTGAGACTATGGGTCTGAGGGGGGCTCCTGGTTTATGGATTTTTGGTAGTCTGTAGAATCGTAGGATGTTGGTCCCATAGGGTTTCATTTTCTGGAATTCCGTCTTGTTTAATTGTCCGGAATTGTGTAATTTTCTTAGGAGATATGTAATTTTGTTTCCTAGTCGTGGGGTCGGGTCTAGCGCCACCTGTTGGTAGGTGTTGGTGTCTGCGAGTAGTGCATTGGCTCTGTCGATGTAGTCCCTTCTGTTCAGGATGACTGTGAGCCGAACTTTGTCTGCAGGTAATATAATGATGTTTTTGTCTTTTTTGAGGTTTTCTAGGGCTTTCTTTTCTTGTGTGTTCAGTTTGTTTCCTTCCCTCTTTCGACTCAGAATAGGCGCAATATCTGTCTGATAATTTGTTGTGTTTCTTCCGTGGTTCATTACGATTTCAACAGAAAGAACACTACTTAATCCATCTGTGTTCAGTTATCATGTTAAACCTTGCACTGCCATCATGAAATCACACAGCACAAATTGTCATTCAGTCCATCATGCTTATGCCAGCCCTTTGAAAGAGCTGACCAAGGCCCTCGAGTCCTTCGAAAAGAATAAAACTCCTGGAAGCGACGGCTTACCAGTCGAGCTCTATTCTGCTCTGTGGGACTTGATTGGCCAGGGCCTGCTGGAGATGTATGTCAGTATGCTTAGGGCAGGTACCATGAGTGAATCCATGAGGAAAGGCATCATCACCCTCATCTACAAGCGGAAGGGGGAGAGGGAGGAACTCAAAAATTGGAGACCAATCTCACTGTTGAATGCGGATTACAAAATTCTCTCAAAGGTAATCGCCAACCGGGTCAGGTCTGCTCTAGGGTCAGTGATTCACCCTGACCAAACCTGTGCTGTACCGGGCAGGAAGATCGCTGAGAGTCTCACACTCCTCAGGGATACGATCGCCTACATGCAGGACAGAGGGTTGGACACCTGCCTGATCAGCCTGACAGGATATCACACAGGTATATGAGAGATGTTCTCTCCAAAATGGGCTTTGGGGAAGGAATCTGCAATTGGATCAGACTGCTCTACACCAACATTGTCAGTGCGGTCTCAATCAATGGGTGGGAATCAGATAGCTTCCCAGTCAGATCTGGAGTCAGGCAGGGATGCCCTCTCTCTCCTGCCTTGTTTGTGTGCTGCATAGAGCCATTTGCCGAGTCCATCAGGAAGGATGCGAGCCTGAGAGGGGTGACTATTCCTGGCAGCGGGGGGCCTGCAGGTCATGGTCTCCCTATACATGGATGACGTCGCCGTTTTCTGTTCAGATCCACTGTCCGTGCGCAGACTTATGTGCATATGTGACCAGTTCGAACGGGCCTCGGGGGCCAACGTAAACCGAGGCAAGAGCGAGGACATGCTCTTCGGGAACTGGGCTGACCAATCCTCGATCCCCTTCACCGTCAGGACCGACCACCTGAAGGTGCTGGGTATTTGGTTCGGGGGGGTGGGGTGCTGGGGTGTGCGCCAAGTCTTGGGAGGAGTGTATCAGCAAAGTGAGGCAGAAACTGGGCAGATGGAAGCTACGGTCACTCTCCATCACGGGAAAAAACCTGGTCATCAGGTGTGAGGCACTGTCATTGCTGTTATACGTGGCACAGGTCTGGCCTATTCCCAGAACCTGTGCCACTGCAGTCACCCGGGCCATCTTCCAGTTTATATGGAGATCAAAGATGGACCAGGTCCGAAGGGACTCGCTGTACAAAGATCTGGGCAACAGGAGAAAAAACACACCCAATGCCACCTTCACCCTGATGGCCACCTTTGTGTGTGGCTGCATCAAGCTGTACATGGATCCCTGGTACATAAACACCAAGTGTCACTACGTACTGAGGTTCTACCTGTCCCCGGTGTTGCAAAGGATGGGCCTGGCCTCGCTGCCGCGGAACGCTCCGTGTAGTTGGACCGTTCCGTATCACCTGTTCTTCGTGGAAACGTTTATGAAGAAAAACACCTTTGACCACAAGTCCATCAGGAGGTGGTCAGCACGTAGTGTCCTTGAGACCCTTCGGGAAAAGGAGAGGGCGGATCCTATCGAGCAGTTCCCTGAGCAGAATGTCAAAGTCATTTGGCAGAATGTCTCATCGCCAGAACTTTCCAACAAGCACCAAGACAAGGCTTGGCTGGTGGTGAGAAGGGCTCTGCCTGTGAGATCCTTTATGCACGCCCGGACTCTCAGCCCCACCGCACGCTGCCTTCAAAGCGGCTGCGGGGGGCGGGGGGGGGGAACGAGACTGTCACACACCTCCTTCTGGAATGTGCTTACGCAGAAGAAGTCTGGAGAGGAATGCAGTGGTGCTTGTCGAGGTTCGTCCCGAGCAGCGCTGTGACGCGGGACTCCGTGCTCTACGGCCTGTTCACCGGGACACACACCGAGACGAACATCAACTGTGCCTGGACGATCATCAACTCGGTGAAGGATGCTTTCTGGGTGGTCCGAAACTTGTTGATCTTCCAGCTGAAGGAGTTGGCCTGACTGAGTGTTGCAGACTGGCACATTCCAAGGTCCAGGACTACGTGTTGAGGGACGCGCTGAAACTTGGGGCAGCTGCCACCAAGGTGTGGTGAGGAAAGACCACCGTGTAACATCTGCCTGCCTAAAGAAGAACAGGGGGCCCGCGCAGTCATTTGGGCTCTGCTGACGCCTCAGCTAAAAATGTAATCGTACAGACCTGTAAATAGGAATGATTACTCTGTTTCAGTATGCAAAGAAATGGAATGTTTACATATGTATGGCATGTCCAGTTGTATAGATCATCGAAGTATTTTATGAATAAAGTATATTTTTGAAATAAAAAAGTGCACACACTCTATCAAGCACATGCGTATACACACACACACTCACACTCACACTCACTCTCTCTCTCTCTCACATGTGCAAACACACACATAAGTCTATCTGGTGAATTTGTATTTGCAGATACATTCTATTTTGTTCCAAAAGCACACAATCTGTGGGCAGTCAGTCCATCTGACATTTTATAAAATCTTACTTTGGAAATGGAACAGGTCTGACTCAAAGTTAGAATACAGACAGATTATAACTTCACACCTTTAATGCATTGTCTGAGCTAAAATGCCACCTTCTTTTATAACACCTTAAGTTGTCTTGGGAACATGACTTGAAAGAAGTTCTGGGATTTACATATTAATGAATTGAAATCTGCAACCCATTCTAAGTGATTAAGGCTTAACAGCTATTGTAGATTTGTTCAATACATCACGTCAGTTATTTGACATTTTGATGTTTTACTATAAATTCTGTGTCCTATGATCCTGCCCCACCAGCTACCTGATGATGAAGCAGAACTCCAAAGGCTTGTACTTCCAAATAAACCTATTGGACCTGGAGTTATGTGATTTTTAATTAATAACCTGTGTTTTTTTAATTAATTAATGGGAGCTTTCACTCTCCAGGCTGCTTGGTGGAGAAGATTTTTCCCTGTATTTCTTTTCCCCCCTAGCACCCTCTGCATTGTCCACCCTTGCCGTCCACCCTTCCCCACTTCACTAAGGCCTGCCAACCAAGTCTTGGAAGTACCCTTCCAGATATTTTCTCATAAACCTGGACAGAGATGTTATTGTGCGCCCTTGGAACAGATGGGATTTAAACCCAGATATCTGGCTTAAATGTAAGGACATTACCATTGCACCACAAGAGGCCCTTACACAATACCCTTCTGCCCAAAACCACCTTCTCAGCCTCCATCAACAATTGCCTTTGGGTGCTGGATACAGTCCCAGGAGTGCCCACAGGTTCCATTGGTATCACTGAGACCAGAAAGAGGTGCTGGCCATTTGACAGCAGACGTCACATCTCAAGCCAGTCAAAAACCCAACAGCTCCTAAGTGGCTGTGGAGTGAGCAGCAAAATGGAGCTAGGCTAGCCCCTGACCTTTACACCGTTTTAGTTCTTGTGTTGATATCACCACAGCTTCTTGCAAGCTCCAGTTTAGTCAGTGTTGCATTTAACAGGAGTAACTGGCAACCCATGAAACACAAGCCCTCAGTCCACAGGAACAGTGACAGTGATATGGTTTCCCATTCTAGTGCAGCGCACTATCCCTCCACGTGCTTGACCACTCACTTGCACATCCCACTCTTCACCTAGCTTTGAGAAAAATGTTAACACTGCCCAGGTGAAATAATCTGGAAAAGATTCTTAGTTGTACTGAGCCTTTCTCAGTCTTCCTCTGTAGTAACCTGTGTAGTTATGAGCATTACAAAAAGGAAAGAACTGTTTTTCATTAGCTGTGGAGAAGGCACAGTACAGAATTAGAACTGGGTGAAAGGGCGAAACAATAAGGACAGATTTCATAAACACTGCTTCCATTCACTTTAATGTAGCTCTATACCAGCTTGATGGGCTGTATGATCTCCTCCTGCTCCTATATTTTGACAAGTCCATGACCAGCTTATGAACAGTTCTAACATTTGATTCCATGATTTTCAGCATCACTAGAATGTGTAGTTATGAAAAATATTGCAACTGGGTCCTTCCTGCAACAATAAACATTTGAAAGTACTGGAAAGAAAAGAACCCTGTGACTCAAATCAGTGCTTTAATGTTAAAATTTTCATCTTGGTGTCCAAATCCTTCTACATCTTTTCATCTTCATAACTCTTTTACCTCTTCCAGCTCTACATCTATCGAAATTTGTGTGCTCCTTTGATTCTGGCCACTTGTAGCCTGGATCCTAAGCGTTTAAATTCCCAAATCAAAAATATTCCACCTTCCTCCCATCATCTCCTCTTTTGGTCTCCTGACTGAATATCTCCTGAATTTCACCCTATTGTTCCTTGCAATGTCGCTACAAAAGCAGCTTAGGATGTTTTACTGTATTGAGGTACTGCATAAATGCAAATTGTTGTTGTCAGCAACAAATAAGTGTCAAAATGAAAGCCAAAGATTAGTAAGGGTAACCCAAAGTCATTGGTTTAGAGAAGGGTCGTAAAGGAGACGAGGTGATTTAAGAGAAAAGCTTAAGGGATTGGGTGGAGGCTGCTCAAGGCCTCGCAGTTTAATGAGAGACAACCTGTCTAAGAGGCTGCAATCAGAGAAGGAGAGCATTTGGATTTGACAGTGCATTAAGCTCTTAAAGAGCTGGAGTATTTCATCAATTGCCCCTTGCTTTGCAATCCTTCAAGCCCCTATAAAATAAAAGAAACTTGGTCAGTCACAGTGTTGAAATGTTCCATCAAACCCTAGGCTCTGCAGGGTTCTGGAGGAAGAGAGTCCCGTATTTCCACCCCCCCCCCCCCCCCCCTTGTGAGAAGGAGTCCTTCCTGACATCAGTCCCTGAAGTAAATGTAAGGTCATCCATCCAAATTCTGAACTTGCACACCACCACCCCATCCCACCCCACCCTGTCAGAGGAAATAGCCCATGTTTATCTCATTAAGTATTTTAGTCATCATAGATGACTCCTTAATCTTTTGTACTCAAAAGAACATAAGTGCCCTGTCCTCACTATTTAGCCTCTAAATTCCAAATCTCATTCGAATGAATCTGTCTTGCATTTTCTCCTTTGTCAAATCCTTTTATCACCTTGAAAACTCAGGTTACAGCACAAAGTCAAGATCACTGTGTTATTTAGAATAGCAGATGCAAAGGAAATCACTGGCAAATGGAAAGACAAAATTGTAGAGTCTGAGCAATTTTGTACTCCGCCAAGTGCTCTCCTCTCGGGTTAATATGCTCGGAACTCCTACTCAGTCTCTATTTGCTTACTCATCCAATCCCAGGGACAAAGGTAGCTGGCAAATGTCACCACAGCTGATAGCCCTCATTTGTATCAACTGAATTTTCAAAATGCCTTGGAAAAAATTGCTGCAGTGTTACATGTAAAATAAAAATGTTTTAATAATTTCGCCAAATACCAAGGGAGTTGAACAAAATTTCGTACATATTCAGCAAGTACACTTACAAGAATCAAGCGGATGATGTATTTTAGTTCTTTTATGGGCTGTGAGCATTGCTTGGTAAGCCAGCATTTGTTGCCTGTCCCCTGAACTGAGTGACTTACAAGCACCATTTCAGAGGGCACTTAACAATCATATTGCTGTGGGTCTGAAGTCACATGTAGGCACATCCAGGTAAGGATGTCAGATTAGTTTCTCTCAAGGATATGAGTGATCCAGATTGGTTTAGACAAAAATCAGGAGCAAGAGGTCAAGTGAATTATTTTGTTTTCTTTTCTATCCTAAGCAGAGAGTTTTGATTATTTCTTATCCCTTCTGAAATAGATTGTGGTCTGCTCTCACCCCATGCTCTGTTTGTGAAGTCCTGTTGTAAAAGTAACCCGCAGCAAACATGCTTAATGGTTAAAACAAAAGTTGATACTTGCATTCAAAACCGAGGACAGATTGTTGCAAAACATATGCACACACACAAGGAAGAACACATTCTCAAGTATACACACACACAAGAAAGAAAGGAAAAAGCAAGCAGGAAGTGAAAGCAATGAGAACAACCACCCCTCTCAACATCAGCAAAACTAAGGAACTGATCATTGACTTCAGAAAGAAAGGAGGAGAACAAGCCCCCATTTATGTCAACGGAACTGAGGTTGAGAGGGTGGAGAGTGACAAGTTCCTTAGAGTGACGATAACTGACAACTTGTCATAGACTTCTCACGTAGATGTGATGGTCAAGCATGCACAGCAATGCCTCTTCTTCCTCAGGAAACTCAGAAAATTTGACATCCATAAGGATCATCATCAACTTCTACTGATGCACCATTGAAAGAGCACTGACCAAGTGCATAATGACCTGGTATGGCAATTGCTCTGCCCAGGGCTGTAAGAAACTACAGAAGGTGGTGTGCACAGCCCAGGCCATCTCATCTCTGCAACCAACATTCATCCATGGACTCCATTTACATGGCTTGCTGCTGCAGAAAGGCTGCCATCATCATCAAAGACCCATCACACCCTGGTAATGATCTCCTACAACCACTTTCATCAGGCAGAAGATACAGAAGCCTGAACATGTACCAGCAGGCTAAGGAACAGCTTTTTCCCAGCCATTATTAATCTGATGAATGGACTCTCTAGCCTCAAATAATGCTGATCTTTCTAAAGTTGATCTTGCCTAGCACATGCCCTGTGCAATGTAACCTGTATGCCTCTGTCTAAATCTTTTTGATCTGTACATCCTTGCTTTCTATGATCTGCCTGAACCACTTGCAAACAAAGCTTTTCACTGGACTTTGCTACACGTGGCAATAAATCAATCAAATCAAATCCAATCAAACGAATTAAGAATAATTTCAAACTCAAACCTGGAGGATGGAAACATTTCTGGCTGTAACAGATGGCTCCTTTTTGAGGTATTTTCGGTGTTGGAGGTGATTTCCTCGAATTCTAGGAACAGCAATTACTGTTTTATATGCTGTTGCATTGTTTTGGAACCTTGGAGAAAATAAAAGTCAAAACAACAGCACTTTTAAAATGGAGAGCAACAGACAAAGGAAGCACATGGTGAGGTCAGTGCAGGAGAGAAAGAAAAAAAACCCACACTGCTAAATGACACAGCAGTGAACCTGCACAGTTACTGACTTTGCTGTTTGCATTCATGTATTTCTGGATATTGGAGTGCTTCCGGGAAAATTAACAAACAGTGAAATTCACAAATAATGTTGGAGGAACCTGTTTGGGAGAGGTCATAGCATAGAAACAGAAGTGCATATTTTAAGCATGGCCTTACAGTAAATCTGCAGTTGTGAGTAGAGTGGGTTCTTTCTTGACATATTGAGATATGTCTCTTGATTAAACTTAAAAATATAAGCCGTAAGTATTAAGTTAGCCTGGAGCAGTGCTTTGTAGAGGAATAAGACAGTGCTATTTCCTGGGTCTGTAGATTGAAAGAAGCAAAAATGGCCTTTAATAGAGTGATATGCTCTTCTTGTCAGATGTGGGAGTTTAGGGAGAGTTTACATGTTCCTGAGGATTATATCTGCAATAAATGCCATTGATTGCGAATCCTATCAGATCAAATGGATCGGTTGGAGAGATAGTTAGAGGCAATGAGGAATTTACAAGAGCAAGAAGATGTGATGGACAGCAGTTATAGGAATGGAGAAAAGTTGCAGATACAGTCACATAGGTGGGTTAACTCCAGGAAAGTTAAGACAAGTAAGCAGGTAGTGCAAGAGTCTTCTGTGGTTATGCCCATTTCAAGCAAGTATGCTGTTTTGGAAAATGTAGGAGGTGATGGATTCTTGAGAATGTAGCACGAACAGCCAAGTTTCTGGTATCGAGACTGGCTCTAATGCAATGAGGCATATGTCGAGTTCCAAGATAAGGGGACTCTCTAGTCCGAGGCACAGACAGACGTTTCTGTGGCCGGCAGCAAAATATCAGAATGGTGTGTTGCTTCCCTGGTGCCAGGATCAAGGATGTCTCAGAGAGGGTGCAGAATGTTGTCAAGGGGGAGAGGGACCGGCAGGAGGTCATTGTACACATTGGAACCAATGACATAGGAAGGAAAAAGGATGAGATTCTGAAGGGACAATAGAGAGAGTTAGGCCAGAATCTAAAAAGGAAGTCTTCGAGAACAGTAATATCTGGATTACTCCCAGTTCTGAGAGCTACTGAAGGTAGGAATAGGAGGATAGAGCAGATGAATGCGTAGCTGAAGAGCTGGTGTATAGGAGAAAGATTCACATTTTTGGATCATTGGAATTTCTTCTGGGGTAGAAGAGACCTGTACAAGAAGGACAGATTGCACCTGAATTGGAAGGGACTGATATACTGGCAGGGAGATTTGCTGGAGCTGCTCAGGAGGATTTAAACTAGTAAGGTTGGAGGGGGTGGGATCCAAGGAGATAGTGAGGAAAGAGATCAGTCTGAGACTGGTACAGTTGAGAACAGAAGCAAGTTAAACAATCAAGGCAGGCAGGGACAAAACAGAGAACAAGGTAGGATTAATAAATTAAACTGCATTTATTTCAGTGCAAGAGGCCTAACAGAGAAGGCAGGTGAACTCAGGGCATGGTTAAGAACATGGGACAGGGATATCGTAGCAATTAAAGAAATGTGGCTCAGGGATGGACAGGACTGGCAGTTTAATCTGCCAGGATACAAATGCTACAGGAGGGACAGAAAGGGAGGTAAGAGAAGAGGGGGAGTGGCATTTTTGATAAGGGATAGCATTACAGCTGTACTGAGGGAGGATATTCCCAGAGTTATTTGGGTTGAACTGAGAAATAAGAAAGGGATGATCACCTTCCTGGGTTACTATTATAGACCCCCTAATAGTCAGAGGGAAATTGAGAAACAAACTTGTAAGGTGATCTCAGTTATCTGTAAGAATAATAGGGTGGTTATGGTAGGGGATTTTAACTTTCCAAATATAGACTGGGATTGCAATAGTGTTGATGGTTTAGATGAAGACGAATTTGTTAAGTGTGTACAAGAAAATTTCCTGATTCAATACGTGGATGTACCTCCCAGAGAAGGTACAAAACTTGATCTACTCTTGGGAAATAAGGCAGGGCAGGTGACTGAGGTGTCAGTGGGGGAGCACTTTGAGGCCAGTGACCATAATTCTATTAGTTTTAAAATAGTGATGAGCAAGGATAGACCAGATCTAAAAGTTAAAGTTCTAAATTGGAGAAAGGCCAATTTTGACAGTATTAAGCAAGAACTTTCAAAAGTCGATTGGGGGCCGATGTTTGCAGATAAAGGAACGGCTGGAAAATGGGAAGCCTTTAGAAATGATATAACAAGAGTCTCGAGACAGTATATTCCTGTTAGGGTGAAAGGGAAGGCTAGGGAATGCTGGATGACTAAAGAAATTGAGGGTTTGATTAAGAAAAAGAAGGAAGCATATGTCAGGTATAGACAAGATAAATCGAATGAATCCTTAGAAGAGTATAAAGGCAGTTGGAGTATACTTAAGAGGGAAATCAGGACGGCAAAAAGGGGACATGATGGAGCTTTGGCAAATAGAATTAAGGAGAATCCAAAGGGTTTTTACAAATACATTAAGGACAAAAGGGTAACTAGGGAGAGAATAGGGCCCCTCAAAGATCAGCATGGCAGCCTTTGTGTTGAGCTGCAGGAAATGAGGCAGATACTAAATGAGTATTTTGCGTCAGTGTTTACTGTGGAAAAGGACATGGAAGATATAGAATGTAGGGAACTAGATAGTGACATCTTGAAAAATATCCATAATACAGAGGAGGAAGTGCTGGATGTCTTAAAACACCTAAAAAGTGGATAAATCCCCAGGACCTGATCAGATGTACCCAAGAACTCTGTGGTAAGCTAGAGAAGTGATTGCTGGGCCCCTACGGAGATATTTGTAACATCAATAGTCACAGGTGAGGTGCTGAAAGACTGGAGGTTGACTAACGTGGTGCCACTCTTTAAGAACGGTGGTAAGGAAAAGCCAGGGAACAATATACCAGTGAGCCTGACTTCGGTGGTGGGCAAGCTGTTGGAGGGAATCCAACACCTTGGAAAGGCAAGGACTGATTAGGGATAGTCAACATGGCTTTGTGCATGGAAAATCATGTCTCACAAACTTGATTGAGTTTTTTTAAGAAGTAATGAAGAGGATTGATGAGGGCAGTGCTGTATATGTGATCTATATGGACTTCAGTAAGGCGTTTGACAAGGTTCCCCATGGGAGACTGGTAAGCAAGATTAGATCTCATGGAAAACAAGGAGAACTAGCCATTTGGATACAGAATTAGCTCAAAGGTAGAAGACAGAGAGTAGTGGTGGAGGGTTGTTGTTCAGACTGGAGGCCTGTGATCAGTGGAGTGCCACAAGCATCAGTGTTGGGTACACTACTTTTCATCATTTATACAAATGATTTGGATGTGAGCATAAGAGGTATCATTAGTAAATTTGCAGATGACACCAAAATTGGAGGTGCAGTGGACAGCAAAGAAGGTTACCTCAGAGTACAATGGGATCTTGACCAGATGGGTCAATGGGCTGATGAGTGGCAGATGGATTTTAATTTAGATAAATGTGACTATCTCCTGGAAGGTTCATTTCCAAATGTTTTGTCACCCTACTAGGTAACATCTTTAGTGGGCCTCAGGCAAAGCACTGTACGTGATTCCTGCTTTCTATTTACATGTTTGGGTTTCTTTGGGTTGCTGATGTCCTTTCCTGTGGTGATGTCATTTCATGTTCTTTTTCTCAGGGGGTGTTAGATGAGGTCTAACTCGATGTTTTTGTTGTTTCAGTTCCAGTTGGAATGCCATGCTTCTAGGAATTCTTGTGCATGTCTCTGTCGGCTTGTCCTAGGATGCATGTGTTCTCCCAGTTGAAGTGGTGTCCTCGCTTATCTGTATGTAAGGATACTAGTGAAAGAGGGTCATGCCGTTTTGTGGCTAGTTGGTGTTCATGTATCCTGGTGCCTAGTATTCTGCCTATTTGTCCAATGTAGTGTTTGTTGCCCAGTATTTTGTAAATTACATTAGTTTTGCTTGTTGTCTGTAGAAAGACCCTACACAGTCTGCTCCCCATTCAGGAGACTGCAGCAGCACACAGCGCATGAGGCCACACTCCCAACATGGCCCCCCCAACACCATCCCCGCCCCTGTCCAACACTCCCGCCCACCTGCTCCTCATCCCCGTCCAGCACTGTCCACGCCCCCTCATCCCCGTCCAGCACTGTCCCCGCTTCCTCATCCCTGTCCAGCACTGTCCCCGCCCCCTCATCCCCGTCCAGCACACCCCCTACCCCCGCCCCTGCCCCTATCCCCATCCCCATCCCCATCCAACACTGCCCCCACTCCCATCCCCATTCAACACTGCTCCTGCCCCATCCCCATCCCCATCCCCATCCCCATCCAACACTGCCCCCACCCACTGCCTCATCCCCGTCTAACACTGCCCCCATCCCCATCCCCATCCAGCACTGTCCCCTCCCCCTCTCCGGGGCACCCGGACTGGATATCAACAACAAGACTGCTGCAGCTGCCTTTGTGGGATATGTCTCCAAATAGCACGCACACAAACACACACACACACACACACACACACACACTTTTTATTGCAACATTTTGACAGGTTTCACCTCTGCCCTGTTCAGGGCAGTGTTGGTTAGATTATCTGGGGAAGGGGGTAGGTGGCAGGTAGGTCGGGGTAGGTAGGGGGTAGGGGTTTAGGGTACACTCCTCTGTAGAATTCCAAGGAAAGTGGGGAGGGAGAGAGGGCAGGAAGTCAGTCATTTGGAGACGATGCCTGTTTAATCACTGTAAACAAAAGGCGCGATCACTGTTGGAAACACATCTTTGATGTAAATGCTTCCAACGGGACCTCGAGATCTCCTTCGGATAATCCAATTTTTGGATAATTGGTATTCGGATAATCGAGGTTCCACAATAAATAGAAAGAAAGAATCGTGTACAGTGTTTCGCCTGAGGCCCACTGAAGATGTTATCTAGTATGGTGATGAAATGTCTGGAAATGAACCTTCCAGCTCAGCGAGCAAACCTACCAGGAGGATAGTGTCTACGGTTTGTCCTGGTAACTGCTAATCGGAGGCCTTCCCGAAATTGTGGATAGCTTGTAATGTAATTGGTAGCAGCTGTGTTTTGATCTAGGAAAGTTCATTTTAAAGTTTAAACACAAAACAGGCTTTTAAAATAATTTATGATCTCTCTGTTTATCTTGTGGGCATGATGTTCCTCTGGCACTCAGAAAAACAAAACAGGAATTCTAATCTTTTTTTAAAAACAGATTTACTTGAAAGTCAAGCTGTCATGTGGATTGTTAGTTACCTGTTGTATTCTGAGTATTTACGCATGGGATGAGGTGACGCTAGTGATGTTGTTCTTTCCTACAGTGCCAGTTTAAAAGGTTAGAGGGAATTTCAAAGGGTGCCTAGCAGATGGCTTTCGATTGTGCTTGTAAAGTATTCCTGGCACTCCTCTGCCTACATGACCTGAGGTTTTCTTCCTAATGCTGTATGTCCAGGTATGCTGTGCAATCGCCGTGTCCAGTTATTACCAGGTTTAGCAGCCTCTGAAAGGTTGCTGCAGCATCATTAATGCCAGTGGGTTTATTCTAATATGCACTATCAAGGGTGACAAAGGGAAAAAGATTACTCACGCTCGAGATGATGGGGACTTGCCAGTACCTTTTCGAAAGATTAGTTTAACTGGAGTGGCCACATTGTCTGCCCCACTCTGTATTGCATGCCTGGGGCTGTCCTGTTCCCTGGGCTTAATTTCTAGTATTAAACATGGAGAGACCAGTGCAGATGGGCTGCAGCTGTTCTGGGTAGGCTCAATGGGCCAGTCTGTGTTCTTCCCCATTTCCTTTGGGCCATCCTGGCTCATACAAGTCTGAATGGTTTCTACTGCACTGCCAATTGTCTCTTTAGTTGTTGGGGGCCTCTCTCTCTCACTATCAGTTCACTTACACAGGAACTGCTCAGGTCCCCATTTCATTCAGCAAGAGAGGTGTTTGTCGGTTTGATTTCTAACTCACTCCCTCCATCCTTTTGGAAACCTACACTTTTTTTTCTTGATCTACTTTCGGCCTCTCGGTCTGATTATGCCTAGATAGCTTTTTCTGAGCCATTTTATTCCTAATGAGTTTTTTCATTCTTGGTGGGGTGTTGGAAATTATTTCAGCCCTCTGCAACTTTCTGTTTGTGCAGAAACAATTTAGTTTGCCTTCCTTCTGCTCAGTCTCCTGGGATTCATCCTGCCCCCTGTTGGTACTATAAATTCTTTCCTCACCTTTTCAGTTCTGCTGGGTTCCATTCTGACCCTTTTTAATCTCCCAGGCTCCAACTTAGTCTCCTTCAGCTCCTGTGACATTCCATCCATTTTCCCAAAATTTATGGATTTTACTCATTCCCTTATGGGCCTGTGGGACCTCTTCACCCTTTCTTTTCTGGTTTCCTTCTGCTTTTCCAGTCTCATTGCACTGCTCTGAATTCCCTCAAGTAATGTGAGGGTAAAATAAATTATTTTATTTCCCTCATTCCTCTGTCTGCGAGCAAAGGCTTTTAAAGAAATATTCTTTCTTCTTTCTCCATTTGAAATGGGCTGTAGTGTTATCCCCCAAAATCTATTTGTAAAATTTAATTTTAGAAAAATGACCCACACCAAATTACTTAGATTACTTACAGTGTGGAAACAGGCCCTTCGGCCCAACAAGTCCACACCGACCCGCCGAAGCGCAACCCACCCATACCCCTACGTTTACCCCTTACCTAACACTATGGGCAATTTAGCATGGCCAATTCACCTGACCTGCACATCTTTGGACTGCGGGAGGAAACCGGAGCACCCGGAGGAAACCCACGCAGACACGGGGAGAATGTGCAAACTCCACACAATCAGTCACCTGAGGCGGGAATTGAACCCGGGTCTCTGGCGCTGTGAGGCAGCTCTTAGGGTTAAAAAGAGAATGGCGGTCTATTCTTGCGATCAACCGAACAGATTATTATTACAAAACCCATACACATACAAATATACACAGAAGGAAAATGGGAAGAAAGATCGAAAAGAGTTTACAATTAAGAATAATTTAGAAATTAAAGATATGGACATTAATTCACACAAAGTCTCTGTCCAAAAAGGGTTCCTTTCCAAAGGTTTTGCATTCAAGAGAATGCAGTTGGCTGAAATTGCAAAATTCCTTTTAATGTTGATGGAGGAGTGGGGAGAAAAAGTTAATGTCCACCTTCCAAACTTACAAGGTTTCTTCCGATATTACATGTCAAAGGAGGTTTAGACTTTGAATAATCTGAGCAAAGTCTGTAATCTGACGGTGGTGTCATCAGTTAGGTACTTAGATTGACGTGATGTTAACAGCAAACTGCTTCTTATCAGACTGAAGCAAGACAGCCCAAAAATTGCAATTAATTCTTTAGAGGCATGAGTGTGATCATGTGATGCAGTTCCTGACCGAAATAATGAGCTTTCAACTTAACATGGTAGTTTCTGACTAACAATTGGTTATTAACAATCTAAATTCTCTCACCAGGATCAGTGTTGATTTGTTTGAGATTGATGGTGAGCTGTTAAAGCCACTTCAGACTCAGTGATTCAGATAGCTGCCTTTTGTTCAGAACTGGCTGGGAGAAACATCTCGCCTGCTAGTCCTTTTTATTGTTTGGCACTACAAGATCCACGCAAAGATGTCATTTTCCAAGAGGATCATAGCTTTGTTCTGCCCACATAATTACTGGTTGGAGTCCATCCAGGAATTGTGGTCAGTTTGTATCAGGTGATCAGTAGTGGCCATGTTTTAGTCCAGGGAAGTTCATTTGAAAACTTAAGCAGGCAACAGCTTTTAAAACAATTTTTTTTAATCTTTCTTGCATACAAAATAGAAGGTGGAGTAAGCTATTTGGCCCTTCAAGCCTGCTTCACCAATCAATCTGATCATGGCTGAGCATCCAACTTAGTACCCTGTTTCTGCTTTCTCCCTATTCCATTTGGTCCCTTTAGCCTCAAAAGCTAAATCTAACTCCTCCTTAAAAATGATGACCTGACCTACTTTCTGTAGCAAAAAATTTCATAGTTTCACCACTTCCTGAGTGAGGAAATATCTAATAGACATCATTACTGAAACTAGCTTTCAATTTTAGATTTTACTTATTATTTAAATTTAAATTTAAACCTGTATCTCCAGAGCATCAGAATGGGCCTCTAGTTTACGATGCCATCTAAATGTTTAGAGATAGCAAAGCTGTGCAAAAGATCTGGGTGTCCTAGTATGTGAATCAAATAACGTTAGTATGTAGATATGGCAAGTGAGAATGAGGGCTTACACCTGAAACGTCGACTCTCCTGCTCCTCAGATGCTGCCTGACGTGCTGTGCTTTTCCAGTGCCACACTTTTCGACTCTGACTCTACAGCATCTGCAGTCCTGACTTTCTTCAAGTGAGAAGGAGATCTAATTTAGAAAGTTGCAGGAGGTATTGGATTCCAATTTAAAGGAGGCTTTGCTCCAGTTACCAAGGTCGCTGGTGAGACTATGTATGGAAGACTGCATGCACTTTTGATATCATTCTTTGAGGATTGATGTAAATGCATTGGAAGTAGTTTGAAAGAGGTTTACTAGACTAATTGACAGGCTGTTTTATAAAGAAAGGATTGAATCACTGGGCTTTGTCTGCATTGGAGTTTAGAGTAGGACACAACTGTCTTGACAGGATTCATGTGGAGGGGATGTTTCTATTTGTGGGAAAATCTTTAAAGAGGGATCGCTGTTCGAAACTGAGGTGTGACCCATTTAAGGTAAAGATAAAGAGACATTTGTACTGTTGGAGAATTGAGAGTCTTTGGAACATCCTTTGACAAAAGTTGGTGGAATCAAAATCTTTGAATATTTTGAAAGCATTGGTCAATTTGTTTTCTATCAGTTCATGGGATGTGAGCATTATGTGGCCATTTTATTATGCATCTCTAATTGCCCAATTGAGTCAACCATATTGCTTTGGATTTGGAGTCACATGGCAGCCAGACCAGGTAAGAATGACAGATTTCCATTTCAATAAGACATTAGTGAATCAGATGAGCTTCTATAACAGTTGACACTGCTTTCATGACTGCTATTAGACCAGCTTTTACTTTTACTCCAGTATATTTTTGTTGAAGTCAAAGTTGCCATCTTCCATGGTGGGTTTCAAACCCTTATTCCCAGAACATTAGCCTGAGATTCTGGATTACTAGTCCAGAGACATTGCTAAAATGCCAATACCCCCTAAGTTGCCTTCACTTTCATGGGCTTCAGCTTTAGCTAACCAACTCTAATGAGGAACTTCATGAAACCCTTTTTGAAATCTATATAAATGGTATCCAATGATTTTCCCTTGTAAATTTCTTTAGTCAGCTCTTCAGAAAATTCAGTCCGATTCTTGTCTGGTAATCCACTCTTTACAAATTTGCACTTGTATCCTGATCATTTGAAACTATTTAAAGTGTACGATCACTCTATTCTTAATTATGGACTCCAGTTCACGACATCCAGTGCTCAGCTTACTGAGCTATAGATCATTGGTATCTCTCTCTCTCGCTCGCTTTTTTTACATGGTAGAGTGACATGTGTAATTTTCCAATCAGAAGGAACAGTGATTTGCAGAGGAGCTTAAATACCAGCATGTATCTGTTGGGCTGAATGGTCTGTTCTTGTGCTAGACCTCTGAAATGATAGAAACATCACCACAAAGACATTGTCTTTCTCAGTAAATAGATCAGAAGGCTAAAACAATAGAGAATGCAGTACCTCTGAATGTCTCATTTCTTTTGTAAGGTACAAGTCACATGAGATGTAGTTGTAGTAGCAAATTAATCCCAATGTGCTTTTTTTCAGTGACATCACCAGATCATAATCTTTGGTTATGTTCCACTGCAGCAGAACAGTGCAGAGCTCACTGTGTAATGAACACAGTGAGGGATCTTCAACACTTCAATGCTTACAGCAATCAAAAATCGTTGTGTTTTCTTAAGAGGAAAAAGATTTAAAATTGAAAATGCATTGTTCTAAAATCTCTGCATCAACTCACTGTGGTTTCAGAGAGTTTGCGATAAACGAGAAATGAATCATAAATATGTGTCTTTTAACTTTAATTCAGAGCAAATTCCCAAATATCATTAAGCCTTAAAGAAAACTGTAGAAGGAACATCCATTTTAATTTGAAGCTATTACTGCTTGGAAAACAATTGGAAGATGAGGTCTTCTGTTTTGATTTAGGGTTGTCATCTGCTTTGACAGTACGTGCTGTAGTCAATTCAGGACTGAGAATTACTGTGGTAAAATTAATAAACAGAAAAGAAGAAAAAAAACTGCAGATGCTGGAAATCAGAAACAAAAGCAGAGCCTGCTGGGGAAAAACAGCAGATCTGGCAGCATCTGTGGACAGAAAGCAGAATTAATGTTTCAGGCCCAGGTTCAGAACTAAAGAACTGGACCTGAAACACTAACTCTGCTTTCTGTCCACAGATGCTGCCAGTCCTGGTGAGGTTTCCCAGCAATTTCTATTTTTGTTGTAGAATTATTGTTTGTGACAACAGCAGTAGCTTAATTATGTTTAAGCTTGGTTCACTTGGTACTCCATACTGTATCCATCTACTGCCAATGTTAGAACAATAATGGCTGTGTCCTCAACTTTTGCTGCTTGTCATTCATCCTGGGAAGACCAGGGACAAAGAGGTACATTGAGTTGGCAACAAATGTTAAGTGCCACCAATCAAATCCAAACATGTTCTTCTCTAAAATTTATTTTCATGTCCAGTCAACAAACAGTTGTGAAATTTTGCATGTAAATTTGACAATGTGCTTTATATGTAGTGTCTTTACTGTTACTTCACAGGGACATTACCAAGCAAAATAGACCCTTAACGGTGTTCAAAGTATGAAAATTGAGCCAGATAGAGGCAGTAGACAGATGAAAAAAGCTTGGTCAAAGAAATGAGTTTCAAAGAACTTCTTAAAGGAATAGAGAGAGAAAAGGTTCACATTCTAAGCTCAAAACTTGGAAATGATGAAAAAAATGATCTTCCCTGTTAGAGCATGTTCTCTGGCTGACTGAAATGAACAATCTGATTTATGATGCATGTTCCTGATAGGTAAAGCTCCACATTCAAGGTCTGACTTGGTAAAATACATTCTTATCAACAGCAACTCAAATCTACAAGGTTTTCAGTGTTATTGTGAAAGGTTTCAACTAGAAATAAATGAGCTGAGCTTTAAAATATTACAGTAACTGTCAAACATGATGGTTACATAAGGAATGTCAACTGACCCAGAAGGAAAATATGAGTACAAGAGCAGGAGGGAAACCTGGCACACACAAAGGCTTACACAGAGAGAGATGTTTGATTTACAATGAATTTAGATGATCACGAAGAAGTATCATTTTAGACATCTGCAAGTCACCATATGTCAGTTGAAGTGAGAATCATTCTCTTTGTTATCAACAACTCAAATTTCTAATTCATACTTTTTCCCCAGATGGTTATTTTTCATCTCAGCTTGCTCATCAAAAGGACAACATAAGAAGGACTATAATGATCAACCTGAGCTATTGAAGAGAGGACAATAAGATTACCCAGGAAGGGAATTTAAATGATGTTAATGTGACCCGATGACCACAGCTCAGATTGTTCTGGCTCCCCCTAAGGCAGGTTTTCGTTCTAGTCCCACCTGGGACTGCTCAGTGGTTAGCACTGCTGCCTTACAGCTTCAGGGACCCAGGGTTCAATTCCACCCTCAGGTGTCTGTGTGTGGAGTTTGCACATTCTCGCTATGTCTGTGTGGGCTTCCTTCAGGTGCTCTGGTTTCCTCCCAAAGACCAAAGACGTGCAGGTTATACATGAATTAACCATGCTAAATTGTCCATAATATCCAGGAATGTGTAGGTTAGATGGATTGGCCATGGAGAATGCAGGGTTATAGGGATGGGGTGGGTCTGTGGAATGCTGTTTGGAGGGTTGGTGTGGGCTTGATGGGTCAAATGGCCTTCTTCCATACTGTAGGGATTCTATGACATGATGCTGTTATACTGCCAGAGTGTTGCAGTATCAGGGGTGCAATCTTTTATTAAGCTAAGATGAAATATGACTTCTCAAGTGAACAGAAAAGATCCCGTGTCAATGTGCAAAAGGAGAGTAGGAGAGCTCTGGCTAGGTTATCCCTTAGAAGAAATGCTAAAGCAGATTATTTGGTCAGTATAGAAATGTTGTTATGAGGACTTACTTTTCTGTTTTGTATTCCGTGGAGATGGTATGATAGTTATAATGTTACTGAACAGGAATATAGAGGCCCCAGACTATTTGAGAGATGGGTTCAAATCCCACCATGACAGCTGGAGGAATTAAGATTCAATTCAGTCAGAATTTGAAAGCTAGACTCAGTGAAACTATGACTGAGTGTTATAAAGGCCCATCTGGTCCTTCAGGGAAGGAACTATGCTATCGTTACCCAGTCTGTCCCTCATTCCATACTCTCAGTTAATACTTAAAATTGTGTTCTGAAATAACCCCAGCAAGTAATTCAATTCTAGGGCAATTAGGGATGAGCAAAAAATTTCTTGTCTTGCCAGTGATATCCATATCCCATAAAAGATATCTACTTTTTGAACTGTGTACACCTATGTGAATGTGAACGTAGGAGGTATACTTAGTAGGTTTGCAGATGACACCAAAATTGGAGGTGTAGTGGACAGCGAAGAAGGTTACCGTATAGTACAACAGGATCTTGATCAAATGGGCCAATGGGCTGAGGAGTGGCAGATAAGCTTTTCCAAAATGCAGCACCTCACAATCTAGCTAAATGCGAGGTGCTGTATTTTGGAAAAGCTTATCTTAGCAGGACTTATACACTTAATCGTAAGGTCCTAGGGAGTATTGCAGAACAAAGAGCCCTTGGAGTGCTGATTCATAGTTCCTTGAAAGTAGAGTCACAGGTAGATAGAATAGTGACAAAGGCTTTTGCTATGCTTTCCTTTATTGGTCAGAGTATTGAGTACAGGAGTTGGGAGGTCATGTTGTGGCTGTACAGGACATTGGTTATGCTACTTTTGGAATATTGCATGCAATTCTGGTCATCTTCTTATTGGAAGGATGTTGTGAAACCTGAAAGGGTTCAGAAAAGATTTACAAGGATGTTGCCAGGGTTGGAGGATTAGAGTTTTAAGAAGAGGCTGAATAGGTCAGGACTATTTTCACTGGAGTGTCAGAGGCTGAGGGGTGACCTTGTCAGAGGGTGAGTGGTTTATAAAATCATGACTGGCATGGATAGGATAAATAGACAAAATCTTTCCTCTGAAATGGGGACTCCAGAACTAGAGGGCATAGGTTTAGGGTGAGAGGGGAAAGATGTAAAAGAGAGCTAAGGGGCAACATTTTCACACAGAGGATTGTGCGTGTATGGAATAAGCTGCCTGAAGAAGTAGTGGACACTAGTACAATTGCAGCATTTAAAAGGGATCTAGATGGCTATATGAATGGGATGGGTTTAGAGGGATATGGGCTAATTGCTGGCAAATGGGACTAGATTAAGTTATGATATCTGGTCGGCATAGATGAGTTGGACCGAAGGGTCTGTTTCTGTGCTGTACATCTCTGATTCTATGACTCTTTAAGATTGTTAAGTCTTGCTGTGTCCATAATTCCTTCACTGCATCTTTCTCATTTACAGACAGATGTGATCAAGCATCTAATTAGTTTATTGAAGGGTATTGTTTGATCAGTTTTATTATTTCTTCAGGGCTATGATGATGGCTATGGAGGAGAATATGACGAACAAAGCTATGACACCTATGATAATAGCTACGCTAGTCAGGTGGAGAGGTAAGTAAAATGGAAGAGAGTGCTGCATTTTCATATTTGTCTTAATGGTCCTATGTTTAAGAAATAAACCAAGCTATTTAAAGACATAAGGAAATAAGTCAAGAATTATCTCTTCACTTGAATTGTGAAGGAATATGGGTGGTTCCGATTTGTATCACCATTGACCAGGGTAGGACACAATTACACTAACAACATGAGGCTATTCTGCCCTTCAACCCTATTCTGCCATTCAACCTGATTATGGCTGAAATGCACCTCGACTCCAGATAACCCACCTCTACTATTTTCTAGCTGGAGAGATCAAATGGTGAAATGAGGGAAGTAATGAAGGTGTAAAATGACCATATACAATGGCTACAATAACAACATGTACCTATTTAGCACATTTTATGTTGTAAAGCACCCTACTTCTTTTTGCAGAAGCATTAACCAACAACATTTAATATTGAGCAACATAAGATAGTATTAGGGCAGATGACCAAAATCCAAAGAGGGAAGTTTTAAGGAATATGTCCAAGTAGGAGACAGAGTTAGAGAGACTGGTCTATGAAGGAAACTTTGGAGTCTTGTTGGCTGAAATGGAGGTGCCAGTGTTGCACTGGGGTGAACAAAGTTAAAAATTATCCAACACCAGGTTATAGTCCAACAGGTCTTGATGAAGCAGCAGCACTCCAAAAGCTTGTACTTCTAAATAAACTTGTTGGACTATAATCTGGTGTTGTGTGATTTTTAACTTTGTTAGCTGAAAACACAGTCACCAGTATACCAATCTGGACTCCAGGCATGATTAACAGAGGCAATTATTCCAACATTGCCATTCTTTTTTTTGTAGATATTTTTATTGAAAGAAAAGATTTTTTATAAAATTACAGCAACAATAAACCAACAAAAAACATTATAAAAATAAAACAAAAAAAAACAAAACACAACTACAGTATACTCATGTGCAAAATAAACAAATCAGTAAAAGCAATAAATAAATACAACAGCTCAGCACAACAAGACATTAGCTTCCATATTTGAGAGCATTGAGTAATACACACGAGTTTATTTGAAATTCCTCCTTCGAGGACATCAAGTTCACTAAATCAGATTGTCATGGCCACACAAAAGCCCTAGTTAAGATGGCAAATAAATCTATATCCAGGTAGTCCAAAAAGGGCTGCCATACCATATAAAAAACTCCTGTTTTCTGGTGTACCACATTCATAAAAAAGTCCAAAGGAATGCGTTCTGTGATTAACCTATGCCAATCCGACAGACCTGGGGGACTTTCAGAGTTCCAACACATTACAATATCTTTCCTTACACAAAACATGAGAATATTAAAAAGATTTTTCCCGTAAGTGACGAGAGAAGATATATTGAGTAGGCCCAGGAGAAAAAAAGATAGGGTCTATCTTAACCTCGGTCCCCAAGACCATCTCTATAACTCCTGCCACAGCACTCCAATATGTACGGAGCCTGCAGCAAGACCACAGATAATGAGTGAGAGTACCAATACTTATTTTGATCTTAGGATCTAATGAAGATACTCCCATCTTAAATTTTGAGAAACAGTTTGGGGCCAAATGGACCCTGTGCAAAATTTTAAGCTGCATGGCATGGGTCTTATTATAGATCAAAATCTTCCTTGCATTTTCGCAAATATCCTCACATGTCTCCATAGAGATTTCAACCCCTAGTTCTCTCTCACAGACCCCACAAAACCACTCAACGTCTTCTCAAAGATCACCCTCTAACATATGATAAAGAGTACTAATAGAGAGAGTACTTTTCGCATGAAGCGCCCTCTTCTCCATAACAGATCTATAGAGGTCGGTCAAAAGCATGGTCCCTTTTTGAATAAAGTCCCTGACCTGAAAAAAAAATGAAAAAGGTCTCTGCTAGCTCCACCCTACTTATGGGTTATTTGGACAAAGGACATCATTTTTTCACCTTCAAATAAATCACCTAAACAGAAGATTCCCCTAGCTGCCCAAAGCTTAAATCTGGGGTCCATTATCCGCAGCTGAAAACCCAGCACAGTAGCTATAGGGGTAAGAAAGAACATTTTGGATGTATTATCCTCACTCTGACACATTGCCCTCCATGCCTTAACAATATTAATAACTTAACAGATTATGGCAATATTCCATAACTATCTTCATTTTATCTAAGAACAACAGACTAATGAAGGAATATTTTGCTTGGGCGGCCTCAATATCCAGCCACATTGATGCCAGGTCCTCACAAGCCCAGTCACTAACAAAGGATAGAAGGGAACTTAATTGATGTCTTTTAATATCTGGAAGGTCCACTCCCCCCAACCCATGAGGCAACTGCAATTTAGCCAGCTTGATAAGAGGTCGCCTATGGCACCAAATAAAGGAGCTAAACCATTCATTAAGTCTCCGGAAGCATTGCCTAGGAAAAATTAAGGGAAGCATTCATATAGGGTATAGGAAACGGGGAAGGACGTTCATTTTGATAAAAGCTACTCGGCCTAGCCAGGATATTGGTAGCGCCTCCCATCGCTGGAGATCTTGCTTAATCCTGTCGAGTAAATGAGCAAAATTGGCCTTAAACAACTGACCAAAGACAGGAGTAACAAAGATGCCGAAACAAAGAAAATCCTCCTGTGACCATTTAAAGGGGAACCATGATTCACCCTTCACATCAAATATTCTGCTAAGAAACCGCCCCCCCCCCCACCCCCACCACCATAGGCATAGCCTCCAATTTTGAGAAATTAATCTTATAACCTGAAAAAGAGCCAAATGAATTGATACATTGTATCAATGGGGTATCGAGACCACTGGATTCGACAAAAAAACAAGAATATCATCTGCGTATAACATGATCTTATGCAATTTTGATCTACGGATAGCCTCTGCCAACGACACGATCACCAATGTAAAAAGTAATGGTGAGGGGGACAGCCTTGCCGACTGCCCCTACAAATATTAAAATTACTAGATCTAACACCATTGGTGAGAACTGCTGCCGGAGGATCACTATAGAGGACCCTCACCCACCTCATAAAAACCTTCCCCAATCCAAATCGTTCAAGGGTATAAAAGAGATATGGCCACTCGACCAGATCAAATGCCTTTTCTGCATCCAAGGAGGCCACGAATCCCTGAACCCACTGCTGCTGACTTGCTTGAATCATATTCAGCAACCTCCTGACATTATTAGAGGATCTATGGCCCTTTATAAAACCATTGTGGTTGTCTTTAACAATGGAAGGAAGCACAGTTTCCAATCTTAACACAATTTTATCAAAATACACCTTTGCTGCTGTCTTCAGCTGATTCTCAAGTAGGCGTTGCCGCTCCCCCTTCTGTAATTTCTGACTGGCAGATTAAGATTAAGAAATAATTATCCCTCTGGCATAAGCCTTAGAAGTCTCCCAAAGAATAGGCGGGTTACTGGCCATATCCGAATTGGTGTCTGAAAATACCTTAAATTAATTGAAGAAATATTCAATGAACTTACTATCCTTAAGAATAAAGGGATCCATTCGCCACTGCCAAGAGTCTGCAACACTGCCTTGAGCCTGTCTCTAAATATACTGCAGCGTGGTCAGAAATGGTGATATTTCCAATTGTACAGGATGTTACCAAATCCAAGGATAATGCAGAGGTTAGGAAAAGATCAATCCTAGTATGTCATTTGTACGGATTAGAAAAGAATATAAATTCCCTACCCATGGGCTGAAGACGCCTCCAGACATCCACCAATCCCAGTTCAGCACATAAGTCCATTAGTTACTCACATTTAAAGAAAGTGTTGGGGGGCCTCTAGGCATTCTATCCACCATGGGATCGATGAGGCAATTAAAATCTCCCCCTATAATTATCTGCTGCGGCACAAGAACCAACAGTTTGGAGATTGCATCTACCAAAAATTTAAGGGGGTAGCTGGGGGGCAATAAACACTGAAAATACCATACTCTTCTCCATGTATTGAGGCTTTAAGAATGATAAACCGTCAATACTTATCTTTAATCTGATCTAATAACTTAAATGAAATATTCTTCCTAATAAGTGTTGCCAATCCCCTGCTCCTACTATTAAAGGAGGAGACGTACACCCGATCAAACCCATTCTGCTACAGTTTCAAATGTTCCTTATCATCGCGATGAGTCCCCTGCAAAAGGGTAATATACACTCGCTCCTTTTTAAGGCTAGAAAGCACCTTTTTCCTCTTAACTGGTGAATGGCTCCCTCTAATATTCCAGGTGCACCATTTGAGGACACAATTAGCCATGACTCTCTACAACATCATTTGTTGTAGAGGCTCCAAAAAGGTAGAATTCGACTTACAAATTGCTGAGTATAAACAAAAAAACTCATAAAACCTAAAAAAAAACTAAAACTAATACAACTAATATACTAATAACTATGTATAAAAAAAAGCAACAAACATGAGGCACTTAATGAGGGACTCTACCCCTTGCCCACAGGAGGCACTTACATCTCTCAAAAGCACCTTCATAACTCCTTCCAGCCTGAGCCGCAACACAGGCTTGGGCTAAAAATGGAAAGAGAAAAAATTTTAACAAGGAAATTAAAAGTAGACACTCTACCCATCCCCAAATATACATTAATACACATGAATATCAGAAAAAAATCAGCAGTATTTTCTTTAAGAAAAGGAGAGAGGGGAAAGGTAAAAAGGAACACTATTGTCACATCCTTTAAGTTATCTGATCTATTTTAAAGCATCCAAAAACATTTTCACTTTTTCTGAAGAGTCAAATGAGCACATAGATCCATCATAAGTGAATCGAAGCACCGCCGGCTACCTCAGAGAATACTGGTTACCAGGGTCTCTCAGTCTTCTCTTGGCTTCATCAAAGGACTTCCTTTTATGAATAACAGCTACAGAGGAGTCCTGAAAAAACAATATCTTGGTGCTTTCATAAGTTAAGGCCTGTGGATTCATTCCCTTTATTCTAGAGGTCTCCATAACTTTAACTTTCTCCCTGTAACTGAGGAGTCGCACTAGGATCGCGTGAGGGCACTGGTCTGAGCCAGGCCTATGCACCACAATCCAATGGGCCCACTCAACTTGCCCCTGGTCCAACGCAGTCTCCAGGCCCAGAAATTGTGGCAGCCAGCTTTCAAAGAAGCTCACTAACTGGTCGCCTTCTAGTCCCTCCAGCAGCCCTACAGTACAAAAGCATCCTTCTGCCTACCTCTGTTCTCGAGGTTGTCGACTTGTTCCAGCCAGGTAAGGACCTGCTTCTCAAGAACTCAAATTTGTTCCTTTGAAGAGTCGATCACAGTCTCTGAAGCTGTGGTCCTTCTTTCAATCTCTTCTGTTTGGCATCCAAGGCCTTCCAGCTGCTCCTCGTGCTTGTAGAGCTTGGCCGCAATCAGGTCCAGCCTACTGCAGAACTCCTGTTCAATTGACAACGCGATCATGTCTCTCAGTTTTGCAAACTTCATAGCTAGGGCCTGGTGGGAGAGTGACTCCAATGGATAGTGGAGGGAGCTGCAGCTTTGGCCGCAGAAGTGCCCAATGTCTCTGGTGAGTGTTCCATGTGTTGGAACTTGTTGGAACCTTTACTGTTTGTCATATTTCTTGGATAGAACAGACTTTAAGACATTTGTATAAGTTCTATAACCTTTAAATGCTGAATTTTCACAGAAATAACTTAAGTGGGGAGGTGAGAGTGTTACTTTGCCTGAACTGTGATGCAGAGCTCAGCAGAGCAGACCTCTCAGATCGCCGCCATCTTGGATCCCACAAACACTGCCATTCTGTATGGGAATTGAGATGTCACTATGTGGAGTCAACAACACAGACAGGCTGAAACTACCTGCATGTCAAGAAAAAAAAATAAAAGAAAAAGGAAATAAACTAAAATTATGATTGATCCTGGAAGTTCCAGGACAAATGGAAATGAATGACATTTAAGTAATGTATAAACAAAATTTTAAAAACTCCAATCAGACGAATGGCAGCATCATTAGAAAGCCTGAAAAGTATTTTAGAACAGAAACAAGAAATCAAAAGATGTGTGGAGCAGGACTGGAATGTGTTTTTGATTCTAAATTAGCTTATAATTTAAACAAAGCTTGGCAGTTAGCCATCATTGATTGGCACATCATGAATGATAACTCATCTATCAATTAGTCCATTTGTCAACCAATCAGCAGTCTCATCTCATATGGTATAAATATTGTTTTGCTTTTACTTTTGTTGTTATGAGTTGTCCTGACACATGCAAGGTGAAAAACTTCAACAAAATATGTCTGTTTTTCAGCAATACAAATGATTCTAGTGATTCAAGTAATTCTCATGACTCTAGGAAGTGTAGACATAGCAAAACTTAACAAGTTTATAGTAATACTGGGTAAGTTCAGTGAAACTAATGATTCTAGAAATGCGGGTAAGTCTAGTGGTAGTGTAAATTTTGTGTTTCTGATCTTTCTAGCAATTATTGTGATACTGATAACTCCTCAGGTAAAATTTAACACTTGTCTGGAGTGCCTTGCATTGAGTAGAAGAAAGGATAATGCTGACAGTTATCCCATTGTTGTATGTGATGTGTCTCTTACCTCACTGAATACAAAGCCTGTCTGATGAGACAGATGGAGGGTCGGCAAAATGCAGTTCAGACTACAGAGTGTGCCCTGATGAAGGAGGAGTTACATTTATCAAAAAAAAGTCTCCAAAATATTTTCAATGATATCTTTTCCATTCCTATCAAATGAACAAAAGCTGAATCCTGTGTAATCGTGTTTTCCTAAATAGCTAGAACTTTGTGGTTCTCACTTTTTTTAACCAGCTTTATTTATGCACAGCTTAATCCATTGTAACGGAAGCAATGACAGTCTATTGAACAATATTTTCTGCAATGACAAGTGCTAGTGAAATAGTAGTAGAGATCGGCCTAAATGCTGGTCCTCCATGTCTATTAATCCTGGTCTTTCTTCTCCAGGGACCTCCCATTTTTGTTTCAAGTTGTCTAACATCATCATCATTTTTCTCCCTCTTCTGCTTTTCTCTCTCTCTCTCTCTCTCTCTTTCTATCTCTGTACCTCTCTTGATAGTTAACTCTACCATCCTAGAATTAACCTGGTGGTAAATCTATCACTCAGATTCTGGCTCCACTACATGACTTGAGCACAAGATCAGAATTACGCTGCAATGAAGGTCTGATTTGTTGGTATTGGCCACATGATCAGATGATTGTGAAAAGTTGTTTGCCATATCCTAATACAATATACAATACATCCCCATGATACTCAACCTCAGCATCAACAGTTTAATAAACAATTACTGTTACTTAGATTCTGCTCCCTGGAGGTCCATTTCTTGAGTTAATCACTCTTTGGGATAAAATCTGCTGTTGATGACAATGGCGAATGAGTGCTTGCTGGTAATTGATAATTAGCTATAGCCTACAATGCGCCACAGGCATCTCTCTGCAGTAGAAAGAGCAATTAGTTATGTGGATTGAGGAACATCACTCCACATTATTGAACTACCACAGTCAGTGTGGGGAGTGTAGGATCAGGATTAGATTAGATTAGATTACTTACAGTGTGGAAACAGGCCCTTTGGCCCAACAAGTCCACACCACCCCGCCATAGTGCAACCCACCCATACCCCTACATCTACCCCTTACCTAACACTAGGAGCAATTTAGCATGGCCAATTCACCTAACCTGCACATCTTTGGACTGTGGGAGGAAACCGGAGCACCCGGAGGAAACCCACGCAGACACGGGGAGAATGTGCAAACTCCACACAGACAGTCGCCTGAAGCGGGAATTGAACCCAGGTCCCTGGCGCTGTGAGGCAGCAGTGCTAACCACCATTCAGCCCCTTGAGCCTGTTCCACCACTTAATGAGGTTGTGGCTGATTGCGGCCTAACTCCATATTATACCTGCCCTCAGCCCGTATCCCTTAATACCTTTGCTTCACAAAAATTTATCTATCTCAGCTTTAAAACTAACTAATAAACTCACACTGAAAGCATCATTCTGCACTATATGTTAGCCATCCAACCAGCCGATTTAACTAAATTTATAATATTAGGTGATCTAAGGTGACACTTAGTCAGAGGTATTTCTAGCCTCCTGTGCAAAGATATTTGACTGAAGATTGCCTGTGTCACATTTGAACCTTGGTTCGTTTGCTTTAGTGTTACCCTTTGATTCCACATCAAATGCTATATCTAACTTCTCTTCGTACTTTGGCTTGATTGTTAAGGCATGTCATTAAATCCCCAAGACCCCAAGTGACTTTCAAGTAGTGGTGTTCAATTGTAAAGTTAAGCAGAGTTTTCCTGTCCTTCGCTTGATTCGGTTCGGTGACACTAACTGAAGTGAAACAGGAGATTTTCTACCTTTGTAAAATTCTACTCTTTAGTAATACCACCAAGCAAACGGACACATTCTTTGTGCATCTTTTTATTGAGGCAACACATTGCCCATATTTGTCAACCCAGTAATCACTGAAAGGCCTTGCTGTGTTATCCAAGAGAAAGTGAGGGCTGCAGGTGCTGGAGATCAGAGTCAAAAAGTGTAGTGCTGGAAAGGCACAGCAGGACAGGCAGCATCCGAGGAGCAGGAGGATCGATGTTTCGGGCATAAGCCCTGCATCAGGAATGTTGATGTGTTATCGCATGAGCTGAGGTTTATATTAGAATTCAGGATTATATGACATTCGGAATTCACTGGGACTGGCAGGGGAGACAGCCTACTAGTACGTGGAAGTTCCAAAAGTCAGTAAAGTATGTTAGGCTGAAAACAAAAAAAATACTGGAAATCACAGCAGATCAGGCAGCACTTATGGAGAGAGGACAAGCTAATGTTTCAAGTCTAGATGATTCTGCATCAAAGCTGGTGTGAAGTGTGGAGCGGGCAGCATTTATGCGATAGGTGGGGGGGTGCAGGGTTGGGGGATGAATGTGGAGTGCTGGGGGAGAATGCAGATTAAGTGATTGGAATGTGAGAATGGTAGAACAAAGATATGTCTTAACTACCAAACAGGAAAGAACAGACAGTCCCACTGGAGTGGGAGATAGGGAGAGAGGACTCGGTGACAGGGAGTGTAACATGTAAAGCTAAAAGGGGAAAGAATGAGAGTGGGTTCACAATCTGAAGGTGTTGAACTCAATATTAAGTCCAGAGGTTGAAAAGTGCCTTGTCTGAAGATGAGATGTTATTCCTCCAATTTGTGCTGTGATTCGCTGGATCATTGCAGCATGCCAAGGACAGAGAGGTGGGCATATGAGCAGGATGCTGTGTTAAAATGATCAGCTAAACAGTGGTTTCTTTACACATCCACTTCATTACCAGATCATGTTAGTTTTGCTGGTTAGTGTTTGAGAATGTGGTAGTGACCCACATGAGGCAATAACTTTTTACAGGGGGTGCTGTTTGAAGGAGTTTGGAGTCAGAAGTTGGGTTGGCTCATTACAATGCTGGCAGCTGTGAGGGCCTGCAGGCGTATACTATTCATCACTGAGACAATTAAGCAGTCCTGCCTATATAAGCCAAGATGGCACGGCCAGAGCTTATCCATTTGACTAACAGCAGGATCGTGATGTCACATTCATGAATTCAATGCTGAAAGTAGTTTAGTGACCTTGGCAGAGCAGAAAAGGAGAGGCCGGTGAAACATTTGATCACATGCTGATGTATGGATCATCCCAAACCCCTCACGTTACCTGCTCGAGTGCATCACTCTCCACATCTTGTGCGCACATCCATCCCTGTCTCTCTGTGGACTTCCTCATACCCACCTCAGACTGTCTACCCTGACAAACCCCCTCCTCCTTACGCATTCTCTCTCTTGGTCACACTCAACAAATGCTCTCTGTCCATTAAGCACATGCCATTGCATTCAATTGTAGATTCATTTATAGATGCCAAGTATCATGGGAGAGGGAAAAAAAAACTGAGGTGCTCCTCTAGCCAAATCTGTGACAATAACTGTGGAGGAGAAAATTCTGGAAATAATGCTGAGAGTACCTGACCAGGGCAGAGGGAGGGGGATCATCAAGCTACCTAGTGACAGAATTAAATATGACACAGTCATGTGACATACAATGCTCACACATTTTGGCTTAATGTCAACGACAACTGAACAATAATCATGCATACAATGATCGCTTAAAACATTTTGACAGTCTCTGGGCCAATTTTTAAAATAATTTTCTCATAGAGGAGTGAATATGTGTCAGACTGATCCTTGGGAAGTTGGAGGAGACTGTGTCTGGATTCTCTTGGGTTTCAAAGAATGAGAGGTGATTTCATTGAAACTTGTTAAATTCCGACAGATTTGTCAGGACAGATGCAGAAAGGTGTTTTCCCTGGTTTGCAGAGGTGGGAGGGGTTCTAGAACCAGCAGCCACAATCTCAGAATAAGAGGAGGTAATTTCAGACTGAAGTAAGAATAAATTTATTCTCTCAGTAGCTGTTGAATCTTTGGAATTAGCTACTCTAGAGTCCTGTGATGGCTTGGTCATTGATTACATTCAAGATGGCTAGAAAGATTAAACGGGGCCATGAAATATCCTTGACAAGTGTGATTGAAGGGAATCTCAAGACGTTTTATATATTTGTTAGGAACAAGATATTAAGTAGGGAAAGAGAAGGTGCACTCAAGGACAAAGAGGGAATTTATGCAGAGTCATAGAGTCATAGAGATGTACAGCACGGAAACAGACCCTTTGGTCCAACCCGTCCATGCCGACCAGATATCCCAACCCAATCTAGTCCCACCCGCCAGCACCTGGCCCATATCCCTCCAAACCCTTCCTATTCATTTACCATCTAAATGCCCCTTAAATGTTGGAATTGTACCAGCCTCCACCATATCCTCTGGCAGCTCATTCCATACACATGGCATCTGTGTGAAAAAGTTGCCCCTTAGATCTCTTTTATATCTTTCCCCTCTCACCCTAAACCTATGCCCTCTAGTTCTGGACTCCCTGACCCCAAGGAAAAGACTTTGTCTATTTCTCCTATCCATGCCCCTCATAATTTTGTAAACCTCTATGAGGTCACCCCTCAGCCTTCGATGCTCCAGGGAAAACAGCCCCAGCTTGTTCAGCCTCTCCCTGTAGTTCAAATCCTCCAACCCTGGCAACATCCTTGGAAATCCTTTCTGAACCCTTTCAGGTTTCACAACATCTTTCCGATAGGAAGGAGACCAGAATTGCACGCAGCATTCCAACAGTGGCCTAACCAATGTCCTGTATAGCCGCAACATGACCTCCCAACTCCTGTACTCAATACTCTGACCAATAAAGGAAAGCATACCAAACGCCTTCTTCAATACCCTATCTAACTGCAACTCCACTTTCAAGGAGCTATGAACCTGCACTCCAAGGTCTCTTTGTTCAGCAACACTCCCTAGGACCTTACCATTAAGTGTATAAGTCCTGCTAAGATTTGCTTTCCCAAAATGCAGCACCTCGCATTTATCTGAATCAAACTCCATCTGCCACTTCTCAGCCCATTGGCCCATCTAGTCCAGAGGTAACCGTCTTCCGTGTCCACTACACCCCTAATTTTGGTGTCATCCGCAAACTTACTAACTGTACCTCTTATGCTCATATCCAAATCGTTTATGTAAATGACAAAAAGTAGAGGGCCCAGCACCGATCCTTGTGGCACTCCACTGGTCACAGGCCTCCAGTCTGAAAAACAACCCTCCACCACCACCCTGTCATGTACCGTTGAGCCAGTTCTGTATCCAAATGGCTAGTTCTACCTGTATTCCATGAGATCTAACCTTGCTAATCAGTCTCCCATGGGGAACCTTGTTGAACGCCTTACTGAAGTCCATATAGATCACATATACCACTCTACCTTCATCAATCCTCTTCATTACTTCTTCAAAAAACTCAATCAAGTTTGTGAGACATTATTTTCCATGCACAAAGCTATGTTGACTATCCCTAATCAGTCCTTGCCTTTCCAAATACATGTACATCCTGTCCCTCAGGATTCCCTCCAACAACTTGCCCACCACTGAGGTCAGGCTTACCAGTCTATAGACCCCGGCTTGTCTTTACTGCTCTTCTTAAACAGTGGCACCACGTTTGCCAACCTCCAGTCTTCCGGCGTCTCACCTGTGACTATCGATGATACAAATATCTCAGCAAGAGGTCCAGCAATCACTTCCCTAGCTTCCCACAGAGTTCTCGGGTACACCTGATCAAGTCCTGGGGATTTATCCACCTTTAACCGTCTCAAGTTTTCCAACACTTCCTCCTCTGTAATCTGGACATTTTGCAAGATGTCACCATCTATTTCCCTACAGTCTATATCTTCCATATCCTTTTCCACAGTAAATACTGATGCAAAATATTCATTTAGTATCTCCCCCATTTTCTGTGGCTCCACACAAAGGCCACCTTGC
Organism: Chiloscyllium punctatum; assembly: GCF_047496795.1. Taxonomy (NCBI): domain Eukaryota; kingdom Metazoa; phylum Chordata; class Chondrichthyes; order Orectolobiformes; family Hemiscylliidae; genus Chiloscyllium; species Chiloscyllium punctatum. The sequence goes on from NC_092741.1 coordinate 113,642,982, forward strand.
TGATTTTTGAGGGGCCTTATTCTGTCCTTAGGATTCTCCTTAATTCTATTTGCCAAAGCTATCTCATGTCCCCGTTTTGCCCTCCTGATTTCCCTCTTAAGTATACTCCTACTGCCTTTATACTCTTTCCAGGATTCACTCGATCTATCCTGTCTATACCTGACATATGCTTCCTTCTTTTTCTTAACCAAGCCCTCAATTTCTTTAGTCATCCAGCCTTCCCTATGTGTACCAGCCTTCCTTTTTACCCTGGAAAAAGTGAGGACGGCAGATGCTGGGGATCAGAGCTTAAAAATGTGTTGCTGGAAAAGCGCAGCAGGTCAGGCAGCATCCAAGGAGAAGGAGAATCGACGTTTTGGGCATAAGCCCTTCTTCAGGAATCTTCAAGAAGGGCTTATGCCCAAAACTTCGATTCTCCTTCTCCTTTGATGCTGCCTGACCTGCTGCACTTTACCTTTCACCCTGACAGGAATATACTTTCTCTGGATTCTTGTTATCTCATTTCTGAAGGCTTCCCATTTTCCAGCCATCCCTTTACCTGCAAACATCTGCCTCCAATCAGCTTTCCAAAGTTCTTGCCTAATACTGTCAAAATTAGCCTTTCTCCAATTTAGAACTTCAACTTTTAGATCTGGTCTATCCTTTTCCATCACTATTTCAAATCTAATAGAATTATGGTCGCTGGCCCCAAAGTGCTCCCTCACTGACACCTCAGTCACCTACCCTGCCTTATTTCCCAAGAGTAGGTCAAGTTTTGCACCTTCTCTAGTAGGTACATCCACATACTGAATCAGAAAATTGTCTTGTACGCACTTAAGAAATTCCTCTCCATCTAAACCTTCAACACTATGGCAGTCCCAGTCAATGTTTGGAAAGTTAAAATCCCCTCCCATAACTACCCTATTATTCTTACAGATAGCTGAGATCTCCTTACAAGTTTGTTTCTCAATTTCCCTCTGACTATTGGGGGGTCTATAATACAATCCCAATAAGATGATCATCCCTTTCTGATTTCTCAGTTCAACCCAAATAACTTCCCTGGATGTATTTCCGGGAATATCCTCCCTCAGCACAGCTGTAATTCTATCCCTTATCAAAAATGCCACTCCCCCTCCTCTCTTGCCTCCCTTTCTATCCTTCCTGTAGCATTTGTATCCTGGAACATTAAGCTGCCAGTCCTTCCCATCCCTGAGCCATGTTTCCGTAATTGCTATGATATCCCAGTCCCATGTTCCTAACCATGCCCTGAGTTAATCTGCCTTCCCTGTTAGGCCCCTTGCATTGAAATAAATGCAGTTTAATTTATTAGTCCTACCGTGTCCCTGCCTGCCCTGACTGTTTGACTCACTTCTGATCTCAGCTGTACCCATCTCAGATTGATCTCTTTCCTCACTAACTCCCTAGGTCCCACCCACCGCTCCCCCCCCCCCACCTCACTAGTTTAAATCCTCCCAAGCAGTTCAAGCAAATTTCCCAGCCAGTATATCAGTCCCCTTCCAATTTAGGTGCAATCCGTCCTTCTTGTACAGGTCACTTCTACCCCAGAAGTGATTCCAATGATCCAAAAATGTGAATCCTTCTCCCATACACCAGCTCCTCAGCCATACGTTCATCTGCTCTATCCTCCTATTCCTGCCCTCACTAGCTCGTAGCACTGGGAGTAATCCAGATATTACTACCCTTGAGGACCTCCTTTTTAAATTTCTGTCTAACTCTCTGTAATCTTCGTTCAGAATCTCAACTTTTTCCCTTCCTATGTCGTTGGTTCCAATGTAGACAATGACTTCCTGCCAGCCCCTCTCCCCCGTGAGAACATTCTGCATCCTCTCTGAAACATCCTTGATCCTGGCACCAGGGAAACAACACATCATTCTGCTTTTTCTCTGCTGGCCACAGAAACATCTGTCTGTACCTCTGACTACAGAATCTCCTAACACAATTGATCTCTTGGAAGCCCACGTGCCCCTCATTGCATTAGAGCCAGTCTCAATACCAGAAACTTGGCTGTTTATGCTATGTTCCCCTGAGAATCCATCACTCTCTACATTTTCCAAAACAGCATACCTGTTTGAAATAGGTATATCCACAAAAGACTCCTGCACTAGTTGCCTACCTCTCTTACCCTTCCTGGAGTTAACCCATCTATGTGACTGTATCGGAGACTTTCCCCCCTTCCTATAACTACCATCCATCACATACTGTTGCTGTTGCAAATTTCTCATCGTTTCTCTGTCTCTCCAACCGATCCACTTGATCTGATAAGATTTGCATCCAGCATTTATGGCAGATATAATCCGCAGTAACCCTTAAACTCTCTTTAAACTCCCACATCTGACAAGAAGTACATATCACTGCGAAGGCCATTTTTGCTCCTTCACAATCTACAGACCCAGAAAATAACACCGTCTTATTCCTCTACAAACGCTGCTAGAAGAGATGGGTGAGATCCTTATGATTACTTTGTATCAGTATTCACCAAGGAGGAGGACATGGTAAGATTAGGGAGGGGTATATTGATATTCTGAGGCATGTTGATACTAAGAAGGAGGAGGTGTTAGGTGTCTTGAAAAACGTTAAGGTAGATAGGTCCCCACAGCCTGATGGGATCTATCCTAGGATACTGAGGAAAGCAAGAGAGGAAATTGCTGGGGCCTTAACAGAGATCTTTGTACCTTCTTTAGCCTAAGAGGAGATCCCAAAAGACTGGAGAATTGCCAATGTTGTTCCTTTGTTAAAGAAAGACAACAGTGCACTGAGGGAGCTGGATTAATGTCAGGGACTTACCATGTGTAAATAAAGGGTGACTTGGTGACAGGATACTAGCCTGCATAGAGTTATTTCACTACCCAGTAATAACATCAAACATTAATCCTCCTGCTAATGCTCAGTATTAAATGTTTATCCACATTGTTGACTTTTAGAAGTTTTATAATCCACTTCAGAAACTTGCTGCTGGCTGTTACAGGGGATTTACAATGGGGAATGTATTAGATATTAGTTATAATGTTGTATTTTCTACTATAGATTCACAATAATACACAGTATTGTAAAAGAAAGCCATTCATCCCATTAATGCTTGTGCTAGCTTCTTGAAAGAGCTGTCCAATTTGTCCCACTCGCCGTGCTGCATCAAGCTGGACATTCCAATGTAGTACTGAACAAATACTTCAGGAGGTGCTGACTCTTTGATGCCATGTTGAACCAAGGCCCTAGCTATCTGAAACAAAGTATTCCTTTTGCATTCTTTCAACAAATACTTAAGGGATTTCTCTCTGGTCTCCTAGAAAATACTTATCCTTGAATCAAGATCACAAAAGCAGGTTAGCTTGTCAGTATCACATCATATTTCAGGGTGTCTTCCTGTCTATAACTTAGCTGATGTGTTTCCTAGATTGCAACAGTGACTATTTCGAAAGTATTTGATTGTAAGACCCTCTGAGATGCTGTATGATCATGTAAATTGTTTTCTCAATGCAAGGTTTTCTTTGGCGGAGGCTGTGTTAGATTTAGATTACTTAGATTACTTACAGTGTGGAAACAGGCCCTTCGGCCCAACAAGTCCACACCGCCCCGCCGAAGCGCAACCCACCCATACCCCTACATTTACCCCTTACCTAACACTACGGACAATTTAGCATGGCCAATTCACCTGACCTGCACATCTTTGGACTGTGGGAGGAAACCGGAGCACCCGGAGGAAACCCACGCAGACACGGGAGAATGTGCAAACTCCACACAGTCAGTCGCCTGAGGCGGGAATTGACTAGTAATTCAGAGACCCAAGCTACTGCACAGCAGCTGTCAGGGAATTCAAATTCAATTAATAAAATTTAGAATTGGAAGGTAGTAGCAGTGACCATGAAAATATCATCAATTGCCATAAAACCACATCTGGTTTTCTAACAAGTAATTTTCTTTGACACTTACTGCCCTCTAAAATAGTCTGGCAATGCTCCCAATTCAAGGACAGTTTAGAATGAGTACCAAATGCCTACCATTGATGTCATATCCTGTGGAAAAAATATCTAAGTTTCTTATCTCCACTCGTACGCTCAAAATGAATTCACACGATCACTTATTGCACAAAAAAAGTTTTCTGGGCATTGCGGCAATTACTGCAAATTTGTGTCATTTAGATGCCAAACGTCTTGCCATTAAAAATTCCCCGTTCCTAATTACTCAATAAAATTCAACTTAGAACTTTGCGTACATCTCCTTATTCCCTACAAAATAATTACATTGATTTGAATCTCTTCAACTCATATCAGAGGGTGGGTGTGGACTTGTTGGGCCGAAGGGCCTGTTTCCACACTGTAGGGAATCTAATTAAAAAAAAGTAAACACAAAGAAAACAGAACCGCAGACACTGGAAGCTGGAACAAAAACAGAAATTGCTGGAGAAACTCAGCAGGTCTGGCAGCATCTATGGAGAGAAAGCAGAGTTAACGTTTCAGGTTGAGTGACCCTTAGTTCTGAACAGAGTTCTAAAGAAGGGTCACAGGAGAACCCTACTCTTCCAACCGCAACAAGGACAGAACCCCCCCCAGACCTCACCTTCAACTCTATCAACCTCTACATACATTGCATTATCCTCCGCCATTTCTGCCACCTACAAATGGACCCCATCACCAGATATATATTTCCCTCCCCACCCCTATCCACATTCTGTAAAGACCGTTCCCTCTGCGACTACCTGATCAGGTCCACGCCCTCCAACAACACACCCTCCCCTCGCGGCACCTTCCCCTGCTACTGCAGGAATTGCAAAACCTATACCCACACCTCCCCCTCACCTCCATCCAAGGCCCCAAAGGAACCTTCCACATCCATCAAAGTTTCACCTGCACTTCCATACATGTCATTAACTGTATCTGTTGCTCCCGATGCGGTCTCCTCTACATTGGACAGACGGGCCGCCTACATGCAGAGCACATCAGAGGACATCTCCAGGGCACCCACAACAACCAACCCCACCATCCCGTGGCCAAAAAGTTCAATTCACCCTCCCACCACCACTCTGCCAAGGACATGCAGGTCCTGAGCCGCCTCCATCGTCACTCCCTCACCACCTGACACCTGAAGGAAGAACGCCTCATCTTCCACCTCAGGATCCTCCAAACCCATGGCATCAATGTGGATTTCACCAGATTCCTCATTTTCCCTCTCCCCACCCTATCCTAGATCCAACCTTCCAACTTAGCACCTCCCTCAAGATCTGTCCTACTTGTCCATCTTCCTTCCCACCTATCCACTCCACCTTCCTCTCTGAACTATCACCATTATCCCCACCTCTGTCTACCTATCATACTCTCAGCTACCTTCCGCACAGCCCTACCTCCCCCCCCCTCCATTTATCTCTCCACCCTCTCAGTTCACAAGCTTCATTCCTGTTGAAGGGCTTTTGCCTGAAACGTCTATTCTCCTGCTCCTCAGATGCTGTCTGACCGGCTGTGCTTTTCCAGCACCCCACTCTCAATTCTGATCTCCAGCATCTGCAGTCCTCACTTTCTCCTGAAATGTGTGGGGCTTGGTAAGGGACATGGAAAGAAGTGTTCAGGTTCTAAGATTATTGAACTCAATATTGAATTGTCATAGTAATAATAAATGATTCTTAATAAATGTATTTACATGCCTGTTGAATATAAATTTTGGTCAGCTCCATGACAACTTTCCATTATTAAAAGTGAAAGCAGAAATGTCACAAATATCACACTCTTTGTAGTTCTTGCCACTTAACTATATATCTAGTTTGCAGAGATTGTCTTTAGAATGATGTTGAAGTATTGAAGTATACAGGTCAACAAAGGGTAACAGTGCCCACAAGCAGCCATTTGATTGTATTTAAGCACAATTCACCTGGAATGTGTTGTTTTCAGACTTGGACGACTATTGATTTGGTGGTTGGAAGATTGCTGCCTTTGCTTCTCTACTTGACAGTGACAGATATGCAGATTACTCTGAACGAGAAGACATTTTATCCCTTAGATTTCCTTCCTGAAGAATGTCTTCCCTGCAGAAACAGGCAATTTATTATTTCTTACCTGATAATATAGTCATTCTTTTTTCAGTGACTAACGTGTAATTCATAGGATGACAATTGACATAAATGTCAATCAGGATCATTTTTTCATGAACACCTCAGGTTTTCCATTCATTGTAGACTGTAGAACCTCACTAACCACATTATGTGATTAGCTGTTTGATTTATTGCATTTCTGACACTGTGCCTCTGATTTGTACAATTCTTGAAAGCAAATTATTGTTTTGTGGATAAAGCATTCACTTTTAATAACTGGGTACTGTCTGTACCTGTGAGGATTTGTTGCTCTACAGTGATGACAAGGACCTCACTGGTGCTGTGTTCACTGTGATACTTCCCATGTATCATTTGCTGCTTTATACTTTAAGAATTGAATGGTGTGTGCTGATCTCCGATATTATACCAAGCTTAATCTCCTTCACATTGGATTAATATGTTGTTTCTGGGCTTCTGTTTCACTTACCATCTGAATGGTTTTGTTTAGAGTTAGGTCATCTTTAGACTATAATTATTCTGGCAAATATTCCTCAATACTTCTTATAATAATCCTGTTTCTTATGAATTCTGATTTTAATTCATCATGGTCACATTTCTTTACTAATATGTGATGTCAACACTTCAATCATCTGCATTGTGAATTCATCAGGATTTACCTGTCTGCTGAACTTTTCTATTGTATCTTGCTCTGACAGCAATTTTATTAGTTCTAAACTTGAAGTAGTTGAGAAAGGCTTTCCTTACCTCTTCAAAAGTATTTGTTGCTTCATCTGTCATTTACTAGCTATAATGCCATGATTTGTACACCCATTTGTGTACAGAGTGTATTTGCTTATTCAGCTTCTGATTTAGTATATAATTTGGAATCTATTCTCTATCTGAGAAGTTGTTTTCTTCAGGATATCCAATTCAATATTATATTTGGCCAATCTCTGAAGGTGGACCTTCTTAGCAATATTAATTCCAATGTCATGTTGAGGATTGCAATAAGAGTTTCTTCTGTAGGATTCTTGAATGTTCAGTAGTTTCCTCCTTCTAAATGTACTATATGAGCAGGTGACTTAAAATAGAATCTGAAGATAACACACCACTGATCACCATGCAGAATAAGCAGTCAAACCCAATCTATTCTCGTACCTATCACCTTGTATGGGCATACATTTTCACATCGCTTCATAATGAAGATTGCTATTACCACCCTCTCTGAATGAGGAAATTATAATCCCTGCTTAGACTCGTGTGGTAGAGGAAAATATTGTTACAGGAAAATTTGAGGACAACCAGATGTTAGGTCTTACGCCTTTGAAATCCTAAGCTGTTCTACCCACAAATCCACATAACATCAGTACAGGAGGTGGGGAGGAGGTGCTTATGGCACTCCTTAATATTAACCCTTTTAGGCCCACAGACAACAACAACAGGCACTACTCTTCAAAAGCATTAAATTGGCTGTCAAGGCCTTTGGGATCTCCAGAGGATATGAAAGGTGCTATGAAAATTCAATTCTTTTTCTCTCTGATTGCAAGTAAAATCTATAAACAGTCAGCCCCTCTCTACAGAATGAGTAAATATATTGCTTGGTATTCACTACTACTGTACCACACTCTAAAAGTTAGCAAGCAAGATGACATCAGTATAGAAGAGCATTGGTATAGATTTGCAATGACTTGAGATGTTATACATTGTGAATGGAGAAAAATATAGAATCATAGAATTCTACAGCATGAAAAGGGGGCCATTTAGCATCCCACTAAATCTTTGGAAGAGATATCCATTTCTTCCGAGACCCTTTGCCGCCTTCTCCTAGCCTTTGCCTCTCTTGGTGGAGCAATCTGTTTCTTTATTGTTAGCCTCAGTAATTGCAGGGTTAACATCTACCTCTGTTTACCTATTGCTAAAGTTACAGGAAGTCATATTCTGCTTGAGCAAGCCTAAATTAATTAAAATGCGTCAGAGATTTGATACCTGACAAACAAATGGAAGATTAATTTGCCGATGTCAATTGAAAGTGGACTCATCAGTCTTAATCTGCTGACAATAGGATTATTACAGCAGCAATTCAGTCTCACCAAGCATCCTGCATTTGTCTCAATGTGAGATTTGGATGGCTATGAGAGATATGGGATGTAATACTACATTTTCATTCTGAAACGTCTTTAAAAGATTTTGCAATGCATGTTATATCAGACTCGTCAAAAATTCTACTGAAGCTAACACCTCGCTTGAAACTTGCAGGTCGTCTTGGACATGTGAGAAGTGTCCAAGATAGTAATTGCTGGTATGATAGGCAACTCTTATAGAGTCATACAGCATAGAAATAGGCCCTTAGAGCCACCACAGCAAACATCAAACTACACTAAACCATTTATTTGCAATTGGTCCATAACCTATGATGCCCTGTCATTTTAAGTGCTCATTCAGATGCTTCCTAAATGTTGTGAAAGTAGCTGCACCCTCTCAGGCATTGTGTCCCATATTTCTACTACCTTCTGGATGATGAAGATATCCTCAGATCTCCCCTAAAGCATGTACTGCTCACCTTAAACCTTTGCCCTGTGGTCGTAGACTCATCTGCCGTGGGAAAGCATTCTCACAATTTACCCTGTCGATGCCTCTCATAATTTTGTATACCTGAATAAGATCTCCCCTCAGCCTCCGCTACTTCAAGGAAAGCAAACCCTGCATGTCTTTGGATTGTGGGAGAAAACCAGAGCATCTAGAGGAAACCCACGCAGATATGGGGAGAATGTGCAAACTCCACACAGACAGTCAGCTGAGGCTGGAATCGAACCATGGTCCCTGGTGCTAACCACTGAGCCACAAGGCCGCCTGTGTGGGACCTTCTCAAAGGCTTTACTGAAGTCCATGTAAACTACATCAACTACATTACCCTCATCAACATATTTAGTCACCTTTCAAAAATCTCAACTAAATTAATCAGGTAGGATCTCTCTCAAACAAATCTGTGCTATCTCTGATCAATCCCTGCCTTTCCAAGTATTGATTAATCTAATTCCTTAAATATTTTCCAATAATCTTCCAAACACTGATATAATCTGTAATTACCTGGCCAATCCTTGCTGTCCTTCTGAGGAAAGGAACCATATTAGCTATCTTCTAGTCATCTGGCACTTTGCCTGTGGCCAGCAATGTATTAAATAGCTCCACCTGGGGCCCAATAATCTCCTCCCTTGCCTCCCATGTCAGCCTGGGATGCATCTCATCATGTACCTTTATGCCCACTCCAACATCTAATACTACCTCCTTATTAATGTTAATGTGTTCTAGAACCTCAACATCCCAACTAAAATCTCTGGCTACAATGTCTTTCTCCTCTGTGAATGCAGATGAGAAGTATTAATTCAAGACCTCACACATATTCTTTGGTTCCACGTACAGGTTTCCCCTTTAGTCTCTCATAGGCCACATTCTTTCCTTAGTAATTCCCTTACTTTTAACATACTTATAAAATGCCTTGGGGTTTCCCTTAACCTTATTGGTCGATAAAATTTGGAGCTGGAAAAAGCATAGCAGGTCAAGCAGCATCAGAGGAGCAGGAGGGTCAATGTTTCAGAAAGGCCCCTTCATCAGGACACATGGCCTGATGAAAGAGCCTGCCCAAAATGTCGACTCTCCTGCTGCTCTGATGCTGCTTGACCTGCTGTGCTTTTTCCAGCTCTACATTTTATCAACTCTGACTTTCCAGCATCTGCGGTCCTCAATATCTCCAAAGATATTTCATGATCCCTCTTTGCCCTCCTAATTTCTTTTCTAATTTATCCACTGCACACTCTACACTTTTGAAGTGCCTCCCCTGTTTTTAATGTGCTGCATCTTAGGTATGTTTCCTTCTTTTTCTTTATAAAATGCTCAATATACCTTGACAACACCCATCACTTTTAGAGGAACACACTAGCTCTGAAATCTCACTATACTGCTTTTAAAAAACTTCCACTTTCCAAACATAGACTTAGCTGTGAGTAACTGCTCCCTGTCTATGTTTGCCAGACCCTGTGTAGATGTTAAAACTCTCACATCTGTCAGTGGCTTGCCTACATATTTGCTTCTCTGCCTGCCTCTAATCCTTGCAAAGTAGCTACTTTGCAAGGATTATACTTTTTTTATCTCAAATCTTCACCCAGTTGGCCTTATTAGAAGAGCCTTCTAGGCATCCTCCTTCAGTACTGCAGTGTTGCGTTCCTTTATCAATAATGCTTTCTCTTCCATTCTCACCCCCATCACTCCTGAAACTCCTGTACTCTGGAATGTTGAGCTACCAGCCCTGACCTTCCTTCAAACATGTCTCAGTGATTACAACAATATGATCATCCCAAGTGCTGATTATTGCTCTAAGCTTATCTACCTTGCCATCCACCAGACAAGTTCCTTGCATTACAAAATGTACACTTTAGCTTTCTAGACTGCACATTTGCCTTATCATGGCCATGTCTACTTCACCTGCTGGACTGTCTTAGTATTCCTTCTGTATCTGATTTGACCTTGCTTTCAATTTTACGTCCACTCTGTGCCACACCCCCTAGCCAAATTAAAACCTCCCCAGGTTTTATAGTTAGATGTTCCTAATGTGGGTTGATCTGTGGCACTGGAGTCCTGATCTTGGCTTGTTCCACAAATAGGAGACCCAAACAAGATTAATTCCAAGTAATAAGTTCATTCCTAGGACTGCATTTTGTTATCCTGATTTGGGACCACATAGAGTCAGGTGGGAGAGAAAATAGTGGTCATTAGTTGGATTCAGATGTCCTGACCCTCTTTAGGTCTCTAGCTATTTTCAAAGGTGCAAGAGAAAGTACAGGTCAAGAATCCCACATGCTGGTGATCAGACATCACATCCTACGTCAATTAAATATACCTACATGACATTAAGGCAAAACTTCTTGCAGGTTTGTTGATGTACCACCATCAGCTTTGTTCAGAGGCTCACTGAAGATGATCCAAAACCTCATCCTAAGCTACAAATCTTCTCAAAACTCACTAACCACCACCCCTTTTCATTGGCTGTGCAAACCATCTGTCTCCACCTCACCAGTAATCTTCTGTCCCTAATGTTGTTGTTTATTTGACAGATTTATGAGCTACTAAGAGGATAATACTTTCTCAGGCATTTATTCAGATAGGTGTGTTTAGTTTGACATAATTACTAGCTTTTCAAAGGTTTTCAAATATTATTATAAGTATTAGGAGTGAAGTTGTTAAAGCAGTTATGGGGTTATTAGATGAGTATTGTAAAATGTTCAGTGGAATAAGGATGTGAGGCGGTTTAACACTGATCTGTAGAGCTGGGGTAGTGTCCTAATGATTGGAGGTAGATCTTCTAACTTGGCTACTTTAGCCCAGATCCACCTCCATCAGCAGACCTGACTCCAGATCATCCTACCTTCCTTAAGTAAAACTCCTACCATCTGTCATTGCAATATCAAGGAAAGTAAGGATTTCCACCTCTAAACCTGATCTCTCATGCATGGTTATATGATCAGCTCAACCACCCACCACTAATGGCAAATAAGTCAATTTGAGATATTCATGATCATCCAGTTAGGTAAGAGTCATTTTACCTTCCAAAGGTAATTGTGTTAATTTGGTAAAGTATAAGATTAGATGTTTCTGTGGTGGAACTGTGAGTGTGTTTCACATTGACAGCATGAGGTCACATCACGGAAAGCTCTGGCAACCCATTCCCCAATTTCTTCCACTACCTTACCTTCCATTATATCAGCCTTAGCTCATAAATCCCTCACTGCGCTTTTCTCCCTCACCAGCCCTCATTCTCCCCACCCCTCCACCCCTTATCTCTCCATCCTTTCATGTCTTTAGCCCTTCACATCTCTATTTCTCCATCTCCCACTCCTCTGGTTCTCCAAGTCACTCCTTGAAACCTATGTCTTAGACCAAGCCTGACCTCACCTACATGATGTCTCGCAGGTGCTTCAATGTCACCGTCTGTTTGATCATGGCCCTGTGAAGCACTTTGACAGAACAGGAATAAACAAATTCTGAGTTAATAAATATTGTGTTCTGTAAATCTACATTATATTTCTTATTAGAAATTTGAGATAAAGGTTCAAATCTGCAGGTTTTACTGAAAGAAAAAGAAATCTACAAATTGAAAGGATTTTAGAATACTGAAACACTTTGAAATAGAATGCATAATTAACATATTTTAATCATGCAGCATTCAGAAAGCCATATCATTGTATCAGATGTTGAAATATAGGGAAAGGAGGAGGCCATTCCGCTCTACAAACATGTTCCACTAGTATGATAGATCATAGCTGATCTGCACCGCAGTGCCATTTGTCTGCTTTTTCTCTTTTTTTATTATTGTCCAATTAAAATAAATCTTGATGAGTCTTGAAAGTTCCAGTTGTCCCTTGTGTTCAGGTCCCTTTGAGACAGAAAATTCAGATTTTTGCCATCCTTTGTGTGAAGCAGTGGTTCTTGATTTCCCTTCTCTAATAACCTAGCTCTAAGATGAGATCCCTTCATTTGTCAGTCTCTCATCAAAGGAAGTAGTTGCTCCCACTCTATCTCCCCTGGAGAATATTTTAAACAGTTCTCATTCTGGAATATACAATAGGGTTTGATAATGTTTGTTCTGTTGATATAGATGATGGTTTATGTTCCTGATTTGTGAAATGCCTGAAACTATGAACAAATAATTTGAGCCTGGCAATTAATACAGACACATTACTTGAAGTTCTAGTGCTACTTTATATTACATCTGACACGCTGAAAGATTGCTAGTACATTAGAAAAACATTGGAAAGTTTGTCATTATTCAAATACCGAAGCATTTGCTTCCCTCTGGGTAAGCATTGGGAATTGTGACATGAATTTCTAAGTATTTTTTTTGCAGCAATGCACAATCTACAGCAATTGCCTCACCATTGTTTGGTGACTCTTAAAGAAACGGGTTGGTATCTCATTCAATTCCTTTATCCAATCACATGTGGATGTTGTCCAAGCACAAAATTATTCATAGATTCTTTCCTAGGGAATGCTGGAAGCAGAAACTCTGCAGTGGAATTAAATATCAGAGACGTTTAAAACTGCCCACTAGTCAGAAATCATTCAGTTTTGCCCACAATCCAAGACAAATTTCATCCCTTTTGACTCCACCGTGTTAATACAACTGATAAAACTTTGCATTTATAGTTGTTGTGTTATGCCTCGTATTTAGAATGTCAGAATACCTTTAAGACACATGCTCATGATATTATCACTGTATCATAGCATCTAACCTGAGGGCATAAAGGTCTCAGACTCCATCTGACTCTGGCTACCTGAAGCATGACATGCTTCATGAGAGCTTGCTACTGTATGTAATTGAATAGCTTAATGTTAGTCTGGTCACAGATGCTTATGACTGTAAAATTTTTACATATTAGTTAGCTGCAGCAATTGCCTATTGAATCTTCCAATACCATTTCACCCACATTTCATTCTTATGTTATGGGAACCAACATAAGCAATGTCACATCAGGTAAATATATGCTGCTGGAAACAAAACCCATATCAAGTAGTCCTTTCAGCTTAATTATAAATTAATAGATGGCTTATCGGAAGAGAAGTAGGTAAATCAGACAGTTCTGTTGCCTTTAAACAGACCCATGGCTGATCTGCATGTCAACACCATCTGATTGCCTTTACTTCATATCTTATGTCCAAAATATATGCTTGCAGCCCAGAAAGTTCCAATTGACCTCCCAACATCCATAGCCTTTTCAGGGAGATAATCCCATCCTTCCTCAGTACACCTATGTGAAGAACTATTCGCACTGTGAGTTCACTCTTTACTCTAATTTTAATATTTACACCCCATTGTTTTGGATTTCCCCATCAAAAAATTTATTTTTCTTTTTAATGTTTTCTGAGTTGTCCTAAGGATTTCTCAGCCATTCTTTGTATTTTAAGTAAAACGGTTAATCTGTGGTTTTAAAAACAAGAAACTTGAACTATAAATGCGACTCCAGTGCTACTTCGAGTTGAACTTATGTGCCTAGTGCCTAATCAAAGTGCCTAGTGTTTTTAACTTAATTATGAAGAGAGCTTGATTTCCATTTGCTATGTTCATTCATTAACAGTCAATATATTTTTATGAATTCTGATTGTTTTTCTAGCTTGCATTATATTGCAATTTTGTCTTAAAAGCATAATTTAAAAAAAAACATTCAAAGTAGGTCACAAGGAGCTGAATGGCCTTCTTCTTACCCTAATTCATTGGTTGGTTTGTATTTTCACATAATATCATGGGACTTTAAGTTCTGCCTCAACGCTTGTCCGATTCCCAAACCACTTGTCAAACGATCTGCTCCCAGAACTCAAACAAAATTTCTGAACTTCCCCAAAGAAAGTATGCAATTTGAGTGGCCTGCTGCATTAGTTGTTAGCCACATCTGGCCTCAGAAACAGGGGTGGTTCACGTCCTATAGAACAATTTTGAGTGTGCAATCTATACTGACACTCCTGGTCATAAAAGGAGTGATACCCTTGCACGAGACATTACACAAAGGTCCCTCTCAAATTGTTTCATATCAATACTTTAGAGAAAGGCAGGGGAGTTCTTCCTGAGCTGGCCTCAAACACCATCAGTAATGAAATCACAACATTATTTGATATTTATCAGAATGCTATTTGTGTAACTGTTTTGCTCATGCTGACTTTTGTATCTCTGACATTGCAACAATGACTCAGCTCAAAAATACTTTATTTTTTATGAAGCACTTTGAGAAGTGTAATATATAAATGCAAGTCTGGTTTTGTGTCACTTTACTCTTCATGGAGGTGCACCTTCCAACAGTCATGCCAACGTGTTCCCACTGGTGGGTAGTCTAACAACGTTTAACACTAAGTCACAGAAGTCAATACTGGGACAGGTCCAAAGAAGGGTGCTGATAACTAATGTCTGAGGCTGTTATTTGACAAGTGTCTTGAAAGCTGTCCAAATTTTGGAACAGATCTTCAGATGTCAGATCGGAGGAGTTTTTAGGATGAGCCAAACAGGGCTTATTTGTTTCTGGTGCCTAAGATGATGAAGGATATCCCATTTGGTTTTATCATTTTCAACGTTTAGAATGATACAGCACAGGCCAGGGTCCATCATGATTGTGATGGTTCTGTGAAATATTGTTCAGTCAGTTTCACTCCCTTGATTCATTCCTAAAGCACTGTAACATTTTCCTACTCAAGAATTTGTCCAGTTCCATCTTGAAAGTTACTACTGATTCTACTTCCTTTTCCGGCAGTGCATTCTAGATCATTGTAACTTGATGAGCAAAATAAACAATAATACCAGCTTCCCCAGACTCTCTAAAAGTTAAAGTCCAGCATCATATATTCTTCCACTGAACCTCCTGTATACTGTCTCCCAAGACCTTTGGGCAAATTACAGAGGAACAACAGTTTATTCATTGCTGGTTCTTCACAGACCAAGCAGGTATGTATTAACCAGCATTGTCATTTCTTTTCCCTGGAGAAATACCTGATGCATATACTCAGGGTAGCAGCAATGTCATTCCTATAGTAAAAGAGGGGACTCTACAAGACTGAAACCATCCTGTGTGTCTATAAGGTCATTAACAAAGGAACAGGAGTAGCCCATGCAGTCCATTGACCCTGTTTTCCTTGATGGTGTGGCTCATTTGATTGTGACTTTATCTCCACTTTTCCGCCTGCCTTGTCAAACCCTTGACTCTTTTGTCAAATAGAAATTTCTGTTGTTCATCTTTGAATGTATTCAAAGACCCAACCTCTTCTGCTCTCCATGGAAGAGCGTTCCAAAGGCAAATAATTCTTTGAGAAATGGAATTCCACACTTCCATATTCACTGGGACATCATTTATTTTTAAGCTATGCACCCAAGTTTTAGTCTCTGCCTCAAGGGGAAAATCTGCTCAGCATCTACCCTGTCAAATTCTTTCAGAACGTTATACGTTTTAGTAAGATTACCTCTCATTATACTAAATCCCAATGAGTAAAGGCCCAATCTGCTTCATGTTTTCTCATAAGAGAACTTTTCCATTCCAGGAATCATAGTGAACATTCTATAAATTGTTTCCAACGTTATCCCTGCTTAAATACTAAGTCCATAACTGTACACAATACAGTCAGTGCAGTCTCAACAGTATCTTGTATGAGTGTTGCAAGACTTCCTTACTTTTATACAAAACAGAAACTGCTAGAGAAACTCAGCAGGTCTGGCAGCATCTGTGGAGAAAGAAATTGAGGTGATGTTTAGAATCCAATGACCCTTTGTTTCAGATTTAACAAATTTTTGAATAGGGACATAATATTTGTAATTCTCCTGTCCTCCAGCACCTCTTTTGAATCCAGGGATGATTGAAAGATAATTCCAGTGTCTCTGCTTTTATCGCTCTCACTTTCTTCAATGGATGCATTCAAAGACCAAATAATGTTTTAGTTTTGTTACTGATGTTGGTTGAGAGATAAATATTGGCCAGGACACCCTTTTTCTAAAGTATTGACTTGGAATAATTGGATGCATCTCATCCAGTCCCAGTGCCTTGTCAACATGATTCAGGTAGCTCCACCAACAGTACAGTTTCCCCTTTCCCCAGTATTGTCTAATGCCCAGTGAATCAAAACATTTCTTCACACCACTCTCTGGGCCATCCCTTTGTCTCTTTGATTGTGTTGATCATTGGCCAATTTACTCATGGCTCAGGTAGAAATCCACAGTTTATTATATTTGTGATTGTGCATTTTCAATTCATCCCAAGATAATTTAGCAGAACCTCTTTCTTAGTCCTGCATGTAGCATTAGTACCCACATTGACTATGTTCCATAGCTTCTTCCTCTACTACTCCAAGACTGAGGAAATTTTTAAAATTGTGGTATTGGATAGGCACCACAGCCCTCAGGACGTAGCTCTCAACTGCACAGAACAATAAATATCCTGATAAGAATATTGCCCCCAACTACATTTACGTTCCCTTTAATCCTAGGCGGAATATGGCCCTCGCTCCATGAGGGCCATATTGTCAGTCAGCTCACCCTCCATGCACTCCTTCCTGTTGTCCAGTCAAGCTATAAGAATCTCAAACCTGTTGGATAATTGCAGGTTTGAAGTCACACGACACGAGGTTATGGTCCAACAGGTTTATTTGAAATCACAAGATTCGAGGGCTTACGATTTCAAATAAACCTGCTGGACTATAATCTGGTGAGGTGGACATCTGACCTTGTCCACCCCAGTCCAACACCAGCACCTCCAATTCATGGATAATTGCAGGGGCTGAGGTTTCTCCTGTTAGACTTGCTGGACCTTATCACTCACAGTTAAACAGTTCAGTCCCCCACCTCAGATTAAATCTGAAATATCCAATCTAAGGAGCTTGACTACCTCCTGGGACAAAGTGTCAAAGTTGCATTTCACCCTCCCTGAGGCATTGCCATTTCCACAGCGCTTCCACACCAGCTTATTAATTCTGAGTCAGCGTTCCTCAAGCTGCAGATGTTTACTGACGCAACTGACTGGCTTGCTCAGCTATTTCAGAGGACACTTGGGAGTCAACTGCATCGTGTGTCTAAAGTCACATGTAGACCAGACCAGGACAGCTGGTTTCCTACCCTTATTGAAAAATTATATTGTGCAGTTATTTATTGCAGGTTGCAAGCATTGTTCAGATGAAAGCCCAAGTGTAGACTATAGAATTTTGAGGTTATTACTTGCATGTAGAAAGTGACTGATGCAGCATGTTTGTGGCTCTGACATTTTCAAAATGAACAGAGGGTGAGCTCCAGAGGCCTTCAAGCTCAGAGAGATGTTGATTTGTTCAATTTTCTACAAGCTTATCTCTGACTAAATACTTCAGCCACTGGAATATTGGAGAAGTGAGAATTCCTGCTGCACTCCTTTATTGAGAAGGATCGAAACTGTACAGGAGCTTTTTTCATGGAATATCGGTCCTTTAATAGTTGGGTGGTCAATTAAATACTCCCATGTTCCATTCAATATATGTGCCCAGATGCAGCATAGGTCTTCAACTGCCTGGGCCTAAAGTTGAGTAATTCCCACCATAAACTCCTCCTTGCCCACAATGCCTTGATTTTAAGGTACTCAGAATGGCCAATTCTAGAGGCTAACTCTCCACCAAAACCCCGTGCGGTTATTCTTCTGGATGGTCTTGTGATCAGCCATCTGTCCTTGAACTTAACAAAACATTTGGTTTTATATCCAATGTGGTGGTTTCCCACTCACCCACTTACCCACACCCTAACTACATGGCAATGCTAGCTGATGTTACAGCAGTTAATGTTTACTCTAGCTTTGCATATAGGGTCAAAGCCTTACAAGTGTCTAACTTTTAACCTTTGGTACAGTCTGCTGAATAACACCCTTTGGATCAGATCAGCCTTCCCTGAATGCTATTGAACAGTAAGTTTGACAGTCCTACTGTTACAATCCTCACTTACAGCCAAACTCAAGGAATTAATTCTTAAAATTGCTTTGAAATATCAAATATCCTTCCAGTCGTGAGTATAAAATATCAAGCTGGGTTGCTTCTCAGCCAAGCATACTGGGTATTGTAACAGGCATACACCCTCCTCCTTCAGTTAAATATCAATCAATCTTAAACAACAGGACTTCATCTTGAGTTCACTTGAATAATCTGACTACTGTTTGCCTTCTTCATATAAGTGTCTTATTTCTTATCCTTAACCAAGCCGCACAATAAATTGCACTGATATAAGTCAGTTTATTTTCAATTTTCAGTGGCTTTCACTGATTTCAACCACTGACTTAAACACAACCTCCATTTATAGAGTGCCATTTCTGAAGTAGAACCTCCTAAGGTGCTTCAAAGGATTGTTATTAAACAAGGTTTGCTTCCAAGCCACGGGACAGATTTTAAGACAGGTGACCAAAGGCTTTGTAAGGAGCTTCTGAAAGGAGTAAGGAGAATTTGAGAGACAGAGAGGTTTAGGGAGAGAATTCTAGATTTCGGGCCTTATCTACTGGCAGCATACCCTCCAATGGTATGCAAACATAAACTCTGGTATGCTGGAGCCCAAAACTGAAAGAGTACAAATATTCCAGAAGGTTGTGAGACCAAGAATGGTGAGCCACATGGGGATTTTAAAACAGGAATGAGAACTTAAAAGTTGGCATGTTATTTAATCGGCAATTGATATAGATTAGCAAGCTCTTAATGGGTAACCAGGACTCAGGGGAAGTTAGGACACCACGGACAGAAAAGTGATGAGATCAAGTAGAAATTGGAGATCAGCCAGGACAGTTTTAGGATAGTCAAGTCTGAAATCTAGAGGTAACTAAGACACAAATGAGGGTTTCAGCAGCAAATTGAGATGGGTGATATGATACCAGCTGACTGTAATACTGGATGGGTTAGACTCCAGAATGAAGTCTGGCTGATTTTGACAGTTGTTTGTCAAAAGGTGTGGCGCTGGAAAAGCACAGCAGGTCAGGCAGCATCCAAGGAACAGGAGACTCACCGTTTCGGGCATAAGCCCTTCATCAGGAATGTGGGGGGGACGGGGTGGGGGAGCCAGGCCAAGGGAGCTGAGAGATAAATGGGAGGGAGGTGGGGTTGGGATGAAGGTAGCTAGGAACGCTATAGGTAGATAAAAGTGGGGGGTGATGGTGATTAGTCGGAGCAGAGGGTCGAGCGGACAGGTGGGACAGTTCAAGAGAGTGGTGCTGAGTTGGAGGGTTTGATCCGGGATAAGGTGAGGGAAGGGGAGATGAGGAAACTGATGAAATTGACATTGATACCATGTGATTGGAGGGTCCCCAGGTGGAAGTTGTGATGTTCCTACTCCAGGTATCAGGTGGCTAGGATTTGGTGGTGCTGAAGGCCAAGGACTTACATGTCCTTAGTGGAGTGGGAGGAGGAGTTGAAGTGGTCAGCCACAGGGTGGTGGGGTTGTTGGGTGCATGTGTCCCAGAGATATTCCCTGAACTGTTCTGCAAGTTGGTGTCCTGTCTCCCCACTTGAGAGAAGACCACATTGGGAGAAACACACATAGTAGATGAGGTGTTTGAATGTGCAGGAAAATCTCTGACGGATGTGGAAGGATCCTTTGGGGCCTTGGATGGAGGTGTGGACACAGGGTTTATACCTTTTGTGGTGGCAGGGAAAGGTGCAGGGAGTGGAGGGTGGGTTGGTGGAGGGCGCAGACCTAACGAGGGAGTCGCGGAAGGAATGGTCTCTGCAGAATGCTGATAGGGATGGGGAGGGGAATATATCTCTCGTGGTGGGGTCTGACTGTAGATGGCAGAAAGGGTTGAGGATGATGTGCTGTATCTGGAGATTGGTGGTGTGGAAGGTAAGGACCCGGGGGGGGTGGGGTGGTGGTGGGAGGAGGGGGGGGCAGTGGTTCTATCCTTGTTGCAGTTGGAGGTGTGGGGCTCATGGGTGGAGGTGCGGGAAGTGAAGGAGGTGTGCTGGAGGGCATTGTTGACCACGTGGGAGGGGAAATTGTGGCCCTTGAAGTTGGAGGCCATCTGGGATGTTCTGGAATGGAATTGCTTCTACTGGGAACAGATGAGACAGAGAAATTGGGAGAAATGGATAGTGTTTTTACAGGAGGTCAGGTGAGAGGAAGTGTAGTCCAGCCAGCTGTGAGAATCGGTGGGTTTGAAGTAGCTTTCTGTGTTGCTTTCATCACCAGAAATGGATATGGAGAGGTCCAGGAGGGGGAGGGAGATGTCCAAGATGGTCCAGGTGAACTTGAGGTCAGAGTGGAAGGTGTTTGCGAAGTTGATGAACTGTTCAACCTCTTCGCGGGAGCACAAGGTGGTGCCAATACAGTCATCGATGTAGCGAAGGAAAAGGTGGGGAAGTGGTGCTGTTGTAATTGCGGAAGATGGACTGTTCCACATATCTGATGAAGAGGCAGGCATAGCTGGGCTCATGTGGGTGCCCATGGCAACCCCTTTGGATAGAAGGAAGTGGGAGGATTCGAAGGAGTTCTTGAGAGTGAGGACCAGTTCAGCCAATCAAATGTGTGTGTCGGTTCAGGAGCACTGGTTGGGTCGGTGGGAGAGGAAGAAACAGAGAACTTGGAAGTCTTCGCCATGATGGATGGACGTGTAACAGTTAGTTACTGCAGTGATTAGTCACTGAAACATAGCTACAGGAGTCTGCAGATGTTCTTTAATAACAGAAAATAAGTTTATTGCAGAAAAGAAAGATGAATCAAAGTTATATATGGAAGCCAGAAAGATCTTGACAGAAAATAGCAAATCAAAGTTTCAAACTGTTCCTCAACATTATCCTTTTACAAATATTCAACTCCAGAGAAATTTCACTCCTGTCTCAGCTCTTTACATGTGTACTGAAATGACTCCTCTCAATTTCTTTCCTGGCCTCAATTTTTCCAAGTGTGGCTATTTCAAGATTTCTACTTCAACTCTCCCAGCCTGGAAGTTCCACAAAATAAACCACTTTGTCTTTGGTGACCAGATGTAAAGCTTAATTCTCCTTCTTGGAGAAACTGTTGTCCCTTCTGAACTGAATGCAAAAACTCGACTAGTTGCTTTCTGGTCTGTTGGAAACTCAAAGCTATAGGCATCCCATTCATTAGCACTGCAAAAGCCTTGCCAAGCACTTGAGTGCAGTCATATGCTTTCTTGAAATCAATCCATTAGGTCACTGTTCCAAATGACTTTTTGACCTATTTCACCTCATAGTACTGACCTGTATTATCGGCCTCTATTTAAAATCTAAATCTCAAGATATAACGTGTGTGTATGCATGTATATATACGCAGACAATTCATCAAGGAGTAGTGTCATGCAACCTTACAAAGGCTGGTGATCTTAATGGTTTGAAGTTCAGGGTAAAAAATGAGACCTAGGTTGCAAACAGTCTTGTTCAAACTCAGCTAATTGCTTGGGAGGGAATAGACTTGATAGCCAAGTAATATTGTTTTGTTTTCTGTGTATTTAATTGAAATGAGTTTCTGTACATCCAGTACTGATTGTTGGATAAGCAACCTTAAAGTTTAGCAACAGTGGACGTATTTGAGAGTGGTGATGCAATCGACGGTATAAATGTGGAGCCAGACATGGTGTTTGCAGATGATATTACTTAAGGGCAGCGTGTAGATGAGAATTAGGCAGAGAGCCAAGACAGGTTCCTGGGGCACTTCAGAGCTAAGGCTGCTGGATCAGGAAGAGAAGCCACTGTAAGTGATATTCCAGCTTGAATATGGTAGGGCTGCACGGTGGCACAGTGGTTAGCACTGCTGCCTCACAGCGCCAGAGACCTGGGTTCAATTCCCGACTCAGGCGACTGACTGTGTGGAGTTTGCACATTCTCCCTGTGTCTGCGTGGGTTTCCTCCGGGTGCTCCAGTTTCCTCCCACAGTCCAAAGATATGCAGGTCAGGTGAGTTGGCCATGCTAAATTGCCCGTAGTATTAGGTAAAGGGGTAAATGTAGGGGAATGGGTGGATTGCGCTTCGGCGGGTCAGTGTGGACTTGTTGGGCCAAAGGGCCTGTTTCCACACTGTAAGTAATCTAATCTAAAGATAACCATGTGAGAGCAGTCCCACCCAGCTAGATTACAATGCAGAGGCAATGGAGGAGAATCATGTTGTCAACCATGTCACAGGCTTCTGTGAGGTTGAGAAGGATCAAAAGGTATAGTTTATCTTTATTGCAGCAATGCTGACTTTTCATTACTGTGTTGCGGTGGGGGTGGTGGTGGTAGACAGAAATCCAATTGGAAAAGTTCTAACCTAGAAGTGTGGGTAATGTGGGAATGGATTTAAGACTGTATTGAGGGACTTTGGAGGTGAAAGGGAGATTGGAGTTGGAGGCCTGCAGGAACAGAGAGGTTAAAGATGTCATTCTATTGAAAGATGATGATAATGGCAGATTTGAAGGGGATGGAGACAATTGCCTGATGAGGGAGAGTCATTTCTGATACTGGCTAACATGCAGGCCAGGAGGGGAAACTGGGTGGTCAGCAGTTTAGTGGCAATTAGGTAAAGAGATCCTGAGGCAGCTCTTATGGGCAAGATCAGAGAATCATACAGCAAGGAGGGAGGCCATTCAGCCATCGTGCCTGTACTAACTCTTATAAAGTGGCTTACAATTAATCCAAATCTTTGCCTGCCTCCCCCTCACTCCCAGTTTAATTCCCAAAGCTTTGAAGCCAACATGTCTTTTCAAATAAACACTTCTTACAAAAGTTACAGCATGGTGGCTCAGTGGTTACACTGCAGCCTCACAGCACCAGGGAGCCAGATTCAATTCCAGCCTCAGACAACTGTGTGTGTGGAGTTTGCACACTCTCCCCATGTCTGCATGGGTTTCCTCTGGGTGCTCCGGTTTCGTCCGACAATCCAAAGATATGCATGTTAGGTGAATTGGCCATGTTAAATTGCCCAAACTGTTCAGGAGTGTGTAAGTTAGGTGCATTAGTCAGGGGAAATGTGCAGTAACAGGATATGGGAATGGGTCTGGATGGGTTACTCTTCAGAGGGTTGGTGGGGACTTGTTGGGCCAAATGGCCTGTTCCACGCTTTAGGGATTTTATGATCTATGATTCAAACTCTGCTTCCAGAGATTGCATTTCACATCACAGCTTGATTTGAGAAGAATATTTCTGTTTCATTTGCCAATGTAAATCTGTGCCCTCTGCTTACTGGCCTTCCTTCCACTCACACCATTATTGCTTTCTTTTGCACCTCACCGACTCCACCATTTCACTTCCTTAGAAGTCTGAAAATAGTTCAGGACCTTTAAAACCTGACTCTTAAAGCATCCTTTTTTTGCTTTAACACTGCTCATTATCTCACAACACTTGGCCAATGCAAAAACTTTGTTGCTTTCAAATTCTTCCTTCAGAAGGACTGAGGTTTTCCATGCTGTCTGAGTGGAAACATCACTGCAGAAATATTGAACCACAAAGAAAGCAAAATTTGCATTTCTACAGGGTCTTACAAGACTTTAGGACATGCCAAAGCACTTTACAGCTACTGAAGTACTTATGAGTTGTAGTCCACTCTGCAGTATAGGGAAAACAGCAGCAAATTTACTCACGACAAGGCTCCACAAATAGCAATGAGAAAATAATAGTGCATTGATTGAGAGGTAAATACTTATGAGGACACCATATTCTTTTTCAAATAACGCTGTGCAATTTTGTATAACCACAGGAAAGAGCTCGATGTAAAACCTCACTCTGAACTGCACTGGGAGTATTGGCCTAGATGAACTCAGTCTTGAAGCCACAGCCCTCTGCCCGAGGAGTGCTCCTGCTGAGTCATGGCTCACACTGGGATCATAGAATCCTACAGTGTGGAAAGAGGCCATTCAGCCCATTGAGTCTGCACCGAACCTCCAAACAGCCTCAACCAGACATAATCCCTGACCCTATCCCCGTAACTTCACATTTCCCATGGCTGATTCACCAAGCCTGCACATTCCTGGACACCATGGGGAAATTTGGTATGGCCAGTCCAACTAACCCGTACGTCTTTGGCCTGTGGGAGGAAACCAGAGCATGGAAAGTCCCACAAACATGAGGAGAAACTCCACACAGACAGTCGTCCAAGGGTGGAATCCAACCCAGGTGCCTGATGCTGTGAGACAGCAGTGCTAACTGCAGAGCCAGCTTGCACAACCTTCCTATGGCTGTTTATTGTCTCTCACTGAAATCAGCAGCGTACACCTTGAGTTCAATGGGAAACAAAAATAGAAGTTGCTGGAAAAGCTTAGTAGTTCTGGAAAGAAATCAGATTCACTTGACACAAAATGGTAACTCTGATTTCTTTCCACAGATGCTGCCAGATCTGCCTGAGCTTTTCTAGCAATTTATATTTTTGTTTCTGATTTTCAGCATCTGCAGTTCTTCAGGCATGAACTCAATGAGAAATGTTTGAACCTATTCACACCAGAGATGAAAATTGGATGGGGTGGAAACCAGGTAACTAGACTCACCCAGTCCCACCGGGGGAGAGAGGTTTATGGGAACCGATCGCATTCCTTTAGCCATTCCAATAAATTAGATTGAAACAAATCTGTCAATTGCAATTCTACAGGTTCAACTCAATGCACAAATTAATATGCGAAATGAAAGTGCTGTCCTTCTCTTAGTGTGAACTGGTTCCAAATCACTGGTCCTTCAAATAGTACTACAGTGTTAGTGCTCCCATTTGACAGTGTTTATCTCCTGCTGAGTTTATCTACACCTTCCCTCATCTAATTTGCAAACTACCAATTCACTGTGCCAGTTGAATTCAACAGAACTGCCCAGGGGGTGTGACAGTTGTAGTGGATTGTGGCTCCACGTGGATAAAGCACAGATCCAGCAAAGCAAAAGAATTGACACTTAGATAAAAGCAAAATAATGAGGATGCTAGAATTCTGAAGTAAAAACAGAAAGTGCTAGACAAACTCAGTAGGTCTGGCAACATCCATGGCAAAAGAAACAGAGTAATTGTGAATTCAAAATGTTAACTCTATGTCTCTCTCTCTCCAATGATGTTGCCAGACCTCCTGAGTTTCTCCAGCACTTTGTTTTTTATTTAATAAAATGACACTTGTTGGTTGTGTGATCATTGTTCATATTGAAACGGCAAATTTCTGTTAACTTTGACTTTTTTTGTGCTTTTCTGAATCAACTTCTGAGGTGAGGTAGACAGTCATTACAAAGGTTTCGTGATTAGTCTGAACAGTTTAATTTCTTGGTTACTAAATGGCAGTTGATTGCCACGGCTGTCTCTCCCTATCTCTATAACCACCACCAGCACTTCAAACCTCTGAAATCTCTGTACTTCCCCAATTCTGGCTTCTTGTACATCCCTATCATTGGGTGGTACAGTGGTTGACACTGCTGCCTCACAGCACCAGGTTCAATTCTGCCCTGGGGCAACTGTCTGTGTGAAATTTGTACGTTATTCCTTGTATTTGTGAGGGTTTCCTCCAGGTGTTCCAGTTTCCTCCCACAGTCCAAAGATTTGCAGCTTTTGTGGATTGGCCATGGTAAATTGACCATAGTGTCCAAATTTGTACAGGTGAAGTGGGTTAACCATGGTAAATGCAGGGTTACAGCAGTAGGCAGGGGAGTGTGTCTAGATGGGATGCTCTCCAGGGGGTTGGCCTGAATTCTGTGGGCCAAATGGCCTGCTTCCACATTGTAGGAGATTATAAATTGTGTTTGAGGGCCTACAATCTTGTGGCCCACCTTCAACCTCTCTTCCCTCCATCAAGATAATATTTAAAAGGTATCTTTTTGAACCAGCTTTTGCTCACCTGTCCTGATAGCTCTCCATATGGCTTGGTGTCAGATTTTGTTTGGGAAGATTCCTATGAAGCACCTTGGGACATTTCACTGTGTTAAATGCACTATATAAATGCAAGTAGATTGTTAAGTAAATGAAGTTTTTGAAGCCATTTACCTGCACTGTGTGCAATGTATTTTCTACTGAGATTAACAATGGAGATCCACTTTCTGGGACATCACTGGTATAGAGCTCATTAAGCTATTGTAAGTATGTCAAGAATAGGTTTTGAATATTTTATTTGTGACATTGAATTATGGCATTAAACTAGATGTAAGTAGTTGCTGCCTTTTTTGCTTTCTCAGAGCCTGCGCTATTTTGCACCCGCCCAGTACACACAGGCAGTGATGTACATACACTGACACAAACAGACAGTGGTGCATATACACTGACAAACACACACCCAAACTGACAAACACTGATACACATTACTTCACACTTAGAGACACATGCACACATACATACCAAGATGCTAGACACTGACAGACACTGACGCTCACCATATTTCATACACCACGATACAGACACAGCGAGAGATGTACACTGAGAAATGCACCTTTAAACATGCCCAAATACACACACTTGTACATACTCATGCTGACGCACACCATTGTTCAAAATCGATGGGGATCATGGGACAAAAAATTCCTAAAACTATAAAGTGAGACTACAGCTGGGATACAGCTGAGCCTTATCTATGGAAAGATTTACTGGGATTCGAGGCAGTCTAGAGACTGCTCACTAGGCTGATACCAGCTATGGAGGGTCTGTCTTATTAGGAGAGGTTAAGTAAGTTGGGCCTGGATTCATTGGAATTTAGGAGAATACAAGGCAACCTTATTGAAATATGGAAGATTCTTAAGGGGCTTGGCAGAGTAGATGTGGAAAGGTTGTTTCCCCTTGTGGGAGAGTCTAGGACTAGAAGCAATAATCTCAAAATAAGGGATCACACATTTAAATCAGACATTATGAGGAATTTCTTCTCTCAAAGGAATTCTTTACCACAGATGACTTTCAGGTCTGAGTCACTAAGTATCCTCAAGGCTGAAATTGTGAGATTTTTAGTCAGTAAGGGAATCGTGGGCCTCATCAACAGTGGTCCCTCGCAGATGAGGATGATTCTCTTATTCTCCTAGGGTGAGTCTGTGGGTGGCTGTACAGACTGATGTGGCTACTACAGACTGTTACACTGGGGCATGCGGTGATCATGGGAAGGGGTGGGTGAGGTATTGGTGGGGCAGCGCACTCCGTCCACTTTTCTCAGCTGGCTTCCAGTTCTTCCCAATGACCAGACTTGAGGTACTCGACGACTTCCCAGATGCTGCTCCTCTACTTTGGATAGTCTTGGGCCATTGATTCCCCAGTACCTGTGGGAATGCCACACACTGCCAGTGAAGCCTTGAGGGTATCACTTCCTCTGTCAACCAGGGGCTAACCCACTGATTCGAAGCTGGTAGTACGGCACTTGCTTGGGGAGTCTTGTGTCGGTCATGCAGATGATGTGCCAAGCCCAGCGTAACCTATCAAGGGTGGTCAGTGCCTCTATGCTGGGGGTGGTGGCCTGGTCAAGGACACTGGTGTCAGTGAGTCTTTTTTCCCAGCAGATTTGCAGGATCTTGTGCAGGCAGCGATTGTGGTACTGCACCAGTGCCTTGAGATGTCTGCTAAAAACAATCCGCATCTCAGAGCCATAGAGGACAGCGGGAACCACCACACCTCTATACACTGTAAACTCAGATCTGATGTTGTTATTCTCAAACACCCTTTTTCCCAGGTGGCTGAAGGCTGCGCTATCACACTGGAGACAGTGCTGGATCTCTTCATTTATAGCTGCTTTGGCTGAAGTATTGGAAGTGGTCAACATCCTCTAAGGCTTTCCCATGGACCTTAATGATTGGGGGTTTGCTGTCCAATGCCAGGCCAAGTTGATTTAGGGCCTTCATCTTGCGGATGCACAGGGTGAGACCCATGGTCTCATATACATCTATAACGGCACTGACAATAATCTGGAGTGCGTCCTTGGAGATTGCACATACACAAGCATCATCTGTGTACAGGCGCTCAGTGACACTGGTTGGGGTGGCTTTGGTTTTGGCTTGAAGACGAAGGAGACTAAAAAATTTCCCTCAGGCTCTGTAAGGTAGCACCACTCCAGAAGGGAGATTGTTGGCAGTGAGGTGAAGCATTGCACTGAGATAGTTTGAGAACAGTGTTGGGGCAGTGATGCAACCCCACTTGACACAGGTCCAAACAGGGAATGGGTCAGTGGTGGAGCCATTTGTCATTACCACAACTTCCATGTCATCGTGGAGCAAGTCAAGGCTGGTGAAACCATTACAGGTAATGTGCAAAAGGCAGGAAGGTGGAATCGAGGATTATCAGATCAGACATCATCTTATTGAAAGGCGGAGCAGATCTGTAAAGTCAGAGTCATCGAGAAAGGAAATAGATCCTTTGACCCAACTCGTCCGCACTGACTAGGTTTCCTAAACTGAACTATTCACATTTATTTGCATTTGGCCTAAATCAATCTAAACCTTTACTAAAGGCTTCCTAAACAGGCAGTCAGAATAGGGCCAAGAGGAGACGGGGAGTTGCAATGGGGTCAAGGGGAGATGGGAAGTCTCCAGTGAGACGGAGGGGAAACAGGGAATCTGAAATGGAGCAAAGGGGAGACGGAGAGCATGCAGTGGGGCCGAGGGGAGACTGAGAGTTTGCAATGCGGCCGAGGGGAGACAGAGTCTGCAATGGGGCCAAGGGGAGACTGAGAAACTGCAGTGGGGCCAAAGGGGGGACTGAGAGTCTGCAGTGGGGCCAAGGGGACACTGAGAGTCTGCAATGGGGCCGAGGGGAGACTGAGAGACTGCAATGGGGCTGAGGGGAGACTGAGGCTCTGTAATGGGGCTGAGGCGAGACTGAGACTCTGCAATGGGGCCAAGGGGAGACGGAGAGTCTGCAGTGGGGCTGAGGGGAGACTGAGAGACTGCAGTGGGGCTGAGGGGAGACTGAGAGTCTATAATGGGGCCGAGGGGAGACTGAGAGTCTGCAATGGGGCTGAGGAGAGACTGAGAGACTGCAGTGGGGCCAAGGGGAGACTGAGAGACTGCAGTGGGGGCAAGTGGAGACTGATAGACTGTAGTGGGGCCGAGGGGAGACTGAGAGACTGCAATGGGGCAGAGGGGAGACGGAGAGTCTGCAGTAGGGCCAAGGCGAGACTGAGAGTCTGCAATAGGGAGAAGGGGAGACTGAGAGTCTGCAGTGTGGCCGAGGGGAGACTAAGAGACTATAGTGGGGCCAAGTGGAGACTGAGAG
The DNA here is from genome assembly GCF_047496795.1 of Chiloscyllium punctatum. Taxonomy (NCBI): domain Eukaryota; kingdom Metazoa; phylum Chordata; class Chondrichthyes; order Orectolobiformes; family Hemiscylliidae; genus Chiloscyllium; species Chiloscyllium punctatum. The sequence continues at coordinate 113,672,632 of NC_092741.1, forward strand.
ACTGCAATGGGGAAGATGGGAGAATGAGAGACTGTTGTGGGGCAGAGTGGAGTCTGAGAGACTGTAGTGGGGCCGAGGGGAGACTGACAGACTACAGTGGGCCGAGGGGAGACTGAGAGTCTGCAATGGGGTCAAGGGGAGATGGAGACTCTGCAATGGGGAGAAGGGGAGACTGAGAGTCTGCAATGGTGCCAAGGGGAGACTGAAAGTCTGCAATGGGGCTGAGGGGAGACTGTGGGTCTGCAATGGGACCGAGGGCAGACTGAGAGACTGCAATGCAGCCGAGGGAAGACTGAGAGACTGCAGTGGGGCCAAGTGGAGACTGAGAGACTGCAATGGGGCTGAGGGGAGAATGAGAGTCTGCAGTGGGGCCGAGGGGAGACTGAGAGACTGCAATGGGGCCAAGGGGAGACGGAGAATCTGCAGAGGGGCCGAGGGGAATCTGAGAGTCTGCAGTGGGGTCGAGTGGAGTCTAAGAGTCTGCAGTGGGGCCGAGGGGAGACTGAGAGTCTGCAGTGGGGCTGAGGGGATGCTGAGAGACTGCAGTGGGGCCGAGGGGAGACTGAGAGACTGCAGTGGGGCCGAGGGGAGACTGAGAGACTGCAGTGGGGCTGAGTGGAGACTGAGAGTCTGCAATGGGGCCGAGGGGAGACTGAGAGTCTGCAGTGGAGCCGAGGGGAGACAGAGAGTCTGCAGTGGGGCCGAGGGGAGTCTGGGGAGACTGTAGTGGGGCAAAGTGGAGACGTGGAGATGAAGAGACTGCATTGGGGCCAAGGGGAGACTGAGAGACTGCAATGGGGCCAAGGGGAGACTGAGAGTCTGCAGTGGGGCCCAGCGGAGACTGATAGACTGCAGTGGGGCCGAGGGGAGACTGAGAGACTGCAGTGGGGCCGAGGGGAGACTGAGAGACTGCAGTGGGGCTGAGTGGAGACTGAGAGTCTGCAATGGGGCCGAGGGGAGACTGAGAGTCTGCAGTGGAGCCGAGGGGAGACAGAGAGTCTGCAGTGGGGCCGAGGGGAGTCTGGGGAGACTGTAGTGGGGCCAAGTGGAGACGTGGAGATGAAGAGACTGCATTGGGGCCAAGGGGAGACTGAGAGACTGCAATGGGGCCAAGGGGAGACTGAGAGTCTGCAGTGGGGCCCAGCGGAGACTGAGAGACTGCAGTGGGGCCGAGGGGAGACTGAGAGACTGCAGTGGGGCCAAGGGGAGACGGGGATCTGCCATGAGGCTGAGGAGAAACAGGGAGCCTGCAAGTGAGATGGGAGGAACTGTAGCTAAAAAGACACTTGTAGCTGCAAAGACAGAGGCTGCAAAGGGTAGAAAATTGTTTCAAGCCATTAACAAAGCAACAGTCAGATAACTAATAGCTAAGAAAGTTTGAAATCATGATGTATTTAAATACTTAAAATGAATGTGGCATCTCTAGCTTAAAGCTACAAATATTCACGAGTTTCTGAAGATTCTAGACGGTGTTATTGTGGTGAATACATTAGTTATTCAAATTAAATCCATAATTTGTGCTGAGATGCTGTCAGGAGGCAGTAACTGCCAGGTTAAAATATTCCAGCCTTGCGAATATGTCATGAAAATGCATTAGCTGTGACCTCACAGTCTATTCAAGATAGATGGAGGTATTTAGGGTGATGGTTTTTTGTGTGTAGAAGTACGTTATCTGTTATTTCGGTGAAAAAAATATTTTTGCTTTCTTAAGCCTGTTGTCTTGTGCCAAATTAGTTCATGATAATGCTTTCTTTGTGTTTTGTGCCAACGAAATGAATTACGGATATTGGTGAATTCTTCTAATGGTGTTTCTATGAGTGTCCAAATGCCCTATATGTTTATATAAATGAAGCATCACCTAATTAGTAAGAATGATTAAGTAGCCCAGAAAAAATAGAACAGTTACCCTCAAAGGATCCCAGAAAGCAATTATTTTATGCCCTAACATGAACTCTCATGAGAAAGAAAGAAAACAAAGAGTGAACAGGTTCTGATGTGGGTTTTTGGAGAGAAGACAGTTCAGCTTTCGAAGCTGCTGAGCCAGAAAACCATTTTTGCTTTTGCTATCTTGAGTTATTCTCCAAAAATTGATTTGTTGCAAGTTCTGGGAAAAGACTGGGAACCCTAGTCTGGAAAAATAAGTAGAAGTCTCCAGAGTTCTGTGGAAACTATTTGCAATAACAGGTGACTCCCGTGCCTGTAATACAATCCATCATCCAAAGGTTTCATAAAGGCCTGGTATTCATCGTTGAAGTGGTTATTGAACTGGCAAATTACTATTTTTTATTTATCACTGAACTATGTCAGTGTGTGAATGCAAGTTAATGGTCAAAGAAGATTGGGTTTACATCATAGATATTAATTAGATTGCTTTGTTGTTCATCTGTCAAAAGTCACATGAGACCAGGTTATCGTCCTCCAGGTTTATTTGAAATCACAATCTTTCGGAGCGCTGCTTCTTCATCACTTGATCTGACGAAGGAGCAGCATTCCAAAAGTTTGTGATTTCAAGTAAGCCTATGGGACTACAACCTGGTGTTGTGTGATTTCTGACCTTATCCATCTCAGTCCAACACTGGGACCTCCACATCATGGTCACTACTTTTATAACTTTAAAAAATTGCAAGTTATTATTAAGAATGTAACTTTACCAGAACACAGATGAACAAGATTGTTATTTGTAATGTCTAGTTAGGAATACTTGAGCAAATTTGAGAGTCATTAAATATTTTAATATCACTGTGTTGCAAATCCAGTGATAGTGAGGCTGATTTGGTTTCACTTGCTATTCCTGTATTGTAACAAATTGCATTAATAAAGATGCTCACACATGCATACACAGACATACCAGATGGACAAAGGCACACAGACTTGTTCACATACACACACTATTGCAAATCCACAGATCTACACATGTACCCACTTAATGCACCACACACATGCACTAATTATGCATACATAGGGCTGGACTTAAAGCTCTCTGCCAGTAATTCTGAAGGCAAACAAACATAGTGCAGTCCTGCCACCTACCTACCCACCTTGACCAATTAATAGCTACTTGAGAGCCTCACAGCAGAGGTAGCTACACAACATACAGGAAGCGCAGAGTTTTAGTTGCATGACCTGATGGCTGGATGATCGCAAAGGGGTAGGTGGAGGGAACCCCTCATCTGTGGGCATCCCAACTCCAATATCATGTCCCCCCTCTAGAAACCCTGCCATTCAGCCTCCCAAAACCAGCACGTATTCCCCCTCAGGCTACCTGGCCTCCTCAGCATGGTGGTATTGAGATTTACGCTGGATGATAAAGCCCAGAGGTATAAGTGTACGGTCTTGTTGAAGAATAAACTTGTAGGCAAAAAGGAGAATCATTAATTTAGAATGCAAATGAGTAAGTTTTATTGAACAATAAAGACTGACATAAAACATTCCATTAGTCAAGACAAGGCACAGTACACTGGTTCAGTGTATGTCACACTGCCTTTCCCACGGATCTCATGACTATTGAGAATTTTTTGTTTGTTCCTTGAATCTGCTATCATGATTCTTGACATCCTGCAAGACTTTCACTCAATCGTGTATCCTGTTGCAGTTTTAAGACTTCAATTCAAGTTGGATCTTTTTCTCTCCCTTTCTAAAAATATGTTCACTTTTGTTTTGAGTCATAAACTTCAGCCTGAATACTGGATTTGAATACTGATTCCTATCCCTGATACTTACAGCTAGCCTCACCCTGTGACAATTAATTTAGTCACAACTGGATTCTTACAGCAACCCCTCAACCTTGCAACAAATGTCCATTGAATAGCAATTTTGTGCAAGTAGTATTTCGTTCCTAACAAATGCTCTACTGTTAACTCCTAACTCTCCATCATGTTAACTCACAGGAGTACATGGACGGACATATACACACACACACACATACACATACACAGACATAGATGCACATACTTACACAGACACATACACATTCTCTTACATGTATTCATGGGCGTACAAATGCATGTTCACATGTTTACACAGGCATATACTGAAAAACATAAATACAAACTCATACACACAAAGGGACATACAGAAACAGAGGAGAAAGTGAGGACTGCAGATACTAGAGCTCAGGGTCAAGGGTATAGTGCAGGTCAAGCAGCATCTGAGGAGCAGGAGAATCAATGTTTCAGGCATAAGCCCATCATCAGGAACAGAAACAGACTCATGCACATATACTTGCCTACGTGCATACATGAATATATGCACATATGCAAAATATCATATACAGAGATATACAAACGTACATCTTGCAATCACATGCATATACAAATACACTTCCAAAGAGGCATCTGCTCAGAGATAGATACATACACAGATGTACACAAAAACACATGCAAACACAAACAACACTTTTGTAATACAAGCTACCATGGGAACTGCCATTCCATTAGTGCCATAACCCCTCAGTAATAACCATCTGACAGTGCAACACTCATTCAGTACTGCTGCTTGAATTGTTCAGTGCACTTTCAGTTCTGCACCCCAGGCAGCAAATACTTCCCTCAGTAATACCCAACTGACAGTGCAGTATTTACTCAGTGCTGGCAGTCTAGTGTAGGTCAGCGCGGTAGCATCAGTGGTTAGTGTTACTGCCTCACAGCGCCAGGTACCCAGGTTCATTTGCAGTCTCGGGCAACTGACTATGTGAAATTCACACATTCTCCCATTGTCTGCGTGGGTTCCCTTCAGATGCAGCCGTTCCTAACACAATCCAAAGATGTGTGGGTTAGGTGGATTGGCCATCCTAAATTGCAGGGATGTGTAGGTTAGGTAGATTAGGTATTGGAAATGCAGGGTTACAGGGATAGAATGGGGGATGGGTCTGGGTGACTTGGTCTTCAGAGGGTCAATGTGGACTCAATGGGGTGAATGAACTGCCTCTACACTGTAACAATCGTATGGTTCTACCCTTCCTCTGGCAATGCAACACTCCATGAGTATTGCTCCTGTGACAGTACAGTTGTCCCTTAGTACTGGTCCTGTGACAGTGCAGACTTCCCTAAGTCTTGTTCCTCTGACAAGGCAGCACTTTCCAAGTAGATTGTGCAGCACTTCCTGAGTATTGCTCTTGATGGTTACTCTTTTGACTTCGAGCAGTGCAGAAATCTCTGAGAGGCATGGGGCTGCAGAGATGCAGCTGAGTGAGACATGATGATTTGAATCCAAGGAGGGCAGTTTTAAAGTTGGAGCATTGCCTGGCCGGGAGCTGGTCAGAGGATGAGTTGGATGGAAGCAACATAACCTAATGAAAGTTTAGGACGTGGAGGAATAGAATTTTAAATAAGCTCTGGATTCCAAAATTACCTTCCTGCCGGTCATAAGGAAGATTATCCTAGCTGCTCTCCTTCTGAGTTTGTATTCCTGAAGGGTACCCTCTGGCATGAATTATTGAGGAAGCTGGGAGCACATCTGACAGAACAGAAGCTGAAGGGATCAGCAATGATGCCTGGGAGATCTTTTCATCCCTTAAAAAAACTTGATCAATTCATCTCTTGGGATTACAGTTGGAACAACTTAACTGTTTAATCACTTGCTGAAATAACTCACTTGGGAATTTACCTCCTGTGTGACGTCTTTCGAAGGTTTCTGATAATGCAGCAATTCAGTCCATTTCATCACAGCATAGTAATGACCTAGCACTATCTCTTCATAAAGTTATCATAGTTGATCACTGTGCTGTTAGCATTGGAGTGTACTGGCAATCCCAGTTTATAACGAGTGGTTGACACACTAGGTCCTAGAGTGCTTTCATCAGACTGTTAGTGCCATTAAACTAAACCGACATTAACCTTGCAGAGAAAAAGCTACATGTTGATCTTAAAGGAAAGTAAATCCAGGGCAAAAGGGGAGGTAAGAAGAATTTATGATGACACTGAGTTATGATTTGGAATTTGCTTGAAAGGAAAAGGCTGGAGACAGATTCAATATTAATTTTAAAAAAAGGAACTAGATGCTTCTTGAAAAGATAAATCAGAATTGCAGAGATAAGTATGACTTCAGAAGTGAAAGGTGTTGGAAAATCTTTTTATATATTTTTGAAAGAGGTGGAAGAGGAGCAAAAGGACAGATGGCAGAGAATCTCACTGCAAACGATATCCACGGCACTCCGGGGTAGTGAATTCTACAAATTCATGACCCTTTGAGACCCTTTTGTCCAATGTAGTGGCCCACAAACCCACCAACACACTAAAACAGCAGCTAATGAACTTGAAAGACCCTATACAGCTAACAAGCAAAACTAATGTCATTTACAAAATACTATGCAAGGGCTGTAACAAACACTACATTTGACAAACAGGAAGAAAACCACCAGGATACATGAACATCAACTAGCCACAAAGCGACTTGACCTTCTCTCACTAATATCCTTACATACAGATAAGGAAGGACACCACTTCATCTGGGACAACATCCAATCTTGGACAAGCCAAACAGAGACACGCATGGGAATTCCTAGAAGCATGGCATTCCAACTGGAACTATATCAACAAACACATCGAGTTAGACCCACATCTACCACTCCCTGAGAAAAATAACAGTAAATGACATAATCACAGGAAATGACATCACCAACCCAAAGAAACCGAGACATATAAATAGAAAGTAGGAATTATCAGCAATGCTTCGCCAGGTGGCCCACTGAAAATGTTACCTAATAGGGTGACGAAACATCTGGAAATGAACTTTCCAGCTCAGACAGCCAACCTACATCCAGAACCTCAACCTGAGCTACAAATCTTCTCAAAACTTGCTATAATAATTATTATTACTCAGCATTGCACACAATGATAGCAATTGCTAATAATAATTACACACAGTATTATCATCATGAATTACCCATAATAACTTAATAATCAACAAAAACAATACAAACTAATAATTATTATTAATAAGAATTATGCAAAGAGATAACAATTGCTATTAATAATTAGGCATACAATGATAACTATTACTCATAATAATTACACCAAAAACTAGAACCAACAATTACACTTAATGATCACTGATAGCTGTAGATCAGTTTACCATGATCAATAATCAATTAAGTGCCATGATAACTGTTACTAATATCAATTACAAATGCCATGTTAATTTTTTCTTGCTGTATGAGCTGTCATCCTGTGTTTGTTTTCTATTACAGTGGCCCTGAATATTACGATTATGGACATGGAACAAGTGAAGAAATCTATGAAAGTTATGGTAAACCTGGCTCCATTTTCTTTCTGTTGAATGCTGAGTGTCACACTGAATTCCGTTCAGAAATCAAACTATTCTGAAGAATTGCCATTGATTAAATTTTTCTTCCTTTGCAAAAAAATGTAATTTACCACAAATTGTTTGGACAACTGAAACAGAGACATGACTGTTGATCTTATCAGCTGAGTAACATCCTGCCTCTGACTGACCACTAACAAAAAGTATCAGACAGTTAATTCTGGTCAAAAGGTCTGGTGCTGGAAAAGCACAGCAAGTCAGGCGGCATCCAAGGATCAGGAGAGTCAAAACTTCGGGCATAAACCCTTCATCAGTTCATTCTAGTGAAGACCAGCATAGACCTAGACTAAAGGGATTCCAATATAAGATTGAGATGAGGAGGAATTTCTACTTTCCGATGGTTGTGAGTCTTTGCAACTCCTTACCACAGAGAACTGACAGAGCAGAATCCTTGTGTATATTTAAGGTTGAGATAGATCGATTGTTGATCAGTAGTGGAATCGTGGGTTATGGGGAAAGGGCAGGAGGAATCAGCCATGATTCTCTTGAGTGGCACAACTGTCTCAAGGGACCAAATGGCATACTCCTGTTCCTATTTCTTATAGTCTTAGCAAAGACTGACTCTGGAATCTTAGGCTTCATTATTAAAAGCAGTTAGAACAAGAGTGGAGTTGTTATGCAGATCCTTTATAACGCACTGTCTCGGCTACAGCTAGAGTAGTGTCCCTACTTCTGGCCACCACACGTCAGGATGTGAGAGTCTTGAAAATATGAGAATGGTTCTATGGTTAAGAGATTTAGCAACAAGGTGACATTAGAGAAACAGAAGTTATTCTACTGGGAGTAAAAGAGATTGAGGAGAGATTTGATTTTGAAGTCCAGAAAATGATTGCAAATCTAGATAATGTAAACCTTGGATGAAGGTAAATAGACTGTGCAACAAAGATTTAATGTTTAATGTATGGGGAATGTGCAGAAGAATAGGAAGTGGTAATGAGAGGGAATTCACTGCCTATGAGGGTGTTACAAGTGTGTAAACAATTACTGACTCCAGAAAGAAATTGGATGGAATCTTGAAGGAAATAAACTTGCAGGGCTACAGGGGTTGAGGGAAAGTGGGACTGAATGAATTGCTGCCCCGAACAGCCAGCATGGAATCAATGGGCTGAGTAACCTCATATAGGTAAAAACAAGGACTGCAGATGCTGGAAACCAGAGTCTAGGTTAGCGTGGTGCTGGAAAAGCACAGCAGGTCAGGCAGCATCCGAGAAGCAGGAAAATCAACGTTCCAGGCAAAAGCCCTTCATCAGGAATAGAGGCAGGGTGCCTGCAGTGGAGAGATAAATGAGAGGGGGGTGGGGGTTGGGAGAAAGTAGCACATAGGTGAAATGGGGGTGGGGATGAAGGTGCTAGGTCAGAGAGGACAGTGGAGTGGATGGGTGAAAAGGAAGATAGGCAGGTAGGACAAGTTATGAGGGCGGTGCTGAGCTGGAAGGCTAGAGTTGGGGTGAGGTGGGGGAAGGGGAAATAAGGAAACTGGTGAAATCCACACTGATACCCTGGGGTTGAAGTGTTCCGAGACGGAAGATGAGGTGTTCTTCCTCCAGGCGTCGAATGGTGAGGGAGCGGCGGTGAAGGAGGCCCAGAACCTGCATGTCCTCAGTAGAGTGGGAGGGTGAGTTGAAATGCTAGGCCACAGGGCAGTTGGTTGATTGGTGCAGGTGTCCCAGAGATGTTCCTTAAAGTGCTCTGCTAGGAGGCGTCAAGTCTCCCCAATGTAGAGGAGACCGCATCGCGAGCAACGGATACAATAAATGATATTGGGGGATGTACAAGTGAAACTTTGAATAATGTGGAAAACTCTTTTGGGGCCTTGGATGGAGGTGTGGGCGCAGGTTTAGCAATTCCTGCGGTGGCAGGGGAGGGTTCCAGAAAGGGAGGGTGGGTTGTTGGGGGCCGTGGATCTGACCAGGTAGTCACGGAGGGAACAGTCTTTGCGGAAGGCCGAAAGGGGTGGGGAGGGAAATATATCCCTGGTTTTGGGGTTCGTTTCGGGGTGATGGAATGTCATTGGATGATGTGGTTTATGTGAAGGTTGGTAGGATGGAAGGTGAGCACCAGGGGTTCTGTCCTTGTTACGGTTGGAGGGGTGGGGTTTGAGGGCGGAGGTGCAGGATGTGGATGAGATGCGTTGGAGGGCATCTTTAACCACGTGGGAATTGCAAAACCTGTGCCCACACCTCCCCATCACCTCCATCCAAGGCACCAAAGGAGCTTTCCACATCCATCAAAGTTTCACCTATACATCCACCAATATCATTTATTGCATCCGTTGCTCCTAATGCGGTCTCTAAAGAAGGAGGCCCTCTGGTGTGTTCTGTGGTGGAACTGGTCCTCCTGGGAACGTTTACGGCAGAGGCGGAGGAATTGGGAATATGGGATGGCATTTTTGCAGGAGGTAGGGTGGGAAGAGGTGTAATCCAGGTAGCTGTGGGAGTCAGTGAGTTTGTAAAAAATGTCAGTGTCAAGTCGGTCATCATTAATGGAGATGGAGAGGTCCAGGAAGGGGAGGGAGGTGTTAGAGATGGTCCAGGTGAATTTAAGGTCAGGGTGGAATGTGTTGGTGAAATTGATGAATTGCTCAACCTCCTCGTGGGAGCATGGGGTGGTGCTAATGGAATCATTAATGTTGCGGAGGAAGAGGTAGGGAGTGGTGCCGGGTAACTACAGAAGATGGACTGTTCTACGTAGCCAACAAAGAGACAGGCATAGCTAGGTCCCATATGGGTGCCCATGGCCACCCCTTTGGTCTGGAGGAAGTGGGAGGATTCGAAGGAAAAATTGTTAAGGGTGAGGACAGGTTCAGCCAAACGAATGAGAGTGTCAGTGGAAGGGTACTGTTGGGGATGTTGGGAGAGGAAGAAACTGAGGGCTTGGAGGCCCTGGTCATGGCGAATGGAGGTGTAGAGGCATTGGACATCCATGGGGAAGATGAGGCATTGGGGCCTGGGAAACAGAAGTCTTGGAGGAGGTGGAGGGCATGGGTGGTGTCACGAATGTATGTGGGGAGTTCCTGGACGAGGGGGGATAGGACAGTGTCAAGGTAGGTGAAGATGGGTTTGATGGGGCAGGAGCATGCTGAGATAATGGGTCGGCCAGGGTGATCAGGCTTGTGGATCTCGGGAAGGAGGTAGAATCGGGCGGTGCGGGGTTCCCGGATTATGAGGTTGGAAGCTGTGGGTGGGAGATCTCCTGAGGTGATGAGGTTCTGTATGGTCTGAGAGGTGATGGTTTGGTGATGGGGGGTCATGGTTGATGGGGCGGTAGGAGGAGATTTATTCGAGTTGGCGTCTGGCTTCAGCGGTGTAGAGGTCGGTGCACCAAACTACCACTGCACCCCCTTTATCTGCTGGTTTGATGGTGAGGTCGGGATTGGAGCAGAGGGAGTGGAGGGCTGCGTGTTGTGAGGGTGAGAGGTTGGAGTGGGGGAAGGGGGTAGACAGGCTAAAGCAGTTAATGTCTTGGCAGCAATTGGAAATGAAGAGATCGAGGGCAGGTAATAGGCCAGCGCGGAGTGTCCAAGTGGATGGAATGAGTTGGAGGCAGGCAAAGAGGTCCTCGGAAGGTGAACGGGAGTCTTGATTGTAAAAGTAAGCACAGAGACTGTGGCGGCGGAAGAAATGTTCAATGTCAAGGCATGTATTAAATTCATTGATGTGTGAATGGAGGGGGATAAAGGTGATGCCTTTGCTGAGGACTGATTGTTCATCCTCAGTGAGGGGGAGGTCTGGAGGGATGATGAAAACTCGACAGGACTGTGAACTAGGGCCTGGTGTGGGTGTGGAGCTGGGAGTGGGGGCGGAGCCTGTAACTGGAATGGGTGTGGAGTTGGGGGGAATTGGGGTGGAGTCATGAGCAAGGGTGATGTTCCCCTCAGGGTTTGGGGGTCAGGGATGGTGACAGTAGGATCTGCGGGGGGGCGGCGTGTCAGCAGAATGCAGGTGAGTGGCGTTGATGGGGGTGGAAGTGGGGGGGCGCGGAAGTCACTGAGCATGTGACATCAGCAATAATGTGAGGGGCTGAAGTTATGTCACGTGTGGTGCATGAGGAATTGTGAGGGGCGGAAGCGGCCATGATGGGGGCAGAAGTGACATCATCCATCACCGTAGGGATGGTGGGCTGCAGCAGCCACATGGCTAATGGTGTCTGAGCAGTCCCAGAGGCTGGGGGAATGTTTGAGAAGCGCTGGTTATGGAGGTGGGTAGATAAAAGTTTGTTGTACTTTCAGCTTTTGATGTTTGAGCTGGTGTTGAAATACTGTTTGTTGAGAGTATGAATTCTCCTGAGAATATAGTACAGAAGGGGCCCTTTGCAATTCTGAGAGAGTGTGGCCCTCAGCTGAGGCAGGGCTGACTGTAGAGAGGTTAGGTGCTGGCGCATTGCAGCGAGCATGGAGCAAAGGATCTTGAAGGAGAACCATTGCTTCTGTTCTTGAATCTGTAGTCTGTACTGTTTGTCCTGTTTGGTTCCGAAATCTGCTGATTTAAAGGTGGTCTGGAGTCCGTGTAGGATGAGTTGGTTACGGAGGCAGGCGCTGAGAAAGCAAATGTGGCTGTGGTAGTGAGTTTGTTTCACAACATGGTTGAACAGCTTCAGGGCAGAGGAGATGACCTGGGAGTTGCAGTGAGAGAGAGACTCACTGAGATTCTTGTAGAGAGAGGAGGAATACTTCAAGACAGGCATCCTTGCAAGAGGATTTGCAGTAGGGTTAAAATTAACTAGGTAAAAACAAGGACTGCAGATGCTGGAAACCAGATTCTAGATTAGAGTGGTGCTGGAAAACCACAGCAGGTCAGGCAGCATCCAAGGAGCAGGAAAATCGACGTTTCAGGCAAAAGCCCTTCATCAGGAATAGAGGCAGAGTGCCTGCAGGGTGGAGAGATAAATGAGAGGGGGGTGAGGGGTGAGGGGGTGGGGGGGGGGGGTGGTGGGGGTGGGGAGAAAGTAGCATTAGAGTACAATAGGTGAATGGAGGTGATAGGTCAGAGAGGAGGGTGCAGGAAGGTAGCAAAGAGTACAATGGATGGATGGGGATGGCGATGAAGGTACTAGGTCAGAGAGGAGGGTGGAGCGGATTGGTGGAAAGGAAGATAGGCAGGTAGGACAGGTCATGAGGGTAGTGCTGAGCTGAAAGGCTAGAGCTGGGGTGAGGTGGGGGAAGGGGAAATGAGGAAACTGGTGAAATCCACTTGATGCCCTGGGGTTGAAGTGTTCCGAGGCGGAAGATGAGGTGTTCTTCCTCCAGGTGTCGGGTGGTGAGGGAGCGGCGGTGAAGGAGGCCCAGGACCTGCATGTCCTCAGCAGAGTGGGAGGGGTGAGTTGAAATGCTGGGCCACGGGGCGGTTTGGTTGATTGGTGCGGGTGTCCCAGAGATGTTCCCTAAAGCGCTCTACTAGGAGGCGTCCAGTCTCCCCAATGTAGAGGAGACCGCATCGGGAGCAACAGATGCAATATGATATTGGTGGATGTGTAGGTAAAACTTTGATGGACGTGGAAAAGCTCCTTTGGGGCCTTGGATGGAGGTGAGGGAGGAGGTGTGGGCGCAGGTTTTGCAATTTCTGCAGTAGCAGGGGAGGATGCCAGGATGGGAGGGAGGGTTGTTGGGGGGCGTGGACGTGACCAGGTAGTCACAGAGGGAATGGTCTTTGCAGAAAGCGGAAATGGGTGGGGAGGGAAATATATACCTGGTGGTGGGGTCCGTATGGAGGTGGTGGAAATGTCGGCAGATGATGTGGTTTATGCGAAGGTTGGTAAGGTGGAAGGTGAGCACCAGGGGGGTTTTGTCCTTGTTACGGTTGGAAGGGTTGGGATTGAGGGTGGAGGGGCAGGATGTGGATGAGATGCATTGGAGGGCATCTTTAACCACATGGGAAGGGAAATTGCAGTCTCTAAAGAAGGAGGCCATCTGGTGTGTTCTGTGGTGGAACTGGTCCTCCTGGGAGCAGATACGACAGAGACGGAGTAACCTCATATGCCATAAGTTACCTTATGAGCCAAGCATGTTCCCATGTCTCACGATCTCACGCTAATCAACGTAACCTCCTCTCTTTACTCCCTCCTATGTTTATCCAGCTCCCCTTAAATGTATCAACATTATTCACCTCAACTCCTCCATGTGGCAATGAGTTCCATCTTCCAATCTCTGAGCAACAACATTTCTCAGAGTCCTTTGTTACTTTATGCATCACATCCAGAAGCTCCCTCCACCCTGAGATGCCATGTCTTCTAAGTGAGGCAAGGAAGCTGGAAAGACCCAGGATTAAACCTTCTCCACACTCTCTCCACCCATTCCCATTGATGTGATGCATAGACTAGCATAACCGAAGGAGCTATCACTATCCAATTGTCAGAAATAAGCCCATTTGGGAATTCAGAAGAAACGTTCTCACCCAGAGAGCAGAGAGAATGTGGACCTGGTTCCCACAGGAATGTTTCAGGTAAATAGAATAGTACACTTAAGAGACAACTTGATAACCACATGAGGGAGAATGGAGTAGAAGGACATGTTGATTGGTGAAAGAGGAGGCTCGTGTGGGTTATAAATTGCAATTGTTGAAAGGTTTCACACACAGAGAGGCTACTTGGGCCATCATATCTGTGCTAGCCAAAGAATGAGCTACCCAGTCTAATCCCCCTTTTCTGGCATTTAGTCTGCACTCCTGCATGGACATTAAGCAGAATACCATTTCCAAAGGTTGCAGTGTCTCGAACATGCTCGAAACAAGAGGAGAAGATAAAGAACACCTGGTGTGCTTATCCAAACATCTTTTGAATGAGTTGAAAGGTCTGTTTGTGCTCTGTATCTTCAATATAGTAGAATTAGGTCTGAATTCGCCCACTCCCAGTGGTCCAAAACTAATAGACGGAATAAGTTAATGCAGCTTCCCAGTACAGAGATTGTCCCTCAGGACTATGTCTGATCCCTTGGGATATTTAGTGCGGGTTCAGACTTGGTGAGAAGAGCACATACTGAGGCATACAGTGAGTCGGGTGAACAGGGTGAACACTCTGTCTGATACAATTACTAAGTGGTCCAATTCGTTCAGGAGGTGAATACAGCTTGCCATTGCTGATCTAAACAAACCTCCCGTAACCATCCACTGCAGCTCTTCAAAGGTGAGGGGTTACAAACTTTAGAGTTTAAACAGATCACCTATTCCAAAGGCTGCGGAATCTAATGAACCTGTATGCCTGGAGCAAGAGTAAAGGTTTTTATGGTTTGAAGCATTCAAGTGAGACATACGTTCTTATTACCATATAACTTGCCTGACTGCTGATCATGATCACTGTGAAAAGCAAAGGGAATGGGACAGTATTTTGTCTTTCTCTGGAAGTTTCCATTGGTTTGTAAGAAATAGCGAGTGACTGATTAATTTGGAAAAAATAGTCACAGCACCTCCTGCATGGAAACTAACAAGTTTTCTTCAACTTTAAATAGCTTTTTTTAATTGAGAAAAAATTAACCTTTGCTGTATCGAGAAACAGCGCACACGTCTCTCTCTCTCTCTCTCTCTCTCTCTCTCTACCCCCCTCTCTCTCCCTGTCTCTACCTTGTAATTTGTTTCCAGTTCCAACCTGCTCAGTTAGTTAAGAACCAATCAGCTTCACTTGTAAATAATTCTTCGGCTGGTGATCATCTGTACAAGCAGGAACTCGTAGCCACAAAAAAAAAGTTCACATAGGTATTGAATTCCTCGCTTTGAAATTATGTAGCCAACCTGGTAAATCCACATTCTTTTTTCTAAAAATAGTTCTTTCTCCTCGTCTGCCACAGTTTTTACCTTCAATACTGTCAATTTGAATAATGACAGATGATGACATCGTGAAGTGGAGAAGAGGGCAATGATATAGATGCATTGGCGAGGAAGTTGGATAAACAGACAAAGGGGAAATGATGGTCGAGTTAGCTGAAGGTGGATAGGAAGAGGCTCATTGAGGAAATAAATGCCAACATACGTGAATAAGAGTGGACAGCCTATTTCTATGCTGTAATCATTATAACCAGGTGATATCAAATCAGACGGAAGGGGAGTAGCTTCAGCACTTGAACATGAGATCAGTTTTGGGTCATCGTAATGTTCTAAGTATGTATTAATTCAGCTTTACTTCTTATTTTTAATTTCATTGGTTTTTTGGAGTGGTGATCAGTTCTGCTAATTTTTTTAATCATCCAATATTTTTATAATTTCAGTTTGGTTTTCCATTTCTGGTTGTGAATAAATTATTAAACAGAAGTGAGTTGAAGTCTTCCAGAAATAAACACTTAAGATCGAGGCAGCACTTGACCAAATGGGACATCAAGGAGGCGTATCACTCCATCTACCATGAGCAGCAGGGTGCACCATTTACAAGATGGACTGAACATCTCACCAAGGCTCCTTAATCAGTACCTTTCTAACCTACAAATACCACCATCTACACGCACAAGGGCAGCAGATGTATGGGAACACCACGAGCTGCAAGCTGCCTTTCAAGTCACTCGCCAGCCTGACTTGGAAATTATCACAATCTACCAGGTAGCAGTGTAAATTGAGCTCCACTATTCCAGTAGTAATACTTATGTTAAAAGGTTTTTTAGGGAAACACAGTGCCTCAATATGCCTCACAGCCAGACAGAGGAAGATAGAAAGTACAAACAAGGTTTCATTATTGAACAAGAACTATTATTATTTAATATAGTTAATTAGACTATAGCTACAAGTATTGGGGCGGCACGGTGGCTCAGTGGTGAGCACTGCTGCCTCACAGCTTCAGGGACCCAGGTTCGATCCCTACCTTGGGTAACTGTGTGGAGTTTGCACATTCTCCCCATGCCTGCGTGGGTTTTTTCTGGGTGCTCAGGTTTCCTCCCACAATCAAAAGATGTGCAGGTTAGGTGAATTGGTCATGCTAAATTGCCCATAGTCAGGGGTGAATATGGGGAATGGGTCTGGGTGGGCTACTCTTCAGAGGGTCGGTATGGACATGTTGGGCCAAAGGGCCTGTTTCCTTACTGTAGGGAATCTAATCTAATCTAAACAGATATATACCGCTGACATATAACATGACTAGGGATATACGCACACACACACGATTATTGATGGAGGTAGAGAAAAACTCTAAAGTGAGTTGAGGGGCCTTTGTTTCCCAATTCCAATGTTGAGGTGATCCTACTTTGGTTCAGTTGTCTTTCTCTAGATGCTTCCATTGGCTTGTAAGAAATAGAGAGTGACTGATTAATTTGGAAAATTTGCAGGAAAGGTAACAGGTTTTCTTCAAGTTTAAATAGTTTTTTTTTATTGAGAAAAAACAAGCAACCTCTGCTGCATAGAGCAGCACACACTTTCCTCTCTCTCTCTCTCTCTCTGTACCTTATAACTTGTTCCCAGTTCCAACCTGCTCAGTTAGTTAAGAACCAATCAGCTTCACTTGTAAACAATTCTTTGGCTGGTGATCATCTGTACATAGCAAGAACTCGTAGCCACAAAAAAAATCAGAGTTCACAATAGGTTTTTAATTCCTCGCGTTGAAATTATGTAGCCAACCTGGTAAATCCTCGTTCTTTTTCTTTAAATAGCTCTTTCTCCTTTTATGCCACAGTTTATAGAGACACAAGCATGTAGACATGGTCTTTACATGCCTACATCCTGAAGGAAAATTAAACACCATTTTAAAAATGCTAAACCTACAATAAAACAAGTCACATTCTTCTTCCCAATTTATGCAAAGTTATGTGGTGTTGGAAGTTTCTAGCATTTAACCTAATCGAACATTTACATTTGGGATAATGTAATTACGTTTCTATTATCTTTTCCAGTAATATGAATAATTTTACATTAAACAATTGCAACAAAAGGCTTGCTCTAAACAGTCTCACAATCCAACTTTTAAACTTTCAAAAAGGTTAAGGATGGATTATGATCAGTATAAGTTAGTGTTTTCTTATTTCAATGTCAGTATTGACTTCTAGTGTTGAAGAGGCAACAGCAATTCTAAAGTCTCTTTTCCTACAGTGGAATACTTCTTCTGATACTGATTTAGTTTTATGGAGAGCCACTTGGACGGTCAGTGTGGATCTGTTGGGCCAAATGGCCTGTTTCCGCACTGAAGAGATTCTATAGCCTCTCCGTTTCTAATTTATCATTCTGTAACAAGACATTACCTACCTCCAGATTGCTAGCATCATTCATCAATTTTAAAGGTTTAGATAAATCAGGACCAGCCAACACTAATTTATTTGTTAGGATAGACTACAGCTTCTCAAATGCTGTTTGGTATTCTGCTGACCATAATATATTTGCTTGTTTCTTTAATAAATTTGTTAAATATTCAGCTAGTGTACTGAAATTACACACACATTTCTGGTAAAATCCACACTTTCCTAAAAATCCTGTCCCAAGTGAATCACTCTTGCTGTCATGAATTCCACAACTTAACACTAAGTTGCCAACTACAATTACACAGCTCTTCACCATGTTACTCATGCTCTTCCCAAATGTTAGTGTATACTGCAACATTATCTAAATACACTGAAGTTGCAAACAAGCTACTTACCCATAGTCGGAGAATGTGTGTGTATCTCAATGGCAATAAGGACTTGGCCACCATGCCGAGTACTTACTCTACATCAGTATTTACAGGAGAGGAAGACCTTAGCATCTCAGATATTTCAAGGATACAATTGGAAGTAAAACAGGGGCTCAGCCATATTAATGTAAGCAAATGAACTTCACTGAAGAAAATTATCAGACTTAAAAGTGACAGTTTCCCAGGAGTAAATGGATTCATTCCAAGATTTGAAAGTAGCCAAGTTCTCATGATTCAGGAACTGTTCCTTTGCTTTGCAAAATTACGTATGTCACACCACTATTTAACAAAGGTAAGAATTGGAGATCAGGAAATTATGGAGCAGGTCACCTAATATCTATTGTCTGAAAATTACTTGGGTCTATAATTAAAGGAAGGTTATCCGAAGAACTTGAAGTTTTATCTGTTGATCAGTGAGAACTAGTATGGATTTGCAAAGAGTAGGTTGTGCCTGACAGGAATCTGATTTATTTTTGAAGACCTGCTTAAAGAAGGGGATGGGAATGTCAACAAATGGTCTATTTCTATGGGCCTCCGTTTGGATTTGACATGATCTTGTGGGGAACTGTTAGCTCAAGTTGAGCCTGTGAAATTAAGAGCAAATGATTAATCTGATAAGGATTTTTCTGAAGTGGGATAATGGGCAGAGACTGCTGGGGTGTCCTGCAGGGTCTGGGTAGAGATCTCACTGAGATTATGGGATAAAAATCCATATATCCAAATTTATTGATAAAATAAAACATAAGGGTCACTGTGGAGGGAAACATAACAACGTAAAGAGATTTTAATCAGTTATTTGAATGGGAAAAATAGTAATAAATAAATTTCAATATCGGTGAATGCGAGGTTATCCACTTTGTACTGAGAAAAGATTAAACAGGGCACTTTCTAATTGGTGAAAAACTAGAAACTGTCCATAGACACCCAGGGGTCCAGTTACACAGATCATGACAATGTTATAAACGGATACAAAAAATAATTAGAAAGGCTAGTGGCCTTTGTACCTGGGAGACTAGAAGTGGTAGATGTCACTGTTCACTTATACAATCCTTAGTTCTTCTTCATATGAAATACTTTGTACAGTTTGAGGCACCATCTCTTAAGCATATATTGACCTTGAAGAGAATGCCTTGTAGATTAGTCAGAATGATCCTTACATTCCAAGAGTTAAATCATGAGGGAGATTGCCTTCCCATAGTATTTCCTTCTGGGTGGACTAGGGTTCATTTCCACTTTGTTGAGAAATTTAAGGGGTGATTTGATCAAAGGAGAATAAAGGTAGTTGAGGGAAAGAAGTTTCCTTTGCCTGGGAAGTCTAGCACGACAGAAGTTAATCAACAGATTAGAGGTAGACCTTTTAGAAGTGAAATCAGGAAACACTTCTTCATACCAAGGGCAGGAGAAATCTTGATCTTTCTTCAGCAAAAGCTAGATTAATCGTTCCATTTAAAACTGAGATTAATGACTTTTTGGTAACCAGAGGGATTTGGGGCAAAGATGGGAGTTGGATCTGGGACATAAAACAATGATGACTTCATTGAATAATAGCACAGGTTCAAAGGATTGAATGGCCTACTGCTGTTCCTATGTTCATATGATTCCTTATTTATGAGGGAGATACAGTGAAACCAAGAGAGCTGGGAGAAGGCTGCGGTGAAGCATCAATGCCACCACAGACCAGGTGAGTCAATGGACTGTTTGTGTTCTATCATATCTGTATGACTCAATGTACTATCTAGATAAAAACAATGACTGCAGATGCTGGAAACCAGAGTTTAGATTAGAGTGGTGCTAGAAAAGCACAGCAGTTCAGGCAGCATCCGAGGAGCAGTAAAATCGATGTTTCGGGCAAAAGCCCTTAACGTACTATCTGCAGTAAGACAAAATTACCTCCTCAAGCCTCTCTTCAGCAATTTTTTTAATCATGACACTCTATTCTGCTAAATAATCAAACTCCAGGACTCGAAATACTTGATATTTTGAAGACTGCCAGCACACCGAGGCCTTGATTATCTATCCAGTGAGTTCTGTTGATGAAGAATTTAGCAAGTAATAGGCCCACAGTTCGCTGACCAGTCCTCCCTGTGATTAGAGACCCTCACCTGGAGCGCTGGATGATGCAATTGCTTTTTCTATCCTGTTGAACATACAAATTGGGAGTCTACCCACTATTCAATAAGATTAGTCCACATTCCCATTTACCCAATAAGCCTTGCTTGCCGCTGCCTAACAAGAATCTATCTATCTCCAGCTTAATGTATTCACTGACCCCACCTGCTGAGGCAAATAATTCAAAAGTTGGGTAATATTCTGAGAGAAAAAAAATTCTCTCATCTCTGATGTAAAAGGGCAATCCCTAATTTTTAAATAATATCTCCTAGTTCTGAATTGAGCCTTTTCCATGTTTACCTAGTCCAAACCATTCAGAATCTTATAAACTTCAGTTATTTCACCCACATTCAACTAAACTTCAGAGGAAACAAACCCAGTGTGCAGAAGCCTTCCAAATATAACAATTCATGCGTCAAGTTAACCTTCTCTAAACCACCTCCAATGCATTTACATCCACCCTTAAATAGGGAGACCAAAACTTTCCAGAATATTCAAGATGTGGTCTCTCATGAGTGTCCTGTATAATTGAAGCATAGCATCCTTACCTTTATGTTCAATTCTCTTGTAATAAAGAGTAGCATTCTATTAATCTTTGTGATTACTTTCTGTACCTGCATACTAATATCTTATTCACGAGAACTTGTCTGCAGTTTGGAATTCATCAGTTGTTCTTCATTTAAGTAATACTCTGCTTTTTTGTTCTTCTTGCCAAAGTGAACAACTTCACAGCTCAGACTCCAATGAGACCTCACTTGTCGCATCCTGCCAATTTTTTATGTGTATTCTGTTCTCTACTAACCAGTCAAACTACCTATGTCGTGAGCTCCCACTTTGCTTTCCAAAGGTCTTCCGGAAATCCAAGTACATCTGAAGGTTTTATTTATCCACAGTGTATTTTACTCTTTCAATGAACAGATTCTTTAAACATAATTCCCCTTTCCCAAAACCATACTGCTCCTTCCCAGTTATCTTGAGTTTTTCCAAGTGCCCAGCTATAACATCCTGAATGATTAATTCCAATTTTGCCACAACAAATGTCAAAATAATTGACCTCTCTTGAAAAGAGGATATATATTTGCTATTTTCCACTCTGATAGAACCTTTCCTATATCTCGTATTTTTTGCAACATTAATACTAACACATCTACTATCTCTTTAGCAACCACTTTAAAGACCCTAGAATGAAATCCATCAGGATTCTATCAATCTGCAGCTCCATCAGTTTGCTTAGTACTGCCTCCCTATTGATTATAACTTCCTCAAGTTTCTCTGTCTCTTCCATGTGCTGATTTTCAGCTCTTACTGGAAATGCTTTTTTTGTCCTCTCTGGTGAACATGGAAGCAAAATATTTGTTAATTTCATCTGCCATTGTCATATTATCCACTGTTAATTCTCATTCCTCTATCTCTAGAGAACCAACACTCCTTTATTCTTTGCCTTTTTAAATATGTGTGAAAACTTTACTGTTTTTACATATCTAGATAGCTTCCTCTCTAAACCATGTTTTTCTGTATAATGTTTTAGTCATTTTCTGCTGTTTATATGCTGTCCAAACATCTGACCTGATGTTTGTTTAATTATACATTTTTTCCTTAAGGTTTATGTGATTTTTTAACTAATTTAGTTAACAATGGATGATGTGTCGTCCTCTTAGAAATGTTCTTTATAGTTGAATACACTTGTTCTGGGTATTCTTAAATAACCCTTTTAATACTGCCACTGTGTCTTTATTGATCTATTCCTTAGTCTAGTGTCCCAGTTCATTTCAGTTAGGTTGGCTTTCAAGCCCACATAGTTAGCCTTATTTAAGTTTAAAATGCTAGACCTGTATCCAACCTTCGCCCTTTTAAATTAGATGCAAAATCCCATCAGATTGTAGTCATTGCTACTGAGGGATCCTTCACTCTGAGGTCATTAACTATTCCTGTCATATTACACAATACCAAATCCAATATAATCTGGTCTCTGGTTATTTTCAGAATATGTTGCTCTAAGAAACAATCTAGAAAGCATTTTTTAACTCCTCATCGAAGCAACTACTGCTAATCTGATTTTTCCAGTTTCTGTGTAAATTAAAATCACCTATAATTATTGTTGTCCCATTATCACAAACACCTAATAATTTTCTTTGTATACTTTGTCCTACATTCTAGTTACTGTTACAGGAGCTTGTAGATCACTCCAACTCGTGAATTCTTGACCATATTATTCTTCACCTCCACCCAAAGCAATTCTATGTCCTAATGTCCTGAACTAAGGCCAGCTCTAAAAGCCATCAGTGCTTCATTAACCAAAAGCCACCCTTTACAAAAAATGCTATCCCTCCACCTTTACCTGCTTTTGTATTTTGTTAAATGTCATACACCCCTTAATATTCAAGACCCGATCCATGTTATCCTGTCGGCCATGTCTTTGTAATAGTTATCAGATCGTGTTTACTTCAAGATGCACTGTCAATTTGTTGGCTGTGTTATGAATGCTACACACATTCAGACATAGAGTATTTTAATTTTGTCTTTTTGATATCTTTGTAACATCTACTCTTAACTGTTGGAGTTTTCTTAGGTTTATTTTCTCCTTCTCTTGCTGTCATTCTCTGACCTTCATTTCTCCTTTTACTATTTTGCTCTACTAACATGACTCTAACCCTTGATTTACACCATCCGCACAAAGTTTAATTCCTCATTCCCTTCTTGTTTAATTTAAAACCTACTCAGCCTTCCCAGTTATACAGTTTGCACAGACACTGGTCCCAGTCCAGTTCAGATACAAAAAGTCCCAACGTCACAGCTACCATTTTCCTCAGTACTTTCCCACAAACTGGAATCACATCAGCCTTTGAGCCATGTATTCACTTCACAGATCTGATCTCCCCTCTGCCAATTGGCATGTGGCTCTGATAATGATCCTTGAGGCCCTGTTTTTCAGTTTTGTGCCTAGCTCCTCATGCTGTCTAAGCAGAACCTCTTTCCTAATCCTGTCCATGTCATTGTACCTGCATGGATTACAAGCACTGGATCCTCCCCATCCACTCCAATTCCTGTGGCCACCAGGAAGGTGACATAGCTTCTGGACTTGAGCCTATAGCTGTACAGAACAGTGCCCATTTCACCTGCTATACTATACTACCAATACACTCCAATTACTTACACATGCACACCAAGCATATGCACACACACACTTTCTTGTTCCAGTGTGCCATAGTTACCTTATCCTCCCTGTAGCACTCCAAACAAGCAGAACAAACCTCAAACCTGACCTGTTGGACAATTACAAAGGTTGGTATGGCTGCACTCCTACCCTCTGTAAATATATCTTCCTTTTGTTGACCACTGAAAGAATAGGAAGTCCCTGCCTATCCTAAAGGATGAGATTGTCTCCTGGCACAAAATGTTCAGACTACATGGAAAATTGTAACTGCTTTAACTTATGCTTAGATTGGCATTGAGACCTTTCATTACCCCACTGATAATTACAGTTCCCAAGTGCAAATCTGTACATCTTTCCTTTCTTAAAACGCTCCAAGAATACCCTATGCACCCAAGGAATAGTTAATCTCATGTAAAAGTCAATCTAACATTGATAAAAATGTTTATAGTTTTTCATATATCTTATGTAAGTTGTTCTTCAGCTTTTGATAGTTTGAAGAGAGGGTTAATGGGAACAGTTTAGTGAATCTATTTCACAATTGCTCTTTGTCATTTAAATAATCAGAAATGAGATTGTCTGGGCAAGCCACTTCCTGCTGAATTCAGGACCCTGACCAGCAACCACAGAGACTCTGTTACTCCTGGAGTTCCCAACAACTGTCATGGTTTTCAACTATTTCAACATAATACTTTCAAGATTCATCATTCACCTGTTCACAATCTCACTTGGTACTTCCTGCTGACTGGAAATCTAATCTGCACTTCTCGATGATTCAATAAAAATAAGAAAAAAAGTACTTCTCTGTGTAAAAGTATGCACTGTGCATGTGCTGTGTACTGTGACTGCACAATCTGCCATGATTGCAGTTTGTAAAAATCATCAATTGTGTATTGTCTAGGGACACATCCCCAGTGAATGGCTGGACTTTATGCATTCATGTATAAGTCGACCCTCAACTTTTTGTCTGAAATATTGGTCCCAAAAGCTTTACTTTTACAAGTAATAATATAGTAATAGGCAACAGTTTGAGGAGACTGGTTGAGTCTAAAGGCCTTTTGCCTATTGCAAACCTTAAGTTCTTGGTTCAGGCAACAATGATTAAAACTGAAATTTTTGGCAAATCCAAAGGTTGAAAACAGTCCATGTTCAAACAGAACTCGTCAGAAGATTTAAATG
This sequence comes from Chiloscyllium punctatum, assembly GCF_047496795.1. Taxonomy (NCBI): domain Eukaryota; kingdom Metazoa; phylum Chordata; class Chondrichthyes; order Orectolobiformes; family Hemiscylliidae; genus Chiloscyllium; species Chiloscyllium punctatum. Next base: position 113,696,957 of record NC_092741.1, read on the forward strand.
TAATCCAAATCTATTCACCTATGGAACTGTAACTAATCAGGTTGAGCTATTTCATGCCAATTTATCTTATTGCACTGAATCATAAAAGTCTTGCAGGACAGGAGGAGGCCATTCAGTGCTTCATTTCCATGCTAGCAAAGTAGCAACCCAAATGGCCTCACTTCTTGTTTTCTCTCCCTACAATGTTTTTTTAATCTTCCAATTATTATCAATTCCCTCTTGTAAACCATAAGTCTCCATCTCCCACACATCTTGAGCAGTGCATTCCAACTTCTGACTACTCACAGCCTGAAGAAAGATTTCCCTCCTGTCGTCTTTGCCAATTCATAATAAATCTGTTTGCTCTGATCATTAATCCCTCCATTTGTGCAGACAGTTTCTTTGTTGACTGTGTCCTGACCCTTAATGATTTTAAAAACATTGCTATCACATCTCCTCTCCTCTTTCTCCTCAGTGTTAGAAATGTGGTAATGTGGCTTCCACTGCAAGCCCAGTGTGGAGCAGAATTGTTTCTGATTGTGCAAAGAACGTGTTTCAACTTAGGCTTGAAGATTGTGGGATATTGGATAAATAGACTGGGAATTGTTTGTGTTTAAAATAAAATAAAATTTTGTTGTCAACAAAACCTGTAAATTAAAAGGCGGAAAATTAATTATACAACAAGTGAAGCCTGTGGATTTAACACACAAAGGTGTCTTGAAAAGCATATTATCAGGAACCTTAAGGATACTCAAGGCTATGACTGTATACATTGCAAAATGTGATACATTCATTTTGAGCAGGAATACTTGACAGATTACGGTGGTGTGAAGACTAGTGTTACTTTGATTAATATCTGACACCAACAAAACAGGTGCGGCTGAATGGGAGCTGCCAGTCATGTAGACTGTATATTGCAAGTTGTACTTTTTTTTAACAGAGATATTGCACTGCTTAAACATGACATAGAATACAGATTTGATTTGGAGGCAGGCAGTGCCACTTGATTTCTTTTAATAGCTCTTCTGTTGGGATGTTTTGGCACATAGACAAGACAATGTTTTCCTTCTTACAGAAATACTGAGATTTCAATTATTACAGCTGTCTGCTTTTCTCCAGGCAAAAGTGAAGTTGGAGGGAACTGTAAATCAGTAAAAAAAAAGACAGTCTTTTATGCAGAGTCCTGCGTATCAAAAAATAATGGCAGTCCTCCCACGTTTTGCACCCTCACTTTCCCATTGGCGATTTTCCTTTCCCTCCTCAGGTTTGAATGTAAGAGGATGGGTGCTGTTTATAGATTATGTAAAAAGAGGCACTTGTCTTATTAAAGCTCCTTACACCATCTCCAATGTCCCTAAGAGCATTCCAGCTAAATATACCTTTGAAGGGACAGACAGTACTGCAGCCAATCTAAGTGCAGAAAGCTCCCACAGATGTTAATGAGATCATCAAACTGATCATCCATATGATGTACTAATGGATGTGCAGCAGTCTTGCAGTGGTACACCATCCTAGATTATGTGCTTGAGTCTCTAGAAGGGGACTGATCCATGGATCTTGCAACTCAGGGATCAGCATGCCAGCAGTAACACCATTAAATAAAATACATTCACTGGGCAACATCACCTAATTTATCATAGCATACTTTCCCATCTTCAGTATTAAGTGAAAATCTGGTGAAAGTCTTAGATGTTGCTGGATAAACTATCTTATGGAGACCCTGAAAACTGATATATGCACTATTTCATGTAGACATCAAACTCAACAAACAAACTAGCTTAGACCTTGTTGCTGTCAGAAAGTTCCACTGTGTACATCATTGAACAAGACAACCAAGCTCAAATATATGTATTAATGTGCAATAATTACAACTTGAATTACGAACAAAAAAACCATTTGTGTTCAAATCTTTTGATGTCTTTCTCCCTTCTCCATCTTCGGAACATAAGACAATAGGACTATAAAATATAGGAGTAGAGTTAGGCTGTATCATTCAATCCTGCTTGATATATTTCTCAAGCCTCCTCTCCTGCCTCCTTCTCATAATCTGGGGCTCCATGTCCACAGCTAGGCCTGAGCGCCTTAAGGAGAGGAAGCATTGGCAAAGGGGATGGGTGACAGACTGGCAGCAGCCTCTGGTGGGGTGTTAGATGGGGAACAGGAGGTACGCAACCTGCGCATTCCAAGGCCCATTGTTCCATCTCAGACACGGCAGTCACCAGAGTGATGGTGATGGAGACCCATAAATGAAATCTATAAGCTCATTTCAGAGCCTACAGCCAATGTCAAGTAACGACAGGTGAAGCAGCAGAAGGAGATGCATATAATACATGAAGAACCACTTTTCACTATATTTTTATAAACATGTGACAATAAATCTAAAACTAAACTCTCGATGTCCTTACCAATCAAGACCTATCTATACCTGGCTTAAACACACTCAATGACTTGTCCCCTGCAGAATTCTGTAGTAGTGAGTTGCACAGGTTAACCATCCTCTGGCTGAAGAAATTCTTCTTTATTTTAGTTCTAAAGAGTTGCCCTTTCACTCTGAAGCTGTATTCTCAGATCTGTCCTACTAATGGGAACATTTTCTCCGCAACCACTCTATCCAGGCCTCTCAGAGTTCTGTAATTTTCAGTCAGATCCCCTTCATCCTTTGAAACTCCATTAAGTACAGACCTAGGTTAAATCAAGATCTTTTAATGATAGCCACAGTTCAGCTTTTCAGGGCTTACAAGGTTATTAAAATATTGAAATGTGGAAATGTTATCAATCCTCATATGAAAAGCCCTTCATCTCCAGGATCATTCTTGTAAACCTCCTCTGGACTCCCTGTAATGTCAGCACATCCTTCCATGGATACAGTGCCCAAAACCGCTCATAATATTCTAAATGTGGTCTAACCAGAGCCTTATAATAACCTCAGCAGTATATCATTGCTGTTGTATTGTCACCCTCTCAACTTGTATGTGCCTTCCTAATTACCAATGAACCTGTATGCTAACCTTAAGAGAATTCTGAATGAGGACGCCTAAGTCCCTTTGCTCTTCAGATTTCCAAAGCTTTCCACATTTAGTAAACTGTCTACTCCCCTATTTTTTTAACCAAAGTGTATAGCCTCACACTCTTCCACATTGTATTCCAACTATCACTTTTGTGCCTAGTTCCCTAGCTGTCCAAGTCCTTTTACAGCCACCTCTCTTTCTCAAAATTACCTGCCCCTCCACCCATCTTTATGTCATCTGCAAACTTAGTTACATGCCCTGAGTTCCTTTGTCCAGATCATTAATATATAGCGTGAATAGTTCTGGCCTCAACACTGACCCCCATTGGAACTTCACTAGTCACTGGCTGTCATCCTGAAAAGGCCAGTACCTTGCCCCTAACACATCAGCTCTTAATAGCAGCATCCTGCGTGGCACTTTGTCAAAGGCCTTTTGGAAATCCAAATTGATCAAATCCATAGTTCTCCTTTTTCTAACTTACTTGTTACCCGCTCAAAGAATTCCATCAGATTTGCCAGGTGTGACCTCTCCTTGATGAAGCCATGCTGATTCATCCTTATTTTACCATGCACTTACTAAGTACTGTGCAATCTCATCTTTAATAATGGATTCTCAAATCTTACCAACAACTGAGGTCAGGCTAACTGACCTATGTAACACTGGCTTCTGTTTTCCTGCTTTCTTAGACAGGGGTGTTACATTAACCATTTTTCAGTCCTGTGCAACTCTCCCTAATTCCAGGGATTCTTGAAAGATTACCACAAATGCCTCCTCAATCTCCTCAACTATCTCCTTCAGAATTTTGGGGTGTTGTTCACCTGGTCCGAGTGATTTGTCCATGTTCAGACTTGTCAGCTTCCCCAGAAACCTCTCCTCAGTGATGACCACTATACTTGCCTCTGCCCCTAACTCTCTTGAAGTCCAAGTATGCTGCTGGTGCCATCAATCGTGAAAACTGATGCAAAGGACCTGTTCACTTCCTCTGCCATTCTTTGTTCTTGATTACTACTCCTCCAGCTCATTTTACAGTGGACTAATGTCTACTCTTGACCCTCTCTTATCTTTGTAGATATCTAAAACAAAATCTTGCAGTCTTATTTTATATTACTAGCAAGCTTATTCTCATATTTCATCTTCTCCTTATTGCTTTTTAAATTATCGTCTGCTGTCCAATCCGTTGGCTTCCCACTGATCTTCACCATATTGTGCACTTTTTCTATTGCTTTTATGCTGTCCCTGAATTCTTTTGTCAGCCATGGTTGCCTGATCCTCTTTTCTTTTCTTTCTTGGGTTGAATTTCTGCTGTGCCTCCCAAATTACCCCCAGAAACATTTGCCATTGCTGTTCCACTGTGTTGTCTGCTGGGTTCTCCTTCCAATCAACTCTGGACAAGTCTTCCCCCTTGTCTTTGAAGTTTACTCAATTTTAGTAACATTACATCTGATTCAATCTTCTCCCTTTCTAACTGCAGAGTGAATTCTATCATATTATGGTCACTGCCTCCTTATGGTTCCTTCATCTTGTGACTATGACTATGACTCTTATCAAGTCTGCCTTGATAATCCAGAATTGTCTTTTCCTTGTTGGCTGTACCACAAGCTGCTCCAAAATTCCACCTCATAGACATTCCACAAATTTCTTTTCTTGAAATCTGCTACCAACATCCTCTGGTTCCACAAATTTTACAATTTATGCTCTCCTCCAATTCTAATTTCTTATGCATCTGCAATTTTCACCACTCAAATACCAATGGCTCACTTGCTCTCCTTGACTCCAGCTGCCTCATTCCTCAATGAATTCCCTTCATAAACTCCTCTGTCACCTATTCCTCAAAATTTATCTCTTTGACCAAACCCTTGATCTTTAGGTGCCACCTTTTAGGTGTCAAATTTTGTCTGATAGTGCTTTCGTAAACTGCCTTTGGACATTTTTGGTGGCACCAGTACTGAAGAGAATGGGACTATAAAGTTAAGACTGTTGTTGTGATAGGAAGAATGCATGTGTAAACAAGTCCCGTATCTCTGACTTGCACTGTTAGTGTAAGTGTTTAGATTTTATCACCAACATGACCAATTGTTTTCCTTTAGTACTGTGATCCAGTGGGATTCTTCAATGAATTCAAAAATCATCTATTTATTAGAAAATAAACCTCAATCTTAAAAACAACTGGTAAAACCGGTTGACATCTGAGGTATAATCCGAATTTAGAAATATACCCCTTTTTCATTCCAAAACACACACGCAATACAAAAACCACAAAGATTCTCCAATGATCATATTTTGAAAAGTGAAAAAACAAGACATCCTGATTAGTCAATGGTTTAAAAACAAAAACTAAAATTTGATGAATTCTCACAGTAATACCAGGCTTCTTGTTGTTGGAATTGGGCTTCTGAAAGATCTTCCAAACGAGGATTCAGTTTGGTTGGAAATTAAGTCAAGCTCTTTCAATGATAGCCACGGCACAGCTCTCAAGGTTTACAAGGTTATTAAAATATTGAAATGTGGAAATGTTATCAGGTTCTCAAGTATTCCAATGAGGAGAAGGGGAGACAGATTTGCAGCCTTGCTCTCAGCTTTGGAAGTTTTACTTAACTAATATTTGACTCCCTAGGTTTATGAAACAAAAACCCAAGCACAGAAGGAGGTGCTAGATAACCATCAGCACAGGGGCCCCATAAACTCTCCGAAAGTCAGGTTTTTGAACAATTAAGACAATAGACCCCATCTCCTACCTCCCTAAAACCTTTACTTGGCTATTTTCCCAAAGTAATTGACTTTCTGTAAGCAACAGGTGGATCATACTCACCTTAAATGCGTCATCTCTTTTTCAACAATCTACACTTTCCATTCAAAACCTTGAGAAAAGCCCCTTTTTTAAATTAGAAAAGTGACCAAACAGTTCAGTACCTTACAATGCTCTACATTGTCTATATAATGCATGAGTCTTCCCAACATGGTCCATATCTAAGCCATTTTAGAACCAGCATCCTTGAAAACTGCAAAACTAGAAAATTGGCAATGATTTTAAACTACAAAGTGGGGTGTGGATCAAATGTGAAAAGCTGTAGTGTATCCAAGAGTAGAGACTGGGAAAGCAAATTAAGTAATAATGTAGGAAATGAGGTTCTGACAGTGGAAGGGAGGGACAGTGAGAAATAGAAACTTAGGAATGTCCTGATAGTTAAGACGAGATGTCACAAGGATAATGAAAAGACATAAATACAAGTTCAGTGTGAGTGTGTATAGCAGTGGGAGTGTGTATAGCAACGTAAGGGAATTGGTGGCATACAGTGAAGTAAATGATATGATCTGACAGCCAATAAGATAAAATGACTATAAGATAATAAGAATTGGGTCCTGAATATTCTGAATGTATTATTCAACAAAAATAGAAAGCTAGTTAACGGTGAAGGAATAGCACTGTTAATCACGGAAGACATTAGTCCAGTAGTTAGAGATGACATTGATTCAGGAAATCAGGATGTAGAAAAAATTTGGTTGGAGATGAGGAATAGTAGGGGAAATATGTCACTACTGGGAGACATCTACAGACTTCCTGTATACTTTGTTCTACACTGTTAGAAGAAATATTGTTTGCTTATGATTAAGGGATTACAATAATCATTGGTGGCTTTAATCTGCATGTAAGCTAAATCACAAAGGACAAATAAGCCACAATCTTATGGAATAGTAGAGCAGACCAGAGGGGGCAAATGACTGACTTCTGCTCCTATTTGAGTTTTTATTGTAATAAAATGGGTGGCACAGTGGCACAGTGGTTAGCACAGCGCCAGAGACCCGGGTTCAATTCCCGCCTCAGGCGACTGACTGTGTGGAGTTTGCACATTCTCCCTGTGTCTGTGTGGGTTTCCTCTGGGTGCTCTGATTTCCTCCCACAGTCCAAAAATGTGCAGTTTAGGTGAATTGCCTGCAGTGTTAGGTGAAGGGGTAAATGTAGGGAAATGGGTCTGGGTGGGTTGCGCTTCGGCAGGTCGTTGTGGACTTGTTGGGCCGAAGGGCCTGTTTCCACACTGTAAGTAATCTAATCTAATCTTAAAAAATGCATAAAAGTCTTAATATAATGGTGAAACTATTGCCAATTGTCAGGAAAACCCATCTGATTCACTAATGTCCTTTAGAGAAGGAAATCTGCCATCCTTACTTGGTCTGCCCTACAAGTGACTCCAGATCCACGGCAATGTGGTTGACTCATAATTGCCCTCTTGACAATCAGGAATGGACAATAAATGCTGGCCTAGCTTGTGACATCCACCTCCCATGAATTAAATTTTAAAAAACACTATCTCAGGTTAAGATTTATTGTTGAATATAATAGCAAAATTAAGTAATTATTTATTTTTCTCACAAATGTTTTAAAAGTGCTTACAGCCAAGACAGCATCTCATATTGAATACTGGGTGAGACGCAAGGTTTTAAAACCTAAATAACTTTTCTAGTGATCCTTGATGTTGCCATTTCAAGACACTCCTGCATTAATTCTGATATGTATCTAAATGATAGTATGAGACAAGATGTTCAGCGATGGGTGAATGTGCTCACTAAGACCAACAAGCCCATAAATCTTCATAATTAACAAAACAACATATTTCTTCAATAGCATAAACAACAGCAATTAGTTCAGGAGGTATGTTAATTAGAACTTTTGCTCAGACTGCCATTTATGGAAGAAGCAGGTTCAGATTTTCTACACTTGGTAATGGCTGGTGAATTAAGAGTGAAGGAGAGACTGAGAGGGACCATACTGTATGGACAGTCCTGAGTTTTCAAACATGAAATGAGGATTTTGTTTTAAATTGAGGACGCAGCTGTGAAAGTTAATAGCCATTCGTTCTGTCCAGGCAGTTCCAATGAGAATAACTCCTAATGTTTAATACACCAACCATGTACAGCAGTGAGTTGAACAGCCCCAGGCTCTGATTTCTCAATGTCACCACCAGTCAGTGATAGTATTTGCACCTTGGAAACAATCATTCCAGGATTAATATTACTATAAGAATTCATGGAATTCTTTTTTTTTGTTTTCAGACCATTCACCAATAAGGATATTTTCCTTTTGCCCTTTTCAAAATATCATGCAGCAGACAGCAATCATACAGTACTCCAGGTGAAAATTATCCCTAAAGATAAAGGTTTACTGAAGTGGCTTTCCACTCCTACGTATTTGCATATCACCTTCTACACTTTCTTCCATGAGTCAATGTGTTGAATAGCATGTTAAACAGTATTTTTTCTTTTAACTTAAAATTTCTCTTTGATGTAGTCAAATGGTGTAGTTTCATCACCACAACTGAAAGTGGATATGTATTTCAAAAAATTAAGTGTGCTTGTTAATCAAATTATCCAGTCCATAATGTGGGAGGAATCCAGTTTTAAGCATCAAAATGACTCGTAAAAATCTATTCCATTTGAAGTTATTTTGCTGCGCGGTAGTTAGTTTATAAACATACAGACTAACATGGGAACATACTAATTAAAAGCAAGAGTAGGCCACTCAATCCCTCAAACCTATTCGACCGTTAAGGAAAATTATTTCAGATTTGATTACTCCACATTCCTGCCTATCCAAAACAACCTTTCACTTCCTTTCTTTCAAGAATCTATCTACCTCTGCCATAAAATATTCAGCAACTCTCTGCTTCCCGTGTTTTGAGGAAACGTTGCAAAGACATGTGACCTCTTTGGAAAAAAAACTCCTCATCTCTGTTTTAAATGGGTAACCCCTAATTTTCAGACAGTGAGCCCTAGTTCTAGATTCTCCCATAAGAGAAAATATATTTTTCAAATCTACCCTTTAGATCTTCTAACTTTCAATCAAGTCAAATCTGTTCTTCTAAACTCTAGTTGATACAAGCCTGGCCTGTCTTAAGATTTTCTCATTCTTAGTCACTCAGTTTTCTCTTTAAATTGTATTCAAAATCTCTTAAAATGTGTCAATTAGGCCTGAATTCTCCTCTTTACAAAGTGCCCACCATCTTCCAAATGACACTGGGCTCAAACCTTACAACTCCCCAGTGCTGTTCTGAGATATCTGGTCAGGTCTTCCAAGCCTGGCATCTATAGAACAGGAAGAGAAGAGTCCCACCAGCAGCCTCATCCCAGTGAAGTCACACTGGGACGAAGACTGAACATCCCCCTTTCTTTTACAGCACCGGTTGAGTGAACGAATGGACAGAGTGATGGGTAAGTGGGTAACTGGATTGAGTCGGTGAGTTGAGACATGGGTAGGGTGGTAGGTTGGTGACTTGACGAAGTGGCGAGTTGCTTGGATGGAAAGTGAATAGTATGAAGCTGGATAAAATGGGTCAGATGGATGAGGTCACATCGAGAGAGGTGGTCAGCTTTGGGGCTGTCAAGTCAGGTTGCAGGGGTAGCTAGGTGCTGGGAGTTAGTTAAGTCTGTTTGGGCAGTTAGCACTGGTTGGAGGGATAGCATGGTCAGGAGGGGTCATCAGTTCAGGTTGGGAGTGTTAGTCAGGTGATGAGGGGATTCTCAGGGAATGGCTGGGGGAGATCAAGAGGGTGAGTGGGAGTCAGGAAGGGTAGTCTGGTCAGATCAAGGCAATGTCAGGGAGAAATCAGTTTACAGGGAGTCGGTGATTCATGAGGGTATGTAATAAACAAAGAGAATGCTGCAGAAACTCAGCAGGTCCGGCAGCAACCTTGCCAAAGGAACAGAGTTAATGTTTCAAGTCCGGTATACTACTACAATGCTATATAAGTTTTGTGAATGTTTAATCTTTAGACCCTCTACAAAGATTCAGAAGCAGGCATAACTAGCATAGACTCCCTGTGGTAAGTAATTCTTCCTGGATCATCGAAAATTTTATGGGCAAAATTGGCTTCTATTGTGGAGTTTATTTTTGAATTAAAGTTACAGAAACTCAAGCGTCATTTGCTCTTAGAATCCCACAATCCACTGATTTCAGACAAATTATGCAGAAAAAGAATGACAGCCTAATAGCAGGCCCTGACCTAGATTGCTAAATGGCTCTCCTGTTAATATTGTAAACCCCTTTGCCAAATCTCCTCCATCACCAATTTATTGACACCTTGACCTCTGAAGGTTAACTCTCTGTGAGTTAACAGCACTAATCGTGCCTGCTGAAAAAAACAATAAACCTTTTTAAACAGAATAATTCTCAACCATAACCTTTCCCCCTGAAGCCAGGCAGCATGTGGATGTAACTGATTAACTTATGCATTGCATCAACAGATGGAATGATCATGTTTCACTGGGTTTCCCTCTTTAATTAAGGTTTACTTTTTTCTCTGTCGGCAAGGTCAAGAAGAATGGGTTACAAGTCGGCCAAGCTTAAAGGCACCAATCCCGAGGTCAAGAGGGACCTACAGAGAACATCCCTATGGTAGATATTGAAGGCAGCCCTTGTTGCACAATGACTACATGAGTGTCCTATGGTCAGCTTATAAACAACTACAAGACAAGTAATAGTTCATTTATTTTCTTGCCTAAGGATAGCTTCTCTCGGGTACCTTTCTGCACCCTCCTTCTATTTCCTGAAACTTTGATGAAATGTTGGCTTTTCTTTATGACAGTAACTTTGTAGAATGGATAAGTTAGTCCCCAGAACATGCAACAGGGAAGCTGCTCCTTTTAATTGTTTTCTTTTATTGCTCTGTGTGTAGAAATATGTTCAACTAGCATGAACTGGTGATAAGTTTAACATTTCCAAACCCACTTGATAAAGGTTGATGCATATTTAGGGACAGTGGAAGACTGTAATAAGACATTTTTTGAAATAGGTGATAAACAAGTTGTAGATAAGTTGTTTTAAATTGATTTCTTTTAATATTTGTCAGTTTAAGATGTTCAATATTTAATTTGTAAAATTTAGTTTAAAAAATGATGTTTGATGGAATTGAAAACAATCAGCTATGTATGTAGCTAACTTTATTAAAGTGATCTGTTCAGTGTTTAAACTGTATGTGGTGATAAAATTGCATAAAGTTCCATGTGTAAGCTTAACTAAATAGGTGACTTTAATTTGTCAAATACATTTGCCATAATTTGTCAATAAAGCTGAACTCTTTTGTAAAGAACTAAAATTTGGAATTATTTTATTCTAGTTCTTAAATGTCTGCCTGTTTTGTTCTGCAGGAAATGCCTAAACTGTTTGGTACAATATAAACCAAAATGAACCCTTAGTTGTATTTTTAAGAACTTGACACTGTGTAAGAATATTAAAGTTGTATTAACACCCAGTGGATGTAAATAACCTTAAAAAGAAGTTAACATGCTAACCTGTTTACTTGACTCATCTTTCGTAAACTTTAATGCAGAAAATGTTAAAGCAATAAATGGACTTTAAACTATCCTATAAGCTTGATCTTACTAAACGCAAAACTCATAACTGACTTGTTTGTGTTAGCATGTCTCTCATGACAATGTAATGGAGATAAATGAGGTAAGATCTCTTCCCACTATAGACTGTCTAAATGCCTTGGACCATTGAATTCTCCTGCACATTAAATATCCCATCAACATGTGCGTATTACATGGAAACCCATTCTTGTCTTCACGCAAAAAAAAGGGCATTTAATGCATTATTGAGATGATAATAATTGTCTTTGCCAGCAAATCATCAGTGTCACTGCCCAATTGTTTGACATTCACCTTTAAAAGAACTTTATTTGTAATTTCCAGTGCTAATGTATCTGAATTTCACCGCTCGTGAAAGCAATTTAGAGTGGCTGATATTTCTTGTTGAGGCAATCAGACATGATGGCTGATTATTAAGAGAATATATCGCAGGACTGAAAGGATGACTAAACGTTAAACACCCTGCAAATACAAGGTAAAACTAATAGTAACTCTATAATTTTGCTGCATATACAACAGTTATTTTAAATATTTACAAATGACGCAGTTACTGTCAGTTAAAAAAGTAAACCTTCCAAAATGTGATAAACGTAGAGAATCTAGGTGATTAAAATGGCTAATTAGCAATAAATAATTACCACATCTTTGTTTCTTTTCAATATATAACCCTGCTTCCGATAAACAAGACTAAAATGACCAATAATTGTAATACAGCGCTCGCTAAAACCTCATTGTAAAAGGGAAAGTGGACAGCACTTAAGAGAGCAATCAATTTTAGGCTAATCGAAAACACTATTGATTCTGATATATTTTAGTTCTTGTTAAATATTGAAACAATGGCATTTTTGTCCTTGCGAGTGGTTTACTTTTTTCATAGTAACGAGAATGCAAGCAGATTATACAGCTTGTGCAAACAAGTGTCTTGCAGCTGGAGTTGCATGCTAAGATTTACTTAGTAGCATATTTAATTTATTTGCATTAAGAGGTGACAGTTCTGTTTTACAAGTCTATAACCTTTGAAGTGTGACCATTGTTTTTTTTCCCCCACTGCTGAAGCTTGTTTCTCTGTTTGTTCCTTTCCAGGTGTCTGGTAGTAGGTTAACCAGGGAAAAAAAAGCAGGACAAGCATTCAGGCTCAGGTAGGCAATGCAATGCTAAGTGCAGGGTTAAAAATATTTCCAGTCTCATCAGTCAGATCACATTTTTATCTTGTATCATTTAGAATTGTAAGCTTCTTTGACTTAATCAATTCAAGAATTGCAAGTGTTAACTTATCCAAATTAACAGAATTTTTGATCAGTTGTATTTTTGTTTTTTCTTAAAATCTTACAAAATGCATTGTCAAAAAGAACAAAGCAAATATTTTATCCCATGGTGAGTTTCCTTCATGTTTGTGAACTACTGAACAAATTTAATGCTACAGTCACAGAGCTAAAATCCAATTGTGTTTTTTTTTAATGTTTATAAGGTAGTATTCCAGCCCAGGTTAACCCATAGCAAGGGAATATGGTGTTAGGACGTGGTAGGATTACTTTGGGAAAAGGGTCAGAAACAGACTATTCAGTCCCTCCAGACAAGACCAAAGGTTTTCTTTTGATATAAATCACACCAGAAATAAACGTGAGTTTAGGTTTCATGTTTGTGCACAAATTAACTTGCATCATCACAAACATGAAATTTTCATGGACTAACACGAACAGGAAGCTGGATAAAGCAGAATCGCTTCTCTTTTTCCCTTCCACTGAACAATATCACTTGACATATATTTAAGAGTGGCAATTTGATTCAGATGGCTGGAAGTCAGTTTATCACTAAAAAAAAAATCATTGTTAATAATGTTCAGTCCTCCTCTTGTGAGCATTCTGATTTTTGAATCAGTGAAAATTACTCTTTTTAAAAAAACTGAATTGCCTATGATAACATACTATTGTCAGAAAAATGAAGTATCTTGTGATAAGCAAATGTCTTTTAAACTTACTTTGAATGCCTAGGAAACCAACTGAGTATGAAAGATCTTTCCTGAATCAGTACAATTGGCATAATGTCACAACTGTGATCTGGGAATATGACCAGTTTGGTAGATGACTTAGGTACCAGTGAACTGAACTTTGAGCCAGTGAAATAGATGGAAGAAAACCCTAAAAATAAGCAATTTGGGGCATTACTTTGCACACAGATTGAATTGAAACAACTCTGTTAGATGGTGTGGTACCTTAACCTGTGTTCCTCAGTGGCCATGTTTCATCTTCCACAACTTGAAGGTTTTCACAAATTCCCATGCAATTCACCTCATGAAAATTCCACGGTATTCCATTCAATTGTGGCCAATTTGTAAAAGCCAGTTCTGTTCCACCACATCACAAATATTTCACGGTCTATATTTTCTCTTCATTATGGCTTTTGTACAGTCTTGATCTTCTTTGAAATCATTCTCATTGTGTGTGGTAAAAGAGCAAAAGTATGATTATCTATTGGATTTCCTTCAAAGCACAGACATTATTACCTCAGTTAACTGTGTGTCACTGGTGTGTGCTGCTTTGTTGTTTATCTAGGAGAAAGTGAGGACTGCAGATGCTTGTTGTTTATCTGCCTTGCAGGATGACTGAAGAACATGATTCCCAACTCCTATACGCAATGGACTGACCAGTAAACATAAACATAATAAACACCTTCTTCACTATCTTATCAACCAGGGCTCCACTTTTAAGGAATTATGAACCTGCACCTCAAGGTCTCTTTGTTCAGCAATACTCCCCAGGACCTTACCATTAAATGAATAAGTGTATAAGTCCTGCACTGATTTGCCTTTCCAAAATTCAGCACCTCACATTTCTTTGAATTAAACTCCTCAGCTCAATGAAGAGTATGAGGGGTAATCCATTGCTAATTGTCCAAAAATTCCATCTAGTTCAGTAATGCCCTTTAGGGAAGGCAATTGCCATCTTTACCTGGTCTGGACTGTATGTGACTCCAGACCCATAGCAATGTGGTTGACTCCAAACCAATGTTCTTCCATTCAGATTACTATTTGCTCCCACATAAACCCTTCCCTAACCCATAGCAACTGCTAATGAGTATGGCTGGATTTCAGCCATCTGAGTACAAAGCGATGAAATAGCCAAATGAGTAAAAACCGAACCAGCAAACAAAGTAGACAAAAAAGGTTATGATTGGAGGGGGATCCAAGTTCAGATTTCTTTGCAGAACCCTAAGTTCAGTCCATAGACATGGCCCTATGATTTATTTCAATTCTCCCCCTTGTTGGCATTCTGACCTTTCTGTCTCTAACTTGCTCCAGTGAAGCTTGAGGAAGATCGCTTTATTCTCCAACTTGACTCGCTAAGGCTTTTGGGATTCAACACTGAGTTCGAACTTCAGATCATGACCACTGCTTCTGTTTTGTTTCTTTCATCACTCATTCATTTTTTTTTAAATCTCATTTTCTTCTTTTCTCATTCAGTCTGCATTTGGATGGCTAGTGCTAAGCCATTCACACCTCGTCTGGACACCTCTTTGTTTCTTTACTACGTTCATTACATGATGAAAATTTTAAAGTAATCTCTTCTACCTTCCTCCTCACCTCCCATCCCTGATTTCCCTTCTGCCTTCTCCTTCATCTCCCAACTCTTCCCTTCAGATAAAATCTATACATTCTGACTTTCTTCAATTCTGATGAAATATTTACCCTGTTTTTTTCCCTCACTGAGTATTTCCAGTACTTTTATTTCAGATCTCCCTTGTCTGCTGTTCTTAGGTTTTGCTTCGCTAGGATACTGCTGGTGATGAGGAAACCAATAACATAAAAGCATTTCGGGAAAAGTGTGGGTAAGAGTGACGGGAATGTTTCATCAGCCATGATTGTATTAAATGGCAGAGCCGGCTGAATGGGCTTTCCTGTTCCTTAACGCATATGCAAAGAAGAGTCAGTAGTGTAGTAGTAATGTCACTGAACAAGTATTTAGAGGCCCAAGCTAATGCCCTGGATACATGGCAGTCAGAAAAAAAATTAAATTCATTTTATTAAATCGGGAATCAGTAACAGTGAGTATTAAACTACCATTGATTTTCATAAAAGTCCACTCGGTTCACAAAAATTTGCAATTCTGAAATAAAGACAGAAGATTTTCTTTCTTTCATTTGACCAAGTTTTTATCCAGCTGTAGTTAAACTTCCATCCCTTTACATTCTAGTCTTCCAAGTATATTCCAGGTCTGAAGAACTTCCATTCCATTGGCCTTTTTGGCTTTGAGTGTTATATTTTAATGGTCAATGCAATTAAGCCTCCAAAATTCCTCTTCCTCACTTCTCACTAATTAAATGATATTTGGATCACTATTTTCATTGGTCTATATTGAATGAAGTCATACTGAACTGCAGTGAAATTCATCTGCTATTGTTTTGCCCACTCATTTAAACTATCACTTTCCCTTTATAATGTGAAGCTCCTGCAGTACTGATTATACTGCCAATCTTTGTGTCATGAGTGAACGAGGATAGAAGGCTCTTTGCTGCGTTATCTGTCTAATTCATTAGTGAATAGAATAAGTAGTTGAATGCTTTCCCGTCCTCCAAGACAATTCCCCATGTGACACCTGGTTAGCTTCATCCAGTTTCAGTGCATCACCATTATTCCAGCTCTGAGGATCCTGCTTCATGCCCCATCCCCCTTCAAATCATTAAATTCCCTTCAATTTCATGAGCTTTAATTTGAGTTAATAGCCTCTTACGTGGAAATTTATTGAGCGCCTCCTGGAAGTTCATATAAATTACATCTGTAAATACTACTCCATCCACAACTTTAGCCACCTTTTCAAAATTAATTCAGCAAAATTTGATAGGCATGACCTGCCCTTTAGAAATCCAATTTTTGGTGTTCTCTTATCAGCTAAATTTCTCTAAGTGCTCAGCCACTTTGTCTTTAATTAAAGATTCTAATAACCTCCTCGCAGTAAACGTTGGATTAATAGGTCCATAATTTCTTGCTTTCTCTCACCTTTAGACAACCTGAGCCATCAAAAGATGAAGCAGTCAATCAACTCCACAATTTTTGTTCTGGTATCATCTTTTGATAATATACATATTAGAACATTTTGAACCGAATTTTTCGTTATGTGTTTATTAGCCTCATAGAGTCATAGAGATGTACAGCAAGTAAACAGACTCTTCAGTTTAACTCATCCATGCCGATCAGGTATCCCAACCTAATCTAGTCCCACTTGCCAGCACCCAGCCCATATCCCTCCAAACTCTTCCTATTCATATACCCATCCAGATACCTTTTAAATGCTGCAATTGTACCAGCCTCCACCACTTTCTCTGGCACCTCATTCCATATACGCACCACCCCCTGCGTGAAAAAGTTGTCCCTTATGTCTCTTTTATATCTTTCCCCTCTCACCCTAAACCTATGCCCTCTAGTTCTGGACTCCCCACCCCCAGGGAAGAAACTTTGTCTATTTACCCTATCCTTGCCCCTCATGATTTTATAAACCTCTATAGGGTCACCCCTTAGCCTCCGATGCTCCAGGGAAAACAGCCCCAGCCTGTTCAGCCTCTCCCTGTAGCTCAAATTCTCCAATGCTGGCAACATTTTTGTAAATCTTTTCTGAACCCTTTCAAGTTTCACAACATCCTTCCAATAGGAAGCAGACCAGAATTGCAGATAATATTCCAAAAGTGGCCCAACCAATGTCCTGTACAGCCAAAACATGACCTCCCAACTCCTGTACTCAATACTCTGATTAATAAAGGAAAGCATACCAAATACCATCACTATCCTATCTACCTGCGACTCTATGTTCAAGGACCTATGACCTGCTCTCCAAGGTCTCTTTGATCAGCAACACTCCCTAGGACCTTACCATTAAGTGTATAAGTCCTGCTAAGATTTGCTTCCCCAAAATGCAGCACCTTACATTTATCTAAATTAAACTCCACCTGCCACTCCTTAGCCCATTGGCCCATCTGATCAAGTTCACATTGTAATCTGAGGTAACTTCCTTCACTGTCCACTACATCTCCAACTTTGGTGCCATCTGCAAACTTACTAGCTGTACCTCCTATGTTCAAATCCAAATAATTTATATAAATGATGAAAAGTAGTGGACCTAGCACCAATCCTTGTGGCACTCCACTGGTCAATGACAAGATTAGCATTTGTCGTCCATTGCGAATTGAACTGAGTATCATGCTCGTGCCATTTCAGAGAGCAATTAGCATCAACTACATTGCTGTTATTTATCTTTTCCTTTGATTTTATGGCCATATGTAAATACAGAGTGTTGAGAAAATTAACTTTGTGAACCCATAGGATAGTTGAGGCAAATAATATTTATTCATTCTCAGCATATGCCTGGCACTGGCAAGGCCAGTATTTGTTGCCCATTCCTAATTGCTCTTCAGTGGAGTGGCTTGATAGGTCATTTCACAGGACAGTTAACCAAAATAAGAATTAACCAAACGGTTGAGAGTCTAGAGTCACATGTACACCACATGGCCACAGATTTTCTTCCCTAAAGGGCAATCAAGTGGGTTTTTCTCAATAGTAATTTAATGCTTATTATTAGTGACAGTAGTTTTCAATTTGAGATTTTATCAATTAAATTAAAATTCCACCCACATCACTGGTAGAATTTGACCACATGTCCCCACAGCATGAGACTGTGACATTGCCAGTAAGACACTTTCTGTCTACCAGCTCCTACTATGATTAGTTTCAATAAAATAAATAATCGCAAGAATGAATTTGTGTTTATATAAACCTTTCACTACCAGAACATCTCAAAGTGCATTGAATATTGTCACTGTTGTGCTGGATTAAGAGATTAAATCTCAATGCTTTTAGTTTAGAGTTGTAATTACTACTCATAAGAGTTACAGTTGACAAAACCACAAGTGTCCTTAACCTACAGGTTGTCGAGTTTGACAGTACAACCATTAATTCTTGGGCCAGCTCTTTGAAACAGTTGTATAATCATCTCATTCCCCATGCGCCTTAACTTTCAAGTATAAAATTTTTAAGCCCATGTCCAAGTTCCACCTACTCCAGAACTCTGTAATGACGTATCTGAATAGGTTGATTAAAAAAATGCATAATTTTAAAATCATCTCCAACATCTTTTCAGATGTTGCATTCCAATCATAAAACCTGCTGCATAAGAAGTATTTACATTATTTCCATTCCCACGGTTTTATTTTTTGTCAATTACATTCTGCAGAGAATTAGAGGAATTTCTGAGGGCAAACAATTGAGGCAAGAATGCAGCAAGTACATTGAAGGCACAGAGCAACTTGCAGAATCAGAAGATGCCCTAAAAATATTGTAGAACAGGTAAACTGATTGAGTACAGACTCTAAGAAGACAGAAATAATGGTAGTTAGAAGGAATAAAGTAAAATAAACTATGGCAAAGATTGAGATGGATGGTGTCACTTTGAGCGAAAGAGATAGGTTTGTCTATTTGGGACAAATGGGAATAGGAGATGGCAAATCTAATTCAGAGTTTAGAAAGATAAACATAGCTAGAAAATGTTGTGATTGTGAAGCATATGTTAATTACATGAAAACTCAAACTTGAAACAAGAAAAAACCTCATAAGCTGCAAAATCTATCCACTTTTCCTGTATATCTCAGGAACCTGGACAATAAATAACAATCAATGAAAGAATATCAAGACCTTTGAATTGTGGATGTTAAGACGTGTGCTACAGATTTCCTATCAAATCAAGAAAAATAAAAAAAGCCCTTGAATATGCAAGGACAACAAAAACTCTAAAAAAATGACATTCAGAAAAACAGTGTCAGTGTTTCAGCTGATTGATCAAAGCAACAGAAATCTCTTTGACAGGGCAAAGTGAAGGGCAGCAGTTGGAGGGGCCAACCTGGGTGTAGTTGGATGCTAGATATCACAATGTGATTACAGACAGGCTATAGATGAAAGACAAGCAGGGTAGGAGTAGTGACAAGTAGTAGTTTAAATGTATCCTGCAGTATCAACACAACTGGAAGCAACTCTTGCTATCTATGTTATCAAAACCCTCAAAATTTTGAACACTTCTATTAAATCTCTCCTTAACCATCACTAACCTAAGGAGGACAACCCCAATGTCTCTAGTTCCTGCACGTAACTGAAGTCTCTCAATCATTCTAGTAAATCAACTCTGCACTTTCTCCGGATCCTTAATTTAATTCTTTCTAAAGAATAGTGCTCAGAATTGGATGTAGAACACAAACCTAATTAGTGATGTACAAAGGTTTTGATTCATAATCATAAAACTGAATGGACCCACTTCTTTTGAGCTGAGATTAGCATGGCTGACAGTTCCTATTTTGCCTCTGAGACAATAAAATTAGGTCCCAAACATGCAAACACAGAGCTACCTAATTGAGGGGAGGGTATTGAGTGAGTGGAGATGTGGTATTTACTTGAGGTTTGAGATACATGGAAGCTGAAAGGTGATTATTATGTAGAGACCTTGTTTTTTTTGCCTGAATACCGAGATCGAAGAAAAATGGAATTTGATGCTTTTGAATAATTTTCTCTTGATCGTGAATGTTACGTCACAGGAAATTTCCTTCAGAGTATAAGAATGTAGTTTTTCCTGCTATAAATTGGTGTTCCAAGATAATAAAATTTAGGCAATAAATAGGAACTTTATAATTCCTAAATGGCAGCAAACTTTATCTCATTTTATGTAAGATGGAAGGTGAAGAGTTAACAGAAGATAGTTTTCCTGAAGTGTCCCCGAGGGACGTTGAATGCAGGCCTACACTCAGTGCTTGGTATATCCACTAAAGATATACATTTTACTTAGTTCTACAGTCAGGTATGGGATTTCATGGAAGTTCACCGCAGGAGATTTTATTTTAATTACTTCTAGACTACGCACTATGAGTGCTTTGCAGTATGTTTGCCCATCAGAGCTTTCAAGGTCTTCAAACCTTTATGCAGTTCTTTAATACAGTATATGTGTGGTCATGTTTAATATGAGTTGAAGTGTCGGAGTGGTGAGTAGAACATTGTGAATCACTAGAAACTCATCAAAAGAAGACAGTTCTTCATTGTCAGATAGACATGCAGTTCATGCTATCGTACATAGTGAATGATAATTTTCTGCTGATTCAGATTATGGTTTGTGCATCTCCAATAAATAAACTCATTTAGATCCAAAAATGTGCAGGTTAGGTGAATCGGCCATGCTAAATTGCCCGTAGTGTTAGGTGTAGGGGAATGGGTCTGGGTGGGCTGCTCTTCGGAGGGTCGGTGTGGACCTGTTGGGCCGAAGGGCCTGTTTCCTCACTGTAAGTAATCTAATCTAATCCAAATTGCCATACAGATTTTCTGGCTGTTTCACTGCTCTACTTAATTTTATAGAAAGCCTTTACTGACACTGACTACTAAAGTTAAAAATCACACAACACCAGGTTATAGTCTAATATAGCCTGGTGTTGTGTGATTTTTAACTTTGTACACCCCAGTCCAACACTGGCATCTCCAAATCATAACTACTAAAGGTTCACGTAGAGTGTAAACACTAGCATAGACGAGTTGAAACAGCTGACCTACTTCTGTGATGTAAACTCTTAACTTCACAACTCAATGCAGTAAAATTGCTCACACCATTGAGAGAATCCCTTTACTTTGTGCCAGTGGTAGATCAGTGCCTAAGATCAGTGTGTTCAGTTTCTTAAATGAGTTAAATTAAAAACATTTTGTGCATAGTCATCATATTTAATCTTCAGTTATATTGTTCCAAAAATGGTGAAAATTGTTCCAAAAATGCTAAAAGTCTGACTCATATCCAACTTAAAGATATCAGAGCAGTACTGAGCTGGTATATGGTGTGAACCGAGCATTCAGATTTTGTTACAACTGAGGCTGGAGTACTGAGCTGATTCTTCTCCTAGTCTTACTCTTTCACTGGTCAAAAAAATATTTTATTTTAACCAGGGTAGTGACATGTCCTGTTTTGGAGATGCCAGTGTTGGACTGGGGTGTACAAAGTTAAAAATCACACAACACCAGGTTATAGTCCAACAGGTTTAATTGGCAGCACTAGCTTTCGGATCGCTGCTCCTTCATCAGGTGGTTGTGGAGGACACAATTGTTCGGCACAGAATTTATAGCAAAAGTTTACAGTGTGATGTAACTGAAATTATACGTTGAAAAATAACTTGATTGTTTGTTGAGTCTTTCTTCTGTTAGAATGACCATGATAGTTTCACTTCTTTCATATGTAAATCACAAAACTTTTTTAAAAAGTTACAATTGGCGTCAGCCAGATAATATGTTGAAGGTGTTAGCCCCCTGTGTTCCCTGTCTGTGCCATAATGTTTAGACTGATTCTAATCTAAAAAGTGAGTTAACAGAGTCTTACATGGATTCATGCAGTTTTTGAGCAAAGTACAATGTAACTCTACAAGTACAAATTCACCCCACAAACGTATATGTCTATGTGTGTATGTAGGTGTTTGTGTGTGCGTGTCTATCTGTCTGTCTGCGGTGGGGGGTTGTGAGTGTGAAAGAGCATGTATATGTGTGTTTATGTGAGTGTATAAGTGTCTAAGTCTGTGAGAGGGTGCATGTAGGAGTGTGTGTGTCTGGAGGACTGTGTGTGTGTGTCTGGGGTGTGGGGTTGTGAGTGTCTGTGAGAGAGAGTATATGTGTGTGTGAGTGTAAAGTGCTCTAAGTCTGTGAGAGGATGCGTGTGGGAGTGTGTATGTATGTAGGAGTGTGTGTCAGTGTATATTTATGTCTGTGTGTGTGTGTGCGTACTATCAATACCACGAACTGCTGGCTTAAAGTGGAGAGGATCTCCAAGAAGATCACTCATATTGAGACACACACACACACTCCTATACACACACAGACACATATATACAGACACTCATACACACTCCTACAGACACTCACACACTCCTACACATGCATCCTCTCACAGACTTAGACCACTTTAAACTCACATGCGTGCACATTTACACTCTCTCTCTCAGACACTCACAATCCCCTAGCCAGGACACACACACACTCCTACAGACACACACACTCCCACACTCAGACATGCACCCTCTCACAGACTTAGATGCTTTACATTCACATACACACACATATACACTCTCTCTCACAGACACCCACAACCTCCCCATCCCAGACACACACACACACATACACAAAAAGCCACATACACACACATATACATACACGTTTGTGGGGTGAATTTGTACTTGCAGAGTTACGTTGCACTTTGCTCAAAAACTGCATGAATCCATGTAAGACTCTGTTAACTTACTTTTTAGATTAGAATCAGTCTAAATATTATGGCACAGGCAGGGAACAAAGGGGGCTAACACCTTCAACATATTATCTGGCTGACATCAATTGTTACAGTTAGCCTGATAATGTAACTGTTTAAAAAAAGTTTTGTGATTTACATATGAAAGAAATGAAACTATCATGGTCATTCTAACAGATGAAAGACTCAACAGACAATCAAGGTATTTTTCAATGTATAATTTCAGTTACATCACACTGTAAACCTTTGCTGTAAATTCTGTGTCTTACAATTGTGTCCTCCACAACCACCTGATGAAGGAACGGTGCTCCGAAAGCTAGTGCTGCCAATTAAACCTGTTGGACTATAACCTGGTGTGGTGTGATTTTTAAATATGTCCTGTTGTAATTGAACTCAACACAGTATTAAGTTTAGTATTAATAATAAATGTCGGGCACAAAAGGGTGGTGAATCTTCTGTCGCTTTCACCTTTGTGTCCACTTCTTTTGACAGGAGTCCATACTTAGCCTCAGTCCTTGTATATATTTAAGGCTGCAATAGAGATTCTTAATCAGTAGGGCGATCAAGGGTTACAGGTAAAAAATAGGAAGGTAGATGTGAGGAATGTTAGATCAGCCATGATCCTACTGAATGGTGAGCAAGATTAGAGATTAGATTACTTACAGTGTGGAAACAGGCCCTTTGGCCCAACAAGTCCACACCGACCCTCCAAAGAGCAACCCTATATTTACCCCTTCACCTAACACTATGGGCAATTTAGCATGGCCGATTCACCTAACCTTTGGACTGTGGGAGGAAACAGGAGAAAACCCATGCAGACACAGAGAGAATGTGCAAACTCCACACAGACAGTTGCCTGAGGCGGGAATTGAACCCAAGTCCCTGGCGCTGTAAGGCAGTAGTGCTAACCACTGTGCTACCGTGCCACCCTCTCCTGTTCCTATTTTTTATGCTCTTAAAGACATATCAAAACCAATTTACTGCACAGACCTAGTTGCCTTTTCAGCAGATCCTAGTAAACAATCCTTTTCTCCATGGAGTTTGTTCCTGTCTCTAATTCCAATTAACTGTGATTCAGAAATTGCTTTCCAGTGATAGTTGAATTGTTTTTGAATGACATACTGAAAACCTCACAACAAGCTTGCCCCAATTCCTCGGCACTACTGAATGTATCTAATATTTTGGAGCCATTAAACATTGTAGCAGTTGAATGCAGCAAATGCTTTTAACTGTCTATCCTCTGAATTTATAATGCTTGCCAAATACTGGCTCTGACAGCACAAAAATGCATTAGAAAGCAATTGATCTCAATTTCCTAAACTGAAACTCATCATTGATACACGCAGCACAGAAGAGAAATATTTGACCTGCTGTACCTGTGTTAGCTCTTTTAAAAAAATAAATCGTATAAGAACCATGCCTCTGCTTTCTCCCCAAGGCCCTGCAAATCTTTTATTTTCAATTATTTATCTAATTCTCTTTTTCAAGTTATTTTGGAATCTGCTTCCATCTCCTTTTTAAGCTATGCTTTCCAGATTATAACAAATTACAGTTTTGATGGCTAAAAAACAAATTGCCTCATCTACTTCCTAGTTATTTTTGCTAATTTCTTTCCCAAACTGAGCAGATCAAAGACTTCTGGAGTTTGTGGCAGATGAACTGGTGGCCTACTGAAAATATGGAAGAAGATACTTTCCCTAACTTTGTTTCTTCGATGATGTAAGTGCATCAATGAATGTGCCAATGTGTGTTCCCAGTATTGCAAACTTTGTTTTACCTGGCACCACATGAACCAGCACTCTCAATGAGGCAGCAAACATTACATCCCTCAAATACCATGAAGTTTAATGCATCATTCTATCCAATTCTTGTTAAACTTCCATACCTGTTGTCTAACTGAATGGCCACATGAGATACCAACAGTTGATTCAAATACCACAATCTATGGGGTGTCCAAATACGTCAGTTGAGGGTGCGAGTGAGAAGGCTCGGTAAGTTTTATTCAAGGCAAAGTTGTATATTATTTAAGTGATTTATGCTGCAAGTAAAATATACAGTGATGTGTATGCCCCCTGCATTTGGTTTCTATTACTTAATGTGTGTTTTTACATTAATTATGTGGACCTGTAGATTATCCAGAAGATTTGATCAACTGGCACACTCCTGGTCCCATAGGTTCCAGTTGATAAACTGTTTTCTCTGCTACTTTTCACTGCTGATTTCAGTTACGAATTGTGCTGAAATTTTCACATTATTTAGTAACAATCTACCTTTTGGGTAAGATGTTAAATGCAGGTCCTGTCTGCCATCTGCGTTAGACATAAAAGCTCCCCATAGGGCAGCACAGTGGCTCAGTGGTCCACACGACTACCTCACAGCACCAAGCACCTGAGATCGATTCCACCCTTGGGCGACTGTCTATATGGAGTTTGCACATTCTCCCTGTGTCTATGTAGATTTCCTCCCCATAGTCCAAAGATATGCAGGTTAGGTGGATTGGCCATGCTAAACTACCAATAAAGTCCTTGGATGTGCAGACTGGGTGGTTTAGCCATGGGAAATGCAGGGTCACAGGAAAACAGTCATGAGGTGGGTCAAAGTAGGATTGTCTTCAGAGAGTCATGTGGACTCGTTGGGTCAAATGGCTTACTTCTACACTGGAGGGATTCTATGATTTCCAGGAACAGCATTGGAGTTATTGCCAGTAATTAGCCAATATATTTATCCCTCAATCGACATCACAAAAACAGGTTACTGTATGACCATTTTGCTATTTCTGGCCTCTTATTTGTTACAAATTGGTTGTTGGGTTTCTTACATTACAATTGTGACTAGAATACAGAATTACTAAATTGGTTGTAAATTATTTTGCCATAGCCCAGAGTCCCGAAAGATTCTGTATACACATATGTGCTTTCTTTCAAATCAGTTTCAGTCAGACTGTATTTGAAATCAGATTCAAGCCTTCAAATG
The DNA here is from genome assembly GCF_047496795.1 of Chiloscyllium punctatum. Lineage (NCBI taxonomy): Eukaryota > Metazoa > Chordata > Chondrichthyes > Orectolobiformes > Hemiscylliidae > Chiloscyllium > Chiloscyllium punctatum. Next base: position 113,722,569 of record NC_092741.1, read on the forward strand.
TTCTGCATATTACATCACAACCGAAGATTTGGAAAATAATTGTAAAGTTGTGCAGAGTCTTATTGAACATGTAATTTCATTTTTACTGCTTCATGCCACCCAACAGTTCCTTTAAACAACAGCTTTTCAGTGTCTTGTTTAGGGTACAAAACATTGGATATCTTTTGCAATGAATACTGCTCTCTTCTGGTCACAGCTCGACAGTATTATGCAACACTAAGTTATATTTTAAACATGCATTTTAATTTACTTTAAAAATGTATAAATAAAAAGTGGCTGGTCCAATTAGAATCACTATTTATTTAAGTAAAATCATCTTGGTAATATATTCTTAATTGCATTGTCCACTTATGTCGACTCGTTGCAAATGCAGTACATTCAATGAATACCCCAATATGTGTTCTTTTCATTAATCTATAGGCAATAATCATACTTGGCTTCAGTTGGATATTGCATTTATGACTGGCATTATTATATAATTATGTGATTGTATTTCTTGACCATTATCCAATCATCTTCATTAACTTGATCCTGTGTATATATTTCTTCTGAATTTGTATTTTTATGATCCCAGCTGATGTTTTGTTTGGACAAGTCAAATCCCAGACTAAAATCTGAATGGATAGATAATTATTTATTTTCAAATTAACAAGGTGGTCTTTCAACTAAACACAAGTATACAATGCTACAGATCCGGCTTGGCAGTAAAGAAAAGATAAAATGGAATGAACCCAGCTACTTATATATAACAGATTTTAAAATACAGTAGAAATATAACAGCATCTCTTTACAATACTCAAATTCCATTAAGAATTCCCTTTTGTATTTCACTTATAGATTTGATTTGACTTTTGCTTTAAATCCCTGGTCTTCAAACATTAATAGCCTTTTAAGTACACACAACTGAGCTTAGACTTTTTTTAGCTTCTAATAACCCCTTCAGGGTTCTCACCAACACTTCTCATCTTGAATTTTCAAACTAAAACCCTTATACAGAGGTAAGCTAATATCTAACTTTTAGGAACTCTTTTTTTCTCGGAGAAACTGCTTCATATATCTGACTTCAATAAGGACATCTACAAACTCAAGCCAAAGGCTTTCCAAACTATGGGTGCTTTGCCTAAGCAAAAAGTAATTCAATCCCTGATCCTTATAAGTGAAAACCAGAAAAAATGCTCTTCAATATTTACTCTGTTCACTTGTACAACTCTCCCAATGCAAACAAATTCAATTAAACAGGCCAAGGATTCTGTCTTTCTTATACCACATTTTTAAAAATATCTCCAGAAATAGTATCAAGTTGATTGTTACACCCACTGAAAGACACTCCAAAACCCACATGCCACTTGTTAAAAATCCAAACTCCAAAATAAATTATATTAAGAGATACATAAATCACACTTCACTTCCAAAATAAAAATGTATCTGTAAAAGAAATATTTGTTACCTATCAAAATTTATTTTAACATTACTTATCTGTCATATTAACACTACTTATATGTCACATTAATAGTGGTAACCTGCTGACATTAGGCATGCTATGAGTTACACAGCAACCATATTTCATGTAAGTCTTGATATATTTTATATGTGCTTTTGATAAGCCATTTACTACAACACTTTATTTTCCAGGCATTTAAATACTTTTCAAATGATGCAGGCTGAGAATTAAGCTTCACTGGAATGTTTGTAAGTTTTCAGCCCAACATTTTTTCCAAAGGAAATTTCAAGTTCCATAAAAATAACAAAATCTTCCACAGGTTTGGTGCTGTATATACCAAAAGGATGTGGAGCTAACACAAGATTCAATATTTCCATCTCAATTGTTGGCTGTTTTTGCTGACATACTGTCAGTTTCTTTGAAAAATAACTGACAAGCTAATCGATCCCTATCTTATCATCTTACAGGAATCGGCTCCCACACTGTTATTGCAGGCATCAACAGCCAGTTTGAATGGTTTCTCATAACTCGACGCGTGTGGTTGTCAGCACAGCTTTCACATTTTCAAATGCACTCTGACAGTCCTGTACCCATTCAAACTTTCTACCTTTCTTCAACAAATACAACAACAGTGAAGATCAGGGCAAATTCTGTGCTAAAATCCATTTGTGCCAAGAATAGTAAAATTTCACATTTTGTCCTGGGCATTGGAAAATTCAAAATAATCCTTACTTTCACTTCTCTCGGTGTTACTGATCTTGTCCCATACTGTACTCCAAATCAGCCACCTTTGCCTCAGCAATTTCATTTTTAGCCTGATTTATAACCAAATTGCCTTTCTGCAGCTGATTAAACAGTTCAGTCAAGTGGTGTAATAGTTCATCCCAGGTTTGACTAAAAACAACTAAATCTTTGAGGTGCACAATATAATTAGCGTCCTTCAACCACTTTATGGTTAATCATGGAATTTTGTTAGTTCATTTTTCATTCCAAGCAGCATGACTTCGCGATTATAAAATCATTCTGGAATTCAAAAAGCTGATATTACTCAGAATCCATCCATTAAATCATGTGAATCCAATTAATTTAATGCAGTTCTTGAATTTTAGAATAGGATATAAGTTTGATTTTTTTACCACGTTACTTTAGCAGTAATCAGTACGGAATATTTCTGGCCACTTTAGCTCTTTCGTCTGTGGCGAGGACACAGTGTTAATGTTTTGGGTCCTGTGACTCTTGTTCAGAACTCTGTTCAAAACTGTTATCTGAAGAAGGGTCACTGGACCTGAAACGCTAATTCTGCTTTCTCTCCATAGATGCTTCCAGACCCGTAGAGTTTTTCCAGTAATTTCTGATTTTGTTTCTGATTTCCAGCATCCACAGTTTTATGTTTTTTTTAATCTCTTTTCTCACTGAACTCCTCTCTCTGACTTGAGTGTATAAGATTGTTGTTCTGTGGGTAATGTATCCCTCATTTTGGGATCACGAACAGCCAAAATTGTTTTTCCTCTTGTTCCCAACTGACATAATTCTATGCCGGTGTTTGCAAGTGGCTTTGAGAGTTTCCCGAAAGATAAAACATGATGTAATGTGAAGTTTTAAGAGTCTAATGGGGACCATAAAACCATTGTTGATTGTCAGAAAAACCCAACTAGTTCACTAATGACTTTAGGAAAGGAAACTGCCATCCTTACCTGGTCTGAAGTAGAGAGGCAGTAGGCTGGAAGAACACAGCAAACCAAGCAGCATCAAGAGGTGCAAACGTCGACCTGGTTACACCTGAAATGTTGACTTCTGCACCTCCTGATGCTGCCTGGTCTGCTGTGTTCTTCCAGCCTCTTGTCTGTCTACTTTTTTTTTGGTCTTTACCTGGTTTGCCGTACATGTGACTTCAGACTCACAACAATGTGGTTGACTCTCAACTGCCCCATGGCCAATTAGGAATGGGCAATAAATGCTGTGCCAACCAGTGATGCTCATGTCCTGTGAATGAATTTTTAATAAGCACCTCTATATTATCCAATCTGACAGTTGAAGGTTCAAGCTTTGAATACGCAATTTCTGATTCATTCTCCAATATATTCAAGTTTTCAATTATATTTCAATTTCACTTTCTATTTCTTTTGCTACGGTAAATATACTTACCTCCTGACTTATTCATTGCTCCTGACATAATATCTTTTTAGCATGTTAATATGATTCACTCACTGAATGGAGTACTCAACATGTAATTCTTGAGTTTTTTTGTGATTGATAAGGTACAGTGAACCTGGCTTTTAATGGTTCCCCAGAGATATGTCACATCTTGAGTCCAGTAACAATGTTTCAATGTCTGAGGAGTGGTGAATGGTGCTGAACATTGAAGATTGCACAATGAACATCCCCACTCCCAAGGTTATGATAAAAGGAAGGCCTAGGACACAACCCTGTGGAACTCTTGCAGCGATGTCCTAGAGCTGAGAGGACTGACCTCCAGCAACCCCAACCATCTTCTTATTGTGCCACCTTCAGCCTTTTGTTCTCTTCCAAATTTCAGTAATTGTTGAGCACCTTTCAAATACTATTTAACATTGGGAGAGCTGTCTCACAGAATAGTTGACCAACAGCCTGACACAGTCATATTCACAGAGTCATACATTGCAGATAATGTCCCAGACACCACCATCACCAACACTGAATATGTCCTGTCTCATGGGCAGGACAGACCCAGCACAGATGGCAGCACAGTGGTAATCAGGAGGGAGTTGCCCTGAGAGTACTCAACATTGACTCCTCACCTCATGAAGCCTCATGACTTCAGAATAAACATGAGCAAGGAAAACTTCCTGTTAGTTACTGTGTATTGTCCACACTAGGCAGGTGAATCAGTACTCGTCCATCTTAGACATCACTTAAACTGAGGGTGGCAAAATGTACTCTGCATCGGGGATTTCAATGTCCACCACCAAGAGTGGCTCAGCAGCAGCATTACTGATGAAATTGGTTGGCTCATAGAGGACATAGCTGCTAGCTGGGGCAGCAGCAGGTGGTGAGGGAACCAGCAAGATGGAAAAACATACTTGGCCTCATCATTACCAATCTACCAGCTACAGATACATCTGTCTATGACACTGTCAGTAAAAGTGACCACAGCACATGCCTTGTGGAGAATTGAGAATAACTTCGATCATGTAGTGTGGCACTATCGCTGTGCTAAATGGGACATACTTTGAACAAATCCAGCAACCCAAGACTGATCATCCATGAGGTGGACTGTGGGCTAACAAAAGCAGCAGCATTATACTCCAGTACAGCATCTAATCTCATAACCTGGCATATCCCCCACTCGACCATTACCATCAAACCAAGGGATCAAGCTGGTTCAATGGAGAATGCAAGAGGGCATATCAGGACCAGCAGCAGGATACCTAAAATAAGGTTTTAATCTGGTGAAGCTACTAAACTGGACTACCTGTGTGATAAACAGCAGAAGCAGCAAGTGATAAACAGAGCCAAGCAATCCCACAATCAATGGATCTAAACTCTGCAGTCCTGCCACATCCAGTCGTAAATAGTGGTAGACAATTAATCCACTCACTGGAGGAGGAGGCTCCAGGCATATCTCCAATCTTAATGATGGAAGACCCCAAGACATCAGTGCAACATATAGGACTGAAGCACTCTCAGCCGTATTCAGCTAGAAGTGCCAAGTGAATGATTCATCTCAGTCTCCTCCAATGATCCTCAGCATGACAGATACCCGTCTTCAGCCAATTCAATTCATTTCATGTGATATCAAGAAACAGAGAAAGGCAGTAGACACTGCAAAAACTATAGGCCCTGACAACATTCCAGCAGCAGTACTGATGACTTATGCCCCTGAATTTGCTGAACCCCTATCCAAGATTTCCAGTACAGTTACAGCACTGGCATCTACCCAACAATGTGGAAAATTGTCCGGGTACGGCCTGTACACAAAAAGCAGGACAAATCCAACCTGGCCAATTATCGCCCCATAGGTCTACTCTCGATCAAGGTGATGCAAGGTGTCGTCAACAGCGCTATCAAGCAGCACCTGCTCAGCAATAAACTGCTCGGTGATGCCCAGTTTGGGTTCATCCAGGGTCAGCTCCTGACCTCATTATAGCCTTGGTTCAAATATGTATAAAAGAGCTGAACTCCAGAGGTGAGGTGAGAGTGACAGCCCTTGATATCAATTCTGCATTTGACCAAGTGTGGCATCAAGGAGCCCTAGCAAAACTGGAAAAATAGGTATCGGGGGAAAACCCTCTGGTGGTTGGAGTCATATCTAGCACAATAAGATGATGGCTGTGGTTGTTGGAGGTCAATCATCTCAGCTTCAGGACATCTCTGCAGGACTTCCTCAGGGTAGTGTCCTGGACCCAACCATCTTCAGCTGCTTCATCAATGACCTTCCTTTCATCATAAGGTCAGAAATGGGGATGTTCATTGTGCAATGTTAAATGTTCTGCACCATTCACCACTCCACAGATACTGAAACAGTCATGTTAGAATACAGGAAAGCCTGGCCAATATCCACACTAGGGTCAAGAAGTGTCAAGTTACAAACTTGCTACGCAAACCTCAAGCAATAATTATCTCCAGTATGAGACAATTTAACCACTGCCCCTTGAAATTCAATGATGTTACTGTCACTGAATCACCCATATCTACAATCAGGGGCTTACCATTAACCAGAAATTCAACTGAACTTACCATATAAACACTTGGCTGAAAGAGCAGGACAGAGTGTAGAAATACTGGAGCAAGTAACTCATCTCCTGACTCCCCAGAGCTTGTCCACCACCTACAAGTCACAAGTCAGGAGTGTGATGGAATATTTCTCATTTACCTGGATGAGTGCAGCTCTAACAAAATTCAAGAAGCTGGACACCATCCAGGATGAAATACCATATTTGATTGATGCCGCATACACAAGCATCCGTTCCCTCCAGTAGCAGCAGTGTGCACTATCTACAAGATGTGCTTCAGAAATTGGCAAAAGATAGTTAGGAAGGACTTCACATTTATCCAGGTTCAACTCCATCTGCCACTTCTCAGCCCAACTCTGCATCCTGTCAATGTCTTGTTGTAGTTGCAACAGCCCTCAACACTATCTACAACACCATCAACCTTTGTGTCATCAGCAAACTTACTAACCCACCCTTCCACTTCTTCATCCAAGTCATTTATAAAGACTACAAAGAGCAGAGGCCCAAGAACAGATCCCCACAGGACACCCCTGGTCACTCACCTCCAAGCGGAATGCTTTCCATCCACTAGCACTCACGGTCCTCTTTCGGCCAGTCAATTCTGTATGCAGACAGCCAAATTTCCCTGTATCCCATACCTCCTAACTTTCTGAATGAGCCTACCGCGGGTAACCTTATCAACCGCCTTACCTTGGACTGTCAGAGGAAACCCACACCGACACAGGGAGATTGTGCAAACTCTACACAGAAAATCATCCAAAGGTTGAATCAAACCTGGGTCCCTGGTGCTGTGAGGCAGCAGTGCTAGCCACTGAGCCGTCTGTACAACCCCACTTGCTATAGCATCCCAGCCTCTAACCTGCTCTTGTAGTCACAGTATTTATATGAAGTCCCGTTGAGTTTCTGGTGACTCACAAGATATGGATAGTGGAGATTTAGTGATGCTAATGCTATTGAATATCAAGAAAAAGTGGTCTTTTGTAGGCGATGGTCAATGCCTTCCAGTTATGTGGCACAAATGTCCCCTAGCACTTACCAACCCGATCCAGAATGTGGTACAGGTTTGCTAGATGTAGATAGAGACTGTATCAGCATCTGAGGAGATGATGCTGAATATTTTGAAATTATCAGTTATCAAAAAGTGAAGAACTAAAGGAAAAGTGTGTTTACATAACAGATTAGATGAAGGAATTTTAAGTTACTCATTGCTTTTTTAATCAATAAGTATTCCTTTTAAAATAGTGACTTGTGAGTCTCAAGTTTCTTTAATGTCTGCACAACCCATGGTGGGTACAAGGAAAGTTGGTAATGTAGCAGTCAGAGCAAAGGATGGGTGTGTGGAAGTCATGACTTGGCAATAGTTGGTACTAAGTCAGCATAGGGAATAAAGGGCTGTGGAGATATTAGACATCATGAGTTTGGCACAGGGCATATAAGTAGCCATGTGTGTGGGTATAGGAGCATGGGGTGGCACAGAGTATAGGTGTGGTAAGTGGGGGAGTGGGCATGAGAATGAGGTAATGTAGGGGTGAGGCCTAGATTGTTGTTTTCTTCCTCAGTTTTTTAAAATATAATATCATCAAATCTATGGCATTGTGGCAGGCCTCCTGAGAAGGCTACCCCAAACCTGGCAGGTTCACTTTCATTCTGGCATCACCTGGCCTAAGTTTCAGGAAACTCCACTATCCCAGAATAATCATCCTAACTTTCTGGCCACTTTCTCCTAGGGCAGATCTGTGGACCCATGAAATGTCCTGACTCTGCACTCCTCACCCCCAGTGTAAATATCCAGATCACCAATTTATTTTATGGCAGCTTGGCCCTTGAGGTCTGTCCAAGATTTTGATGATGGCGCACACCCAGCATTGATGGAGCCACTGAACAACTGCCAGAAATGGTGGTGTCCTCTCTTGTCCGATTGGACCAACACCTGATACATAATGCAAATGTTAGCTGATTCCTATCTGCTAAGCTCTGAATGTTATTCTTGATCCATTGATAGTGATTTTGGACTTTTCATTGTTGAATGGAGTCACATATCATGGAGTGTCAGGAACAGATACAGCTTTGACCTTATCACAAACTTAGAACAGCCAAGAGCAGTTGGAATGAGGATTTTTTCCCTGAGGAATTCCTTGACTGATCCCTATGAAAAAGACTCAAGTTTGTGCAGCTCCTTTCGTGGATGTTCGGAATCATTTAACAGCCAGTGAAGTTCCCCTGAACACATGGGAAACAGGGTCACCAATTTGCAGGCAGCAAACTACCTCCAACGATAATGAGATAATGATTGCATATGTATTTTTGGTAATGTGGATTGAGGAATAAGTATTGGTCAGGTCAAAAGCAATAACTTCTTATTATTATCATCAAAATCAGGCCAAAAGATTCTTTGCATTCACCTGAGAGGATCTCAACATAATATCCTACCTGAAAGACGGCTCTCCTGTCCTGCATTAGTATTGTCAATTCACATATTCCTTGGAATGGGAGTTGATACCAACTTTCCAATTCAGAGATGAGAGTGCCAATGACTGAGTGCCACGGCTAACACTGAGCCAACAATAAATGCCATCTAACAATCCCAACCATCTTCAATTCTTGTGGGGTGTGACTCCAGACTCTGGAAGAATTTCATTTTTGACCCTCCCAACTCCTCACCTCCCCGAATCAGTTTTGTCCCTTGAATATGCAGCATCCACAGTCACTGTACCCTGCTCTGCCACCATATCTCCTTGCCTGGCTATCACCTTTTAAGTACCACACAGAAGCCATTACCTTGCCCACCCTACTCCTAGATGGCAAATTGCATCTGCGCATTCCTTCAGTATTGACCCCTGACCAATTCTATTTTGACAAGACTCTGAGGCTCCAGGATATAGCAAGGGTGGGGATTGAATGTGTTTGAGGTTGGGATGTTAGGGCTGAAAGTGGACCCATTGGGAGAGATCTTGCTTCACAAGACTGAAGGGGCTCACATGAAAAGTAACCACACCCTATCTTATTGCATCTTAAAAAAATGCCTGTCAAAATGGTAAATTCAGCATCTCCATTCTGCTTAAGATTTGTTTTTCTCATTTGTTCTCTGAAGGTGAAAGTCTGCTTATGGTCAGATCATGGTTGATCCGTATCTCAACTGCATCTGGTTACATAATCATTGCCCAATAAAAATCTGTCAATTTCAGTTTCAGTTCACAGATAACATAGAATAAATGGTGCAATTCTAAAGAGTTTACTGGAGCAGGCAGACCTGGTGGATGCATGTACGGAAGTAATTCAAGGGAGCAGGGCAAGTTAAGAAAGTAGTCTCTGAAGCTGGTGTTTTATAAGAATGGGCGTAGAAGATAAAATTAGGGAAGTAGCTTTAAACTTGTATAAAACATTTGTTCAACCTTAGGCTGGAAGACTGTGGAAACACCTCCAGGTATTGTGGCTATATACAACAGGGTCCCGCTGAGCTTCAGTCCTTTGTAGGGTCCTACCACCACAGGGTCCTACCATGCCTTGTTAGTCCTCCCAAAGACCACTACCTATCACTTTTCTGTGTTGAATCCCATTTGTCACAGGGCTGCAAGGTTTAGGGGAAGTGCTCTGTCAGTGAGCCATCAGAGAATGCATTGCGCTGCATGGCCTCTCTCTGTTACAAACATTGTGTCCTGGTATGTATTCTTAGGATCTTACCGCTCAGAAGAAAAAGGCCATCCAGGTCAGCGTGTTTCTGCCTTCTGGAAGGAAACAGGTTCATGTGAAGACTATCACTTCCAACAGTTACAGCATCTCAACTCAGGCAGATATTGTCAGTCTTTATTCACCAACTGGTCAACATCCAAGTCAAATTCCCTACGCACCAACAGTGAAGGAGTACATTCCACACAGGAAGTAGGTGAAGAAGATAGCAAACTCCATTTTAAAAGGTCCTAGAGAATGAAAATTAAAATGTCAGTGTTCCCAAAATACCCTTGTCCCAAAAAGTCCTATTCTAAGATGGCAGCACCAAAGCCAATGTTGACATTTCAATGTTAAACTGTTGGAAATGTTATCTTTTGCTTGAGACTTTAGACCCTGTCTTTCCTTTCAGTTGGGCCTAAAAAGTCCCATTGGCACTACTTTAAAGTAGAATAGCAGACTTTTCCCTGATGTCCTGGTCAATGTTGATCTCTCAATCGTATAATCATTATCACATTTCAGTTTGTGGGAGTTTGCTATGCAGAAAACTAGCTGGAATGAAGGATTATCAGGGATATTTAGAAATGTAGAGTTCAGTTAAAATCAAGGCAGCTATGATCTTATTGAATGGTGGAACAGGCTCAAAGGGCCAAATGGCCTATTTTTGTTCTGTGTTCATATGTTGGCTGTTTTGTTTCCAACATCACAGCAGTGACTCCGCTTCAAAAGTACTTTACTTAATGTAAAATAATTTGAAACATTTGGAGTTTGTGAAAAGTGCTACTTTTGCAAGTCGTAACAAGTCCACAGTAGATGCCATATCCCTAGCCCTGCACTCATCCATGGAATGTTTGAGCAACAAGGATACCCTATGTCAGACTACTGCTCATCAACTACAGTTCCGCCTTCTGCACCATTATCTCCTCCAGGCTGATCTCAAAACTCTGAGACCTGGCTCTCAACTCCGCCCTCTGCAAATGGATCCTCACCTTCGTGACCCACAGACTGCAAACAGCAAAGATAGGTAACTGCACCTCCTCCAGAATAACACTCCACACTGGAGCACCCCCCCCAAAGGATGTGTTCTCAGCCCCTACTGTTTTCCCTGTACACCCATGACTGTGTTGCCTAATTCCGAACGAACACCAGCTACAAGTTTGCTGATGATACCACTGTGGTAGAATGGAAATCAAACAACGATGTGTCAGAATACAGAAACGAGATAGAGGGCTTGGTGACATGGTGCAACAGTAACCACCTCTCTCTCAATGTCAGCAAAACTAAAGGACTGATCATTGACTTCAGAAAGAAGGGAGGAGAACCCCCATCTGCATCATCAGAGCTAAGGTTGAGAGGATGGAGAGCATCATGTTCCTAGGAGTGACAATAACCGACAAAATGTCCTGGACCTCCCACATAGATGCACTGGGCAAGAAGGCACAACAATGCCTCTTCCGCAGGTGGTTCAGACAATTTGGCATGTCCGTAAGGACCCTCACCAACTTCTACAGACACACCATTGAAAGCATACTGCCCAGCTGCATAATGGCCTGGTATGGCAACTGCTCTGCCCTGGACCCTAAGTAACTACAGAAGTTGGTATGCACAGCCCAGAGCATCAGGGAAGTCAACCTTCCATCCATGGACTCCATTTACGTGGTGTGCTGTCACAGAAAGGTTGCCAACCTCATCAAAAACCCATTGCATCCTGGCAATGCTCTCCTACAACCATTTCCATCAAGCTGAAGATGCAGAAACTTCAACACACACATCAACAGCTTCTTCCCGGCTGTTATTAGCCTGATGAATGGACTCTCTAACTTCAAATAATATTGATCTCGCCTAGTGTACACCCCATGCAATGTAACCTGTATGACTCTGTCCTAGCATTTTTTTTCAGCTTATCATCTGTCTGTCGTTATTTACTGTGATTAGATTAGATGCCTTACAGTATGGATACAGGCCAATTGGCCCAACAAGTCCACACTGACCATCTGAAGAGCAACCCACCCAGACCCAGTTCCCTCTGACTAATGCACCAAACACTATGGGCAATTTTGCATGGCCAATTCACCTAATCTGCACATCTTGGGATTATAGGAGGAAACCAGAGCACCCAGAAGAAACCCACACAGACACAGGGAGAATGTGCAAACTTCTTACAGACAGTCAGCCAAGGCTGGAATCGCACCCGGGTCCCTGGCGCTGTGAGGCAACAGTGCTAACCACTGAGCCACCATGCCGTCCCACAGTGATCTGCCTATACTGCTCACAAACAAAACTTTTCACTGTACTTAGGTGCACGTGACAGTAAATGAATCAATCAAGTCTGTTTTATTGTTTTCTAGACACTAATGAGAGAATGTAGAGCTCTGACATTGATCATTCAGGGTAACAAATCAGCAAACAAGTTCCCACAATCAGCAAACAGTATGACTGTGACCAGATAGTCTGATTTGTGGATAAATATTGATGAGATATTCCCACCCTTTCCCCAAATAGTGCCATGAGATCTTTTCTAATAGCTCATCTGAAAACAGTACCCCTGACAAAGCAGTATTGTCAGTTAATTATTATCTGGATATGCAAGCTACCTCCACAACTTTCAAAAGTAATTTGAATGGATACCTGAAGAGGAGATATTTGTAGTGCAGGGAATTCAGCCAAATGCTGTTTCAGAGAGCTGGCACAGGCATGAATAGGCTAAATGACCTCCTCCTATGATGTAATGATTCCACACTATGAGGCTCTGTTGACTTCATTATATGGATCAGATTCTAGAGAAAGTCATGAACCGATTGCCTTGAAGCTAAAACTAGCACTCATTGATTGTTGTACTGAAATGATATTCCTAGCTTTCTATTTTATTTGCTGATGATTCAAATTGTTGGTCCTTCTGTCCATTTCAACCATTTGAAGTTTGTTCCAGCTCAACAAAACTCTTACAAGATACACCATGATCTGTATGTTAGTAGAAAGGATTTTCACAGACAAATCTAATCTCATGAGTTACAAGCCATGGGATGGCAAACACCTACAGCTCCAGTGTCATACTGATTGTTATGACCCATCACCCATTTTTGTGACACTCGATGTGACTCCACATAAAAGCACCCTAAGCAGCAAAAATGGCAACCAGCAGCAAACTTACTCGACAGATTCAATCAGTCATTTAATCCGGATGTTCTGATATTCAACAACATTAACTTGAAATTAAAGAGTAGCTTTAATGTAGTAAAACGCTCCAAGGCACTTAGCCACATCAGAGATACTGGGCTAGTGATAGAGTTGGGAACTTTACAATCGGACATGCAACCTGGCCTCATCTGAGGAGAATTGCATTCAATATGAACGCAACAGAACCTCATAGTGTGGAATCATTACATCATAGGAGGAGGTCATGCTTGTGCCAGCTCTCTGAAACAGCATTTGGATGAATTCCCTGCACTACAAATATCTCCCCTTCAGGTATATATTCAATTTACTTTTGAAAATTATGGAGATAGCTTGCATATTCAGATAATAATTAACTTTCATGAGACTTTTTGTCTTGTATCCATCTGGGCACTTGGCAAGAAATGTCAGTGTAAAGGAAAACAAGATTTATACTGTGCGAGAACAGACTGCTGATTGGTTGGCAAGTGGCCCAAACCAAAACTGAATGTTGGCTCTTATTTGAAGGCAGTATAAGATTAGGACAGTGTTTCTGCAACTGTACAAGGTGCTGGTGAATTATTGTTTTATTATCATGTGTGGTCTAACAGAAAAATACAGGAGTTGAGTGAAAAGTGCACACTGTCACCACACATGATGCCATCTTTGGTACAAAGTACCTAGTTACAAATCTTAGATACCAAAATAGATTAGGTACAAAAAGAGAGAAATAAATAAAAAAAGCTCAGTTCTACATCAGAGTTCTTCATAACATAAATGAAGAAAATCAATAAATAAAGTTAAAAGATAGTCATTATAGTCGTATAGCCTACATACACTCCACACTGGGTCCCATTCAATTCACCCCTCCCATCCCCTTGTAAAACGAAAGATATTATTTCATTGGAGGCAGTTCAGAGAAACTTCATTAGGACGATCCCTGCCATGGAGAGACTGTCTAAAGAGCAAAGGTTAAATAGGTTGAGATTCTACTCATTGGATTTTAGAAGCATGAGAGCTGATTTCATTGAAACATATAGGATTTTTAAGGGGCTTAACAGGGTAAATGCTGAGAGGGTATTTCCCCACATGGGAGAATCTAGGATCAAATTAAGACTGAGATGAGGAGGAATTTTAGAGGGTTGAGAATCTTTGGAACTCCTTGTCACAGAGAGCTGTGGCAGCGGAGTGCTCACGTGTATTTAAGGCTGAGATGGATAAATTCTTGATCAATCAGGGAATCAAGGGTTATGGGGAAAAAGCAGGAAAATGGTTGTGAGGAATGTCGGATCAGCCGTGATTCTACTGAATTGTAGCCTACTCCTGTTCCGATTTCTTTTGTTCTTATGGTCTAACAGAATCAGGTTTTCCAATGAGAGAACAAGGTCAAATGCTATATTTTCCAAAAAGATCAAGAGATGTTGGTGAGGAATTACACCACTGGCGAGAAGCGTGGACCAGCCATCATTGTAGCATAGACTGGACCACTTCCCTGCTGTTTTTTTGATTGTGATGAATGCGCTGGACTGAAGAGCTTTTTTCTGTGTTGTAGATCTCTATGACTCATGCAACGTACAGATAAGAAACGATTTAACATGGAGAAGACACGTAGATCAACATTTGGCAACCAGAACAAATGTGCCAGGAACTACATTAATTAAAGATCCAAAAATAACTCTGCTAAATTGAGACCTAAATATTCCTGAGGACCGAACAGTAACTGGAGGAAAACAGCATCTTAATGGAGATTCCCACAATATTGTGCAAAAACACCAGAGTTAAATTCACTTAATATTTTGATTTAGATTCATTTAATATTGTCACATGTACAATATTAAATAAATCTAAAATGGATAATGTAGCCACACTACGGCACCATCTTGGATTGTGGAATAAGTTATTGAATAAACTGTATAAATGGTAAAAAGGTTAATATTAAATTGACATTACTAAAACTGAATCAGCTTCAGAAGTTGATCTTTCCCTCTCCTTTGTCTTCACTTTTCCTGCTCCTCCAGTCACTGCCATCTGACATCATCCCCAGGTCCTGGCAATGTGGTCATTTCCTGCTGCCACTGGTACTGTTACTTCCGTGTCTGCCGCTTCTGAGCTGGAGATGGTCATACTGTGCAGGTTTACACTTCCTCCGACATTGGACATTGACTGACAGGTCCTGGCTTTGACTCGACCAACAGGATCCTGGCTCGTCTTCTAATGCTGTCGCCCATGATAGAGCGGGAATGTAGATACATGGGCCCCCTAGCATCCTGCAGGAAGACATCAAGAGGAGGCTTTAGGGCAACCAAAACAAAACAGACATTACCTAGCTGGAAAGACAACAGTGAAACCATGTAGATGCAGCAGAGCCCAACATATGAACTCAGGAGCTGAATGCTGCCAACTCCACCGCTGCTGAGAGTAATGCCAACAAGAAAAATAAACAGATAAATGTGGTACACCAACAGCCACATGGGAGTTCAACATTCTTTAGAATTGAGATGAGGAGGAATTTCTTCAGTCAAAGGATGGGGTGCATCTTTGGAACTCGTTGTCCCAGAAAGCTGTGGAGGCTCAAATCATTGAATGTATTTAAGACTGAGATAGGTAGGTTCTTGATTAGTAAGGAGATCAAGGGTTACGGGCTGAACGCTTGAGAATGGGCTTGAGAAACCCATCAGCCATAATTGAATGGTGGAGCAGGCTCAATGGGCCAAATGGCCCAATTCTGTTCCGGTATGTTATGGTCATAGAGTATTAGGGATGTACAGCATGGAAACAGACCCTTTGGTCCAATGTGTCCATGCCGACCAGATATCCTTGATAAATCTAGTCCCATTTGCCAGCATTTGGCTCATATGGTCTTATCTTCTGGAACGTCTTATTTACTGACTGTTGTATATATGATTGAAAATATTGTGAATGTTTTCATTGTAGGAACCCCTGATGTAAAAAAGAAATGTTGTGTATTTTTGTAAGTATGCTGGATTGTCACTTTGAGTCTGATCACATGACCTAATAATGACATCATTGGCCATTTTGGACCAGAAACCACTCAGTCTAACTTTGCCACTTGTAAATGTCACCTTGATAAACACTCTGACCTCTTGATCCTTCCTGAAACAGAACAATAAATAGTTTGTTTTTTAAATCTAAACTTGTTATTTTTAAATACTGGATTAGTGGTGCTGGAAGAGCACAGCAGTTCAAGCAGCATCCAAGGACCAGCGAAATCGACGTTTCGGGCAAAAGCCCGAAACGTCGATTTCGCTGCTCCTTGGATGCTGCCTGAACTGCTGTGCTCTTCCAACACCACTAATCCAGTATTTGGTTTTCAGCATCTGCAGTCATTGTTTTTACCTTGTTATTTTTAAAGTCAACTTTACTGAACAAAAGTGGCTGCTGCAAATCATGTAATTGACAAGTTGGCCATAGTCTAGAAACTTCCAACAGTAATTGTAAAGACAAAGCAAAGCAGATTATGCTGGTGGAATTTCTCACCTAATAACTGCATAAACACTGCAAGCACAGCAATCTGACAATGAGTGCACTGACCTCTGTGGCAGAGAGAAAAAAAACAAACACCTGTGGATATTGGAAATCCAAAATGAAAACAGAAATTTCTGGAGAGACTCAGCAGGTCTTGCAGCATCTGTGGAGAGAAAACGGAGTTAACATTTCAGGCCAGTGTTGAAGAAAGATCATTGGACTCTATTTTCTCTCCACAGATGTTGCCAGTCCTGTTGAGTCTCCAGCAACTTCTGTTTTCTCTTCAATGTCCAAGACTGTACTGATAAGAAAAGGAGACCTAATCAACGCTCATTATGACTGCAGAAGTGCTAATAGCCTCCATATAATTCCTAAACGAACAATGGATTTTAACCAGAAGTATAGAAACTTGACTTGTTAACCCAACTGACCCATCCATGGAAAATGCCACATTTCCAAAACTCCCTTGCTTTTAGAATAGTTTTAATTGCGTAATTATCTAACAAATTAGACTTATTTTTTTGAGAATGACTAGATGTGTAGAAAAGGGTAGTTCAGTTGATGTAGTCTGCACAATCTTTAGTAAAGCTTTTAACAAAATATCACATGGTAGGCTATTTAAGAGGCGAAGAGTCCATGGAATTCAAGTCAAATTCACAAATTTGATTCATAATCGGCTTAGGAGGCAGAGGATGCTGGTTGAAAGGTAAGCCAGTGTCAAGTGGTGTACCAATGCAATTGGTGCTGTGTCTCTTACTGTTTATTGTGTACATTAATGATCTAGAAATGAAGTAGATATGGTGAGTAAGTTTCAGAATACAAGAAAATTAGTGGTATGGTGAATAGTGAGGAGGAAGGATGGTGTAGATGGGCTGAACAGTGGCAAATGGAATTTAATCCTGAAAAATGTGGGGTTAGAAGTTTCAGAAGAATAACAATGCAAGGGAGTCCATGTTGAAAGGTAGGACTCTGGTACAGAATATCAGAAGGACCTTGCTATGTATGTTCATAGACTCTTGATGGCAGCAGGACAGATAGATAAGGCGGTTAAGAATGCAAATGGGATTCTTTATTGGTCAAGTCCTAAGAGAAAGGAGCTTATAATGGAACTGTATAATATAAGTCAGGCCACAGCTGGAGTGCTCACAGCTGGAGTGCTATGTGCAGTCCCGGTCACCATACTATGGAATGGATGTGATTACAGTAGAGAGAGTGCTGAAGAGATTCACCAGGATGTTACCAGGACTAGAGCACATTAAGCTAGGAGAGAGATGCGATAAACTGGGATGGTTTTTCTCAGCGCAGAGAAGGCTGAGGGGGAATAGACAGGGTAGTTACAGAGAAACTTCCTTCATTAGTAGAGAGGTCAATGCCAGGGCCACATTTTTGAGGTAAGGAGAAGAATGTTTAGTTGAGATTTGAGGAAACATTTGTTTCACCCAGAGGGTGGAACCCACTGCCAAAATGGATGGTAGGGGTGGGAGCCCTCGAGACATTGAAGAGTTGTTTAGATGAACATTTGAAATGCCATAGCATATAAGACGATGGGACTAGTGCTGGAAAATGGGGTCAGAATCAATGGATATTTGATGACCCAAGTAGACACAAAGAGCCAACGGTTTTCTTTCCATACTGTAAAGACTCTGACTCTACAAAACCATCAACAAAATGCAGGGCTTCTGGCTTTCCATCAAGCCTGCCTTGAGTCCACATTTCCTTGAAGTCCATTTCCAAGCGACCCTGGTATTTGCTGGCAGCCCAGACTGATTCCTTGACTCCAAACATCATCTTGCTATGACACCACCAAGGAATTCTGCAACTTCTACCTCCAGTCATCTGGACACACCTACATTTTTAACTCCACTGCAGGAACTCCCATTGGACTCTGACAGTCACATCAATTAATATCGACACTTTTGGTTTTAATAATCCGAACTGTAAAATTCTTTTCTCAAAGCAAAATATTATAGATGCTGAGATTTGAAAGAAAAAGGGAAAGTGCTGGATAAACCCAGCAGATGTGGCAGTATTTCTGGAGTGAGAAAGAAGAGTTAATGTTTCAAGCACAATATGACTCTTCTTCTGAGTTGAAGAGGGCTAGAAATTATGTTTTAATGGTGTTGGCAAAAGTGGAGGAGGAGTGGGCAGAACAGATGATGAAGGCACCAGAGGAAAAGACAAATGGAGTACTAATGCTCATAGACAAATGATATAGATGCAAAACATAAATGTTAATGATTGCTGTGGTTAATGGAACATAGATCAGCTTTTCTGAAAGCAAATCGATGCAAACAAGATATGTTACAGGGTGAGGTGGGGGAAACAATTAGCTCCGACCCTAATATTTCTGTCCTAGGCCTGCTGCACCTCGATTTTCACTTTGGCATTTTATAGTTTTCAGGACACAACATTGATTTCACCCTTTGAAGGGCATCCCACCCAGACCCACTCCATCCCCAAAATTAACAGAGCTACTGAAGTTTAACCTGCACATCCTGGACATTGAAGGCAATTTAGCATGGCCAATCTGCACATTTTAGGACTGAGAGGAAACTGGACCACCCAGAGGAAGCCTACGCAGACATGTGTGAACTCCACACAGACAGTCACCTAATGCTAGGATCAAACCTGGGCCCCTGGCACTGCAAGGTAGCAGTGCTAACCACTGAACCACCATGTCACCCAGGGATGAATGATATTTGCCATGAATGAAAATGTGAGCAGCAGAGCGTTTGACTAGGGGGAAAGTTAGAAGGCTAAAGAGGAGCACATTGGAATAATCGGGTGTAGAGCCAGTGATGACATGAATGAAGGTTTCACCAGGAGTTCAACTGAGTCAAAGGCAGAGTTAGGTAACATCACAGAAGTGAGATTGGTGGTCAAAGTGACGGTGTGGGTATCTAGTGAGAGATGTCACCGAATTTGAGAATAGTCTGGTTCAGTCTCCAAGTGTTTCTAGGAAGAGAGTGAGGGAATGGAGTTTTAACTCACTGTACTTCCAGGTATCCTAAAAATCAATATAAGTTCGGAACTCTGTCTTGGAGTGGCTTGACGCAATCACTTTTATAAGAGAGTTCTTAATATCCTATAATGTTGAAATGTGATGTCCAGTTCTGGAACCATAATTTTGAATTCCAAGGTCTATGAGTCAGAGCAGAAGAGATTAATTTAGTTATATTAATGGATAAAATGTTAATGTCAGTTGCCATTGACCAAAAGCTGAACTGGAATAAACATTGAAATACAGTGGCTACACTAGTATGTCAGATGTTGGGAATCCTGCAGCGAATAACTCACTTCCTGACTCCCCAAAGCTGTCCAAGGCAGTAGGAGTGTGATGGAATACTCTCTACTTGCCTGAATGAATGCAGTTCCAACAACACTCAAAAGGCTTGACACTATCCAGGACCAAGTAGCTGCTTGATTAGCACCGTATCGACTATCTTCAACATTCACTCCCAACACCACAGCGGCAGTGGTGTACTATCTACAAGATGCACTGCAGTAGCCCACAAAGGGTTCTCTGACAACATCTTCAAAACTCATGACCTCCTCATTAAGACGGACAATGGCAGCAGATACAAGAGAACACTACCATGGGCAAGTTCTCTTCCAAGCCCCATAGCATCCTGACTTGGAAATATATCGCTGTTCCTTCAGTGTCACTGGGTCAAAATACTGGAACTGCTTCCCCAACGGCATTGTGGGTGTACATGCAAAACATAGAGTGCAGCTATTCAAGAAGGCAGCCCAACAGCCGCTTCTTCAAGGCAGTTAGCATTGAGCAATAAATGCTTGCCCAGCCAGCAACACACACATCTCATGAACAAATAATAAAAAGAGACTAGAGAAGCAGGGATTGTTCCCTAAGGTTAAAGTAAGATTTAATAAAGCTGTTCAAAATTATAAAGGGTATTGATACAGCAAATAAGGAGAAACTGTTTCTGTTGGCAGTAAGGTCAGTTACTAAAGGGCACAGATTTAAGGTAATTGACAAAAGAGCAAGATGTGAAATGAGAAAGGTTTATAC
Source organism: Chiloscyllium punctatum (assembly GCF_047496795.1). NCBI lineage: Eukaryota > Metazoa > Chordata > Chondrichthyes > Orectolobiformes > Hemiscylliidae > Chiloscyllium > Chiloscyllium punctatum. Next base: position 113,743,057 of record NC_092741.1, read on the forward strand.
AGTGAGTTATTATTTTCTGGAATTTACTGCCAGAAAATGTAGTGGAAGCAGATTTGATCATTTCTAAAGGGAATTAGACATCTATATAAAAGGGAAATAACTGAAGGGCTATGAGAATATTGCGGGGGACTGCGATTAATTGATAGCTTTTTCAAAGAATCACACTGGGCCTAATTGCCTCCTTCTGTGGTGTTAATAATTCTGTGACTAGAACTTCACTTGACGTTCTTACCTACATTCTATCTAATCACCACCTCGAGACAGCAATAGTTACACTAGACTTACACATATATATCGATAAAGGTGATACAGAAAGCTACATTAGAACATAGAACATAGAACATAGAAGAATACAGCGCAGTACAGGCCCTTCGGCCCTCGATGTTGCGCCAATCAAAGCCCACCGAACCTACACTAACCCACCATCCTCCATATACCTATCCAATGCCCGCTTAAATACCCATAAAGAGGGAGAGTCCACTACTGCTACTGGCAGGGCATTCCATGAACTTATGACTCGCTGAGTGAAGAACCTACCCCTAACATCAGTCCTATATCTACCCCCCCTTAATTTAAAGCTATGCCCCCTTGTAATAGCTGACTCCATACGTGGAAAAAGGTTCTCACTGTCAACCCTATCTAACCCCCTAATCATCTTGTACACCTCTATCAAGTCACCCCTAAACTTTCTTTTCTCCAATGAAAACAACCCCAAGTGCCTCAGCCTTTCCTCATAGGATCTTCCTACCATACCAGGCAACATCCTGGTAAACTTCCTCTGCACCCGTTCCAGTGCCTCCACATCCTTCCTATAGTATGGCGACCAAAACTGCACACAATATTCCAGATGCGGCCGCACCAGAGTCTTATACAACTGCAGCATGACCTCAGGACTCCGGAACTCAATTCCTCTACCAATAAAAGCCAGTACGCCATATGCCTTCTTCACTGCACTATTTACCTAGGTGGCAACTTTCAGAGATCTGTGTACATGGACACCAAGATCCCTCTGCTCTTCCACACTACCAAGTATCCGACCATTAGCCCAGTACCCCATCTTTTTATTACTCTTACCAAAGTGAATCACCTCACACTTAGCTACATTGAACTCCATTTGCCACCTTTCTGCCCAGCTCTGCAGCATCTCTATATCCCGCTGTAACCTGCCATATCCTTCCTCACTGTCTACAACTCCTCCGACTTTCGTATCATCCGCAAACTTGCTCACCCAACCTTCTAACCCTTCCTCCAGGTCATTTATAAAAATGACAAACAGCAATGGTCCCAAAACAGATCCTTGCGGAACACCGCTAGTGACGGCACTCCAAGATGAACCTTTGCCATCAACTACTACCCTCTGTCTTCTTCCAGCCAGCCAATTCCTAATCCAAACCTCCAACTCACCCTCAATGCCATATCTCTGTATTTTCTGCAGTAGCCTACCATGGGGGACCTTATCAAACGCCTTACTAAAATCCATATATACCACATCTACCGCTTTCCCCTCGTCTACCTCCTTAGTCACCTTCTCAAAGAATTCAATAAGGCTTGTGAGGCACGACCTGCCCTTCACAAAACCATGCTGACTATCCTTGATCACATTATTCTTATCCAGATGTGCATAAATCCTATCCCTTACAATTCTCTCTAAGACTTTGCCCACAACAGAAGTGAGACTCACTGGCCTATAGTTACTAGGATTATCCCTACTCCCCTTCTTGAACAAGGGAACCACGTTTGCTAGCCTCCAGTCTTCTGGCACTACTCCTGTAGACAAAGAGGACACAAAAATCAAGACCAATGGCTCTGCAATCTCCTCCCTTGCTTCCCAGAGAATCCTAGGATAAATGCCATCAGGCCCAGGGGACTTATCTATTTTCACCCTTGCCAGAATTTCCAACACCTCTTCTCTACATATCTCAAAGCCATCCATTCTACTTATTCGTGCCTCAGTATTCATATCGACAACAATGTCCTGTTCCTGAGTGAATACTGACGAAAAGTATTCATTCAGTGCCTCCCCAATCTCTTTAGCCTCCACACGCAACTTCCCGTTACTATCCTTGATTGGACCTATTCCTTCCCCAGTCATTCTTTTATTCCTAACATACCTATAGAAAGCCTTAGGGTTTTCCCTAATCCTACCAACTAAGGACCTTTCATGTCCCCTCCTTGCTGCTCTTAGCTCTCTCTTCAGGTCCTTCTGGGCTACCTTATAACTCTCAATCGCCCCTATTGAACCTTCACGCCTCATCTTTACAAAGGCCGCCCTCTTCCATTTAACAAGGGATTCCAACTCCTTATTAAACCACGGCTCCCTCACACGACCCTTTCCTCCCTGCCTGATAGGTACGTACTTATCAAGGACACTCAATAGTTGCTCCTTGAACAAGTTCCACATATCAATTACGCTCTTGCCTTGGAATCTACTTTTCCAATCCACACATCCTAAGTCATGCCTCAATGCATCATAATTTCCCTGCCCCCAGCTATAACTCTTGCCCTGTAGTACACACTTATCCCTCTCCATCACTAGAGTAAAAATCACCGAATTGTAGTCACTGTCCCCAAAGTGCTCACCTACCTCTAGTTCTAATACCTGGCCTGGTTCGTTACCCAGAACCAAATCCAGTATGGCCTCACCTCTTGTTGGCTTATCTACATATTGTGTCAGGAAACTCTCCTGCACACATTGCACAAACACTGACCCATCTAACGAACTTGAGCTATAGCTTTCCCAATCAATATCAGGAAAGTTAAAGTCTCCCATAACAATCACCCTATTACTGTCACTCTTCTCCTGAATCATCTTCGCAATCCTTTCTTCAACGATTCTAAGACTATTAGGAGGCCTGTAAAAGACTCCTAACAGGGTGACCTCACCTCTCCTATTCCTAACCTCAACCCAAACTACCTCAGATGGCAAATCTTCGTCCATCTTCCTTTCCACCGCTGTAATACTATCTTTGACAAGCAAAGCCACACCCCCCCCTCTTTTACCCCCACCTCTGACCCTACTAAAACATTTAAACCCTGGAACCTGCAACAGCCAATCCTGTCCCTGATCTAGCCATGTCTCCATAATAGCCACAACATCGAAGTCCCAGGTACCAACCCACGCTGCAAGTTCACCTACCTTATTTCGTATACTTCTGGCATTAAAGTATACACACTTCAAGCCACTCTTCTGTTTACAGGCACCCTCCTTTAAGATTGATGCCATATTCCTAACCTCCCTACACTCCAGGTCCTGCACCCTAAAGCTACAGTCTGGGTTCCCATGCCCCTGCAGAGTTAGTTTAAACTCCCCCCAAGAGCACTAGCAAACCTCCCCCCAAGGATACTGGTGCCCCTCAGGTTCAGGTGCAGACCATCCTGTTTATAGAGGTCCCACCTTCCCCAGAAAGAACCCCAGTTATCCAAGTACCGAAATCCCTCCCTCCTGCACCATCCCTGTCGCCACGCATTTAACTCTTCTCTCTCCCTATTCCTCGACTCTCTATCACGTGGCACAGGTAACAAACCACAGACAACAACTCTGTTCGTTCTAACTCTGAGCTTCCAACCTAGCTCCCTAAAAGCCTGTCTAACATCCTCAGCACTCCTCCTACCTATGTCATTAGTGCCAATGTGGACCACGACTTCAGGCTGCTCCCCCTCCCCCTTAAGGACCCGGAAAACACGATCAGAGACATCACGTACCCTTGCACCTGGGAGGCAACTTACCAAACGTGAGTCTCTTTCGTTCCCACAAAACCGCCTATCTGTGCCCCGAACTATCGAGTCCCCAATTATTATTGCTCTGCTCTTCTCCACCCTTCCCTTCTGAGTAGCGGGGACAGGCTCCGTGCCAGAGGCCTGAGCCCCGTCACTTACCCCTGGTAAGTCGTCCCCCCCACAAGTATCCAAAACGGTATACTTGTTCTTGAGGGGAACGACCGCAGGGGGTCCCTGCACTGGCTGCTTCCTCCCAGTCCCCCTCACTGTCACCCATCTATCTGCCATCTTTGGAGTTACTACTTCCCTATAGCTCCGATCTATGACCCCCTCTGCCTCCCGAATGATCCGAAGTTCATCCAACTCCAGCTCCAGTTCCCTAACACGGTCTTGGAGGAGCTGGAGATGGGTGCACTTCCTGCAAGTGTAATCAGCAGGGACGTCCATGGCATCCCTCACCTCATACATGTTGCAGGAGGAACATTGCACTGCCTTCACTGCCATCCCTCTAAAGCTAAACTTTATTTTAAAACAAAACTGGGTCTAAAGAATACAACAAGCAAAATTCAGCACTTACCTACTTACCACAACGGATCTTATTATTATGTTAGAGGAGGAGGGCGGGTGGGAGGCACTACCACAATGAAAATGTTCAGTCACCTGTTTCTGTCCGAGTTGTGCTCTGTCCTACACTCTCCTGTTTTTGTGTCTACAAATCCTCATCCTCAAGCAGCTCCCCACCACTTTTTCAAATTGTTTATTAAAATCTGCTTCCACCACTTTTCCAGAAAAGTCTTGAAAATTCTTTAACTGAGAAAATAATATTCATCTCCCCACTCTATCTTTTGTCAATGAGTAAAATCTAAAACATTTGGTATTGACTCACTCGCCAGGGAGCAGTTATTTTTTCTCCTCCACTTTGTCAAAGCCTTCATTTTGTCACCTCTTAATCTTATCTCGTCCAAAGATCATAGTCTTAATGTTTCTGACGACAGTCTGTCAACTCTGGTGATATCCCAGTAAATCTTCTCCATCTTATTTCTTCCAAGTGTTGGGCCAAGAATTGTTCACAAATGCTCCAGCTGAACTTGTGAGCTGTAGCATGATCTATTTGCTTTTATGTTCCATGCTCTGTTAATAAACCCAAGTAACCTGAATGTCTTTGCACCCGAAAGGTCATTTTACCACCAGTAACAAATTCATAGCTTCATACAGCGCAGAAAAGATCCTTTGCCCCATCAATTCTGCACCAACATAACTACCCCTAAAAGTGCACTGATCCCAGTTTCCTACACTTGTTCCATTTCCTTGAAAGTTATGATATTTGAATTACTCATGCAAATATTTTTAACGGTGGTAAGGTTTCTAGCCTCCGGTACCTTCCTAGTGCATTCCAGATTCCCACCAACTGCTGAGTGAGAAAGTTTTTTTTCACCAAATCTCATCTGAATCTTCTGTCCCTTACCCTAAAACTCTGCCCTCTCGTGATTGACCCCTCAGCCAAGGACTGCTCTCCAATCACCCTGTCCATACCTCTCAGTCTTATATATCTTAATCATGTCACCCCTTCAGTCTTCTCTGCTCTAAAGAAAACAATCCAAGTCTATCTAGTCTCTCCTTATAGCTCAATTTCTCCATCCCAGGTAATATCCTGGTAAACCTCCTCTGTACCTCCTCTAGCACTCTCATTTCTTTCCAGTGGTGAGGGGGTGACCAGAACTGCACACAGTACTCCAGTTGTGGCCTGACCAACTGTATAACTCTGTATAACTCCAACATTACCTTCTTGCTCTTAGGCTCTATGTCACAATTAACGAAAGCAAGTATCCCATATGCCTTCGTAACTACCCTATTCACGTGCTATGCTGACTTCAGAGATCTGTAACTAATTGGCCCAAGATCCCTCTGTTCCTCTAAACTACCCAGTGTCCTGCCATTCATTAAGTACTCCCTCATCTTGTTTCTTCTTCCAAAGCGCATTGCTTCGCAATTATCAGAGACAAATACCATCAGCATCTGGTCTGCCTATGTGACCAACCCATCTACATCTTCCTGTAACCTACAACCATTTTCTTCATTATTAACCATAATACCAATCTTAGTGTCATCAGCAAATTTGCTTAACATTCCCCCCACATTTTATCCATATAATGTGTGTATTTAACAAACAATAAGAGTCCCAGTACACCACTGGACACTGGCTTCCAGTCACTCAAATAGCCTACCATTACCCTTTGTGCCATTTTACCCAGCCAGTTTCCTATCCATCTCACCAAGATTCCCTCAATTCCATGTGCTTTAATCGTTTCATATAAACTGCATCGACTGAACTTTCCTCATCCACACACTTGATTCTCGTCCGTCCCTTTCATATCTAAGCTACATGATGTCATCTGATGTCACTCATGCTGCGGTCTAACAATTAGCATGGTAACTATTAACCTCTTATACTACACCACCTCCCAAACCAATAATGACAGGCCAATCAACCTCGCACAAGATGTGGAGAAACTTATTGGAAAGGCCTGGGTTATTTCAGGATAGTCAGCATGGCTTTTTCAGATGGAGGTCATGCCTAACAAATTTATTAGAATTTTTTTGAAAATGTGATCAAGTGTGTGGATGAGGAAAGCTCAGTCAATACGGTTTATATGGATTTTAGCAAAGCTTTTGACAAGGTTTCACATAGCAGACTGATTGAGAAGGTTAAAGCACATGGAATTGATGGAAACTTGGTGAGATGGATAGGAAACTGACTTGGTAATATGACACAAAGGGAAATGGTAGGCTATATGAGTGGCTGGAAGCCGGTGTCCAGTGGTCTCCAGCAGTACAAGGATCAGTACTGGGACCCTTATTGTTTGTTAAGTATGGAGATCTTGCTACAAGCTTGTCATTGGTGTAAAGAAAGAGTAGATATGTATTGGCTGATAACAGCATAATTCCCAGCTCTTTTTTTAAATGGCCCAATCGTGGTACTGATGCAGACAGGAGGAGGTGAAGAATTCATAGTTTTGACACACTCAGAATAATTTCATCAGATCACTTGCAAGTTTTGGGGTTGGGTGGTAGCATTTTCTAGACTGCCACATGTACTTTGCTCCAGGACTCGGATAGTGAGGCTTGCCTACCTTTAGTCTGTATGAAACATGTGATGATGGTGCAAGTACATTACTGTTGATTCAGGTAGTCCAAAGTTGCTGTGGCAAGGTGCCCTTTTATCTATTTGTTTTAATCAAGAACTAGAATAGTGATGATAGAGGCTCCAATTTCTTTCCATGACATGACCAACCAGGATTCTATCCTGCTCTTACCACCTGCCATCGCTGTGTGTTGGAAGGATTTGCAGGTTGATACGCAACTTCCTTGAATTGACACAGCTTCCATAGCAATCAAGTCCTGGAATGCAACTGTATGCAACTGTACCCAAGCTTAGAGTTTAAAATTCTGTCCTGGGCTGCACAGGAAAGGTTGAACAGGTTGGGCCTGGTACCCATTGCAGTTTAGAGGAATTGAAGGTGTGTCTTATTGAAATGTAAAAGAACCTAAGAGGACCTGGCAGGCTGGTTAATGAAAGGATCTTTCTCTTTGTGCGAGAGCCTGGAAATGGGAGGGCACAATTTAAAATTAAGAGGTCTCCCATTTAAGTCAGAGGTGAGGAGAGCTGTTTTCCCTCAGGGGATTGTTACTCTGTGAAATTCTCTTCCCTAGAAAGCAATGGAGGCAAGGTCACCGAATATTTAAATTTTTGTCTGAAGAAAGTATACAAGACTACAGGGGATAGACAGGAAGCCTCAATCAGGTCAGCCATGATCTGATCAAATGACAGAGTAAATTCAAGGGGCTACATGGACAATTCTTGTTCCGAATTCATACATTGTCATGTACCCATTGTGCCACAAGACTTCATGATACTGGAGACTGAGACCAAATCAAATCAATTATTTCCATGTTTGGGATTAATATTCCAAGTGTTTCAATATCAGAAAAGAAAAGGAATGGCAAATTCAATAATCAAATTGTTTAAATACCTTGATATTTCAGAGTTTGTAGAAGATAAATGATCGTCAAATAACTGCAGAGTACACAAACCACTATTAAAGTACAAATGATGGGATTTGCTAAGAAGTTACTGTTTTAATGTAAAAAGATTCTATCTCAGTGTTTTTAGTCTTAAAATTAAAGATTAATAGAAATTGAGTAGGTAATTGGGGTGAAAACTGTTGATAAAAAGCAAAATTTTAGTTCAAATGTTGGAAATAAAATCATAAAATGCTGATAATATTCAGCAAATCTTCTGGTGATTGCTGCTACTTTTGGTATGAAAGGTAAATAAATCCAAATAAAATAATATTTCAATGTACCGGTCACAAACTGTTTATTTTTATTACAAGTTATTGTCATTCGTTTACTGAAAAACCACTGTGATCTTTCACAATTCCTGCTATTGAACAGCAGCAGTTAATTAAGAGCAGGGATCTTTTCAGGAGCCTTCGACAAGTAAATGTAAGTTTAGCTGATGAAAAACTGCTGTCGCCTGAATGCGAGGTGGACGCAGAGTTGTTAAGATGAAAAATGAATGCAGTGCGCCTGGGAATAAAAAAGTACTGGGCAACAAAGGCCGTTGTATGCTTGAGGGAACTACTGAATAATGTGCTGTCACTGTGCCTTAATATCAGGCAGAAAATATTTGAATTTGAAATTCCGCTGTAGCACTCCAAGTTGTTGGGTGAGATGCACCGTCCATACGCAATTATATAATTACATCTGAAGATGACACTCACCTTTAAAACTCTTTTTCTCATGGTTAATCTTGTGTTCCAACATATAAGGAACATTACTTAACGGATATTAAGTTTCAGGACGCTACATGCTCAATTATGCATTGCTGAAGTCTTTCTTAAGCTCTTTGTATGGGCTCATCTAGTTCCCTGTTTAATATTTTAAAAGCAAGCTGTTTTTGTCTGAAGGCACTTTTTATATAAATCACTACAGAACTTAAAAACAAATTTTGACACTTGGATGAGTGGCATTTTGTAGCATTCCAATTTAAAGCAGAAAGCAGAATGATAACGTTTTAAAACAAAGTGGAGGAGAATCACCTAAAGCATGATGTTTAAAATCAGTTGAAAAACTTATAAGAAGTTATTTGATTCAGTGATGTCTTGTGACAATCCCATTATTTGTTGCACTTAAATAGTGCTGTATTGACGATGGGTTCTCCTATACTACAGTCGATATCACTTCAGCCACCTTGACCTCTGTGGTCGTACAGAGAGCTATATAAACCAAGATGGGAATTAATATCATGCTGTTTAAATACCATCACCCAAAGTGCAAATTATCCTCAGTATACAAAATGCAGCTTTAATCATGAGCATCACTGTTTTGGCTAATCACTATTACTACAGCACATAGCGTGGACCTATTGGTTAGCTCAGTTGGCTGGGTGGGTAGCTTGCAATGGAAGAATGACACCAACAGTGTAACTCCCACACTGGCTGAGGTTACCATAAAAGTCCTGCATTATTAACCTCTTCCCTTTCCTAATATGTGGTGACCCTCCAGTTAAACCACCACCAGTTGTCTGTCTCAACTGAGTGAGCAGCTCTGTAGTCTGGTAACTCTATGGTGATTTCACTTAGGCAAAGTTACTCCGAGTAACCATGAGAGGAAAGGAAAGGTAATGCATTTTGTCCTTACCTGTGCAGGGTAGACGGAATGCATTTTTGAAAATCAGAAAAGCAGAGTGCATGGACATTAGGGAAAGCTACTCAGTTTCAAACGGAAGGGAAATTAGGTGGACTAGTTATGTGTTATCCCTGCCTGATGCCTCACTTTCTTCAGGTAATTCATCAATCTTCTAGCAGTGAAGATAAAACATTACCTCCTGAGAAAGCAGTAGAGATGGTAGTGTAGTAGTAATGTCACTGGACTCGCAATCCAGGGACCATGAGTTCAAGTTCCACCACAGCAGTGAATGATGTTTGCAGTAAACTTAGAATTGAAAACTGGCCTCTTTAGTGATGCTGCAATGTTATCATCTGAGTGTCTGACTCCAGATTCACGTTGACTCTTAACTGCCTTGTGAGATAAGCTAGCAATCAACCCAGTTCAAGATGGGCAATCAAAGCCTACATCATATGAAATGCTAACACTGTGTTGTGACCATTTTCATGAGTTGTAAAGTAACACAGAGGATCAATCTGAAATCTAAACAACACTGAGATTTACTTGCTTGGATGCGGGACTATTTGTTGGAATTGATCATGTCTCTTACCGTGTAGCAAAATTAGTTCCTACTTTTTTCATTGAATGTACAATTGAAGGAATGGATTGGTTTCACAAAGCACAAGAACAAGAAGCAATTTTTCACCAAAGACTATGTGCCAGTTTTAAATAACCAGATTGCCATTGTAACTGTGGCTCAGTTGGTAACACTCTTATCTCTGAGGTAGAGATCATAGGTTCAAATCACTATCTAAACATTTCAACATTATTTCTAGACTGAGGGAGTGCTGACCTCCCGAAACTAGTAAAAAATCCAGCCTCTGATTTTGAAGGAGAGCAAGGCAGTTTTCTCTCACCTCCTGATTGGTACTAGTCCCTCAATCACCATCACGCACTCAGGTGGGATCTTGCTGTTCACAAATTCAATGCTGCGTTTCCTACATTCCAACAGTGGCTGCATTTCCAGACATACTTCATTGGCTTCAGACTGATGGAGTAAGGTGATGTCAGTGGCTGGGTCACACTGTTCAGTTGCTCCACCATTCCCGGGAATGGGGGTTGAGACAGGGATGCTGTGGTAATGTCACTGGGCTAGCAACCCTGAAGGCTCGGGCTAATGGCCTGGGAGTAGAGGTTCAAATCTCATCTTGGCAGCTGATAGATTTGTAATTACATTAGTAATTCTGGAACTGTAAACAAAACTGGTTGAATTTAAATTTGAGTAAAACATCATCATAAATGGCAATGTCCCAGTCACCACCATCACAATCCCTGGATGTGTCCCAGTAGAGATGGTGGCACAGTGGTATACAATTAGGAGCAAGTTGCCTTTGGAATCCTTAATACTGACTCCAGACTTCAGGCTTCAGGTTAAACACAGGCAAGGAAATCTCCTGCTGATTATCATGTACTGTCCTCCCTCAGCTGATGAAGGAATCAGTATTTCTTCATTTTGAACAACACTTGGAGGAAGCACTTATGGTGGAAAAGATGCAAAATGTACTCTGGGCGGGGTATTTTGGTTTCCACCACCAAGAGTGGCTCGGCAGCAGTACTACTGATCGAACTTGCTGGGTCCGTACGCTCATTGCTGCTGAACAGATTCTGTGGCAAGTGGTGAGAGAATCAGCAAGACAGGAAAAACATACTTGACCCCACCTTACCAATCTGCCAGCTACAGATGCATCTGTCCATGACAGTATTGGTAAGAGTGCCACACAATCCTTGTGGAGACAAAGTCCCACCTTCACATTGAGAATACTCTCTGTTGTGTTGTGCAGCCATGATCTGATCAAATGACTGAGTAAATTCAAGGGGCTGCATGGACTATTCTTGCTCCTAATTCATATATTGTCATGTACCCATTATGCCACAAGACTTCATGATACTGAAAACTGAGACCAAATCAAATCAAATATTTCCGTGTTTGGGATTAACATTCCAAGTGTTTTAAAATAAGAAAAAACAATACCAAATTCATCATGCTAAATGGGACAGACTTCAGTCAGATATAGCAACTCAAGAGTGTGCATCCATGAGGTGCTGGAGTACAATTCTGTGGCTGCCACAGCCACAGAATTGTACTCCAGCACAATATGCAACTTCAAGGCTCAGTATATTCCCCACTCAACCATTACCATCAAGACAGGGAATAAACCCTGGTTCAGTGGAGAGTGCAGCAGGTCATGCCAGGAGAAGCATCAAGTATACCTAAAAATGAGACATCACTCTAGTGAAGCTACCAAATAGGACTACCCACATGCCAAACAGCATAACCAACAAGTTATAAGCAGAGCTAAGTCATTCCTGCTGAAGAGTTTTTGCCCGGAACGTCAGTTTTCCTGCTCCTCGGATGCTGCCTGCCCTGCTGTGCTTTTCCAGCACCATTCTAATCTTGACTCTGATCTCCAGCATCTGCAGTCCTCACTTTCGCCTAGAGCTAAGTCATCCCACAATGAATAGGAGGAGACTCCGCAAATCTCCACAGTGTCAATGATGAAAGAACCCAAAACCCAAAATATTAGGCTGAAACCTTTGCAGCAGTCTTCAGCCAGAAGTGCCAAATGAGTGATCCATTTTGGCCTCCTCCACTGATCACCAGCATCACAGATATCAGTCTTCAGCCAATTCAATTCACTCCATGTAATATCAAAAAATGGTTGAAGGAACTGGAGGCATATTCTATGAGCCCTGACACCATTCCAGCAGTAATGGTGAAGATTTGTGCTCCAGAATTTGCCGCTCCCTGGTCAAGTTGTTCTAGTACAGTTACAAAATTGGCATCTACCTAACAATGTGGAAAACTGCCCAGGTATATCCTGCATACAAAGAAGCAGGACAAATCCAACCTAACCAATTACCACCCCATCAATCTACTCTTGATCGTCAATAAAATGTTGTACGGTATTATCAATAACTTGCTCAGTGATCTGCCAAGGCCACTCAGTTCCTGACCTCATTTAAGCCTTGGTTCACATATGAACAAAAGAGCTGAATTCCAGAGGTGAGCTGAAGGTGACAACCCTTGATATCAAGGCTACATATAACTGCAGTATCATGGAGTCTGAACAACACTGGAATAAATAGGTATCAGGGCAAATTCTCGGCTGGTTGGAGTCATACCTGGCACATGGGAAGATGGTTGTGGTCGTTGGAGGTCAGTCATCTCAGCTCCAGGACATCTATGCAGGGTAGTGTCCTAAGCCCAACCATCTTCTATTGCTGGGTCAAAATCTTGGAATTCCTTCCTTTAGGACATTGTGACTCAACCTACAGATGTTGATCTTCCCTTCATCAAAAGTCAGAGGTGGAGATGTTTGCTGATGATTGCACAATGTTCAGCACCATTTGCGACTCCTTTGATATTGGAGGATTCAGTGATGGTAACACCACTGAACGTTAAAGGGTGGTGGATAGTTTACCTCTTGTTGGAGATGGTCATTGCCTGGCACAAAAGTTACTTGACCCTTGGCAGCCCAAGCAGGCATAGTGTACAGATTTTGGTGCATTTGAACATGGACTCTTCAATAAGTAATATCCATGCCACAGAAATGCTAGGTAATCATCATCTCCAATAAGAGATAATCTAACCACAGCCCTTGGCATTCAATGGTGTTACCAACATTGAATCCCCCACTATCAACATCCTTGAGGTTACCATTAACCAGAACTTCAACTCATCACATAAACACACTAGCTACAAAAGCAGGTCAGAGACTAGAAATAATATGAATAACTCACCTCCTGACTCCCCAAAGTCTATCCACCATCTACAAGGCACAAGCCAGCGTGTGATGGAATACTATCCACCTGACTCATGAGGAGCATTGAAAAGCAAGGGTCTTTACTCTTGGGTACGGGAGTTCAAAACTAGAGGGTATCTTTTTAAGGTGACAGAAGAAAGATTTAAAAGAAACCTGAGAAGCAATTTTTTCACACAGAGGGTAGTTCATATGAGGAATGAACTACCAGAGGAAGTGGTACATGCAGATATAGTTACAACATTTAAAAGACATTTGACAGGTATATGAATAGGAAAAGTTCAGACGGATGTGGGCTAAACGCAGGCAAGTGGGATTAGTTTAGTTTGGGAAACTTGGTCGGCATGGACAAGTTGGATCGAAGGGTCTGCTTCCATTTGTATAATCCTGTTACAAAGCAGCTGTCTTGATTGGTACCATATCCACAAGCATCCACTCCCTCTACTGCCAACACCTTGTAGCAGCAGTATATACTATGTATAAGATGCACCTCAGAAATTCACCAAAGATTCTTAGACAGCACCTTCCAAACTCATGACCACTTTCATCTAGAAGGACAAGAGCAGCAGATGCATGGGAACACCATTGCCTGCAAGTTCCCCTCCAAGCCATTCACCATCATGACTTGGAAATATATTACTGTTCCTTCACTATTGCTGGGTCAAAATCTGAGAATTTCCCCCCAAGGGCATTGTGGCTTAATGTACAGTATGTAGACTGCAATGGTTCAAGGCAGCAGCACACCACCACCTTCTCGAAGGCAACTAGGGATGGGCAATAAAATGCTGGCCAGCAAGTGATGTCCACGTCCCACAACTGAATAATGAAAACAATTGTCTCAGTAATGATGACTGGAAAACTACCAGTAATAAACTACAATCAACTGTCAATTTAAAAAAAATCTATCTTGTTCACAACAGAGATGGAAATTTGGCACCTTGACCTGGTCTGGCCGACATATGGCTCCAGACCTACAGCAGTGACTCCTAACAACCCTCTGAGCAATTAGCGATAGACAGTGAATGGTGGCTTAGCCAGCAATGCCCACATCCTATGAAAGTATCAAGATTCAATACATTTGTTAAAAACCCAATCACTGAAAAAGCTTGATTTCTGTTGTACTGACTATGTGATTGCAGGAATTTAAATGTGGGTCCATTCCTCAGGATACAAGCTCTGGATATTGAGAATCATTCACAGGAGACTGAATTGTAACATTAGTTTCACAAAAATGAAAGAACTGGCATCTTTCCTCATGAAAATCCATTTTGAAGTGTAATTATTGGTGTAATGCAGGAAATATAGGAGCTGATTTGTACAGAGCAAGCTCCTATAAATAGCAATATGATGGTAACCTGATATCTGGTTTCAATGTTGCTGTTTGAGAGAGACATATTCAATAGCACATCAGGGAAAGCTCCCATGATGACAAAGAGCTGAATAATTCCACAGGTAACGTTGTAAATGAACAAACTTAGTCTTTCTCGTGAATAGAATAGATTTGTACTACACTACTCTCCATCAAGTATTCTGTGTAAAAAGTGTGTAAGAAGTATAAAAATATTTAAATGCATATATTAAAAATCTGTATGATGCTGGCAATTGCAAGTGCAGACATTTGTACTACTACATTGAATCAGCTGTTTAATGCCAATCACTTCTCCTGTTCCCAGAAAGTAAATGGTTTCCATTTGGATATCCTTGATTGCAAATTCATATTTGAACCATGTTCCCACAGCTATTTGAAGTCCAAAAGTGGAATGTATTTCAGGAGCTTGTTTGCTGTTGGAATTTTGCATTTAATGACTTGTGAATTTAGTATCCACTGAGGATTTTTTTTCTGATAGTCACGTGCTATGTTCGAAAGCTGAGACTGGGTAAGGATTCGTCGTCAGAGACAATATTTGAGCATCAACTTAGATTACAATAAGAGGCATTCATTGTGTTCCATGTCTTTGTGAGTCAAACCACAATAGGTTTCAGTTCCTCAAGGGTTTATGGGAAAACATAAGCAAACGTCTTGGCATAACTGTTTGTGGGAACTTGGGCACAAATTAGCTGCTGCACTGCCTACACTGCATCAATGATCTTACTTCAGCAGTGCTTTGAAGTACTTTGAGAATCCTGCAATTGTGGAATCTGCTAAATATATCCAAATCTTGCTTTCTTTCTGTACATCTTGGCAGATAGAGCTTCATACTTCCCTCACAGCAGAGGATAAAATGAGGCTCCTTGGCCTCTCTCACTGCTCCAAGTGTCCCATGTTAAACCCTGCCACCTCCAGAGAGAGTGAGGAAAAGATCATTGTGGAGCTATGTCTCTTCCCAGGGTACGGGTATCAAGGATTGGCTCACGGAGCTGCCATGAGTCTGACGTATCTTCAACACTTGATGGAGAGGGAGAACCCATGGGTTCTGGAACAGTCAGGAAGGCTGCCAAGGAGCCGGGCATGTTATGCTCTCACACCGTTTGAGAGTTTGCAGCTTTCAGACAGTCCACGTGCTCATTTAGGGCTGTCGCACCTCCCCAAACTTTATACATCACTGACTTCATGTCAACCACAGCCTCTTACTCATGCAAGGCTGTTCGTGTGGTTCTTACACCAAACCTTGTCCCTGAAGTAAACTGTCTCTCTCGCTTAGTGGAGTCTTGTATCCCCATTGGTGTTCCTGATGCTGTTTCACTCTCCCCTCCCCAGGTCTAGAAAGATCTGATTTAACCTGATGTGGAGTCTTATCCCAATTAGCAACTCTGCTGGATCTATCCCTGTAGATTGGGAAGGGCATAAGTGCTGTCCCCTCCACACTTCTCTTTAGCTCTGATAAAGAGTCATCTAGACTCGAAATGTTAGCAAACTCTCTGTCCATAGATGCTGTCTGACCTGCTGTGATCTTCAGCATTTGTTGTTTTCAGTACAGATTCCAGCATCTGCAGTAATCTGTTCCTTCTCTATTCTTTGTTCCAAATCTGAACTTTAATTATGATTCTCTGTAACAAACATTTAAGTACCCTGTACCAAAGTGGCAGCATGACAAACTTTGCACTGCACTCTTTCGAATGCATGTGACAATAAAGACTATTCTATTCTATTCTACCAGCAGAAACTTCAATGGCATGCTAGCCATTGGAGAAAAATGTGAACAGTTTGGCTGAGGCAGGGCTTTGTTTTGGAGTTTTTCTGTGAGCTGACCTAAAGTCTCTCTGTTCAGGATATGTCATGAGTGAGGCTGTGCAGTTGTCTTCGGTCAAGTGATATTCCCTAAGCTCAGTTGGACTGGTGAGGGTGTCATTCCATAGCAATATGCTGCAACTCATATTCTCCACATGCCGCATTTTCCAATGTTAAAGCTAGTCTCTCTTTGAAGTCCAGTTGTGCTTCAGTTAGTAGGCACTTTTACATGTTTACATGATTAATCCAAATGCCAAATGTTCTCTCAGCATCTTATTAGGGGTTAAACCAAAGTTACATTCCTCTGCCAGTAATCTTAACGCAGTCAAAAATCCCAATATGGATTCCCCTAGTTTTCAAATTGCCAAGGAAAAACAATAGCAACTCAAATCTGTCCATTCTTAAAAGGTTTTAGTATCTGCTACCTCAGGATATGTCAGGCTCCTAATAACCAAAAAAACTGCAGCTCCCCAAGCTGTCATTTGTCCCAGAGGTGTTCTCTGAAACGTTCCACAAGTAGGCGGCCTGTCTCCCCAATATAGAGGAGGCCACATTGGGTGCAGCGGATGCAGTGAATGATGTGTTAGTAGGTGCAGGTGAATTTGTGGCGGATATGGAAGGATCCCTTGGGGCCTTAGAGGGAAGTAAGGGGGGAGGTGTGGGCGCAAGTTTTGCATTTCTTGCAGTTGCAGGGGAAGGTGCCGGGAGTGAAGGTTGGGTTTGTGGGGGGTGTGGACCTGACAAGGGAGTCACGGAGGGAGTGGTTTTTTGGAATGCTGATAGGGGAGAGGAGGGAAATATATCCTCTATATTGGGGAGACAGGCCGCCTACTTGCGGAATGTTTCAGAGAACACCTCTGGGACACCCGGACCAACCAACCCAACCACCCCGTGGCTCAACACTTCAACTCCCCCTCCTACTCCACCAAGGACATGCAGGTTCTTGGACTCCTCCATCGCCAGACTATAGCAACACGACGGTTGGAGGAAGAGCGTCTCATCTTCCGCCTAGGAACCCTCCAACCACAAGGGATGAACTCAGATTTCTCCAATTTCCTCATTTCCCCTTCCCCCACCTTGTCTCAGTCCCAATCCTCGAACTCAGCACTACCTTCCTAACCTGCAATCTTCTTCCTGACCTCTCCGCCACCCCCCCCCCCCCACCCCCACTCCGGCCTATCACCCTCACCTTAACCTCCTTCCACCTATTGCATTTCCAACACCCCTCCCCCAAGTCCCTCCTCCCTACCTTTTATCTTAGCCTGCTTGGCACACTCTCCTCATTCCTGAAGAAGGGCACATGCCCGAAACATCGATTCGCCTGCTCCTTGGATGCTGCCTGACCTGCTGCGCTTTTCCAGCAACACATTTTCAGCTCTGATCTCCAGCATCTGCAGTCCTCACTTTCTCCTGACATCAAGTCACCCTTTGTTTCGGCATGGAAAGTGCTTAACACTGATCCAGTTCCCTTAGAGTCACTGTCGGAGTGAACAGGATGTCTGACATTCCTGTTTTTAATTTGTCAGCCAGGGCTCCCTAATTGGACCAGATATACAGCCCCAGTCAGGGATCTCACATTCTATGAAGTCCCCCCTGACTGACCTTATCACAGTCATTGCAGTTTTGTACTCCCTTACCTCAGGGAAAAGACCTTTACAGTTCACCTTATCTATACCTCTCATGATTTTATGAACCTCTAAGGTTACCTGTCAACCTCATATGCTCCCGCTGAAAAACATGCCAACCTGTCCCACCTTTCCTGAAAACTCAGACTCTCCAATACTGATAACATCTTGAGACATCTTTTCTGAACCCTCTCCCATTTAATAATATCCTTCCTATAGCAGGGTGACCAGAGCTGTATACAGTACTTCAAAAGTGGTCTGAGCAATAAAGGCAAGCATGCTAAATGCCTTCTTTACCACCTGTCTAATCTGTGATGCAACTTTCAAAGAACTATGTACCTGAATCCCTAGGTATCTCCCCACCATTAACTGGTTAGCATATAACACAACTCATTACAACTCCCCTTTTACACACACAGATAAGGGAAAATTACAGTATTATGGATGGAGAGAAAACTGGGAAACTAGTTCAATTTTTTCTGTTAACAGGATCTGCTGAGATGATTCTTGACAGAATTCTGAGTTGGTCAGTGAGCTGATTCTAGGCCTTCTTTCTCCAGATGCTTCCGCTAGTTTGCAGGAGGCACAGGGTGGATGGTTCACTTATAAAGGTCTAAGATATATTTTTTTTAATTTATGGCATACACTATCTGCTGAAGGAAATATTAATTCGTTTTCTTCAGGCTTAGAGTAGCTTTTACTACAGAGAACAGCGAGAGCTCCTGAGCTGGTAAAGGTCTGAAAGCTTCTCCCTTTCTTATTCACATCCCCAAATTGTTCAACTACCTGAGAACCAATTGGCAGACAGAAGACCTATATTCTTCATAACTGGTCACTAGTCCACTAACTAATCAAGTCACTTGTTACCAATAAAGTTCCATTTACACACAACCCTTCAGCTCCAGGTCACCTGTAAATTACACTTGAACTTGTGTTAGAACAAGCAGCTGTGTAAACTCTGTTTAATGAGTGTCAGCTTACTTGTCTCAAAACATGAAGAAATTTTCACAGTTTTCCTCTTTCAGTCCACAGTTAAAAATACGGAATAAAAAGACACATTATGAATATAATTGACTCCTTTGAGAACTCTAGTATTCCTGAACCCAAGTATTTCTGAGAATTAGCCATTTATGAAGTGAATTTGATGATATAGCAGCATTACAAATAATTGAAGCCACAGTCCGTGCTCGGGAAATGGCTAAAAAGTTCGAAGTGACCTTGCCCTATAATAATCAGGATGAATGGTTGGGTTTACAACTATCCTAGGCCTGAAGTGTGATCCACTTTGACAAGGACTGGTCTCACTGCTAAGGGCATCAGTTATCTCCATATTACCCTGACGCCTGTTCTCCCACAGAGAGTGGAATGCTGAAGCAAAGCCAGTCACAGGGATGGGCCAAAAAGAGCGCAGATGCCAAGTGTTGTCCCTTAAGATGGTCACAACCCTGCAGCCTCCTTCTCCTTGCCAGTGCCTGCTACTGGTGACAGAAATCAACTGGAAACCATCAGCCACTGCACAATAACCACCACCAATTTCAACTTGTCCTCAGTTTCCACTTCAGTAACCTCCAAACTCTCCACCATTCATCATCCACTGTCATTTTCTGCCATCCAGCAGGATACCACAACACATCTTCCCATCCCTCCACAGTCAGCATTCCACAGGGACTGTTCCCTCTGTGACATCTTGCTCCGCTTCACCATCACACCTCACACTTCCTCACTCCCCCATAGCACCATCCCATGCAATCACAGAAGGTGTAATACTTAACCACTCACTTCCTCCCTCCTCACTGTCCAAAGCCCCAAACACACCTTCCAAGTGAAGCAGCACTGTACTTAATTCAATCTGATCTACTGTATTCGCTGCTCACAGTCTTCTTTACATTGGTGAGACCAAATGCAGACTGACTGACCTCTTTGTATAACACATCCGTTTTGTCTGTATGAGCACAACCTTGCAGTTTCTTGCCATTTAAATAAATCATATTGCTAAAGGCTAACATTTCTATCCTGGGCCTGGTGCTGTTTTCCAACAAAGCATGACACAAACTGAAGGAACAACCTTCATTTACTGCTGAAGCACTTCACAGCCTCCAGGACCCAACAATAAGCATGAACATAGTCCCCCATTTTGATTCAATAAGTCGCCACCAAAGACCAGTCGAAGCAGCAAAACTACATCTTGAACAGCTCTATCATCTGCTCCACCACAGCCCTAGTCGAAGCACGAGCGGTATTATATGTGCACTCTGCATCAGTCAGGGGCTTATACAGTGATGCCATGAGTCATGAATAACCCTGGTCCCCAGTAACCAGCCTTGTAAAGCCCCGGACCCTCAAATGCAGCTGGTACATGAGTGCTTCAGGATTTTGGAGCCATGACAGCTGTCACGGTTGTGGGCACACATTTCCAGGAAGTGGCAACAATGATCACAGATCACCTGATTTCACAGATTCCTAGAATCAGTATCGTGAGGAAAGAGGTCATTCGGCCCATTGAATCTGCACTGGCCCTCCAAAGAGCATTCCACCCAGAACTGGTCCCCCTCCCTAATCCCAATAACCCCACATTTCCCACGGTTAATCCACTTCGTATGCACATCCCTGGAAACTACAGGCATTTTAGCATGACCAATCCACCTAACCTGCTTATTTTTGGTCTGTGGGGGGAGACATCAGAGGAAAACTACTCTGATACAGGGAGAAGGTGCAAACTCCAGATAGACAGTCAGCCAAGGTTGGAATCAAACCCAGGTCCCTGGGAGGCAGTAATGCTAAGTACTGTGCCATCTTAAACATTAATCCATAAACGTTACATCTGAACATTAATGGATTGGATTGCCTTCCTGTTGACGTATTCTACAGTGTTGTGATATGGTCCTTGCAGTGCCGCATGTATGTAGTCAATGGTACCTGGAGAATCCCAGCTATATTTTCAAATCATACTGCCTGAGCTGCAGTTCTGACTCATCATGGGGCAACAAATAGAACCAATGGTCACAGTCTGCATTTGTGGGAGCATGACTGAGAGGTTCCCACACAGCTCACCCACCATTCCCTGGAAGGAGCTAGTAACAAAGACATCAGAACATCAGCGACCTTCACAGCCATTGGAAGGAGATGGCCTCCCACTTCAACAGCCCTCAGGTCCTACTTTAGCATCTGGAACGGTTCTATCATTCTGTTCTGGAAAATAGTGAGTTTGCATCAGTACCGTACCCTGTACATCCCCAGGAAATGGTGTTGGGCAGGAGAATTCTAGGCTTTTGTGCATTCCACTCACATTGAGGGACCTTGTGCCAGCAACATCTCCCTGAGCTGGGAATGTCTTATCCATGGCACCAGCCTACTGTAGTTCCCAAGCTTGCCATCTGTAATGGTACTACTGTATCCGTGTTTGCCTTCTTAGGAAGGCAGCTGCCATGAGCAATGTCCCACCAGTGTCAGGGCCCAGGACACTTTGTGAAAATGACCTGTGTTGGGAACAGTGGGAGCGAATGAGTTTCTTAGGTCTCATTGGCGACATACCCTATGGATGAGGGCTGAGCACACTTCACCAGATAGTGAAACATACTGGATCCTGAAAATGAGGGACATATTCCCATCATCCATCCACATTCAGGCTCAGCAAGTGCAGCAACTTGGTCAAACTGCTACTCCTGCTGAGTGACCGCCCAGTGTCATCAAGAAGGCAAATAACTGTTCCCTTTCAGCCAGCCATGACCTTTTGTAACATGATATGGAGAAGCCAGTGTTGGACTGGGGTGGACAAGGTTAAAAAGCACACAACACCAGGTTATAGTCTAACAAGTTTATTCGGAAGCAGTAGCTTTCAGAGCGCTGATCCATCACCAGGTAGCTGTCTGATAAAGGGGCAGTGCTCCAAAAGCTAGTGCTTCCAAATAAACCCATTGGACTATAACCTGGTGTTATGCGATTTTTTTAAACCTTTTGTCACATCACTGCTGTTGCCTTCCAAATTATTGTGATATCCAAGTCAAATTTGCAAGCTCTAATGGCATGTTGCAAATGGTTGCTCACGCTGCTCCTCCACACTCTCCCTGCAGAGGTCACAATGGTAGCCTCTACCAATAAACCCCATGTCCTCTAGTCTACCTTCTGATGTTGTTTCCCATACTCCCCATTTACCTTGAGGTTCCTTCACTGTCCATAACCCTTACCTCCATAATTGCCTCTGTACTCCAGCATTGATTCCTGCATTCATTCTAGCAGTAATCCCCACTCTGTCCGTACAAGCCATCCTTGAACACTCCTAAAATAATACAGACAGATCCCCAGGACTTTATTCGACCATGACCTATGACCATCTTCAAACAGTAGGCCCTTAACACGACTAACCAGACCCTTGACCAATCGGTTTGCAGCTCTGGACTGACGATACATGATTCTGCTGACAGTTTGTGATGGACCAACAGGACTGACCACTGGAAAACTCTGGACAATCCTAACCGAGCATACAAAGCAGGTAACTGACTGTGCCAAAGCCCCTGGACTGTGTGGACTTTGCCTGTGATTGAAGGTGCCAGGACCCCTAACCACTAGCCAGCAGTAGCTCCCCTCCCATGCCATGACTGGACTGAGGACCAGCCCCCATCCAGTTTCTTACATGACCTTTCAGTTGAATAACATGCAGTGTTTTTGCCATGCAGGCAGCAGGCACATGCTATCAACATTAGATTGATGCACCAGTGTGCCTTATATCAAGATTTCCATCCCCTTTGCCCCATCCAGCCAGATCATTAATGACAAGCAGCCTGTCTAAAAGAGTGACAACTCTGGTGGAAGCGTAAAAGCACTGAGTTGTACAGCAAGACAAAACAAAGCATGGCGAAGCAGGGAAGGTGTGAGTTTGTAATTAGGCTCTAAATGCGTAAGTAGTAAGAGAGCATATAAATACCCATGAGATACAGCTGGCCCAGTTTGTGAGCTAGCTGCCTGTCTATGCATGCAAACTGAGCCTGCTGTACCCTTTCAGTGCTAAAAGCCGGTATGCCCTACAATGCAAGTGTATGCTCACTCAGTGGCCTTCCAGTGTATCAGAGAGGTGCCATGATGTCATAGAGTCACAGAGATGTGCAGCGTGGAAACAGACCCTTCGGTCCAATTCATCCATGCCAACCAATATCCTAAACTGATCTCGTCCCACTTGCCAGCATTTGGCCCATATGCCTCTAGACCCTCCTTTCTCATATACCCATCTAGATGCCTTTTAAATTTTGTAATTATATCAGCTTCCACTATTTCCTCTAGCAGCTCATTCTGTACATGCACCATCTCCTGTGACACAGTTGTCTCTTAGGTCCCTTTTAAATCTTTCCCCTCTCACCCTAAACCTATGTCCCCAAGTTTTGGACTCTACAACTCCGAGGAAAAGACCTTGGCTATTCACCCCATCATGCCCCTCATGATTTTATGAACCTCCATCACGTCACCCCTCAGCCTGTGACTCTCCAGGGAAAACAGCCCCAGGCCCATTCAGCCTCTCCCTATAACTCAAGCCCTCCAAACTTTTCTGAGCCCTTTCAAATTTCACAAAATCCTTCCCATAACAGAGAGACATGAATTGAACGCAGTATTCCAAAAGTGCCTAACCAATGTCCTGTACAGCTGCAACATGTCCTCCCAAACCCTATACTTAATGCACCGACCAACAAAGGCAAGCATACCAAATGTATTCTTCACTATGCTGTCTACCTGCGACTCCACTTTCAAGGAACTTTGAACCTACACTCCAAGGTCTCTTTGTTCGACAACACTCCCCAGGACCTTACCATAAAGTGTATAAGTCTTTGCCTTTCCAAAATGCAGCAGCGCACATTTATCTAAACTGAGCTCCATCTGCCATTCCTCAGCCCATTGGCCCAGCTGATCAAGGTCCCACTTGAAATCCAGGGTAACCTTCTTCGCTATCCACTTCACCTCCAATTTTGGTATCATCTGCTAACATACTAACTATACTTCTTATGTTCACATCCAAGTTACTTATATAAATGACAAAAAGCTGTGGACCCAGCACCAATCCTTGTGGCACACCACTGGTCACAGGCCTCCAGTCTGAAAGGCAACCTTGCACCACCACCCTCTGTCTTCTACCTTCAAGCCAGTTCTATATACAAATATCTAGTTCTCCCATTATTCCATGTCATCTAACCTTGTTAACCAGTTTACCATGAGGAACTTTGTCGAACACTTTACTGAATACCATATAAATCATGTCCACCATTCTGCTCTCATTATCCTCATCATTACTTCTTCAAAAAACTTAATCAAGTTAGTGAGACACAATTTCCCATGCACAAAGCCATGTTGACTATCCCTAATCAGTGCTTACCTTTCCAAATGCATGTAAATCCTGTCCCTCCAATAACTTGCCCACCACTGATGTCAGGTTGACTGCTCTGTAGTTCCCTGGCTATTTCTTACCATCTTTCTTAAGTAATAGCATCACGTTAGCCAAACTCCAGTCTTCTGGCACCTCACCTGTGGCTATCGATGATCCTGATATCTCAACATGGGGTCATGTAATCACTGCCTTAGCTTCCCAAAGAGTTCTAGAGTACAACTTATCAGGGACTGAGCATTTAGCCACCTTTATGCATTTTAAGACATCCAGCACCTCCTCCTCTGTAATATGGACACTTTGCAAGATGTCGCAATTTATTTCTGCAAGTTGTCTATTTTCCATGTCCTTCTCCACAATAAACACTGTTGCAAAATACTCATTTAGTTTCTCCCCATCTCCTGTGGTTCCACACATAGGCAGCCTTGCTGACTTTTAATTGGCCCTAACATCTCCCTTGTTACTCTTTTGTCCTTAATGTATTTATAGGATCCCTTTGGATTCTCCTTGACCCTATTTGACAAAGCTATTCCATGTCCCCTTTTTGCTCTCATGAATTCCCTCATAAGTATACCCCTACTGCCTTTAAATTCTTCGAGGGATTAATTTGATCCCTGCTGTCTATACCTGACATCTGCCCCCAATTCAACTTTTGACAATTCTTGCCTAATACAGTCAAAATTGACCTTCCTGTAATTTAGAGCTTTATGTTTTAGATCTGGTCTATCCTTTTCCATCACTATTTTAAAACTAATAGAATTATGGACACTGGCCCCAAAGTGCTCTCCCCCCCCCCCCCCCACCACCACTGGCAACTCAGTCACCTGCCCTGTTTGTGAAGGGTTGGCAGATTCCAGACATCAATATCCTTGGCTGAGGGGTGCATGTGGCTGATGCCTGTGGATTCTGTCCTAAAATGTATTTTGGATGTGAGCAACATGGAGGTGATTTGGACTAAGAGCTGAGCTGAATCCAACCCAGGTACTTGATATAATAAAACACAGATCGCCAATGCTGGAAACCTGAAACAAAAACAGAAATTGCTGCAGAAACTCAGCACATCTGGCAGCATCTGTGGAGAGAAAGCAGAGTTCTGAAGAAGGGTCACTGGACTCAATACTCTGCTTTCTCTCCATAGATGCTGCCAGACTGCTGAGTTTCTCCACTTTTTGCATGTTCTGTTTTTATTTTGGTACATGTTCTGGTTTCCTTCTCAAGGTTTCCTGATGTCAGGCTCGTTTGGTGAGGATGGTAAGATAAAAGTATTAATGAGGCAAGGTGTGACATTAACAAAGTGTTTAACAAATATTAATTCCCATGAAGTTAGCAGCTTACTGGTGCCTAGTGAGAATCTCATTACCCCGCTTATGAAAAGCATAAAAGATGGAGTGAGATAATCTTGATTTTGAGATGGGCCTGACTGTACTTGTCACTCAATTCTACCACACACTCCTCACTATAGCCAACATCACTCAGCCACCTCTAAGATTTAGCCCATTAACTCAGTTTCTCTCTCCACAGATGATGAACATCACCTGCACTTTCTGTTTTGTTGGTGGTGATTTGATGGGCCAGATGGCCACCTTTGTGCTGT
Source organism: Chiloscyllium punctatum (assembly GCF_047496795.1). Classification (NCBI taxonomy): domain Eukaryota; kingdom Metazoa; phylum Chordata; class Chondrichthyes; order Orectolobiformes; family Hemiscylliidae; genus Chiloscyllium; species Chiloscyllium punctatum. The sequence goes on from NC_092741.1 coordinate 113,769,017, forward strand.
ATTATATGATGTTTAAAGAAGGATCTGGCCAATTGTGCTGAAAAGCACAGGTTAAAATTCCAAACATCCGAATAGCGGGGTGAGGTTCAGCTCCAGATGACTGTCATGACACAGGTGCCCACTTCCTGTGAGATGAGCAGAACTCAAATGACCTCGTACAGCACAAACGACAAGGGTGGGAAGTGACACCGAGCAGGAACATGGGAAATACAATGAATTGGCAATCTCTTTGCATTGTGTCCCCCAAGGTTTCTGTGTAATGGTGCTGTAGATTGGAATCTGAAGTGAGATGAATGGACTGCCTGGCAGTTGTGGAAACAGATGTTGCTTTTTGTGTAGGCATTGCATATTTACAGAGATTGCTATAATGGTTGGCAGGGCTCTTAGTGCAAGAGTGGACCAGGGAGTTATTACGTGAAGGGCTGATTAATCAGATCTGGCTGGTCATGTCTGGCAACTGTTAATCCCCATCAGCCTATTCAGCATGCTCAATGTATCTTTTTCCTGTTCACCTCTCTCCTGGAGGCTGTCAGAAATCCTTGCTCTCTTGTAGCTTCCTTTGTAATTTTTGTTGCATAGCAGTGCTGTATAGTAAACTGTAGTGTTGTGACACAATTGGCAGGGCTGCACTGGAGTCAACCTGGGAGCTGTCAAATTATTGGAGTTACTTTGTCAACATTTAATTTTGCATGTGAATCCAACTCTCCTGGAAGAATGTGCTTCATTGCACTTCTGTTTAAGCAGTAAATTTGAAGGCTGCAGTTCTTAAATGCAGGAGGCAGTGGCAACATATTGCGCTCTAGTAAATTTGAGTTTCCTTGTTTTTTATTGTTACTGTTATTTAAGCAGGCTAAGTGGAAAATGAACTCTCAGAAATGCACAAGCCATCTAGAATGTTGGTTCAGAGGCTTATGTTTGCACAGAAAGTGGGACTACAACCAGTAATCTCCAACTATCCACACTGTTAGACCTTTATAAAAACCATCTATTCAAGCTGAAATGGAATGGAGGACAAAGCTATCAAGGATTGTAAACAGCACCAATTCACATCGACCTCCTGCAGACAGAATTTGTTCCATTTTAAATCGCTTTCTGAAGTTCCAATTTGCTTCAAGTAGGCTTTCGCCTTCCCTGCCTCATCCCAGAACTGACCATTGAGGATGTTGTTAAGGCTGGTTTTCTAACTACAGCTGAATGCAGGACAAAGAAAGATCCAGGATCTTCTATGGTTTGGCGAAAAATCTTTACCAACCTGCACCTTTATATAATCATTCCCACCTTCTCATCAATTGTAATTGTGATTTTTTTTATGAGTTATGTTTATTTTATTGAGATTCTCCCACCCTGAGATTGATGGATACTCAATCATGCAGTATGTTCAAGACAAAGATTGGCAGGTTTCTCACACTAAGGGCGTTAGGAGAAATGGTAATTGTGGAATTGAGATCAATCACCAAGTCTCTAATTAAAGGGCCAAATGGCCTACTCCAATATCTTCCATTGTATGCTTGCAAGTTCATGGAATTATCCACTGTATATCTTGTTGGTTTATGGGGATGGGGTAGGTAAAAGGCACAGAAGGTTCAATCAGCCATCTTTGTATTGAATGGCAGGCTCGATTAGCTGAATGGCCTAGTACTGATCCTATATCCTTATCAATTATATCGAGGCAGTAAATCCTAAAGAATGGATGTTCTTACATAGAAGCTTGTCAGTTGTTCTACAAGGTAGGAGAATTAAAATTCATTTATGGCTTTCATAAGCATTAAGTGTACAATAATAACTATTGTTATCAATTATTGTACATGTATAATCAACAATATTACTGATAATAACTACATATTTACTTAAGGCACTTAGCATAAAGGTTAATTACCAGGTTAGCCTCATAAATGTCAAACAGTTGAGAGCTAGTTATCCAAACATTGATAAGAGTAACCCACCCACACCCATTCCTATTCCCATTCCCCATATTTACCCCTGACTATGCACCGAACACTGGGCAATTTACCATGGCCAATTCACCTGACCTGCACATCTTTGGATTGTGGAAGGAAACTGGAGCACCCGGAGGAAACCCATGCAGACATGGGGAGAATGTGCAAACTCCACACAGACAGTCACCCCAAGGCAGAAATTGAACCCGGGTCCCTGTTGCTGTGAGGCAGCAGCACTAACCACTGAACCACCATGCTGCCCCACCTTACCTCATCTGTTTCCACCTTACCTCATGTGTTTACTGGACCATAATTTTAACAACAAATGCACCTCCAGAACTGTCAATTATGAAATCTTAACTCATGGGACATCCTGTCTCATGGGTGCAAAGATGTGAAAGTCAAGAATCAGCATCCTCAGTTATAGACATCCTCAAATTGAGGGACAGCCAATAATGAGCACAATCAATTCTGAGGGGAAGCAGTGGTGCCAATGAATACAAAATCCAGAGTGCCATGTTCAAGGGACTTGAATTAAAATCCCACCATGGCAGATGGAGAATGGTGAATTGAATAAAAGCTAGCCTAATTGTAACCATTGTTGCAAAATTTATTTGAAATCCACTTCAGACAGAAGGGAATATGCAGTCTTTACTTAGTCCACTGACATGTCATTCACGACCCACAGCAATATGGTTGACTCTGAACTTCCCTCTGAATAGCTGAGCAAGCCAATCAGTCCAGTTAAGGATGAGTGACAAGTGCTGGCCTTGCCAGTAATGCCCACATTCTCATACAAAGATGTTTTTAAATGCCAAGCAATTGGAGACAATTGCAGGGATCCAAGTCTCCCATTTAAGCGTGTTATCCCTTGTCTAGCACAGATGTGTGCTCAGAGGACTTAATCTCCAGGAGGACAATGGCTATGTCTATGAGATTCTGACAAAGAAACCCTGGAACACTGAATGGCTCAGGCTGGTAGCTTTTAATTTCACTGGAAACAATTCTGACATTACTAACCTTAGTGGATAGAAGTTCAAAGTTAATACTAAGAATTGAACCAGTTCCCTCCAGTAATATTATTTTAAAATAAATAAACACTTGAAGAGGAAGAATCTAAAAAGGTACATGGAAAATAGACTGCTTAGTTGAGCAAAGGACACTAGCATTGGGGACGGTGAAGTAATTAGTGTTTTACTGTTCTCTGGCACACAATGACTTTTTTCCTCCCTTCTGGTATCATGCATGTAACAGAACTTAATTAAATTGGGGGGCAGCACGGTGGCTCAGTGGATAGCACTGCTGCCTCACAGCACCAGGGTCCCAGGTTCGATTCCAGCCTCAGGTGACTGTCTGTGTGGAGTTTGCATGTTCTCCCCGTGTCTGCGTGTGTTTCCTCTGGGTGCCCCGGTTTCCTCCCACAGTCCAAAGATGTGCAGGTTAGGTGAATTTGGTGCATTAGTCAGGGGTAAATATAGGGGAATGGGTCTGGGTGGGTTACTCTTCGGAGGGTCAATGTGAACTTGTTGGGTCAAAAGGACCTGTTTCCACACACTGTAGGGAATCTAATCTAAATTACCCTTCGATGGAATTTTCATAAGGGTAAACAAAATTCCTCTATACTCCCAAAAATGTGTCATCTTAAATCAAATGTACAGGATTCTGAAAGGGCTTCACATCATTGAAATTGAGAAGCTGTTACCTATCCTGGAATTATCTAGAACTAAGGGGTAGAGTTTCAAAAGAAGGGCTCTCCCATTGAAGATGCAGAGAATCATTAAACTTCAGAGTTTTACTCCCAAAAGAGGCTGGGAGGCTAAGCCACTGCATGAATTCAAGACTGATCTAAACTCTAATCCACAAGGGAATCAAACATTACGCTGGACAAGCGTGAAAGAGGAGTAAGGCCACAATCTGATCAGCCATGATCTTATAGAACAGCAGAATAGGCACAAAGGGTTGAATGGCCTCTTCCTCCTCCTCCTTCTGTATCTTATGATCTTTTGAACCCTTCCCCACAGCGAAAAATTTATCCTATTCACTTCAGTTGCCAACTTGGTTCCTCTCACAAGCTTCATCAGTACACACAGTCAATAATACAATGATTCAATGATCAGCATCAGATTTACAATGCTGTTTGAGATCTGTTTACCGGTTGGGTAGAAACTTTAGGGGTGAAAAACTGGGAGGTAGATCCTTGCAAATTAGCACAACAGTTTCAGAGAGAATTTTGTCTGGAATTTGAGCAAAGATGCTATCAAATGACATTTCAACATAGTTTTTGTTGGAGACAATAATTCATTGAATTTATGCATGAAGTTTGCACCACTGGTAAGCTATCAACTGGACCATTCTGCTCTGTATTGAGAAACTGCTTATACCTTTCAGATAAGGAAAAAAATTGTAATTTCAAAAACAACAAAGAAAAATGCCATTTTGGAAAAAGCGTAACAAGACACTTAGATCTGCATAAATCTAGGCTGTTGGTGAGTAGTGCAGTCAGCATCACTTGGAATGTACAAAATCAGATTATCCATCTCAGCATGTAGTATCCTATATGTAATCTGCCCTTCAGGGAAGGAGAGTTGTCTATAGTCAGAAGTGATTTCCAAACACATCTGTCCTATTTTCAACTGTTCCTCAGAGCTGTCAAATTAGAAAGACATTAATTATCAGAAAATGAGATGAATAGGTCGATATCTGTATCCACATGTACGCATATATAAAACATACAGATAGATCTACTATCTATTTGAATGGCATGTCATGTTAGATGTTTAATATATGTGAATATATATGATGCAGAAATGTAAGATAGATATGTAATAGCTTAATATATAACTATATTAATATATACTGATATAAATAAATGATCAGTGACAGGGAATAAATGCAGCACACATCTCATGAAGGGTGAAGAAAACGATACATTTGTTTCACATATACGATAGAGTTTTTCACTTTGGACACAATTGACAACACAGATACAAACTGCGACCAAGATTGCTTTTGTTTTCCATCGTGAAGATATAGCTCAAGTTTCCACAGAAACCTAGTTTCATATTCACAAGATCCCTCCTGACCAGCACAGGCAGTCGGCTTCATTTAATTTTGCAAAGAAGCAAAAGTACTGTCAAAAATTATTCCTTGATCTGTTTAGGGGTGGTGATCTGGTGATCTGTATATGATAGACTCACATGGACACATGTATAAATAATTACTTAGATAAATAGGTATGAGAAGTGAATAGCACTAATGTATTTGAAGGGAAGCTAAATAGGCACATGGGGAAGACAGGAAGAAAGAATGTGCTGACATATTTAGAGGAAGGAGACTTATATGGAATATAAACATTGATATTGACCTGCTGGATTGGGTGGCCTGTTTCTGTGCTGGAAATTCTATGTAAATAAAACAACAGGAGATGCTGAGCCCCAGCCCATTGTGCATCTCCACAGCCTTTTATATAATTGATTTGAAAAATGGGTAGAGATATAAAACAAGCTGCCGTCTAGCTATAGTCCATTTCACACCTTCAAACAGAGTAAAAATATACATTCAAACCTGTAATATTTATCTCATTGGTTACAAAAGAAAAAATGACTATATTTCACTAATGACAAGGAAAGCATTGTCAGGAAAGAGCATCGGGATATGTGTATATGATTATATATAAGTTCTTGCAGACTGTGCTGTCTATTAGACAGAGACCACCATTAGGTGTTGGTTTAACCTGAAGGTCACTGACACCTCAGGTGAAGGCAGAGGTTGAGAAGGAGAATCCTTCATGGTAACAGCACTGTGCATTGCAAACCAACTAGCCAACTGTCTGAGCAAACCAACATACAAATAGGCAAAGGGTCTCCCCCATTGTTAAGATTCTATGATCCTGTTATTCCATGCCAATTATAGAAGAGAGTTAAAATTGTGTAAGCTGATTGATGAACTCGGTGGATAACCTTTAGTCTTGTCCTATATTTCATGACCTGAGTTCTGTAGCTAGATTGCAGCTCGACAACTCCTGCCAGACATCATTATGGTAGTAGAGTGGGTTCTTGGAATATATCATGTGCTTGAATGAAATTATAAACTGTCCCTAATGAGAGAGATTTTGATTAAAATTTCTTTTAAAGCACTTCAACACACATTGTATTTCAAATGACTGTATGTACTTCATTCTTATTGCTTGCAAATTGAGGTTTGTGATATGTGCAGTGCTGTTCCAGCTCCTCATAATCTTGATTAAGAATATCGAATGCTAACTGGGGAATTCTGCAGGAGGAAAAGAGACATTTGCTTTGCTTGGCACATTTAGCACAACACGTCTGTGTTGCTGAGTAGCAGATGTTGGTGAGATTCCAACATAACTTCAAAGCTGTTTAATATAGAAATCCGAGGCTGTGTTGCACTGAGTGCATAGATCAAGACAGGCCCAATCCATCAAGTGATGCTGTATAAGGTAACACAGCAGCATTACGGGAATATCTTTGCAGCACAGCCACTTTTTTTTTAACTTCAGAGTAGCAATGCAGCTCACTATATCGGCAGGATAGCAATTAAATTTGACGATACAGAGTCCTTTGAGCGTTTCATTAATTATTGATTGGCAACCAAGTGACTGCAGGAGCTGCACTGAAACTAAAACAGCAGAACCTATACATGTGATTTACTCCCATGCACGCGCCTGTGTTACAAACAGTATGCTTTGTGTGTTAGACTGTGATCCCGCACATAAAGCAAGGACACAGCCTCTAATGGGATGTAAGCCTTAGTTCAGGTAACAAACACAGGAGGCTGATACACTGGCCTGGGTTCTCCAAGCAATTTAATGGTAAAAGTTCAAGATCACAGATTCACCTGTTAAATTGCAAAGGCTGCTTCCTTAACTCCTTCCAGTCATGTTGTCACTTTTAACAGTCAAATGCGATAAAGCAAATTAATAGCAGCATATTACAAGATTGACCATACATCTGATTGCACATGGTTTTGGAAGCCACAAGAATGGAGCTCTGCAATTTCTGGAAACCCGCTGAGCCCTTATAGAATGAGCATTCTCTGGAAGCATGAAGTCATGATTCATTTTGACCTCTGAGTCAGAAGGCTGTGGGTTCAATTCTCACTCTGGAAACTTCAGCACATACGCAATGCTGACACGAGCAGTGTACTACTGATGAAATGCTGCACTGTCAAATGAGCTCTTTCAAATGAACCCTTAAAATGTAATTTCCCCCTTCCCTGCCTTTTTGTTTCAAAGAGGATCAGGGAAGTTCTTCCAATTTTTCTGGGCCAATGTTAGTCATTCCCTAAAAAAAAATGATTTAACCATTATCTGATTACTGTTTGTGGGAGCTTGCTGTATTTACTCCAGTGACAATACTTGAAAAGGCATCCCATTAGGTGTAAGGTTGTGAGATTGTGAAAGATTCTATGTAAATACAAGTCTGTTCCTCCTCACTTCAGTTCTGACAGCAAATCCAAGCTTCTTCTGTAATATTCTTCAGCTCATTACAGACCCCTGTTATGCTCCATGATCTTCACCACTCTGCCCTCTATGTGCTATTACCTCGTCTCTCTACCTCACAATGCTGCTCAACTGGAATTAAACCAAAAGCTGAACAGTGTGAACTCTCAGCAGTTCTGATTCGCATTGTTACCTCCTCTCTGTGCCTAAAATAAACAGGAGTGGGTCATTTGGCACCTCCACCTTCCTCAACCATTAAACTAGGTTATACCTGCTCTTCAACCCGACACCATTTTTGCAGACTGACTCCATATCCCTTGATATCTTTAATACCTAGGAATCTATTGATCTCTGTCTTTATTACTGAGCCTCCACAGCCCTCCCACATAGATAGTTTCAAAAATGAAACACCACTTTCTGAGTGAAAATTCCCCCTCATTTCAGTCGCATGTATAAAGTTGTTCTTCAGATACAGCCTTTTACACAAATGCAAAGTATCTGGGGATCTGAAATAAAAACAGGATGTGCAGGAGAAAGTGTTTTTGGCAGCACCATTAGGGAGAGAGAGAGAGAGAGAGAGAGAGAGAGTTAACATTTCAAATCCAGTACCTGTCGTTCAAAACTTAATAATATCAATGAATGTCAGTTTTTCAAACAGAAATCATTTCCAGCTTAGCTCAGAACAATGCCTTAGCTCTGTTCAGCAAACCTTTTGATAGCTTTTTTGCATTCTTCTATCTGAGGGGCCAAGATTTCTCCTTCTCTTCTATGGTTCATTTACATTTTCTCTCTTCTTTTATAGAATAGAATAGAATCCCAACAGTGCAGAAACAGGCCCTTTGGCCCAACAAGTCCACACTGACCCTCCGAAGAGTAACCCACCCAGACCCATTCCCTCTAACCCATATTTACCCCTGACCTAACCTACACATCCCTGAACACTATGGGCAATTTAGCATGGCCAATCCACCTAACCTGCACATCCCTGAACACTATGGGCAATTTAGCATGGCCAATCCACCTAACCTGCACATCCTTTGGATCTCTTCTCTCCCTCTTAATTTCAGTATTCCCTTTCATTATCCTTCATATGTCCGTCCTTTGCTTCCAATCTTGTTGTGGCTCCCTCTTCTCTTCTGTTTCTCTTTCTCTGATTGCTGTAGCCTTTTCTTTGTTTCATGTAATCTTTCAGCGGCATAAGAAAGACCTTGTTTATCTATAGGGCTTTTACAGGATGATGGAATATCCCAAAGCACATCACAGCCAATGAAGCACATTTGGAGTGTCATCAACGTTGTGAAGTAGCACATGGAGCAGTCAAGTTCCACACAGCAATGTGAGGAAACAATCTGAATTTTATTCAGTGCTGCTGGCTAAGAGGTAATTATTGATCTAGGTCACTGGAGAAATCTCCAGCGATCTCCTATGAAATAGTATACATGGGATCCTTTACATTAATTGCAGATTGAGCCATTCAGGTGAGTGTGTCCAGAATTCCACTCCTGGGTTGGGTCTGAAGAATCTGTTAAACTCCCAGCGTTTCAAACCCAACCTTTCAAAAGGTCTGCTTACACTGGTGATTTTTGGTCTGGGAGAGCATGGTGGTACAAGCTAGGTTCGAAGTCACACCAAAAAAATGATAAAGACTGTGCGAACGGAGGCAGGCTCAATGTGAATTGCATATCTTGGGTCCATACTGAAAGCTGGAATAGCACAGCAGGTCAGACAGCATCTAAGGAGCAGGCGAATCAATGTTTTGGGCATAAGCCCTTCATTCCCGATGAAGAGATTATGCCCAAAACGTCTATTCTTCTGCTCCTTGGATGCTGCCTGACCTTTTCCAGCATCACACTCTCGATTCTGATCTCCAGCATCTGCTGTCCTCACTTTCTACTCCACACTAAAAGCACCCATTTGAGAAGTCACATGGTCACATTTTATCAGCCTTCGCAGAGACATCTTTGGGATAACAGTTTGAGTTAAGGCTGTAAATGTGGTTTTCGTGTTGTCTGACTCTGGGAGCAGATGACCCGTCATGGCTTTCCCTACAGGAGAAATTATCATTGCTCCTGCCTAATTAAAATGTACTGCTGTGATCCACTGAGTGGACTCTCAAGACCAGGCCTGGAGAAGCTATCATCTTGCCATTGCTACCTGGTGCAGAATTTATGTAGCAATATAGTTAGTTGGTAAGTTTCAGTGGATAAGTGATATGCTTATTATCTTGCCCACTTACAACCTGTCAGGAGCGCCCAAGATATGAGCTCAAACCCATGCATCTTACTTCTGAATGCTACCATGTAATATCAGTATGAGTAGAAGAGAGCAAACTAATGTTTGGGAGTAAGCTGTCAGTGGTCACCAAGTATAGCAGACTACCCTGGAGTCACAGTCACAACATCCATGGCACCAAACATCCGTGCAGAGCCACACTGTTAGCTGTATTCACTGTTAGCTGAAACCTAGCTTAAGAGATCATATTTTATTTTGATTTATTTAATGAGATGGTCTTCCACTGACACATTAAGAGTTTGATAATCTTCCTTGATTATTCACACAACTGAGCTTAAACTTTCATATTTTCAAATAACCCAAGAGTTCAAACCAAAAACTGAAATTTTCAAGCTGAAATGCTGGCAGTGAGGTAACTTATTTCCTAACAGTTCCGAACGAACTCCTAGATCCCAGAGAAACCATTCTGACATCCAATCCCAGCCAATGCTTCTACAAACTACCTCCTAAAGCTTTCTAATCAATTGAATTTTCTCAAATAAAAAAAATAAATTCTAGGTTCTTCTAAAACAAAAGCAAGCTGATGCCTTTTCATATTTCCATACACTAATTGTGAAACTCTCAGAATACAAATGATCAATCCAGGAGGGCCCCAGTCACCTCCTTTCTGTCAGATACAAGCTTAAAATCAGTCCAAAAAGACTGACAAGTTAATTATTAAACTCTCTCATATACATAGAGTAAAACCCTCATGCCACTGGTTCAAATTCCAAACTCTAAAATAAATGATATTAATATACTGCATATGAATCACACATCTTACAACACAACATGAAATAACACAAAAACAAATGTTAGCAATGCAACTTTTTATCTTACATACTGATTCACAAATATCACACGAACAGGCCACAGCAGGGAGGGATGGAGTGGGTATCTCCATGATTCTCAGCTGAGGATCTACATGCCTCAGTTGAAGAGATGCAGTAGGGTACAAAACAGTCCTATATCCTGCTGGCCATCAAAATCCCCCTTCCACAACTATAAAAGGCCTGTGTAAAAATTGTGGCTGCAATGAACACTAGAAGAGCCCAGCATAGATCATGGACTCAGTAATCTCCTGTCTTCAGGCAAGGGGAGTCACTTAGCTCATAGACATAGCAGTTCAAGGGAAGGGTCACATTGGTATTGTGCAGGTAATGCTTGAGGCATACACATAGCTGCCTCACCTTGGAGATTTGTATGTATTAGTACATGTAGCTACACACAAAGCAGATATGAAGAGCCTCTGTGAAGGTAATATCTATGCACCTACCAGATATGAGGTTAATTCTTTGCTTCCATTACAGAGCCAAAGGCCGGATGAACACTTTTGTTTATCATTTATCTCAATGATTTGGATGAGAATAAAGGACACACGGTTAGTACATTTGCAGAAGATACCAAAATTGGTGGAATAGTGAACAGTGAAGATGATTTTTTCAGATGACAAAGAGATCTTGATCAATTGGGTCAATGGGTTGGGGACTAGTAGATAGAGTTCAATTTGGATAAATATGAGATATTGCATTTTGGTAATACAAACAAGAACACTTATACAATTAAGGGTACTGCCCTGGGTAGTGTTATAGAACAGAGGTTCAGAAACATAATTCTTTGAAATTTGTGTCACAGGTGTACAGGGTGGTTAAGGCATTTAACATGCTTGCCTTCATTGCTCACACCTTTGAATATAGGAGTTGGGATGTCATGTTGAGCATATACAGAATGTTGGTGAGGCCTGTTCTGGAGCATTGTCTGTCGTTCTGGTCGCTCTGTTATGGGAAGGATATTATTAAACTGGAGAGGGTTCAGAAAAGATTTACCAGGATGTTGCCAGGACTGGAGAACAGGATTCAATGAGTAGTTTGCTTTAGTTTCTTTTCCATTATTTGATATCGACAAAAGGCTGTTTCCGCTTTTATTTCGAGATCGTCCTTTCTATGTTCTCAAGAAGTTTTAGTTCTCCTTCAAGACAGACATTGCAGAGAAAGATATTAACTGGTAACTGTCTGATGCCTCCATATAAGAGAGAGACACACAGAGACTTTTGTGATAGTTTCTCTCTGCAGACAAAATGTTTCTGCTGCATTGGTTCCACATAAGCAATGGTCACCTGATCCAGAGCCAATCAAAAGGTTGTCAAGCAATTGTCCCCAAGTTCAACATTCATTTGCTCCATTTTATCTGCTTTCACTCTCATTGCTCCAGGGAAAGTAACAATGCAAACAAAATCAGAAATTATGGGAAAAACTCAGCAGGTCTGGCAGCATCTGTGAAGAGAAAGCAGAGTTAATGTTTTGAGGTCCAGTGACCCATCTTCAGAACAGATCTTCTTCAGACCCTTCTGAAGAATTGACTCTGGGCCTGAAACATCAACTCTTCTTTCTCTTGACAGATTCTACCAGAGAGATTGCTGAGATTTTCCAATAATTTCTGATTTTATTATCTGATTTCCAGTATCCATAGTTCTTTCAGTTTTTCTGTTTGGTAGAAAGTAATATTTTCGATAACCCTCAATATTCTCCAGTAACTATGATTTTAACGCTACACTCATCTCTTTGGTTTGAAGCAGTATCTTTCTTTTTTAGTCCACAGTCCAAAAATGAAGGAAATGAAACAATGTGATCTTCCCATGTTGATGTTTTCTCACTCACTTGTAAAGAATGAGCACTCTTCTTCCTGAAGAAGGGCTTATGCCCGAAACGTCGATTCTCCTGTTCCTTGGATGCTGCCTGACCTGCTGCGCTTTTCCAGCAAGAATGAGCACTCCCCTAGCATGATTATGGTATCAATGTCCAAAGCTCTTTACATTACCAGGGACTGACTGACGGACGGCAAGTGTTTTCCAGGTGGGACCTCTGGGAAAACTGTTTAGCCTAAGGACCCTCCTGCCAATGGACTCCTGCTGCCCAGTGGCAGCCAATAGCATGGTCCAGCCTCCCAGTTGGTCAGTGAATTACAGCACCAGTCACAGGAACAGAGGCCAGTGACAAATCCACAGTGGTAGCTGAGTCTCCCTTGGCACTGCTTTCATGAGGTACAATATCCTGAGTCTGCGCCCCCACCCCCCCAAGGGGCTATACCTGACCCCATGGAGTCATATGTAAGCCAGACCAGGAAACAATGGCTGATTTCAATTGGCAATGGTCACTATTAGACTAGGAGTACCTTTATCGCTAAAGGAGTACCCTGGCTATCCAAGGAAATGCACAAAGAATAGACTTGCTCTGATCTCATCTATGCTGCACACGTAAAATTCCACGTGACTGCTTTGTCAAGATCCAGAGACAGGCAATGCCTCCACGAGCCATGAAGCCCAGCAACTCCACCCCCATTTCCACCCCTGCAAGGATGAGATCTGTCATAGAGTCATAGGGTCATAGAGATGTACAGCACGGAAACAGACCCTTCAGTCCAACACATCATGGCAGTAATTCGGCCCGTGGTCTCAGTTAACATCTCATCTGAAAAGCCATAGTTCTGATGGAACAGCGTTCCTTGTACACTGTATTGGAGTGCCAGTGTATAATGTCTATGAAGGTTGGTCTTGAACCACAACATTCTGAACCAGAGGGCAAAATGCTAGCCAGTTGATGTTCAAGAAAAAGTTGGTCTTGGCAGTTCTTTCCAAAGAAGGATGAGATTAAGGCTCTGAAGAGAATACTGGGGTGGTGCTATTTTTTTCAGAATCCTTTTCTCTCTGGTCCTCTTGTTCTGATGCAGTACTGACGGGAGCACTGCCTTGTCAGAGATGCATTCTTTCAGATGAGATGTTGAGTTCAGTCTCAGTCCACGCTGTCAGGTCAACATCAAACATCCTGTGCCACTGTTTTAAAGCACAGCAAAGTTGTTGTGGCAAATATTTATTCCTCAAACATCATCAGTAAAAGTAGATTCTCTGATCTTTACCTCTTGCTGTTTGTGGGAACTTGCTGCTTACAAATTGACTGCTCCACTTCCTACATCTCTGCAGTGACTACAATTAGTCTCTTGGCTATTCAGAGCTTCACTAAGTACTGAGAAAAGAGAGATACTGGGGGACAAAAAGAGAGTGCCTCTACCAATCAGAGTCCACTTTCCAACCAATCAGCAGCCACTTCCATCAAGGGAATTGTTGTTCCCTTTGAGATTTAGTGTTCTTGAGGTTCAGTCCTCATGAGTACAAGATGAAAAGCTTCCTCAGTAATACACGGTGATTATACTTTTTAAAAAGTACTTGGAGTCATTGAGATATACAATATGGAAATAGACCCTTTGGTTCACCTCGTCCATGCCAATCAGGTATCCTAAATAAATTTAGTCCCATTTGCCAGCGTTTGACCCATAATCCTCTAAACCCTTCCTATTCATGGACCCATCCAGATGCCTTTTAAATGTTGTACCAACCTGCAACACTTTCTCTGGCAGCTCATTCCATATATGCACCACCCTTTGCATGAAAAGGTTGCCCCTTAGATTATTTCTAAATCTTACCCCTCTCACCTTAAACCTATGCCCTTCCCCACCCTGGAAAAATTGTTTGTCTATCCAACCTATCGATACTCCCCATGAATTTATAAACCTCTATAAGGTCACCCCTTAGCCTCTGACATACAGGGAAAATAGCCCATCTATTCAGCCCCTCCCTGTAGCTCTAACCCTCCAACCCTGGAAACATCCTTATGAATCTTTGCTGAACCTTTTCAAGTTTTACAACAGGGTAAATAGACAAGGTCTTTTACTTGGTGTGGGGGAATCCAGAACTAGAGGGAATAGGTTTAGGGTGAGAGGGAAAAAAAATTAAAAGGGACCTAAGGGGCAACGTTTTCACGCAGAGGATGGTGCATGTATGGAATGAGCTGCCAGAGGAAGTGGGAGAGACTGGTACAATTACAGTATTTAAAAGACATCTGTATGGGTATATGAATGGGAAGGGTTTAGAGGGTTATGGGCCAAGTGCTAGCAAATGGGACTAGCTTAGGTTAGAATATCTGGTCGGCATGGACAAGTTGGACCAAAGGGTTACATCTCTTTGACTATGATTGTAATAGCAGAGAGTCCAGAATTGAATGCAACATTCCAATAGTGGCCTAACCAATGTCCTGTACCGCAAAACGTGACTCTGATATTCAATGCACTGACCAATAAAGGCAAGTATACCAAATGTCTTCTTCCTTATCCTATCTACCTACAACTCAACTTTCAAGGAACTATGAACCTGCATTCCATGGTCTTTTTGTTCAGCAACACTCCCCAGGACCTTACCATTAAGTGCATTAGTCCTGCTCTGATTTGCCTTTCCAAAATGCAGAACCTCACATTTATCTAAATTAAACTCCATTTACCACTCCACAGGCCATTGACCCATCTAATCAATGTACTCTGAGGCAACTTTCTTTGCTGTCCATTATACGTCCAATTTTTGGTGTCATCTACAAACATATTAACCATACTTTCTATATTCGCATCCAATTCATTTATATAAATGATGAAGAGCAGTGGACCCAGCACTAATCTTTGTGGTACTCCACTGGTCACAGGCCTCCAGTCTGAAAAGCAACCCTCCACTACCACTCTCTGTCCATCTTCGAGCCAGTTCTATATCCAAATGGCTAGTTCTCCCTCTATTCCATGTGATCCAACCTTGCTAACCAGGTTAGGCACCTTGTCGAACACCTCCATGCAGTTCACGTCCACCTCTCTGCCCTTATCAGTCATTTTCATTACTTATTCAAAAAACTCAATCAAGGACACCATTTCCTACACACAAAGCCATGTTCACTATCCCTAATCAGTCCTGACCTTTCCAAGTATATGTAAACCTTGTCCCTCAGGATTTCCTCCAATAACTTGCCCCATCACTGATGTCAGGCTCACCAGTCAATGGTTCCCTGTCTTTTCCATACCACCTTTCTTAAATAGTGGCACCACATTAGCCAACCTCCAATCTTCTGGGACTTCACCTGTCGCTATCCATGATACAAATATCTCAGCAAGGGCCCCAGCAATCACTTCCCTAGCTTCCCACAGAGATCTCGGGTACACCTGATCAGGTTCCGGATATTTCATTGGCTGTAGAGAGCTTTGGGATGACCTGAGGTTATGAAAGAATCTTGCACAAAATGTCCCATGTCTTTAAAGGCAATGCATTTATTTCATTGTCATTTTGTCTCTCTGTAGGTTCTTCACAGGGTGCTGACCTGGCACAGAGCAGCACAACAGAACAACGTTACACTCCTTGCAACCAGATCAAACTTGGTCACTTGTGACTAAATGGGTGAGGAATGGCCTGTAGGTAAAGCAAGGCAGAGAAAAGTGTGTTCTCTGCGTGCCCCCTGTCACCTGGGTGAGGGACTAGACCTGCCACTAGAGACAGGTTAATTGAAGAGGGACAGTGTTAGCATCTACCTTACTGCCTTCATAAGTAGGAGAAAGTGAGCACTGCAGACGCTGGAGATCATTTTAAAACATGTGGCCCTGGAAAAGCACAGCATCTCAGGCAGCAATGCTGTGGAAGGATTTCCTCTAATGTAGAACTACGTACAGTGACAGGCAGGCTTGAAACAGAAAAGTACAACAGCAACCTGCATTTGTATATCCCCTTTCACATGATTAAATGTCCCATATGCTTCTAAGAAGACCTAAGGAAAATTGACTATATGAGGGGATATCAGGACAGGGGACCAAAAGGTTGATGAAAGAGGTAGATTTTAGGGGGGGTTAAAGGAAAAGAGAAAGTTTAGAGAGTGACTTTTGGAGCTTAAGAGTCCAGGGAGCTGAAGGGAAAAACACCAAAGGCAAAATAAGGAAAGTCAATGAAATGCAAAAGGCCAGAATTGGAGGAAGCAACAGACCGAGTACAAAACTGTGTTCGCTCATGAGGATTGTGACTCCTGCTCTTCCAAAGAAAAACCAAAAGCAAATATTGTAATTTATGTCTCCCAAACTATTCAAGGAATGCCAAAGCTTCATAAGTAATGAAGTGTCTTTTGGAGCTGTAGGTACTGTTGCAAAGTAGGAAACATGACGACTGTCTTGCACAAAGCAAGATCCCACAGTCAGCAGGTAAAATGTTTCAGTGACATTGGTTTTGGCAGCAAACACTGGCCAAAGCATTGGGAGATCTCCCATGATCACCTTTGAAATAGTACATGGGGACACCACCACATGCAAGTTACCCTCACCATCCTGACTTGGAAATATATTTCCATTCTTTCAGTGTTACTGGGTTAAAATTGTGGAATTCTCTCCCTAAGGGTATCGACTGCAGCAGTTCAAAAAGACAGCTCACCACCATCACCATCTCAAGGGCAACTGTGTACAGGCAATAAATACTGGTCCAGCCTTACACGCCCACATTTCACAAGTGAATAATAAAAAAAACTGCTTAATCGACATGTGAGGTCAGGTAGCACCTCTGATAAAGCAGCAATTCCTCAGTATTCCACTGGGAGTATCGATCTAAATCATTCACATCAAGTCCCAATCCCCTGTCATCCATGTGTTCACTGACCTACATTGATTCCTGAGGTAACATCTCAGTTCCGGATGTAAGTTTGCTCGCTGAGTTGAAAGGTTTGTTTTCAGATGTTTTGGCACCATACGAGGTAAAATAATCAGTGAGTTGTTTGGGAAGGAAAGGTGATTATGGGGTTGATAAGAGCTATGCTGTGGAAGGAAAGATATAAACTATGGAAATGAAGGCAATAGGCAGGATAAGCAAGATATCAGTGACTATGGAAGCTCCACTACTGGGTATGAAAAGTTAGATAGAATGTGGATGGTAGAAGTAGTCACTTCTCAATTGGAGAACATCCTGCATTATTGTGTCTCGGAGTATGCCCTTCTGCCTCCTGCACTTCATTGCCTCTTACTGTCTCATTTGGTCCTGTGTTGGTGGCATTACAGTGGAGGATGGTGATTCTGCCAATGGCAACATCCAATGAGAGCACCTCAATGAATGGGAACAATTGCTTCACAATCCTTCTTATGGAGCTTACAATGACTTGGTCAGTCACACTGGACACAGTCCCATCTGCACTCTGCATGCAGGAGACTTCCCAAGTTTGCATCAGAAAGTGCCAAAGGAAGCCCTTGATTGCTCTGCTGCCACCTTCTAACACTGTGGACTACTGGACAATCAAAGCATTACCCAAAAATCTCCTGCGTATATCCCCCGCCCACACCTCAATGAATTGGGAACTTTTCCTGCCCAAGACCACACCAAGCTCATGAGCAGTTTGGATCAATGCAAGCTTCCTCAGTGACACTTAGGACACCTTGGGAAGGACTTTTGAGTGGTAAACATTCTGTTCTCATTTCATTTGGTTTCCCTATTGCCTTGGAAAGACCTTGGTGTATATTGGACAGGAAGAGGTTCTAATCCATCAAGGACAGTAGACAGCGGAGCTCTTGGCAATGCAGTCCAAAGTGGTTAGGAGGTGTCTTGGAAACACATGTGGCATTAGTTACTCACTTGACACAAGAATGAGCAGCAGCCCTGGGTCATCTCAAGGGCAGGCCCAGAAATCCAATACAGATTGTTATGACCTTCAGAGCAGCAGAATAATGTGTTCCATTCCATTCCCAGGATGCAGTCACTGCCTGTTCATTGCAGCAAAGACTCTAGACATAGCAAAAATAGATGATAGCCCCCAGTAAATGAAGAAAGACCTCCAGAACCTCAATGCTCAAAAACATTTTAATTTAATAATATTTATTGAAGACTTGGTCAGGATACCTCTATCTTTCTTCAAAATGGTTGATGTAAATGTGGATCGTTTTCATCACTCAAAAGGGCGGTGAAGGCATGGTTCGGTATTTGATATGATAGGTGATGCATGCAACAGTGCAGCCTCCCTCAGTTGTTGCACTGGACTTTCAGCCTGGATTCTCAATCCTTTGTTCAGAGACCTGAGTGGGACTGACTGACTGAGGGTCCTGGATAACAGTGAGCTGTCTCTGGACAGGATCACATTCTCCAGTAGACCCAGAGTCCAAAAGGTGGCCATTTGGGCCATTACGCATGCGCTGTCTTTTTGACAGAGCCAAGGAATCTGTCTAATTAGAGTCATAGAGATGTACAGCACGGAAACAGACCCTTCGGTCAAACTCATCCATGACAACCAGATATCCCAACCCAATCTAGTCCCAGCTGCCAGCACCTGGCCCATACCCCTCCAAACCCTTCCTATTCATACACCCATCCGGGTGCCTTTTAAATGTTGCAATTATACTAGCCTCCACCACTTCCTCTGGCAACTCATTACATACACGTAGCACCCTCTGAGTGAAAAAGTTGCCTCTTAGGTCTCTTTTATATAATTTCCCCTCCCACCCTAAACCTATGCCCTCTAGTTCTGGACTCCCCCACCCCAGGGAAAAGACTTTGTCTATTTATCCTATCCATGCCCCTCCTGATTTTATAAACCTCTACAAGGTCACCCCTCAGCTTCTGAACTTTAATCAAGAAACATAAGTCAAGAAAACATCTAATCAAGAAAGAACCCACTCTACTCACGACTGCAGACTTATTTTAAGGATGTGCTTAAAATCCACTTATCTGCTTCTGTGCTGTGACCTTTCCCAAACAAGTCCCTCCAAGATGAGTTGCAAATTTCACTGTTTTTTAATTTTCCCAGATGCACTCAGATGTCCAGCGATACATGAATTCAAACAGCAAAGGCAGTAACTGTGCAAGTTCACTGTGGTGTCAGGTTCTTTCTTCCTCTCTCTCTCCTGCACTGTCCTCACCATGTGCTTCCTTTGCCTGTTCCTCTCCCTTTCAAAACTGCTATTGCTTTGACTTTTTTGTTCTCTAAAGTTCCAAAACAATGCAACAGCATATAAAACAGTAATTGCTGCTCCTGGAATTCGAGGAAATCACCTCCAACACCTAAAATACCTCAAAAGAAAGGAGCAGCTGTTGCAGCCAGAAAGTTTTTCCCATCCTCCATCTTGGATTACCCAAAATCCTTATTCCCCTCCTCTTTCCCCATAGACCTTCAGGTTTTATGTCCAACTTCCTTTGAGAGTTATTATTGAATCTGACACTTCAGCCACTTCATTCCAAATCACAGCATCCTCCTTGTCTTGCACTAGTTTATTTTCCCAATTACCATAAATCTGTGGCTTCTGCCACTGGAAAGAGTTGTTCCAGATTTACTCATTATCAGAATCAGGCATGATTTTGAGCACCTCCTTCAAATGTCCCCTTAACCATAGCTGCCCTGAGGTGAATAATCCCAGCTTCTCCAGTCTTTCAGCTGATCTGAAGCAAGGAAAAGTGTTTTCACCCAGAGGGTGGTGGGAATCTGGAACTCGCTATCTGTGAGAATGGTAGAAGCAGAAACCCTCAGAATATTGTAGTATTTAGATGTGCACTTGCAAAACAACTCTGCAACTTGATTGGAGACTGTAAAGGCCAACACTGAGACTGAGGCTGCAGTTGGTTCCATAAATAATGCAAAATAGCATATCAACTAGCATATCACAGCAGCCTGCCGTGTGTAATTACAGAATTAGGTCATTCAGCTCAAAAACTCAGAGCCAATGTTCATTCTCCAGCCAAACCTCCTCCCAGCCCTTTTCATCTTGTAATATAAAGGGTTAATGCCAAATATGAAAATAGGTAACCTACAATTAGTAATGTAAGAGATCACATGACCATAGATGCCAGCAAGTGATATACTTCTGCGTTAAGTGTTTATCTGTAAAGAGATAGAACAATGTTTAATAAAAGGTAAAGTTACCACTAACTGAGTGTCCAGCGGTCTTATTCTTCCTGACCACGGATACAGCCTGCCCTAATACCCACTACCATGAGAACAGACATCTCACCAAGTACTTACCCACAATCCAGCCACTCTCTTCAGCTTCAGTGACTTTGGCCTGTTTTCTAATTTCAAACCCTCTCTCATTCATGCTGTCTTACTCAATATCTCACTCGATGTCTCTCTCTCTCTCACTCCATCACTCTCTGTCAATCATGTTTGTGGCTCAGTCTTCTGCTCACTCTCACTTATTCTCTCACTCATTGTCACTAACGTTCTCATTCACTCTAAATCAGTCTCTCACTAGCTTGTGCTCTCATTAATTCTCTCACTGGCTGTCTTGGCTCGCCGTCTCACTTGACCTCTCACTTACCCTCGTGTTCGCGCTTTCGTGCAATCTCTAGGAGCAAAATACTGCAGATGCTGGAATGAATACTGAAAACAACAAATGCTGGTGATCACAGACAGTCAGACAGCATCCATGGAGAGCAAGCTGACATTTTGAGTCTAGGTGACTTAATCTCTCTCTCTCACTCTAATGCTTGCTCTCTTGTTCAGTCTCTCCCTCTTTTGCTCTCTCACTCAGTGTCTCACTTACTCTCATGCTTGCATTCTCGTTCACTCTCTCAATTGCTCTTGTGCTCATTCTTGTTTTGTCTCTCTCCCTCATTCTTCTGCTTGCTCATTTGCATGCTGGATCTTTCTCACTCACTCTTACTCACTGTCTACCTCACTCTCTAGTTCACCCTCAGGATTTTCTGTACGACATAGGAAGAGACAGCTCATCATTATCGATAATATCCAATCTGTTTAGAATCCTAAAATCAAGAATTATTATTACTGATGCTAACACACAATCTGCTTCCAGAGCCTATCCCAGCATTATTGGTGAGGGTTGGGGGGGGGGGGTGGTTAACAGTACCGTATGGGACAAGTGCTACCTGTGTTTGAAGTTTTGCATTGCTTGTTCATTTTGTCAGTGTCTTCTCATCAAATAGGACCAACAGAGAAAGAATATCTTATCATAGAGTTATGTATATTGCTGGAATGTTATGATCTTTCAAAGGATTGCTCCCAATCAGGATGATAGGGTCTGAGGCCCAATATCCAGATCCCTTCAGACCACCCAAGTTGTATGCAAAGGCAAACCTGAGAACATGTTATCTAATGAAAGTGAACACGTCTCTACATTTCTTTTCTGCCCCTCTAGAAGTGAAGTTTGGCCTTGTTTACACTGTTACAGGCCTTGTTGTTGCTATGTCACTACTATTAATAACTTGTGATTCAGTAAGTCAAAAATACCCAAAGTACTGATGACTCAGCCAACCCAGGCTGTGGGAAGGATGACTGAGAAGAATCCTTACAACACTGTAACTGACGCTGTCTCAGAACAGGTTGTCTTATTATAAGCTTAATGGACAGAATAGGGGTTGGGAAGTCAGACTGTGGCTGTCGAGGGCATTGGTTAGGCCACTTTTGGAATATTGTGCAATTCTCATCTCCCTCCTATAGGAAGGATGTTGTGAAACTTGAAAGGGTTCAGAAAAGATTTACAAGGATGTTGCCAGGGTTGGAGGATTTCACCTATAGGAAGAAATTGAATAGGCTGAGGCTGTTTTACCTGGAGTGTCGGAGGCTGAGGGGTGACCTTCTAGCGGTTTATAAAATCATGAGGGGCATGGATAGGGTAAATAGACAAGGCATTTTCCCTGGGTGGGGGATTGCAGAACTGGAGCCTAGGTTTAAGGTGAGAGGTGAAAAATTTAAAAGGGAACTAAGGGGCTAATGTTTCAATGAGCTGCCAGAAGAAGTGGTGGAGGCTGGTACAATTGCAACATTTAAAAGGCATCTGGATGGGTACATGAATAGGAAGGGTTTGGAGGGATATGAGCCAACTACTGGCAAATGGGAATAGATTAATTTTAGATATCTGGTCGTCATGGACGAGTTGGACTGAAGGGTTTGTTTCTGTGCTGTACATCTCTATGACTCCATAAAGGGTGTGTGCTGGCACAGTGTTTTACAAAGAATGTACAGCACAGGAATAGGGCACTCAGTCTAACCCATCTATACCAGCGTTATATTTCATTTAACCCTATTATCCATCCTCATTCACTTACCAAGCCTCTCCACAAATGCAGCTATGTTATTCACCTCAATCATTCCATATTGTAGTGAGTTCCCCTTTCCAACTCTCTGGCTAGGCATGTTATTTCCTGAATTTCTACTGTTATTGATTGTCTTATGCACATGGTCCCTATCTCTACCCTCCCCTAAAAAGAGGAAATGTTTTGTTTATGTTCATTGAAGTGTTTTCTGATTTTATCATCTCTCTGGTGGCTCACTGTTCAGACCCCTATGGAAATCCATCTTTTAACACATTTACTGAACGTCAATAAGGCATTAATTATTCCCTCTCTGCAAAGTCTTACAACTTGGATTCATTTTGTTCAGAATGTGGTATCTCTGCTCTGGACAGAATTGTAGGATGGATTATTCACTATCAGTGGTCTGAAGATCCTGGCTATTCAGTCATAGAGTCATAGAGATGTACAGAACAGAAACAGACCCTCAGAAACAGATCCTTCAGTCCAACCTATCCATACCAACCAGATATCCAAAATAAACCTAGTCCTATTTGCTAGCACATAGCCCATCTCCCTCTAAACCCTTCTTATTCAAAGACACCCCCCGCCCCAAGATGGTCTTTTAAATGTTGCAATTATACCAGCCTCAATCACTTCCTCTGGCAGCTCATTCCATACACACACCACCCTCTACATGAAAAGTTTGCCCCTTAGCTCCCTTTTAAATCTTTCCTCTCTCACCTTAAACCTCTGCCCTTGAGTTTGGAGTCATAACTCTGGGGAAAAGACCTTGTCTATTTATCCTATTCATGCTCATGATTTTATAAACTTTTATAAGGTCATTCCCCCCCTCAGCCTCCAATGCTCCAGGGAAAATAGCTGCAAACTATTTAGCCTCTCCCTCGAGCTCAAACCCTCCAACTCTGGCCACAGAGTTGATTTAAAATTGTTAAATCAATTTTAACAACAACATCTTTCCTATAGCAGGGAGACCAGAATTGCCTTTAAACTTCCAAAGGTGGCCTAACCAATGTATTGTACAGCCACAATTTGACCTCGCAACCCCTATACTCAATGTTTATGACCAATAAGGGGAAGCGTACCAAACACCTTCTTCACTATCCTATCTACCTGTGACTCCACTTTCAAGGAACAATGGACCTGCACTCCAAGGTCTCTAGTTCCCAGGACCATAAAAGTTCTGCCCTGATTTGCCTTTCCAAAATGCGGCACCTCACATTTATCTGAATTAAACTCTGCCATTGTTTGGCCCATTGGCCCATCTGATCAAAATCCCACAATACTCTGAGGTAACCCTCTTTGCTGTCCACTACACCTCCAATTTTGGTGTCAGCTGCAAACTTATTAACCATACCTCCTATGTTCACATCCAAATCATTTATATAAAAATGATCCAGCATCAATCCTTGTGGCACACTGCTGATCACAGGCCTCCAGTGTGAAAAGCAACCCTCCACCAACCCTCTTCTATCTTCAAGCCAGTTCTGTATCCAAATGGCTAGTTCTCCCTGTATTCCATGTGGTCTAACCTTGCTAGCCAGTCTACCGCGAGGAACCTTGTTGAACTTGTTACTGAAGTCCATATAGGTCACGTCCACTGCTCTGCCCTCATCAATCCTCATCGTTTCATCTTCAAAAAGCTCCATCAAGTTAGTGAGACATTATTTCCAAGTCACAAAGCAATGTTTACTAACCCTCATCAGTCCTTGCCTTTCCAAATACACACAAATCCTGTCCCTCAGGAATCCCTCAAACAACTTGCCCACCACTGACAGGCTCACCAGTCTGGCTTTTCCTCCCCATCATTCTCAAATAGTGGCGCCATGTTAGCCAACTTCCAGTCTTCTGCCACCTCACCCAAGCCTAGCATTTATACAAACATCTCAGCAAGGGGCCCAGCAACCACTTCCCTAGTTGTAGGGTATACCTGATCGCGTCCTGGGGATTTATCCACCTTTATGCGTTTTAAGCCGTCCAGCACTCCCTCTTCTGTAATATGGACATTTTTCAAATATCACTATTTATTTCCCCACATTCCATATATTTCATATCACTCTCCACTGCAAACATGGATGCAAAATACTTGTTTAGTATATCCCCCATCCTCTGCGGCTCCAGACATGGTGGCCTTGCTGATATTCAAGGGCCCTATTAACACCCAAGTTACTCTTTTGTCCTTAATGTATTTATAAAATCCCTTTTGATTCTCCTTAACCCTATTTGCCAAAGCTATCTTTTGTCCCCTTTTCGCCCTCCTGACATCCCTTTTAAGTATACTCCTGCCTTTATACGCTAAGGATTCACTCAACCCCTGCTGACTATACCTGACATACGCTTCATTGTTTTTCTTGACCAAAACAACAATTTCTCCAGTCATCCAGCATTCCCTATACCTACCAGCCTTTCCTTTCACCCGAACAGCAACATACTGTCTCTGGATTCTCATTATCTCATTTTTGAAGGCTTCCCATTTTCCAGCCATCCTTTGACCTGCAAACATCTGCCCCCAATCAACTTTGTCTAATACCGTCAAAATTTGTATTCCCCAAATTTAGAATTTTAACTTTGAGATTCAGTTTTTCCTTTTCCATCTCTATTTTAAAACTCATAGAATTATGGTCGCTGGTCCCAAAGTGCTGCGTTACATGCCCTGCCTTATTTCCCAAGAGTACGTCAAGTTTTGCACCTTTCCCCTTCCCCACCTCACCCCAGTTCCAAACTTCCAGCTCAGCACTGTCCCCATGACCTATCCTACCTGCCTTTCTTCTTTTCCACCTGTCCACTCCACCCTCCTCTCTGACCTATCACCTTCATCCCACCCCCATCCACGCATTGTACTCTTCGCTACCTTTCCCACCCTCCTGTCTGACCTATCACCTTCATCCCCACCCCCACTCACCTATTGTACTCTATGCTACTTTCTCCCCACTCCCCACCCTCCTCTTATGTATCTCTTCACCCTTCAGGCACTCTGCCTGTGTTCTTGATGAAGGGCTTTTGCCCGAAACATCGATTTTACTGCTCCTCGGATGCTGCCTGAACTGCTGTGCTTTTCCAGCACCACTAATCCACAATCTGGTTTCCAGCATCTGCAGTCCTTGTTTTTACCTGCCTTCTCTGTTCAGTATATCTACATACTGAAACAGAAGATTTTCTTGTCGACACTTAAATTCCTCTTCATCCAAGTTCTTAACACTATGGCAGTCCCAGTCTATGTTTGGAAAGTTAAAATCCCCTATTCTAACCACCCTATTATTCTTACAAATAACAGATCTCCTTACAAATTTGTTTCTCGATTTTCCACCATCTATTGGGAGGGATCAATAATCCAATACCAGTAATGTGATCGTCCCTTTCTTATTTCTCAATTCCACCCAAAACACTTTCCTGAACATATTCCCAGGAACATCTCTCCCCTGCCCCCTAGGTACAGCCATAATTGTATTGTGGTTGATGCAATAATGTGATTCTGTCAACAAGTTAAAGCTGTCTTTCACCCAGCTCCACTGATTCTGTTTTTAATTGAAGGAGAGAATGGAACAAAACACAATAAAGGTAGAGGAACACAGAATGCACAGTATCCATAAGAACAGTTCAGATACACATTGCAAACATCGAAGCAGTTGTGGAAGACCCAACCACAATAATCCTTGATGGCAGTGCAATTAACACACAGTACAGAAGGGAACACAGGTCACTGATCAGTGTAAGAAAGGTTTTCACAAGCATGCAATGTCCAAGAGTACTAAAGTAGTGTTGTAATGTCATTCAATGTCAATTCACTGGCTCTATCCTGACCTGCTCTACTCAGGAGTATTTTTTTGTCACTGCTTCCACTCTTGTGGATAAGATATAGCGGCAGATCTTAAGTCTGTTCCAGCCAGATCGAGAATTGAATCCCTAATGTCATCATTATTCTGAACTTGTGTGCTAGCCATCTCACCAACTGAGCTAACTGGCCTCTTTGTGGTAACAGAGTAAACACATATTGTGTACAGCAATGACCCAATAATTTGGTCGTTTCATACTTGCTGTTAAACATTGCCCAGAACATGAGGGACGGCTTCCATCCTCTTCTTCACAAACTGTCATGGAATCATTTACACACACACGAAGGGCAGTCAGGGCCCTCTGTTTAATCTTTTATCTGAAAGAAGACACAGCCTGCAGCTCAAAATTGAAGCATCAGAGCTGAGGTCTCTGGAGTGGAGCTAAGAAGCCACAAACCTCACATTTGGAAATGAGTGTGGTTCCAACTTAGCCAAGGTAGGCCTCATACTTTTAGGTAGACCCCAGGACTGCCCAGAGGTGAGTCCAAAATTTCTTGAATTGGGTATTGAATTGTATGAAGGAACAAACTTTATCTTCTTCCTGTTAGTTACAAAATAGGTAAGGATCAGTCAGTACAATTGAAATAAAGTTTTATGGCCGAGTTCAGAGGCTAGAGTGGCAGCTCACTTTTCAGACATTTGTACAATCTGCAGTGTCTAAAAGTTCAAAAAATAAAAGTTGGTATTGGTGATTATAGCAGTTGAACACTTTTTTTTAATAAATATTTTTAGTAAAGACCTTTTTAAATCTTTTACAAAGCATCTATATACAAAAAAATGAATAACACCAAAAAACAGAAAATTAGAGGCAGTACAACAAATTCATATTGCGATACTATTAGTCATAAATGACCTAATATTCTACCAGAACACACTTATCTACTTAAACTAAACTACAAACAAATTAAATATTAAACTAAACTAAATTCAAGTAAGTTAAATTATATCTCACTACTTTATTCTATTTCACTCATCACACCTCCACTCAGGCTCTGATCCCTGGGAGCTCCAGATATAGTTCCTGTATTCTTTTTCCTCCAGCCTCCCCCTCCCAGGGCCCCATGAGTACCCATACTGATTCCCACAGTTATACCATAGCCGAGATTAATATTGCTGATAAGTCTGCGTCAATATAATTTAGAAAGGACTCTCCATTTTGTGGTGCACCATATTTGTGAGATAGTCTTGGGGTAGATGCTCCATCATCAGCCTACGCCATCCCATAAGACCTGGTGGTTTTTCCGATGTCCAATTCACTAGAATGTTCTTCCTCACACAGTGGGTAAGAATATTACACAATCTCTTCTCGTGTTCCCCCAGAGAGGGCAAACTTGGCAACCCGAAAAGAAGAATTACCGGATCCACGTTAATTTCAATCCCCAGGATATCCTTTAGCTGCCTTACTATAGCCTTACTATATCTCTGGATCTTACAACATGACCAGTAGCAGTGTGTACGAGTGCCTATACTAATGTTACATTTGGGATACACTGATGACGCTCCTCTCTTGAACTTAGCTAGCCTCTGTGGTGCCATATGTGCCCTGTGTAAGGTCTTCAATTGCACAGCTTGCGCTCTGTTATTTACTGAGATTTTTCCTGGCATTCCCTCAGATGTCTTCCCATACCTCCGATGGAATATCCTTTCCCAGCTCTTGATTCCACGTCCTATGGAGTTCTTCCCCATCCCCCAAGAATGACCTTTCTGTAAATGATACAAAGTACTGACTGAGAGAACGCCTATACACCGGAGTACTTTTTTCTCCACATCTGACTTGTAAAACTGAACCAAGAGTGTGGTCTTCCTCTGTATATAATCCCTTATCTGAAAGTACTGGTAAAGGTCCCTATTAGACAATCTATATTTCTGACTTGACTGGCTAACTGATATCAAGACCTCCCCCTCGAATAAACCTCCCTGACATGAGATTCCCTTATTCTCCCATTGCCCCAGGTTTAAATCCTTGGGCTCCCACCAACAGGGTAAATGGCAAAGTCTTAGATCAATTACCCTTGTCTTGCCTCATTATCCTCCAGGCTTTCACCACATTTAAAATGATCGGATTCTTACACTGTTCGGTCATGGATTTCATCTTATCCATAAATAATAGATTTACTAGAGGGCATCTTGACTGCGAGACTTCAACATCAAGCCAATTTGACTCCGAATTCCCTTGTACCCAGTCACCAACATATGCTAACAGGGTGCTTCTTTGATATTTCTTCAAATCCGGAAGATTCACCCTGTGAAAGCTGCAATTTAGTAAATTTAATTAGAGAGCGCCTGTGACACCAAATAAAAAGACCCTAGCCAACCATTGAGCTACTGTGACACTCGTCTAGATAGCAACAAAGGGAGCATTCTCATGGGGTACAACAGTCGAGAAAGAACATTCATCTTAATCAGGACTATTCGGCCTAACCATGATAACGGTAACCCCTGCCACTGCTGCAAAATCCTGTTTTATCCTCTCCAATAGTTGTACATAGTTAGCTTTATACAGCTGGTGGAAGGAAGGGGTAATAAAAATTCCCAAATACAAAAAACCTTTTGATGACCATCTAAACAGGAACTGCATTCCATCCTTCAGATTAGGCACCTCCACTAATCCCCCCAGTTGATCCAGTAGCCTGAGAAACCGCCAAACAAATTAATTGTTTGAATCAATCAAGGAACAGACTCCTCTGGATTGGCCGAGAACAAGAGGACGTCGTCAGCATATAGGGTGATCTTATGCTCCCCCATTCGCAACCCTGGCTCCACTATTTCAGGATCCCTCCTGATAGCCTCAGCTAATGGTTCAATTGCCAAGGTGAATAACAGCGGTGTGAGAGGACACCTCTGTCAACTGCCTCTCCTAATATTAAAGTTATCTGACTTAGCACTATATGTAATAACTACCACCTTAGGATCATTATACAATACTGCCACCCATCTGGCAAAGGATCCCCCCAGAACAAAGTGCTCTAGGACCCCAAACAGATATGGCCATCCTATGCAGTCAAATACCTTTTCTGCGTCTAGGGAGACCACCAAACCCAGGATCAATCTTTGCTGGCATACCTGCACTATGTTCACTATTCTCTTGATATTGTTGGAGGAGCTACAGCCCTTGACAAAACCCATTTGATCTTTTATAACATGGGGCAGGTCCTTCTCCAACCTCAGAGCCAGCATCTTGGATAGAATTTGAAAATCTACATTCAACAGTGAAATTGGTCTGTATGAAGCACATTCTTCAGGGTCTTTCCCCTTCTTTAAAATGAGGGAGATATTAGCCTCTCTAAGAGGGGACAGCAGACAATCCAATGCATAAGAATAGTTGTACATTCACAGAAGTGGCTCCACCAACACATTTATGAATTCTTTATAGAATTCACTTGGGAATCCCTCTGGCCCTAGTGCTTTGCCACCCTGGAGATGTCTTATTACTTCCTGATTCATTATAGATGCATTCAGCAGGGAAGCCTGTTCCATGTTTATACTGGGGAGGTCCAGGTCCTCAAAAAAGGACTGCATTCTTGCTGCACCTTGTTCGCCTCCCTCTGACCGATATAGCTCTGTGAAATAGTTCCTAAATCTAACATTGATCTTCTTCAACTCACCGGTAATCGTACCAGCCTTCTCTCTAACAGACATAATAGAGTGGGAAGCTTTTTTTCCTGCTAGTCAAATATGCCAGATATCTACCTGGCTTATATCCAAATTCAAACAAAGGAGACCTCTTTTTTAGCCATTTGTGTGTGCAATGAGTCGAGAGCCACCCTGAGGGATGTGACCTGCTGCAGCTTGACCAAAGAGGACCTGTTATAATATACTTCCTCAGCTATCTGCAGCCAGGCCTCCAGCACCCATTGTTGCCCCTCCCTCTGCCTCTTTCTAGTCGCAGAATGCAAAATGATCAGGCCTCATAAATATGCCTTAGAGGCCTCCCAAAGTATTGCCGGATTACTGGCCATACCTGAGTTAGTATCCCAGAAGGCCCTGAACCCTCTTCTGATGTACTCAACAAATATGCTATTCCCCCAACAGAAATGAGTCCATGCGCCAGTGCTGTGTATCCATTCCACTACCCTTGATTTTACCAGCTAAATACACTGGCGCATGATCAGAGACCGCTATATTCCCAAATCTGCTCGCCAATGTTCTGTCCAAATGAAGTGCCAATTCATGTATGGCACTTGGGTGGGTTGGAGTAGAAAGTAAAGTCTCTTCCATGAGGGTGGAGATGACTCCACACATCCACCAGTCCCAACTCCTCACACATGTCCACCAACTGCTTAGATTGCACGGGTAAACCTGCCAGGCTCCTTGGCACCCTGTCAACTTTGGCATCTATGAGGTGATTAAAATCCCCTCCTATGATCGTGCAGCAAGATTCATTAATTTAGCCACTGCATCAATTAGAAATTTAAAAGTGTGCACCAGGGGACAATATACATTCAAGACACCATGCTCGTCTCCATGTATTCGAGCTTTAAGAATGATAAACCGTCCATGTTGGTCCTTAATTTGCTCCGTTACCTGGAAAGGGAGATTCCTTCTTACTAGCATAGCCACTCATCTACTCTTACAGCTGAAGGAGGAGAGGAATACCCTGTCAGAAGCCCCCTCCTGCAGTTTCAGATGTTCCTTATCAGTTAGATGCATCTCTTGCAGTAGGGTGATGTCCACCCTTTCCTTCCTACGAGTTAACAACACCTTCTTTCTTTTCATTAGGGGAATGGCTCCCTTTTATATTCCAGATGCACCACCTGAACAAATCACCAGCCATGGTCATCCAGGGCAGCCCATGGTTTCCCAAGAGGAGGAAGCTTATCTGAGGTGTGATGAGCGACAAAGATATTAACTCTGTGAAGTCTAAAACTACTCCTCTAAAAACTACTACACAGACTACTTTAAGTTAAAAATCACACAACACCAGATTATAGTTCAACAGGTTTAATTGGAGGCACTAGCTTTTGGTGGCTGTGGAGCGCACTGTTGGGCTATAACCTGGTGTTGTGTGATTTTTAACTTTGTACACCCTGTCCAACACCGGCACCTCCAAATCATAAAAAAATTACTGACTACATTTAACTGAAAAAAAACACCTAAATAACCCCCAAATCCCTTCCTCCTTGCTACCATCTTAAGTCTCTCTAGCTAAGGCCATGCCCCAGCCCCAGACAATTCACCAGGGAGGAAATTCTGTTATTTGCATTGAGTGTTAAAAATGGATGCTGAAAATGTGTTGCTGGAAAAGCGCAGCAGGTCAGGCAGCATCCAAGGAGCAGGTGAGTCGACGTTTCGGGCATGAGCCCTTCTTCAGGAAGGCCGATTCCTGAAGGAGGGCTCATGCCCAAAACGTCGATTCCCCTGCTCCTTGGATGCTGCCTGACCTACTGCGCTTTTCCAGGAACACATTTTCAGCTCTGATCTCCAGCATCTGCAGTCCTCACTTTCTCCTCCAGTTAATATTAGATGTCCATCCCCCCCACCATACATCTTAACCACAGATATAGCCACCCCCAGTACAAAATCAAAAGGACAGCAGTAAAAAAAAAGGCCCTAGATAATACTCAACTGACTGAGATATGAAATAATTCCAGTTTCACATCAAGGCAGTATGTATGAAGCCAATAACCATAAAAAAAAGGGAGAGAGAGAAAAGAAAAGAAGAAGCAATTTAAAAACCCATTCCATTATCTACAACAATGCACCCTCCCCATCCACCCCGACTCAAGTCATTTAATTCAAAGAATTTACAAAGTCCTTCACCTTTTCTGCGGAGTCAAAGTTATACACCGTCCCTCCATGGGTGACACGCAACACGACCGGGTATCTCAAGGCATATTGAATGTTCAGGTCCCTTAATTCTTTCTTAACTTCATCAAATGCCCTTCCCTTCTTAATTAGGGTTCCTGAGAAGTCCTGAAAAAACGTTATCCTTGAGCCTTTGCATATTAAAGCCTGTGAATTTCTTCCCAATCTTCTTGCTGTTTCAATCACTAACTTGTCCTTCTTTATAATACAGGGGCTGCACTAGGACTGCACAGGGACGTAGGTCCGATCCAGATCTGCACATTCTGATCCAGTGGGCTAACTCCTCGCTTACCAGGCCCGACTCCAACTCCAGCCTCACGAACTTCAGGAGCTACTTCTCCAGGAAGCCAACGAGGTCCTTGCCTTCCTTGCATTCCGGAAGACCCATAAGCCGTAAGTTTTCTCACCTATTTTTATTCTCCAGGTCATCGACTTGTTCCTAAAGGACCTGCACCTGGTCTTCCAACGTTTGGATCTTTCCTCCCGAGACCTCCGCCACAGTCTCTGATGCCGTGGTCCTCTCCTCCAGTCTTCAGGCCAGTAGCTAGATTTCCTGCTCATAATTTTTCAGCATGGCAGATAGTGGTTCTACTGCTGCTTCAATCTTCTCTCAGAGTTTGCCAAACTCAGAGACTAAATGCTGCTGTCCCATTAGATCCAAAGGGGCTGCCCTGGGAGTTTGAGCACTAGCTGCAGACACCCTTGATGTGGTTGGGGAATGCCAGTCTGCTGTACTTCTTTAGGCCCCTTTCCTTTATTCATTTTCATTCTGGCTTAAACCTGTCACACCACAATTTCAGCAGCTCCAGATGATCAGCAAGTTTAATTTAGCAATTTTTTCTCCTGGTGGTGGTTAGTGAGGAGGGTAAAGGTCCACCTTGCCCAGAGGTATGGCACAGAGCCCAGCAAAGCAGACCACTCAGACCGCCGCCATCTTGGATCTCCAGCTGTTGAACACTTAACATTTGACATTTTTCTGTATTTTTCCAACAGATACCTTAATCCAGTTAAACATATTGGCATCTTTATTAGAAGAGGAATATCCTATGACTGCATCAAGCCATCAACCAGCATTAACTCAATTTCCAGCCTATGTTGTTGTTTTGACTATGTTCAAAAGGTTATTGAAAATTAATTGGTTACACCAGGCAATCACTACAAAAAAAAACTAAAGTGCATTAAAGCCATTATTTTTCAGCAACATACCCTAATTAGTGTTAGTAAGCAGACGTAGCTCACTGTATTAGAAAAATTATTTAATAGATGTATAGACAACCACAAATCCAGCAACTTTGAGACCAGACCTTGCCACTTTTCAGAACTTTGAAACAAAATTGAAATTCTTTAATACAATAAATGCCCAAATCTGTTACTCCCTGAACTTTGCTGACTGAGTCAGATGGTGGTGGGGGACAGGAGATAAGGTTCACTAAGGCACACACACACAACAGAAGCTGTTAGGCAGATAAAGCAACCAAATACTTGACAAATGACTACACCAATGCAGCAATATGCCGTACATGGCAATAAGGGTGTACAGTGTAACCCACTCAAAAAGCGCTTAGTTTTTAGACACCATCAGATTTTGTGTATCCCTCCCCATATCATAAAATCTTTCAGTGTAGAGAGAGGCCATTCATCCTGGGTCTACAAACCTATAAATATTCCTCAATTATTTATCCAATTTCCTTTTTAGCTTTATTATTGAATCTGCTTCCGCTACCTTTTCAGGCTATACTTTCCACACCATTATTCTTATTTTTACTGGAACTCCTCATCCTCTTGTTCCTGACCCTCTTGCCAGTAGAATCAGTCTCTTCTTATCTACTCTTGCAAAATGACCAATCATTTGGTCACACAGACCTGGTGTGTTACTGAAAATAAGTTTATTGAAACTTTTTATCTTGCACTCATCAGGACTAATCACAAGAATACCAGAGTAATGAGGAACAACATTTTTATACTGTATGAAAAGAGTGTTGATTGATTGGCAACCATTGTACTGGTATTTCTTGTAAATATCTTGATGAGTGCAAGAAAAATTCTTCAATAAAACATGACTTCTTTTCAATAAGACTTTATTGCAACCCTTTGTAATTTTGAACACTTCTATTAAATCTCTTTGCAACTTTCCCTTCTCTAAGGAGAACTATTCCAGTTTCTCCAGTCTCTCTGCTCTTGAAATTCCTTCATTATGGTCCAATGCTGATAAATCTCCTTTATACCTTGCCCAAGGCTCCCTCCAGCTCAGTGAGCAAAGCCACCAGACCATCCACTCATATCCTAAAAAATTGTAAACTTGAATTGCATAAATTAGCATCATTTTAGGTGCATTTGGAAGTCCAGACAGTGGTTGACCAGCCTGGTCAGGAAACCAGGCTGAAAAACCATTTAACAGAATGTGCAGCATTTTCTAGCAATTTTAACTACTGGTAGTCACTCATTCACTGATATTTATAACAGTGTGAATCCCTAATCTGACATCCTTAAGGTACTTTGACATAATGGAATTAAAGAAAGACGGACAGCAACCTAGAGAAGGGAGAGGTTCAGAGACCTAGACAAACATGTGGGCAGAGCAGACTCCAAGAGGAGCAGAGAGAACGGGGAAACGAATTCCTCAGTGACTGAAGGCAGGAGCACCCTTGATCACATAATGGGACAGAATAAAGCAGCAGAGGACTGAGCTGGAAGAAGAGAGTTCTGCAGTGGAAGGATGTGTTAGGAGGGAGGGGTGGCACAGTGGGGGCTGGTGGCTCCTTATCCAGCTGGAAGAGGTGACTGAATAAGGGAGGGGCAAGGCTGGGAAGGGATCAGAAGTTAACTCGGAGTTCTAAGGGTAGAAGCAATCAATAGTAGTTAACAGGCCAGCAATGAGACCGGAGTTGGCAGCTAAAGTCTGGTGGAATTGATCTCAGGGATGTACTAGGGCAAAGCAGAGATGGCCAACGTTCAAGAAGCAAAAACGTATACTCTCAGTCACAATGGGGATACAAGGGTCAGATAGAATGCCAAGTCAGCAGATATTCTAGTCCACCCTGAGATGGTGAAAGGAGCAAATGGAACCAGTGGTGAGGGATCAAAATCCGAGGTGGGACGAAGAACTGCACTTGTTGGATGCCATTTAAACAGTAAGGCCACATCAAGCATTGAAGTGTGGAAAGAATTCTTTGAAAAAAAGTGGGTTTGCATTTCTAACACCTTTTTCAACCACAGGACACATGCAGGTACTTTAGAGTCAATTAAGAACTTTTAAAGTGAAGTCACTGTTGCAATGTAGCAGATGAAACAGCCAATTAGTGCACAGCGCCATCCCACAAATAGCCACATTTTCATAATCAAATGATATTTTTCAGTGGGGGTGGGGGAGTGAGGCAGGATCCAACTGGCTAACAGCAATCTCCCACACGTGATAATGATCACTGTGAAGGATCAAGAAGTAGAATCTGAATCAGTTGACCTAAGAAACAGAAAAGGACAGCAAATATTGGTGGAAGTTGTTTATAGAGCATTAAACAGTAGTGATAATGTTGAATATTGTGGAAATCATGAACTTAGTGATACATTCAACATGAGTAATTTCAATCCACATCCAGACTAGGTTACTGTAATCAGCACAAATGCTGTGCAGGATGAATATCCCAGAGCAAGTAGGAGAATGATGTCTGGAGCAGTACATGATGGAACCAACTAGGGATTGGGCTATTTTAGATTTAGGTTATATAATGAGAAAGACCATGTAATGAAAATTTCTTAGAGTTTTAAAGTATTACAGTTCATTCTCAAATTAGAATCTTAAATCTGAACAAAGGAAACTGAGGGGAGGTAAGGCGTATGTTGACTATGGTCGATTGGAGAGGTTTGACAATAGACAGACAATGATTAGTATTTAAGGAAATACTGTAAGATCTACAAAAGATATACATTCCTCAAAAACATTAAAAGGAAAACTTGAATCAAATGTGGCCCTCAAAAGAAATTAACAAAATTGTTAAATGGAAGGAAGTGTCTTCTAATGATGCTAGTAAAAGTGGGAGCAATTTAGAAACTGGCAAAGGAGAACTGACAAACTGATAAAGAAAGCAAAAAGACACTTGGCTTAATTGCAAGTTGAATTTTGCAGAGTTTTTCTACACAAGTTGCTGCAAGTTTCCTCATCATAATTTAGCAAGTACACCTCATTGAAGTACCAACCCCACTTCAATAATATCAGTCACATCCGTTTCCAGCCCCACTTTATCAAGTGACCTTCCTGGAGCAACTCACCACTCAACAGATGTCTGCCAACCTCAAAAAAGCAAGCTAAATGCTGGCATCTTGACCTAGAAGTCCATGATGATTTGCTGTGCCCAGCTCTCATCATGGAACTGAGTGTCAATCAGATCCTGTCTGCCTTGTAGGGCTCAATGCAGCTGAGCTCCACCCACAAAGAGATCTACCTCAGGCTCAATGTCCTCATCCTCCTCCTTGGATGACTGAATCTGTTCCCATGGTTCCTCAGCATCTATTGTATCGCCTACTCCAGTTGTGCAGGGTACAGAACACCTGGATGGCACTACACATGGTATCCAGAGTATACTGAAGCCCCCTCCACCCCAGCCCAGACCAACCTACAGAACTGACCCTTCAGCAGTCCCATCACCTGCTCCATCATGGCCCAGTTCAGAGTATGGGCACCACCTTACTGAAGTTGCCACACCAGCCAAATGACCAACACTTTACCTCAAAAAGGGAGGGCCTGCTGCCCTCCAACCCCCTTCCCATCCCAGGCCTACATCAACCATTTCACTGTCCATAGCATTTATTCAACTCCATGGTCATACTTACATGACACGTATGAGCAATATTGTCCGTCTTCCACAGCACACTTGGACGTTTCACAAATGAAGGGGCACTTTTGTTTAGCATTCACCTTTTAACGCATCGCTGAGATGACAATGTTAGTTTCGCAAGTACTAATGGCATGAGAAGTACTTTTTCTTTAGAGCTTCAAACAATGAGAGGTGATCTAATTGAAACTTACAAAATTGTAGCAGAGTTTGACAGGGTGGTTGTCGAAAGAATGTTCCCCTGGCTGGTGAGTCTAAAACTAGGGAGCATAATCTCAAGACAAAAGGCAGGCAATTTAGAATTAAGTTGAGGATGAATTTATTCAGACTGTGGGGAATCTTTGGATTTGTCTCTAGCTGGTTAAAGAGACTCAGGCATTAAGTCTGTTCAAGACAGAAATCAATAGACCTCTGGAGAATAGTGACCATTGAGGGTATGGAGATAGTGTAGGAATGTGGCATTGAGGTAAATGATCAGCTGTACTCATATTGAAGGGTGAAGCAGCTTTGATAGGCTGAATAGCCTTTTCTTGAACCTATATTACTGTATTGCCATGGCCAGACACTCTGCATCGGTGGTGTTAGTTGAGGGATACCATTGGCCAGAATGCTAGGTTGCATGCCCCTGCTCTAAATTGCAGTGGGATTCAGCCAAGACTCCCCATCAACCATAAATACTCAAACTTTTGGCTGAGAGAGGAGTACACCATCCACAGGGCCTCAGCAGACATCAAGAGGATCAGGCTGTTTCCAGCACACACTCTGAGCTATATTAATCTTGCCCAGACCATTTGGTAGCAGCCAACAGGAGGCCCAACCAGCCAGGATTAACCTGGGAGCCCAACCAAGATGGCAGGAAGTGGCTACTCCAGTCCATCAAATTAGAGGGAACAATCATGGCATTCCAAACAATGGAAATTACTTGGAACTTAAGTAAGCATACGTGGCTTCTAACATTGCGAATTATCGGAGGGACAGCAAGCAGAGGATGAGAGATCTTTTACAAGAATAGTAATTCTCCTGACATTTTCCTTCATGCTCATGGCTTAAATCCTTGGTAGACATCTTCCCTATGTCTGTATTACTATTCAAATGAGTCCTTCTTGGATAAAGAAATGACAGTGAATCTTCTAGCCCACGATCACCTTCGGTGGTGGAATCTTGATGATGACTGATCTTGTCTTGGACTAAACATTTTGCAGATTTAGAGCAGATAGGGAGACATTAAAAGGAATCAATTCACCATTGCAGCTATAAACTTGGCAAAGGGGGTGAGAGTGCCACCAAGGTTGCCAATGCAACTTTGAGGAGAAATGCTGGAAGAGAGTTTATGAGGTTGCCAACAGACTTGAAATGGTCCAACTGGCTATTCAACTGGGACTTCTTCACAACTGCAGTTAATTCCTGGATTTCCCACTCAGTATTAACCAGCCACATAATACGTGCAGTCATATTTGGGGAACCTTAATTAAACCAAAAGCGGATAGTGGACCAGGACCATTTGATAGTCCTTATTATTTATGCAGAATTACACAGAATGTATAGCAATGAAGCTGGCCATTCTACCTGGCTATTCCAGGTGTGTATTTATGCTTCATACAAACATTCTCCCATCCTAATCCATCAATATAACCCATTTGTTTCACTTTTTTCAATTTCCTGATCGCCTTTCTCCATCATTTCTCTTTAATGTAACCTTCTTAATCACTTCAACTACTCTGAGGAAGCAACTTCCACAATCTCACCACTCTCAGGATGAAGAGGTTTCTCCAAAAATCCCTATTGGATCTATCAGTGACTGGTATATGGGCCTTCAAATTACTCTGCTCAGGATGAAGAGTACTGTTACCATCCTCTTTAAATGAAGAAACCACAGGGCCTGCTGGGTCTGGTGTGGTAACTTCCTGGATAACTAGAAAAGGATCTTGTCATTGGCAAGATATAGTTTATAAATATCAGTTACTGACTGATAGCAACTAGTTATAGGTTACATTGATGTATGACATATGATATGATAAACACAGTAACAAAGAATTTGAAGAGGACTAGATGTTGCATCTTACTGCTTTGTGATCTGAAGCTGTTCTGTCCACAAGTTAACGTGACCCCATCATGCTGGGTGATATTTAAGCACTCATCAGCATTAACCGTTCCAGACCCGTATGCTGCAGTGGTGTTTTATGTTTTAGACAATCCCCACACGTCCACACTCTCAAACCTTTCAAAGTCCTCTGTGAGTCTTAGGGAGGAATGTAATCCCCTGTTTTCCCTTCCTGATAGATATAACCTCTTAACTCTCCAGTAATTCTGAATCCCTGTTGAACTTTTTTTCTCTTTGTTGTCCATGGTATGGAGACCAAAATGAACATTTTGAGGTTTCAGCAAAATCTGAAACAAGTTGCATATAATTTCTCAGCTTTTCAATTCCATCTTTCTTGTAATCAGCCAGAGGCCTAGTGGCACAGTGTGTAGTCTGTCCCTGCTTCTGAAAACAAAACTGTGGCTTCAAGTCCTACCCCAGGACCCAATGTAAAAGGAAGAGATGTTCATAATGTGTGCAAAAATTTATTGGGTTTTCAAACTCAAGCAAGTTGAGTGCCAAATACAGGTGGTAAAAGAGTGAGAGATTCGTATTCAGAACCTGGAGTCTCTATCATCGCTGTCCAGGCTACAATGGACATGTAATAAGTGCATGTCACCATAGCATCTTGGACTCTGAGTGAACACAACATACCATTTTTTAAGAAATGTGTTCATGGGATGAAGGCATTGGCTATTATTAATTGCCGCAGTGGCCAGTTAACCACAGCGCTGTGGGCCTGGAGGCACATTTAGGCCAGTCCAAGTAAGGATAGAAAATTTCCTTCCCTAATGGAGTAGCTATATTAGGTCAGTTTTTTTTAAATCAAAACTAAAATTTGAGTGTATGTAGTGGTGGGATTGAAACCCAGAACGTTAGCCTGCGGTTCTGGATGACCAGACAGGAGCATCACCCCTACACCACTGCTTTCCTTAATTTAATGAATCCCGATGCTCAGTTGGCTTTTTATAAACAGCTTATTCACCTGAATTGATACTGCTCATGATTTGTGTAACTGAATTCAATTTCCCCTCCCTTATTTCCCCCCCACCCCCCACACAACCTTGTCCAACCAGTATTTTCCTCCCACTCCCTGCCGTACTTTCTTCTCACTCCCCCCTGCCTCCGGTAATTCCATCACCCTCCCTCCACTTTCCTCTCACTCCCTTCCCTACCCCTGTCCCTCATTTATTTTCCTCCCCATCCCTCCAGCCCACAATGGGACCACATTCGATGAATCTTGACTATGTTATTTTTTTCCATGACAATGATAGGGGCATTGAGACGGCACATACTACACTGAAGGTTTGAAGAGGAAAATGGTGACATTTTTGTGCCTTCCCGCTGCACCATCCATTAACAGGACTTGCTGCAACCTTCCCTCCCTCCCCAGCCCCTGAGTTATGTACGTCACTTCTAATGATGATAATATCACTGGCCAGGTGGCAAGGAATTTGTTGGGAGTCACTGTTCACTGACTCACACTAACTCATCAAATCCACCCCATTAATTCCTTTAATCATCTTAAACACTTAGATCACTTCTTCATTATCTATTCTCAAGGAAATACAAGGCCATTCTGCCCTGTGCTCACCTTTTAAATCCTGGTATCATTGATGAATAGTCGCAAACTCTCACAAGATAACTTTTTCTGAGAGAAAATTCAACCATAAAAAGATCAAGAAAGTGAAATGTATTGGCTACTAATCAAAACCTATATAACTGGAAGTGAGAGATCTGGACAAATCTAACATTGATTTTACCTTCCTAACACAGAAGCATAAAATTAACAATTAATAGATCTTTATCCACACTATTAGACTGATGCACAACACTTGTTTATCTCATGATTTAATTTGTTATACACAGTGATACATCAATACATGCACACACTCATGTGAACACACAAATACACACTGACATAGATATCTAAACACACTTTTGCACAAACACATTGACTCTGACATATACACACAAACACATGCTAATTCATTCACACACATAAATACACATGAATAAAGATGTGTATTCACTTAAAATAAAAATTATACATGGCTATAAAACAACGATTTTTCTTCCAAAACTGAGCAGTGAATTAAAAGCTTCATTCTGACTCTGTAATGAATCATTCTCCTCTGCTCTTTCTCCACAATGCTGCAAAATGTCCTTTTTAATTAAATATCCAATTTCCTTTTCAAAGTTATTCTGCTTCCAGCACTTTTTTCAACTCAGAGCTGTCCAGACATAACACTGTGCTGTGTCGGAACATTTCTCCTCATTTCCTGAACAGTTTATTTTTGCCAGTTATCATAAATGCATGCCCTCTGGTTACTGGGCAATCAGTTCCTTCTTGATCAAAAATCTTTCTGAATTTTGAATATCTCTAATAAATCTCTTTGCTATAAGAACAATAATCTCTAACTTCTCCATATAACTCCTGCCAGACCCACAACCACTTCAATCTCGAAGGACC
Source organism: Chiloscyllium punctatum (assembly GCF_047496795.1). Lineage (NCBI taxonomy): Eukaryota > Metazoa > Chordata > Chondrichthyes > Orectolobiformes > Hemiscylliidae > Chiloscyllium > Chiloscyllium punctatum. The sequence goes on from NC_092741.1 coordinate 113,810,565, forward strand.
AGGGTGGCAGATATATCAAAACTCCACCACCTGCACATTCCCCTCCAAGCCATTCGCTATCCTGGCTTTTTTTCTCAAATTCATTTGCGGGATGAGGGCATCATTGGCTAGGCCAACATTTATTGGCCATCCCTAATTGTTAAGAGTCACTCACATTGCTATGGTTCTGGATTCAGGTAAGGATGTCAATTTTCTTCGCTGAGGACATTAGTGAGCCAGATGGGTTTTTTTCCTGACAATCAAGAATGGATTCATGGCCATCGTTAGATTCTTAATTCCACCATCTGCCATGGCAGGATTCGCACCCAGGTCCCCAGAACATTGCCTGGGTCTCTGAATTAACAGTCCAACAATAATACCATTAGACAGATATATCACTGTTCCTTCACTATCGCCAGTTTAAAATCCTAGAGTTCCCTATTTAAATGGTATTGTGAGTGCCCCTACACCCATAGGACTGTAGTGGTTCAGGAAGGCAGCTCAGTACCACCTCCTGAAATGTAATGGGGGATGAGCAATGTCCATATCCTATAAAAGAATAATTTTAAAATCCTGAAGACCCTCACCTCTCACACAATATTGTAAACATTCTTTCTACCTTATCCAAACCCAACATTTTCTCTTTATCATGGTTTCCAAAATTGGCCAGAAAACTTCAGGAGAGGCTGAATCAACAACAGAAAATTGTATTTATATTGCACCTTTAACCAAATGATGCATCATCAGGCCCTTCACAGGAACATTTTAAGGCAAAGCATGATGCCAAATCACAGGATATAAAAAGGTTAGTTGACTCAAAATTTAGTCAAAGTGGTTTTAAAACGTGCTTTGAAGGAGGAAAATGGGTTAGCAAGTTGGAGGGGTAGTGGGAGTGAATTGTAGAAAAGAAGGGCCAAGAAAACAGAGGGCACAGCTAACAATGGTGGAACAATTAAAATAAGGGCTCCACAAGAGTCCAGGACTTGAAGAGCACAGACACCTGACAGTCTGGAGCAAATGAGAGAGAGAGACGGAAATCCCCTTTCAAGAGAAACCACAAGGAGAGAAGGAAACCAACATCAATACTTGACCAAAATGTTACTACCGAGTGGCAGTACAATGGATCACAGCCACTGATGTGCAGATAGCAAGTAAACTGATGTACAAATGTTGTTTGATTTGTTTTCATTATTGATCTCCTCCATTCCCAGCTATCGATTCATGATTGTGGGCATGTTTGCTTTGCAAAGCATCTTTTTACCATTCTGTGCATGTTCTGAAATCCAGTGATGTAGAAATAACTATATGCTGCTCCTCACAAATTCAGGGCGACCTGAAGCACTTGACAACCAATTAATAAGCTTGAAGTGTCGTTTCTGGAAGTATAACAGCCAACTGTGCACAGCAAGCTCCCACAAATAGCAGTGTCATAGCACCAATCTGCCCCTCCCTTCCACAAATCCAATCTTCTCCCTATGACTGTGCTGTATAGCCTGACCCTCCATCTGCCCTCTTTACCCCATGACCCATCCCCATTCCCATGCTGCTCTCTGCTTGACTGTGGCCTCTGTCACTGGCCAAGGGATCAAAGTTAATTTTTAACTGCAGGATGTCCTGGAAAACATGTCCTTTCAGTTTTCCAGCCTGTGACTCCTTTACCCCTATGCCAAATATTTTTCAATGATTGTGGCCAGAGAGATGACCGAGCTAAGGCACTGGCTCACTTGAGGCACAGTGAGTAGAATCTTGTTACCTTTAAAAAGGATCTTGAGCCTTAGCAGCAATCTCACTGTCTGTCCCTTCCAAGTTTCACAACAGCCCTTCTATAGGAGGGAGACCAGAATTGCAGTTTGTTTTAACTCTACCACCTTCATTTTCTACCCCATCTAATTTATGGGCCTTTTGTCAGCTATTTAATAGAGAAAGATTGCAGTGATTAGTCAAAACCTCCATTATCATTGGGTGATGCCACTCTCAGGATGGTAAGGGAGGAACTAGCTAGACCCTGGTTTTTCTTTGTCTAGCTATTCATATTTTGAGAATTTGAGGCCTGATCAAAGAGTAGCTTTAATGTAAAAATCAGGCAGTAAGCCTTTTTCAAATTAAGATTACATCTCACTGAAATTCCAGTTTTTTATGGTTCAAATGTTGTTGGAATGGATTGGTTTTGCTTCACTTTATAAACAACATATCATGCAAAAAAGTATTACTCACTATAAGCGTTTAAATTTGGCAGCTGGCATGCCAACAAGAGATTCACGTTGTACTTACTGATCTTGTGCCCTAACTTGGACTGTGGATTGCACCATGTAGTTCTCTCCTGGGACTTCAAGGAGTTGCTTTAAATCATTACCAATTGACCTCTATGCCATATTGAAAGAACATGTCTGTGAGAATACAATACAACACATTTCAGCACAAGAGCTGTTATTAAGTACACTTTGACATGTTAATGATGCATTTGCCATGTTTACAGCAATTTATGGATAATGCAATGTCTACTGTAGGATTAGGATACTTTTAATGGAACATTGACTTTTCAAAACCTAGCACTTAAGCCTGATGGAGACCTGATGCTGATTACCAGAACAAGATCATGACCACTTATCTCCAAAATGCCTTGAATTCAGACACTCCTTTGTTCACAGATATATTGACTGGACATCACAGCATGCTTTCAACTGATTTCAATATTAATTGCAGAGTGAAATGATTTTTAAAAAGGTTCCATTTATTATTTATGTACTATTTGAGAGGTTTTTTTGACTACTATTGTAGAAAAAAGACTTTAGACATGTTACTATTAGTGGTCATTCAATGATAAATAAATATCCTTAGGTGACTGGGAACCTGAGGTTGAACATGATGCTTCATAAGGATGAGTTTCTGTTCTTCACTGACCTGTCAGTTTTGTACAGGAAACAAAGCAGCCAACTTGCCCTTGGCAAAGCCCCAGAAATAGAAACTGAATTTTTTTGTGATGTTGGTAGAGAGATAAATATTGGTAGAATTCTCCTGCCTTCTTCAATATATTGCTTTGTGATTTTCATGTCAATCTGAGAAGGCAGACATAGTCTCAGATCTGAAATACAGTATGTCTGGCAAGGCAACATTCCCTCATTAGTGCATGAGATTGGATTATTCAGTACAAATATCTGGAGTGCTTTGAACACACATTCTTCTGCCATATATATATATAGAGAGAGAGAGAGAGAGAGAGAGCATGCTACCCACTGAACTGCATTTGGCATCCTAGCTGGAGGTGACTCAACACAGGTTCATTGCCCAAAGTAGAAAGGATTTCAACCAGGTGCTTAAGTAACTGGACTTGGGTCTCTTGTGCTCTGCGTTTTCCAGTGCAGGTCAGCCACTGGAAGATGCACTGTTCCTGTAGTTACTGAGCTTTCCCCATTAGCTTAGGCTGGTGGTCCAGCCAGCAATGCCCATATTCCATGAATGAATAAAAAGATACAAACCAGGCAACACCATCTTTTCCCTACCTAGCATAGGATGCACTGGCAATTCTGACTAGCTATTTCAACCCTGACTTCCTGCCTCAAGATCCAACCCCCAAACTCCAACCATTGGTTAATCAACATGTCCAACAACACACCATTCAGAATAAATCAGCTGTCTGATTGGCACCCCATCCATAAACTTAACCAATCACTTCGCTGGTGCCTAGTGATGACAGTACATACCGTCTATAGGATGCACTGCAACAGTCAACAAGGCTTCTTTGGTGTCATCAACAACCACAAGCACGTCCACCTAGAAGGACAAAGCAGTAGATACATGAGAAAACCACTATGTGCAAGTTACCTTCACCCACTCACCATCCTGGTTTGGAAATATATCGCTGTACCTTCACTCTCTTACTGAGTTAAACATCCTGGAAATCCCTCCCCAAAAGCAATGTAAGTGTACCTACTGAACATGGACAGCAGTGATTCAAGAAGTCAGGTTGCTACCAACTTTTCAAGGACATCTCGAGATGAGCAATAAATGATGGTCCAGCCAGCAATGCTCATACCCCATGAATGAATGAAAAATAAACTGGGAACACCATCTCTTCCCAATCAACTGAAAATTAATACATCTTTCCCTAGCTGATTAAGTAGTTCTTAACTTCATTAATTAGAAAGTTCCAGAGGGCAAGGATCAGGAAAATTAGTCACATAATTTTCATGTTTTGACTGAGGGGAATAAGAGCTATTGTGAAGGGGATGAACCATTGTTTCTTGGTAAGACTGGGTGAAATGCTAAAAACACTTTCAAATCACAATCTCTCCCTTTTCAGTGACTTTCATTTCTTCACACCAAACTTCACAACTGTGGAAAAATATGAACTAAGGAACCAATTTAATTGAAGTAGATTGGAAAATATATGAAAAATAAAGTGTAAAGCAGTAAAAGAAAAAAAGATAATTGGGGAAGAAATGAGAAAATAGGGAAAGCAAATTGAGAAAAGCATCAGGGAACCAAAAGACGTGTTTCGGATTGGTTCGGAGTTAGCAATTTATTAAAGAACAAATCAAGGTCCTTAGGTGAGAAAGGCAAAACAGCAGGCCTAGGAAGAGTGCAGCTGGCATTTAATTATTTTTTTCCTCCACAACAGTTTTCACAGTAGCAAATGTCTGTGGAAGGGATAAAAGAATATATCTAAGTTTGTGGAGAAAATTGAAATTGGTAATGAAAAAATAACAATTTCTGTGTTATAGAGTCATAGAGATGAACAGCATGGAAATAGACCCTTCAGTCCAACTCATCCATACCAACCAGATATCCTAAATTAATCTAGTCCCATTTGCCAGCACTTGGACCATATCCTGCTAAACCTATCCTATTCATATACACATCCATATGCTTTTTAAATGTTGTAATTTTACCAGACTCCACCACTTCCTCTGGCAGCTCATTCTATAAGATATAGTCGTAGAAATTAGGCCATTCAGCCCATTGGGTCTGCTCCACCATTCAATCATGGCTGATAAGTTTCTCAACCCCATTCTCCCACTTTCTCCCCGTAACCCTTGATACTCAAGAACCTCTCTCAGTCTTAAATATACTCAACGACCTAATCTCCACAGCCTGCAGCAATGAATTCCATAGATTCACCACTCTCTGGCTGAATAAGTTTCCCCGCATCTCCATTCTAAAGGGTCTTCCCCTTACTCTAAGGCTATGCCCTCTGGTCCTACTCTCTTCAACCAATGGAAACATCTTCCCAACATCCACTCTCTCCAGGTCATTGAGTATAAACCCAGAACCCTCAAACATTCCTCAAATGTTAAGCTTTTCATTCCTGGTACATTCTCGTGAACCTCCTATGAACACGCTCCAGGACCAATACATCTTTTCTGAAATATGGGGCCCAAAAATGCACTCAATACTGCAAATGTGCTCCTACCAGAGTTTTAAAATAGCCTTAGAAGTATATCTTTTGATATTATATCCTTTGCAACAACCTCTACATGAAAAAGTTGCCCCTTAGGTTCCTTTTAAATCTTTCCCCTCTCACTCTAAACCTATGCCCTCCAGTTCTGGACTCCCCCATCCCAGGGAAAAGACATTAATATTTAATTCCATCCATGCTCCTCATGATTTTATGAACCTCTATAAAGGTAACCTCTTAGCCTCTGATGCTCCAGGGAAAACAGCACCAGCCTACTTGACTCTTCCTACAGTTCAAATCCACCAATCCTGGCAACATCTTCGTAATCTTCTCTGAACCTTTTCAAGTTTCACAACATCCTTCCTATAAGAGGGAGACCAGAATTGCACACAATATTCCAAAACTGGCCAACCATTGTCCTGTACAGACACAACATGACCTCCCAACTCTAAGACTCAATACTTTGAACAATTCTCTTCTTTTTGAAACCAAAGACATCAAACTTTCCCCCAGCCACTTTGTATCTTTGACAGCCTTGCCACAAGCCACGTGTGGTCTTGCCGCAGAAATAAGCCTTGAGGTTGACCCAAAGGATTTAAGAAGTCCCCGTTTAGAAGGTAGGCTACTGCAGTCAAAGCAGAAACAGAACCTTTGAAATATTTAAATATGCTATGTGACACCAGGTCAGACCCTGGGATTCTGTTGCAAGCAGGTTGTCTCCTGACTTCTCAAAGCCTGTCAACCATCTACAAGGCACAACTCTGTGAAGGATTATCCTGGCTTGCCTGGTTGCAGCTCCAACAATATCCAAGAAGCTTAACACTATCTAGGACTTAAAGCAATCGACTGGTACCGAATCCATTACCTTAAACATTTACTCCCTTCACTGATATACAGTGCTACAAATTGATAAGTGTCCAATTATTCCAATACCATGAGTTCTCTCATCTAGAAGAACAAGGGCTATAGATACATGGGGACATAATCACCTGCATGTTCCCCTTGAAGTCACTCACCATGCTGACTTGGAAATAAGTCACCATTCCTTAAGTGTTACTGGGTCAGAATCCTTGAAATTGCCATGGTCCTTGCTCTCCCATTGGAGAGAGGCAGCTGGCAGCAAGTTGTTTCCTCCTGACTTGAGGGTCACCGAACCTTAGGCAAGGGTTGAGGTAAGAAGGCCAGATCTTCAGGGGTGTCTTCAGCCAGTACAGGAATTTAACTCCTGTTATCAATGCCACTCTGTTTCCACAAGCCAGTCTTCCAGTAGGCTGAGCTTTCCAACCCTAATGTGCTATGGAATATCTAATCTTTAGAATGAAATATTAAACCAAGGCCTCTGCCCTCTCAAGTTGATGCAAGACTTCGCAAGGAGACAATTTTGAAGTGCAGTAGAGATCACCCTGGTATCCTGGGCCAATACATATCCCTCAAATAGCCACTAGCAAAATAGCAAATTATCTGGTTATTATCTCATTTTCACTTTTTGGATCTTGCTCTGTGCAAATTGTCTGCTGTGCTTTCTTCATTACAACAGTAACTACACTTCAACAATATTTCATTGACTGTAAAGCACATTGACATCTTCTGAAGTTAAAAGATGTTATAAAAATGCCAGTCTTTCTACTGCTTGACAACTTAACTTGGAAGTAGATCAGATAATTTATGAAGCTGCCAATCTCTGAATTGAGGAATGGGCCAATTATCCCAATGCTCAAGGGCAACAGTCAGATAATAGCCCACTGATCAAGAATGGTGGCTTTAACCCCACCCAGAAACTGGTATCCTGTGCCAAAACTGCTCAGCTGGATTTATCATTTCATTAGCAGAGTCAAATGTTTGATTCTGACAACCTAGAATCTACTTGGGGGCTGTTAAACAGTCCAACATTGATGTATATGTTTACCTGCAGTAAATATCACCCAGCTTTTTCTTATTTATGGGTGACAGCAATGGAGACAGTGTGTTTTATTTAACAGCAGGAAGTCAAGATCAGATAGATCTATAAAATTATGGATGGAGCGGAAGCCTGAGAGAGAAATTTCAATAATCTGTGTAAAGCTTGGTAACTGGTCAGATGGTATTAGATGGCAAAGAATATTATAAACTCGCACCGTTGTAAGGAATAGTTAAAAAAATTATTCATCTGGAAAAATTGAGACAAAGGATGGATAAGGATGTGTTAATAAAGTTTAGGAGTATGGTTATAGTGTATCAGGGGAATTATTGAATTGCAAATAGACTGCAAAAAGAACATACATTTATGTAGTGCCTTTCAAGACTTCATGATCTATCTGATCTTTCATGACTTCAACATGTCACAAATGGGAATTACAGCCAATGAAATGTTTCTTAAGGTGTAAACTACTGGCATATGTCAGAAATATGCCAACCAACAGGCACACAGCAAACACCCACAAACAGTGCTGGGATACTGGTTAGCTAAACTTTTTATTGCAATGTGAGTTGAGAGATAAATATTGGTCAAAACAATAGGGAAAACTCCCCTCTGCCTCTTCATAATAGTGACTGTGGAATCTTTTCTGTGGTCTCAGTTTAACTTCTCATCTGAAAGACAGTTGCAAACAATCACAATGCAGTTGCTGTTCTAATACATGGAAACACAGCAGCCAAATTGCACAGTGCAAATTCCCACAAATAGCAAAAAGATCAAAGGGCAGTTAATTACTGGTGATGCTGGTTGACAAATAAATAAGCTTCTGAAGGTGATATCAGTGTGAGTCACTTTGGACAAAGCATCCTGCTTGAGTGGCACGCTATCCACCAATTTAAACATTTGCTGTGTGTGGGCATGGTAAATTATCTGCTTTGTCCTGGATGATGTCCAACTACCTGATTGTTGTTGGAGCTGCACTCATCCTGGCAAGTGGAAAGTATTCAATCACACTCCACACTTCTTACAGATGGTGGACACACTTTGGGGAGTTAGGAGGTCAGTCATTCACTGCAGGGTTCTTAGCCTCTGATTTGCTCTTGTAGCTGTGTTTATAACAGCTGTATTCCTCCCAGGATATTGATAGTGGGGGAAAATCAGCAGTGACAATACCATTGAACTTCATAAGGTGAGTGTTACACTGTCTCTTTTTGGAGATGGTCATTAGTTGCACTTGTGGCACAGATGTTACTTGCTGGTTACGAGCCAATGTCTGAATATGGTCCAGGTCTTGCTGCACTGGACATGAACTGGTTCAGTGAGGAGTCACAAATGATGCTGAACATTGTGTAATCATGGGTAAACATTTCCATTTTTGACTTTATGATGGAGGGAAGGTCATTGATGAAGCAGCCAAGGAAGACTGAAAAGGTGCCTGACTGGTTTAATTGAACAATGGAAGATAATGAATTCACACCACAGAATCTGGAATTTGTTCCAATAGTTTATGTCCCACTCTATTTGCTTTACCGCACCGTCTCTATATCAAGGCACATTTGACTTGTTTTCTCAAAGTTCAAACTGACTTCATGGCCCTTCTTAGGCTATTTTGCACAAGTTAAAGCCAATTGACAACAGACATGTCCAATTCCCTGACATCTCCACTCTGCTCAACGCTATTGTTGTGTTGACAACAACATGTTGGATGTTCCGGTGGTCAGGGGCTGAGGTCAACTTAGCCCCCACTTCTCTCATTCTTTACATGGGGCTGAATTTACTCATTCTCTCTTTGACCATGAGCAGGTAAACCCAGGTGTCTTATACTAGAAAGGTGAAGCCAGGCAGCCTATGTATAGTCTGCCTGAAAATGGAACCTATGTAAACCAATTTACCTGTTTGCTTTTGTCATGATCTGAGGAGGGCAGAAACTTGAGAGAACACACAAGGGAAGCTGAGACCAGTTCATTTATATATTTGTGAAATAAGGTTGTTCAGGCTCAAGAAAATAGTTTTCAGTTCATCTTCAGAACAAGAACACATTTCCACTGGGAAAATTAAAAGACCCATGTCCTGCAAGAATGATTTATTCTTAAATTCCTTGATTAACCTATTGTTTAACTAAAAGGTGCACTCCAATTAATAGTACAGAAGGAAGATTGGATCAAGAGGATATAAGCTGAAAACGTGTTGCTGGAAAAGCGCAGCAGGTCAGGCAGCATCCAAGGAGCAGGAGAGTCGACGTTGCGGGCATGAGCCCTTCTTCAGCCATTCCTGAAGAAGGGCTCATGCCCGAAATGTCGATTCTCCTGCTCCTTGGATGCTGCCTGACCTGCTGCACTTTTCCATCAACACATTTTCAGCTCTGATCTCCAGCATCTGCAGTCCTCACTTTCCCCTCAAGAGGATATAAGCCTTGAAATTTGTGCTGGCCAGTTTCCAGGGGCACAGTGAATTATCCCTTGGACACCAGAGAGTCACCAGAATCTACACTGCTAGAGTCTAATCCTCTCCTGCTATGTTGCCTGGCTAAAGGATACGTTTTAAGTAAGACTCAGGTAAGTCCCAGGCTTACATCAATTTTAAAACCACACTTAACTAGACCAAAAGAGAAAATGCTGGAAAATCTCAGCAGGTCTGGCAGCATCTGTAAGGAGAGAAAAGAGCTGACGTTTCGAGTCTAACTGACCCTTTGTCAAAGCTAAAAAAAGGGAGAAATAGGGAGGTATTTATACTGGACTGAGAGAAAGTGAGTCTTGGCTCCAGAAGCAAAGCTGGCAATAAAGTGGTGATAATGACAGTGCATAGAGAGATTATAGGGAGATTCGGAGCTGTGAATGACCAAGGCTGAAGCCAGTGCTATGTGCCAGTGCTCAACAACTTCAGATGATTATCAGACAACTTCAGATGACCCCTCTGGGGTCGAGATGGGATAATCATCTGAAGTTGTTGAGCACTGGCACATAGCACTGGCTTCAGCCTTGGTCATTCACAGCTCCTAATCTCCCTATAATCTCTCTATGCACTGTCATTATCACCTCTATATTGCCAGCTTTGCTTCAGGAGCTAGGACTCACTTTCTCTCAGTCCAGTATAAATACCTCCTTATTTCTCCCTTTTCCAACATTTTCTCTTTTGGTTTCAGATACCAGCATCCGCAGTAATTTGTTTTTATCCACACTTAGCTAGACTTTTGGTGGTGGACACTAGCTGTGCCCATCACACCTGCACAGAATCTGAATGAAGCAGATCTAACAGCTGCACCGTTGAGGACAATCCATTTGCCAAGAGGGTACTATATGCTCAACAGCATATAGAAGGGCTTTTGCCCGAAACGTCGATTTCGCTGCTCGTTGGATGCTGCCTGAACTGCTGTGCTCTTCCAGCACCACTAATCCAGTATTTGGTTTTCAGCATCTGCAGTCATTGTTTTTACCTAGCATATAGAAGAGACCTGACACTTCTATTGATGCCAATCCGTGAAATAAGGCCTAATTTACAGTGCTGTTCCTGATCCCCTAATCCCATATGTAATCCCAGATTCCTACCCAATCCCGTTATGAAGTTGCAGATTCTTGATGTTTTATCCAACAGTCAAGTCTTACATCACACCCATCACTAGGTTTACCCTCTACCACCTCCTAAATATTTTTATACAGTTTTAAAATGCACCTGCCTGAACCCTTGCTGCTAAGCATTTGCTCCCTCTTTGTCAGCATTATTTAAGTCTCTTCATGAGCAAACTCCTCTTCACCATTTTAGTTTTTATGCCCTTGTCCACATCTCTCACTGTTATCTCTAGGTTACTACAATTTCCTCCCAGTGGTAACAAAACTCATCAATCTCGAACCACATACTGGGCCTCATTCTGAGCCCTCCCCATACCCCAGTGGTGTTTCATCTAGCTACACCACTCCTCACTTTGAAAACATTCATTAAATGTGTCCTTGACTATCTCTTAGAACATAGAACATTACAGTGCAGTACAGGCCCTTCAGCCCTCGATGTTGCACCACCCTGTGAAACCAACTTGAAGCCCATCTAACCTATGCTATTCCATTTGCATCCATGTGCCTATCCAATGACCATTTAAATGCCCATAAAGCTGGCGAGTCTACATCTGTTGCAGGCAGTGCGTTCCACGTCACTACTACTCTGAGTAAAGAAACTACCTCTGACGTCTGTCCTATATCTATCACCCCTCAGTTTAAAGCTATGTCCTCTCGTGTTTGCCATCAATTAACTCACCTCTCAATCTCTTTTCTCTAATGAAAATAGCCGCAAGTCCCTCAGTCTTTTCTCATAAGACCTTCCCTCCATACCAAGCAATATCCTAATAAATCTCCTCTGCACCCTTTCCAAAGCTTCCACGTCCTGCCTATAACCAGAACCAGTGACCAGAACTGTACACAATACTCCAAGTGCAGCTGCTCCAGAGTTTTGTACAGCTGCAGCATGATCTCATGGTTCTGAAACTCAATTCCTCTACTAATAAAAGCTAACACACTATATGCTTTCTTAACAGACCTATCAACCAAGATGGCAACTTTGAGGAATCTATGTACATGGACACAGAGCTCTCTCTGCTCAACTACACTACCAAGAATCTTACCATTAGCCCAGTACTCTGCATTTCTGTTGCTCCTTCCAAAGTGAATCACCTCACACTTTTCTGCATTAAACTCCTTTTGCCACCTTTCAGCCCAGCTCTGCAGCTTATCTATGTCCCTTTGTAAACTACAATATCCTTCGGCACTATCTACAACTGTACCCACCTTAGTGTCGTCCACAAATTTACTAACCCATCCTTCTACGCCCTGATCCACGTCGTTTATAAAAATTGCAAACAGCAGTGGACCCAAAACAGATCCTTGCAGCACACCATGAGTAACTGAGCTCCAGGATCTCCTCTTTCTCAGTTCTGTTAATTCCTCTTATGGCTGACCCCTAGCCTGCAGATAAACTTTGCCACATAAGTATCACTTGACCCTAAGTCAATACAGTTAAACCTGTAAATAAAACCTTTTCACAAGTGGCTAAATGGACATCTGAGCAAGGATATAGGAGGTTAGATTGGAAGGTATTAGTCGAGATGACCCAATGCTGTTTAATCTTTACTTGTGCTGATAGAACCTAAACATGTCAGTATCTATTTAAGGGTTAAAAAATATCCTGACTGATTATCCTTAGGGATAAAATAAAGTATAATTGAAGCTGCACTGTTTTAAGTGTTTAACCAATTGTTTTTGTCTCCTGTGTACCCCCCGCCCCCCACCCCCCACCGATTCTCAGATTAAGCAAGCTGAATAGAAAGCACATTGAACAAATTGTACGTGATCTGTGAAAGAAATGAACAAAATGGGCTGATGTCCCTTCCTCATTATACGCTCTGATTACTGAAACATAATCATGCCGCAGAAATGTAATTACTTTTTTGTTCAAGCAGAGACCAGTGTAGAATCCTATAACATGTTCAGAAATCCTATGGTTCAGGAAGGCATGTGTTTGGCTCTCTCACTCAAAGAAATTCTTTTGGAAATTATTTCTTATGTCTGGAGCTTTATTATCAAATCCGGAACATCATGGCAGGATTCAATCATCTATGATTTTTTCGATATGATTACTAGCCAGTCCTGATGGGAAATGAAGGTATGGTGGAAATGGCACTGAACTAGTAATTCCAGAAACCCAGGTAAAGTAGTAGGGATATGGATTTAACTTTCATTATGGCAGCTAGTGAAATGAGAATTCAACTAAAAATAATTTTAAAAGTCACTTTAATGATGGTCATCAAGCCACTTCTGATTGTCGCAAAAATCCATCTGGTTCACTGGCGACTTAGGCACTATATAAATCTTGCAGCCTGTGATACAGCGATATACAGCACAAAGACAGGCCAGCTGGGACATCCCCATATTTCTGGTCCACTCCAGAGCCTCCTCCCATCTAAATCTACTATCATGACACTATTCTCTTCTCCCTCATGTGCTTGTCTAGTTTCCCCTTAGATGCATCTATATTTATTCTCTACACCACTGCCTATGAACATTCTCACCATTCTTTCAGAAAAGAACTTCCTCCTGAATTCCTGATTGGATTTCTTGCTGACTATCTTGTATTAATGTCCACCAATTATACTCTTTCCCCAAATGAGGATCCACTCTTATTAAAACCCTTCATAATATTAAGAACCTCTATTAAGTCACCCCTCAGCTTTCATTTCTCGTTGTGCAGCTGGGAGAAATGTCTTCACCCAGAGAGCATTGAGACTGGGAAATTCTCTGCACAGAAATTGGTTGAAGCCAAAACATTGAATTTTTCAAGAAGTCAGATATACTTCTTAGGGACAAAGGGATTTTAGTCTCTGTTGCAGTCAATGCAGATCAATAATGGACAGTTTGTAAAAGCAAGATGCTACTCGTTCCCATAGGTTTTTCCATCTGTACATTAGGTTAAAATTACCCTTTTGGCAAGAAGCAAATATCCTGAGTACCAATAAGTTCCAAGGATTACCAATAAGTATGAATGGGTACTTCTGAGTTCCAGTGAGTATCAGTAAGTACCAGTTAGTACCACTGATTAATACTCATTGGATTTCAGTGGTAATGAGTACAATTGTGTACTACTGAATTCCAGTGAGTATTAATGAGTACCAGTGAGTACCGAGTTAAAAAGAGAACCATTTTGGACAATCAGTACTACTGAATTCCACTGAACACCAATTTGTACCATTGAGTTCCAAAGAGTACCTATGAGTACTAATGAGCATCACTGGAGTATCACGGAATTCCAGTGAATATCAATGAGTAGCAGCGAGGACCACTGAGTACCAACAAGTTCCTATGAGCACCAAAGCATCTCAATGAATACCATTCATTTCTTAATAATACTAATGGACACCAACATGTTCCAATGAGTACCCATGGTTTCCCCGTGAATGCCAATGAGTTACAAGTTACAAAATCCAGTCTAATACAGTAGTTCCAGTATTAATAACAGTAAGTTGGGGTGGTTGGTAAAAACCATTGATTGTCGTAGCTGGGGCTGTACTTAATTCCTAAAAAGATCTCATAATGAGCAAATAGAAAGGAAGTATTGTTACGTGATTGGATTGAAAAAACTTAGTACTTTATTCTAGGCACAAAGCTCAAGCTGGACTTGATATTAGCTAAGAGTAGTTCAGGTTTGTGACTGTATAAATGGATATCCTTTGTAGAAACTTATCCTGATCCCTCCTGCATTGTTCATTTGTACAAATATTTGTACCCATTTCAATTATACTCTCCCTCGTGATAACGCTTAAGAGGAGATTCATTTCAAATAAATACTTAAGAATTCTGAATATATTTTTTATAGATATAGCAATGCAACAGCTTAAATATCTTTCTTTCAAAAATTCCCAATCCGCAATGACAGATTCATACAGCAGGGAAACAGCCTACAATCCAACCAGTCCATGCCAAATATAATCCTAAACTAAACTAGTCGCACCTGCTTGTTCCTGATCCATATCCCTCCAAACCTTTCCTATTCATGTACTTACCCAATGTCTTTTAAAAATTTAATTGTACTCATATCCATCACTTCCTCAGGAAGGTCATTTCACCCACAAACCACCTTCCATGTAAATAATTTGCCAGTGTCTTTAAATCTTTCTCCTTTCACCTTAAAATTGTGTCCCCACATCCCAGGGAAAAGACAACTATCATTAACATTATTTTATAGACTTCTTTAATGTCGCCTCTCCACCTCTTGCATTCTAGTCAAAAAAGTCTCAGCCTATCCAAAGAGTCAGAGTCATAGATATGCACAGCATGGAAATAGTCCCTTTAGTCCAACTCGTCACACGACCAGATATTTTACATTAATCTAGTCTCATTTGCCAGCATTTAGCCCTATCCCTCTAAACCCTTCCCATTCATATACCCATCCAGACGTCTTTTAAATGTTGCAATTGTACCAGCCTCCACCACTTCCTCTGGCAGCTCATTCCAGATATGCACTACTGTCCTCATGAAAATGTTGCCCCTCAGGTCCCTTTTAAATCTTTCCCATCCCACTTTAAACCTATGCCATCTAGTTTTGAACTCCCCTACCCTGGGGAAAAGACTTGTGCTCCGTATGATTTGATAAACTTCGAGAAGTGGACGGCATGGTGGCACAGTGGTTAGCACTGCTGCTTCACAGCGCCAGAGACCCGGGTTCAATTCCTGCCTCAGGCGACTCTCTGTGTGGAGTTTGCACATTCTCCCCGTGTCTGCGTGGGTTTCCTCCGGGTGCTCTGGTTTCCTCCCACAGTCCAAAAATGTGCAGGTTAGGTGAATTGGCCACGCTAAATTGCCTGTAGTGTTAGATGAAGGGGTAAATATAGAGGAATGGGTCTGGGTGGGTTAGGCTTCGGCAGGTCGGTGTGGACTTGTTGGGCCGAAGGGCCTGTTTCCACACTGTAAGTAATCTAATCTAAGGAAACCCTTCATCCTCCAAAGTTGCAGGGAGGATAGACCCAGCCTATTCAGCCTCTCCCTATAGCTCAAACCCTCCAACCCTGGCAACATCCTTGTAAATCTTTTTCTGAACCCTTTCAAGTTTCACACATCCTTTTCATACAAGGGGGACCAGAATTGCATGCAGTATTCCAAAAGTGCGCTAACCAATAACCTCCAGAGCCGCAACATGACCTTCCAACTCCAATACCCCGTGGTCTGGCCAATAAACGAAAGCGTGCAAAAAGCCTTCTCACTAACTTGTGAACCTGCAACCTCACTTTCAATGAACAATGAACCTGCAGTACAAGGTCTCTTTGTTCAGCAACACTCATCAAGACCTTACCATTAAGTGTAGAAGTCCTGCCATGATTTGCCTTTCCAAAGTGCAGCACCTCACATTTATCTAAATTAAACTCCATTGCCACTCCTCAGCCCACCTGCCCATCTGCTCAAGGTCCTCTTGTAATCAGAGTAACTTTCTTTATAACGCAAACCTTCCATACCCAGCAACAACCTGGTAAATCTATTCTGAACACTCTCCAGCTTAATGATATCCTTCCTATAAACTGGGCAATCAGAACTGGACACAGTATTCCAGATGAGGCCTCAGCAATGTCCTATACAACCTCACCATGACTTCCCAACTTCTATACTCAAAGGACTGAGCAATGAAAGAAAGTGTGCCAAATGCCTTTTTAACCACCATCTATATGTGATGCAAACTTCAAAGAATTATGTACCTACACTCCAGGTCCCTCTGCTCTACAACACTATCCAAGGTCTTACCATTAATTGTATAAGCCCTACTGTTGTTTGTCGTCCCAAAATGCAATACCTCCCATTTATCCAGATAGAACTCCATCTGTTAGCAACTCAGCCAGTGCCCCTCTGCACACATATTTCATAAGGAGCAGATGTAGGCAATTCAGCTGCTTAAGCCTACTCCGCCATTCAATACCATCACGGTATTTCATGATCTCATTCCTGATGAAGGGCCTGTGCCCAAAATGTCAACTGCCCTGCTCCTCGGATGCTGCCTGAGTGGCCGTGCTTTTCCAGCACCACACTCATTGACACTAAACTCCAGAGAGTACAGACCTAAGTTGTTCAATAACCTTTAGAGTCATAGAGTTGTCCAACACAGAAACAGACCCTGAAGTCCAACTCATCCATGCTGACCAGATATCATAAATTAATCCAGTCCCATTTGCCAGCATTTGGCTTATATCCTTCTAAACCTTTCTTATTCATGTATCTATCCAGATGCCCTTTAATATTATAATTGTACCAGCCTGCACCACATCCTCTGGCATCTTGTTCCATACATGAATCACCCTCTGCATTGAAAAATTGCTCCTTAAGGTCCCTTTAATTCTTTCCCCCTCACTTTAAATCTACCCCCCCCCCCTAGTTTTAGACTCCCCTACCCTGGAATAAAAGACCTTGGCTATTCATCCTATCCATGCCCCCCATGATTTTATAAATCTCTATAAAAGTCACCCCTCAGCCTTCAGTGTTTCAGGGGAAAACAGCCACAGCCTGCTCAGCAATAACCTGCTCAGTGACATTGAGTTTGGGTTCTACCAGGGCCACTCAGCTCTAACCTCATTACAGCCTTGGTTCAAATATGGATAAAAAAGCTGATGTCCACAGGCGTGGTGAGAGGGTGACTGCCCTTGTCCTCAAGGATGCATTTGACTGAGTGTTACATCAAGGAGCCCGAGTAAAACTGGAATCAATGGGTATCAGACAGAAAATGCTTGATGGTTAGAGTCGTACCTGACACATCAAAAGATGGTGGTGGTTGTTGGTGGTCAGTCATCTCAGGTCCAGGACATCTCTGCAGGCGTTCCGCAGGGTAGTGTCCTAGACCTGACCATCTTTAGCTGCTTCGTCAATGAATTTCCCTCCATCAAAAGGTCAGAAGTGGGGATGTTCACCAATGATTGCACAATGCTCAGCGCCATTCGCGACTCCTCAGGCACTGAAGCAGTCCATGTCCAAACGCAACAAGATCTGGATAGTATCTAGGCTTGGGCTGACGACTGGTAAGTAACATTCGCGCTACCACCATCAATCTAACCACTGCCCCTTTACACTCAATGGTGTTACCATCACTGAATA
Organism: Chiloscyllium punctatum; assembly: GCF_047496795.1. Taxonomy (NCBI): domain Eukaryota; kingdom Metazoa; phylum Chordata; class Chondrichthyes; order Orectolobiformes; family Hemiscylliidae; genus Chiloscyllium; species Chiloscyllium punctatum. The sequence goes on from NC_092741.1 coordinate 113,828,440, forward strand.
CCCCACTATCAACATCCTGGGAGTTATCATTGATCAGCAACTCAACTGGACTCACCACATAAATGCAATGGCTGCAAGAGCAGGTCAGAGGTTAGAAGTACTGCATTGGGTAACTCACCTCCTGACTCCCCAAAGCTTGTTCACCATCTACAAGACACAAGTCAGGAGCATGATGGAATACTTCCCACCTGTCTGGATGAGTACAACTCCAACAACATTCAAGAAGCTTAACACCATCTGGGACAAAGCAGTCTGCTTGATTGGCACTTCATCCAAAGTATCTACTCCCTTCACCACTGACACTCAGTAGCAGCAGTGTGTCCTACCTTCCAGATGGACTGCAGAGATTCAAAGATCCTCAAACAACACCTTCCAAACCTACAACCACTTCCATCTAAAAGGACAAAGGCAGCAGATATATGGGAACACACCCTTCAGATTCCCTCCAGGACACACACCATCCTGACTTGGAAGTACATTGCCAAGCCTCCACAGTGGCTGGGTCAAAATCCTGGAATTCCCTCCCTAAAAGCATTGTGAGTCAAGCCATGGCAAGTGGACTACAGTGGTTCAAGGATGCAGCTCACCACCACTTTCTCAAAAGGCAACTAGCAACGGGCACTAAATGCTGGCGACACCCCATATCCCACAAAATGAACTTTTAAAAATAGGTGCACAAGTCAAGAAAGATGGTGGGACAAGTTGAGATGTGCAGAATTAATGCATATAGTCAGGAGAGAGTTCAAATCTGACCATGGTACCCATTGGAATTTTAATAGTCTTTTATGAAAGGAAATCTTCCATCTTTACCTAGTCACACCTACACGTGACTGCAGATTCATTCCACGGTGATTCCTAAGTGCTGTCTGATGTGGCCTAGCATCTATTAAGTTCAAAGGCCATTGCAATAAATCTGGCCTAATTGATGATGCCAATTTCTCATTAAATTGCAAGTTTAAGAAAAGCATATCCTCAGCTTTATTAGTAAGGGCATAGAGCACATGAACAAGAAATTTATGTTGAATTTGTGTAAGACATTTAAATTTCAGCATTGGCTGGAGGATTGAGTCTATGTTTTGCACTGCACTTTGCAAAAGTTGTAAAAGTGTTGGACAGAGTGCAGAAGTATTTTACAAAAAGGTTGAGGGATGAAGAACCTCATATGAAGAAAGCTTGAAGAGTTTGGAGAAGACTTTTCTTGGAGAAAAGAGAAGATCTGATAGAGATATTCAAAAGCATAAGGGAACACGAGTGTTCCGACTGAAATTGTTCCGACTTGTGGAAGGAAGAGGGCATAAATATAAAGTGAAAACAAAAAAATGCTGGAAATCACAATGGTCAAGCAACATCTGTGGAGGGAAAACAAGTTAATGTTGAGTTTAGATGACTCTTCAGAGCATTTAGACTGAAAAGGTTAGCTTGCTGTCTCCCTACAGATGCTGCCTGACCTGTTGTGATTTCCAGCATTTTTTTGTTTTCAGCACAGATTCTAGCATCTGCAATAATTTACTCGGATTTGAAGTCATTGGAAAAATCAATGAGAATGGTGTTGCCATGCAGCAAAAAGGTGGATAAATCCCCAGGACCTAATCAGGTGTACCCTAGAACTCTATGGGAAGCTAGGGAAGCAATTGCTGAGCCCCCTTGTTGAGATATTTGGATCATCGATAGTCACAGGTGAGATTAAGACTGGAGGTTGACTAATGTGGTGCCACTATTTAAGAAAAACAGTAAGGACAAGCCAGGGAACTATAGACCATCTAGCTGGACAATGGTAGTGGGGAAGTTGTTGGAGGGAATCCTGAGGGATAAAATTTGCATGTATATGGATAGGCAAGGACTGATTAGGGATAGTCAACATGGCTTTGTATTTGGGAAGTCATGTCCCATTAACTTGAATGAGTTTTTTGATGTAGTAACAAAGAGGATTGATGAAGGCAGAGTTGGACATGATTTATGTGGACTTCAGTAAGGCATTCAACAAGGTTCTTCATGGTGGACTGATTAGCAAGTTAGATCACATGGAATACAGGGAGAACTAGCTATTTGTAAGAGAACTGGCTCAAAGGTAGAAGACAGATGGTGGAGATGGAGGGTTGCTTTTCAGACTGGAGACCTGTGACCAGTGATGTGCCATAAGGATCGATGCTGAGTGCACTAACTTTGTCATTTATATAAATGATTTGGATGTGAACATAAGAGGTAAGGTTAATAATTTTTGCAGATGACACCAAAATTGGAGGTGTAGTGGACCACAAAGGTTACCTCAGAGTACAACAGAATCTTGGTCAGATGGGCCAATGGGCTGAGGAGTAGCAGATGGAGTTTGATTTAGATAAATGTGAGGTGCTGCATTTTGATAAGGCAAATCAGGACCAGACTTATACACTTAATGGTAAGGTCCTGGGGCATGTTGCTGAACAAAGAGACCTTGGAATGCAGGTTCATAGCTCCATGAAAGTGGAGTCTCAGGTAGATAGGTTAATGAAGAAGGTGTTTAGTACACTTTCTTTTATTGGTCAGAGCACCAAACATAGAAGTTGAGATGTCATGTCGCAGCTGTACAGGACATTGGTTAGGCTATTTTTGGAATATTGTGTGCAATTCTGGCCTCTCTACTATAGGGAACAATATTGTGAAACTTGAAAGGGCTCAGAAAAGACTTACAAAGATGTTGCGAAGGGTTGGAGGGTTTGAGCTATAGGGAGAGGCTGAAGCAGAGGCTGAGGGGTGACTTTATAGAGGTTTATAAAATTGTGAGGGGTATGGATAGAGTAAATGGACAAGATCTTTGCCCTGGTTTGGGGGGTGGGGGAGTAGGGAAGAATCTCATAGGTTTAAGGTGAGAGAGGAAAGATTTAAAATGGAATGAAGGGGCAATTTCTTCCATACAAATGGTGGTGCGTGTATGGAATGAGCTGCCAGAGGAAGTGGTGGAGGCTGGTACAATTACAACATTTAAAAGACATCTGGATGGGTACATGAATAAGAAGGGTTTAGAATGATATGGGCCAAGTGCTGGCAAATGAGCCAATATTTATTTAGGATATCTAGTCTGCATGGATGAGTTGAACCGAAGGATCTGATTCCATGCTGTACATCTCTAGGATGCCAAGTCTAAGTAGTTAGGATCTGGAATGCACTGCTTGAGAGCATAGTCAGGGAAAATTCAATCAAGGGCTTCAAAGGGAATTAGGTACATCCGAAAAGGAATAAATTCAGGATTTTTGGAGAAGGCAGGAGAATGGCACGGAGTGAAACGTTGTTCAGAAAACTGGCACAGACACAATGGACTGAATGGTCTCCTGTTGCACAACAATTCTGCACTTAGATCACCCTTCAATAACTTAAACTCACCCAGCCTTGTAATCTAACTCAGAGCACTTGTATTTTTCTGATGATTTTACTCTAACACCTCCTCCAGGAGTAATTTATCCTATTATGCAGCATTCAAAATTGACCACAAATGGGCTCTGATCAAGGCTCTGCACAGCTGAAGCATCACTTTTGAATTCTGATGCACCTGAAAGAGATATTATTAACCCTTCCATTGCTGTTTGTACCTGTGCAACAGCTTGAGATTTGTACATATGGACAGTGAGCTCCCTTTGCTCCTCAACTCTCACTATGAAGAAAGTGCTCCTCTTTGTCAAATTCAGACCCGAGTGAACATCCATTTCAATTTCATTCCAGTCCAATCCAATCACCGATCCCTGCGAAAGTGAGAGTAAAATGGGTCACAGTTCAGACAGAGATGAGGAGCAATTTCTTCTGTCAGAGTAGTGAATCGGTGGAATAATTTACTGCAAAGGGCTGTTGAAGTTGGATTATTAAGTATATTCAGAGTTGGAATAGAGAGATGATTAATCAGTAAGGAAGTACAGGGTTATAGGGAAGAGGCAGGAAAGAGGAGTTTAGATTATCAGCAAGTATCCCTGCTGTGTTTTAATGAAGTTCAGCTTTAGAATTTATATCTTTCAGACATTGGCTTTTGATATATATTAAAATCATACCATATGGTAAGAGATAATTCAGTGATAACTCTTTGTACCCATCCACTGCCACAAAGTCTTGACAGACACCTTCTGCTGCTCATTATCCTCAATCTCTGTAACTTTGGACTTGGCCAATCATATCACCCTTCTCTCCACAAATGCTGCCAGACCTGCTGAGACTTCCCAGCAATCTCTACTTTTATATGACCCTGATCATTCACCATGGACTGCTCTCTATTTCCACAAATTGCCCTTGTATGGTTCTAGTCCCTTGTCAGACTGCATCCAGCTCCCCTTCAGCTGGGTGTCCCTAAATAATGTTCTCTTTGAAGTGCTTCTAAACCGTATCACCTCCGCTTCTCCCCTCCACCCCCTCAACTCTCCAAAACACAGTCCCTATGCTTTACCCCATTCCACAATCTCTATGCCTGAGATAGCACAATGAACTGTAATAGTTCCAGAGGCCAATCACAGCCATGTTCTCAAGAGCAATTGGGGATAGACAATAAATGCCAACCCAGCCCACAAATCTCATGAATAAAGGGAATCCCAATTAAAATCAGGGGATTCAGCTGGAGTGTCTCCTTAATTCCCATCCCCATTCCTGCTCTTAAATCCACGACTACTTCCCTGCTCTCATTCTTGCCAACTTAGATTACAAATTGAGTATTTTTGAATAATTTGTCCTACAAAGCAGAAGTCAAACCCCTCTGCTAATTAAAATTAACATCCCAGAAAAGCTCAAATCATCTACTAGAAGTATGAGTGAGCAAAAGAGAACCTGATTTCCACTGTTTAAGGAAATAATAAGTTTAACTCTAACAGTGAACACTTAACAAAAGCCACAAAAAAAATTATCCAACCCTAACACTATTAATATGCTGCTCCAATTATTAAACATTAAATTAACTTAATCCCTCAAAGTCCATACAGTCTCTTATACTATCTTCCTTCCACTCTTTCAAATCTGCTATCTTCCCCCAGTTCTCCTATTTTTTTCAGTGAGTGTCTTTGTCTTCAATTTCTCAATACCTTTAATAGATGATTTCTTTTGAGAACCCCTTTCAGATGACATGTGTTCTTCAGTTAAATGGCAGTTAGTACTGATTAATTTTCTGAATGCCCTTCCTTTTTACAGCCCCAAGACTCGTACCCTCTCATTGGTCCATTGTTGTCAATACAATAAAATTCATATTCAATTGGTTTTTAGTATCCTGGGCCTCATTTAAATTAATTGGTTAAATTCAAATCCGGTTGCCTTAACAACAAAGCACAACCCCAAGCTGATTGTAAAACATTATCGATTCTCAGCACTCTCTGCACGTCAGCTAATCACAGTCACATATGCTGTCACAATCTCTCAGCTCAGGAAAGGCACTTCTCTTTTAAAGTGACCACACAGTCTTTCAGCTTCATAACATTGTGCTATTCAAACTGGAGCCATTGGCACAGCTTGAATTCTCCGAATATTTATCCTCTTTCAAAGAGGGAGGACAGCAGAAACAGTTACATCCAGTTGCTGAAGGTTTTGCATCTAAATCAACCATTTGGGCTTTGTTTGCTGATGTACATGCAATCTTATTTTGGATTACTTATTTAGATATCCAGCAAGACATGTCTAAAAAAGGAACTGATTCTAAAATTGTTTGATCATCTTCATTGTGTAAGTGTAATAATGGCATGCTATAAGATAGACTATATTGTCTCTTGGAGCAAAGAAAGCCTGAAAATTTAAAATTTGTATCTATGCATTCAAATCCCTTCATGTTCTTTCCCCCTCCCATCTCTAAAATCTCACTAATTCTCTGAGACTTACTGCTGTTTCAGCATCGTCTATATCTGTTATTTCCATCACCCTATGCCTTCAGTTGCTACCTGTCTGCTTCTCTCTCTCCCTTCAATTGTCACTGTTCCTCGGGGCATTTCACAATGGTTGTGTTATTGCTGACATTTTGGGGGAAAAAGATTCCCACTTAGTGTGTTTTCAAAATAATCTCTACCCCAATAATCAGCTAAAATACATTGCCTTCTTCAAAGCTAACCTGCAGCTTCACAACAATGATGGCTAGATTAGCATCCACATTCAACACAGTTTCTGAATTGAATCCTAGCCATCACTTATTCGCTTGCATCTCTTGTGAAAAGCTACACATCCAACATGTAATTCTGTGACCTTAGCAAATATAGCATGAAATGGCTATTTTCTTTCTTTTAGTTTACTCCTTCATTCCTTGTAAAAAAAAATTTATTTCTGAGAGTAAGGGGAAAAAAAACTCTCCTGAGTGTTTCATTTGGGAAGAAAGACCTTTGTAAAGAAGGAATTTAAAGGATTTTTTTTAAAAAGTAGCATCATAAAATCCCTACAGAGTGGAAGCAGGTCATGCAGCCCATCAAATCCACACTGACCCTCTGAAGAGCAATCCGCTCAGACCAGCCACCTACTCTGTCCCTGTAACCCTACTTTTCTGATGGGCAATCCAGCTAACTTGCACATCTTTGGACTGTGTGAGGAAATCAGAGCACCTGAAGGAAACCCACGTAGACACAGGGAGAACATACAGATGCTCTCCCTAATGCTGAGGTGACTTTGGGAGAAGTGGGGGGATTTATTAGGGTGGGAAGTTTGCAGGTGGAGAACCCTACCATCACTTTGCTTCTGCTTGATTGAGTCGGAGGAGGGAACACTTGAAGGCAGACTGTCTCTGAACCCCATTTTCACTTATTGTGATAAAAGGCAACACTTTCAGGGTTGCTAATAGTTTTCAACAGGCAGGAGCGAGGCAAATATCTCACTCAATATCAGACACTCAGTGATTGATCAAGGGATACAGCATTGGGAAATTGAGAGGGTGGGAAGGATTGCTCAGAGTCTTTGATGCTAACATCCCTCCCGCCCTGACCATCCTCACCATTAGTGGCCTGAATCCGTCAGTCCCTTGGCAATCTTGGACCCCTGGTGGGTGCATTACCACTAGCTACCACTAGTGTTCCAAGGGTGCTATCCATAATGGACAACTCTGATTTGCTGGCAGATCCCAGTGTGTGTAAAGGGTCCTAGAACTCAGAGAAGGTGCACTGCTGGCCACTTAAGTGCCTGATTGGTCATTGAGTCCTCCCTAAAGCAGGTGATACATGTCCCTTGCCAGCTGCCTAGACGGTGGGCATGACACCCATGCACCATGTGGACAAAAGCAATTAGTTTAGACAAGTGAAAATTCTGTTGTTCTTGTTAATTTTGCATTGAATGTTAAACAGTTTGACTCAGATAAACTTTGATGAATGATCACCTGTACATTTTTATCTTTATGATCAGGGATTAATATATTGAACTGCACAATAGAAATTTTATATTTATATTTATCACTAAACATGGAGGTACAGCAACAAAAAAGCCTACATTTATATAACCAGCCTGAAGATATCCCAGAGGGTGTTTTTGAAGTGTAGTTACTGCAGAAAATAACAGTCAATTCATACACAGTGGCACGGTGGCACAGTGGTTAGCACTGCTGCCTCACAGCGCCGGAGACCCGGGTTCAATTCCCACCTCGGGCGACTGTCTGTGTGGAGTTTGCACGTTCTCCCTGTGTCTGCGTGGGTTTCCTCCGGGTGCTCCGGTTTCCTCCCACAGTCCAAAGATGTGCAGGTTAGGTGAATTGGCCATGCTAAATTGCCTGCAGTGTCAGGTAAAAAGGGGTAGATGTAGGGGTATGGGTGGGTTGCGCTTCGGCAGGTCGGTGTGGACTTGTTGGGCCGAAGGGCCTGTTTCCACACTGTAAGTAATCTAATCTAATCTACAACCAACAATCTGTCAATGACCAGATTATCTTGATTTTAGTGAAATTTGTTAACCAATAGGTATTGTCCAACACACCTGGAAGAATGCCCATACTCCACTTTGAATGAGTACCATGGAAGTTTTATATCCACCTGAGAGACGGACAAGGTTTCAGATTAACATTTCATCCTAAGAATGACAGCTCTGGTTTTGCAGCATTCCTTCAATCTTACGTTGGGAGGACCAGTCATCAACTCACATCTATGAAACGCAGCTCAAACTCACAACATTTCAATACGTAGAATAACAAAGTCAGAGCTAAGCACTTATTATCAACTTCTGTAGGTATTTATCTTGCAAACCTCAAATGACAGCACCTCTTATTTCCTTCGGTGCAAGTGCAATTCTTTTCTCAACATCTTGCAAGACATATTTTTAAAATGGCTTTCAATTGATCTTGCCTTTGGTGAAGTGGGAGCAGCTCAGTTTAATTTAAATATTGTTCCTCTGATGCAGAGCAGTGTTTCATCCTTTCCAAGTGGGCTTGTCACAAAATGTTGTGGAGTATAAAATTTATCAGAAATACACATCAAAATGATACTAAGTAACTACATTAAAAAAGACATAAAACCTGACATAAATGAAGATAGCTTTTTATTCCAGTACAACTGAAGGACTTGGTTTAGAAAAAAAACACATGGCTCTTTTAAAGTACAGATGAAAGAAATCCAAAATGTTATAACGTTTGGATGAATCTTGAGTATTTAATATGAAGTACCACTTAATATGGTGCTCGGCAGGATGACAAGTCAGGATGACAAGTCAGGATGACGATTTGAATACACAGGTTTTTAAAGGCCACCACAACCTTCACAGTGACTTCAGAGAGATTTTTCCTGTTATACTCGGAGTCTAGGAGGAGTTATTTCTGTAGAAACTTGGAAGGTGAGTTGGGGAAGGTCTGTAGCCTTGCTGGATTGTGAAAGTCCCCTGGAGAAGTGACCAGCAGTTTCCTTACTGCTATGAACGAGACCAAACCCCCCCCTTAAAATATATCAAGGAGATAGCCGACTCAAAACCTTTTATTTTACTTAAGCATATACAGATGTGATTCAATTCGTCCACTACAAAGCTTTAAGCAAAACACAAGTTTATTCGTATGAAACAATTAATATACAAACAAAGAAAGAAAATCAGCAGAGCTTTAACTCAGTCGAAATACTTAATAAAATAATATATTATTTATCTCCTAATCATCAATGTTCCGGTATGCAGCATCACTTTGGCAAAGGCAAATTCAGCCATATTGATTTTCCTCACTTGTTAAACCCTTCCCATTCAGGAAAAAGGAACACTGAAAGAATCAATCGAGCAAGAGAGAGAACTGAATGTTTTTGCTGCAGCAAAGAAAAAGAGCTACATCTAACAGCTTCAACAGCCAACTGAAAGCAATACCAGAACCCCGGGTCTATTGAAGCCTGACTCCACCCACTCATGGTTTTCTTGTCTAAATTAGAAAAAACACACAGGGAGCTCAAAGCTTTTTTCTGATTGCTTTCTGAAGCAGACATTCCTACATCACTGTGGCAACATCTCTATACAAGAGAAACAGCACGGAACAAATCTCTCTTAAAGGCACAATGCGATTACACTTATCTCGAATAGCTATCAATGGTACCAAACCTGCTCCTGTCATTGGCAAAAGTGAGGTCTGCAGATGCTGGAAATCAGAGTCTAGATTAGAGTGATGCTGGAAAAGCACAGCAGGTCAGGCAGCATCTGAGGAGCAGGAAAATCGACAATTTCTGGTGGGTCTTCAATTCACAAGCAAGTGTTAATACTATTATCCCTCTATCCTGAGGAGATTCTCTGACTGTTCATTTAAAACACCCAGCATCTTTTTTACACACAAATACTGGTCATGGAACACCGCACCCTAAGAAATCCATTGGCTTTGTGTCTCCCAAAAAGGTACTTGAACTCCTCAAATTTAATGTTTTAGCTGCTTTAGACCACAGTCCTTGCTTTGCTTTGAAGAGTGTTATTTTCAAACAAGTCCAAGGGCAGAATCTTACAGGTGTTTCACCAATGTTGATCAAGGGGAGGCATGGGACATGGAGAGGCGTAGGCCATGATGAGATGTGGGCCATGGTGAGGGGTGGACATTGGTGAGGTGGGGGCAGGAAGAGCAGTTGGAGGAAAAGTTCAAAGTCTGTACATTAGGGGATGGGTAGAAATGGACTTTTGGGGTAATATGAGGTCAAAGAGGAGATGGAACTCTGGGTTGAGGGTCCCTGGTCACCAGCCTGGTGTCCACTGTGTACTATGTTCCCTACTCTAACTTGCCTTCTCTAGATGTGAAATGTAACTGGAAAATGATGAACTGTCATGCGGATAAAATTGAGGTTTTCTACTTTGCTAGCAAGAACAGAAAGGCAGATTGTTATCAAAACGGTTCATGGTATTCCATCTGATTAGTACCTTGTATAATTTCAGCAAAATCTGCCTCTTTTTATACTCTGTCCCTTTGAAGTAAATGTTAATGTTCCATTTGCCTTCCCTATTACCACTAAATATAAATGCTAGATTTTATTGATTCATGGGAAAGGCCTCTCAAATCCCTCTGTTCTGTAGCTTTCTCCATTTAAATAATATTCAGCTCTTCTGTTCTTCCTGCCAAAGTGTTTTACATCATTTTCCCCAATTTATATTTCATGTGCCAAGTTCTTGCCCAGTCACTAAACCTGTCTATATTCTTTTACAGCCTTTTTAGTTATCCTCACCACTTGCCTTCCACTTATTTTTGTGTTGTCTATAAACATATCTATAGTATTTTCACTTCCCTCATCCAAATCATTAGTACATATTCTCAACAATTGTGGCCCTAGCACTCCATGTGGCATTCCACTAGTTACAGGTCACCATCCTGAAAATGTCACCCTAATCTCACTCTCTGTCTTCTAGTGGTTGACCATTCCTCTATCCATGCTAACATACTATGGCTAACACCATGGACTCTTGCTTTACTAACTAGTCTAACATGTGACACTTTATCAAACACCTTGTGAAAATTCAAATGTATTCCACCCTCTGTGTCCTCTTCATTTATCCTGTTTGTTACCTCCGTAAAGAATTCTAGTCAATTTATCAGGCATGATTTTTCCTTCATGAATTCATGTAGACTCTACTCGATCACATTATTAATTTCTAAATGTTCTGTTATTACATAACAGATTAATAACAGAGTCTGAACAGTCTGTCTCTGTCCAAACTATCAACTGCTTTTATCCACCTTGAACACTTCAGTTAAATCATTTGTTAATCTCGTATAACCAAACAAAGGACAAGCTTGGTACTTACAACAAGTCTTCATAACTTCACACTTAGAACAGGGATTCTGGATACGGGTTTACACTAAATAGTGGACAGATGGCTTCAGTTGCATGGAAAATTATGGAAAAAGTTAAAGGGGTGGAAGGCTTAGCAGAGGTTATTTAGGTTTCCAGAGCAAGTAATAAGACAGAGAGTATGAAAAGGGTCAGACATTTAACTTCAGGCACACCAGATAAGGGAGCAATAATGAGAAGGGAGGCAATCAATGCAGGACTGTATTTAAATGCATGAATACGCGAAACGAGGTAAATGAGCTTGTACAGATGGAAATTGCCGATACAATATTGTGGATATCACAGAGAAATGGTTGCAGGAGGACCAGAGTTGGAGAATTGAATATCCAATGATATACACTCTATCAAAAGGACAGACAGATGGGCAGAGGGGATGGGGTCACCTTCTTATTAAGAAATGACATTAAAATCGATAGTGAGAAGTGATTATAGAGTCAGAAGGTATTGAATGTGTGTGGATAGAGTTGAGAAACCGCAATGGCGAAAAGACTCTGATCAGAATTGTGTACAGGCCTCCAAGCAGTAGTCAGGAAGTGGAATAAAAATAAATCAGACGATAGAAAAGGCATATAAGAAAGGCACTATTACAATAATTATGGGGAACTGTAATATGCTGGTAGACTAGGAAAGTCAGGTTGGTAGCAGATTCCAAGAAAAGGAATTTGTGGAATATCTATAAGATGGTGTTTCAAAGCAGTTTGTGATAGAGACCACTGGGTTACAGGCATTTCTAGATTTAGTGATGTATAATAAGACAAACTTGATTAGAGAGCTGAGACAAAGGAACCCCTAGGGGGCAGTGGCCATAATATGATAGAATTCAACATACAGTTTGAGATGCAGAAGCTGGAATCAGATGTAACGGTATTACAATTAAGTAAAAGTAACTACAAAAACATGAGGAAGGAGCTGGTCAGAGTTGAGTGTAAGGGGAGCCTAGCAAGGAAAACAGTGGAGCAGCAACGGCAGCAGCTTCGGGGGGTAATTAGGAGGCACAGCAGAAATTCATCCTGATGAAAAAGATTCATAACCGGGGGAGGATGAGGCAACCATATCTGACAAGTAAAGGTCGGGACAGCATAAAAGAAAAAGCGTGCAATTTTGTGAAGATTGGTGGGAAGCCAGAGGATTAGAAAGACTTCAAAAATCAGCAGAAAACAATGAGAATGGCTTCCGCAAGGGAAGGTCATGGCTGAAAAATCTGTTAGAATTCTTTGAGGTAATAACAAGCAAATTAGATAAAGGAGGGCCAGTGGACGTGAACTATTTGGATTCCCAGAAGGTCTTTGACATGGTGCTGCATGGAAGGCTGCTAAGTAAGTTAAGAGCCCATGGTTTTAGAGGCAAGGTACTGGCAAAATAGAGGATTGGCTGACTGGTACAGAATAAGGATTAAGGGGTCTTTTTTAGGATGACAGCTGGTGACTAGAAGAGTTTTGCTGGGGTCTATGTTGGAACCACAAATATTCACATTATACATTAATGATCTGGATGAAGGGACTAAGAGCATTGTTACTGAGTTTGCAGATTACATAAACATAGGTGGAGGGATAAGTAGTGTTCAGGAAGTGGGGAGGCTACTGAAGAACTTGAAGAGGGTAGGAGAGCAGGCAAAGAAATAGCAGGTGGAATACAATGTGGCAAAGTGTGAGGTTATGCACGTTGATAGAAAGAACAGCAGCATTGACTATTTTCTAAATGGGGAAAGGCTTCAGAAAGAGACTAGGAAGTTCTAGTTCAGGATTCTCTTAAGGTTAGCATGCAGGTTCAGTTAGGAAAGCAATGCAATATTAGCATTCATTTCAAGAGGGGTTAAATGCAAGAGCAGAGATGTACTGCTGATGATGTGTAAGGCTCTGGTCTGACCACATTTGGAATATTGTGAGCAGTTTTGACCCCATATCTAAGGCTATCTGCTGGCTTTGATGGTTGAAATGTGGCTGAAGGTTATTTATACTGAAAAAATTATTATAGCTAAAGGAAACTTCCCTTATTAAAATGGATGTTTATCGTTCATAAAAGACATATGATGGGATTTTCACATAGTGTGGAAGATCAGGTTCACAGCTCAATAGAGCCTGCTAATCATTCCATCTCGTAAATCAGGAATAGCCTTTGTGCCTTAGATGGAAAATCATACGGCATTTAATGGCTTTGTGATGCTCAAATTCTTGATGTACATTCTTTTATTGTTGAGAAAGACTGTTTGGCCTATCCCCCCGAGCCCCAGCTACACCTCTTCTTGCACAGTGCAAACATATTTGTACAGAGCAGAGAGATGGGCAAGCAGAAAAGAACAAAATCTCTCACACTCAGGTTAATATCTAGAAGGATTTATTTAAGACCAAGAAGGGACTTGGTATAGTAGTTATAGAGAAATTGCTTTCTTTAATAACTCTACAGAGGCCAGTATACCACCCCCAAGTCACCTTTTATTTACACATGGAAAGTCCTCGACACTGATCCAGCTCCCTCAGAGCCAGCTGTCAAAGTGACAGGATATCTGATACATCTGTTTATACCTTTTTCATGTAACCCCCACACTACTGCCTAACAGCAGTAGTGCTTATTTTACCCCAGCACCCATGTTGTATGTGTGCCGATGTAGGAAACAGTGAAGAACAACGAGTGCAGAAATCTTTATTTAAATTCCACCACTAGGAAGAAAGGAAACACCAGAGTGCCCTGTGACAAGCAATGCCCTTCTCAACAAAGAGCAATGCTGAGTGATCAAAAAAGTGAAGGGGAGGGCAGGGATTAAATCAAAATAGAATCGGAGGGACCAACACTCATGTTTATGTTTCTTTTTCCTTTTTTCACCTGAATACACACAGTAAAAGAAAAAGAGAAACCAAAAACACAAAACAAAAAATAAGACCAAAGGCAAATGTCTCCTAGCTCAGAGAACTAACTGTTCCCCACTGTAACACTGGCTGTGACCAGCCAGCTTGGAGAACATTCTAATGCCCTGGTTATATGTTTTGAAAAATAATAACCCTGGCACTTTGCTCTTTTTTGTCCCTAGCATCCATGTTGTGACTCTTGGTTTTTTTTTTCCTTTGCCCACACTACCGCCTAACTGCGGTAATGCTTATATTTTCACAAGCACCCATGTTGTGTGTGTGTGTAGGTGTGAAACACAGTGAAAGACAACAAGTGTGCAAATCTTTATTCCATTTCCACCACCAGGAAGAAAGGAAACACCAGGGTGGCCAGTGACAAGCAATGCCCTTCTCATCAAAGGATAATGCTGTGTGATCAAAATCCCCACAGGGCAGGGACTAAATCAAAATAGAGTTGGAGGGGGAGTGACTCCTGGTGTATCTGTCAGCCAGGGCTCTTCTGATTGGACCAGATTAACTGCCCCAAATCAGGGAATTCATATTCAATGAGGTCCATATGGCTGACTTTGTTACAATCATCGCATTTTCCTTATGGAGATTTCAAAATTAGTGGCCATGTATATAAAATTGTGACTCTCACACCGAAAAAAAATTTAAAATAAATAGGAGTGTCAGGCATCCTGTTCATTCTGAGAGCTGTCTCTGAGGGAGCTGGATCAGTGTTAAGTACTCTCCACATGTAAATAAAAGGGGACTTGGTGACAGGGTACCAGCCTCTGTGGACTTATTTCAATCATGGTTATGTGTTTGGAATGTACACTGAAAAATAAAGAAATATAATATAAAATAGTGACAATAAAACCATCAGTAAATTCAAGAGAAACTTCTTGGTGAAAATGTGCAACTCACTGCTGTAAGACCTTGGGCCTTAATTAAGTGATAATTATTATAATAGAGTGATTCAGCGTGGAAACAGACCCCTCAGTCCAACTCGTCCATTTGAACTAGTTTTCTGAAACTGAATTAGTTCCATTTGCCTACATTTGGCCCATATCCTCCAAACCTTTCCTATTCATGTATCTGTTCAAATGTCTTTTCAGTGTTGCAATTGTATTGACCGCTTAACACCTCCTCTGCAATTTGTTCTCTGACCATTTCTTATCGCTTAGTCATTTGGCCTCTCTCATTGAGATTACCCAGTTATCAGCATTGATCTGGAAAATGATCCATAGCAAGCCCCTATTTTTAAAAAATGAATTAACTGCAGATGCTGTAAATCAGAAACAAGAACAGAAATTGCTGGAAAAACTCAGCAGGTCTGGCAGTATCCGTGCAGAGAAATCAGAGTCAATGTTTCAGGTCCAGTGACCCTTCCTCAGAACTGAAATTTTCCAGCAATTTCTTTTTTTTGTGTCCATAGCAAGCCCTGTTGCCCTCACCAACTTGAATGAAGTCAATCAACTTCTTCTCAGAAATGCTCATTAAAAGTCACTATGCAAAGCATGAGACTACTGCAGCAGAGAAATTATGTACTTTCTCTCCCTGGAAATACACAAAAAGAGTCCTGGAAACACCAAATCCTCTTAGTTCAGGTTTCTATGTTGTCATTATAAAGTTTGAAGAATAGTGTCTTGGGTACCTGTTTGTCTCTGCAATCGTTTAGAAAGAGCCTGGGGATGTTTTCGGCAGAATGTAAACTAACCCCAAGCTGGGACACAGGCAAAGAGGGAGATAATAATCATGATATTTTGGGGTCTGTCTTGTATTCATTGGTTAGAAAGGTTGGCAGAGATGACTAGCATTGTGTAAAATGCCACCCCTTAAAATTAAAGTTGATTCATGAGTCCTCATAATGGAGCAGGCCTTTCTATTCAGGTGGTAGTAGTGGTCAGGAAGATTTCTCCTTCAACTGACTGGTGACCCAGGGAAGGTGTTGGGAGGACTCAGGTAGATTCCCCAATCAGTCCAGCTGCACAGCAGGAAGCTGACTTTACAAGCTATTGAGATCCGCACAGTCTATCAATACTAACTATCCCTTCATGGGCGGCACGGTGGCACAGTGGTTAGCACTGCTGCCTCACAACGCCAGAGACCCGGATTCAATTCCCGCCTCAGGCAACTCTCTGTCTGGAGTTTGCACATTCTCCCCGTATCTGCGTGGGTTCCCTCTGGGTGCTCCGGTTTCCTCCCATACTCCAAAGATGTGCAGGTCAGGTGAATTGGCCATGCTAAATTGCCCGTAGTGTTAGGTAAGGGGTAGATGTAGGGATATGGGTGGGTTGCGCTTCGGCGGGGCGGTGTGGACTTGTTGGGCCGAAGGGCCTGTTTCCACACTGTAAGTAATCTAATCTTCATCCACTGGCATTCTTGAACCATCCTCAACTATCACAGGTTGTATGCTTTTCCTGTATGTTTGGCTAATCTATCATATCCAAGCTGCTGCTTCCTACGAAATTATTATAAAAAATTATTTGCCTATTGTCAACTGTTCATTTTAAGATAATTGTGGATCCTGAATTCCAAATCTTACATCATTGAGGCCTTTCAAGTGAAGATGGATTAACAAAAAGGAGGGATAAAGGAATAGATGGATTTGCAAATGGGGTTAAATGAACAGAGTGGTTCTGGGCCCAAGTGGAACCAAAGTACAAAAATTGGGTCAAATGAACTGTTTCTGTTCTGTTAATTCTGCATCATTCCAGGTGAAACACAATACTGCTACTCTTAATATAGGGCTTCCCAAACTCTGAGTCATAGCCCCAAAGTGAGATTTTCGGGTCACAAGCTGCCATGGAATTAGGACAGTGAAGCCCCTTTAAATCCCTGTGTTTTGTCTAATGGTGATTCCTGCTTCTAAAAAATTGGGCTGTGAAAGGGCAGGCATTTCTCTGCAGTTTATAAACTTCCCAAAACATTCTGGTTTCCGCTCCATTCCGCATTCTCCACCCCAATCTGAAAACCTCTCCCCAGCTCATCAACTCTCATGTATAGCCCCCAGATATCCACTGTCGAGTCTCAGTAGGTCTAGGATATTAAAACTGGGTCACACTGAGAGATAGGTTTGGCAGCAGGTAATTCATAGAATGACAGAATTGGTTAGGAGCAGAGCAAGATATTCGATCCCTCATGGTCTGTACTGGCTCCCTATGCATTTTGCTTTAGTACCACTCCTGTCTTTTTCCTCTATTCATTGTTAGAAAACCTTCTGTTCTTTCTAACTGTTCCTTCTATAACTAACTTCTAATATTGATATTTTGAAAATTTTATTAGAAAAAACTGGGATTCTGTGTAAGTTTCATGATTAAGTCAGCACCCTCCACTTCACCGGGGAATTGATTTTGGGGACAGCAGCTCAGCTCAGATTGGGATTGTCCACCTTTTCTCCCATTGGGCAGAAACCCAACCAAAGCCAAGAAGGAGTTTGACCCTGTGATCTCATAATTGGTGGAAAATTGACCCATAAATAAAGTTACAATCTGAAAGGTGGGGGAGATGGAAAGGCAAACCCTGTAGCCCTGTGGGGAAAGTCAATGGCTACAGCTTGAGCATCGAGTTCCCAGAAAGGATTGCTCCTGGCGAGGAGGCACACTGTGGCACTGCTTGAAACAAAGAACAGGAAACTTGATTGGAGCAATAAAGATCAAACTGGAAGACCTGGAGCTGTAGTGAGAATCTCTGTTTGGTGGGATACCGCAAGGAGACTGCCCAGAAGAAGGAACCAACCCAACTCAGTAATTCATTCAAAGGCTTAAGCTCTTTCATCACCAAACTGTCACAGAGCTGCTCAGAGAGTTTTAGCACATTCTGAGGTTGGAACTGTGAGCCTGATTTTCAAATAGTCTGAGTCCAGCCATATGGGTTACCACCTTTCTCTCTTTCTCTATCTTTAACCTAATATCCAACCTCCACTACCAACCTTTTGCCTTGTCTGTCAGTCTGTTAAGTACTAACACTGGAGAGGAGAAAAGGTGGAATTTGGCATAATAGCTTAAGTAGTTAATGTATTTAAGAGTTTGTATCATTGCCATTTCTCAAATTTTGTAAGGTAGTTCTGTTAATAAATAGTTATTTTGATTTTACATAAAATTGTGTCAGAGGTCCTTGTGATAAGTATAACTCGGGCAGTAAATTGAACAACAAGTCAATTGGGAAGAGCCATTGCAATAACCACATAAACATTTCATCACATGTGATGGACCCATGGTTCTCTACTCTCTGTTTGTCTATGTGGCTAATTCAGCATCTGTAATATCCTGTAATTGTTCCTATTTAAATCATCATCCAATGTACCCTTTAATGTATTGAACGTATCTCCACCACACTTCCAGGCAGTTCACTTCATACTGTAACTCTTCAATTTACATATGCTTACTGCTAAAATGAATACACGGAAGAATGTTACACTCTTAGTATTTTGCCTCTTCGTTTTTGATGGAGTTATGCACCATGAGAATAATGCACATTTTTCATTTTACTAAATGGGTCTCTGTAGAGGATAGAAATCTTCAACTCTGCCCGTGTACATTTAACATGTGTGCCCTCAGGATCTCAGTTTTGATTCTGCTCTGAAAGGGAACATTAAGTGGCCATTTAACAGTAATTGTTTTTTGTGAGGTAATGGAAGACTAATGGAGATTACTTGTAGAAATGGTTGTCGAGCTTTCAATTCAGACTGATGACAGAATTTGAGAGCTAATCTCATTAGAGTTTTCTAAAGGATGTCTCAAGATATTTTAAATCAAAGGGAACAGCAGAGCCATAGAAATTTGTGCCAGAGTGACATCTACTGATGCATTACTGGAGCTGGCCTTAGCCAGCCAGGTTTTAGAATCAAGTCGGATTTTAGAAACAGCTCAACAATGTATTTTGGCGGGATTTGTCAATTATTTATTTATGACAGACTTTTCTTCCCCTCACCATCTTTCTGCTACACCACTGATGTCACAACCAGGGCATGGGGCTACGGGCGTTTAACATTCTGACAGACAGAACATAGACAGGCCAGGTGGTGTACAGGAAATCCAGAAACCTGGGCTTTACTACATGCTGTACTGATTTATCCCTGCAGCAGACCACCTCTGTCACTGACTGCCTCCCCCATCCAGAAGGCTGTCACACTGATAGGCTTGGCTCCCCGCCAGACAAAAAAGCAATAGGTCTTACACAGTAAGTGACGTCCAAGACCAGAAGATGTTTCTACAGGAGGTAAGATGTTGTCTAATGGTTGGTGAGTTCAGTAGAGTTCAGGGGGAAGCACTCCAGCTTTGCCATAATTAACAGAACCAGAACTGAAATTCCATTTTAATTTAACCTTAGAACTAAGTTCCCAAGTGACAATAACATATTATAAACTTCCATCACACTACAGAGGCTATCAGAGCAATCGAATGCTCCCAACATTTTACGCTTCTATTTCCCAAAATTGATTGTCTGGTCATTACCACATGATTGCTGTGTGAGAAATTGCTATGTGCAACTTGGTAACTGAGCTTTGTATATTGGCACAGTAGCAACACTTTAAATTTGCTTCATCGGCTGTAAAACATTTGGGGACAACTTGAGGTTTTGAAATACGTTTTACAAACAATAGCATCTCGTTATCTGTAAGACGTACAGAAATGAAAGGTGACTTGTACATATACATTATCATTTCTGGCCATCCGCTCATCCCGAAAACCCAGAATAGAAAAGGAATTTCCTTGTTTTCTCTGTTGGTAAAACTTCATTGCATGTCTGGAGAGTGTTAATAACTGACATATCCATCCCATAATCATTCTCCTCTGCAACCCCTCAGATACAATACAGTCAGTGGCTGAAGTCATTTGAAGCCTTTTCCATAGGAACTCTGAGTGGGACCTGATGTACAGATGATGATATGTCCTCAGCACGGGCTCCCTGACTGATCATTCTAATTACACTAGATTTGTTTTCTGCATGTTTTTATTGGTGACGTTTGTGATAAAGTTCCATGGTCTTTCTCTTTTGTTATTATTTGCTTTGGATTACTTTTTAACGAACAAGCGGGTACCCAAAATGAGTTTCTGTATTAGATTAATTACAGTGTGGAAACAGGCCCTTCGGCCCAACAAGTCCACACCGCCCCGCCGAAGCGCAACCCACCCATACCCCTACATCTACCCTACGGGCAATTTAGTATGGCCAATTCACCTGACCTGCACATCTTTGGAGTGTGGGAGGAAACCGGAGCACCCGGAGGAAACCCACGCAGACACGGGGAGAATGTGCAAACTCCACACAGTCAGTCGCCTGAGGCGGGAATTGAACCCGGGTCTCTGGCGCTGTGAGGCAGCAGTGCTAACCACTGTGCCACCGTGCCGCCCACATTGTATGTGTTGACAATAAAGTGAAAGTGAAGGCAAGGCAAGAGGGGGGCATTGCAGTTTTAGTTTTATAAAAATCAAGGCTATATCATCTGAAATTCCTCTGGAAGAGAAGTGTAGGATCAGGCATCTTTACAAACAGTCCTCAGAGGGTCACTCATCTTATTCAGGGGTCGAATACAACTTAATCAAGTCAACCCTCAACTTTGTAAACTCCAGTAGAAAGAAGCCCAGCCTACCAAACCTTTCCTCATAAGACAACCCATTCACTTCAGGTATCAAACTAGTAAACCTCTTCCAAATTGCTTCCAATGTGTTTACACTTCTTTTTCTTAAATATGGAAACCAAAACTTCATATAGTATTCAAGATGCAGTTTCACCAATGCCCTATGTAACTGAAATGAAATACCCTTATTTTTATCTTCAATTCCTCTTGTAATAAAGGATAATATCCCATTTGCCTTCTTGATTGTGTGCTATACCTATATGGCGAAAGTGAATACTACAGACTCTGGAGATCAGAGTCATGATTAGAGTTGTGCTGGAAAAGCACAGCAGGTCAGGCAGCCTCCAAGGAGTAGGAAAATCAACGTTTTGGGCAAAAGCCCTTCATTATGAATTTCTGATGAATTTCTTTTGCCCAAATCATCGATTTCCCTGCTCCTCGAATACTGTGTGACCTGCTGTGCTTTTCCAGCACCACTCTAATCATGACTGCCAAACCTACATGCTAACCTTTTGTGACTCATGTACTTGAATACCTAGATCTCTCTGCACTTCAGAATTCACAGGCAGTCTCCATTTCAATAATACTCTTTTTAATTATTTTTTATTGCTTTCTTATTCTTCCTGTCAACATGAACAACTTTGCATTTTCCCACATTACATTTCACCTGCTAGATTTTTGCTCACTCATTCAACCATCTATATCTGTCTTCAAATTCTTCTTCACAATACACTTTTCTACTATCTTGATGTTATCTGCGAGCATACTTATGTTCCTTTGCTCCATCATCTAACAAGATTGTAACAAGTTGAGGCTCCAGCTCAGATCCTCGTCGTGCTCTAATAATGACAACCTGCCAATCATTCAAGATGCATTTGTGTATATTCTCTGTTATCTATCAAGCCAACCAATCTTCTATCCATGCTGACATTCCTCACATGAATTTTCATTTTTTGCAATATTGGTATAGCACCATATCAAATGCCTTTTGGATATTCAAGCATACTATGCCAATACCCCACTCACTCCCTTCAATGAGGGTGTAACACTTTTAACTGTCATATTCTGTTCAACTGAGCCCTGCCTATATATTAAATTCCTTTGAACACAATTTCCCTTTCGCATGAGGCCATAGTCATAGGCTGAATCTGGTGGAGGCTGTTCCCAGTGATATAGCTCCTTTCTGCCTCAGTACTGGTGCTAGTGTTCCATAAAATGGAAATGTCCCTTCACATTACCACTCCTTTAACCACATGTTGATTTTCACAATCAGGTTGACTCTTTATATGCCAATTAACACCCAATTCAAGTAATAATTCATGAATTTACCACATCTGAGGTTTCTTTCTAATTTAGCTCATAATTAATTAACTTATCAATTAACTCCTAATGATCTTATATAAACATTTAATAAACATACAAAATCCCGAGGGCACCTAACACGCTAGAAGCATGTGTTCCCTCATGGGAGAGAGTGGAGCTAGGGCACTCAATTTAAAAATAAGAAGTGTCCCATTTAAAACAGAGGTGAAGAAGATTATTTTTTCTCTTAAAGGATAGTAAGTCTTTGCAACTCTGTTCCTTAGAGACCAGTGGAGATGAGGTCATTGAATACTTTTACAGCAGAAATACATAGATTCTTGACTAACAAGGGAGCCAGAGGCTATGGGTTAGGCAAGAAGATGAAGTTGGAGGCTACAGTCAGATCAACCATTAAATTCTTGAATGGCAGAGTAGGCTCTCCATGCTTCAGGCTCACTGCCTTTATTCCTGATGAAGGGCTTTTGCCCGAAACGTCAATTTCGCTGCTCGTTGGATGCAGCCTGAACTGCTGTGCTCTTCCAGCACCACTAATCCAGTATATGGGTGGCTCAAAGGCATACTCCTGCTCCTATTTGCATCTTCTTATGACCTTACTTGTAAAGAAACTTAAAAATGGTGGCATTGTCTCTGGAATGAAAGCAATTGCTCTTAGAAACCTGTCTTGGGAAATTATACGCCCTACTCCAGATTCTTAACAATGTGAAAACTCAGGGAGGTACAAACATTCCTGTGCACAGGGATACTTTACAACAAATACTTATGAGATATTTTCATCATTTGAATGCTGTCATAAAACATTGGCCTAGATAACAGTAACTTTATACCTCCAAGGCCTTGGGATTGTAGTGCATTGATGCCTGGTTTACATTTCATAAAACATCCCAAAGAAACAAAAAGACAACTTTAGAGATGCTGTTAAATTATCCAACGGGAAGATCAATTTCCCATTCAGTTGAAACCGGGCAGATTTTTCTGCTCTCAATTAAATCAAAGGCTATGTCATGAATTTTGTAATATGGATGTTACATCATGTACAGCACATAAGCAGCATGTAATAACCAGCCTAGATTTCATTGGTAAAGTAACAGTAACTTTAATGGTCTTCACCATTATTAATTTGAAAATTCATCAAGCAGCTTGTAGTGAGGAATAGATAACCTGTGAACAGTGAATTACCACATGCTGCTGTCTGATTTGCAATATTTTGTTGTTATCCTAACAAAACTGTCATTTCACTCAGCCTCCTGCTGAGTTTCATTGAATTACTGCAGTTGTGCATTAATTGCCTGCTGAAATCACTGCAGAAAGTTAGTTGGTATTTAGCAGCATATAATCATTGTAATTATGTGTTTTATGTTCCTGAGATGTCATTCAATCTCACTGGCCCAAGTGACATTGGAAAGTCTCATTCCTGCAGGAGTAAATTGTTGTTCGAGATTTCTAAAATTTTAAACTAAAAATATTTAACCACTTTTCTTACATTTTTTTTTGTTCCATTCTCGCTTTTTCCAATCATTCATTTCTTTTCTTCTATACATGACTGGACCTTAATTCACCTTCTTCCCTTCTCCATCATTCTTAGTTATTCCAGCCTTAGTCTTTAAGAGTCAAGTTTGACTATTGTCCTGTCCTTCACATAGGTCCTACTGTCCTTGCCACATTGTCACTGGCTCACTCATTGAACAAGTTCCAGTATAAAAGACTTGTAAGCCGAAAAGTGATGGGAAAAATTAAACTTATGGAACATGCAGCGAGATGCTGCTCTCAAGCAAAGTCTCGGTCGATTCAGTAGCCACACAGATAGCAGGAGAACAACAGAGAAATCAGACTTACAGCTTGGCACCTTGCCAATTGTCTGATTGATAATTTTGTTAAATTGATATTTCTTAAAGAGTCGTGCTGTGTAAAAAATACATTGTTTCAACACAACAGTGTTAGTTCATGGATCCAAACTGACGATCAATTTGTTTTTTTTATTATTAAAATCAATGTTGACATTGATCTCTGAGAGATTTAATTCCTCTGCTCAGTCAAAAATCCAAAACCAGACTGTGTTGAAAAGAGAAATGTAAGCTGGAAACATTGAGACTTGGTGTGCAATCTGGTTAATGAATATTGGCTCGGATGTTCTGGGTGTAGAAAATGGAGGCTGGCAGTAATTCAGCTCCCACTGAATTTCAAGGCATTCAAATGAATAGGTGGCAAACCCTGCAGACTGTGTAAAGAGGCAGCACTATTCCCAAAACAATCCTCCTGAACATGCTGAACCTGTGAGGGAATCCAAGTGGAAAGGTGGAAAATATGTCCACATTCTTTTGTAGGGATCTTCTTGTGAACATTATATTGGCAACTGGGAATTTGATAACTAGTTTTGTCGTAACAAAAACTTCTTTTTAATTCCATTCATAAGCTGGCTGCTTTATTGGCCATCCCCAAATACCTTTTGTAAATATCCTTCAAAGCCAGGTTCCCAGAACATTACTTGTGCTCGAAGCTACTTGGATGCTGCCTGAACTACTGTGCTCTTCCAGTACCACTAATCCAGAATCTGGTTTCCAGCATCTGCAGTCATTGTTTTTACCTTTTGGATTACTGGTCCAATGATAATGCTGCTACGCCATGGATTTTGAATTCAGCCATGTCATTCTGTCAGAATGATAAAGAAGACAGCAAGAGAGGTGTGCATTTATATTACTCCTACCTTCTGGGCTTCCAGAAGTACTCTACAGCTGACGAAGTGCTGTTCAAACTCTAGTCACTTTTACAATGTGGAAAATGAGGCACTCAGTTCATACATAGCAAGATCCCATGTGATAAATAACTAGATAATCTGGTGCAAATGGTGAAAGATCATTCTGGGATGATTGTGTGAGAAACGAAGCTCACTGTTCAATAATTTCAGTCTGAGTCAAATTCTGAATGAGTCTTTATTCATACATTCTTGCAAGCCCAGGTGACCACAAAGTAGGCACATCAATCAGGAGGTTACATTACAATTTATACAGTTCAGTTGAGTCTCTCGGTACTCCCCTTTTACTTCATGTCTGATAGTTGTATTGCTCTGTGCAGCTGCTAATCTAATTGGCTTACCAGACCTGCCTGTGGCCTGTTGTTAGCATGCAACCCCTCCCCCCCCACCCCCCTAACCCCCCGTGATAGCTGGATCCTATTACTTTTACTGACTCAACACTGTGTCTTATTTGGTTATCTTGTTCATACTAACTCCCTATGTGCGTGACAGTTGCAACTGTCATCTGTTTCTACCAGTCGACCACCTCCCTTTGCGGTTAATTATTTCTTGATATACACCCACGTGATTCCGCCTTGCAACGTTTGCAGAAACAACATTTGCAAGCTCCTCTCACAATTGGGAAAATGATCCCTTCTATTCTTTTTTCAAATAACATGGCAGAGATGTTTTCTGTTCCCCTGAGCATGCAGAGAAATCCTCAGTTTTATATTTCATACGCAAAATCACATTTCTGATATGGCAATAGACTGCTGTGTTAGGCCGGAATTTAGCCATTTGGGAGTAAGATTCTAAGGCCTCATCAGGGCCAGGCACAGAGACAGTAGAAACTACAAATTGTGCCCTGCTAGAATGCTAGATCCCAGGCTCAAACCTGCCTGTGGCTATTTAGTTTGGAGTTCAGGATGTGGTGATGGATTGATGTTCTCTGCATGCCTGCTGTGGGTGATGGACACTTCAGGAGACAGTTGGACCTAGCTGAAGGAGGTGAACTGGGATTCTCCAGGATGTAGTCCAAGGAGGAGAGGCAGCTCACCTACTAGAGTACAACAGTTCCCACCGAAGGCCATGTGAGTATCCCTCCAAACTGTGGCCATTCAGCTACAGCATCAAGATTTTTGTTTCATTAAAAATTTAAAAGCATTACACTTAATCAGGTGCCTTCATTCTAAAGCACCTTCTCCTTTGCTTCCCCTCCACTGAGCCCTTTCAACCCTCCAAATGGCACTCCAGGTTTGAGAGAACATAAGGCCATACGAAATAGGAACAGGATTTGGCTATTCTCCCCCTCGAGCTTGTGAATAGATTTCAGTAAGTCGCAAACTGTTCAGCCTTTGCTCACAAAAAAATCTCTCCATTTCAGGGATCATTCTTGTCAACCTTCTCTGAACTGCCTCCAATGAAATAATATCTTTCCTTAAATAAGGGGACCAAAACTGCTCACAAGGTCAACATTTCGTTAGCCTTCCTGCTTGTTTACTTCATCTCTGTGCTAGCTTTCTGTGTTGCTTCTTCAGCCAGAGGGTGGTGAATCTATGGAATTCATTGCCACAGAAGGTTATGGAGGCCTGGTCATTGAGTATATTTAAGACTGAGATAGATAGGTTCTTGAGGATCAAGAGTTACAGAGAGAAGGTGGGAGAATGGGGTTGAGAAACTTATGATTAGATTAGATTCCCTACAGTATAGAAACAGGCCCTTCGACCCAACAAGTCCACACCAAGCCTCCAAAGAGCAACCCACCCAGACCCATTCCCCCTACATTTACCCCTGCACCTAACACTACAGGCAATTTAGCATGGCCAATTCACCTAAGCTATACATCTTTGGACTGTGGGAGGAAACCAGAGCACCCGGAGGAAACCAACACAGACATGGGGAGAATGTGCAAACTCCACACAGACTGTTGCCTGAGGCAAGAATTGAACCCGGGTCCCTGGCGCTGTGAGGCAGCAGTGCTAACCACTGAGCCACCATGCCGCCCAATGACAGAGCAGACTTGATGGGCTGAATGGCCTAATTTCTGATCATTTGTCTTATGGTCTTATGGTCTTGCATTTCCCAGTTCCCTTTGTGATGTAGCTTTCTGTAGGTGTTCTCCATTTAAGTAATTCTCATTTGGCTGGCAGACCTTCCTCCAGAGTAATGAAGTGGGTCCCCTGTGAAAATCACCATGATTAACTACTTCCTGATCGCCCGGGGCAAGCTGAAAGCCTAGGAAGAGCTCCAACCTCTCTTGCCTGAGACAGCAACTGTCTGAAAAGATTAACTGACATCATAAGATGTTCCATGCTACAACAAGTACACAAGGCATCGACATACTGAATATACCAGAATATAACTGAACAGTTTTCAGGTTCTTGTCTAAGGAAAGATGTATTGACATTGGTTCACTAGGATGCTACCAGTATGGAGGGACTATCTTACGGGGAGAGGTTGAGTATGCTGGACTTGTACTGATTGGAACAGAAAAGGTTGAGAGTCAACCTTATTGAAATATAGAAGATTCTTAAGGGACTTGACAGGGTAGATGCATAGAAATTGTTGCCCCTTGTGGAAGAGTCTAGGGCCAGAAGGCATAATCTCAGAATAAGGGGGTCACCCAGTTAGGACAGAGATGAGGAATTTCCTCTCTCCTAGGGTAGTGAATCTGTGGAATTCTTTACTACAGAGGGCTGTCAAGGCTAGGTCATGAAGCATATTCAAGACTGGGCTAGACTGATTCTTAATCAGTAAAGGAACTAAGGGTTAGGGGGGAAAAGGCAGGAGAGTGGAGTTGAGGATTATTCACCATGATTCCATTGTTTGGCAGACCAGACTCAATGGGCTGAATGGCCAATTTCTGTTCCTATGTCTGACATTCTTTATAGTCTCAAGATATGCTGTGCCCATTTGGATATAAAGCATTGTTCCTGGGACAAGCAGACTAGAGTGTGTATTCTGAAGGTTAGTTCCTAAGATTTTATGTCATAATGTTTCAGCAACAATGATGCTTATTTACTCTAAGTGCAGGCTGAGATCTTACTAAGGTCTCTCATGCATCCTAGAGGTGATGCAATTGGCAGTTAAGTGCTATGTAATAAATCTATTCTGACGATCAAAATTGAGCCAACCTTGTGCTTTGTTTGGGCACCCTTCCCCAATTGGTATCAGGAACGTAGAGCAATGCCAAAAAAAAGCTGGATGGCAGTGAATTATCTAAACTATTTCAGTGGGTCCAGTGAATACGACATGCTGACATTTGAAAGCTACTCCAGGAGGCAGATTTGAAATGGAAATCTTCTGAATCACAGTCAAGTTTTCGACCAATTAAACCACAGCAGACTCTTTGTTTATGTTGTATCCTTAGGTGATGATTCATATTTTGATTGGTTGCTCGTTATAGCATTATTACACCAAAGCCTTAACATGAAGATTGAAACTTGATTTTAAAAATGTGGTAATTATAAGAACAGTGCAAATATGATTTGGTTAACAATCTGCCCTTGTTTGTAAGCACTATTAGAGGCCAATCTAACTATTGTTTTGGTTTACAGTCTTTCTCAAAACTTACACTCGTGTAATTTTTCCACAGTTCATTTTACATACATAAATTGCTCAACAAATATCCAATATAATTTTTAAAAACTCCTGTCAATTGTATAATTAATCTCTGGGTACCTCCAGGACAGAATCTTGTAGTGGTTGAGCAATGTGAGCTGTGGCAGAATCAGATGAGAAGTCAGAGAGGTCCATCTTAATATTGGGAACAACTCACTGCATCTTTTATGCTTTCAATGAACAAGATGATGGCAAGTTTCTCATTAAGTATGGTAATATGCCAACTAAGGGGAATTATTGTTCTTTAAACATCTGATTAGCAGCACAGCTTATCTCATTAATATTCACCTTTCCATTTTACAAAACAAACTAGACTTTAAGAAACTCAACATGTAAGCGATTCAGGTTACCTCAAAATTCGTTTGAATATTGGACACTGACACCAACTTCTCAAGGCACGCTCCATGAGCACTGATTATATGCACCCCACATCTGCAGACATTGTCATCTCATGTGTACCAGCCTCTAAGAGCCCTCATGCCTCATCTATGATCCATTTCCAGGAAGCTTTTCTGTGTCATAGCTGTACCTCAGGCTAAACCAGCTGCAGCAAGGACATTCCGTGGTCAGGGATAAATAGGGTGGTATTCAGAGCAAGTGAATAGGCAGTACAAAGGGCATGCAGGGTTAACGTTGTCAGGGGTTGTGATGTGTAAAAGCAAGTGTGGGAAGATGTTGCAGGAGATAGTGAGAGCGGTAGAGCATGAACCTTGGTGGGAGATGGTGCAATAGCACAGATAGAGTGATTATGAGGTATTGAAGAAAAGATGGTGGCACTTACTCTGGCATGGTGGAGGAGGTCATTGATCTTCAACCTACAGTGCCAGCCATTCCACCTGAAAGCTGAGACTGCAGTGACCTGGGTGGCAAACATAGAGCAAGTTGGCATGGTCTGGAGTCATGGGCTCCTCTGCTGGTCGTGGGCATAGAGGACAGCCCCATGTCTGCACCACCCTGTCCAGCAGGACCTCCAGGTTCCAGCTTGCAAAGCAATGTGCCAATTTCTCCCAGTATGCTATGTCCAAGGCAAATGTCAGGAGCTGTGGAAGACAGTTGCAGACTAACGATGCTTTTGCAGATACCTTTTAAAGATAGCGCCAAGGATGCTAGGAGACAACAAACTGTAATAAGGTGGGGCTGGAATCATATCTGACATATGCCATAGGAGAGCGCTAGGTAGTTAATGGGGCAAGACTCAGCAATAAAGCCCACTCAACCTTGCTATGAGAACCCCTCCAAAAACTCAATGTGACTTGCACTTAGCAAGAAAATATAAGATGCATGCCTGATCTTCGTTTTACTTAGCCTGATTCTACTTAGTTCTACTTAGCCTGATTTTTAAATCCAATCTAGGAGTCTGGTCGATTTCACCTCACTTGGTTCAATAATGCATTGCTTTAATCAATAAGAGTTAAGATTATCAAATTGTATTGTACTACACCTGTTTAAATGTCAGTGGTGTACAGTTAACAAGTGGGGAGAAGGGATGGTGTTGATTAGTTCAAGTCAAGTGATCCAAGCTTTCAAATGGTTGTGGAATGGCAGGAGCACCTTTCCCATTAGTCAAGAATGGTAAATGCTGACTGGTTCTGTTAAAACTGATACATGGTCTTTGTTTAACTATTGCAAAGATTCCTTCACGGGGTTTTATAAACATA
This sequence comes from Chiloscyllium punctatum, assembly GCF_047496795.1. NCBI lineage: Eukaryota > Metazoa > Chordata > Chondrichthyes > Orectolobiformes > Hemiscylliidae > Chiloscyllium > Chiloscyllium punctatum. The sequence continues at coordinate 113,858,361 of NC_092741.1, forward strand.
AGCGTTCAATATCAAAATTGTTGCCAAGGAATAACATTGTTACAGAGGACATTTCAACACTAAGGCTATAAGATGGAGGAGCAGAAGGAGGCTATTCATCCCATTGAGTCAACTTCATTTTCTTGCTTTTTCCCCATAGCCCTTACTGAAGAAAAATCTGTTTGTCTCAGCCTTGAATGTCGTTAGTGATCCAGCTATCTCTGGCATAGAATTTCACAGATTCCAACCATTGGGACAGTCAAGGCTAGGAGCAATACACTTGCTACAGAGTTAGTATTTGCATGGGAAAGACATTTCCATTGAATAATGTGTCTCAGTTTAAGATTTATTATAAAAACCCAGAGGTTTCTAAAGAAATTGTTGGAGGTTGGGATTTGTTATAAGAAATCCAGAGACAGATTTGGAGTTGGCTTAAGAAATCCAAACCAGTAATAAATCAGATTGCAATATAAGACCAATCAGTACACATTAAACATATGTATGATACCGTGCCTCACAAGTGAGATGTTGAGTATTAATCTTTCTTGTCTAATAAACCTTGCCTTCTAAATTAGTGATTGTCCTTTTTACTAGTATTGTTTTCCCTGACAAGAAGTTTCTGACTGGTAGAGTAATATGTCCAAATCTGGACACATCTATTCAGCTCATCTTGCCTGTGATAGCTCTTTGAAAGAGCTGTGCAATTATTCTCAATGTTCGGATCTTTCCCTAAAACTTGGCATCTGGTTACCTATTTCCAAAGGATGAGCAGAGCCGAAACAGCAAGTTGAAATTCAACATCAGAGGAAACTGTTATTAAATTTTCGTCTCCCTTTTAATGTGCCTTGTTTTAAAATCCACCTGTTTGGAGATATTATTGCACACCTCTGGAGCATGTGGGACATGAACCCAGGTCACCTATCTCAGTGGTAGGGACGCAACCATTGCACCAGAAGAGCCATAGACGATTTGAGATCATTTGTGGCACAAACAACAGCAGCTGTCTTTCCTGGTCACAGATTCCAGGAGCTTCAACATCACTAAACAGACCAAGTCCCTCAAATTACCTACCACTTGGAATTGTTGCAAAGACAAAGGTTATCTGATATGAAGAAGCTCACAAACGGCACATTGCTGAATTTCTTTGCATTTGAAAGGAAATCAAGCCTGATGTCATCAATCAGTGTCAACTTGTGTCAATTTCTTGCAGCTTTCGCGTAAACTACACACCAGTTCAGTCAGCTGAGTTGATGGTCTGTTTGTGGTTGAGCCGTACAACTCCCTGAAACAGATTTTGACTTGGATTCATAAACTGACTTCCCAGGCTTTGTTGCAGTTATATTAGCTTGTTATCATTAATCTCAGTTCAGAATACATTGGCCAGTTTAATTTCGTCAAGCAAACTGAAACTTAATGGCCCAGATATTATCGCTCCAATAACAACAAAAGCTGTGAACCAAGAGTCAGGGCATGGACTGACAGGGTGGCTTTAGCTGCAAGTGACATTCACCAGTTTCACTTCCAGCACTGATTCACTGGACTGCTGCCTACAATATTGCGCAGAGGCTGTCATGTTGCTAACTGAATGAAACAAAAGAGAAGACTTGTATTTCCATAATGCCTGCCACAACCTCAGGACACATTCCAGTCGACAAAGTACTTCTGAAGTATAAACATGGTTTCATTGAATAACAATTTTCTTTTAGTCAGGGACAACAGGGCAGGATGGTAGCACTGTGATCAGGACTGCTGCCTCACAGCCAAGGACCCGGGTTTGATTCCACCCTCAAGTGACTGTCTGTATGGAGTTTGTACATTCTCCCTGTGTCGGTGTGGGTATTCTCTGGGTTGTCCAGTTTCCTCCCACAGTCCAAAGATGTGTAAGTTAGGTAGATTAGCCATGCTAAATTGCCCATAGTGTTCAGGAATGTGCAGAATAGATGGATTAGTCATGGAAATACAGGGTTACAGGAGTGGGTTAGAGTGGAGGGAAGCGGTAGGTCTGTGTGGGATGTTTTTTGGAGGATTGATTTGAATTTGATGGGCTAAATAGCTTGCTTCCACACTGTTGTGATTCTGTGATTCTATAAAGAGTGGTCAGGAGATTTATCCTGCTCTTTGCTAAAAGTGGACCATGGGATCTGTTGTACCCACTGAATGCTGAGAGACAGTATCTCTGACACTGCAGCATTCCCTCATTATTGTGCTGAGCAGTCAGTCTGGATTCTGTGTTCAATTCTCTGGCCCACAACCTTCGGACTCTGAGGTCAGTGGTCTATCCACTGCTGCTAGTCTTGGCATGGCATGAAGGACAAGCTACACAAAGCTGATATATTGGACTTTAATGATAGAAAGGATGAAAAAGCCATGAGTACATTTTGAAAAATCAATGTAAAATCAGGAGTGTGCCACAGTTCAATTAATTATTTCTTAAATTGTGTATTTGAGGAAAACAAAATGGAAAGTGCAAGAGGATAGAATTCCGAGCACAGAAGTTTTTAAATTCAGTGTTCATTCAGCCATCACTACAACCTGCTCTGAGCATTAATTACTTCCTCAGAGATCAGGAATTGTGAACTTAAATAACTTCTGAGGGAACAGGTTTCGCAGATTGCAATAAGGAGATAGATAGCAGGATAATAGAGATTTCACAGGAACAACCAAATGGTCTGTATCAGTGTTCATGTTCCACGTGAGCCTTCTCCCACCCCTCTTTATCACCCCCTATCTCCTTGCATCCCTTTCTCCATCATATGCTTTTCTCAATTTCCCTGAAATATATTGATGTGATTCTCTTCAATGTCTCCATGCAGCAGAGAATCCCACTCTAAGAAGGAGGCTCCTTCCGAATTCCCTGTTGGATTTATTGGTGATGGTCTTTATATGTAGCACCTCCCGATTCCAGACTTCCGCAAAAGTGGAAACATATTCCCTGTGACTGCTTTACCAAATCCTTTCAAAGCGTCTGTGCTCACCCTCCATTTCCCAGGGTAAAAAATCTCCCAGACTGTCTATCTTTTTCTGCAAGGTAATCTGATTAGGTTAAACGCAGCCACTGCCAATGCAATGGGCATCATTCACCAGCAGTGAGGAGATTTCAAACACTTGGATCCTTGAGCAACATCGGGGAAGGGCGAATGGCTGCAAACACGTTCAATGGATTGGCAAAATGAATGCTGTCATCTTGTAGACATGCAAATTAACATCTGCGACTTTAACTCCTATTGCCTGGATACTATCCTATTTTTGCAACCGGGCAGACTGTGTTGTTATTGCTTTCACTGTTCAGCAATCTGTTTGGCACTGAGGCAATGATTTAATCTAATAAACACATAAGAAAAACTTGTGTCTTCACATTGACTGCCGTCTCATCATACACAAACAGAAAGGAGCCTCTGGCAATCCAAACTAAATCGGTTTATTGTTAGCTATTATTGATGTTGCATTGCTTTATTAGTTCAAAGAATTGAATCACATGATCTTCAACATCACCCATCCGCCAAGGGCTTTCAATACAATGTTGAATACTTTAACACTTGTATAATGTAAGCGGAATTAATAATATAGTGTAATACTCAGGAACTTAATTCCAATAATGTGCTCAGAAGTGCAAACAGAAAGGCATGAGAAATATTGCAGATTGTGGGGGAGTTTCATGATCCACAAGAAATCACCTGGGATCAAGGCCCTGAGAATCCCAGCCAGGGAGAGTTGCCACCTTGGAGGATCTTGTACTGAGCAGGATTGTGGGTGTTGGCAGAGGTGCATTCCCAGAGTTCCAGCATCACAGAGCAACTAAGGACAACGATAGGTGATGAGGGATGCAGGGGGTTTGGGTGTATGGGTGGAGAAGCATTGACGTGGATTGGGATCATGGGCGGACGGGAAAGGGATGTTGCAAGCACGAGCAAAGTCCTACCAGGCATTCAGTCCAACAAAACACTGATAAATTACTGAATGCCTTTGCGCAAGAGTGATCCTGCACTCCCCTCCCCCAAGATGACAGAGGTGGGTGTGTGGATGGAATTATTGGAAGAACTGCAAGGCAAAAGGCTCACTTACAGCTGGATTAATGCCAGCAGCAGTATGCTGAGCCCACAAATATTCACTAATTGGCCACTTAAATCCTCCAGTTGCAGTGGGGGTGGTCAGGTCAAGTCTGGTGTTCAAACCTCTTCATGGAGGCTGGAAGCCATGAGCTTTGAGTAGGCCATCAGCCCATCTGATTACTACCCGTCCTGCTGCTCAGACACACCTCACCCCACTCCATCTGATTACTATCCTTCCTGCCTCTTTGGCACACCTCCCCCTTCCCCATCTGATTACTACCCTTCCTGCCTCTCAGGCACACCTCCCCCTTCCCCATCTGATTACTACGCTTCCTGCCACTCAGACAAACCTCACCCCACTCCATCTGATTACTACCCTTCCTGCCTCTCAATCACACCTCCCCCTTCCCCATCTGATTACTACCCTTCCTGCCTCTCAGGCACACCTCCCCCTTCCCCATCTGATTACTACACTTCCTGCCACTCAGACAAACCTCACCCCACTCCATCTGATTACTACCCTTCCTGCCTCTCAATCACACCTCCCCCTTCCCCATCTGATTACTCCCTTGCTGCCTCTCAGGTGCACCACACCCCACCCAATCTGATTACCACCCTTCCTGCTTCTCAGGCACACCTCCCCCTTCCCCATCTGATTACTAACCTTCCTGCCTTTCAGGCATACCTCCCCCACCATCACCATCTGATTACTACACTTCCTGTCTCTCAGACATGCCACCCTACACCCCATCTGATTACTACATTTCCTGCCTCTCAGGCACACCTTCCCCCACCCTATCCGACTACTTCCCTTCCTGCCTCTCAGGCACACCTCCCCCTTCCCCATCTGATTACAACCCTTCCTGCCTCTCAGGCACACCTCCCACTTCCCCATCGGATTACTACCCTTCCTGCCTCTCAGGCACACCTCCCACTTCCCCATTGGATTACTACCCTTCCTGTCTCTCAGGCACACCTTCCCCCACCCTATCTGACTACTTCCCTTCCTGCCTCTCAGACACACCTCTCCCAACCCCATCTCATTAGATTAGATTAGATTACTTACAGTGTGGAAACAGGCCCTTCGGCCCAACAAGTCCACACCGCCCCGCCGAAGCGTAACCCACCCATACCCTACATCTACACCTACCCCTTACCTAACACTACGGGCAATTTAGCATGACCAATTCACCTGACCTGCACATCTTTGGACAGTGGGAGGAAACCAGAGCACCCAGAGGAAACCCACACAGACACGGGGAGAACGTGCAAACTCCACATAGTCAGTCGCCTGAGGCGGGAATTGAACCCGGGTCTCTGGCGCTGTGAGGCAGCAGTGCTAACCACTGTGCCACCGTGCCGCCCACGGAAGGATTACTACCCTGCCTGCCTCTCAGGCACACCTCCCCGTTCCCCATCTGATTACCACCCTTCCTGCCTCTCAGGCACATCTCCCGCTTCCCCATCGGATTACTATCCTTCCTGCCTCTCAGACACACCTCTCCCAACCCCAATCTGATTACTATCCTTCCTGCCTCTCAGACACACCATCCCCAACCCCATCTGATTACTACACTTCCTGCCTCTCAGGCATACCTCCTCCTTCCCCACCTGATTACTACCCTCCCTGCTTCTCAGACACACCTCCCCCTTCCCCATCTGATTACTACCCTTCCTGCCTCTCAGGCACACCTACCCCCACCCCATCTGATTACTACCCTTCCTGCCTCTCAAACACACCTCCCCCTTCCCCATCTGATTACTACCCTTCCTGCCTCTCAGACACACCTCCCCCTTCCCCATCTGATTACTACCCTTCCTGCCTCTCAGACACACCTCCCCCTTCCCCATCTGATTACTACCCTTCCTGCCTCTCAAACACACCTCCCCCTTCCCCATCTGATTACTACCCTTCCTGCCTCTCAGACACACCTCCCCCTTCCCCATCTGATTACTACCCTTCCTGCCTCTCAGACACACCTCCCCCTTCCCCATCTGATTACTATCCTTCCTGCCTCTCAGGCACACCTACCCCCACCCCATCTGATTACTACCCTTCCTGCCTCTCAGACACACCTCCCCCTTCCCCATCTAATTACTACCCTTCCTGCCTCTCAGACACACCTCCCCGTTCCCCATCTGATTACTACCCTTCCTGCCTCTCAGACACACCTATCCCAACCCTACTATTCCACCAGTGAATTAAACCGAACCAGGAATTTCCTGATCTGTGAGGAATTGGTTGGTTAAATTGATGTATTTTATTTCTATAGTTTAAAATAAATTAAGGCAGTAAACTTACATTTATATAACACCTTTAATATCACAAAATGACTCAAGGTGCTTCAGAACAGCATTATGAAACAAAATGGGTAAAAACAATTTCTGCAGATGCTGGAATATTTCCAGCCACACGTGAAGATATTGGACCAAATGCTTAGTTAAAGAAGGCGGGTTTTAAGAAGAATCTTAAAAGAGAAAGTGATGTAGAGAGTTGGATGGGATTCCAGAGCTTGGGATAAGAAAAGCTGAGGGCATTTGTGCCAATCGTGAAGCATTTAAAATTGGGACGCACAAGAGCCTTGAACTAAAGAAACACAGATACCTCAGAAAGTTGTGGGGACCAGTTTACTGAGATAGAATAATGCAGAATAGTTCGCTACTGATTTCAAGCAGGAAGAGAAATTTGGAACTAGTGTGGAACATTCTGTCAATTTACTATTTGAACAATGAAGGTTAAAAACTTTCCAGTCCATTCAGATTAATGAAATTCTGATCACCTGGCAGAGACTCTCTGCTCTAACCAAAACCATGGATGAAGCAAAATGGACAAAAATACAAACAAATTTGGGAAGCTCTTCTCCAATACTTATAGGCCAGGAAATTTAGTCCAGGAAATCACTTCATCCCTGAATTCCTTGTCTTGTGGATTAGGTGATGATGGAATTTTTTGATTGGGTGAAAAAGAAGATAGATAATGGAAAATAGTGGATGTAATATATTGCAATTTTCAGAAGGCATTTGATAAGATAAAACACGTTATGCTTTTTAGTCCTAATAGTTAGTTAAATTGAATATTGTATATTAACATTTTATGTATCTACTTGGGGGGGTTGCCCTGTAGGAGATCTGGTCAGGTGATCCTGAAGGGCTGAGCTTGGGTCCAGTCTAGAATCGGCTTTGGAGCTATGACCATCGCTAATAAAGTGTTCAGATTTACCATTTGTCTACCTGGTATATAATTCCTGGTTCCAAAGGAAGCCCCAACATGACAATTGGTGACAAGAGTGGGATCTGACTCACAAACTGTGTGCAAACGCTGTTTGGTTTTGGCAAGAGGAGACACCACCTGAGCTCCAGAGACTGTGTGGGATTAAGAAGATAACATGAAGGGAAGCAGTCACAAGGAGACTGGAGCCATGGTCAACATCAGGAAAGAAGGTATCACCAGAGAGTGGGCCAAGACCAAAGGCTGTGAGGGGACTCGGACTGAAGGCTGAAGAAGAAAGTACACATCCGGGATCTACTGAAGTCCTCTCAGAGAGAGGTTACAAGGAGATGCAGGCTGCAGATAATACCAAGAAAGAAAGATGCACTAGCACAGCCGGTGAGGGAGGAGCCAACAGACAGAGCTTTTAGACTCCAGTAGGGGTAAGAAATTCCTATCAGCAGCAAAACAAAATAATGGGCCAATTAGGAGCGATGGGATCATTTATATACAGAACGCTTCAATTTGTTCTTAAAGACAAACAAAGTCTACGAGGACTTCATGGTACCAGTTTTCTTAAGAACCATTAGAAAGACCTTAGGGATTCTAAGGAGTCTTGTGTAACCAGAGAGACCAGCCAAGAAGACATTCCAAGAACTGTGCGAAATAATTGGATATTGTTTTCATACTCGAGCTGCTGATGATCAGAGAACCTTTCCATTTTTACAACCAGGTACAGCACAAAGGAGAGTCCATCGCCAAATTTGTGGCCATCATCAAGAGGTTAGTGGAACATTGTAAGTTCAAAGGATTCCTCCACTTCGCATGCAATCCCTCCAAAAAAAACGTGTCTCAGCTTTGCATAGAAAAGGGCGGCACGGTGGCTCAGTGGTTAGCACTGCGGCCTCACAGCGCCAGGGACCCTAGTTCGGTGTGGAGTTTGCACATTCTCCTTGTGTCTGTGCAGGTTTCCTCCAGATACTCAGGTTCCCTCCCACAGTCCAAAGATGTGCAGGTTAGGTGAATTGGCCATGCTAAATTGCCCGTAGTGTTAGGTGAAGGGGTAAATGTAGGGGAATGGGTCTGGGTGGGTTGCTCTTCAGCGGATCGGTGTGGACTTGTTGGGCTGAAGGGCCTGTTTCCACACAGTAACTAATCTAATCTAAAAAAAGATCAAACTGATATTTTTAGCAAACCAAAGAGTTTTAGTGGAATTTTTGTGTAAAATTGATTCGCCAAACAGGCCAAACGTTCAGCATGAAGCTGGTGTAACGTCTGTGCAAATATGTAGAGCTGGAACTTTGGATTGCAAAGAAAATAGGTGAGACTAAATTAAATACACGAAGGAGAAGGCTTCAGATATATAGTTGGAATCAGGAAGAAACATTGCATTTCAAATAACGCAGTGTGGATTTGACTTAAATAGCTTCAAAGGGTTCCTCCAAGGAGGCTTGTAGGATCAGCTGATTCATGACCTCTGACACAAAGCCATCCGATAGAAACTGCTAACAAGGAGAGACCTGGATTTTAAAGCACCTTTCAAAATTGCTACCTCAATGGTGTTGGCCATCAAAGAAGCTTCTCAGTTGGCCTCTGATGCCCAGGTGCATCAAGTAGCAGAAACTGGGCAGAGTGTGGTACCAACCGTGGAATACCACTGATGGGGCAAGACTGACCACGAAGAGTTAAAGTGTTGGACTCGAGAAGCCCTGTGCCACAAGTGTAAGCGACTGGGTCATATTGCCCGAAATGGCCAGGTAGAACCCAAACCAGAGAAAGGGAGTCAGACAGAAACAACGCTGACATATGCCATAAGGTACATGCTGCCAGCCAGCCAGCCAGGGAGTCAACTGGGTGTGAGGAAGGAGCAGAAGGCCCAAAGTCAGCAAAGGTTTGGTTAAACATACTGTCGGTTCAAGGTGAAACTGATCATCTCTTGATTCTTCCAAAAGCAGAGGGGAACACAGTAAAAATGGAAGTTTATACAGGCACAGCAGTGTCCCTGATTTCTAAATCTATCGGTAAAAGTTCACAGCACTACCACTGAAGCCTGCCAAGATTATACTATGGACATACACAGATCAATTAGTGCCACTGAAGGGCTATGTACTGGTGAAAGTACAGTTAAGGGACCAGTGTGTAGAATTTCCACCTTGCGTAGTACAAGATTAATACTCTGCGTCATTGAAATGCTCCTCTTTACAAAATTAAGGTTGTACTGGGGTGTGGTCTCTCAGCTGGCAAACTCAAACATACGTTTGGAAGAGACCTGAGACAAGTATAAAGATTTCACAACATCTTTCCGATAGGAAGAAGACCAGAATTGCATGCAATATTCCAAAAATGGCCTAACACTGTTGGAATATTGCATGCAATTCTGGTCTCCTTCCTATTGGAAAGATGTTGTGAAACTTGAAAGGGTTCAGAAAAGATTTACAAGGCTGTTGCCAGGGTTGGAGGATCTGAGCTACAGGGACAGGCTGAACAGACTGGGACTGTTTTCCCTGGAGTGTCGGAGGCTGAGGGGTGACCCTATAGAGGTTTACAAAATTATGAGGGGCATGGATAGAATAAATAGACAAAGTCTTTTCCCTGGGGTCGGGGAGTCCAGAACTAGAGGCCATAGGTTTAGGATGAGAGGGGAAAGATATAAAAGAGACCTAAGGGACAAACTTTTTCATGCAGAGGGTGGTACGTGTATGGAATGAGCTGCCAGAGGATGTGGTGGAGGCTGGTACAATTGCAACATTTAAGAGGCATTTGGATGGGTGTATGAATAGGAAGGATTTGGAGGGATATGGGCCAAGTGCTGGCAGGTGGGACTAGATTGGGTTGGGATATCTGGTCAGCATGGACGGGTTGGACTGAAGGGTCTGTTTCCATGCTGTACATCTCTGTGACTCTATGACTCTATGTCCTCAAATGAACCCTGGGGGTAAAAAAAGGTATCAAAACTAAATTACAGCTGAAGCCAGAGGCTTATCCTCTGAGTCTGAAGACATGTTTAGTACCGTTCACCGTTCAACCTATAGTGGAGACAGAACTGGAACAGCTGGTGAATCTGGAATCATTGGAACCAGTAACCTCCAGTGAATGGACCATTTCCATTGTTCTGGTCTTAAAAATAGATGGCATGGTGAGGATTTGTGGTGACTTGAAGGTCACAGTCAACCCAGCCCTGAGTGTGGATCAATACCCCCTGCCACTCACAGAAGAGCTATCCACTGGACTGGCTGGGGGAAAGAAACTTTCCAAAATGGATCTGTTGCAGGCCCACCTACAGACAAGAGTTGTGAAGGAATCCCAGCCATCGCTGATGATCATGACACAGAGGGGACTGTTCCACTGCAAGCGACTTCCTTTTGGCATTACGTTAGCGCCGGCTCTGTTCCAAAGGGCCATGGATCAAATGGTAAGTGGGTTGTCAGGAGTCCAGTGTTATCTGGACAATATTTTGATCCTCCAAAGGGGGGTATTTGAACAATTTAGAAGGAATCTTAACATAATTGCAGCAGCACGGCCTACAAGTAAAAAAGAGTGAAATGTGAGTATTTTAAAGACTCCATTGAATATCCAGGTAATCAATGTTGAGAACTACACAAGGTGCTCAAGAAGATGGAGGCTATCATGAAAACCCATAGATCAGAGAATGTGTCTGAACTGAGAGCATTCTAGGGACTTGTATATTACTATGAAAATTCATGTCTGACCTGGAAACCATGTTAAACCCCTGCATCAGTTGCTGGGAAAAGAGTTGCTGTGGAAATAGACCTCAGGTTGTGAAGATGCTTCCTGAGAGGTGAAGCAAGCCTTAAAATTGTCAAAGGTGTTAACTCATTTTGACCCAAAGTTGCCCCTACAGCTGCCTTATGAACCTTTTGGGGTTGGTGCTAACATGACACACATCTCACTGAATGGAGAGGAAAAACCCATTGCATTCTCATCAAAGTCAATCATGACTACAGATGAGAATTATGATCAAGCTCAAAAAAAAGGATTGAACATCATGTTGGGTGTTAAGAATTTCACCCATTTCCTTTAACTTCATTCTCTGACCAATCGCGGACCTCTGACCTCTGACCTCCATTTTTGGCCTGTATACAGGAATATCATCAATGGTAGCAGCTTGCCTATAGAGATGGGCACTGGCTCTGTCATCCTACTCAAATGAAATCAGACACTGACAAGTGCAGAAGCATGACAATGCAGATGCTCTATCAAGATTTCCAGTCCCAAGAAATGAAGATGTTCCCGACTGGAACTTGAAAATTATATGCATTTCTCTGGATGACAAAATGCTAGTGTCAGTGAATCAGGTGCAGAACATTACTCAGAGCAAATCAATTTTGAGCCAAGTGGTGGACCCAATCCTGAGACACAGACTCAGTCATGGAAATCATCCAGAATGATGTTCTTTTTTTTTCTTTTTTTATCCCATCACCAACTCACCCTGCATTTACATGTGGAGAGACCTTGACACTGATCCAGTTCCCTCAGAGCCAGCTCTCAAAGTGAACAGAACCCTGGACACTCCTGTTTATTTTTTTTAGCGAAAGACACAAGGTGCACGAATCTTTATTCAGTTTCCACCACCAGGAAGCAAAGAAACACCCAAGTGGCCAGTGACAAGCAGTGCCCTTCACATCAAAGGGCAATGCTATGTGATCAAACAGTGAAGAGGAGGGCAGGGATTAAATCAAAATAGAGTTGGAGGGGGAAATAATGCACTCCACTCCCTGTTGTGCCCACCTCTCCCTGAACAACTCCAGGGTGTCGGTGGATACCGCGTGCTCCTTTTCCAGGGACACCCAGGCTCGAACATAACCGCGGAAGAGGGGCAGGCAGTCGGCCCTAACGACCCCCTCCACGGCCCGCTGCCTGGACCTGTTTATGGTCAGTTTGGCCAGACCCAGGAGCAGACCCATGAGGAGGTCTTCAGACCTGCCCTCCCTCCTCCGTACCGGGTGCCCGAAGATCAGGAGGGTGGGACTGAAGTGCAACCAAAAGCAGAGGAGGAGGTTTTTGAGAAAATCAAAAAGGGAGTGCAAACGCCCACACCCAATATATACATGGTCCACGGACTCCACAGCGCCACAGAACAAGCAGTTGGGCTGGGAGTCCATGAACCACCGCAATCTGCGGTTGCAGGAGACTTCTGCATGCAGCACCCTCCACCCCAGATCCCCAAGAGAAAGGGGGAGGACTCCCACATAGAGAGCCCTCCACTGGGGATCCCCACCGCCCGGTGGCAAATGGGCACGACAAGGCGTGTCCGGGCGGTGGATGAGGGAGAAGAGGTGGACAGTGTGCAGCAGCAGTCTATACAGGGCCTGCCTTTTTACGACCTTAAAAGGGACAAAATTAAAATTCCGGACGCAGCTCAGGCTGTGGGGCACAGGCTCCCACAGGAAGTACGGGACCTTGGGGCCAATGTGAAATTCCGTCTGGGCAGGGGTGTGCGCGGACGGGATTCCACCGCACACCTGAGCATCCTCCAACTGGTGCACCACGTCGGGTCTGAGCACCGCCATTTTAAGGCGTTGGATGGCAGAATTACGTTCTTATCTGTCCTGGAGGTGGGAACTGTCTGTATCAGATAGTTGCTTAATGTGGGGAGTAAGAGTTGTTATTCCTATCTCATTAAGAGGAAAGGTACTGGAAGAAGTGCACCAAGGGCACCCCGATGTGGTGTGAATGAAGGAAGTAGCCAGGAGTGACATTTGATGGTTGAAGGTAGACTCCGAGCTTGAGGAGAAAGTGGGATCTCGTAAATTCTGCACATTAGTGAGAAAGATGCCGCCATTATCACTCCTTCGCCCATTGGAATGGCCTCAATCATCATGGCAGTGAATTCACATTCACTTTGCATGACCAGTAGCGGGATGGATGTTATTACTGGTTGTGGATACCCACTGCTAGTGGCACAAAGTGGCAGTCATGAAGACAATATCAACGGAAGCAGCAATGGACCAACTGGATTAAATAGTTGCCAGATTCAGGAATCCCAAAGTCATAAGTGACAGTGGCCCATAGTTTGTCACACAAGAGTTCAATGAGGACCTGGAACATTATGGAGTCAGTCATATGAGATGGCTCTCTATCACCCAGCAACAAATGGCCGGGTGGAGAGATTTGTACAAACCATAAAGCAGGCCTTAAAGGCCTTAAAAGGAGAGGGGTAAACAGGACAGTGAATCAACAAGTTCCTCAATGTCTACAGGAACACACTACACCCAGTGCCATTTGTGTAGGTTAGGTGCATTAGTCAGGAGAAATGTAGAGTAATAGGGTAGGGGAGTGGGTCTAGGTGGGTTACTCTTCAGGGGGTCGATGTGGACTTGTTGGGCTAAATGGCTTCTTTCCACACTGTAAAGAATCTATGATTCTATGATCATGTTCATCCATCAGTTGAGAACCATGTTTGAATTACTGTAGCCAGAAGAGACCAAAGAGGTGGTACACCAAAATCAAGAACAGATGGTCAGAAGGATGGGAACCTCAATGCTGAGGGTATTATAAAGTGGTGAGACTGTGTTGGCCCAGAAAAAATGTTGAAGAGAAATGGATCCCATGGTGATGGGTGGGTTAAAAGGATCTGTTTGGTATATGGTACAGACTAGGGATGAACTGGTCTAGAGGAGACACGCAGTCCCTCAGACTATCGAACTGGTCCAAATGGGACCAGTAGTGTTGACCCAGTCAGTGTTGGCCATACCCAGGGAAAGACAATAGCAGCATGACAGAGAGGGGCATGTCTGCACAACAACAGGAGCTCCCAAAAGCCTGAGAGACTAGAAAAGGTTCCTGAGATGAGGAGATCGATTTTCTAGGAATTGCTGTCCCCTTGAGAGACTGATCATGTTAATGTAGTCTACGGATAGAGCATTTTGCATAAAGGGGAATGGTCATTCTTCCATGGTTGCCATACTTTTATAAATATTCCTGATCATGTAGAGATGTTAGCTGCAAAGCCTCCATCATTTTGATAATTGTTGTATATATGTTTATGAATGGGAATATCAAAATAAAAGGGGGAGAGCTATGTAGCTTGAGGAGAGAGCTGATCAGGTGACCCAGAGCAGCGGAACTTGGGTCCAATCGAGAACAAGCTGTGGAGGTGTAAGCATCAACAATAAAATGGCCCTGTTCAGATTTACTGTTCAACTATCCTGTGTATTGAAATAACTCCACAGATGCTGGTATCCCCTCACCAAGTCACCCTTTATTTACACATGAACAGTTCTTGGGTTTAGTACTACCTCACTCAGAGACAGCTACCAAAGTCTCAGTACCTCTGACACCCTCCTTTTTTTTATTACCCCAAACTACCGCCTAACTGTGGTAGTGTTTATTTTTTTCCCCGCACCCATGTGGTGTGTGTGCAGGTGTGAGACACAGAGAAAGACACAAAGTGCACGAATCTTTATTCAATTTCCACCACCAGGAAAAAATGAAACACATGAGTGGCCAGTGACAAGCAGTGCCCTTCACATCAAAGGGCAATGAAGTGTGATCAAAACAGTGAAGGGGAGGGCAGGGGTTAAATCAAAATAGAATTGGACGGGGAAATCATACACTCCACTCCCTGCGGCGCCCACCTCTCCCTGAACAGCTCAAAGGTGTTGGTGGAGACCGCTTGCTCCTTTTCCAGAGACACCCAGGCTCTAACATGACCACGGAAGAGGGGCAGGCAATTGGCCCTAACGGCCCCCACCACGGTCCGCTGCCTGGACCTGATTATGGCCAGTTTAACTCCCCATTTTTTTGCTCAGAACAGTCCCCTCCTCTGACACAGACAAGGAGAGTCCTTGACACTGATCCAGTTCCCTCAGAGTTAGCTCTCAGAGTGAACAGGATGTCTTATACCCCTGCACTTTTTTTTCCTGTTTATTTTTTTAATTACCCCCACACGACCGCCTATCTGCGGTAGTGTTTACTTTTCCCCAGCACCCATGGTATGTGTGTGTGTGCAGGTGTGAGACACAGTGAAAGACACAAGGTGCACGAATCTTTATTCAGTTTCCACCACCAGGAAGATAGGAAAACACCCAAGTGGCCTGTGACAAGCAGTGCCCTTCACATCAAAGGGCAATGCTGTGTGATAACAATGAAGGGGAGGGCAGGAGTTAAATCAAAATAGAATTGGATGGGGAAATAATACGCTCCACTCCCTGCGGCGCCCACCTCTCCCTGAACAACTCCAGGGTGTCGGTGGACACCGCGTGCTCCTCCTCCAGAGACACCCGGGCTCTAACATAACCGCGGAAGAGGGGCAGGCAATCAGCCCTAACGACCCCCTCCACGGCCTGCTGCCTGGTCCGGTTTATGGCCTGTTTGACTCCCTTTTATTTTGTTTTTTACCCCCACACTACCGCCTAACTGCGGTAGTGCTTATTCTTTCCCCAGCACCCATGTTGTGTGTGTGCAGGTGTGAGACACAGTGAGAGACACAAGGTGTACGAATCTTTATTCAATTTCCACCACCAGGAAGAAAGGAAACACCCGAGTGGCCAGTAACCAACAGTGTCTCCCCTCCCCCCTTTTTGTATGTCAGCCAGGGCTCCCTGATTGGACCAGATTAATAGCCCCAATCAAGGAACTCACACTCTATGAGGGTCAGCTGGCTGATCTCATGACAATCACTACATGTATAATTCCTGGTTCCAAAGGAAGCACTAACATAATGGATTGGCTATCTAAGAGAAGACAGGGAGTTCAGATAAGAGATGTTTTCAGGCTGGCAACCCATGACTAGTGAGCGCCACAGGGATTGGTGCAGGGACCACAATTATTTACAATATATGTTATTATTTAGGATGAGGAAAGTGAACGTAGTACAAGCCAAGTTTGGGATTGATACAAAAGTAGGTCATAAGGCAAGTGGTGAAGTTGACACAAGGAGTTTATCAAGGAATATAGATAGGTTAAGCAAATGAGCAATCAACTTAACATGTGGAACATTGGGAAATGTGTGGTTATGCACTTTGGCAGGAAGAATACAGGAGCTGAATAATTAAATGGAGAAAGATAACAGAAAGCTACCAAACCGTGGGATTTTAGAGTCCTCGTCCATGAGTCACAAAATGCCAGTATCCAATTTCAGCAAGTATTAAGGAAAGCAAATGGAATGTTGACCTTTATTTCAAAGTGAATGAAGTGTAAAAATCGGGAAGGTTTGCAAAAACTATAAAGGCACTAGTCAGACAGCTGGAATGCTGTGAAAAATTTGGGTCCGTTATCTAACAAAAGCTACCCTGGTTTTGGAGGCAATCCAGAGAAGGTTCAGTCAGCTGATCCCAGAGGACCAGGTGAACCTGTACTCATTAGAATTTAGAAGAATGACAGCTGACCTTATTAAAACGTACAAGATTCTTGGGGGACTTGACAGGATAGATGCAAAAAAGATTGTTTCCCCTTGTGGGAGAGTCTATGACCAGAAGGCAAAATCTCAAAATAGCAGGTCACACCTTTAAGACGAGGTGAAGGAATTTCTTTTCTCAGAGAGTGAGATATATTGGATTTTTATCAGTAAGAGAATCAAGAGTTATGAGGGCAAGACCTGAAAGTGGAGATGCGAATTATCAGATCGACCATGATTTATTTAATAATGCAGCAGCGGTGATAGGCTGAATGCCCTACTTCTGCTCCTACATCTTATGGTTTTATGGTGACCTCCATCACAGCAAAGATGTTTGAAAGAATTCAGTGAAACATTTCCACAACAGGATGGCAGCCTGTTCTGGGAATCCACCATTCTTCAAGAGAGGTACCAGCTCCTCACATCCAACTTAAATTTGACCTCAACAACAGAAGTTTATGACCCAATCAGTCCTTTTTGTGCTGAGACATTGAACAGGCTGCACAGCAGTCATCTTGTGATTGCCTGTATTTTTAAGGATTGATAATTAGAATGGGTTTCGATGCGTATAATCATTTTTTTCAATTATTATTTTCCCTATTCTATTACAATTCTGGCACCCTCACCACCTTCAAACCACGAATGGTGCAGGTGGCTTTATATAATTGCAAGTGGTTGTTCTTTTTCTCATTTGCCTACAGCTTCACATAATGGATTTAGATCTCAACAATTATGGTTCATGCCCTGAGTCTCTCTTCACCAATACATGAGCCAGCATGTTTGTAATGTTCACTTCTATAAGCTCCATGATTTCAATGCACATTGGTTCACAAAGAATTAATTAAACAAACAGCCCTGACACTGGCTAACAAATAAAGAACAGCACTTCGTAACTTGAGGCCTATCTGTGACACTTGGGAATATTTCAAACCGATTGAAGTAATTTTGAAGATAAGTAATTAAAACATTACTCGAAAAAATTAAAGCTGAAGGAGAAAATGAGGACCAAGTTTATTTCCATTTGCACATAGAATGCGGGTATCACAGGCAAGATTGATATTTGTTGCTCATCCCTAATTGCCCTTCAGAAAGTAATGATGGAACACCTTCTTGAATCACTGCAGTCCTTAGGGTATAGAGACACCTACAGTAATGTTCCCTTTTGTTTCTCTTCCTCCTGCGTGGACTTCCAAGGTAGACTTCCACTTAGAGCAGTAGGTTCCAGAACCTACAGGGATTCCCTGTGACTAGACTTTTCTTTCGAAGTTCATGGACACACTGCCCTCATCTATCATGTCTGTTACCTCGCCAAAGAATTCAAATATGATAGTTAAGCACAATTTGTCTTTTGGAAATCCATGCTGGCATCCCTCAGTTCGGCCATATTTGTCCAAGTAACTGTTAAGGGTGTCCCAGATTCCTTAGCTTCCCCCACCATCCAGGCGAAGCTCACTCAGATGGAACAATTGGATTTCACCTCGTTCCCTGCCCTCATCAAAGATATCACATTTGTAATTCTCCTGTCTTCTGCTATCATTCCTGGATCCGGAGGTTCGGAAGACTATGACCGGTATATCTGCAATTCCCACTCTTACTTCCCTCAGTATCTTTAAATGCACATCCTCCTGGATTTACATCTGTGGCCTTAAAAAGACTGTTCCCTCCTTAACTAAAGAATCCTTGATCTCTATTGATTTCCTCATCTTGCTCCATTCACTGCCTTACCCTGCCTAACAATCAGCTAAGTCCAGCCTACAACCCATTGAGCTGAAGGATGGCTACATCAACCGACTCCCACAGCTACCTGGATTACACCTCTTCCCACCCTACCTCTTGCAAAAATGCCATCCCGTATTCCCAATTCCTCTGCCTCCGCCGGATCTGCTCTCAGGAGGACCAGTTCCACCATAGAACACACCAGGTGGCCTCCTTCTTTAGAGACCGCAATTTCCCTTCCCACGTGGTTAAAGATGCCCTCCAACGCATCTCGTCTACATCCCGCACCTCCGCCCTCAGACCCCACCCCTCCAACCGTAACAAGGACAGAACGCCCCTGGTGCTCACCTTCCACCCTACCAACCTTCGCATAAACCAAATCATCCGCCAACATTTCCGCCACCTCCAAAAAGACCCCACTACCAGGGATATATTTCCCTCCCCACCCCTTTCCGTCTTCCGCAAAGACCGTTCCCTCTGTGACTACCTGGTCAGGTCCACGCCCCCAAACAACCCACCCTCCAATCCTGGCACTTACCCCTGCCACCACAGGAACTGTAAAACCTGCGCCCACACCTCCTCCCTCACCTCTATCCAAGGCCCTAAAGGAGCCTTCCACATCCATCAAAGTTTTACTTGCACATCCACTAATATCATTTATTGTATCCGTTGCTCCCGATGTGGTCTCCTCTACATTGGGGAGACTGGGCGCCTCCTAGCAGAGCGCTTTAGGGAACATCTCCAGGACACCCGCACCAATCAACCACACCGCCCCGTGGTCCAACATTTCAACTCCCCCTCCCACTCTGCCAAGGACATGGAGGTCCTGGGCCTCCTTCACCGCCGCTCCCTCACCACCAGACACCTGGAGGAAGAACGCCTCATCTTCCGCCTTGGAACACTTCAACCCCAGGGCATCAATGTGGACTTCAACAGTTTCCTCATTTCCCCTTCCCCCACCTCACCCTAGTTCTAAACTTCCAGCTCAACACTGTCCCCATGACTTGTCCGGACTTGTCCTACCTGCCTATCTCCTTTTCCACCTATCCACTCCACCCTCTCCTCCTTGACCTATCACCTTCATCCCCTCCCCCCACTCACCCATTGTACTCTATGCTACTTTCTCCCCACCCCCACCCTCCTCTAGCTTATCTCTCCACACTTCAGGCTCACTGCCTTTATTCCTGATGAAGGGCTTTTGCCCGAAACGTCGATTTCGAAGCTACTTGGATGCTGCCTGGACTGCTGTGCTCTTCCAGCACCACTAATCCAGAATCTGGTTTCCAGCATCTGCAGTCATTGTTTTTACCTACATCAAGAAACATACAATCCATGAAACTCACAGCCCACAGATGCACCACAGTGACAGCATTTGCTACTTAATCTTTAAAACCCAGAGCTCCAGCTCCTTCAGCTGATGACAATTGCTGCATATGTGACTGTCCAGGATAGGAAAAGAAGTTCATGAGCCACTCTATTTTAAACTACAATTTAGCTAATCAGCAATAAACTTAAGACTTAAAGAAATGAAGTTTCACCAGCTAATTGCCATTCAGCTGCTTCCATCACCCTCTATCCTACAAGGATGTTAACTTTAATGTGTAACCTAATGTTTATCATCTATATCCTTCAGACTTAAATTGAATGAAAAACTCAGAGCTCTGATATGTTGCTATCTCCTCTGTACTTGAGTTCAACTTTATCCTTAGATTTGATTAATTAATTGAACACTAATTATAACCGACAAATTATTGAGTTGGCTTTAGTTTTATAGTAATTAATTGATCAAATTTTATTACTGTGAAACAAATTACAATAAAAATTAATTGCCTGCCAGTGCACTCACTCCTTGTCCTGTCTTGTCACTTCATAATATATGTCCACCACTTCGAACTGCTTTTTACTCCCATTGTGTGTTGTTTAGTTTTCAATCAAAAATAAAATCTGCAACATAGTTTCATCGCCCCCATTTTTCATTTCCCCCACATTGCTCCGTGGAGGTAATTGTCTCATTCCTGGAAAGTCCAAGCCAACTCTAAAAGATTGACAACTGTATCAAGCTCAGTCGTAGACAACAGTGATAGATATTAACAGGAAGCTTGCTGGGAATTGGGAAGGTGGTGAGGAGTACAGAAGGGAAGGAAAGCTCCAGCAAGGAATAAATTCCTTCAGAGGGACGCGCGGTGGTGGAGTGGGGGGATGGGGGCGAGGAGGATGGTAGTGGAGGGGATGGTGGTGGTGGGTGGGGGGGGCAGTTGGGGTAGGATGGAAACGCCTACAAAACTGGAGGGAAATCAGGAAAATGCAGAGATCCCAGGGAGCAACAAGATAGCTGCAGGAACTCACCTTCTTCCCATCTTCCTCTAACCGGCCTGTCCCACCTGCACATGTGAGTGAAAAAGTTTGTGTTTACCTGTTCAAGGGCCATCTCTAGCTGTCCCTTCAAGGACCTCTGCTTATGTGGCTAAGCAACTGACAGAACTGATCACAGTCTGGCCAAATGTATTCAGACTTTGCAAAAGGGATTCCAGGCAGCACTGAGAGCCCCCTACTCACATTCGCTGGAGATGTTTCAGGAGCACACACCCTAGGCACCTTAACCAAAACATCAGGCAGCACAACTGTAACATGGAGTAAAAGCACCAACCAGAATGGACGCCTCACATCATCCAATTTGATGGCCAAGAAGGTATGTAAAGACCTATTTTACTTTTTGGACTTCGGGCATAAAAATGGGAAAAGACACTGCTTTAAACCAAGGACTAAGGAAAAAGCAGCTGCAGTGTTTTAAAAAGGTAAGTAACTGAAATACATTGTATGTTGCTATCAGCATTGACTTATGCAAATTGAGAGGAGGAGGAGTCTAGAAACCTCAGCTTGGTGGATGTGCTTTCAGGACAATTTTACCCAGTGACAGACATTTGATTGGTTTTTCAACCAGGACCAGTTTGTGTTCAGTACTCAGTAAAGTAACAAATCTTGATTAGTTCAGCTTTGTGTTTGCACAATGCAGCAAAAACATCCAGCCTGTGAAGGAGAATGCACCTTAATCCCTCTTTCTCTCCCTCCTGTGCATGAAAAAAGAGAAGGAAATTCCAAGCATCCAGCCCTGTCTTTGCAAATTCCCTTCTGGAAAGGAAAAGGGGTAAAACCACCATCAGAAACACTGAAGGGAAAATCCTGAACTGGTGAATGAAAGGCTAAGAGTTAGTGTTCACAACCTCGTGTCCTCTTCAAATCATAGAATCCCTACAGTGCGGTAGCAGGTCATTCAACTCATGGAGTCCACACTGACCCTCGAAAGACCATCCCACCCTTTCCCTATCCCTGTAACCCTGCATTTCCCACGGCTAATCCACCTAGTCCGCACACGACAGACAATTTAACATGGCCAATTCACCTAACCTACACATCTTTGGATTGTGGGAGGAAACCAGAGCACCCAGAGGAAACCCATGCAGACACAGGGAAAATGTGCAAACTCCACACAGACAATCTCCTGAGTTTGGAATTGAGCCCAGGTCCCTGGTGCTTTGAGGCAGCAGTGCTAACCAGTGAACCACCGTGCCACCCAAATAGTTGGAAGGCAACAAAACGGAACTGAAGGAAAATATCTCATTGATGCCCGTCATGCAACTGGGCCAGAACTCTGCCCTCTAGAGAAAGATATACCAGCATCGAAGGCAGTCTACAGAAGGTACACTAGGTTGATCCAGGCTATGAAGGGATTGTCTTATGATGGAATGTTGCACCTGAACTCTTTGGAGTGTAGAACAATGAAAGGTAACTTTATTGAAACATTTAAGATTCTTAGGAGCTTGACAGACTAAATGCTGAGAGATTAATTCCTATATAGGAGAATTTAGGACCAGGTGGTATAATCTCAAAATGGTCACCCATAAACAGAACAGAGAAAATGAAGAATTTCTTCTGTCTGAGAGTAGTGAATCTATAGAATTCTTTACTGCAGAGGACTGTTGAGGCTGGGTCATTACGTATTAATCAAGGGTTATGGAGAAAAAGAAGGGAAGTGTAGTTGAGGAGTATGAGATCACCCATAATCTCATTGAATGGCAGACTGGACTGAATGGACTGAATAGCCTACTTCTGCTCCCACACCTTAGGGTCATATGGTCGTAAGTTAGCAATTTATGTTTTTGTCTACCACTGTGAAGCACAATCTGTTTGCAATAAATAGCAGTTTTCATGTTAAGTATAGAAATCTGATGAGTCTTTTCTTTTAACCCGGATTCATCAGTGAGGGAAACTGGGGACTTTGACTAAATCTTTCTTTGTGACAACTCCAGCGCCGGGCTTGATTTCCAGCGCATTACCCCAGTAAGTCATGACAGGTGAAAAGACTGGGAGAAAATGAAACAAACTGACTCCTATTATTGCTACAAAGTCAAGTGTGAGGGTTAAAAGTTTCAATTTAATAATTGTGATCTGTGAGAGCATTACAGGGATTGTGGTTGTGTGGCTTTCTTATCTAGAATCTGTGGCTAAAGTAGAAGAGACTGCTTGCTCTTGTTCAATAATCTCTCTATCATTGCTGCTAGTCCCTCAGGACTGAATGATCCAAGGACTGAAGTTTTGTCATTCTTTTTATCATGTACTGTTTTGTGTTGTACTAAGAACTGCAGCTGAAACTACACATGTTGGGATTAAAGTTAGGCCTATTGAGGCTTCAAACCATCGAAAAGCCAAGAGCAGGAACAGAGCTCACATAAATTTAACAGCAACTGATTTTTTTTTCCTCTGTTGTCTGCAAAAAGGCCTCTTCATAATCAGTTTTTGTTTTGAATGCACTGCACTTACCCGTTGTAGATATCCATCAGTGATGATGAATATTATCTCCCCCTGGTGTGTACAAGAGCTGTAATCTTCTGAACACTCTGGTGGGCGGATTGCATTGACCCGAAGCACAGTCTTTGAGTAAAGGTCAACTGCTGTATTCAGGGCTAATTCCTGTTTACAGAAACAATCTCTGATCAAGGCTTTATACCATTTGAATTACCTATGCATTGAGATTCATTGGATCGTTCTCAAATTACAAATCTTTGTTACTCGCTGATGGCAAGTCTGCAATTATTGAGCAATAATGAAAGAATGCCCTGGAATATGCCAGTATTTTACATCATGCTTATGTTGGCCTGTGTCAAAAATAATACACCCTTTCAGTAGCTGATTGTGAATCGCTAAGTATTTTGGTTCTTAAAAAATTCTATTGATTGGCCAAGCCATAGACTCCCTATAGTGCAGAAAGAGGCCATTCAGCCCATTGAGTCTGCACCGATCCTCTGAAGGATATCCTACCCAGACCCCCACTCTATCCCCATATTTACTTTTACTAATCAACCCTAGCCCACACATCTCTGGACACTACTGGGCAATTTAACATGGCCAATCCACCCAACCTCAACATCTTTGGACTGTGGGAGGAAATGGGAGCACTCAGTGGAAACCCACACAGATACTGGGAGAACACACAATCTCCACACAGACAATAACCCAAGGCTGGAATCAAAACTGGTTCCTTGGCACTGTGAGGCAGCAGTGCTAACTACTGAGTCACTGTACCACCCCCAAATGAGAATCAACTTCAAATCCATCCAAACCACCCCCCATCTTCCCCTCTCCTCCAAGATTTCCTCCAATCCAACAACACTACATTCCTCTAAAACAACAACAATGCCTTGTATTTATGTAACATTGTAAGTTGTCCCAAAATGCCTGGGAGGAGCACTCAGACAAAATGTGTCACCAAGATGCTCAGTGACCAAGCATTTGGTCAAAATACAAATTTCAAGGAACATTTCAAAGGAAGGCAGAAAGACATGAAAGGTGAGAATGGTTTGGAAGGGGGTACCAGAGCCAGCCATCTTGATAGCTAAAGCCACAGTTATTGAAGGTAGACTGGTTAAAAATTGGGAATGTACAAGAGGCTAGCACAGAAGGAGCTCAGAGATCTCAGAAAGTGGTAGAGTTGTAAGTACAGTTGGTTCTGCTATAATGTAACAGTTCCACTCTCAGGCAATCTCACATTATAAGAAAATCACACAATAACCACGCCATTTAAAAAATGGGCTGGAATTGTGTTCTAGCCAATGCATGTTTTAAAAGTTTGTGCTTTAGAAGCACTGTCACCAATTCATCAATCACATTACCTCGAATTTGCATTAATGAAACATGTGGTATAGCAGAATGACCTGTAGTTGGAGACAGAGCAGGAAAAGCCATAGAGAAATTTAAAATGAAGGGTGAGAATTTTAAAATTGCCAGCTTGCTGGACCAAGAATCAATGTAGGTCAGCGAGTGTGGGGATGAACAAGGCTTGGATCTTGTGCAGCTGAGACTTGCACCAGTCTATTTCCTTTTGGTTGACAATATCATGCCAGTCTTTGATAATTAACCATGAAGCCATGTTGTACCACCATATATGATTCCCTCACTTGAACCATCATCACCTCACCTATATAAACCACCAAAAACTCTCTTCACATCAGCCATATTGCACTTGAAATGTTAACTCTTGTTTCCCTCTTCACAGATGCTGACAGACTTGCTGAGTTTCTCCAGCACTTTTTGTTTTAGTCACTGAAATTTCCCCCTCTCTAATTGTGTTTTCTCCCACTCTAACCATTCCCTGATCCTTTGGTCCTCCCAGCATATCAGTTCACATCATTGCCCACACCCACACCCCACTTTGAATCTCGGGTCTCATTCAACTGAAGAGGTTTGATGCTTAAGGCCATAATACCCTCAGGGCTAACAATAAGTGAAGACACTCCAATGGAAGGCAATGAGGAGAACAACAACATACAAATTAGGAACAAAAGCAGACCACTCAACCCCCTCAAGCCTGTTCCATCGTTCAATAAAATCATGAATGATCTGATTATTACAGATTCCTGCTGCTTCCATTAACCTTGCAGCCCCTTACTAATCAAGAATTTACCAGCGACTGCCTTAAAATGTTCAAGGACTCAGCTTCCACCACTTTTTGAGGAAGAGAGTTCCATTTTGAGAAAAAAAAGTTTCTTCATCTCTCTTTCAAGCCAGTGCCCAGTCACTCCTCATTCTAAATTCTCCCACAAAAGGAAACTTCCTCTCTACATCCACCCAGTCAAGACTCCCAAAGATTTTATGCTTCAGTCAAATCAAAATTTACTCTTGTAAACTCTAACGATACAACCCTAGCCTGTGCAACCTTTTCTCATAAGACAACCCACCCATTTCACTTACCTTGTCCAGTAAATATTCTCTGAAGTTCTTCAAGCACATTTACTTCCTCACTTAACTAAGATGAGCAACAGTGTACATAGTACGCCTGATGTTATCTCACAGTGCCCTGTGTACTGAAGCTTACCCTCCTTACATTTGAATGCAGTTTGCCTTGCATTCCGTTCACTTTCCTAGCCAATAGTAATTGGGTGGAACCAGGTTCATGGGAATTGTTAAGGTGACATTCCCACAAGAGGGCAGATGGGGACATTGATTTAATGTCTAAGCCAGAAGGTGGAGACTCAGATAGTGCAGCAATCTACTTGATCCAGGTGCAATGCTGTTTTGCTGGGCAAGCTAGTGTTAAAACAATTGGCATGTGACCTCTGTGACCTTGGCACAGATGATTCTGTGGTTTGAAGCGAGTGATAATCACATTAACCTGACTTCCAATTGTTGCTCACTGGCGTGTAAATCATATCTTCCTAAAGCTGCAGTCTGTGCAAACTGCAATTATAATGCACCACACTTTACAGGCAGCAGCATTGCCAAGGTACAAATGAAGTTCATTACTCCCACAGCCAACTTGATGAATCAGGAAAGAAGAGCAGAGAATCCTTGTGATACACAAAAAAAATTAATGAGGCAACAACTAACTGCCAGCAAATAAATCATTTCAAGAGGTTGGCTTTTATTCTGCAATTCACAACTAAGTGAATGTATTTATATTTTGTCAGCATCCTTGTTGGAAACAGAATGTAGGGGCCTTCATAGAAAATAACAATGGAGTGAAATCATTGTGAACATTGAAAATGCTCAAGTCTTTTTTTTTAAATTGTCCTCACACAGTTGAATGTTTCCATTCTTAATATGAGTGGTGTGTCTAATGACCACATGTGTGGGAAGTGCTGTCAGCTGCAGATGAAACTCTAGTTTCGGAGAATAACTGGCATGGAGATATGGTGGCACATCCACAAGGCTGCCTGTTGCCTGCATAGCACACTCAGAGGGATGCACACACTGCAGCTGAGAGATCTGAAGTGGTAAGGGTATAGGTGGCCACCAGGCAGTCCAAGAGAATCAGGCAGGTAGTGCAGGAATCTCCTGGGGACCTTCTTACAAATCGGTTTCCCATTCTGGAGACTGGTGAGGACACCAGTTCTTTAAGGGAGTGTAGTCAGAGCCATGATTGTGACACCACAAGCGGCTCAGCTACGCAGGGGTGGAGCAAGAAAAGGAGCAATAGTGATTGAGAATTAATTAGGTCACGGAGCACACTGGAATTTCTGCAGCCACAGACGTGACTCCACAATCGTATAATGCCTCCCTGGTGCTAAGCGAAAGGATGTTACAGAGCAGCTGTAGGATTTTTTTCTTGAGGAGGGTGGACAGCCACATTGTGGTCCACGTTGATACCATTGACTTGGGTAGGAATGGGGTTGTGGTCCTCGAATAAGAATTTAGGGAGCAGATAGAAAATTAGAAAGCAGGACTACAAATGTAGTAGAACATACAACATAGAAAAGTACAGCACAGAATAGGCCCTTCAGCCCACGATGTTGTGCCGAGGATTATTCCTAATCTAAAATAAAGTAACCTAACCTACGCAACCCACAATTCACTGCTGTTCAAGTGCATGTTGAGCTTAAATGTCCCTAATGACTCTGCTTCCACCACCACTGCTGACAACGCATTCCATGCATTCACAACTCTCTGCATAAAGAACTTACCTCTGACATCTCCTCTATACCTTCTTCCTAATATTTTAATACTATGACCCCTCATGCCAGTCAATCCTGCCCTGGGGAAAAGTCTCTGACTATTGACTCTAATCATATCTCTCATTACCTTGTATACCTCTCTGCCTCCTTCTCTCCAGAGAGAAAAGTCCCAGCTTATTCAACATTCCTTCATAAGGCAAGCCCTCCAGTCCAGGCAGCATCCTGGTAAACCTTCTTTGCACCCTCTCCAAAGCCTCTGTATCTTTCCTATAATAGCAGAACGACCAGGATTGCGCAAAATATTCCAAGTGTGGTCTCGCCAGGGTCTTGTAGAGCTGCAGCAAAACCTCGCGGCTCTTAAACTTGATCCCCTTGTTAATGAAATTCAAAACACCATATTCTTTCTTAACAACCCTATCCACTTGGGTGGCAACTTTGAGGGATCTATGCACTTCAACACCAAGATCCCTCTGTTCCTCCACACTGCCAAGAACCCTGTCTTTATTCCTATATTCAGCATTCAAGTTCGACCTTCCAAAATGCATCACTTTGCACTTATCCAGGTTAAATTCCATCTGCCATTTCTCAGCCCAGCTCTGCATCCTGTCTATGTCACGCTGCAGCCTGCAACAGCCCTCGATACTATCAACGACATCTCCAACCGTTGTGTCATTGGCAAATTTACTAACCCATCCCTCAACTTCCTCATCCAAGTCATTTATAAAAACTACAAAGAGCAGAGGCCCAAGAACAGAGCCCTGCGGGACCCCACTCAATGCTGACCTCTAGGCAGAATACTTTCCATCTACAACCACTCTCTGCCTTCTGTCAGCCAACTAATTCTGAATCCAGATAACCAAATCTCCCTGTATCCCATACTTCCTGACTTTATTTATGAATGAGCCTACCATGGGCTGACTTTCTGACTGAGCTTACCCTGCGGTAATAGCCAGATTTCTCCAAGTGTCACATTCAAATGAGTAAAGAAATAGGAGGATGAGGCAGATGAGTGCTTTGAAAGATGATGCAGGTGGAAGCATTTTAGATTCCTGGGACATTGGGGCTGACTCTGGGAAAGATAGCCCCTCTATAAGCCAGATGGGTTTCATCTGAACAGTATTGGGACTGATTTCTTTGTGGGACGTTTTGCTAGCGTGGTTAAGGAGGGCTTTAAAATAACTCAATAGGGATGCTTAAACCAAGAGAGAATATTAGAGCGGAATACCACAGTGTACAAAATATTTGGAGAGAAAAATAGCACCAGTAAAGAGACTAGTAAATTAATAGGTGAAGTCAAAGTAAGGGGAAAGTAATGACATCTATATCAGGGTTATTGTGCCTGTATGTAAATGAATGGGTTTTACTAAATAAGATTGGGGTGTTACAGGCACAGATTGCCAAGTGGAAAAATTATATAGAGACAATAAAAAGACCTGGCTCAGGGAAAGACAGGACTAGATATTAAATGTTCCTAGGTACGAAATGTTCAGAAAGGATAAGACATTAGGAAGGGGGAGTGATATAGGTTAAGGAGAGCATTGCGGTGCTGGAAAAAGAGAATGTCCCAGAGGCCTCAAGGACAGATTTAGTTTGGCTAGAGCTTTGAAATAAAAAGGGTGCAATTACATTGCTGGGTGTAGTCTATGGACTGCCAACGTATTTATCTATTTATTCATTCATTTGTTTTTGTGGGATGTGGGCACGGTTGGCTGGCCAGCACTTATTGCCTGTCCCTAATTGCCCTTGAGAAGGTTGTGATGACCTGCCTTCTTAGACTGCTACAGTCTATCTGCTGTGGGTTGACCCATAATGCCTTTAGGGAGGAAATTCCAGTATTTTGACTCAGCAACAGTGAAGGAACGGGGATATATTTCCAAGTCAGGATGGTGCATTGCTTGGAGGAAAACCTAAAGGTGGTGATGTTCCCATATACCTGCTGCCCTTGTTCTTCTATATGGAAGTGGTTGTGAGTTTGGAAGGTGCTGTCTGAGAATCTTTAGTGAATTTCTGCAGTGCATCATGTAGATAGTGCATACTGCTGCTATAGAGCAACAGTGATGGAGGGAGTGGCTGCTTGTGAATGTAGTGCCAATTGTCCTGGATGGTGTCAAGCTTCTTGAGTGTTGTTAGGGCTGCACTCATCCAGGCAGATGGGAAGTATTCTATCACACTCCTGACTTGTGCCTTGTAGATGATGACAGGTTTTGGGGAGTCAGGAGGTGAGTTACCCATTGCAGTATTCCTAGCCTTGTAGCCATTGCAGTTATGTGGGATTTGACTTGAGTTTTTGTTCAATGATAATTACCAGGATGTTGACAGTGGGCGATTCAGTGATGGGCAACACCATTGGATGTCAAGTGGTGGTGATCAGATTGTGTCTTAATGGTGATGATCATAATCTGGCATTTCTGTGGCATGCATGTTACTTGCCAATGGTCAGCCCAAGCCTGGCGATTGTCCAGATCTTGTTGCATTTGGACATGGACTGCTTCAGTGTCAGAGGAGTCACAAATAATGCTGAATGATGCACATTGTGCAATCATCGGCAAACATCCCCACTTCTAACCTTATGATGGAGGGAAGGTCATTGATGAAGCAGTTGTTTGGGCCTAGGACACTGCCCTGAAGAACTCCTGCAGAGATGTCCTGAATTGACCTCCAACAAACACCTCCATCTTCCTATGTGTCAGGTATGACCCTAACTACCAGAGAGTTTTCCCCTGATACTCATGATGACTACGGGGAAAGATGTTGAGATCAAAGCTACAAGGAAATTACAGAGATGGTGACATTATAGAGTAGTTAAAATGGAGGACTTTTACTACCCAAATTACCCAAGTAGTTGGTGGACTGGGCAGATAGTTTGGAGATGTAGTTCAAACAGGAGAATTGTGAAGAGCATGGACAGACAAGAAAAATTAAGCTGTACAATTCTAAAGAGGGTGTAGTAGCAGAGGGCTCGTATGTGAATGTGCACAGATCATGGAAGGTGGCTAGATAGAGAGAGAGCAGTTAACAAAACATATAGTATCTAGGGCTTTATTAATAGGAGTTTACAGTAAAAGAGAATAGAGCTTTGCTGAAGTAATGTAGGACACATGATAAACCTCATCTGGAGTACTGTGCACCGTACTTAACTCTACAATATATCAAGGATAAGAAAGTATTGGAGAGAGTGCAGAAGAGGTTTACATGAATGGTTCCAGGAATATAAAACTTCAGTTATAAGGATAAATTGGAGAGGTTGAAGGTGTTACATTAGAATAGAAAGAAGATTGGATAATAATGGAAGACAGAGATTTGAGATAAGGGTTGCATGTTCAGGATGTCAGTCTGTAACTTGTGGAGTGCTGCATGGATCTGTGCAGGAGCCACAATTATTTACAATACATATTAATAACTTAGATGAGGAAAGTGAATATGCAATTGCCAATTTTGCACATGACACAAAAATAAATAGGAAGGCAAGTTGTGCAGATGACACAAAGAATCTGCCGAGGGATACAGACTGGTTAAGTGAGTCAACAAAACTTAACAGATATAATATAATGTGGAAAGTAGTTGTGCACATTGCTAGGAAGAATCAAGGAACTGAATTTCATTTAAATGGTGAAAGATTGCAGATACCTGTAGCACAGAAAGATTTGGGTTTCCTTGTCTATGAATCACAAACATTTAGCATCCAAGTTAGATCTCATGGAATACAGTGGGAACTAGCCCCATTTGGAAACAGAATTGGCTTAAAGATAGAAGACAGAGGGTGGTGGTGGAGGGTTGTTTTTCAGATTGGAAGCATGTGACCAGTGGAGTGCCACAAGGATCGAAGCTGTGTCCACTACTTTTTGTCATTTATTTAAATGATTTGGATGTGAGCATAAGAGGTTTAGTTAGTAAGTTTGCAGATGACATCAATATTGGAAGTGTAGTGGACAGTGAAGATGGTTATTTCAGGTTATAATGGGATCTTGATCAGATGGACCAATAGGCTGAGGAGTGGGTAGATAGAATTTAATTCAGATTATAAGGAGCTTCATTTTGGGAAAGCAAATCTTAGCAGAACTTATCCACTTAATGGTAAGGTCCTAGGGAGTGTTGCTGAACAAAGAGACCTTGGAGTGCAGGTTCATAGCTCCTTGAAAGTAGAGTCGTAGGTAGATAGGATAGTGAAGAAGGCGTTTGGTATGCTTTCCTTTATTGGTCAGAGTATTGAGTACAGAAGTTGGGAGATCATGTTGCGGCTGTACAGGACATTGGTTAGGCCACTGTTGGAATATTGCATGCATTTCTGGTCTCCTTTCTATCAGAAGGATGTTGTGAAACTTGAAAGGGTTCAGAAAAGATTTACAAGGATGTTATAAGGACATATAATTGACGAGAGTTAAGTTCCTGCTCAGAAAAGGGTGGAGATCAAAAGGGCATAAATTTAAAATGATTCCCAAACATAGCACATGTAAGGAGAAAGCAATACTTCAACACACAATGAAAGGTTAGGGCATGGAATGTACTGCCTGGAGGTGTGGAGAGGCAGGTTCAGTCGAGGCATTCATGAGGGTGTTTGATGATTGAGTCAAAACAATAGGTGAGGATATAGGGAAAAAGAAGAATCTCACGCCATCACAGTGCTCGTTTGGAGAGCCAGTGCAAGCACAATGGACCAAGTGGCCTCCTTCTTCATTGCTGCACATTTGTGATTCTGTGAGCCTCTCACTTCAAGACATAAGTATGGGCAATAAAATGTTCAGTTCAACCTATGTAGCAGACAAATGGCTGCCACCTAGAATGATATTGCAGTACACATACACTGCAGTAACTCATCACGGCTCCTTAGATGGTCTCTTCCTCCCTAACAGCATTATGGGTGCACCATCAGCACATGAACTGCAGCGGTTGAAGTAGGCAATGATGTCTACATTCCAGGAATGATAAAAATGAGTGCTTCTTCTAAACTGACTAATGTGTCTCTGATTTCTGCCCTTTAATAGCAAAACAATATTTCTTCAAAGGCATAGATGAAAATGTGGAAGAAAGATAATACAAAAACACTATTCTTTTTTAATTAACATTATTATTGATTTTATTAAAGTTCAATTTATAAGCATCACACGAGAAGACCTAATCTATTAAATAAGGATGCAAACAAATTCAGAACAAACAGAACTAATTAACACAATCCATACTTTTACATGTGTAACCTAGCTCACTTTCCAAACATTGGTGAATAAGAACTATCAATTATTGTTAAGGATTAAATTTCAAACTGTACTGAGTTTCCTGTTCAGTGCTGAGACATTGGAACAAGTTGCTGAAATTTTAGCCAAGCTCTCTGATCGTGAGTACTCTCCAATGAACCAAATTGGTAATGCTGTGATTTGAGCAGCAGGTGAAGTGAGAATTCGGATTTATCTGTGACTTAGTGGCTGACATACACAATCCTCACCAGAGGCTTAGACACATAAAGATAGCTGGCTTTCTGGCCTAACAGTACAATGTTTGGAAGTGGTATTAAATCAAGGCTCCATAAGCTCTGTCAGGTAGCTTCAAAAGTCAGAGACGGGGGTGGGGGTGGGGGGGGGGGGGGGGGGGGAGAGCAGGGGAGAGATAAATTGGCATTTATACACAAATGTATAATATTAATCTTGAGAAGAAATGTGGAGCATTGGAAGAGGTGGGTCTTAGGGGTTTTTCTGATCCTCAACCTTTATTTAAGGATCACCAACACTCAAAATGGTCAGCCCTGAACAGCAGACTCTGTTGCCCTCTGTTCTCCAGCAATTATCCTTTAGAATGATGTCCATGTAGGCAGCAGCATATTTTTACAGACCTCTTGCCCTCATGTTGTGTATGCTACAGTGAACAGCTCATGGACCACAAATGTAATTTGCCAAGGTCAAACCTTTTGCCACAGAATGCATCATCACTCACACATATAATGACTGACCGATTTCCTTTTGCCCTAAACTGATGCAGAGGTGCTGTCAGATTCTATTGTTCCTCTTCCAGCCAGATAACAAACTAAACATGTCTGAGTGCCTCACATTAGCAGTCGACAGAAGTAGATTAAACTTTGGTCTGTTAAAGTGTGTGGAAAAACTCAGCTTTTGTTTCCAAATTAATCTGCCACAAATATCGAGAATTAAATTGATTCACAGGATCACGGAAGATGTACAAATAATTGAACCAAGCTCATTCAGCAAGAGTACAAGCTATGAAATTGTACCTGACATAATATAGCAGGACAGATTGTGCAGTTTGACCTCATTTGTTGAGTTGAATCAGTCCAAGTAGGGTAGGAAACCAATTTGCACACGCTGTTTTAAGTGCAAAGTGATAGCTAACCTTTCAACTGAAATGGTTCCAAGTAGCAATAACAAGAAGAGCAGCTGTATAGGTGATTCATCTGCCAATGAGTATTCATAGAAAAGTACAATGAACAATAAAAGGCCATTTGGCCCATTGGGAGAAATTGAGTTTGTACTAGCAATTTGCCAACCTTCTGACATACCTTACAATTAATTTTTATTTCGGTGTAATAGTGCTTCCCTTGTCTCCAAGTTCCTTTAATATGGGATTATATAATCTCTACAAAGTGAAAGCAAGCCATTTGACCCACCCCATCCACAATGGCCCTACCATCCTACCCATACCAAGCCCCCTACCCTATCCCTGTAACCTGACATTTCCCAAGGCTAACCCACCTAGCCTGCACATCCCTAGACACAATGGGGCAATTTAGCATGGCCAGTCGACCTAACCTACACATCTTTGGGTTATAAGAGGAAACCGGACCATCCAGAGGAAACCCATGCAGACCTGAGGAGAACTTGCAAACACCACACAGACAGTCGCCTGAGGATGGAATCAAATCTGGGTCCCTCGTGCTATGAGGCAGCAGTGCTAACCACTGAGCCACTTAGTTATTAATGGCCATCTTCAATGTCTTTTGATGTATATTTTGGGATCTGTTCTTCCAATGTCACATTCACCTTGTTGGTTTCCTTTCTGAAAGGTAAGCCAAATTCGATACATTTACCTTTCTTTTCAATTTATTCACAGGATGGAGAGGTCGCTGGCTGAGCCAGAATTTATTCGCAATCCCTGAGAGCCACAACATTTACTGTGGTTCTGAAGTCACAGGTAGACCAGAGTCAGGTAAGGGCAGCAGTTTCCCTCCCTAAAGGATATTTTGAAGCAGATGTGCTGTTCCCCCACCAGTCACTTCACAGACATTATCAGACTCTTTGTTCTAGATCAGCCATAATGGGATTTGAAGTTGGGTTCCGGGTTTCAAGAGTAATGGGTCTAGCAATAGCGCCACCAGGCCACCACTCCTTCACATGCATTAGCTGTCATTGCTATGCACCCCTTCGTGACACAATCCCTATCCCGGTTTACACTTGTTTTTTTATGTAACTGCTGAATACATTTTAATTTAATTTGACTTACCCTGACACTGTAATACTGGACTGAAAACAACAAATGCTAGAGGTCATGGTGGGTCAGGCAGCATCCGTAGAGAGACAGCAAGTTAACCTTCCGAGTCTAGATAACTTCATCAGATGCTCTGATGAAGAATATCCACAGGCCCAAGGGAAAGCATGCGTCACCCAAAATTAATGCTCTGATGAAGAGTCATCTAGACTCGAAACGATAGCCTGTTCTCTCTCCATGGATGCTGCCTGACCTGCTGTGACCTCCAGCATTTGTTGTTTTCAGTACAGATTCCAGCACTGAAGTAATTTGCTCCTACTTGTAATCTTAGAGATCAATTTTGCTTTCCTGAGATTTTGTTTTACTTCTTTCCTTTGAATTCCTTTCGCCATCCCTACTTTTATGGTTACTAAATCACATAACTTATAATATTCACTTGTACAAAGAAGTTAACATCCTACATTTAGCATCTTTGGGAGAAAAACTAGAATACCAAGTCAGGCCTTCATTAGAATGTGAGGATACAGCATACAGTCAACTTCTTAGAAGATGACGCATCTGAACCAGACATAACTGAGATCATTGTGGTTAGTGGCTATCCAACACATTTCAAACTTGATACTGGGCAGGTATGACTGTGTTATCTGAAAAGAAAAGGTCCTTGCTGGAAAGAATTATGGCAGAACACAGGTCAACATTAAAGGAAAGCTAAAAGCAGTCTTTCAAGTACAGGCAACAATGTGATGTGAAACCAGTGTATGTCACCAGAAACCAACACTTCTCATTTTTACTTCACTCTTAAAATTCCATAATATGTTGAAGAACCTCACACAGGTCAGAAGGCAAACACCATTGATTTATATAACTTCACTCAACAAGAAGGAGACTTCACAGGTCTCAGAAAATTATCCACTGGCCTAAGGGAAAGCATGCATCACTCAAGATTAATTACATTGGAGCCTGACAACTGTTCGGTAATAAGAGATCAGCAGATGCCAGTGAAAGAATTATTCAATTGCCTTCCAACCGTAGACAAATCTTCACAATCAAGTCATTGGACTTTGTTGCTAACACAAACTCATGATAGTCAATTCAGCTGTTTAGAACAAGCTGTAGCCAGACAGTACAATCAACTTTACCAGCTTTGACTAAACCTGATAAATATTATCCAAAAGTATTTAAGGGGAGGCAAGTTCCCTGTGGTGTTATCGCTAGACTGTTAGTCCAGAGACCCAGATAATATCCTCGGCCCCGGGCTTGAATCCCACCATGGCACCTGGTAGAATTTGCATCCAATAAACAGCTGGAATTAAGAATCTAATGCTGATGATGAATCCATTGTTGATTGTCAGGAAAACCCGCCTGGTTCACTCATGTCTTTTAGGGAAGGGAACTGCAATCCTGACTTAGAGTCATAGAGTCATAGAGATGTACAGCATGGAAACAGACCCTTCGGTCCAACCCGTCCATGCCGACCAGATATCCCAACCCAATCTTGTCCCACCTGCCAGCACTTGGCCCATATCCCTCCAAACCCTTCCTATTCATATACCCATCCAAATGCCTCTTAAATGTTGCAATTGTCCCAGCCTCCACCACATCCTCTGGCGGCTCATTTCATACACGTACCAGCCTCTGCGTGAAAAAGTTGCCCCTTAGGTCTCTTATATCTTTCCTCTCACCCTAAACCTATGTTCTCTAGTTCTGGTCTCCCCGACCCCAGGGAAAAGACTTTGCCTATTTATCCTATCCATGCCCCTCATAATTTTGTAAACCTCTTTAAGGTCACCCCTCAGCCTCCGACACTCCAGGGAAAACAGCCCCAGCCTGTTCAGCCTCTCCCTGTAGCTCAGATCCTCCAACTCTGGCAACATCCTTATAAATCATTTCTGAGCCCTTTCCAGTTTCACAACATCTTTCCGATAGAAAGGAGACCAGAATTGCACGCAGTATTCCAACAGTGGCCTAACCAATGTCCTGTACAGCCGCAACATGACCTCCCAACTCCTGTACTCAATACTCTGACCAATAAAGGAAAGCATACCAAATGCCTTCTTCACTATCCTATCTACCTGCAACTCCACTTTCAAGGAGCTATGAATCTGCAGTCCAAAGTCTTTGTTCAGCAACACTCCCTAGCACCTTACCATTAAGTGTATAAGTCCTGCTAAGATTTGCTTTCCCAAAATGCAGCACCTCGCATTTATCTGAATTAAACTCCATCTGCCACTTCTCAGCCCATTGGCCCATCTGATCCAGATCCTGTTGTAATCTGTGGTAACCCTCTTCACTGTCCATTACACCTCCAATTTTGGTGTCATCTGCAAACTTACTAACTGTACCTCTTATGCTCACATCCAAATCATTTATGTAAATGACAAAAAGTAGGAGCCCCAGCACCAATCCTTGTGGCACTCCACTGGTCACAGGCCTCCAGTCTGTAAAACAACCCTCCACCACCACCCTCTGTCTTCTACCTCTGAGCCAGTTCTGTATCCAAATGGCTGTATTCCATGAGATCTAACCTTGCTAATCAGTCTCCCATGGGGAACCTTGTCGAACGCCTTACTTGAAGTCCATATAGATCACACCTACTGCTCTGCCCTCATCAATCTTCTTTGCTACTTTTTCAAAAAACTCAATCAAGTTTGTGAGACATGATTTCCCATGCACAAAGCCATGTTGACTATCCATAATCAGTCCTTGCCTTTCCAAATACATGTACATCCTGTCCCTCAGGATTCCCTCCAACAATTTGCCCACCACCGAGGTCAGGCTCACCGGCCTATAGTTCCCTGACTTGTCTTTACCGCCCTTCTTAAACAGTGCCACCACGTTTGCCAACCTCCAGTCTTCCGGCACCTCACCTGTGACTTGGTCTGGATTACATGTGATATGTAGTAGCAAAGTAGTTGACTCTTCACTGCCCTCTGGGCAATTAGGGATCATCAATAAATGCTGTTCTAACCAACAATGCCCTCATCCTATAAATGAATAAACAAAAATACTGTGAGAATGGAAGAGTCACAGGCACGTTGCCTGGTTATTGTGTCATCAGCAGAACACTTCTTTTAGGAAACACAATTATCTTCTCTGACACCATTAGTGAAACTAAAGATTTTTGAAGGAAAATAAGTGTACAATGGTGACGTTGATACCAGAGAATGTTCTCTGCAAAATGCATTCGGGAAATCAATGATCCAGTAACTTTCAGTACAACAGCAATAAACTGCACCTAAATGCTTTGTCCTTAGGTAACAAAGCTAAACAAATTATCAGCCATTTCTAAAGTGAAATATTTGTTAGTGGTAAACCTAATTACTTATTTGAAGTAATTTTATAAATAATAAATAGCCAGATAAAAACTTGGGGCGGAGAGGTGTTGCACCAGACAGTTAGAACAGGAATGGTTAACGGACATGAGATAAGGTCCATCCACCAGGCTATAAGGGGCTGTTTGTGGGAGGAGCTAGCCAAATTTGTTGGTGCCCACTGAGTCATTTCTGGTCTTGTGTGTACCAGAATATTTCAGTGGCAATAATGTGTACCTAGTCTTATAATTCGTTCAAGAGATCATCATGTATCTTAGATGTAATGGACCACACTCATTAAGGTCTCTGTAATTAACTTCTTCTGTTTATCATGACTGAGTTTCTCTTCGGCCAACCGCTTTGTGTGGGCATCATTTTCCACTTGATATCAGAAGCTTAGAGTAGTACCAATAAGAAGAATTGACAGCAGTGACTCTACCCCAAGCATTTCAGATGGTCCCGTGGATGAGCAAGACATTGTGAGATATTGCAAATGGCTGATGGGAAAAGTGGGGTTTGGGGCAGACCAGCAAAGAAAATCATTCATGATCACTCAAAAATCACCCAAATGTCTAACGCAAAGTATAGTGCAGCCTGAATGAAGGTCAAAATCATATTTAATAGTGAAAAAAAGTAATTTTTAAATAGTACAATTGAAAAAAGTAAGAAAATTGGTCTCTATACATTACCTCTCAAAGAGAGCTGGTCTGTCGGAGGCTGACATTGGCATGTGAATGGAACCGCACAAAGGTCAGCGGTGACAATGCAGATTAACAGAATGGCAATATGACTGGTACTGACATCACATATGCGCAGAACAGCAGGAAGACTGATGCTGATATTACACATACACAGAATGGCAGGAACACTGGTGCTGATATTACGCATGCTCAGAACAGCAGGAAGACAGGTGCTGACATCGCACATGCACAGAACGGCAGGAAGACTGGGGCTGCCATCACACATGCACAGAACAGCACAAAGACTGGTTCTGACATCACGCATGTACAGAACGACAGGAAGACCCGTACTGACATCACACATGCACAGAACGACAGGAAGACCAGCGCTGATATCGCGTATGCACAGAGCAGCACAAAGACGGATGCTGGTATCACGTGTGCACGGAACGGCACAAAGTCTGGTGCTGACATCACACATGCACAGAACAGCAGGAAGAACCATGCTGACAGCACGCATGTACAGAACGGCAGGAAGACAAGCGCTGATATCACACATGCACAGAACATCACAAACACTGATGCTGATATCGCGCATGCACAGGACGGCAGGAAGACAGGCGCTGCCATCACACATGCACAGGACGGCAGGAAGACTGACGCTGACATCACACATGCACAGAACGGCAGGAAGACCCGTGCTGACGTCACACGTACAGAACGGCAGGAAGACGAGCACTGATATCACGCATGCACAGAACAGCGCAAAGACTGGTTCTGACATCACGCATGCACAGAACGGCAGGAAGACAGGTGCTGACATCATGTATGCACAGAACGGCAGGAAGACTGGTGCTGATGTCACACATGCACAGAACGGCAGGAAGACTAACGCTGACATCACACATGCACAGAACGGCAGGAAGACTGATGCTGACATCACACATGCACAGAACGGCAGGAAGGGGGGATCCAAGATGGCGGCGACCCAACAAGTCTGAGTCTATAGTGCTCCTTCCAAGACTTGGGTAAAGTGGGTCACCCACACCCACCACATTCACCAAATCATTTATAATAGCTGTTTAATTTAATTAGTTGTTTAATATTAAATTTAAACAATGTAATATTTAGTAAAAATGACCAAAGGGAAGGGAGCCCGCAGCTCTCGGGAAGCAGGACCCCCTCCCCCACCCTCTCCCTCTTCAGCTGCAGCAGAGGTGTCCACAGCCGCCCTGGGGGATTTACCTACAGTAACAAGCCTTGTAGAGATGATCTCCAAACTGGACACGAAGATCGACACTTTTATCGAGGAGTCCCGAAATCGATGGGAATCACTCTCGGCCGCGCTGCAGAAGCACGACCGAGACATCCAGGAAATCGAACGCCGAGTTGGAGGAGCAGAGCTAAAGGCTGCGACCTCTGAATCTACAGCACGATCGGCCGTGTATCAGGTCCGGACTCTCGAACAGCGAGTCCGGACCTTAGAGAATCACATTGATGACCTCGATAATCGAGGTCGTTGAAAAAATATTCGTTTGCTGGGCATTCCCGAACAGGAAGAGGAAGGCCAGCTTACAGCATTCCTGGAGCAGTGGCTGCCACAGCTTTTAAATCTGGAAGCTGGATCAGGCCAGGTAAGGGTAGAATGGGCCTACCAGGTCGCAATACGTGGGCCCAGCTCGAACCAGCACCCATGCCCAGTTCTGGTCCGGCTGCAGAGCTATAGGGAGAGGCAGATACTCCTAGAAGCTTCTAGAAATCTTGGAAAAGACCCCCAAGCTATGATCTATAAAGGATCCAAGATCATGTTATTCCAGGACTTTTCCCCAGCTCTGGTCCGAAAGAGGAAGGCATTCGACGAGGCGAAGAAGTGTTTAAGGGACTTAAATATGCAGTACTCCTTATGCTACCCAGCGACGTTACGCTTTAACCATGAAGGATCCGTGTATAACTTCGGATCGCCAGAAAAGGTTAAGGAATTCTTGGACTCTCTTAGATAAACTGTAAGAGATAATGGATGTTGGTTTGCCTTCCCCCCTGCTTTGGTTTATATGCCCCCTTTTTTTTCTTTTATCTTACCTTACTGTTTAATATTACCATGGGGGGTGGGGAGAGGGATTTGATTTTCTCCCCCCCGCCTCCTTGGGGTTGTTTTCTTTTATTATTTTATGTATATATGTGGGTATGTATGTATGTGTGCGTATATGTATGTATGTGTATGTATATATATATATGTATATATATGTGTGTGTATGTATGTATATGTCTGTGTGTATATGTATATTAAGCTGGGGGGTTTGGTTAGTGTTGGTGGGGGGAGGTGGTTACCTTATTCTATTTTACCTCTGTCTTTAGGAGCGGGGTTGTTTCTCCCTTGTTATTTTGTATTATTATATTTAATTATTATTTGTTGAGGTTGTAATTTTATATGTTTATATATGGTATTAACATTACCAAATATATCCAGGTGTTGGTGTGGGTGGGGGTAGGGTGCTCACTGTTAACTCTAGCTTTGTATTAGATCTGAATTCTCCTCATTTTATTGAGGAGCGCCCGGGTCAAGGGTGGGGCATTGGTTGGGAGAGGATATGATGGACTTTTGGAGAGGAAGTGACACCCCCTGGGAACAAGGGGGAAAATCTCCACTTCGATACGTTTTATATTTTTTAAATTTAGAAATAGTTTTTTATTATACTGTTGTGAGTGTATTAGAGAGCCTTTATTTTTGTAAATTTTATATACTCTATGCTCGGGATGTTTTGGATATGGTTTCCCCTCCCGAGGGGTCTCGGATTTGCCCAGATGATTATGGTTGATCAGTTGGTTAAGTGGTACACCTGGAATGTCAAGGGGAGTAATTCGCCAGTCAAAAGGAAGAAAATATTATCAAATCTTAAGAAAGAAAGAGTTGATATAGCTCTCCTACAGGAGACACACCTGCCGGATAAAGAACACTTGAAATTATGACAGGGTGGATTTGATCAGGCCTTTTTTTCTTCTTTTAGCTCAAAAAGCAGGGGAGTTGTTATTCTTGTTCGGAAGAATTTCCCTTTCAAAATCCTAAATCGGATAAAAGACAAATCTGGATGATATATTTTGATTAAAGCCCTCATAAATGGAGAACAATATGGGATTTTAAATTTGTACTGCCCCCTGGCACACCCCTTTAAATTTATAACGGAAGCCTTTTCAAAATTGATGGCTTTTGGTGCCCATCATACAATTATAGGGGAGACTTTAATTGTATTATGGATCCGGAAATAGATAGGATTCCCAAGAGTACTGCAGGAGTATCTCCCAGATCTAGACAATTGGTGGATCTGAACAAAGAATTAGGATTAGTAGATGTATGGAGATGTCTTCATCCACAGGGCAGAGATTTTTCTTTCTATTCCAATCCACATAAATGCCATACCAGAATTGATATGTTTTTTGCCCCCTCGATTTTTTTAAATTCCGTATCATCCTGTAAAATAGGTAGTATAGCAATTTCCGACCACGCTGCTGTATATATGGAAACCAAGGCGAGGAATAATGGGACATCCCCTCGGCATTGGCGTATGGACCCCTTCCGAATGAAAGATAGTAAATTTGTAAAGTACTTCTCTCAAGAATTTAAAACATTTTTAGAAATTAATTCAGGTATGGCTAGCAACCCATCAATGATGTGGGAGGCCATCAAAGCTTACACGCGAGGTTTGATCATCTCCTACTCAGCGACCCAGAAAAAATTGAAGGGAGAACAACAGCGTTGGCTTGAAGCTCGTTTGAAAGCGGCTGAAACAGCAAATACTGATAGACCTTCTATTATTAAATTGCAAAGGATTACGGCCCTTAGGACAACTCTAAACACTACGCTTAATCAAACGGCTAAGAGGGAAATATTATTTGCAAAACAAAGGTTATATGAATTTGGCGACAAACTGGGTAGATACTTAGCATTTCTTGCAAAGAAAAAAAAGGCCCCTCAGACTATTACGTCTATCAAGGAAAGTACGGGTATTTTGACTCATGATCATAAAAAGATTAATGCGATCTTTAGAGAATTTTATTCTGAGTTCTATAAATCGCAGGATTGTGAAGATAGGAGTAGGAGGATGCAGTCATTTTTTTAAAATTTGACCTTTCCAGGTCTAACTCTGGAACAGGTATCAGTCCTAAATGCTCCTCTAACAGTCCAAGAAATACTTGACGCAATTAGGCAACTTCAGAGCGGTAAGACACCGGGCCCAGATGGTTTTCAAGCTGAATTCTATAAAGAATTTACAGAAATATTGGCTGGTCCACTTATGGACATGTCTATGGACTATGCATATAGTCAGGACAGTCTCCCGCCTTCACTGAAAGAGGCAAATATCTCTCTTATCCTTAAAAAAGGAAAGGATCCAGAAGATTGTACGTCATACAGACCAATATCCTTGCTAAATGTAGATTTTAAAATCCTTTCTAAAACGTTAGTACTGAAGACTAGAAAGGGTACTGCCATATATCATAAAGGAGGATCAGACGGGGTTTATTAAGGGCCGTCGATCATCCAATAATATTAGAAGGGTTTTGAATATGATTCAAGCCTGTCATCAGGGAAAGATACCAGGAGTAGTAGTCTCATTAGACGTGGAAAAGGCATTCGGCAGGGTTGAATGGTCATATTTGTTTTACACATTGGAAAGGTTTGGCATTGGAAAGGTGTTTACCAAATGGGTCTCAACATTGTATAGTGATCCCAAAGCAGTTGTGGTTACCAATGGATTAGGTTCGGATAGCTTCAGTGTGGGTAGGGGCTGCCGTCAGGGATGTCCTCTCTCGCCATTGTTATTTACGCTAATAATTGAACCACAAGCAGAAGCTATACGAGCTGATTCCAATATAACGGCCCCGAGGATTGGTACAGGTAAACATAAAATTACCAGATTTATGCAGATGATGTTCTTCTATTCCTCAGTAATCCTCTGATGTCCGTACCTCGCCTAATCCAAGTTATTAATACATTTAGCGCATTCTCAGGCTATAAAATTAATTTTTCAAAATCGGAGG
Organism: Chiloscyllium punctatum; assembly: GCF_047496795.1. Classification (NCBI taxonomy): domain Eukaryota; kingdom Metazoa; phylum Chordata; class Chondrichthyes; order Orectolobiformes; family Hemiscylliidae; genus Chiloscyllium; species Chiloscyllium punctatum. The sequence continues at coordinate 113,902,069 of NC_092741.1, forward strand.
CTATGCCAATGGGTGGCCTTGCTATGATATCCCACTTAGTGGACAGATCCCTTTTTCCCTTCCGTTGGTCCCTGGAGGGTTTCTTATATTTAGGCATTTTTATTACCCCAGTATTTGGTCAGTTATACAAGGCTAACTTTGTGCATTTACTGGAAAGGATAAGGCAGGACCTCCAGCGATGGGGAGACCTTCCAATTTCCTGGTTGGGTAGAATAGCACTAATTAAAATGAATGTCCTGCCCCGTCTCCTATACCCTATGAGAATGCTTCCGGTGATGCTGCCAAGGCTGGCACTACGTAAATTATATGGCTGGTTGGGTTCCTTTATCTGGAATCATAGATGGCCCCTCATTAAGCTGAAGAAGCTACAGCTTCTACAGACAAGGAGAGGATTGGACTTCCCAGATTTTAGGAAATATCAGTTAAGCTCCCTATTAAGTTACATAGCTGATTGGGTCTTGTCTGATCCACAATCAATCTGGCTAGAGATCGAGGCCTCTCAAGTAAAATACCCACTTATTAATCTTTTATTTTCAGACAAGAGGAAAATCATTACAGATCACTGTAAAAACCCTGTAATACTAAACACAATTAAGGCTTGGAATATAATGCAGCAAAATGAGGGTAACTCACATAAAACATCCCCCTATGCACCGATAGTGGGAGCATGGGGATTCCAACCGGGGTTTACAGATGCCACTTTTAAACTCTGGAGATCCAGGGGTATCTCATGTTTAGGGGACCTATTTAAAGATGGGGTCCTGATGTCTTTTGAACAGCTGCGTCAGAAATTCGGATTACCTAATGGAGACCTCTTTCGATACTTCCAAATTCAAGACTATATACAGAAGAAGACTACATTATTAGATAGTCTTTATAAATCAGATAGAGAATGTAGTTTCCTATGACCAGTGGGAGTATCCTCCGTCAGTGCTACTTATCATTTACTACATGATGAAGTATCGGGAGATATGGACAATCTGCTTAAAACATGGGATCAGGATTTGGGACTAGAAATCTCTATAGAAACATGGAATGATATTTGGGAAAACGCTAGAAGAATTACTATCTGTAACAGAACCCAGGCTATCCAGTGAAGATACTTCAAAGGGCCCATATAGCACTGGTTCGATTGGCAAAATTTAAGGCAGGGGCATCTCCAATGTGTCCCAAATGCAAAATAGAGGTGGGGACCCTTGTACATTGCCGATGGACCTGTCATAAGATCCGTAGATATTGGACTAAAGTAGCAAGTACCCTGACAGAAATTTTAGGAATGGAAATTAAAGTGGACCCTGTATCTCTCCTTTTGGGCCTTTCGAACCTTCCCTCCCTGGATATGCACAGGAAGAGATTATTTTCTATTCTCTCTTTCTGTGCAAGGAAAAATATTTTGGTAAACTGGGTGGCTGAGGGCCCCCCTGGACTTTCAAATTGGCACAGATTAATTATGGAATGTATTCCCCTTGAATTCCTTACAAATATGGTGCACCGAAAGACCGAATTATTTTATAAAATATGGCAGCCCTTCTTGAATTACATAAATACAGATATTTCGGCTATCCTAACAAGGGCTTTTATTTAATTGAGTTTACAAACCTGGCTGGTCCGGGGCCCCTTAGGAGAGGAATTCCGCACGCATACGGGTTTTATTACATCTGATGTTAGTACATTCCGAGCATGTAAGAGATTTAAATATACACTCTGGTTAGTTGTAGGTTAGATTAGTAGACAGAGGTAAAAACAATGACTGCAGATGCTGGAAACCAGATTCTGGATTAGTGGTGCTGGAAGAGCACAGCAGTTCAGGCCGCATCCAAGTAGCTTCGACATCGACGTTTCGGACAAAAGCCCTTCATCAGGAATAATGGGCTTTTGCCCGAAACGTCGATTTCGAAGCTACTTGGATGCTGCCTGAACTGCTGTGCTCTTCCAGCACCACTAATCCAGAATCCGAGATTAGTAGACAGTTGAGTTTTGGTTTTTTTTCGTTTTCGGTATTTTTTTCGTCTGTTAAATTTTGGCTATTGTATATTTGATTTAATTGTATATCAATGTTTGTATATGAGAGTTTTGTTTATTTTTGTAAATTTTTTAACATGTTAAATTTCTAATAAAAATATCTATAAAAAACATCAGGAAGAAAGGTGCTGACATCACATCTCCACAGAATGGCAAGAAGACTGATGCTGACATCACACGGGCATAGAAGGTCAGGAAGACAGGCGCTGACATCACACATGTACAGAACAGCAGGAAGACTGCTGCTGACATCACACATGCAAAAAACGGCAGGAGGACAGGTGCTGACATCACACATGCACAAAATGGCAAGAAAACTGACGCTGACATCACACATGCACAGAACGGCAGGAAGACAGGCGCTGACATCCCACATGCACAGATCGGCAGGAAGACTAACGCTGACATCACATGTGCACAGAAGGTCAGGAAGACAGGTGCTGACATCACACATGCACAGAACAGCAGGAGGACTGGTGCTGACATGACATTTGCACAGAATGGCAGGAAGAATTGTGCTGACATCATAAATGTACAAAACGGCAGGAAGACAGGTGCTGACATCACACATGCACAGAACGGCAGGAAGACTGTTGCTGACATCACATGCACAGAATGGCAGGAAGACAGGTGCTGACATCACACATGCACAGAATGGCAGGAAGACAGGTGCCGACATCACACGTGCACAGAATGGCAGGAAGACAGGTGCTGACATCACACGTGCACAGAATGGCAGGAAGACAGGTGCTGACATCACAAATGCACAGAACGGCAGGTGGACAGGTGCTGACATCACACATGCACAGAATGGCAGGAAGACAGGTGCTGACATCACAAATGCACAGAACGGCAGGTGGACAGGTGCTGACATCACACATGCACAGAACGGCAGGAAGACTTGCTGACATCACATGCACAGAATGGCAGGAAGACAGGTGCTGACATCACACATGCACAAAACGGCAGGAAGACTGATGCTGACATCACACATGCACAGAATGGCAGGAAGACTGATGCTGACATCACACATGCACAGAATGGCAGGAAGACTGGGGTTAACATCACACATGCACAGAACGGCAGGAAGACAGGGGCTGACATCACACATGCACAAAACGGCAGGAAGACAGGCACTGACATCACACATGCACAGAAGGACATGAAGACAGGTGCTGACATCACACATGCACAGAATGGCAGGAAGACAGGCGCTGACATCACACATGCACAGAATGGCAGGAAGACAGGTGCTGACATCACACATGCACAGAATGGCAGGAAGACAGGCGCTGACATCACACATGCACAGAAGGACATGAAGACAGGTGCTGACATCACACATGCACAGAACGGCAGGTGGACAGGTGCTGACATCACACATGCACAGAACGGCAGGAAGACTGATGCTGACATCACACATGCACAGAATGGCAGGAAGACTGGGGTTAACATCACACATGCACAGAATGGCAGGAAGACTGTTGCAGATATCACACATTCACAGAACAAAAGGAAAACTGGTGATGTAACCGCACATGCACAGAATGGCAGGAAGTCTGGGGTTAACATCACACATGCACAGAATGGCAGGAAGACTGTTGCAGATATCACACATTCACAGAACAAAAGGAAAACTGGTGCTGTAACCACACATGCACAGAACAGCAGGAAGACAGGAGCTGACATTACACGTGCACAGAACAGCAGGAAAACAGGTGCAGACATCGCACATGCACAGAACGGCAGGTGGACAGGTGCTGACATCACACATGCACAGAATGGCAGGAAGACTGGGGTTAACATCACACATGTACAGAATGGCAGGAAGACTGTTGCAGATATCACACACTCACAGAACAACAGGAAAACTGGTGCTGTAATCACACGTGCACAGAACAGCAGGAAAACAGGTGCTGACATCACACGTGCACAGAACGGCAGGAAAACAGGTGCTAACATCACACATGCACAGAACGGCAGGAAGTGTGTTGCTAACATCACACGTTCACAGAACGGTAGGAAGACTGGAGCTGATAGGACATATGCACAGAACGGCAGGAAGAATTGTGCTGACATCATACCTGTACAAAACAGCAGGAAGTCTGGGACTGACATCACACATGCACAGAACAGCAGGAAGACTGACGCTGACATCGCACTTGCACAGAACGGCAGGAATACTGATGCTGACATCACACATGCACAAAACGGCAGGAAGACTGACGCTGACATCGCACTTGCACAGAACGGCAGGAAGACAAGTGCTGACATCACACATGCACAGAACGGCAGGAAGTCTGTTGCGGATATCACATATGCACAGAACGACATGAAGACAGGTGCTGACATCACACATGTACAGAAGGACATGAAGACAGGTGCTGACATCACACATGCACAGAACGGCAGGATGTCTGTTGCTGACATCACACATGCACAGAACAGCAGGACGACAGGTGCTGACATCACACATGCACAAAACGGCAGGAAGACTGTTGCTGACATCACACATGCACAGAACGGCAGGAAGACTAGTGCAGACATCACACATGCACAGAACGGCAGGAAGACAGGCGCTGACATCACACATGCACAGAACGGCAGGAAGACAGGCACTGACATCACAAATGCACAGAACGGCAGGAAGACTGTTCCTGACATCACACATGCACAGAACAGCAGGACGACAGGTGCAGACATCACACATGCTCAGAATGGCAGGTGGACAGGTGCTGACATCACACATGCACAGAATGGCAGGTGGACACCTGCTGACATCACACGTGCACAGAACGGCAGGAAGACTGGTGCTGACATCACACATGCACAGAATGGCAGGAAGACGGTTGCAGATATCACACATTTACAGAACAACAGGAAAACTGGTGCTGTAATCACACATGCACAGAACAGCAGGAAGACTGCAGCTGACATTACACATGCACAGAATGGCAGGAAGACTGTTGCAGATATCACACATGCAGAGAACAACAGGAAGACAGGTGCTGACATCACACATGCACAGAACAGCAGGAGGACTGGTGCTGACATGACTTTTGCACAGAATGGCAGGAAGAATTGTGCTGACATCGTAAATGTACAAAACGGCAGGAAGACAGGTGCTCACATCGCACATGCACAGAACGGCAGGAAAACAGGCGCTGACATCGCACATGCACAAAACGGCAGTAAGACTGATGCTGCCATCACACGTGCACAGAACGGCAGGAAGTCTGTTGCTAACATCACACGTTCACAGGACGGTAGGAAGACTGGGGCTGATAGGACATATGCACAGAATGGCAGGAAGAATTGTGCTGACATCATACCTGTACAAAACGGCAGGAAGACAGGTGCTGACATCACACATGCACAGAACGGCAGGAAGTCTGTTGCTGACATCACACATGCACAGAACAGCAGGAAGACTGATCATGACATCACACATGCACAGAATTACAGGAAGAATTGTGCTGACATCACACAGGCACAGAACGGCAGGAAGACTGACGCTGACATCGCACTTGCACAGAACGGCAGGAAGACATGTGGTGACATCACACATGCACAGAACGGCAGGAAGACTTATCATGACATCACACATGCACAGAACGGCAGGAAGACTGACGCTGACATCACACATTAACAGAATGGCAGGAAGACTGTTGCTGACATCACACAGGCAGAGAATGGCAGGAAGACAGGTGCCGACATCACACATGCTCAGAACGGCAGGAAGACTGAACTGACATCACACATTCTCAGAACGGCAGGAAGACAGGGGCCGACATCACACATGCACAGAATGGCAGGAAGACAGGCGCTGGCATTACATATGCATAGAATGACAGGAAGACTGGTGCAGACATCACACATGCACAGAACGGCAGGAAGACAGGCACTAACATCACACTCGCACAGAACGGCAGGAAGACTGACGCTAACATCATGTGCACACAACTTCAGGAAGACAGGTGCTGACATCATACATGCACAGACGGCAGGAAGACAGGTGCCGATATCACACGTGCTCAGAATGGCAAGAAGACCGATGCTGACATCACACATGCACAGAACAGCAGGAAGACAGGCGCTGACATCACACATGCACAGAATAGCAGGAAGACTGACCTGAAATCACACATGCACAGAATGGCAGGAAGACTGACCTGACATCACACATGCACAGAACGGCAGGAAGACTGACCTGACATCACACATGCACAGAACAGCAGGAAGACTGACCTGACATCACACATTCACAGAACGGCAGGAAAACTGGGGCTGACATCACACATGCACAGAACAGCAGGAAGACTAACGCTGACATCACACATGCACAGATCGGCAGGAAGACTAACGCTGACATCACACATGCACAGATCGGCAGGAAAACTGGGGCTGACATCACACATGCACAGAACGGCAGGAGGACTGGTGCTGACATCACACATGCACAGATCGGCAGGAGGACTGGTGCTGACATCACACATGCACAGATCGGCAGGAAAACTGGGGCTGACATCACACATGCACGGAACGGCAGGAAGACTAACCCTGACATCACACATGCACAAAACAGCAGGAAGGCAGGTGCTGACATCACAAATGCTCAGAACGGCAGGAAGTCAGGTGCTGACATCACACATGCACAGAACGGCAGGAAGACTGACCTGACATCACACATGCACAGATCGGCAGGAGGACTGGTGCTGACATCACGCAAGCACAGAACGGCAGGAAGACTGACCTGACATCACACATGCACAGATCGGCAGGAAGACAGGTGCTGACATCACACATGCTCAGAACGGCAGGAAGGCAGGTGCTGACATCACACATGCTCAGAACGGCAGAAAGTCAGGTGCTGACATCACACATGCTCAGAACGGCAGGAATTCAGGTGCTGACATCACACATGCTCAGAACGGCAGGAAGACTGGTGCTGAAATCACACATGCACAGAATGGCAGGAAGACTGACCTGACATCACACATGCACAGAATGGCAGGAAGACTGACCTGACATCACACGTGGTCAGAACGGCAAGAAGACTGACCTGACATCACACGTGGTCAGAACGGCAGGAAGACTGACCTGACATCACACGTGGTCAGAACGGCAGGAAGACAGGCACCGACATTACACAGGCACAGAACGGCAGGAAGTCTGTTGCTGACATCACACATGCACAGAATGGCAGGAAGACTGTTGCAGACATCACACATGCACAGAACGGCAGGAAGACTGACGCAGACATCACGTGCACACAACTTCAGGAAGACAGGTGCTGACATCATACATGCACAGACGGCAGGAAGACAGGTGCCGATATCACACGTGCTCAGAACAGCAGGAAGACAGGCGCTGACATCACACATGCACAGAACGGCAGGAAGACTGACCTGACATCACATATGCACAGAATGGCAGGAAGACTGACCTGACATCACACATTGACAGAATGGCAGGAAGACTGACCTGACATCAGACATTCACAGAACGGCAGGAAGACAGGTGCTGACATCACACATGCACAGAATGGCGCAGAGACTGATTCTGACATGACATGTGCACAGAACAGCAGGAAGACAGACGCTCACATCACATGCACAGAACGGCAGGAAGAACGACGCTGATATCACACGTGCACAGAACGACAGGAAAACTGGTGCTGACATCACATATTGACAGAATGGAAAGAAGACAGGTGTTGACATCACACACGCACAGAACGGCAGGAAGACTGACCTGACATCACACATGCACAGAACGGCAGGAAGACTGTTGCTGACATCACACATGCACAGAACGGCAGGAAGACAGGCGCTGACATCACACATGCACAGGAGGTCAGGAAGACTGATGCTGACATCCCACGTGCACAGAACGGCAGGAAGACAGGTGCTGACATCGCACAAGTACTGAACGGCAGGAAGACTGTTCCTGACATCACACATGCACAGATGGGAAGGAAGACCTGTGCATACATCACACATCCACAGAACGGCAGGAAGACAGGTGCCGACATCACACATGCACAGAATGTCGCGGAGACTGGTTCTGACATCACACGTGCATAGAATGGCAGGAAGACAGACGCTCACATCACACGCACAGAACGGCAGGAAGACAGGCGCCGACATGGCACATGTACACAACGGCAGGAAGACAGGTGCTGACAACACACAAATGCACAGAACGGCAGGAAGACAGGTGCTGACATCACACATGCACAGAATGGCAGGAAGTCTGTTGCTGACATCACACATGCACAGAATGGCAGGAAGACAGGCGCTGACATCAGACATGCACGGGGTCAGGAAGACTGACGCTGACATCACGTGCACACAACTGCAGGAAGACAGGTGCTGACATCACACATGCACAGAACGGCAGGAAGACAGACGCTCACATCACACGCACAGAACGGCAGGAAGACAGGCACCGACATGGCACATGTACACAACGGCAGGAAGACAGGTGCTGACAACACACAAATGCACAGAACGGCAGGAAGACAGGTGCTGACATCACACATGCACAGAATGGCAGGAAGTCTGTTGCTGACATCACACATGCACAGAATGGCAGGAAGACAGGCGCTGACATCAGACATGCACAGGGGGTCAGGAAGACTGACGCTGACATCACGTGCACACAACTGCAGGAAGACAGGTGCTGACATCACACATGCACAGAACGGCAGGAAGACTGACGCTGACATCACACATGCACAGAATGGCAGGAAGACTGACCAGACATCACACATGCACAGAACGGCAGGAAGACTGATGCTGACATCACACATGCACAGAATGGCAGGAAGACTGACCAGACATCACACATGCACAGAACGGCAGGAAGACTGATGCTGACATCACACATGCTCAGAATGGCAGGAAGGCTGGGGTTAACATCACACATGCACAGAATGGCAGGAAGACAGGCGTTGACATCACACATGCACAGAACGGCAGGAAGACTGACCTGACATCACACATGCACAGAACGGCAGGAAGACAGGCGCTGACATTACACATGCACAGAATGGCAGGAAGACAGGTGCCACATCACACGTGCACAGAACGGCAGGAAAACTGTTGCGGACATCACACATGCACAGAGCGGCAGGTAGACCGGGGCTGACATCACACATCCACAGAACAGCAGGAAGACAGGTGCTGACATCACACATGTACAGAACGGCGCAGAGACTGTTCCTGACATCACACATGCACAGATGGGAAGGAAGACCTGTGCATACATCACACATCCACAGAACGGCAGGAAGACAGGTGCCGACATCACACATGCACAGAATGTCGCGGAGACTGGTTCTGACATCACACATGCATAGAATGGCAGGAAGACAGACACTCACATCACACGCACAGAACGGCAGGAAGACAGGCGCCGACATGGCACATGTACACAACGGCAGGAAGACAGGTGCTGACAACACACAAATGCACAGAACGGCAGGAAGACAGGCGCTCACATCACATGCACAGAACGGCAGGAAGAACGACGCTGATATCACACGTGCACAGAACGGCAGGAAGACTGTTGTTGACATCACACATGCACAGAACGGCAGGAAGACTGACGCAGAAATCACGTGCACACAACTTCAGGAAGACAGGTGCTGACATCATACATGCACAGACAGCAGGAAGACAGGTGCCGATATCACACGTGCTCAGAACAGCAGGAAGACAGGCGCTGACTCACACATGCACAGAACGGCAGGAAGACTGACCTGACATCACATATGCACAGAATGGCAGGAAGACTGACCTGACATCACACATTCACAGAACGGCAGGAAGAGAGGTGCTGACATCACACATGCACAGAACGGCGCAGAGACTGATTCTGACATGACATGTGCACAGAACAGCAGGAAGACAGACGCTCACATCATATGCACAGAACGGCAGGAAGAACGACGCTGATATCACACGTGCACAGAACGGCAGGAAGACAGGTGCTGACAACACACAAATGCACAGAACGGCAGGAAGACAGGCGCTCACATCACATGCACAGAACGGCAGGAAGAACGACGCTGATATCACACGTGCACAGTACGGCAGGAAGACTGTTGCTGACATCACACATGCACAGAACGGCAGGAAGACTGATGCTGACATCACACAGGCACAGAATGGCAGGATGCCTGTTGCTGACATCACACAGGCACAGAATGGCAGGAAGACTGGTGCTGACATCACACATGTACAGAACACCAGGTTGACTGGTGCTGACATGACATATACACAGAATGGCAGGAAGAATTGTGCTGACATCGCACATGTACAAAACGGCAGGAAGAAAGGTGCTAACATCGCACGTGCAGAGAACAGCAGGAAGAATTGTGCTGACCGCACAATTACAGAATGGCAGGAAGACAGGTACTGACATCACACACGTACAGAACGACAGGAAGACTGACGCTGACATCACATGCAAGGAATGGCAGGAAGACTGACGCTGACATCACACACGTACAGAACGTTAGGAAGACTGGTGCTGTAATCACACATGTACACAACTGCAGGAAGACTGCTGCTGACATTACACATGCACAGAACGGCAGGACAACTGATCATGACGTCACACATGCACAGAACGGGAGGAAGTCTGTTGCTAACATCACACGTTCACAGAACGGTAGGAAGACTGGGGCTGATAGGACATATGCACAGAACGGCAGGAAGAATTGTGCTGACATCATACCTGTACAAAACAGCAGGAAGACAGGTGCTGACATCACACATGCACAGAACGGCAGGAAGTCTGTTGCTGACATCACACATGCACAGAATTACAGGAAGAATTGTGCTGACATCACACATGCACAAAACGGCAGGAAGACAGGTGCTGACATCACACATGCACAGAACGCCAGGAAGACTGATGCTGACACCACACATGTACAGAACGGCAGGAAGACAGGTGCTGACATCACACATGTACAGAACGGCAGGAAGACTGATGCTGACATCACACATGCACAGAACAGCAGGTTGACTGGTGCTGACATGACATTTGCACAGAATGGCAGGAAGAATTGTGCTGACATCGTACATGTACAAAACGGCAGGAAGACAGGTGCTGACATCACACATGCACAGAACGGCAGGAAGTCAGGTGCTGACATCACACATGCACAGAATGGCAGGAAGACTGATGCTGACATCACACATGCACAGAATAGCAGGAAGACTGATGCTGACATCACACATGCACAGAATGGCAGGAAGACTGATGCTGACATCACACATGCACAGAACAGCAGGAGGACTGGTGCTGACATGACATTTGCACAGAACAGCAGGAAGACAGGCGCTGACATCACACATGCACAAGAGGTCAGGAAGACTGACCTGACATCACACGTGTTCAGAACGGCAGGAAGACTGACCTGACATCACACGTGTTCAGAACGGCAGGAAGACTGACCTGACATCACACGTGCACAGAACGGCAGGAAAACTGTTGCGGACATCACACATCCACAGAGCGGCAGGAAGACCTGTGCATACATCACACATCCACAAAACAGCAGGAAGACTGTTCCAGGAAGACAGGCTCCAACATGGCAAATGCACAAAACGCCAGGAAGACAGGTGCCGACATCACACATGCACAGAATGTCGCAGAGACTGGTTCTGACATCAACCGTGCACAGAATGGCAGGAAGACAGACGCTCACATCACACACACAGAACGGCAGGAAGACAGGCTCCAACATGGCAAATGCACAAAACGCCAGGAAGACTGATGCTGACACCACACATGTACAGAACGGCAGGAAGACAGGTGCTGACATCACACATGTACAGAACGGCAGGAAGACTGTTGGCGACATCACACATGCACAGAACGGCAGGAAGACAGGCGCTGACACCACACGTGCACAGGAGTCAGGAAGACTGATGCTGACATCACACATGCTCAGAATGGCAGGAAGACTGACCTGACATCACACGTGCTCAGAACGGTAAGAAGACTGACCTGACATCACACGTGCTCAGAGCGGCAGGTAGACCTGCGCTGACATCACACGCACAGAACGGCAGGAAGACAGGTGCTGACATCACACACGCACAGAACGGCAGGAAGACTGACCTGACATCACACGTGCTCAGAACGGTAGGTAGACTGACCTGACATCACACGTGCTCAGAGCGGCAGGTAGACCTGCGCTGACATCACACGCACAGAACGGCAGGAAGACAGGTGCTGACATCACACATGCACAGAAGGACAGGAAGACAGGTGCTGACATCACATATTCACAGAACGGCAGGAAGACTGGTGCAGACATCACACATGCACAGAACAGCAGGAAGACAGGCGCTGACATCACACATGCACAGAACGGCAGGAAGACTGACCTGACATCACACGTGCTCAGAACGGCAGGAAGACAGGTGCCGACATCACACATGCACAGAATGGCAGGAAGACAGGCGCTGACATTACACATGCACAGAATGACAGGAAGACAGGTGCCGACATCACACGTGCACAGAACGGCAGGAAAACTGTTTCGGACATCACACATCCACAGAGCGGCAGGTAGACTGGGGCTGACATCACACTTGCACAGAACGGCAGGAAGACAGGTGCTGACGTCACACATGCGCAGAATAGCAGGAAGACAGGTGCTGACATCATGCATGCACAGAACGACAGGAAGACTGGTGCTGACATCACACATGCACAGAACGGCAGCAAGACTGATGCTGACATCACATATGCACAGAACGGCAGGAAGTCTGTTACTGACATCACACATGCACAGAACAGCAGGAAGACCGGTGCTAACATCATGCATGCACAGAACGACAGGAAGACTGGTGCTGACATCACACATGCACAGAACGACAGGAAGACTGGTGCTGACATCACACATGCACAGAATGGCAGGAAGACTGATGATGACGTCACCCATGCACAGAACGGCAGGAAGACTGATGCTGACATCACACATGCACAGAATGACAGGAAGACAGACGCTCATATCACATGCACAGAACGGCAGGAAGAACGACGCTGATATCACACGTGCACAGACTGGAAGGAAGACTGACCTGACATCACACATGCACAGAACGGCAGGAAGACTGACCTGACATCACACAGGCACAGAATGGCAGGAAGACTGATGATGACATCACACATGCACAGAATGACAGGAAGACAGACGCTCATATCACATGCACAGAACGGCAGGAAGAACGACGCTGATATCACACGTGCACAGAACAGCAGGAAAACTGGTGCTGACATCACACATTCACAGAACGGCAGGAAGTCTGTTCCTGTCACCACACATGCACAGAACGGCAGGAAGACTGGTGCTGACATCACACTCGCACAGAACAGCAGGAAGACCGGTGCTAACATCATGCATGCACAGAACGACAGGAAGACTGGTGCTGACATCACACATGCATAGAACGGCAGGAAGGCAGGCGCTGACATCACACATGCACAGGAGGTCAGGAAGACTGACCTGACATCACACATGCACAGAACGGCAGGAAGACTGACCTGACATCACACATGCACAAAACGGCAGGAAGACTGACCTGACATCACACATGCACAAAACGGCAGGAAGACTGACCTGACATCACACATGCACAGAACGGCAGGAAGACTGACCTGACATCACACATGCACAAAACGGCAGGAAGACTGACCTGACATCACACATGCACAGAACGGCAGGAAGACTGGTGCTGACATCACACACGCACAGAACGACAGGAAGACTGGTGCTGACATCACATATGCACAGAACAGCAGGAAGACAGGTGCTGACATCACACATGCACAGAACAGCAGGAAGACTGACGCTGACATCACACATGCACAGAACGGCAGGAAGACAGGTGCTGACATCACACATGCACAGAACGGCAGGAAGACTGGTGCTGACATCACACATGCACAGAACGGCAGGAAGACTGACGCTGACATCACACATGCACAGAACGGCAGGAAGACTGGTGCTGACATCACACATGCACAGAACGGCAGGAAGACTGGTGCTGACATCACACATGCACAGAACGGCAGGAAGACTGACGCTGACATCACACATGCACAGAACGGCAGGAAGACTGGTGCTGACATCACACATGCACAGAACGGCAGGAAGACATGCGCCGACATGGCACATGTACACAATGGCAGGAAAACTGACGCTGACATCGCACATGCTCAGAACAGCAGAAAGACAGGTGCTGACAACACACAAATGCACAGAACGGCAGGTAGACTGATGCTGACATCAAACATGCACTGAATAGCAGGAAGACTGACGCTGACATCACACATGCACAGAACAGCAGGAAGACAGGTGCTGACATCACACATGCACAGAACAGCAGGAAGACTGGTGCTGACATCACACGTGCACAGAACGGCAGGAAGACTGGTGCTGACATCACACGTGCACAGAACGGCAGGAAGACTGGTGCTGATATCACACGTGCACAGAACGGCAGGAAGACTGGTGCTGACATCACACGTGCACAGAACGGCAGGTAGACTGACGCTGACATCACACATGCACAAAACGACACAAGGACTGGGGCTGACATCACACATGCACACAATGAAGCATTTGAACCAATCCTCCTGGAATTGCTCTACTGCCAATGGAGGTAAGTGTTGTCGAAAATAACGTTCCTTAATTCTTCGACAAAATTATAGCCAAATCACGCTGCCAAAACATATATTATCGCAGACAACCTGCATAGCTTTAATGTGGCAAGTGGAGAATTTGCTTCATGGTCATCCTGACAAGATTTTGAAGGGTTTTGAAGACATCAGACAGAATGGCAGGATGTTTGGTAACAAGGTGTCACAAGTTTAAAATAATAGGCCAAAAACAGAGGGGAGTGAAGAGAAATGCTTTTTATTATTTTTTCTATTTCCTCCACACTACCGCCTATTAGCAGTCCTGCTTATATTTTCCCCAGCATCCATGTTGTGTGTGTGCGGGTGTGAGACACAGTGAAAGACACAAGGTGTACAAATCTTTATTCAATTCCCACCACCAGGAAGAAAGGAAACACTCGAGTGGCCAGTAGAAATTCCTTTTATATCCAAAGTTTTGACCTGGGAGGCCCGATCTGAAAAGACAGTGGAATCAGAATTACTGATTATTCTCAAAGTGGAATTGAAAAAATATTCGTAAAGAAGAAGCTTTCAAGGCATTGGGGATTGAGTAGATGAATAGGATTAAGAGCCAATGTGGCATGGTGGGCTGAATGATCTCATTCTGTATTATATAATTCTGTGAGGAAATTAAGTGTGTGTGACAGAGTAGGAAAGACTGCTTTATATGCAGCATATGGAAAAATGCCCATGTCTTGTATACCTTCATTCAGATTAACAATGAGAAACAGGTTCACCCTCACGAAGGCCTGTACATCAAATGCATTTCTATCAGTAGCAGAGAAAGAGGAAGAAGGGTTTCACAAATATCGCAGCATTCACGAAAACATCGGAATGTCACAGAGGGAGCCTGTTAAAAGCATTCAAAATTATATTCCGTTTTAATAGAGTCAATGGGGAGAGGCTGTTTCCTTGGGCAAGTGGATCAGTAACCAAAGGCCACAGATTTGAGATAATTGGTAAGGGAAGTAGAGGAGAGATGAGGAAATTGCTTCACATGATGGATTGATGAGATCTGAAATGCCGGCTGATTGGCAGCGTCAAATTACCCAGGAACAACAAGCCCCTATTCTGTAGTAAGATTCTATTCTAAAAGAAAACAGACACAATTATAGCAGACATCATGAAGGCTCTGCCTTAATGCAGCAGGCTCTCCTTAACAAAGCAAAGCTTTTAAACCCTGCACAAAACACAACAAATGATCAGATGCACCAAGAGACTTTGCCCAACAAATAATCAGCTCTTAATAGGAAATCACATGGTGCGTGGCAGAAAAATAAATTATCCAAGAAATTCGGAGCTGCTCACTGGCAGCAGGCACTTCAGAATATTGATAGAATCTTCACAGCAGTGGTTGATGAAATGGGAACAGGAGGACGCCATTCAGCCCCTCCAGTATTTTCTTTCCCCCTGACAGCAGTAGTGCCTATTCTTTCCCCAGCACCCATGGTGTGTGTGTGCAGGTGTGAGACACAGTGAGAGACACAAAGAGCACGAATCTTTATTCAATTCCCACCACCAGGAAGAAAGGAAACACTCGAGTGGCCAGTAACAAGCAGTGCCCTTCACATCAAAGGGCAATGCTGTGTGATCAAAACAGTGAAGGGGAGGGCAGGGATTAAATCAAAATAGAATTAGAGGGGGAAATAACACACTCCACTCCCTGCGGTGCCCACCTCTCCCTGAACAACTCCAGGGTGTTGGTGGACACCGTGTGCTCCTTCTCCAAGGACACCCGGGCTCTAACGTAACCGCGGAAGAGGGGCAGGCAGTCGGCCCTAACGACCCCCTCCATGGCCCACTGCCTGGACCTGTTGATGGCCAGTTTGGCCAGGCCCAGTAGCAGACCCACGAGGAGGTCTTCGGACCTGCCCTCCCTCCTCCGTACCGGGTGCCCAAAGATCAGGAGCGTGGGACTGAAGTGCAACCAAAAGCAGAGGAGGAGGTTTTTAAGAAAATCAAAAAGGGAGTGCAAACGCCCACACCCAATATATACATGGTCCACGGACTCCACAGCGCCACAGAACAAGCAGTTGGGCTGGAAGTCCGTGAACCACCCCATTCCGTGGTTGCAGGGGACCGCTGCGTGCAACACCTTCCACCCCAGATCCCTGAAAGAAAGGGGGAGGACTCCAACGTAGAGAGCCCTCCACTGGGGATCTGTCCTGGCAGGGGTAAGCGCAGATGGGATTCAGCCCCTCCAAGTGTATTTCATCACTTAATTAGATCATCGTTGATCTGCATCATAACTCCATCTATCAGCTAGACTGTTCCAACTCTTTTTAGAACCTGAAACCAACACTTTACTTAAAGTGTACTCTAGACTATAACAACTCACACTGGAAAAATAAATCTTTCCTTCGTTATCTTATGTAAGGACACTAGTGAAAGAGGGTCATGTCGTTTCATGGCTAGTTCATGTTCATGTATCCTGACCCTCATAACCCTCTCTCACTAGTATTCTTACATACAGATAAGGACGGACACCATTTTGACTGGGACAACACATTCATCCTAGGACAAGCCAACAGAGACATGCACGAGAATTCTATCAACAAACACATCGAGTTAGACCCCATCTATCACCCCCTGAGAAAAAGAACAGAAAATGATTCCAACACAGGAAATGACATAACCACTGGAAATGACATAACCACAGGAAATGACATCACCAATCCAAAGAAACCCAAACATATAAATAGAAAACAGGAATTATCAGCAGTGCTTCACCTGGAGGCCCACTGAAGATGTTACCTAGTAGGGTGACAAAACGTCTGGAAGTGAACCTTCCAGCTCAACGTGCAAACCTACATCCAGAACCTCAACCTGAGCTACAAGTCTTCTCAAAGCTCACTAACAGCCCTTGGAGTTCTGAGACACAATTGGAACATTCGGACACAAGTGGTTAGAAATGCTGATCCTATTTTAGCATCTAGAAAGGGTCTGAGAAATGAAAGGAGAGATATGAAAGGAAATAAGAAGAATGCAGCCAAATCAAACTGTAGGAAAATCAACTATTGACAGAAGCCTCAGACAGCACCAGTAATAGAAATGCATATGCTTTATCACAGTGAAATGCTGCATTTTATACTCAAGAAGGGTCCACTTTGAGTATCAGATACTATATCAGCAAATGACTGGAATTGGCTGTTCCATTAATGTCTAAAATTCCTTCATCATCATCATTTGCCTGGAAAAAGTAACACATTCTGCATTCTTTCCAAATACTGGACCCAGTCTTCAATGGCAGGAATGAACAAGTCAAGCTTTCCAAATAAAGGTGAAAAGGGAGATGGCACAGGGCAGAGTGACACTAGGCAGACAGACACACCGCCCTTCCTGATGAAGAGCTTTTGCCTGAAACATTGATTTTCCTGCTCCTCGGATGCTGCCTGACCTGCTGTGCTTTTCCAGCACCGCTCTAATCTAGACTCTGATCTCCAGCATCTGCAGTGCTGACTTTCACCACACAGACACACACACAAGATGGCCATCATTTGCCAACTTGACACACAAGATGGCTGCCGGATCACAATATGGAGAGAAACAGCAGAGCAGATTCAGACACTGCCTGGGACCACCAGAATGCCAGCACAATGCACTCACAACCCTGTTGGTTAGTTTATGGCAGTTGGGGGTAGAGAATAGGCATGAGTAACAAACACTGCCCACCAAAGTGTCCGGGTCCAGCCAACACCTGCTATAGAAATGCTAACAGCTTGATCCAGACGCAATGCTAATAGCCAGGGTCGCAGTAATCATCCATTTCAGGAAGAGCCATTAGCGCCCATTACTGCAGCAATGGATTTCTGTGCAAACATTGAAACTGACATTGTTTACACTGAAACTGACAATAACTATGCAGAAACTTACAAAAGCTGTGCTGGAACGACAAAGAATGTATTGAAACTATCAATGATTCTGCAATAATTGCCATAAACAAACCATGTTACAAAGATAATAATCTCATCACTGACCTATCCTATCACGAGATGTATAAAAGTATCTTGACATGTGCTCCGGGTTGAGAGAAGACTCATCGCTGACCACTGTGCTGTTGGTGTCTTTCTCTCCCCGGAGCTCCGGTATTTCCTGGTACAACCTGTTGATCTTCCAGCTGAAGGAGTTGACCCCGACTGAGTGTTGCAGACTGGCACATTCCAAGGTCCAGGACTACGTGTTGAGGGATGCGCTGAAGCTTGGGGCAGCTGCCGCCAAGGCGCGGTGGGGAAAGACCACCGTGTAACGTCTGCCTGCCTAAAGAAGAACAGGGGGCCCACGCAGTCATTTGGGCTCTGCTGACACCTCAGCTAAAAATGTAATCGTACAGACCTGTAAATAGGAATGATTACTCTGTTTCAGTATGCAAAGAAATGGAATGTTTACATATGTATGGCATGTCCAACTGTACAGACCATCAAATTGTTTTATGAATAAAGTATATTTTTGAAATAAAAAAATTTCCTTATACAATAAACTCTGTCATTGAACCCTGATTCTGACTCCAAGGCTGGTGTTGCTCCCCACAACAATTGGTGCTCTGAGCAGGGTTCTTGTTACTGGTGCCCTGGTCGAAGGCCACGATCGGGGAACCAGGATAAGGACCAATTTGTACCTTCAAACGGGAAGAGTCAGACGGGGCCAAAGACACAGTTTAAAAGGTATCCCGATTGTAATGTCTAATTTGCTACAGTACTGAATTTTTAAAAATAAGTGCATGTCTGTGGAGAGTAGGTGTTTAACTGTATTTACTGTTGTAAGAATCTGCTGCTTGTGCTGAAACATCCAGAGGACAAGGTCGTGCCTGTCTCGAAACCCTGCCTTAAACTGGTTATTAAGAGGGGTGATCCACATGCAAAGGTTGGGATTTGAAGTGGGAATTGAGCTGCCAAGGGCACGAGGAGCTGTGAATCACAAGTGGCAAAGTCAGGTAACATTGGACTCTGTAAGGGCGAACAACGCAGAGCGCAGTTAGAGTTTAAGTTAAAAGTTGGGTGTTGTTTGTACTTGTAATTTCCAATGTGGTAAGGAAGAGGAACTGATCACTCTGACCAAGAGCCAAACCTCAGTGGAGCACACGTTACCAAGGTGGGGAGCATGGACACTGTGAGTAACCGTGATACCCCATCAGTCCGTAGTGGAACGACAGAGCTTGAATAGTGGCGGTGGCCAAGAGGGCAAAGAGTCCCACCAGTAGAGAGCACACCGGGCTAGAGGTAGGTTTCTGGGCCTATCAGGAGGTGTTGGAACAGTAGAGGTGGCCGAGAGGGTAGCGGAGTCCCGTAGAGACCACACCCTATTGAACCAGCATTCCCAGCCAACTGGGAGGTACAGACTAGTAGTGGTGGTTAGGATGGTAGAGATGTCCCACCGGTAGAGAGCACAACTTGCTTGGAGGCTGCTATGGCCATACAGATAGTGCTGGGACAGTATTATTGACCTGGGGGTAGACAAGTCCCCACTGGATTAGGAACACTTTCTGTTGGTGGTATCCAGGGGTACACAGTCTGCTAAATGGCAGATCAAAGTTTCAAGGGGGTACTGCAGGTTCCCTTATTGAGAAATACAAGGAGACAGACAAGGGTTGACAGAGCAAATGAAGAAAAGTGGTTGGGACCCATTCCAGACAGAGAGATTGGATAGATAAGCAGAAGTGGAATAAAACTAAAAAGATAGAGGTAATATTAGCACACCAATTAAAAGGCCTAATTGAACAAGTGAGTGTCTCCATGAGTAGGTGGAGAAAGGACCAGGAGCAGGTTAGAGAACTGGAGGGCAGAATAAAAAATTTAGGATTCACCTTAGAAGAAATGGGAGGGGAGAGAGAAATTGACTGTCTCCCCTCCTACGAAACTGTCCAGCAGGAGCCAACTGCTCCCTCTGTTGGACAAACTGTGCAAGTGTATAACTTAGCACCTGTACCAGGGGAGGGATAGAGTCCCAACACAAAGCCAATTATAAGCTCTTCACCCCAGGGGAGAGGTAGCAGATTATGTCCTCCCTGGGCAAAGAACACTCCTGGAGCGCAAACACCAGGTTCTGGGAAGAGCTGGATAGTGTATGGGTAGGACACCAACTACACCTGAGGGACATACACGAGCTGGTCTGGGGGGGTTGCCCAGCAGACAAGTGGAGGCAGGTTGCTAGCGAACCCAACGCCACAGGAGTCCAAGACTTTAGGGGAGGATGGTGGACACATGTCGTTGCCCTCACAGATAGATGCCCAACAGGCTCCCTTCGCCAAATTAAAGAAGAAATCCAGAGGGTGCTAAGGAATGCTCCCACGAACTTGAGCAAGATCACTGACTACTAAGCAACTCAAAGGGGAAGGAACCTTTGAAGATGGGAGACAATTATATAGGATCTATCAAGAATGCTCAGGCCAAGCAAACCTAGATTGGGGGGACCGGGCATTCATGCAAGCTTTTGAAGATGGTCTCTCTCCCACTAAGCCATCTTCAAAATGGGGCAATAATGGCCCAGGATTATGATGACCTAGTCGAGTGGGCTAGCGGGCTTTGAGACTCCTTGCAGAAATATTTGCGTTATCTATAACTACAGGTGAGGTGCCTGATATCTGGAGGGTGGCTTGTGAGTCTGACTTCGGTTGTGGGTAAATTGTTGGAGGTGATTATAAAGGATAGAATTTATAGACATTTAGAGAGACCAAATATGATTAGACATTGTCAGCATGGTTTTGTGCGATGAAGATCGTGTCTCACAAACTTGATTGAGTTTTTTGAGGAAGTTACCAAAAAGATTAATGGTGACAGAGCAGTAGGCAATGTTTATTTGGACTTTAGTAAAGCTATTGACAAGGTTCTGCATGGTAGACTAATTAGTAAAGTTAAGTCACATGGGATTCAGGGTGAACTTGCCAATTGGTTACTAATTGGCTTAATGGCAAGAGACAGAGAGCAATGGTGGAAGGTTACTTTTCAGACTGGTGACCTGTGACTACCGGTGTTCCACAGGGACCAGTTCTGGGTGCTGTTTTGTTTGTCATTTATAATAAATGATTTGAATGAGAACATAGAAGGCATGGATGGTAGGTTTGCAGATGACACCGAAACTGGTGGTATTGTAGACACCGAAGAAGGTTTTCTTAGATTACAAAGGGATCTTGATCAAATGGGTCAATGGGCTGAAAAATGGCAAATGGAGTTCAATCAGGATAAATGAGAGTTATTGCATTTTGGGACAACAACCAAGGGTGGGGCGATTGCAATTAATGGTAGGGCCTTGGGTAGTGTTGTAGAGCTGAGAGTCAAGAGGTGCGGGTGCAAACTTCTTTGCATATACCTCCCTCCTCACCTCCACCCAAAGCCTCAAAGGATCTTTTCACATCTGCACATCCAACCACCTCACCTACTGCATCTGTTGCTCTCGATGTGGTCTGATCTACATTGGGGAGACAAGACGCCAACTCATGGAATGTTTTGGGGAACATTTCTGGGACACATGCACTAAACAACCCCACTGCCCTGTGGCCAACTATTTTAACTCACCTACCCATTTCCCCTAAGGACATGCAAGTCCTGTGCCTCCTCCACTGCCAAATCCTAGCCACCTGCCAAATGGAGGAAGAATGTCTCATCTTCTGCCTTGGGACTTTTCAACCATGCAGCATCAACATTGACTTCACTAGTTTCGGAATCTCCCCTCCCCCCACCTCATCCCAGATCCAATCTTCCAACTCGGCACCGCCCTCTTTACCTGTCCATCTTCCTTCCCACCTATTCGCTCCACCCACCCCCACTGACCTATCACAGTTACCCCCTCCTGCATCCACCTATTGTCTTCCCACATACTTCCCCCTTGCCCAACCCCCCCCCCCCCCCCCCCCCACCACTCTATTTGTCTGTCATTCCCCTTCCCCCTCCACATTCCTGATGAAGGGCATATGCCTGAAAGTTTGACTCTTCTGCTCCTTGGATGCTATCTGACCTGCTGTGCTTTTGCGGCGCCACCCTCTTCATCTCTGACACTCCAGCGTCTGCAGTCCTCACTTTCTCCTAATCACGTATAGACAGGATGGTTAAAAAGGCCTTTGGCATGCTTGCCTTCATTGTTCAGTCCTTTAAGATCTGAGTTGGGAAGTCATGTTGATATTTTGCAGGGCATAGGTGAGGCCTCTTCTGGAGGACTGTGTCCAGTTCTGGTCGCCCAGTTATAGGAAGAATATTAATAAGCTGGAGAGGATTCAGAATACACTTACCAGGATCTTGCCAAGTGTGGACGTTTTGAGTTATAACGAAAGGCTGGATAGGCTGGGACCTTTTTCAGTGGAGCGTAGAAGGTTGAGAGACAATTTGATAGACATTTACAAAATAAAGAGGAGGTATAGATGGAGTTAATGGTAGTTGTCTTTTCCCCAGAATGGGAGATTTCAAGATGAGGGGGCACATTTTTAAGGTGAGAGGAGAGAGATTTAAAAGACATAAGAGGTAATCTTTTTACACAGAGAGTGGCTCGTGTGTGGAATGGGTTCAATTACAATGTTGAAAAGACATTTGGGTATACATGAATAGGAAAGGTTTGGAGGGATATTGGCCAGGAGCAGGCAGGTGGGACTCGTTTAGTTTGGGATTATGTTTGGCATGGACTGGTTGGACCGAAGGATCTGTTTCCATGCTGTATAACCCAATTACTCTATAATTCCTTTCAGTGTATCTCTGTAGCTACATCCTTTAAAGTCCTAGGGTACATCCAATCAGGTCTCGGGGACTTATCAGCTTTTAACACCGTTAGTTTCCCAGTACTTTTCCACTAGTGATAGCTATTGTGTTTATTTCCTACACCACTTTTACCCCTCCATTATCTAGTAGTTTAGAATACTATTAGTAATATATCGTATGACTTAGTTGGGATTATGGAGATATGGCTACAGACAGATCAGCTTTGGGAACAGAATATTCAGGATATCCGGTATTTAAGAAGGGCAGACAAAAAGGAATGGGTGGTAGTATTGCATTGCCAGTTAACAAGGAAATTACCATATTAATGAGAAAAGATACTATCTCCAATGTGGAATCTGTATGTGTGGAGTTGAGAAAAACCAAGGTAACAAAACATTTTAGTGCAGGTTATCTATAGAGCCCTAATCTGTTGTGGCAATATTAGGAATGGTGTTCAACAGGGAATAAAAGGCACTTTTGTAATTATGGATGACTTTAGTCTGTGTATAGATTGGACAAATCAAATTGGAATCAATCCCACAGAGGAGGAATTCCTGCAGTGTATATGGGATAGTTTTCTGTACTGACATGTTGAGGAACTAAGTGGAGAAGAAATGATCCTAGATTGGGTATTGTGTGATAAGAAAGGAAGGATTGGCAATCCAGTTTGAGTGAAGCCCCTTGGGTCTGAGCAACCTTAATATAATGGAGTTCCTCATCAAACTGAACAGTGACATCGTTGGTTCTGAGATGAGGGTCCTGAATCTAAATCGAGGAAATTACCATGATGTGAGATACGAGTTGGCTATGATAGATTGGGGAACATTTTTTAAAGGGATGGTGGTGGAATGGAAATGGCAAATATTTAAACAGTACGTGAGTGAACTACAAGATTTGTTCATTTGCGTCCGGTGCAAAAATGAAAGGGAAAAGTGGCCAAACCATGGCTTACAAGAGTTTCGCGATAGCATTAGACCCAAGGAAGAGGCCAGAAAAGCAAAGGACCCGAGGATTATGAGCAGTTTAAAATTCAACAAAGTAAAACAAAGGGATTAATGGAGAAAGGGAAAATGGAGTATGGAAGTAAGCTTGCAGGAAGTATAAAAACTGACTATAAATGTTTTTATAGGTATCTGAAGAAAACAAGATTGCTGAAGTCAAATGTAGGTCCTTTGCAGTCAGAAACAGGAGAATTTATAATCCAGAACAAGGAAATGGCTGACCAACTCATACACAGGAGAACACAGATAACAGACGAGAAATGTTAGGAAACACAGAGTTTAATGGGAGGTACTGAAGGAAATCAGTAGGCAAATGATGTTGGGGAAATTGATGGGATTAAAGGCTGATAAATCCCCATGCCTTGAAAATCTACATCCCAGAGCACTGAAGAAAGTGTCCCTAGAAATAGCGAATGCATTAGTTATCACCCTTTGAGATTCTATAGATTCTGGAACAGTTCCCACAGATTAAAGGGTAGTTATTGCAACCCCATTACTTCAACAGGGATACAGGGGGATAAATAGGAATTATAGACCAATCAGCCTGATGTCAGTAGGGGGGTAAAATGCTAGTGTCCATTATAAAAGATTCAATAGCTGAGCTCTTGGAAAACAGTGGCAGGTCTGGACAGATTCAGCATGGATTTACAAAAAGGAAATCATGCTTGACAAATCTATTGGAATCTTGTGAGATGTAACTCATAGAGTTGGTGAGAAGGAACCAGTCGGAGTGGTTAATTTCGACTTTAAGTATTTTGATAAAGTCCCAAAAAAGAGAGAGCATGTAAAATTAAAGCATGTGAGATTGGGTACTGCATTGAGATGTATAGAGAACTGGTTGGCAGAGAAGGAAAAAAAGAGCAGGAATAAGCCTGTCTTGTTTTGAATAGCAGGCAATGACTAGAGGGATACTGCAGGGATCAGTGTTAACACCCCAGTGTTACAATGTATGTTAATGATTTAGATGACAGTACTAAATTAGGGGTGGCATAGTGGCTCAGTGGTTGGCTCTGCTGCCTCACAGTGCCAGGGTTTGATTACAGTCTTAGATGACTGTGTGGCATTTTCTTGTCTCCACACGTCTGCATAGTTTCTGCTGATTGCCCCAGTTTCCTTCCACACAGTCCAAAGATGTGCAGGTTGGGTGGATTAGACATGGGATATGCAGGGTTACAGGGATAGGGTACGTAGTGAGTCTGGGTGAGATGATCGTTGGAGGATCAGTGCAGACTCAATGGGCTGAATGACATCTATCTGCACTGTAGGGATTCTATGATTTTAAATGTAGTATCTCCAAATTTGCAAATGACTTAAAGCTAGGTGGGTGGGTGACCTGTGAGGAGAGTACAGAGGTACCACAATATGATTTGGACAAGTTGACTGAGTGGGCAAAAAGCATGTCAGATGCAGTATAATGTAGATAAGCATGAGGTTATCCACTTTGGGAGCAAAAACAGGAAGGTGGATCATTTTCTGAATGGTTATAAATTGACAGAGGGGCATGTGCAAAGAGACTTAGATGTCATCATACACCACACACTGAGGGTAAGCAAACAGGTACCATGAGTGTCAAGAAGGCAAATGATATGTTGGCCTTGAACGCAGAACAGTGATGTCCTGCTGCAATTCTACAGAGGTCACACCAGGAGCATTGTGTGCAGTTTAAGTGGATTAACCACAGGAAATGCAGGGCTACAGGGATAGGGTAGTGGAGTGAGTCTGGGTGGGATGCTCTTTGGAGGGTTGGTGTGCTCTTGATGGGCCAAATAGCCTGCTTCCATACTGTAGGGACTCTATGATTCTATGTGGAAGGATGTTCTTGCTATAGACGGCCTGCAGACTAATTCCTGGGATGGCAGAACTGATGTATGAGGAGAGGTTGAATCAATAATGATTATATTCACTGGAGTTCAGAAAAATGAGGGGGGAATCTCATAGAAAAGTATAAAGTTCTAACAGGGCTAGACAGGGTCGATGCAGGATGGATGTTCCCAAAGTCAGGGAAATTCAATACTAGGGGTTGCAGTCCAAAGATACAGGGTAAATATTTAGGAGCGAGATGATGAGAAATTTCTTTGCCCAGAGAGCAGTGAGTTTGTGGAATTCATTAGAAAGCTGTCGAGGCCAAAGCATTGTGTGATTTCAAGAAGTTGAATGTAACACTTGAAACTAAAGGGATCAACAATATATGGGAAAAGCAGTAACAGGCTATTGAGTTAGATGATAAGACATGACCATGATGAATGGTGGATCAGACTCATAGGGCCGAATACCCGACTCCTGCCTGCTCCTATTTTCTATACAACTACATATTGTGAGGACCAATGCAAAATCTTGGTTTAACACCCTTGACATTTCCTGGTTCCCCAGTATTCTTTCCCCAGCCTCATTTTCTAAGTGTCTTGTGTGTCATTTTTATAACTCTCTTAATTTTTATATGTTAGACTAAGCCCTTACTATCTACTTGATAGTTTACCCTCAATTTATTTCCTGCCTCATTTTTTAATCATCTTTTGTTGGCTATTAAAACTTTCCTAATCTTCTGATCTTTGCCATGTTGTATTTTTTTTGCTTCAATTTGATAGTTTACCATAGTCAGTTTATTCCCTTCCCAGAATTCGTCTTCCTCAGATGGATATACATTTGCTGTCAGTAATGATTTTTTTTTAAAACATCAGCCAAATTACCTTAACCATCTTTTCTGTTAATTTCCTTTCCTAATCCACTCCAGCTAACTCTACACACAAAATCCCAAATTGTTTAGGTGATTGTTTGGATAAGAATTTTCCACATTTGCGACTGCTGAAATCTTCTTTCCAGTTTTGGTAGCAACTTCTTGTGACTAACTTACAGCAGCAGCTTACTGCTACTGGATTTTAATGGCTGCTTTCTGCCGCCAAGATGCAATGTGATTTTCTGTATGTTAGCCCAAGTAACATATGTCACAGAGATTTCATTTGTAGTCAGAAAGATATCTTGAAGTTTATCTGCAACACTAACTATGTACATTGACATGAAGTCATAGGTTTTGACATACAGTCTAACTACTATGCTTACATTACTACTATGCTTACTACTGTTACATTAAGTACTTGGCTGACTACCTGAATAAGCTTAAAATAATGATGTGGAGATGCCGGTGTTGGACTGGGGTGGACAAAGTTAAAAATCACACAACACCAGGTTATAGACCAACAGGTTTATTTGGAAGCATTAGCTTTCAAAGCACTGATCCTTCATCGGGTAACTGTGGGAGAGGATCAGAAGGCTCAAAATTTATAGCAACCGATTACAATGTCATGCAACTGAATTGATATATTGAACAAACCTAGATTTCTGTTTAGTCTTTCATCTTTTAGAATGGGTTGCAAATTTTGGTTCATTTATATGTTAATCCCAGAACTTCTTTTAAGTCATATTCTCGAGATAGCTTAAGGTTTTATATATAAAAAAAGGTGACATCTCAGCTCAGACAACGCATAAGGATATGAGATCAGAGTCTATCTGTATCCCAATCTTGAGCCAGACTGGTTCTATTTCAGTAAGACATTTTTCCTCGGATGGTGATAGTTAGCACGAGAAGGCATATCTTCAAATTGAGGGGTGATAGATATAGGACAGATGTCAGAGGTAGTTTCTTTACTCAGAGAGGAGTAGGGGCGTGGAACGCACTGCCTGCAACTGTTGTGGACTCGTCAACTTTACAAGCATTTAAATGATCATTGGAGAGGCATATGGACGAGAATGGAATAGTGTAGGTTAGCTGTGCTTCAGATTGGTTTCACAGGGTGGCGCAACATCAAGGGCCAAAAGGCCTGTACTGCACTGTAATGTTCTATGTTCCATTTCCAAAGGATTTATAAAATGTTGCATGCCTGCAAACTGTGTGCTTTTTGAGCAAAATAGATGTACCTGCAAATACAATTCTGCAAATGCAAATTCACCCCATAGACTTATATGTGTGTGTGCATACGTGCATGAGAGAGAGTGTGAGTGTGCATGTGTGTGCGTGTGAGTGTGAGCGCGCATGAAAGAGTGTGTTTGCATGTGTGTGTGCTTGATAGAGTGTGGGTGTGAGTGTGATGGAGTATAAGCCTGTCAGAGGGTGTGTGCATGGGTGTGAGTGTGGGGGATGCATGTGTATGAGAGAGAGCGTGTGTATGAGAGAAGGTCTGCATGCGTATGAGAGTATGTAAGACTGTGTGTGTATGTATATACATGCGTGTGCGTGTGTGCGCGAAAGTGTAGTGTAGCGGGGTCACCTGTCGTGTGACATGAACCCAAGATTCCGGTTGATGCCGTCCTCATGGGCACCACACTTGGCTATCAGCCTCTGCTCGGATACTCTGCTTTATTGTGTATCTCAAAGTCCGCCTTGGAGGATGGTCACCTGAAGATTCCAGGCCAAATGTCCCTGACTGCTGAAGTATTCCCCAACTGGGAGGGAACATCCCTGTCTGGCAATTGTTGTGCTATACCCATTCATCTGTTGTCATAGAGTCTGCTTGGTCTCACCAAGGTACCATGCCTCGGGGAATCCTTGCCTGCAGCGTATAAGATGGACAACGTTGGGCACGTCACATGAGTGAACTATGGATACTGAAGCCAAAAGAGAAAATGCTGGAAAATCTCAGCAGGTCTGGCAGCATCTGTAAGGAGAGAAAAGAGCTGACGTTTCGAGTCTAACTGACCCTTTGTCAAAGCTGGACACTGTGGATACTGAAGATCTGAAACAAAAACAGAAAGTGCTGGAGACACTCAGCAGGTCTGAAAGCATCTGTGGAGAGAAAGCAGAGTTCATGTTTGGAATCCAGTGAACTCAATATCGAGATATTTTAGAACCTGAACACTTCCTTCTATGTCCTTTACTTACCCCTAACATGAGTCCAATAATTTTACAACCTGAACACTTTCCTTTGTCCTTTATGCAATTTACATCCCTGGCCCTTTTGTGGCATGACTACATTCAGCACAGCTGACCCATTTTCACTTACATATGGTGCCCATTATCAGTGGCATAATGGGCATATATTTCTCCCTGGCATATTAATATCGATTCCTTTGTCTGCCTTAGTGTCATTCTCCCTCTCTGGGCTCTATCCCCAACCATCCACCCCTCACTGACCCCCACCCCCATACCCTGTTTTCAGCATATTTGTTTTTCATTACTATCAGTTTTGAAGAAGGGTCACTGGATTCAAAACATTAACTCTGTTTTCTCTCCATAGATGCAGCCAGACCAACAGAACAAACTGTCTAATGAAAGTAAGATGGAGATCTTAGAGCATCACATGTCATAGCGTCACCGAGCTGTCTTAAAGGTATGATGCCTGATGTGATCTGAGTAATAATGCAGATAATACATCTGGGCTTATTTTTAACCCAAGAACAGTAACATCAGCCAAACTGATGTTTGCTTAAAGCACTGTTGTGAGCAGCATCCTTGTATACTTCAAATGGTCTTGGATCAATGCAGATTGAAGGAGAACTGTGAACAAAACTGATTTGTTATTCTCGATGACAGATTGCACTTTAAATGGAATTACATTTCTTGGTTCTGATAGGTACATTGTATAAAATGATAAACATTCGAGGTCTTTAAAGCCTCTTTTGGAGCCATGACATCTCCGCAATTACTTCCATCTCCAGCAGCATCTATTGCTTGTCGGGTCACTTATAGAGGTGATTTTTTTTTTCGCAAAGGCCTGATTTAGTAACGTGACAGAGCTGATGGATGGTTCACCCTCTGGCTTCGCTCACACTGGCCAGTCAACAATAGCAAGTCTTTAAAGAATAACTCCTCCTGTACAGAGGCAGTGAAGATGGCATTAATAGTTGTCATCATGAACTGGAGAGATTTCATGAAGTTGTAGAATGATACAGCACAGAAGGAGGGTGTTTAGTCAATCATGTCTGTGCTTGCTATTTAACAGAGTGATCCAATTAAACCCCCTCCCTGGTCTTTCCCCTTAGTTCTGTATATTTGTTGCCTTCAAGTATTCAGACAATTCTGTTTGGAAAGTTACCAATGTATCCACTTGCACGACCTTTTTCAGGCAGATAATTTCAGATCACAAGAACCTACAGTGCAACACATTCTTTGCTCATGTCACCTTTCTTTCTTTTGCCGATCCCCTGGAAACTATGACTGCTGGTTACAAACACTAATGTCACGGGGAACAGCGTGTTTATTATTTACATTGTAAAACCATTCATATTTTTAGATAGCTGTATTTAATCTATCTTTGAGCGTCTGCTGCAGGCATGACCACTTACAGCTCCTCTACACAATGCTCTCCAAATTCTGAAGTTCCCAGTTCCTAGCAGCACTGATGTTTGCGACCTTTCTAAAGTGCAGGGCCCAAGAATGATCACCATACTCCAGTTCAAGCTTATAGTCAATGTTTTATTAACTTAGAAAAGTAACATCCTCACTTTCTCGATTTCTATACTATAACCCTATATTTTAAAAAAAGACGGTTCCACATTTATCATTTTTGCTCCCCAATAGAGTAAGAAAAATTCAATGTCTGACGAGAAGGTTTTGAGGAGCAAATTGTTGAGGGAAGACCCGAAGCAGAGTGCTGTTGCTCAGAGTGAAGGATTGGCATGTCTGATGTGTCACACTCCATTTCCACAAAAGATTTCATACATTAGCCCCTTGGAAAGTGGACATAAATTACTGTGCTTGACAATGACGGATTCAGGCATCAAGCAACACACAAACTCATTGAAGTCACCTTCCCCACAGTAGCTTACAACCCACACACCATATCAAATACATCTCCTGCATGTCCCGAAGACTATTTAAAGGTAACTGTCCCTTCTTAAGAAAGGGTGGCACACTATGGGGTCAGTTAGCTCAGTTGGTTGGCTTATGATGCAGAGTGATGCCTACAGTACAGATGCAATTCTTGAATTGGCTGAGGTCACTCTGAAAGTCCTGCCTTCTCAACAATGCCCCTTACCTGAGGCATGGTGATCCACGGGTTAAACCCACCTGTGGTCATCTCTCTCTAATGAGAGAGCAGCCCTCTGGAACTCTGGTGGTTTTATCTTTACCTTTACAACGTGGCTGCAAAGAAAAGGGAACAATTGTATACAGAAGTGATTCAAAGATTGCGTGATCATGTTCCCTATTGCTGTGTTGAAGTTCTTGATCCAGGAGGTTGGAGAGATGATCCTGTGTCCACGCAGCCCTCCCAGCCCCCAACTGTGTTTGCGAGAAACGAACTCTTCAGGAAGTGCTTGGACATGTCAGCATGCAATGCTGGAGGCCTCGTGGCATTTCCACACTCCTCTCTCATTTTTCCAGTGAAGATGAGATTCTCCCGGTCCTTGACAGAGGCGGGTATCCAGCAGCCAGTTTCTGAGGAGATGGCACAAATGCAACATCAGTAGCAGTGGGCAGGTCTAGTCTGATAGAATCAGGCGACAAGTACTAGAAAAATAGCCTGTATGGATTGCTGCATGTGATTATCCCATGAAGTGAGAACCTCAATGAGTGTTCGGCTTTCCCCCTGTACTGTAATAGATCTCTCCATTTTCTGTCCATTAACCAGTTCTCAGTCCATGCCTGCATATTGCCCCCATTCTCATCTGCTTTAATTTTGTTTACAATTTTTTTTGTGATGGACCTTATCTCAAGCCTTCTGTAAATCTAAAGAGACTGCATCCATTCAAACCAGTATCATTAACAGCCAATGCTAACTTAGCTTGTTTAGGGAGCTTGCTGTTTTCTATTTGGCTGCTGTACCTGCTCCATTACAACAGTGACTGTGCCTCAAAAACTCAAAGCATTTAGGCATGTGGAAATCACAATATAAGCAGATGTTCCTCTCTCTCAATCTGAAAGGTACATTAACACCTCAGTGAAAAACTGTAGCTCCCAGTGAACACTGTGGAACTAACGGAGAAAAGTTGGTACTAACATTAGTCTGGAATGATTGGAATCTGTCCAAAAAAACGCAGTTTGATTTTATACATTACTTTAGATTAGATTACTTACAGTGTGGAAACAGGCCCTTCGACCCAACAAGCCCACACCACCCCGCCAAAGCGCAACCCACCCATACCCCTAACCTAACACTACGGGCAATTTAGCATGGCCAATTCACCTGGCCTGCACATCTTTGGACTGTGGGAGGAAACCGGAGCACCCGGAGGAAACCCACGCAGATACGGGGAGAATGTGCATACTCCACACAGTCAGTCGCCTGAGGCGGGAATTGAACCCGGGTCTCTGGCGCTGTGATGCGGCAGTGCTAACCACTGTGCCACCGTGCCGCACACTGTAAGTAATCTAATCTTTGAAGTTACAGAACAGAAATAGCTCACTCAGCCTAAAGGGCCCATTGTGGCCATAGTGCTGCACACAAGCCTCCTCATACCTTTCTGCACCTCAGTTGATCAATTTATATTTTCTGAAAAAAATCATGCATAGGATATAAGCATTACTAACTGGGCCAGCGATTAATACCCATTCCTACTTCCTCTTGAAGAAGTGGTTGTGAACTACCTTCCTGAACCACAAGCTGTCTGGTGCAAGTACACCTACCTTGCTTGTTAGAAAGGGAATTCCAGGATTTTGACCCAATGACAGTGAAGGAATGGTGATATATTTCCAAATCAGGATGATGAGTGACTTGGAGGGGAGCTTGCAGGTGGTGGTGGTCGCCATGTATCTGCTGCTCCTGTCATCTCGAGAGTGTTGGTTGCAGGTTTCGAAGGTGCTGTGTATGGAGCTTTGGTGAGTTGCAGCAGAGATACACCCTACTGCAGTTGTGTGGAGGGATTGATGATGGGGTATCAATGGTTGCCTTTTCTTTGATGGAGTCAAGCTTCTTGAGTATTGTTGGGTCTGCACTCATCCAGGCAAGTGGGGAATATTCCATCATAATCCTGACTTGACCTTTGTAGATGGTGGACAAACATTGGATTGTTAGGAGGTCAGGTTATTGTCCCAGAATTATGATCCTCTGAACTGGAATCGTAGTCGACTTTCACGTTTAATTTCTGAAGAACAGCAAGCTGTGTGATGTTAATGGTTTGGGAGTTTTCCCTTTGATTCTTATTGTATCCTATTAACTCCAATTTTAGTACATGTCCTTGAGGCTATACATGGTCAAATATTGCCTTCTATTCCTTTATAGTCAGGTTATGGCTACTTTCCACTGTGTTGCTCATCCTCAATGTTGTAATGGTATGACTAATAGCTTCAAGTGATCACCATGTTGTATGAGCTAACTAGACTCTTAGTTACCACAAAGTAGATTTGCTGCCATAATCCCTCATTAGTTTGCGATCAACTTTGTCTAGTGTGATATAAAAAAATTAGTACATCATCTAATTAGGAAAGGCTCTTGTCTTAAACCAGATATAATCTATTATACGATAGCAACCAGATGCAAGTTACCTTCTTAATAAACATTGTTACTAAGATTATGAGGAGACATAAATCATAATCCAATCTCCTTTGAGATTCAGAGCAGTTCTGCATTTTCCCCACTGCAGTCCTTCTGATAGCATCAGATCGGATGGAGCATAATGTAGTCTTCAGCAATAATCTTTTCAGCATTGTTCCCTTTTATAACACTCAGTAGACCTTTTGTATCTATTAGTGCACAAGCATTCTTGCCTGTAAAGTTACCTTCAAGTGTTTTTTTTCATATTAGCAGTAGAAACAAAGAAATTGTTTTTTTTAACAATGAACTTGCAAATTTGTGATTAAATGTTGAACTGACCATCGGACTTAAAATTATCCAAAAGATGAACTCCTCAGCAATGAAGTGAGATAATTGCACAGTATAATTGCTGCTGGTTTTCTTCATTTAACAGCATCACAAATGTACTCAGGAGTTCATGCATTTAACCATAAAGAGTTACAGTTGAGAGTGTGGTGCTGGAAAAGCACAGCAGATCAAGCAGCATTCAAGGAGCAGAAGAATCGACATTTCAGGCATAAGCCCTTCATCAGTCTTCCTGATGAAGGGCTTTTGATCAAAATGTCCATTCTCCTGCTCCTTGGATGCTGCCTAACCTGCTGTGTTTTTCCAGTACCACATTCTCAACTCTAAGCATCTGCTGTCCTCACTTTCGCCATACAAAACACTCAGCTAGCAAACACACGTATCTTGCCTTGTGCACATTATGGTGCCACCAGTGGAGAGATTTCTCCCCAGTTCCCATTCACCTTTGTGTTGAAAATGCTTCTTGATATCAGACTCTGTCAAACATTAGATCAATGTTGAACCAATCATGTTCACTGCCCTTCTGGAGTTTAGCTCTTTCTGCTGAATAAATGCTGGTAACGACATAATCCATCACTGTATAGATGATCAAGAGTAGATGGAGAGTTTGGGTCTGTCCTGGTTTTTATGGACAAGTGGTATCTGGGCCATTTTACATATTATCAGGCAGATGCCAGCATTGTCACTGTATCAAAACTGTATGGTAGAAAAACGGCTAGTTCTAGGGATCGGATCTTCAGTACTATTGCTGCAATGTCGTCAGGTCCCATAGTCCTTGCAGCATCCAGTGCCTTCAATTGTATCTTGATATGACAATGTGTGAATGAAATTGGCTAAGGAGTGATATCTGTGATGCTGGGGACGTCTGGAGAAGACTGGGATGGATCATCCACTGTTTAAAATTAAGAATATATCTATAACACAGAAATGATATTTAGTTTGGAATAAAGTAAAGGATTAAACTGACGCTGAAATTTTTGCTTGATAAAGAATGTTGCATAAGCCTTTGATATTTGAGAATTGCCCCATGTTCACAGGATCCAGTCATTCAGGAGGATGGATTTTAATGGTCGGTGATGCCTGTGGCAGAATGGAGTAGGAACTGAGTAGCTATTGAAATACTCAACGAATGTTGGAGAAACCGCAAAGTCCTACATGTGCTGAAAATCTGAAATAATAGCAGAAAAGGCTGAAACTACTGAGCAGGTCTGGCAACAGCTGTGGAGAGAGAAACAAATCGTCAGGTAGGTTCCACACTTCAGACTTATGCTCGGATTGACTTTTAGCCTCACTTGGCAGAGCTGTTTGCTTGAATGCATAATTTGACCGGAGCACAACAAAACAGTACAAACATAATGAATCATTCTGTGATAGTTTGACAATGGAGTAGACCTGCCAGACTGGAGAGCTGGCATTTAACAGCTCTAAGTTTAGTTATCTGATAGTTAACAGATACGATCAAAATTTGGAGATGTTGAGTAACTAAGTTGAAAGCATGTTTCATGAGACCTGCAGAGTTAGTCTTGAGGAAACAATCTTGAACATGTTCTAATTGCATGAAACATCATAAAGGTGGGCTTCTCTGCCCAGTTTGAATAATGCATTTGATTTACTACTGGGCACCTAGTATTAAAGGGAACCTCCCCAGGACAAGGAAATCTTGCCAACGATGAATGCCATGTCAACCCCCTGTAAATGGGTATAAAGCATAAGGTTTGGAAGGACTCAGAACAGTAGACAGTGAAAAAGTTATTGGTAGCTTGGGGAATCTTTGAGAAGAAGCAAAATACTGAGAAGAGAAGATGGCTGACCTGAATTAGCACCCTCTTGTCACAGGATTTGCTGTAAAATTAGTGTGTCATATCCTATCTTAAAATCTGATTCAACTCAACAAACCCAGTGGTATTGGTTGCAGCCAGTCCTGTATTATTTGAAACCAGAACATCACTCAAGCAAACGCTTCATCCTGCTAGATCCATTCAGAATTGACCCCATTTATAGCAGAGTTGTCATATTATACAACATGACAGAGTATAAGTCCTGTTTCAAGATGGACAAGCATTGTTGACAGGATCCTGCTACCAGGCCTGTCATAGGCCAATCTATCTGTCAG
The DNA here is from genome assembly GCF_047496795.1 of Chiloscyllium punctatum. Lineage (NCBI taxonomy): Eukaryota > Metazoa > Chordata > Chondrichthyes > Orectolobiformes > Hemiscylliidae > Chiloscyllium > Chiloscyllium punctatum. The sequence goes on from NC_092741.1 coordinate 113,938,340, forward strand.
TGATAGATTGGTGAGGACAAAGTCAAAGGTTTACTCCCTTGCTTAGGTTTTCTCACCACCCGCCACAGACCCAGTCCAGCAGATATGCGCTTGAGGACTTGGCCGCCAATGGTACAACCAAACTATTCTTGTTGTTGGATCTAATATCCCTAGCCAGAGTGCATTCTATGCCCTTGCTAACCTCTAGGTTCAACATGAAGAAACGTTGTTCATCATCTGAGTGAAGGGTGGTACAATGTAATCAGCAGGAGGTTTCCTTATCTGTCTTTGTACTTATGCATTGAATCTCAGGGGGTCACGGTTGTCTAATATAGGCTGTCAACAATTTGTGGAAAGTTTCTGATTGTTTATTGTGTTTGTTAAGAAGCAGCAGTTTACACATGGTACGTTAATTAATTGGACAATTAAAGTATATGATGATGACAGATGGGAATGCTGTGCTGATCCTGAAGCTGTTCTGCAGAATGGAGGAGCAGAGGCAGTGATTTTGAAGTAATGTAGTCTTCATCCTTGATGTTGTGTAGTCTTTGGTAGTAAAAGTTTTGTTCTTCCCTTGGGCTTACACCAGGGAACTTAGGCAATCTCCCAAGAAGACAGTAGCTTGTTTCTCTATTTCACCCCTCCATCTGTCTCCCTCACCTAACCTTGGTGATATCCTTATTTTAAGTGTTGTCCATCTATGTGGCCAAACACTTATCTAAACCCTCTTGGCCTAAAGACAGCTATTCATGTTGTTAAGATGACCACTGTCCCCTTCCCACCTCCATTTGAAGGTTAAATTCCATTCCTTTTAAGAATTAAGCTTGTTATTTTCCCAGACACTGCATTCATAATAATGTGTTGGGCATTCAATTAATCTTTTATTTATTTGATTTGATTTGATTTGATTTATTTGTTGTCACATGCATTTTGTAACAAAATACAGTGAAAAGTGTATAGTGCCACCCTTCTCTGGTACCATCTTAAAACACAGAAAGATAAACCAAAGTATAGAATATAAACAGAAAAATAAACAAATAAAGAAAAATGTAGAATGTTGATTATAACTATAATACAATGAAATGATGTCTCATGCTACACAGGAAATCCTAAATCCTGGAAGACAGTTTTAAAAGGGACCTAGATTCCCAACACAGAGTCAATGTCGAGGACTCAAGGCACACCACTAACCCCATTCTTCCACTGTCTGTATGGCATTGTGCCAATAACTCTGATTGGTTCACTGAGCCAGTGAGTCAAGACAAGGACAAGGACTGAAGAAGGGCTCATGCCCGAACCGTCGATTCTCCTGTTCCTTGGATGCTGCCTGACCTGCTGCGCTTTTCCAGCAACACATTTTCAGCTCTGATCTCCAGCATCTGCAGTCCTCACTTTCTCCTAGAACATTTTAACCTACTGCGAATCCTCTTATAAGGATGCCTTCCTTGAAGAAGCTCTCTTCCTCCCTCTCCAAGGATTTCAGTGAGTCCCTCTCTCACTGCACACCCAGGTCATCTCCTCTGCCCAGAAGCTGTTCAGCCACGTTCTCAAACAGACTCGCTACCACAGCCACATCTCCTTCCTCAGCACCTACCTAAGGAACCGATTGACCCCGCACGGACTCCAGACTACCCAACATTCCTGAAGAAGGGCTCATGCCCGAAACGTCGATTCTCCTGCTCCTTGGATGCTGCCTGGCCTGCTGCGCTTTTCCAGCAACACATTTTCAGCTCTGATCTCCAGCATCTGCAGTCCTCACTTTCTCCATTTGAGAGTCTGGTCAATATTTATTCCTTGGTCAGCATCAATAAAAAGAACATGATCTAAAAGGTGAGGGAGTACATGATAAATTAATCTCATTGACACCAGACCTAAGAGCCACTGAGCTGCAAGAAAGAAGGAGATTGCATTTTATATATTGATGTACGCATCCGTAGAATCCTTCACGTACAATTAATGATTTTTGAAGGGCTCTTGCTATTGGGAGGCAGGCAGAATAAATCCAGTAGGGAATTCAGGAGAAACATCTTTATTCAAAGTGTGGTGAGGATGAGGTGCTGACACGGAGTCTGAGGCAACTCGCATCAATGCATGGGAAGGGGAGCTGTGGAAGTACATAGGGGAGAAAGGATTCAACAGATATGTTATGAGAGTTAGGTGAAGTCATGTGGAAGATGGTTCACATGAACAGCACCACAGTGCAGTTGGACTAGCTGGTCTGCTGCTCTATTGTAAAGTATTATGTAAAAGCAATTTTAATATAGCCAGTGCAGCAAAGTCTCAAACATGGCAATGCAATAAGATATAGTCTGTATTGCTGTTTTTGGTGTTCTTGTTTGAGGACTAAGAGTGAACCAGGTCACCTGCAGCACTGTTGTGAATCCTCAAGCAGTGCCTCAGAATTGTTTGCATATGTCGAGTGGGCAAGTATTCCTCATATTAATGTCGCACATGTCAGACTACACTCAGCAGCAGCACAATCCTCCTCCCAGTAATGCTGCATTCCCTCAGTATATCACCCCTGTCTAAAGTGCTCACTGTCCTTGAATCACCAAATCATAGATTGTTACAGAAGGGAATGAGGCCAACCAGCCCATTTGGCCCTCCGGTTCGACTCCCTAGAGTCAGTTTCCTCCCTTTTCCTCAGTCCTCTGAAAACCAGTTCCAAACAAATAATCCTCTGACACCCTCGTGAGTGCCTCAATTGAACCTCCCTCGACCACATTTCCAGGCAATGAATTTCAGACCCTAACAATTCGATATGCGAAAATGTTGCTTTTTCACATCACCCTTGATTCATTTGCATATCACATTAAATCTGTTCTCTCATTCTTTTGCTCTTTTACAAGTGGGCACAGAATCTCCCTACCTACTGTCATCAGACCAGTCATGATTTTGTAAAACTCTATCAAATCTCCCCTCACACATCTTCTCTCTAAGGAGAACAGTCTCAACCTCTTCAATCTATCTTCGTCACAGAAGTTTCTCAATCCTGGAACTATTCTCGCAACTTGCTGCTGCATTCTATCCAATGATTTCACACCTTTCTTATAACTCTAGCAACTGGGTTTGTATACCCTTGAGTTTAGAAGACTGAGAGGGGATCTGATTGAGACATATAAGATTATGAAAGGATTGGACACTCTGGCAGCAGGAAACATGTTTCCGCTGATGGGTGAGTGCCGAACCACAGCTTAAAAATACGGGGTAGACCATTTAGGACAGAGATGAGGAGAAACTTCTTCACCCAGAGAGTGGTGGCTGTGTGGAATGCTCTGCCCCAGATTCTGGATTCATTTAAGAAAGACTTGGATAGAGCTCTCAAAGATAGTGGAATCAAGAGTTATGGAGATAAGGCAGGAAGAGGATACTGATTAGGAATGATCAGCCATGATCATATTGAATGGTGGTGCAGGCTAGAAGGGTTGAATGGCCTACTCCTGCACCTATTGTCTATTGTCTATAGTCTATTGTCTATTAATACTCCAGCTGAGGCCTAGCAAGTAGCTTATTCACACTTAATATTATGTCCCTGCTCTTGTACCCTATATCCCTGAATGGCAGTAGTGGATCAGTGAGTAGCACTAACATCTGAGACAGGAGCTTGTGATTTTGATGCCTTGTCTGGCTAGTTGAGCACAAATTCGAGACTAATGTTTCCACTGCTGTACTGTTGGCAGAGTGATGTCAAAAGTTAAACAGAGGTAAGGTTGCCAACTGTGACGAAGTGTATTGCTGGAAGTTTCATCACATGATTTCAAGCTATCACTCAGCCTTCCCAGTCTAAATGAAAAGCAAGAAGACCCATTGCCCAACTGAATAATGCCTGTCAGTCAAACTGTATTTTCTTGCCCTGTTTTTTGGTAAAGTTATACTCGAAGCAATGTCAACAAGATCAATTTCTTTAGTATCTCTATGGACTTTCTTTTTCCAGAGTTGCACACAGTAATATCCTGGTGACCGAACTTCAAAGTCAGCAGACTCCAGTCCAATCCTGGAATGTTGGAAACCCTAATTCCAAGACCCTCCTGACATAAGTGGGGATTCAGGGGCTGCAGTCAATGGGGTTTAGAAGCTGAGGGGGGATCTGATTGAAACAGGCAGTATTCAGAGAGGCCTGGATAGAGTGACTGTGGAGGGGATGTTTGCACTAGTAGCAGAGACTAGGATGCAAATTGAAAATATGACTCTTTAGAACTGAGAGGATGAGGAATTTCTTCAGCCAGAGGATGGTGAATCTATTGAATTTATTACCACTGAAAGCCTTCGAGACTAAGTTGTTGCGTGTAATAAAGACAGAGATAGCTAGGTTCTTGATCAATAAGGGATCAAAGGTTATGAGGAAAAGGCAGAAGAATGGAATTGAAAAACATATCAGCCATGATCAAATGGGACAGCAGTCTCAAATAGCCTAATTCAGCTCCTATACATTATGATCTTATGGTCCAGGGATATTTATTCTTCATTAACATCACCAAAATAAATTATCTAGTCTTTACCATGTTATGGTTTGTGGAAGCCTCTTGTCTACAAATTGTTGCTACAGCTCCTCCATTACAGCAGAGACTGTGATTCAGAAAAAAATATTTCATTGGACGTAAAGCACTTTAGGATACAAAGTTAAAAATCACACAACACCAGATTATAGTCCCACAGGTTTATTTGGAAGCGCTAGCTTTTGGAGCGCGGCTCCTTCATCAGGTGGTTGTGGAGTAGAAGATCGTAGGACACAGAATTTATACCAAAAGTCTACAGTGTGATGTAACTGAAATTATATATTGAAAAAGACCTGGATTGTTTGTTAAGTTGCTCATCTTTTAGAATGGGCATGTTGGTTTCAGTTCTTTCATATGTAAATTCCAGAACTTTCTTAAAGTTACATTCTAGAACTTACATGAGAGTTAAATACAGTGGATGCCCAAAGAGGCTTGGGAGTTCAAGTGCATAGCTCTTGAAAGTGCCACAAACTGGTACAGAAAATACTCACAAAAGCTAATGGAATGCTGGCCTTTATACCTAGAGGACTAGAGTATAAGGATGCAGGAGTTACGTCGAAGTTATATCCCACTTGGAATACTGGGGCACCACACCTTAGGAAGGATATATTGGCCTTGGAGTGAGTTCAACATCAGTTTACAAGAATGATACCTGGCCTTCAGGGGTCAAGTTATGAGGAGAGATTATATAAAATAGACTTGTTCTCTCTAGAATTTAGATGATTGAGGGGGTGATCTGATTGAAGTCTCCAAGACATTACCAGGAAAAGACAAGGTAGATAAAGATAAACTATTTCCACTGACTGGATTTTAGAAGTTGGACATAATCTAAAAACTATGGTCAGACCTTACAAAAGAGATATTAAGAAGCACTTCAACACATAAAGGTAGCAGATGTTTGGAGTTCTCTTCAACAAATGGCAGTTGATGCTAGCTAATTTTAAATCTGAGAACTGTTTGTGAAGCAAAGCTATTAAGGGAGATGGGCCAAAGGCAGGTATAAGAATTAGGCCACATATTAACGCTGATCTAATTGAATGGCGGAACAGACTCAAGGGGCTGAATGGCCTACACCTGTTTCTATGTAAAGAAACAATACCAACTAAGTGTGTGCCTAAGGAGCTATGCCAAAGTGATGTTGGATCATATGGAACTTAGAGCCTGTGTCTGTGGGTTCCAGCAGATGCAACTGGTGATATGCCATAGGGATCAGTGCTGGGGCCCTTAACTTTTTACAATATGTACAAATGACTTGGATGGAAAATGTGAATTCCAATGGCCAATAGCCAATACCTTTTAGGTCAGTGAAGATATTCAAGGCTGAGATAGATAGATTTTTAATCATTAAAGAATCATGCGTTATGGGCAAAGTCAAGAAAGTGGAGTTGAGAATTATCAGATCAGCACTGCTCTTATGGACTTGTGAGCAGACTCGATGGGCTGAAGGGCCTATTTCTATTCCTTCATCTTATGCTCTTCGTCCTCTTTTACCCTCCCTTGTAGATAGTAATGTGAATAAAGCCAGCTCATATTTGTTCATGAGTATAGACCTGATCTTGAACACTAAAGCTTGAACAAGGGAGACCAGTCTGAAGTGTTAACGGCTAAAGATTGCCATTGCTACTAAGCTTGTGTTTATTTGGTTCAGAGCCTAGGGAGAAACTCTAGCTGAGACAAGAATCAACACATCTCTGTTTGTCAGCAGCATTGAAACTATCTGCTCAACTATCACCAACACCGAAGTACGTCTATAGACATCGACAGCATTAACTACTTTTAAATGTTCAATCATACTGCGTGTTCATATCCATACTCTGCTTTTCACAAAGAATCTACAACTCATAAACAAAAGCATTCACCCAAGTGATCTACGTCAATGTTCATGTATTTTTCCTCCTTCCCTTAAATGCCTACATTTTATTTCATCTCAACAGCTATATACGCTCATGAGTTTCATGTTCTGACCATTCCACATCCTTCATAAATTTCAGCCAATTCCAAATGCCACTGTCCAATTCATATCTGGTAGTAAAACGTGAATCATGCAGGTCTGGTATTCATTTTTTTCGATATTTATTTAACTGTATTCAATTTAATTCGCTTCTTAGACCTGGACAGATTCAGACACAGAGTGGCTTGTGGATATGTAGATGAAGTACCATGCTTTAAATGGTTAATCTTTCACCTTCACTGTGACAAAGGGACCGATGGTGGTGTGCCTGCAATGTTGAAGGAGGTTTATGTGTTGATCTGTGCAAAGGCCAATGTGGAAGGCAACATTTGTTGAATGGAATGCAGTTAAGGTATTTGATAGCCCACGAAATTTAATGACTGTCTGTATTCTTAGGATTTGATTGACAGACGGCCTGGATGTGAAAACAGAGGATGTTGACATAGGACAAGAAAGGAATATTAGGAAACACATTAAAGCAGATGTTTTGGACAAAGTGTCACTATCAAAGAGTAGTTGGTGGGAGTGAAATCTCAGCATTTGATGAGCAAGCCAAAACTCTCTGGAAGGTCGATTCAGACTCACAGGGCTTTTTTCCACACTGTAGGGGTTCTATGATTCTGTGAAAACATTGTTGTCAATGTGTTGATTCTTCAATTAAAACCCGCAAGGTTATTCTAGTCAAGTTGCTATTAACTGTATGTTTAATTATTGTCAATGACAACTTGTATTTATATAGCACCCCAAGGTGCTTTTCACTTTATCAGACAAAATTGACAATGAAACACAGAAAGCTACCTTAACTACAACAACAGCAGCTACTCAACAATGTGGAAAATTGCCCACTAATGTCCTGTCTATAAAAAGCAAGATAAATCCAACTTCGCCAATGACCACCCCATCAGTCTACTGTCAATCATCAGCAGAGTGATGGAAGGTGCCATCAACAGGGCTATCAAGCAGCACTCACAAAGCAATAACCTGCTCACTGATGCTCACATTAGGTTTCACCAGAGTCATTAAGCTCCTGACCTCATTATAACATAGGTCTAAAAAAAACAGAAGAGCTGAACTCCAGAAGTGAGGTGAGAGGGACTGTGTTTGACATCAAGGCAGGATTTGGCAGAGTGTGAGATCAAGGAGCTCTAGCAAAACTGAAGTCAATGGGAAACGCTCCATCATAAGGGTCAGACGTGGAGATGATTGCACAATGTTCAGCAACATTCATGACTATGTCCAAATGCAGCAAAGCCCAGATGAAATCAGGCCGAAGTTGATAAATGACGAAGAACATGCATGCCACACAAGTGCCAGGCAACAAACATAATAATAAAAGAGAATTTCAACATCACCCATTGACATTCAATGAATTTTCTGTTAACAACATTCAAAGGGTTACCATTGACCAGAAATGAAGTGGACTAGATATATAAATACAGTGGCTACAAAAGCAGCTAGAGGCTGCAGTAACTCCCATGCTCACTCCCGAGAGCCTATCTGCCATCTTGAAGGCAAACATAAGGACTGTGATGGGATACTTCCCACTTGCCTCCATGAATGCAGCTCTAACATCACTTAAAATGCTTGAAACTATCCAACACCAAGCATCCTATTTGCTTGGCACCGCACCTATCACCACAAGTTTCATTCTCTGCACCACCAATACTCAGTAGCAGCACTGTACCATCAATAAAATGCACTGCAGCAACTCACCGAGACCACTTCAGAAGAACCTTCCAAACCTGCGATTTCAACCATCAAGGACAGCAGTTACATGGAAACACCATCATCTGCAAGTTCCCTTCCAAGCCACTAACCATCCTGACTTGGCTACATATTGCCATTCATTTACTGTCACTGGGTGAAAACCATGGCATTCCCTCCCTAATGGCATTTTGGGTCTACTGTAAGCACACAAACTGCAATAATTCAAGGAGGCAACTCTCCACCATCTGCAATGTGAGAGGGAGAAGATAAAATCAGAGGTAATGGTATTACAGCTGAATAAAGGTGACCATAGAGGTCTGAAGGAGGAGCTGGGTAGAATTGACTGAGAGAGGAGCCTAGATGAAAGATGGTGGAACAGGAGTTACTGGGAGTAATTCAGGAGACAGAGCAGAGATTCATCCTGAGGAAAAAGAAGCTTAGTACTGGGAGGTTGAGGGAACCATGGCTAATTAGGGAATTCAGAGATAGCATAAAACCAAAAGAGAAAGCATATAATGTGGCAAAGGACAGTGGGAAACCAGAGGATTGGGAAGCTGACAAAAACCAACAGAGGGCAACAAACAAAGAAATAAGAGGGGAGAAGATTAAATATGAGGGTAAACTAGATTGTAATATAAAGAAAGACTATAAGGTTTCTTTAGATATATAATGGGCAAAAGAGAGACAAACATGGACATTGGGCCACTGGAAAATGATACTGGAGGGATTAGATTAGATTAGATTAGATTCCCTACAGAGTGGAAACAGGCCCTTCGGCCCAACAAGTCCACACCGACCCTCTGAAGAGTAACCCACCCAGACCCATTTCCCTCTGACTAATGCACCTAACACTATGGGCAATTTAGCATGGCTAATTCACCTAACTGGCATATTTTTGGTCTGTGGGAGGAAACTGGAACACCCAGAGGAAACCCACGCAAACACAGGGAAAACGTGCAAATTCCACACAGATAGAAGTGGGGAACAAGGAACTGAGGAACTGAACATTTACTTTGTGTCAGACTTCATGACATGAATAATATCCTAAAAATTCAAGAGAGTGAGGGGGCAGAGGTGAGTATGGTGGCCATCACCAAGGATAAGGTGCTAGAAAACCTGAATGGCCTGAAGGTGGATAAATCACCTGGACCAGAGTTCTAAAGGAGATAACTGAAGAGATAGTGAAGACATTAGTGCTGATCTTTTAGGAATCACTAGAATCAGGGAGGGTCCAGAGGACTGGAAAATCTCTAACAAGACACTCCTGTTTAAAAAGGAGGTAAGGAAAAAGACAGAAAATTACAGACTGATTAGCCTCACCTCAGTCATGGGTAACATCTTGGGATCCATTGTGAAGGATGAGATTTCTGAATATTTGGAAGTATATGGTAAAATAGGGCAAAGTCAGCATGGTTTCATCAAGGGGAGGTCACGCCTGACAAACCTGATAGAATTCTTTCAGAAAGTGACAAGCAGGTTAGACCAAGGAGAGCCAATGGATGTTATCTACGTGGACTTCAAGAAGGCCTTTGACAAGGTGCTGCACAGGAGGCTAATGAGTAAGATGAGGGCCCATGGTGTTAGAGGCAATGTGCTAGCATGGATAGAAGTTTGGCTGTCTGGCAGGAAGCAGAGAGTGGAGATAAAAGGGTCTTTCTCAGGATGGCAGCTGGTGACAAGTGGTCAGTGTTGGAAACACAACTTTTCACTTTATACATTAACAGTCTAGATGAAGGAACAGCCTGGCTAAGTTTGAAGACAATACAAAGGTATGATGTGGAGGTGCCGGTATTGGACTGGGGTGGACAAAGTTAAAACTCACAAAACACCATTTTATAATCCATCAGGTTTATTTGGAAGTACTAGCTTTCAGAGCATTGCTCCTTCCTCAGGTAACTAGTGGGGCAGGATCATAAGACACAGAATTTATACCAAAAGATCACAATGTCATGCAATTAAAATGATATACTGAACAAACCCTAAGTCTTTCATCTTTTAGAATGGGTTACAGGTTTCGGTTCATTCATATGTAAATCCCATATCTCTCCAACTCTCTCTAGCAAAGACCAGCCAGACCAGCAAACCTGATCCTCTTCATGACTGAGTACCACATCTATCCCCTCGTATTCCCTTCCACAACCCTATGATTCCCATGGAGAGGCAAGGAACAAAACTGGAAAAAAATAAATCCAGGGCCAAAACTGGAAAAAAATAAATCCAGGGCCAAAACAGGAAAAATTACTCCTGGAAACATTTTTTAAAATACTTCAGACCAATACAAGAGATTGCCTTCTATAAGATGAGATTGTTGTCCCAAACAGGAACTGCTGAAGGTGAAAAGTAAATCAAACACTCATCATATCAGACACCACTACACTCCGGGAACAGAAAAGCTGGCTATCAACTAGTCAATAGCTTGCATTAAGAGATGGTTTTGAACATACATCTCATAGAAGGATAGAAAGAGATGAAAAAGTGAAGAGGTTTATGTAGCAAATTCCTGAGATTGGGATGTAGGCAGCATGTCGATTGAAGAGCTGACACCTGCACTCCTGTAAAGCTATACCTTTGATCATCACGAGGTTTCATTGCCCTAGTTTGACCCGACGTCATGGGACTTTATGAGCTCCAGAGTCAATGTTGCGGATTCACAGGGGGATTCTGTTTTGATGGTGATGGGACTGTAAGGTATGATTCCATGAAAATGACTATGTCAGGAGGCTACTTGATGAGTTTGTGAGACAGCTCTCCCAATTTTGACACTAGCTCCAGATATTAGGAAGGAACACTTTGCAGGGTCGACTGAGCTATTGTTCTGTTGCCTGGATGATACCAGTTGGTCGATCAGGATTCATTCTTTTCTAGCAGCTGATACACCTGAATGGCTCAATAGGCCATTTCAGAGAGCAGTTAAATGTCAACCAGACGTTGTTGTGATTCTGGAGTCATATGTCAGCCAGAGCAGATAATGCGGGCACTTTCCTTCCCTAGAGGGAATTCATGAGCCAGGTAGGTTTTACAATAGATTCATGGTCATCATTTGACTTTAATTCCAGATTTCTATTAGATTTAAATTCCATCATGTGTCATGGTCGGATTTGAACGAGGTCTGCAGAACATTACCTGGCTCTTTGAATTACTAGCAACAATATCCCGAGGCCATTGTTTCCTCTCATGCACTACAACATCCTAGATCCTTCTATAGCACTAAGTTGTGCAATTTTCTCCATTTAAATAGTATACTCAATTTTGGTTCTTGCTACCAAATGTAAAAGTCAACATGTACATTGGGCAAATCAAATTGGCAAAAATAATACAGAAATTGAGTTCTTAAAGTACAGTCAGAACAATTTCTTAACACATTGGGTTATACAGCCAAACAGGGAGCATTTTATTCTACATCTGCTAATGAGCAATGAGACTGAATTAACCAGTAACTTCATATTAAAGGAGGATTTAGGTGACAGTGATCATAACATGATAGAATTTCACATTCAGTTTAAAGAGAGGAACAGTGGGTGTAAGAGAAATGTTTAAAACTTAAATAAAGTTAATGAAAGGGTATGGAGTCAGGGTTAACTAAATTCAACTTAATAAAAGGTAGGATAGTAGCGATGCAATGGCAGACTTCAAAGGCAATATTAATAACTACCAGCTCAGCGCTCAAAGGCTGGTGTGATAGATATTGGCTCTGTGTCATGGTGCCCTAACACCAGTACCAGAGAAAGTGAGATCTGTACCCACTAGAATGGTCAACACCTCGAACCATGCTGGGACCAGGATTCTAGTGAGTTGTGCAACCAGGGAAGTAGAGGGGGTTTTAAATTAACCAATGAAAACAAGGGATTGAATTTGAGAAGATGCAGCAAAACAAAGAGAGACAAGAAAGGTAATGACATGGAAAATGATAAATGGACCATCACAAGAGGTAGAGAGAACAAATCTAAGAGTTTATCAACAAATAAAGATTGAGACAACAGCAGTAACAAAAGTACAAAACTAAAGGTTCTATATTGTAATCTGACTCAATCGATATGTAGTTTGACGTCACCCATGATTATTGCATTGCATTTCTGACATGCTCCATTAGTTTCTTTCTGTATACGCTGTCCTATTTTGTAAGAATCTCTCTGCAACCTGTTTCTATATTCTGTCCATTTAAGCTAATGCCATTGTTTACGACTGTACTAATGCCATTCTTAATGAACAACTCATTGATTATGTTGGTATATATTTTATGGTTAATAAGATTTCAGTGCTGTTTTTCACAGCTGTAGAGAACTGCATGGTAGAGTAGATGGAAATAAATTGCATTGTATAGTTTATCTTTTAGAAACTTTATCAATTTTTTTTCTAAATCTCAAGGCAAGGATTGCCTTAAGGTCTAATGGGGTTCCCTCACTCTATCTTACCAAACTCGCTATATTGACTACCTACCCTGCGCTGGTGCCACCCCTTCACATACAATTCACCCCCCATTTTGACATGCATTGTTCCAGGAACAACTCACCACTCAGCAGTTTTTTCCAGAATTCCCAGACATCCCTAACATTTATGTCATCTTTAAAAGCCAAGACAAGCTCTCAGTCCAGAGCTACCCTGAATGGTTGTTGACATTTGTCCTGGACATGGCAGCGAGGAAGAAATCACCATCCCTTTATGGGCAAGGATCTAGAGGTACTGCTGAACAGGCTGGTGAACAGGCAGGAGCTCCCCCATAATCAGCAGCAGAGGCAACAACTCCAGACCATGTCAGCATGGTCTGAGGCCGTCAACTAGATTGGAGCAGGCTCAATGTCTAGAGGAATGTAGGAATGCCCAACAGTGTGGGAAGAACATCAATGATGTTCTCCCCTTTGCCATTATCTTGCCCCAAACTCACTCTATCTCTGCTACAGCACCTACCTCCCACCAATGCTCATGCTTTCCCACTCTCACTGTTGCCTTCAACATCTTGACCAACCTCTGACACTACCACCCCTGTATGTCCTCTGTGCTGCCTACAGATTCACTCAGGACACCTGTCCAACTGCAGTAGCAGTAAAGCTCTGTCATCCACCTCCATTTCCAGTAATACCTGCCTCAAAAATTAGATTAGATTAGATTAGATTAGATTACTTACAGCGTGGAAACAGGCCCTTCGGCCCAACAAGTCCACACCGCCCCGCCGAAGCGCAACCCACCCATACCCCTACATCTACCCCTTACCTAACACTACGGGCAATTTAGCATTGCCAATTCACCTGACCTGCACATCTTTGGACTGTGGGAGGAAACCGGAGCACCCCGGAGGAAACCCACGCAGACACGGGGAGAACGTGCAAACTCCACACAGTCAGTCGCCTGAGGCAGGAATTGAACCCAGGTCCCTGGCGCTGTGAGGCAGCAGTGCTAACCACTGTGCCACCGTGCTGCCCACATGTTTGAGGGATAGACAATCTAGTTTGAGTCCTTTTTGATCTGTTGCCTGGGTGCAAGCTTTTGGGAAATAACAAAATGACCGGATACATTTCTGGAAAGTGAGGAAAAATGACCAGTGGTTGTGGTTCATGTGGGAACCAACAACATAGAGACGGATAGTGTGGAGGACTTTCAGGATCAGTTCAGGAGTTAGGGAGTAGGTTGAAATACAGGACCCTGAGGTTAGTAATCTCAGAAATACTACCTGTGCCATTGAGGCAAAGGCAGATTTGGGTGGTAAATGGATGCCCCTTGGAGTGCTGCCATAGTATAATGGGAAGGAATTTAGATTTTTTGGGACATTGAGGTCATTTTTGGAAAAAGGAAAAAGCTGTTCAGAAAAGATGGGCTTCACCTGAACCAAAATCAAAGTAATGTCTTGGCTGTAAGAGTAAAACATGTGGGGTGGGGGGGGGTGGGGGGGGATAGATTTAAACTTTTAATGTGATGGGGGTGGGTTGACTAATGGGTCTAAACGTGGGACAAAACAGGGAAGACAAATGGGGGAACAGAGAAAAGGAAGTTAGGGATGGCTTGAGTGTTGACAGTGAAATGGTTACCTCCTAATGAGCAAGAAAGAGATGTTATATGTAAAACCATATGGAAATAAGGAACAAAAAGTAAGCATTTGATGCCTACCAGAATAAAAATAGCAATAGAAATCAGGAGGAGTATCTCGAATGGAAGAGAGAGACAAAGGCTAGAATAAGGAAGGCTAAGAGAAACACGAGAAAAGGATGGCAAGCTGCAATAAAACAAATAATAACATGTTCTTCAAACATATTAATATTAATGAAGGATAGAGTAGGACCATAAGGACTAAGCAAGGTAAACTGCTCACTGATGCAATGGTGTGGCAGAGGTACTAAATGAATACTTTGCTTCTGTCTTCAGCAAATTGGAAAGTAATAGGCCAGATGAAAATGTGGATTTTGAGCAACTGGACAATATCAAGAGGTGGTGCTGAAAAGGATGGCAGCACTCCAAGTAGAGAAGTTGTCAGGCCCAGACGGGATGTGTTCCAGGCTGCAGAGAGAGATCACGGTTGGATGGGATGTGTTCCAGGCTGCAGAGAGAGATCAGGGTTGGATGGGATGTATTCGAGTTTGTAGAGCTGTTGACAGAAATCGTCCAGGTTTCACTGAACACACGTTTAATCCTGGGGAGCTGGAGGATTGCAAATGTGACACCATTGTTTACAAAAAGCGCAAAGGATAACCCAGGACTTTCAGCTTGACATCACTTGTAGGAAAACTGATGGAGGCCATAATACAGCATAAGATAAATATTTACTTAGAGCAAAATAAGTTAATAAAGATAGTCAACATGGCTTTATCAAGGACAGGTCAGGTCTGATAAATTTGATTTGATTCTTCAGTGAGGTGACACAGGCTATGGATAAGAGTAGTGCTTTGGATGGTGTATATTTGGACTTCCAGAAAGTATTTGATGTAATGTCACATGGCAAGTTGGTTAGGAAATTAGAAATATTTGGGATTGATGAATCCTTGTCGGCATAGATTAGAAATTGGCTGAAAGATAGAAAGCAGACTGTAGGTATAGGTGGGCATTTCTCAGATTGGAGACCAGTTGAGAGTAGTGTTCCCAAAGGATCAGTGTTCATAGAATCATAGAATCCCTACAGTGTGGAAACAGGCCATTTGGCCCAACAGGTCCACACCGACTCTCCGAAGAGTAACTCACACAGAACCAGTCCCCTACCCCATTACTCCACATTTCCCCTGATTAATGCACCCAGCCTACACATCCCTGAACACTATGGGCAATTTAGCATAGGCAATTGACTTAACCTGCACGTCTTTGAACCGTGGGAGGAAACCGGAGCACCCAGAGAAAACCCACACAGACAGATCATCCAGATTGGCTCAGAATGCTATGGCCAGTATTTGGTCTCATTTGTGGAGTTGTTCCAAGGGTCTGAGAGAGAGAGAGAGAAAACAGAAAGAGAGAGAAAGGGAGAGATTTAACAGTCTCCAAAAACAGGGCATAAAAAACATCCTGAATTGCTCAGAAGAAAACTCTAGAAGCAGAAGCATATAGAGATGTCAGAGAAAAAGCTATAAGTTCACGGAAGTCATGTCAGGAGTAATAGAGAGTTTAATAGTGAGCTGAGTTATTTATAAATTAAACTGAGCTTGTTATTACTTGAAGAGAACAATATCAAATGAATGCACAAAGTTTTGCTGGAAAGAAAACTGATTACAGCTGTATCCGCTGAATAAGGAGTTTCGGCAAGCAAGGAGAGGTACTCTTTTGCATGATTTAAGAGGAGAGTGGAGAAATGAGACCCTGAGTGAAGTGGGATGTGAGTGAAGTGGGGAGTGGGACCCTGACTGAAGTGGGGAATGAGTGAAGTGGGGAGTTGGACCCTGAGTATAATGGGGAATAGGACCCTGAGCGAAGTGGGGTGTGAGTGAAGTGGGGAGTTGGACCCTGAGTATAATGGGGAATAGGACCCTGAGCGAAGTGGGGTGTGAGTGAAGTGGGGAGTGGGACTCTGAGTGAAGCAAGGTGTGATTGAAGTGGGGAGTGGGATCCTGAGTGAAGTGGGATGTGAGTGAAATGGGGAGTGGGACCCTGAGTGAAGTGGGGCATGAGTGAAGTGGGGAGTTGGACCCTGAGTGAAGTGGGGAAGGAGTGAAGTGGGGAGTGGGACCCTGAGTATAATGGCGAATAGGACCCTGAGTGAAGTGGGGTGTGAGTGAAGTGGGGAATGGGACTCTGAGTGAAGCAAGGTGTGATTGAAGTGGGGAGTGGGATCCTGAGTGAAGTGGGGTGTGAGTGAAGTGGGGAGTGGGACCCTGAGTGAAGTGGGGTGTGAATGAAGTGGGGAGTGGGACCCTGAGAGAAGTGGGGTGTGAGTGAAGTGGGGAGTGGGACCCTGAGAGAAGTGGGGTGTGAATGAAGTGGGGAATTGGACCCCGAGTGAAGCGGGGTGTGGAGGAGTGGAACCTTGAGTTATCGTGAGGTGTGGGTGAAGTGGTGAATGATGGAATGTGATGTTGAATGAAATAATGAGTGCAGTGTTGGCCATGACATGGACATTCCTTGGACATCAGTGGCACCATACCCACAGAATTGTCCTGGGTTTCAGGGTCAAGCTTTACATTGAAGAAGTTAATAGCACTGACCTCCTGTCCTGTGCAGTAGCTGTCCAGTGTAGTGGCACAAGACACACTCAAATGATAATGGTCTAATAACCAATTGACTGTCAGGGATGATTAACTCTGTGGGTTAGTTTATTTAAAACAATAAAACACATTCTAATGCATTACAGAAAACTAAGTAATTGCAAATATGTAGCAATGGCAGGCAGATTCACAATATTATATACACACAGCACATGGAGTCTTTAAAGGTGATCTCTCTTAAAGACAAGGTCTTTACACCACTCACTATGGGCAATACACGAGTTACTTGCATCTCCGTGGTACAATATAATAGTGTTATAGTGTGTGGGAGAGGAGTTTAAATGAAGGAAGCATCGAACTGATAAATAAGTGACAATATGAATGTTTGATTTGACATTTTGATTCAATTAGATTTGTAAATTTACATTAACCAATTAATCTTTGTGTGCTGTTGAATAGAAAGACTAACAAAACTGAAAATTTAGAAGCTGAGATGCTTGGTGAGAGACATTACATCAAAGATACAGCGTTAGACTAAATAAGACAGCAGGATCAAAGAAATCAGGATAATCAAAAGGTTGTGTCAAGTGTACCAGAAAGATGGACTGAATGGCCACCTACATCTCTTGAACATCATCATATGTTTATTAGAAAAAGACCATTTCTGGGAAACCCAAAAAGACCAAAGCAATTTTACCTTTCTGAGAGAAATCACCTTCAGACAAGGGGAGCACCAGGAGCAGGGAATGTTGGGGAAACATGTTTGACTTCAGGGAAAGCTGCAAGGGGAGGCAGCACAGTGGCCAGTGGCTAGCACTGCTGCTTCAAAGCACCAGGAACCCAGGCTCAATTGCAGCCTTGGGCGACTGTCTGCGTGGAGATTGCACTGTGTTCACGTGGGTTTCCTCCAGGTGCTGCAGTTTCCTCCCACAGTACAAAGATGTGCAAGTTAGATGGATTGGCCATGCTAAATTACCCAGAGTGTCCAGGGTTTAGTGGATGAGCCATGGGAAATGCATGGTTACAGAGGTAAGGTGACTCTGGGTAGGATGATCTTTAGAGAGTTGGTGTGGACTTGTTGGGCTGAATGACCCGTTTTCACACTGTGTGGATTCTATGGAGATGGATGAATATAATCAACATTACTGCACTATCACCTTTTACATTTCCTGACCGTAAGCGTTTTTCAAAAAGCAATCAAAGTGAGAACAACATGGTGACCATTATTTAATCCCACTGCTATGCATTGGGTCCCAACTGACTTATCTGAGCTCTTTAATTCATCTCTCCTCACCCTTGTCTGCTCTCTACTATTGTTCCAGTCCTCTGCCACTATCTGTCCCTCACTTGGACACCCCTCAATGGCATTGACAGAAGCATGAAGGCAGAGCATCTCAACACTGAATTAGGAACATTCATAACCTATAGATTTGTAATGTTATGAGAATTCACAAGCAGGATTCATTTTGTACCATCCAGTTCAGTAACATTAGCATCCCATTCAAAGTACCACAAGAGGTTCAGCTCTGTGCAGTTCTATTTTTACTAACAAAAATAAATTCTCATTGGAATTCACATCGCATCAGCGTAACTCAGAATTTATGCATCAATTCTCTAAAGGTTTCCTCCCACCAAACAGCAAACTACAATTTTACAGCTTTTGAAATAAGCTAATAAGAGGTAACATTGAGTATTGTAATGGGGGATTCAGGACAGACAGTTCAATCTGACAGTCAAGCCTTTCAATTCTTCTGTTATCCTCAATTTCCCAATGTAATACAGGCACAACTCAATATTACTCTTCACAATATCTAAGAGTTGAGTCACTACGTTGTTTTTCTCATCAATCACAGCTATCAGGCACCACTGACAGGGATAAAACAGGAGCACTGAATGCTGCTGCTACTGAGGAGTGATTAGTTGGTACCCTGTTGAGGACCAAGAACAGGCAGTGCCCTCAATCACCAGTGATGGCAATATTCAACCAATCAAAATATTGTGAAAAGCAAGTTTAAATGGCAGTCACTGAAACCAGGCAGATCCACATGATAGCAAGCTCCTTTGTTGATGTATTTTCATACTCCAAAACAGCAAATCCATTTCCACATAAATTGAAGTGCTGAGGCTGCCTGCAATCCCAAATAAAAACTGTAAACATTGCATAGCATTCAGCAGAGTCAGTAGGGGGAGAGATAATGTTTCAGGTCATTGATCATCCAGAACAAGTAGATGTTAAGGGACTGAACAAATGTTTAATAATTATCCAAATGTTTAATAATTATCCCCTGCAAAGGGGGGATGAATAAAGAGTGGAAGAGAAACAATGAAAAGGGATTCAAACATAAGGGAAGAGAAATTTTCTGTGGCTGCAGATGAGCCACCAGGATGGTACATTGTTTCCATGATGCTAGCGTTAAAGATGTCACTTAGAGGGATATTCTGAAGGGGAGGGAAAACAGTTACAGAGAAAAAGTGGCTACAGAATAGAGTGAGCAAAGAACTAAATGAGTGCAAAGGTGAAAAAGGATATTGTGCAGGAAACCTAGATGTGGAATCTGTAGTGATTGGAACAAGATCAACCAGGTGGATCTCAGAAGATGAGTTCCCTAATTGGAGCTATTAACCTGGTCCAGTCAGGGAGTCCTAACTGACAGATATAAACAGGGGTGTCCCGGGTGTCCTTGGAGAAGGAGCACGCGGGTGTCCACTGACACCCTGGAGTTGTGACTGGCCACTTGAGTGTTTCCTTCCCTTCTGGAGAGATTGGACCATCTTGTGACTGTGACTGTGTATGTGCGAGAAAGAAAAAAAAAAAAATAAATAAATAAACAGGGGTGTCCCGGGTGTCCTTGGAGAAGGAGCACGCGGTGTCCACTGACACCCTGGAGTTGTTAAAAAAAAAAACAGGGGTGTCAGAGGTTCTGTTCACACTAAGAGCCAGCTCTGAACTTGCAGGGTCAGTGTCATGTACTATGCATGTGTAAATAAATGGTGACTTGGTGATGGGATATCGACCTTTGCCAAGTTATTTCAGAACCACTAGGTGGAGATATGAAGGAGTACGGGTTGGAAAACATACAATGGGAGCTGTGTATGAACAGGAATGGAGAGCTAGGGATCGGTACTATCCAGGAAATTGGAAATGCATTCATCCAGGGAGCTATCGTAATGTTGTGTAATGTTCATCTATATATTAACTGGACAAATCACATTAGCAATATTCTTGCGGTGAATGAATTCCTAGTGTGTGTACAGAATTTTTATTTGCCACCAATATGTTGAGGAAACAACTAAGGGAACAGGTTATACCAGATTTGGTTTTGTAAAATTAGGTGAGGTTATTTAATAATATTGTGGTGAGATTAGGGCAGAGACAGGTAACATAGAAACCCAGGTTTGAAATTTGAGAGAACCATGTATAGCTTTATGTTTGAATTGTATTTCTATAACATGGGTTAAGAAGGCAAGGGCTTAGTTTTAGTTTCATTTGAATCCTGTGATTAGTCTATGTTGCCTGAAGTTTTGTTTACATCCATCCTAATTAGGTATTTAAAACCCTTGAGGTGTACAGTTCAGTGTATTAGAAACAAGGTTAGAAAAGAGAAAAAAAACGCTTCTATGATGACACAATAGAAAGGTGAAACCATCCAAAGGGGTCAGGCAGTGAATTCCAGTTTCTTTTAGCAAATAACAGGTTATTCAGTGAGAAATTTACTCCAATTTAGCAATCCCCTAAATAAACCTTGTTGTTTTGTTAAAACTGCATTGGCAGCTTGCTATGAATATATTTAGAGACTGATTACCATAGTAACCAAATTGCATAAATATTACTTACAGCTGATCAAGCTAGGTTTCACACTGGAATCTGACTTGTCCAATATCACAGCTACGTGGAATCATAACATATCAGGCATGTTGAATGAATACACAGAATTAGAATTGGATAATGTCACCAAGTATCACTTTTCACTTTTCCTCACAGATCTGGTTATAGCTAATCCTCACCAAATTGTTGAATTGAAGCTTTGGATCTTGGACATAGATACACAGTGCTGTTGCCAAACAAAGACTTTTCATTTTATTAATTCATACATGCAACTAATACTACACATTTCCGATTTGAGAGTTCAACTTATAGCTAATACACTCATGGTGGAAGAAGAGTGTAACGCAGTACAAGTCATCATAGTTTTGCTGGCTGTGACAGTTTGATTTAGGTTCAATGGGAGAAATCGATCGTAATAAATTTGATGATCTGATACAGGATCATAATAATCATAAGATATAAGAGTAGAGATTAGACCAGTCAGCCTGTCGAGTCTACTCCACCATTCAATCATGGCTGATAGGTTTCTCATCCCTATTCTTCCACTTTCTCCCCTTAGCCCTTGATCCCCTTGGCAATCAAGAATCTATCTATCTCAGTCTTAAATAGACTCAATGACCTGGCCTCCACAACCTTCTGTGGCAGTGAATTCCATAGATTCACCATTCTCTGGCTGAAGAAGTTTCTCCTTATCTCTGTTCTAAAAGGTTTTTCCTTCACTCTAAGGCTGTGCCCTAGTCTCTCTTATCAATGGAAACATCTTCCCAACATCCACTCTGTCCAGACAATTCAGTATCCTGTAAGTTTCAGTTAGATCCCCCTTCATCCTTCTGAATTCCATCGAGTGTAGACCCAGATCTTCAAATGTTCCTCACATTTTAAGCTTTTCATTCCTGGGACCATTCTCATGAAACTCCTCTGAACACACTCCAGGGCAGTACACCCTTCCTCAGAAATGGGGTCCAAAACTGTGTACAATGTTCCAAATGTGGTCTGAGCAGAGCCTTATCAAGCCTCAGAAGTACATCCCTGCTTTTATATTCAAGTCCTCTCAAAATAAATGCCATAGTTGCCATTTGCCTTCCTAACTACTGACTCAACCTACAAGTGTACCTTGAGAGAATCCTGAACTAGAACTCCCAAGTTTCTTTGCACTTCAGATTTCTGAATGTTCTCCCCATTTAGAAAATAGGCTATGCCTCTATTCTTCCTACCAAAGTGCATGACCTCACACTTTCCCATGTTGTACTCCATCCGCCACTTCTTTGACCACTCTCCTAACCTGTCCAAATCCTTCTGCAGCCTCCCCACCTCCTCAATGCTACCTGTCCCTCTACATATCTTTGTATCTTCTGCAAACGTAGCCAGAATGCCCTCAGTTCCTTCATCTAGATTGTTAATATATAAAGTGAAAAGTTGTGGTCCTAACACTGAACCTTGTAGTACACCACTTGACACTGGCCGCCGTCCTGAGAAATAACCTTTCCCAACATCCACTCTGTCCAGACCATTCAGTATTTTGTAAGTTTCAGTTAGATCCCCCTTCACCCTTTTGAATTCCATCGAGTGTATACCCAGATCTTCAAATGTTCCTCATATTTTAAGCTTTTCATTCCTGGGACCATTCTCATGAAATTCCTCTGAACACACTCCAGAGCAGTACACCCTTCTCTTGGGGTCCCTACTCTTTCCTTCCTGCCAGAAAGCCAATCTTCTATCCATATATCAGTAGCCTCCTGTGTGACACTTTGTCAAAGGCCTTCTTGAAGTCCAGGTGAATAACATCCATTGGCTCTCCTTGATCTAACATGCACATTATTTCCTCAAAGAATTCCAGCAGATTTGTCAGGCATGACCTCCCCTTGATGAAACCATGACATTGCCCTATTTTATCATACACTTCCAAGCACTCAGAAATCTCATCCTTCACAATCGTTTGCAGATTCTTACCCACGACCAAGGTTAAGGTAATCGAAATGTAATTTTCCATCTTTTGCCTTATTGCCTTTATAAACAGGGGTGTCACATTAATGATTTTTCAGTCCCTAATTCTAATGATTCCTGAAAGATCACCACTAGCACCTACATTATCTCGTCAGCTATCTCCCTTAGAACCCTGGGGTGTAGTCCATCTGATCCAGGCGATTTATCCACCTTCAGGCCATTCAAATTTTCTAGCACCTTCTCCTTGGTGATGGCCACCATACTCAGCTCTGCTCCCTCACTGTGTTGAATTTTTGGGATATCACTTGTATCTTCCAACATGAATACTGACACGAAGTAATTGTTCAGTTCCTCAGCCATTTCCTTGCTCCCCACTACTATCTCTCCAGCATCAGTTTCCAGTGGCCCAATGTTCACTTTTACCTCTCTTTTGCCCTTTATGTATCTAAAGATATCCTTCCTTTATATTACTGGCTAGCTTACTATCATAGTTAATTTTATCCTTATTTCTTTTTGTTGCCTTCCGTTGGCCTTTGTAAGCTTCCCAATCCTCTAGTTTCCCCACAGCCCTTGGCCACATTATATGCTTTCTCTTTTGCTTTTATGCTATCCCTGACTTCCCTACTCAGCCATGGTTCCCCCATCCTCCCTGTACCATGCTTCGTTTTCGTTGAGATGAATCTCTACTGTGACTCCAGAATTACTCTCAGAAACTCCTGCCATTGCTGTTCCACTGCCTTTCCTGCTAGGCTCTTCTCCCAGTCAATTCTACCCAGCTCCTCCCTCATGCCTCTGTTGTTGCCTTTATTCGGCTGTAATAACTCATGCCTCTGATTTTATCTTCTCCCCCTTAAATTGCAGAATAAATTCAATCATATTATAATCACTGCTCCTAAGGGTTCCTTCACCTTAAGCTCCCTTATCAAGTCTGCCTCATTACACAACACTAAATCCAAAAGTGCCTGTTCTCTTAGTGGGCTCTACCACAAACTGTTCCAAAAAGCCATCTCATTGACATTCCACAAATTTATTTTCTTGCAATCCTCAACCAACCTGATTTTCCCAGTCCACCTGCATATTGAAATTGCCCATGATCACTGTAACTTTGCTTTTTCTACAAATCCTTTCTATGCCCCGGTATATCTTGTGCCCAACTATTGTTTGGAGGTCTAAACATAACTCCAACTACAGTTTTTCTTACCTTTGCAGTTCCTCAATTCTACCCACACTGCTTCTACACCTGTCCTTATTAATTTCTTACTCTCGATTTAATTTCATTTCTTACTAATAAGGCAACCCACCTGCCCATTTTTTCGATAGGATGTATACCTTGAATATTCAGCTCCCAATCCAACCGATTATTAAAACATTTGTTCAAATCCAAGTAGTTTTATTTGTAAACTCCACACTTCAATCATCTATATCATTTAATATATTTTTTAATTCATTACACAGAACCAAGTTTTTAAAATCCCATTTGAACAAGTTTTATTGTAACTTTAGAGTACCAGTCTAAGTTTGATATATGTAATTTAATGTAATATGGTGGCTATGGTTAGCACTGCTCCCTCACAGTGCTAGGTAACCAGGTTCAATTCCAGCCTGGAGTGTCTGTCTGTGTGGAATTTTTAACATTCTTCCCTCATCTGCGTGGGTTTCCTCCGGGTGCTCTGATTTCCACCCACAGTCCAAAGATGTGCAGGTTAGGTTGATTGGCCATGCTAAATATGGGGTTACGGGGATAGGGTGGGTACCTGGATCTGGATGAGGTGCTTTTCAGAGAGTTCAAGCAAGCTCGATGGGCCAAATGGCTTTATTCCACACTGTAGGGATTCTATGTGGTACTCAAAACTGTTAAGTTTCAATGAATAATTACAACAATTTTATAACTTATTTGTTGTGCAGTATATTGAATCAAGGACATTACAATATCAATACATGAAAGCTGTAACCTTCCCTAATAAAAAAACAAGGAAATATAACATTAATGGCAAAGTGACATTTATTTGTTTCAAAATGGTACAACATAGTGGTTTCTGAACCACCCTCCCACAAAAGAAATGTCACTGAAAAAAGAACTGGAAGACAAATTAAAGAAACATTTCAAAAGTGGGAAGAACGATTTGCAATAATACAATAGCCTTTACAACCCTGAATTGTAAATGCACTTTGTAGCCTATGAAGTTATTATTCTGATGTGTTGCAATGTAGGACAATTGGCAGCCAATCAGTGCACAGCAAGGTCCAATGTGATAATGCCCAGGTAATTTATTTGCACAATGTTAATTGTGGTGTAAATATTGGCCAAAACTCCAGTTAAGTCCTCTTGCTCTTCTTCCTAATAGCAATGTTGAGATCATTCATATCCACCTGCGACAGTCAAAAAGAATGACTGGGACTATTGATATTAAGCATATTCAATGCAAACAGGGAATGGAGTCTTCAAGGACTATGCAATGGTCATTCTTACTGATACGATCATGGCTAGATGTAGCTGTGGTAGACAGGTTGAGGATGAGGTCAAGCATCTTTTTACCTCGTCAGTTCCCTTACCAATTGCTACAGACACAGTCCAGCAACAATTTCCTAAAGGATTTGACCAGCACAATTAGTTGCGGTGCAGCCAAGCTACTCAGTAATGAATTTGACATTCCCATCCAACTATATTGTGTGACTTTGCTACCCTCCAAGTCATGCTCAACATGGATTACTGTTTCATCAGCTGAAGGGTAGGTGATATGTGACAGTCAATTCCTTGTCCATATTTGATGCTGGGAGACTTTGTGCAATCCAGAAGTTGTACTAGAGAATAATTTACACAGAATATTTGCATGTTCAATAGCTTCATAAGAGAACATACACCCATTTTAAATTCTGTACAGTCATGTAAATACTGGTTTATATTTATCCCAAAGTGCTCAGTAATGTAATCTGAAACTGTAAAATACACCCAGATAGATATTAACTTCATACAACATGAACGTTCCATCTTAACTCCTACAAATTTAGAAAAAAACCTGTATAATTTTGATAAAAATCTTTATTATGCTTTTACATCAGGAGCTTTTAAGCATACTTCTAAGGATTTTGTCAAATTAAAACAAACCAAGAGATTTGTCGCATGTATAAAAATAATTTTAACTCCATGTTTTTGAGGCTTCAATATTTTAGAATTCTATTGCTGGCATGGCATCATGCTAAAACAGCAAGGACGAAATTGAGACAAAAAAAGACATTACAGTGCTGTACACATACAGTGCTGAAAATGTGTTGCTGGAAAAGCGCAGGTCAGGCAGCATCCAAGAAGCAGGAGAATCGACGTTTTGGGCATGAGCCCTTCTTCAGGAATGACGAAAGTGTGCCAAGCAGGCCAAGATGAAAGGTAGGGAGGAGGGACTTGGGGGAGGGGCACGATAGGTGGAAGGAGGTAAAGGTGAGGGTGATAGGCCGGAGTGGGGGTGGGGGCAGAGAGGTCAGGAAGAAGATTGCAGGTTAGGAAGGTGGTGCTGAGTTCGAGGGTTGGGACTGAGACAAGGTGGGGGAGGGGAAAATGAGGAAACTGGAGAAATCTGAGTTCACTCCTTGTGGTTGGAGGGTTTCTAGGCGGAAGATGAGGCGCTCTTCCTCCAACCGTCGTGTTGCTATGGTCTGGCGATGGAAGAGTCCAAGGACTGCATGTCCTTGGTGGAGTGGGAGGGGGAGTTGAAGTGTTGAGCCACGGAGTGGTTGGGTTGGTTGGTCCGGGTGTCCCAGAGGTGTTCTCTGAAACGTTCCGCAAGTAGGCGGCCTGTCTCCCCAATATAGAGGCGGCCACATCGGGTGCAACTGATGCAGGAAATGATGTGTTAGTAGGTGCAGGTGAATTTGTGGCGGATATGGAAGGATCCCTTGGGGCCTTGGAGGGAAGTAAGGGGGAGAGGTGTGGGCGCACGTTTTGCATTTCTTGCGGTTGCAGGGGAAGGTGCCGGGAGTGGAGGTTGGATTGGTGGGGGGTGTGGACCTGATGAGGGAGTCACGGAGGGAGTGGTCTTTTCTGAATGCTGATAGGGGAGGGGAGGGAAATATATCCCTGGTGGTGGGGTCTGTTTGGAGGTGGGGAAAATGACGACGGATGATACAATGTATATGAAGGTTGGTGGGGTGGTAGGTGACGACCAGTGGGGTTCTGTCCTGGTGGCGATTGGAGGGGCGGGGCTCAAGGGCAAAGGAGCGGGAAGTGGAGGAGATGCAGTGGAGAGCATCGTCGACCACATCTGGGAGGTTGTTTGGTATTGAAACCTGTCCTCCTGGGAGTAGATGCGGCGGAGACGAAGGAATTGGGAATATGGTATGGTGTTTTTACAGGGGGCAGGGTGGGAGGTGGTGTAGTCTAGGTACCTGTGAGAGTCGGTCGGTTTATAGTAAATGTACAACGTAAATGTAAATACATTGTATCATCCGTCGTCATTTCCACCACCTCCAAACGGACCCCACCACCAGGGATATATTTCCCTCCCCTCCCCTATCAGCACTCCAAAAAGATCACTCCCTCCGTGACTCCCTCGTCAGGTTCAAACCCCCCACCAACCCAACTTCCACTCCCGGCACCTTCCCCTGCAACCGCAAGAAATGCAAAACTTGCGCCCACACCTCCACCTTACTTCCCTCCAAGGCCCCAAGGGATCCTTCCATATCCGCCACAAATTCACCTGCACCTACTAACACATCATTTACTGCATCCGCTGCACCCGATGTGGCCTCCTCTACATTGGGGAGACAGGCTGCCAACTTGCAGAACGTTTCAGAGAACACCTCTGGGACACCCGGACCAACCAACACAACCACCCCATGGCTCAACACTTCAACTCCCCCTCCCACTCCACCAAGGACATGCAGTCCTGGGACTCCTCCATCACCAGACCATAGCAACACGACGGCTGCAGGAAGAGCGCCTCATCTTCCGCCTAGGAACCCTCCAACCACAAGGGATGAACTCAGATTTCTCCAGTTTCCTCATTTCCCACCCCCCAACTTGTCTCAGTCCCAACCCTCGAACTCAGCACCACCTTCCTAACCTGCAATCTTCTTCCTGACCTCTCCGCCCCCCACCCCCACCCCCACTCCGGCCTATCACTTTCACCTTAACCTCCTTCCACCTATTGCATTTCCAACACCCCTCCCCCAAGTCCCTCCTCCCTACCTTTTATCTTAGCCTGCTGGACACACTTTCCTCATTCCTGAAGAAGGGCTCATGCCCAAAACGTCGATTCTCCTGCTCCTTGGATGCTGCCTGACCTGCTGAGCTTTTCCAGCAACACATTTTCAGCTCTGATCTCCAGTCCTCACTTTCTCCTGTACACATACAGTCACAAGTAGTGTTGCAACAGACATATTGGGTACAAGGAGGAGAAAGTAGCTTGTAGCAAAATATCATTTGTAGAAGGGAAAGTCATGAAGTTCTCCAAGAAGTGGAATATTAAATCTGAGCAAAAGTTGAGTCTGAAAACAGGCTCATATTTGTTGTTCTTCATGATTTCCACAGTACATGAGTTTTCTCAAGGGTCCAAAATAAATTGACTTACAATAAGCATACAGACAATTTAAAACAAACTGGAGTATTCACAGTTTTTATTAATCTTACTAAGGTTCACAGCACTTGATTCTTGAAGCTATCGTACAGTGTTCTCTGGAATTTTTCTTTCACTGCTGATCTGAGAATGCATTGATGGCTCCCACCTACAAAACTGGGAAAGCTGCAACAGTTTAAGACAGCACCAATATTCAACTCTCTATTACAACATTTAACTCACTTTTCAGCAACAGATCCAAATGCATTCCAAGACTTCTAGAAATGAGTTAATACAATTTGTCCATTTCTGATATTCATGATTACCACAGGATCTTCTTCAGGGGTGGCATGAGGAATGCTGCCAAAACTCAAAGTCAAGGTCATTGCAGTACTTTTACACTAGACCAATACTGTGCTTCACTTAGCCAACGGGAAACATATATCAGATAAGTAGCAGACATCCTTCATTAGTAACACCCAATTACAATAAATTCTCGGAGTCATTCTATGATCAATAGATCTTTAATGGTTAATAAACATCCTCCAAAAAGACCCCTTACTTACACCACACACGCAACCATTCAACACAATACTGATTGTGCTCCAAGGGAGCATAATGAAGCAGAAGGCAACTAATCCTTAATTGCGTACTTTTGCATACCAAAGGATGGAGTGGTTCCATAAGCTACATACTGAGGGTAGCTTACAATACAACTCTTGCAGGTTGCTTTAGAAATTATGTTTCTGATTTTAAAAATACATTGGTTTAAGTTTGGAAGAAAATCAAGCCTTCTAGAAACTTGCTTTTCCACTAACTTATTTTCAATATGCAAAGCTGAACACTCAAAGCAAATATTAAAATTGAAACAAACTCATCTGCTGCTGATCTGCATGGATGATACACAATTTCATACAAAGTACATATGCTTCACCTGATGGGGAAAGAGGAAGAACAGATCACATTAGAATACAACAAAGCCGATATTATTGGCTAATGATGGTAAAGCCATTAACTGTACAACACAATTGCATTGCAATGATGTAGATTAGTAGAGGAGGTAGGGACCGATTGGTCAAATACTATCAACACTAAAGTATTCACTACATTTCGGTAGGCTGGGCTTGAAAATTTCTTCTTTTACATTACATTTTATAAAAGTATCCTAAAGTGGCAAAGTATTAAGGCACTGCACTAACATATTTTACATCTTTTCATATATGAAAAACTAAGGTGGAATCTATATGAAATACTATACCTTGCATTATGTTAATTATTCAGAGTTCATTCCCAGTCTGCTGGCACATATGTACTAGCCACAATAACTAGGTAACAGCATACAGTCTTGAGGGTTTTTATTGGTGAAAGTATTATAAACAAGTTCACATGTTTGCTTTCAAACTGTTCTGGAAAACATCCAAACTTTCTGAAGTTTACTCTTTGACGGGGTGAAATAAACAGAACAAGAATATGGAAGAGTCACTTTAGGAAATGCAAGAACCCACAATGCATATCCGCTGGATACCAACATCAGCGATAATGACTACATGTACCCTTCACTGAGAAGCTCTTCCAAACCATCCATGTCTGATGACAACACCTGACTCATGGGTTTGGAGGCAGAAGTGCTCACACCTCTTGTAGCCTGACTGCCTTGGTTCCACTGAGAATTATCAGGCTGGTTGGACTCTTTTTTGATATCTCGGCTGCTATTCAGGAGCTTCTGACTCTCATTGAAATACTGATTTGGATGGGTTAGGGAAAATCCAACTTCGTCAATCTAAAAAGCAGAAAGAAACAAACTAAAAATTTGGTGACTTTAAATTGTACATCATCACACTGCATTAATTTCAAAATAACAACACTTATCCTACATGCCAAGTCATTAAACAGATCAAGAACAGTATATGGTTAACGTTTCCAGCATGTACTTTATGAAAATCAAATTTTAAAATGTTACTTAAGAAAAATTCAATGAGGAAAATAAAATAAATTGAGTTAGATTAACCATTTTCAAAAGAAAACGGAAAACGACGGCACGCAGGTTCAAATTATACTGAAATGAAACAAAATTAGTTTTGTCAAATAATTATGGACAATATTTTTAACAAACTAATAAATTCTTTCAGCCTCATTTACTCTGCATAAAATATGAAACACAACAATTTATTGGCACTGGACTTGTAGGGTGACAGTGCATTCAAATGAGATTTCAATTCAAACTTTAACTGGTCAACTTGCTTCAAGCTGGTACAGCAGCAGTATACGACCTCAATATTCTAGTCAATCCCCTAAAACCAAAGTTCAATTACACTGGGAAAATTTAACCTGATATATAAGAAGTCAAAGATAAAATTTCTACTTCCAACTAAAAAAGACAATAATTTGCATTTACATAACCATGCCCAACAAGTTATGATGCCTCGAAGTGCTTACACAAAAGCATTTTTGTATTACAGATGATGCTGTGCTGACAAATAATTTACTGAGGTATGGCCAATGTCGCATGCAAACATTTCCCTGGAGTGACTTGAGTGAAGGTAAGGACCAATACAAGATAAGATATACCAAAGAGTGCAATGATTTTGCCAATGATAAGCAATATTTTTCCCTTGGAGCCCAGTGAAGATCCAGAAACTTCTCCAATGTCTCAAGGCTCAAATAGGCAGTCATGAAGGAATTTCCGTAAGAAATCACTGCACACAGTGAAAATCGACTTAACTACATTGAGGATGACTTGACCACCTTCAGAGATGTAGAACAACTTATTGCTCTGGAAACCCTTGGTCTTTCTTAAGCATCAGGTTTGTTTTGAAAAGAACAGCAAAGTAATCCAGATGACTTATGGAGAACCATCATCTTGACAGGGTTTATCTCGATGACAAGTCAGCACTATCAAAGCACATTGCCTAGTAAAATATCCGCTGAACTCAAGTTCAGGAAAATAAAAGACACTTGGCTGAATCAGAAAGCAGATGCATTTTGGTCACATGCAAACCACAAAGACTGTAAAGGATTCCATAATGCTCTGAATTCTGTCTACATGGTCCTTAGTCCACTAATACTTCATTAAATCTCAGTATCTTAGACAGGACAATATTCCTGATAGAAATAGCTCAAACTCTAGAAGGAGGCATAAAGTTCTTTACCAATGCCCTCAACTGGTTTTTGTCTATCAATAAAGGAGTCAAAAAGCCACCACACTAGGCTTACAAGTGCTCCTTTGATAACTGTCCTGTGCTAATAGAAACACAAATGCAATTAAACCTATGTTTAATGGCAAAGCTCCAGGAACTGACACTATTCCAGCTGAGGTCTCCAAGGCTAGAGGGGCAGTGCCTGTATAAGATTTTCAGTGAACTTTTTCAGTCTCTGTAGGAGCAGGAAACCAACCTGCACAAATACAAAGATGCTTCCATTAGCCACCACTACAAGTGGAAAGGAATGCACTTCTCTCCATTGCTGTCAAAATCTTCCCCAGAATCCTCCCAAACCACTGTGTAATATCTTAACCAGGGTCTGCTGCCAGAGTCAGGGCTGTTTCAAAAAAGGTTGAGGAATCAGCAATATGGTGTTTCAAGTTAGATCCAAAAGAAATGACAAGAACAGAACATGAAAACAATAGTAATAAGAGTCTTTGGAAGCAATTGAGAAATTCAACTGCCCTAAAAAAATTCAATACAATGCTTCGACAGTTCCACAATTACATTTTTGTCACATCCTGGACAATGGCAAGTCTTCTAATCCATTGTTAGTCACAAATTTGATTAAAAGCAAATTGCATGTTCACAGCAAATTTCTTCAGCATGTTTTTTTTTAACCTATGCTCTCTGATACCTTCCCTCATGCTGATCTGGTATCACAATTACATATCATTTGGTCAGGGAGCTGTTAAATCTGAGAAGACTCCTGGCAAAGATCAAAGTACCCAAGGACATATTTTACAACTTCCTGCGAGCCAATAACTGTGCACTAACTGCTAGTTCAGAGCTGGAATTGCAGCACAGCCTGACTTGTTCTGCAATGCATGTAACAACTTTAACTCTCAGTTCAGCCCAATAAAAAGTCTGAGGTACGTATCAGGTTGCTTCAGGGAAGCCCTAAGCTCCAGGACCAGAACCTGTCATCAATGGATAAATTGACTTGTATTGGCAGCACACAGACTATTACAAAAATCATAGAAGCAAATCAAGTGTGGTCTTGGGCAGACTTCAAACATAAGTTTGGGAATGAAGGCAAGCAAATTCGCCAACCAAGCAAAGTCTATTTCGCAACAGTCCTGCACACTGTGCAGGTGAAGCTTGGACTATGCACTAAAGTCTTGCCAAGGAGTACAATCACTTGCATCTGAGGTGACTTTGGGTACTTCTGGGGATTAAATGGCAGGACAAAACACCAGATACTGAGATGATCAGCAAGATTGGCATACTGTGGTCATCTTCACATCAAAGGACAAGCAAGAATGCAGCCAACAAAGTCAGAGTTGTACTGCATGGAAATAAATCCTTGCCAATCAGATATCCTAAGTTTATCTCATTGCATTTGCCAGCATTTGGTCCATATCCCCCAAAACCTTTTATTCATGTACCCATTGAGATGCCTTTTAAATGTTGGAATTGTACCAGATTCCACTACTTCCTCTGGCAGCTCATTCCATAATTACACCGGCCTCTGCATGAAAAAGCTGCCCCCTAGATCCCCTTTAAATCTTTTCCCTCTCACCTTAAGGATATGCCCTCCAGTTTTGGATTCCCCTACCCTGGAAAAAGATCAGTCATCGAATATTACATTGGAGAGCTTAACTAGTCACTATAGCTAAAGATGAAGTAGAAACCAATAATCTGACATATAATCAAGTTCAAGTTCTCACAAGCAATATCTAAAAGAATGGTAGAAGCAGATTCAAGAGACTTTCAAAGGAAATGAATTTATATTTGAAAAGCTTGCAGAGCAGAAGAAAGAGATTGTTTGGATTATCTTTCAAAAAGCAGGCACAACGATGCTACGTTGAATGACCAACTTCTGTGTGGAGAGATACTAAATATTCCAGCTCGATAATACAGAATTATCAATTTCTTTGTAAACAAATATTGAATTAAAATAATTTGTTCAATAAACAAAAGCCTACAATGATCAAAACTTGAAAAGGTCACTACGTTCCACAGCTGCTGATCCACTGCCTGAGCATTAAAACAGTTCAGAAACATTCCTTTCCAAAGTCTGTATAACAAAATCTTAAAAATCCAAATTATTTCATTTTTTTTACTTAAGGGTATGAAACAAAAGTCAATGCCAACAAAAATGGCATTTTTAATTATGTTGTGTCTTTTACCAAAATGCATCTTTCAAGAATCTTTAAATTTTTGTCTGTTACCAAGAATTCTAGGTTTTGTTATTATTGTTGCTGTTGCTGCACAAAGGAGGGAAGTTGCGCTAGGGAAGTCCAGGACCAGCAGTAACCTCCAGCAGATGCTGAACAATGCCCACATGAAGGGGAGCAAATTAGTCCAGATGCTGGAATCTCTACAGAAATCAGAGCTGAAGAAGAGTCATCTAGACTCAAAATGTTAGCTTACTCTCTCTCCGTGGATGTTGCCTGAACCACTGATATCTCCAGTATTTGTTGTTTTCGGTACACACAAAAAGGCTGCAGTTGAAGATCCCTTCAAGATGCACAAGAGGATCAGATTCTATCATCCTCAATGCCATTTCCAGCAGTTGAGCGAGGTGCAGTGATATGGCAGAAGTGCAGACGGGGATGGTCCTGGGACACTGTGCTGCTCGAATAGGACTTACTACCTGAAGGGGTGGATGGCCATTTTTTCCCAGGGGCCAACAAGATGATAACTTGCAAGGAGTTAACTGGGCACACGTAAGGGAATATCCACCCACAAATGTGCAATGGCTGTCACCGAAGCAATCTGTGCCAGCAATCTGTGGGTTCATCTTTATTCCATATTATGAGGTATATGCTACAGTGGGCTTTGCCAACATAGTTGGTTGTCTCGGTGCAGGGTACTATATACTGTTCACATCATGTTGAGAGGCCTATGCACAGCTGACTTAATCTATAAGAAAATGTTCCATTCTATCAATGTGCTAGTTATCTGCGATCAACAGTGACACAGCATAGAACTCTACACCAGGAGCCATCAGAGCCACCATGATGCCCGTACCCTGGAGAAATTTCTTCTTCTTGCTGAGTTTGAGTGGCCAGATGTCTTACAATGATGGTTACTCAGGAGACAAGAGCTATCCTCTGTTACCACAGATGATGAATCCATTCCACAATTCCCTTACTGAGAATTGATACAGTGCTGCTCCTTCAACTAGGGCCTTTGTGAGCAGATGACAGGTGTGCTAAAGATGAGGTGCTTTTACTTGGGTCAATCTGGGAGGCTATACAGTACAGGGTATGCTCCATAACCCTAGCATGCTGTGTTCTGCACTACTGGAGCAGGCAACAAGAGAATCTTCTAATGAAGAAAATGAGGATGTTTAGCAGGAGGAACATCACCTTCAGCATGATAGAGCACTGCAGTATCAAAGACAACAAATAGACAGGACTCAATTGACATTTGGTTCCAGTAGATCAGGATTGGGTACACTCGGATGTAAAATTTTTGGCGTTTGACAGGCTCCAAGAGGCAAATGTAGCTTATGTTTTTTTTGTTAGCTTTTGCTGTTGGAGAATAAAAGTGACTGGTTTGAAATGGTTTAAGCTTCCTCAAATGTAATGGACCAACAGTGGACTTTAGAGGAAAAGTAGCAGTGCCACAATCCTGAGAAATCCTGGCAGTGGTAAAAATGCTACCAACAACGATAGGAAGAATTGGATATGTGGCGTGGCACAGGGTTAATGAGGCAAGTTTGGGACAATT
Organism: Chiloscyllium punctatum; assembly: GCF_047496795.1. Lineage (NCBI taxonomy): Eukaryota > Metazoa > Chordata > Chondrichthyes > Orectolobiformes > Hemiscylliidae > Chiloscyllium > Chiloscyllium punctatum. The sequence continues at coordinate 113,973,282 of NC_092741.1, forward strand.
GTGTGAAGAAACTTGATAAGCCTCGGAGACAGAAACCCACCAGGAAACTCAACAAAACTGACACAGCCAATTTCTGGTGAAATTCAATGCATAAAAACAAATTGCAAAAGCCTCGATTGATCCGGAAAAAGGAAAGTGGTAACAAAATACATGTTGGTACTACAGTAAGAGTGTCAGGGAGTTAATAATGGGAAAAAAAAGAGTTAACCTAGTCTTCACAATAGAAAATATAAGTAACATTCCAGTATTCTGGTCTCTCCGCTATTGGAAAGATGTTGTGAAACTTGAAAGGATTCAGAAAAGATTTACAAGGATGTTGCCAGGGTTTGAGCTACAGGGAGAGGATGAACAGGCTGGGGCTATTTTCCCTGGAATGTTGGAGATTGAGGGGTGACCTGATAGAAGCTTACGAAATCATGAGGAGCATTGATAAGGTGACTAGCCAAGGTCTTTTACCCAGGGTAGGGGAGTCCAAACCTAGAGGGCATAGATTTAAGTTGTGGGGGTAAGATCTAAAACGGACCTAAGGGGCAACTTTTTCACGCAGAGAGGAATGAGCTGCCAGAGGAAGTGATGGAGGCTGGTAAAATTACAACATTTAAAAAGGCACCTGGATGGGTATTTGAATAAGAAGGTTTTAGGCGGATATGGTCCAGATAGTGGAAAATGGGACTAGAAATTAGAATATCTGGGCAGCATGGACGAGTTGGACCGAAGTGTTTGTTTCCATGCCGTACACCTCAATGACTCCAAGTAACTGTAAATCAGGAAACAGAAGAGAGCGAGGAACTCAAGAAAATTACAATCACCAGGAAAACGGTGTTAAGAAAATTGTCGGAGCTGTGGCTGACAGCATAAATGTTGTTTTGTTACTTTCTAATATTTTAGTATGCTGCTATGCTTCATAGTAAAGAATGATTCTGTGTGGTTCCTGGGATGGAATTGGGGGGGGGGGATGGTGGTGGGGAATCTCAATGATGCATTGAGTAGTGCTAAAAAGAAATGTATGCTGTTGAAGCACTTTGGCCTACACACATTGGGACAGGTACAAGAATGCCAAATTTCAAAAGGAACAATAATGTATACTCCATGAGCAAAAGGTGCTGACTGGTTGCTAAATCGACACTCATTGGTCCAGGTATTTCCATAGAAAATGCAAGGTGACTATTGTCCCCAAAGTGGCTCTCTCAGAGTTTTCAGATACATTCATTCAAATGAAGAAACTTGTCCTCTGCAAGAGAAAGGAATATATCCAGGCATTCAGCTCTTGTTGAATTTAAAAATGCATGGGGGGGGGGGGGGGGGGGGGGCGGAAGAGAGGGGGCACAACAGTTCTCTAACACATTCTTCAAAACTACACATCTGGCTCAAAAGGTAGAAGACAGAGGGTGGTGATGGAGGGTTGTTTTTCAGACCGGAGACCTGTGACCAGTGGAGTGCCACAGGGATCGGTGCTGGGTCCACTACTTTTCATCATTTATATAAATGATTTGGATGCGAGCATAAGAGGTAAAGTTAGTAAGTTTGCAGATGACACCAAAACTGGAGGTGTAGTGGAGAGCGAAGAAGGTTACCTCAGATTACAACAGGATCTTGATCAGATGGGCCAATGGGCTGAGAAGTGGCAGATGGAGTTTAATTCAGGTAAATGAGAGGTGCTTCATTTTGGGAAAGCAAATCTTAGCAGGACTTATACACTTAATGGTAAGGTCCTAGGGAGTGTTGCTGAACAAAGAGACCTTGGAGTGCAGGTTCATAGCTCCTTGAAAGTAGAGTCGCAGGTAGATAGGATAGTGAAGAAGGCGTTTGGCATGCTTTCCTTTATTGGTCAGAGTATTAGAGTACAGGAGTTGGGAGGTCATGTTGCGGCTGTACAGGACGTTGGTTAGGCCACTGTTGGAATATTGTGTGCAATTCTGGTCTCCTTCCTATCAGAAAGATGTTGTGAAACTTGAAAGGGTTCAGAAAAGATTGACAAGGATATTGCCACGGTTGGAGGATTTGAGCTACAGGGAGAGGCTGAACAGGCTGGGGCTGTTTTCCCTGGAGCGTCGGAGGCTGAGGGGTGACCTTATAGATGTTTACAAAATTATGAGGGGTATGGATAGGATAAATAGACAAAGTCTTTTCCTGGGGTGAGGGAGTCCAGAACTATAGGGCATAGGTTTAAGGTGAGAGGGGTAAGATATAAAAAAGATCTAAGAGACAACTTTTTCACGCAGAGGGTGGTACATGTATGGAATGAGCTGCCAGAGGATGAGGTGGAGCTGGTACAACATTTAAAAGGCATTTGGATGGGTATATGAATAGGAAGGGTTTGGAGGGATATGGGCCGGGTGCTGGCAGGTGGGACTAGACTGGGTTGGGATATTTGGTCGGCATGGACGGGTTGGACCGAAGGGTCTGTTTCCATGCTGTACATCTCTATGACTCGCCAACCCTCTTGTAGTTTTCTTTGAAATTTGACATTCTTGAATCAGGCCTGATGACTGAAAGACAAAAATCTCCATTTTTTTCAGCAACGCTCATGTTTCGTACAAGCGAGCGACAATAATACATTTGAACAAATTACAGAGTGATGGACTACATGCACAACCCTTACATGGCAAAGTGTCAATTCAACTGCTCAGACAACATCTCTACTGCCATAAGTTTTGATTCACGATCAATTTTCAATCATATTCTATTTCGCCCTGACAATACTTTTCATGATTTTGTGTGTTCTGAGGATTCTACCAAACGACGATATGGGAGATAATCTTCCTTGGAATATCCAGCAAAATCTTCATCATTTTGATACATGGTCTCACAAAATATAATTATTTAGATTTAATAGCCTAGACTTAACATAAAACTTAATCTCAGCTGACAGTAACTGGCATAAATAATTGTAGTTTTAATTCCTTGAAATGGAAATATTGGCCTAATTTATGTATCAAGACTTTTGAGTGTTCAATTTTTTTATTTGCTACGCCCCCTGAAAACAACCCAAAGTATAAAGTATTGCTGAAAAATACGAAACATAAGGAATTGTGTCTCAGTAATAAGACCATCAAACTTAACAAATCACGACAGCTAATGATGGTTGCAATTATTCTTCTGAGACAGCAACTTTCATACACTGGTTCCAGTCACATCCCAAGGCTGACAAAGTCACTCTCATTACTGTGCAGTGCAAATTAAACATGTCCTTACATTGTGGGTTAGCTCAAAGTATTTCTGACAGGCCAGCTGGTAATGCATCCCCTTCACTAAATCCAGAATCTGTAACAGGAGAAAAAGAAAGAAACTTGTTGAGCTCATCCAATTTCTAAACTAATGGATAGCAACAATAGACATTTAAAATCTCTAGTGTCATTGTGACTAGAACAATCGCAACTAGTAAGACAAAACATACAGGGTACATTGGTCCAACAGTGCAACAAACTTCTCACACATTCTTCCTTTAGCTGAAATCCAACTACAATGAGTAGCATTTAATTGAGTGAAGATGGCAGATAAATGGAATATTGTCAGAGATTTCTGCTGTTCCTGTGATTCTAACTACACCTTCACAAAAGCTCAGTAGGACAAGGAAATGAAAGGTCCCAGTCTGAGCAGCTATTGCCAGTGTCACTGCAGGTATTGTTATGCAGCCTGATGCCTAATTTGAGCTAAATTTAATCTATTTGCCTTTATAAAAACTGCCATTCTTATTGATTTTCTTTAGTAGCTGCTGGGATCTGTAAAGTTTTTCCTTTATTATGCTACATAAATAGAATTTTCACTCACTCTGCACCAATTAGATCTGCTCCAAATTGGCAAACTGAGGAGATAACCATCCACTTACAAATGTCAAATTTCAAGATGTCTCCTATATGTGTCGGTTGCACTGTCAAACACATGCACTCTTTGAATTTCAAACTCCCTGGTAGTTGTCGCTGAATATCACAGTGTATTAGTACTGGCAGGTGTTTCAACCAATGTCAGTGAGCAGGAGATCAAAGGAATCACGTTGTTAAAAGTTTGGCAAAAATCTCATCCTTTTGATATCAATGATATTGTGAGCCCCTCCAAAAAGGCGTCCTTAAAATAATGGAAAGATTTTAATCTAACCAACAGTCAATTCACAAGCTTACATCTGTCAAATTCTTTAAACTTCTGATCTGTATGTTCTTTCCTTCTCACGCAAGGTAACAACCAAATAAAATTCATCATAAGATAATATGTCAAATGCCCATGAGAGCAATAAAACCTGCCATTGTTTTATATTTAATAAACTGAAGATAAAATAAAATAAATTCCACATCTCTGCGTTAAGTTAATGCCCTGAAGACAATTCTTGGACTGTGGGTTGTGCTGTTAAATTAAAACATGAACACTGCGCATTGCTATCAAAACTTATGGATTTCATAAATGTCAACAGTCATTTCAAGACTTGTTCATTTCATATTGTAGGAGGCTGTGTTATAAACAAATGTTTGAAACATTCCTTACTGAAGGAGGAGCAAGAAAATTTCCATGATTCTAATACATCTTACCTGGAAGGTGGGTGCTCACTCAAAACAGGACTGAATAGTCAGCACTATCAGAGTGCAACCCATTCTGTATCTGGTTCTTTCTATCGTATGTAAAATCTGTCTGAACAAAATATCTTTTTTCCTCAAATATTTATATTACCACATGCCAAACATTTGTTTATAAATGTAAAATGAATGCCGTGCATGGGTTGGGCTCATCTGAAATGTCTTACCAACAGTGGGTATTTAAGTGTAGTCTAAGCACTATGGGTAAGAGGACAAAATGAGGTCACGGGTGCCCATTTGCAAAATGTCTTGGAATTTCCAATTGTCAACTGTGGTGCACTTGAACATGGGTACTCTGATTGCAGAACTGAGAAACTGAAGTAAAGTCAAACTGAAGTCAAGTCAAAAGAGTCAACTTTCAGATGAGAGGTTCCAACCAATGCCCTTTCAGCCACAATGGGTGCCTGTACAAGATCCCACGGCCACTACCAAAATGAACTGGTGAATTTTTCCTACTGTCCTGCCCAATATGTATCTCAGAAGCATTAATATTAAAACAGTGAAGATTATCACATTACTGTAAGGCCATTCTCATGAAAAATCATCACTGCTTCATCTCCACAGATGCTGCCAGGCCTGCTGTGTGCTTTTAACACTTAGCTTTTATTTCAGATTTCCAACACTGAGAGAAAGTGAGTCCTGGCTCCAGAAGCAAAGGTAGCAATATAGAGGTGATAATGACAGTGCATAGAGAGATTATAGGGAGATTAGGAGCTGTGAATGACCAAGTCTGAAGCCAGTGCTATGTGACAAATTATGTGGGGGATGAATGAAGCAGAGGCAAAATGGAAAACAGGGGAGAAGGGTAGCAAAGGGGGAAGAGGAGAGGAAAAGGTGATGAGAGAATGGGGAGCAAGAGAAAGAGAGACAATCAAGAAATAAGAGGTACAGAACAGTGAAAAAAATACTTTAAAAAAATAAAATAAATGAAATAAAATTACGGAGCAGAATGAAAACAGAAGGGTCGAGATGGGATAATCATCTGTAGTTGTTGAACTCAATATTGACACCGACAGGCTATAACGTGCCTAGTCGGAAGATGAGATGCTGTTCCTCCAGTATGCGCTGAGCCTCACTGGACTACAGCTCTTCTCACCCTACGTCCTGTAAGGACTCTATCCCTTTCTCTCAGCTCCTTCGCCTACCCTCCTCCCTTGTTTTCCATTTTGCCTCTGATTCACCCATCCCCCCCATCCCTCACATATTTTGTCACATAGCACTGGCTTCAACCTTGGTCATTCACAGATCCTAATCTCCCTATAATTTCTCTATACACTGTCATTATCACCTCTTTATTGCTACCTTTGCTTCTGGAGCCATGACTCACCTTCTCTCAGCCTAGTATAAATACCTCCTTATTTCTCCCATTTTTTAGCTTTGACAAAGGGTCAGTTAGACTCGAAACGTCATCCGACCTGCTGAGATTTTCCAGCATTTTCTGTTTTGGTTTCAGATTCCAGCATCCGCAGTAATTTGCTTTTACCCACAGAAACGCTTCTGTGTCAATTTCCTGTGTTAGTTCTGTGATCTCACTTTGTGCAAATAGGCTGCAGCATTCCCCAATACTTCAACAGAAACAACACTTCAAAACATAAGGGTCTTCATTGGCTGTAAAGCTTTGAAACATTCTAAGGACATGAAAGGGATGATAGAGATTCAAGCATTTTCATTGGTCAACTTGCTGCTACTCGTTCTGGGAGACCGTTGGGCATTAGGCTTGGCGGCTATTGCTGTATAGTTTGGAAGGACAACTGAATGGGTGGAAATGAAGGAAGTCTGAACTTTAACAATGAATGAGAAGAAGCAAGATTTTGTATAGTTTCCAGTGGCAGAAACACTGCTATTCATTGTTTTGTTTGCAGTAAAAAGGCCTGCGACTGAATAAGACATAACAGATTACTTAACACATCATGCCTGTGCCACAGCTATCCAGTTAGTCCCACTCCCCAGCTCTGTCCCCAGAGCCAAGGAATTTCTTCCTCCATGTATCCATCCAACTATATTTTGAAAGTTATTAATTAATCAGCTTCAATCACGCTTTCAGCCACATCATAAGCTAAAGTGGAACTCATTTTCCCTCATGTCACCTCTGATTACCTGTCAATACTTCATATTGCTATTGTCTGGTTACCCACCCTCTTGCCTTTGGCGACTATTTCTCCTTAAGTGATTTTGAAGTCAACGGCAAAGGAATATAGTGATTGCCATTATTATAGCTTTTCCCAGACTGTCCCAGAAATCTGATCCAGAATGGTATCTAGGACAGGGCACTGGTATGATAAAGAACAGAAAAACACTTCAAATTTAAGAACAATATATAGTATCTAAATCAGGATGCATAGGTGAGGAATATGTTAGATTTAAATCACGTAAGACAGGTGAGATTAGTGCAGAAACATTACTTTTAAATGTTACTCTTTTATATTTTATGTCTAATTGTAATTTCCTTCACTAACTTTTCTTTTCTGAAGGGATGAAATGCCACACTTAAAATTAATGACTGACACAGCACAGACAAAAGATCATACCACAGCATCTAAAAATTTTGCCCAGCTCTATTTTTGACTGTATTTTTCTGAATACAATAGGATCTGAGGGGATTGTGTGAAAAGCAAATATGAAAAGCAGAGAGACAACAAAAAAAGGGAAACATAAAAGGAAATCCCACAGCCTTCTAAGCAAATAGAAAAAGGACAAATGAAAATTGGGTCTATTTAGTGACCAAATAATGCATTTTCACGTGGAAGTAATAGACATGGCAGAGGTATTAATTGAACACTAGCTTTAGCTATGGGGCACCTGTTACCCAGGCCAAGGTGACAATGTTCAGTCACTATAAGGGCTTAAAATTCATAAGAAAGTGGTATTGGATAGGCTGTCAATACTTAAATGCACCATGACCTGATGAGTTAGAAGTCTCAGAGTCAAACATATTAGAAACAGATCCTTCAGTCCAACTCATCTGGACTGATCAGAGATTCCAAATGAACCTAGTCCCATTTGCCAGCAATTGACCCAAATCCTGCTAAACTCTTGCTAGTCATGTAGCCACCCAGATGCCTTTTAAATGTTGCACCAGCCTCCTCCATCTTCTATGGCTGTTTATTCCATTCACACACTGTCTTCTGTGTGAATACATTGTCCCTTAGATCCCTTTTAAATCTTTCCCCCTCTCACCTAGTTTTGGACTCCCCTACCCTGGGAACAAAGACCCTCGGCTTTTCATCTTATCTACACCTCTCATGATTTTATAAACCTCTATCAGGCCACCCCTCAGCCACTGACACTCCAGGAAAATCGCCCCATCCTATTCAGCCTCTCCCCTACAGTTCAAACCCTCCAACCCTGGCAATATCCTTGTAAATCTTTTCTGAACCCTTTCACGTTTCACAACATCTTCCCTACAATTGGGAGATCAGAACTGAACGCAGTATTCCGAAAGTGACACATAACCAATGTCCTGTACAGGGGCAACATGTCCTCTAAGCTCCTATTCTCAATGCACTGACCAATAAAGGCAGTAACAGGTGATGGACTTTGGAATAGGAAGAAAAGGTATAAAATAAAGGGTACTATTCTAAAATATGCGCAGGAGCAGAGAGACCTGGGTGTATGTGCTCACAGGTCATTAAAGTGACAGGATAGGTTGACAGTGCTGTTAATGAACCACACAGTATTCATAAATACAGACAGAGTACAACAGCTGGGAGGTTGTGATGAGCTTATGCATGACATTGGTAAGACTTCAGCTGGAGTACTGCTTACAGTTCTGGGAGCCATGCTATAGGAGGGATGCAAATGATTTGGAGAGTGCAGAATAGGTTTATAAGAATGCCTGTTGCACTGGGTTTTCCTTGCAGAAGAGAAGGCTAAAAGGGGGCTAGTTAAAAATCTCCAAAATGATAAGGGACCAGGACAGAGAGAAACTGATCTCACTCATTAATACATCAAGAGCCGGGGGCACAGTTTTCAAATGTTTCACAAGAGAAGCAAATGTCAGGTGAGAAAAAAAACATTTTAACACTACAAGCATTTGGGGTCTGGAATGCACTGCCTGAAAGTGAGGTGGAAGTAAATTCAAATAAGCCATTCAAGAAGATAATGGGTGATGATTATTCAACAGAAACAATGTGCAGGGTTACAGGGAAAAAGTAGAAGATTGGCACCAAGTTAATATGCTTAGAAAGCCAAGGCGGGCACAATGGAATAGCTGTTGTCCCAGCTGTTGTACTCTGTCTGTATTTATGAAACCTATAATACTGTGTGGTTCATTAACAGCTCTGCAAACCTATCCTTCTGCACCATTAAAATTCAGTGACTTTGAGTGTGGAAGTACAGTGATTCACAGTATTCTACTGATCTCAACGCTGAGACTATCAGCACGAAATGTCACAGCACACCTTGTGAGGGTATAAAATATTTGAGAATAACATGCAGATTGTACATTTAACTGGCAATATGTTGACCAGAAGTTGCCCTTTGCTTTACCTCACTATAATGCTGAGTTTTGTTAGTCTAATTGCTCAAATCATTGCAAAATTTGGCCTGAAATCTAACGGCAGAACAAGAGTAAGAAAGGTGATAGTGAGAATAAAACTGGCAAGAAATAAAATAACTTTAAAAATGACAATTACAGATTTGGATGGGTATATTTATTACACAAGACCTCAATGGACTTGCCACCTCTAGTCTGGCTGGGATTTGCCTGAACTCAGCTTATTCTGCAGTGATGTCAGCAACCCAATCACTGGAAATCAAATTTGATATTGTTGCCAGAGAACACCTGACACAAATGATAATTATTCTGTCAAAAGTGCAGCCCAGTAACAATATCTGCCATTTCCTTTGTGAATTTTCAGAAAAGAAGCCAGCATCTCTTCTATCTATGCTGTTCACAAGTCTCACATACAATGTCAAATGTCAGGGTATGTAGTTAATAATTCATACAGCATTTATTACTTTAATGCATAAGACAACGCAAAGCCAGATTTCACATTTTACACATGAAGAAACAATTGCTACCTACAGGTATTGCACAAACCAACATTGTAAGAGGCAATTTGTGAGATCGAGGGAAAAGGCAGAAACGAAAAGGATGAGAACTGGTAAAAATATGACATCAAGTTCAAAGTAGTTCACTTATTTCTAGAATGCAGCAATTTAGCAAAACAAATGGACCCAGATTTTACTGACAAAATAACAGTGTTTAATGATACTCCTAATTCTTAATGTATAAACCATCCAGCAAATTGCAACTTGAAGAGTGGATATCCCGCAGTATTGTTATTTGGTGGGGGGCTGTAGGAGGTGGCTCAAAGTGATATCTTCTATTAAGTTTGTGGAACGCGAGTTCTACCTAGTTTTAAATCTGGGCATGCTGAGATTGAGCCATAAAACTCACCATGAAACAAAATCTCTAGGGCCATTTCAGTCCTGCGTTCATTTTAATTTCCCATTTCCAGAATTTCCTGGAACCTTACAGTAGTGTAACAGGCCAGGAGATTGAATTATTTTTCAATAATTAGTCACTTTGACTTGATTAAGCAAATGAGGAATTAGATTATAATTTGTTTAATTATGGTCAGTTGTAAAACAGTTTCTTCTCTGTAGGGAAGAAAGCTGTATGGCAAGGTGAAAAATAAGGGCATTGATTTATGATCTTACGTTTGCTGGTTTATGGTTCAAGCCACCATAAACCCAGGCTGATATGCAAGAATGCTTTGAGGTAAAATGAAATAAGTCAAAGAAACAGCTTTGTTTTAAAATGATAACTTATAGTATTGAATAGGCCCATGTGCATTAGTTTGTATGTTTTTTGTAGCATTAATTTATTTTAGCTATCATGGAATCACACAGTTCTCATAGTACAAGGATATCGATACAGTTTGGAGAACATTCAGATCTATAAACTGAGATGATAGTTAATCACTGGGAAGTATCACCACATACTCGAAGATGTATTAAATGATTAATTAGTGCTTTTAGTGAAGATTATGGAAGCAGTTAATTTAGAGAGACAAGCATTAAAGGGGTGATCCTGTAAAATGATTGGCATGTTGAAGAGACAGTAGGAATTAATGTCACTAAGATGACCAATTAAGAATTAGGAATAGAGACTGACCATAAACTGTTCATGCACTAATGAGCCAATTAGAGTTCAAGATGGCTCTGATCTCACACAGCGGGGAAATGGCTGGCAAGGGTTAACAAGGCCAAGGTTTTGTGATTCCTTACAAAAGGAGCAAGAATTGAAGATAGAAGGAAAACTTCATTCAATGGAACAAGAGACCTTTCCCCAGGCAACCACTCCTGCAGACAGATATCCAAATGTGGAAAAGCTGAAAACTGCTTTTCATTAAACGTCACATAGTTTGTACTTGTTATGATAAACTTAATAAATTCCAGAAAACCTGTGAAATGTTTATACCTGCAATCGGTCTGGGAACTAATCAGGATAGGTAAACTTCAGCTTAATTCTTTCAAAATTCAGTCTATAAATGCAATTAATATTAAAGTGCACTGCAAAATCTTACAAGGCCCGTCAGCCCAACCAGTCATCTTGTCACCCTATCATCATAGCCTTCTATTCCTTTTATTCTCATTTATAGTGTACTTCCCCTTAAAAGCAATTACACTAGTCACCTCAAATAACGAGCCTTCACTGTAATCAAATAAGTAAAAAAATCATTAAGATTAGTGCCTCAGTCACAGCTTTCAAAACCAAACAGCAAATACACTTACTCGAGTTGGGACTAATTATCTGGATCCATTGTAACACAAACAAGGAACAGGAGACTATCATTTGGCCCTAAATCAGTTCCACTACTTGGTGAGATTATGGCAGATCTGCAAACTAACTTCACATATCTACTTGTTCTTCATCGCTCTTAACACATTATTAATCTCAGATTTAAAACCAACAAGTAGTCTAGAATAAACTGTCAGGCCCTCTTGTGGCTCAGTGGTAGTGTCCATCCCTGGACTGAGAGACTCAGATTAAAATACAAATACAATCCGTTCCAGAGATACGACATATTATCTCTGAACAGGTTCAAAGGACAAAGAAAGTTACACCACAGGAACAGGTCCTTCGGTCCTCAAAGCCTGCACCAATCCAGATCCACTATCTAAACCCATCATCATTTTTCTACGGATCTGTATCCCACTGCTCCCTGTCCGTTCACATAGCTGTCTAGATACATCTTAAATGACGCTACTGTGCCCACTTCTGCTGGCAATGTGTTCCAGGCACCCAACACCCTCTGCACAAAGATCTTTCCACACATATCTCCCTTAAACTTTTCCCGTCTCACCTTGAACTCACCACCTCTAGTAAATGTGTCCCCCACTCTGGGGAATAAAGCTTTTTGCTATCTACCCTGTCTATATCTCTCATGATTTTGTATACCTCAATCAGGTCCCCCCTCATTCTCTGTCTTTCTAATGAAAAATAATCCTAATCTACTCAAGGTCTCTTCATAGCTAGTATTGCCCTCCGTACCAGACAACATCCTGGTGAACTTCCTCTGCACTCACATCCTTCTGATAATGTGGTGAACAGAACTGTACGTAGTATTCCAAATGTGGCCAAACCAAAGTCCTATTCATCTGTAACATGACCTGCCAACTCTTGCACTCAACACAGTGTCTGATGAAGGGAAGTATGCCGTATGCCTTCTTGACCAATCGACCTGCGTTGACACTTTCAGCGTACAATGGACTTGAACACCCAGATCTTTCTGTACATCAATTTTCCCCAGGACTTTTCCATTTACTGTATAGTTCACTCTTCAATTGGATCTTCCAAAATGTATCACCTCGCATTTGCCCAGATTGAATTCCATCAGCCATTTCTCCACCCAACTCTCCAATCTATCTATATTCTGCCGCATTCTCTGATAGTCCCCTTCACTATCTGCTACTCCACCAATCTTTGTGTCATCTGCAAACTTGCTAATCAGACCACCTGTATCACAAACACAGTGGTTCAAACACAGGTCCCTGTGGAACACCACTGGTTACAATTCTCCATTTTGAGAAACTCCCTTCCGCTACTACTTTCTGTCTCATGTTGCCCACCAGTTCTCTATCCATCTAGCTAGTACACCCTGGACCCCATGCGACCTCAATTTCTCCATCTGCCCACCATGGGTAACCTTATCAAATGCCTTACTGAAGTCCATGTACATGACATCTATAACCCTTCCCTCATCAATCAACTTTGTCATTTCCTCAAAGAATCCTATTATGTTGGTAAGACATGACCTTCCCTGCACAAAACCATGCTGCCTATCCCATTTTCTTCCAAATATAAAGAGATCCTATCCCTCAGTATCTTCTCCAGAGGTTCCCTACCACTGACAGCAGACTTACCAGTCTATAATTACCTGGATTATCCTTGCTACCCTTCTTAAACAAGGGGACAACATTAGCAATTCTCAAGTCCTCCAGGATTTCACCCAAGTTCAAGGATACTGCAAAAGAGATCTGTTAAGGCCCCAGCTATTTCCTCTCTTGCTTCCCTCAATAAGCTGAAATAGATCACATCCAGACCTGGGGACGAGTCCAACTTAATGTCTTTTAGAATACCCAACACCACCTCCCTCTTTATGCCGACTTGACAATAGTAATCAAACATCTATCCCTAACCTCAATATCTGTCATGTCCCTCTCCTCAGTGAATACCGAATGCAAAGTATGCATTAAGAATCTCATCCATCTTCTCTGACTCCACACAGAACCTTCCTCCTTTGTCCTTGAATGGGCCAACCCTTTCTCTAGTTACCCTCTTGCTCCTTGTATACGAATAAAAGGCTTTGGAATTTTCCTTAACCCTGTTTACGAAAGATATTTCATGACCCCTTTTTGCCTTCTTAATTCATTACAGATTCATCCGACATTCCTGATATTGTTCCAAAGCTTCATCTGTTTTTAGACCTTATATATGCTTCCTTTTTCCTCTTAGCTAGTCTCACAATTTCACCTGTCATCCATGGCTCCCTAATCTTGCCATTTCTATCCCTCATTTTCACAAGGACACGTCTGTCCTGCACTCTCATTGACCTCTCTTTAAAAGCCTCCCACATATCAAATGTAGATTTACCTTCAAACAGCTGCTCCCAATCTACATTCCCCAGCTCCTGCCAAACTTTGCTCCAATTGGCCTTCCCCCAATTTAGCATCCTTCCTTTAGGACCACTCTCGTCTTTGTCCAAGAGTATTCTAAAACTAACAGAATTGTGATCGCTATTCTCAAAGCAATTCCCTACTGAAATTTCAACCACCTGGCCGTGCCCATTCCCCAAAACCAGGTCTGGTATGGCCCCTTCCTGAGTTGTACTATTTACATACTGCTCTGTATATCCCTCCTGGATGTTCCTTACAGATCTGGTTCATCACCCCGTTAACACTAAGTGAATCCCAGTCAATTTTGGGAAAATTAAAATCTCCCATCACCACCACCCTGTTGCTCCTGCATCTTTCCATTATCTGTTTACATATCTGTACCTCTATTTCACGGTTGCTGTTGGGAGACCTGTGCTACAGCCCCAACATTGTTCCCCCACTCTTCCAATTTCTGAGCTCTGCCTCATATTGCCTCACTACTTAAGTCCTCCATAGAGCCCTCCTTCAGCACAGCTGTGATTTTTTCTTTAACTGGTAAAGCAGCTCCTCCATCCCTTTTACCTCCCTCTCTATCCCACCTGAAGCATCTATATTCTGGCATATTTAGTTGCCAATCATGCCCTTCCCTCAACCAAGTTTCAGTAATAGCAATATCATATTCCCAAGTACTAATCCAAGCCCTAAGTTCATCTGCCTTACCCACTACACTTCTCACATTAAAACAAATGCACCTCAGACCACCTGTCGCTTTACGTTCATCATCTACTGCTTGCCTGCTTTTCCCCTTAGTTGTGCTTAATTCTTTATCTACTTCCTTACAGGCTTTAGCTACTACCTCCTTACTGTCCACTAACCTCCTCATTTGGTCCCACTCACCTGCCACATTAATTTAAACCCTCCCCAATAGCATTAGCAAAAGCACCCCCTCGTACATTGGTTCCAGTCCGGCCCAGGTGTAGACCATCCAATTTGTAATAGTTTCATTACAAAAAAAAAGACTGAACTGCCATTTAAAGGAGATGGTTCAGACTTAGAAAATGCAAAATGCTTCCCAATTTCATCCTTGAAAGGTGTGGCTCTATTTTCTTAGGGTTGTCCTCCAATCCTCGTCTCTCCAAATAGTTTACCCTATAATTTTCCATTAATATTTTGAAACCGTCCATCACATCTATTTAACCTTCTAAATTGCAAAGAACATATCTCTAGTTTGTTTCTACATTGTTTTTGGAATCATGACAGAAGCAGCTTGACCTGTTCAACACTTACCAACAGATTCCACATCAAAGTAAAATTCTCTCAAAAACCACAGCAAGTGGCTCTCATAGCATTCAACCGGTTTCTTGGTGTTTCTGGTCAAGGGGCTCATATATGTTGGTAACAACTACCAGTTCTGCTGTGAGGACATTCTTTTTAAAAGCAGTCAACTGTACAAGGAGATTTGGTTTATGATCTCAGTCAAAAGGCACTCCTGATAATGCAGCAATCTCAAACCATGAGGTGCTTGAACACAAAAGCTTATGACTTGAACATGACCATGATACCAAATCAGCTCAGGTGACAATGGCACAGAGTCATATCACAGAAAAAAAAACTAAAAGCAGATACTACTTATAATAGCTATATAGATCTACAATCAAAATATTGATTCCCAAGCTGAACATTTCAGGTTAATTTCCATTTATTCAAACTTACTTAGCTGGGCGAGCTGAGGAGCAAGTTTTGAGTTGTTTCCCTCATTGAGAAGTGATGCATTTCACTCAAAGGAGAAAAGGACAGAGGGTGTAAAACAGATAGATTCTGCTCAATTCACTGTTTTTGCTCTCCTACTAAAGGACAACATTTGCAAGATATTTTGGATATGATCAAATCTATTTATTTCACTTATGAGTAAATCATAGTGATATATAATACTCCTGCAAGAGTAGGAGGAAAAACAAGGAGCATCTTACTGTAACCATGTGTAATAACATTAGGAATACAATGGAAAATTTTACAGCACAGGAAGCAACCACTCAGTTCAGATTCCATTATTAATGCTCCACGCAAGCCTCCATCAGTTTTGCTTGATTTTGAAGAAGCTCCAAATTACTTGAAAACAGTGATAATATTTGCTGTTTTTACAGTGCCAAGACTTGGAGTGTTCTGATTTACACTTCCACATTAAAACTGGACTGGTTGAAATTGGCACTGTGCAAAAAACTAACCAAACAGAGAGAAAACATTGACAAAAGCCAGACTTGTTAATCAACAAGGAATTTCACTCAAAACTATTGAAGTATCTGTTAAAAGATAAGCTAACACAAGTGTTTTTATACTTCTAAAAGGGCAAAAGGAAGGAAGGAGGTGAGGAACTCCTACAGGAATTTCTGATGAAAAGCATTTCATCTTTGTTACACACTCGGGATTTGTTGGCTTGTTGCTTATTATTTTTGAAAGATTGAGCCCGTTATTCTTTCTTCGGGTCACCACAGCAGGATGTATAAGCAGCTGTCCATTCACAACACTTTCTCCTTCAAGATTCACAGTATTTGTACTCTCAAGATCAGATGTGTCTTTTCATAAGGCAATTAGTGACAGAATGTGTCACAACGGGAAAGCCACTGCAGTATCAAATTGCACCCTTATGCTCCAGGTCTCCAGTTATTTTTCTGAAAATAAAGCAACTGCAAAAGTTAATTCTTTCCAATGATTACAGCCAGAATATAGGAACAAGCCTAAGCTGCATAGTCTCCGGAGCCTATTTCATTGATTCATTAGATTTGCATCTCAACTTCAACTACCTGCCTTGATTTGTTACCCTTAATACCTTTGCCTAACAAATATCAATCAATCTCAGTATCGCACTTTCAATCGATTCCCAGTCTCATCAGATTTTTTTACAGCAATTTGTTTCAATTTCCACAACTTTTTGTGAGAAAAAATGCTGGGGTCGATAAAATGTGGAGCTAGAAAAAGCACAGCAGGTCAAGCAGCATCAGAGGAGCAGAAGAGTCAACATTTCGGGCAGGACCCTTCATCAGGACAGGGGAAGAGAAATAAATAGAGAGAATGGGGTCAGGCTAGGGGAAAGGTATGTAGGATAGGGATATGTGGATGCAGGTACGTGATTGTGATTGGTCAGTGGGAAGGGTGAAGCAAATAGATGGGAAGGAAGATAGACAGATTAGGTCAGATCAAGGGAGCAAGACAGAGGGGGTGGGCGGGATCTGGGATGAGGTGAAGGGTGGGAAGATTTGGAAGCTGGTTGAGGCCATATGATTGTAAGCTCCCGAGGCAGAAAATGAGGTGTTCTTCCTCCAGTTTGCGGGTGGCTTTATTATGACGGTGGAGGCGGCCCAGGATGGACACGTTCTCCAGGGGGGAGAGAATTGATACGGCTGGCAAACGGGAGGTGGGGTTGATTGTAGCATGTGGATCACAGATGTTCCCTAAACTGGTCCCAGAGCTTGCATTCGGTCTCTCCAATGTAGAGAACATTACATCAGGAGCAACAGGATGCAGTAAATCAGGTTAGAGGAAATGCAGGTGAATCTCTGCTGGACTTGGAATGATTCTTTGAGGTTTTGGATGGAAGTAAGAGGGATGGTATGGTGAGGAGGTATGTGGAGGTAGGATAGCAGATACTGTATCTCCTGCAGCTGCAGGGAAAGGTGCCAAGTGCAGTAGAGCTTGGTGGGGAGTATGGATCTAATGAGGCATTCGCAGAGGGAATGGTCCCTATGAAAAGCAGACAGGGGTAAGGAAGGAAATATCCTTTTGGTGGCGTGGTCAGACTGTAGATGGCGAAAATGGTAAAGAATGATACATTGGACAGAGAGATTAGTGGGGTGGAACGTGAGGACCAAGGGTCTCAATCCTTGTTGTGGTTTGGGGGTGGGGGGGATATTTGAGGGCAGAGGTGTGGGATTTGGAGGAGGAGATGTGGTTGAGAGCATTGTTGATCACGGGGAAGGGGATATTACGTCCTTGAAGTAGGAGGACTTCTGGGATGTCCTGGAGTGGAATCGCTTATCATGGGAGCAGATACGGTGGAGGAATTGGAGTACGGGATCGCATTATTGCGGATGGGAGGTGGAAGGAAGTGTAGTTGAGGTAGCTGGGGAAGCCAGTGGGTTTGAAATACATGTTTGTGCTAAGTCAGTTGCCGAAGAGGACCAGGAAGGCAAGGGAAGTGTCAGAGATGGTCCAGGTGGATAGGTGGTCAGGGTGGAATGTATGGGTGAAGTTGATGAACTATTCGAGCTCCTCATGGAAGCATGAAGCTATGCTCATACAGTTATCAATGTAGCAGAGGAAAGGGTGGGGGATGGTGCCAGTGTAGCTGCAGAAGAGGGACTGTTCTACACATTCTACGAAGAGGCAGGATTGGCTTGGAACCATGCGAGTGCCCATAGCCACCCCACTTATCAGTAGGAAGTGGGGGGATTCAAAGGAAAAGTTGTTAAGGGTGAGGACCATTTCCCCCAAGAGAATGAATGTGTCAGTGGAGGGGGACTAGGCGGGTCTATGGGAAAGGAAAAAGTGGAAGGATTTTAGGCCCTCCTCATGGGAATACAGGTGTAGAGAATAGATTTCCATGGAGAAGGTGCAGGGCATGGGTGGTGTCCCAAACGTTTCTGGACCAAAGGGGACAAGACAGAGTCGAGATAAGAGGAGATGAGTTCAGTGGAGTAGGAGGAGGCAGAGACAATCGGTCAACCAGGACAGTCAGGTCTGTGGATTTTGGGTAGGAGGGCAGAAATGGGTGGTGCAGGGTTGAGGAACCATAAGGTTGGAGACTGTGGAAGGGAAATCGCCTGAGGTGATGAAGTTGTCGATGGTCTTGGAGATGATGGTTTGGTGGGGTGGTGTCATGATCGAGGGGGTGGTGGGAGGAAATATCAGCGAGTTGGCGTCTGGTCTCAGCAAGATAGAGATCAGTGTGCCAAATTATCACCGTGCCTCCCTTGTTAGCTGGTTTAAAGGTTAGTTGGAGGGGTTGGAGCAGAGGGTTGTACATTGTTAGGGGGAGAGGTTAGAGTGGGTGAGAGAGGTGGAGAGATTGAGGCAGTTGATGTCACGAAGGCAGTTGGAGATGAAGAGGTCAAGGGAGGAGGCTAGGAGGATGGAGTTTGTTGGAGTTCGTTGGGAGAAGGGGGCCTTCGGAAGTTGGGTGGGAGTCACATTCGAAGATGTACGTATGAAGACAGCAAAAAAGATTTAGACATCTCGACATGTACAAAATTTGTTGACATGTGGGCGTAGTGGCATGACAATGAGTCCATTGCTGAGGACTGACCACTCATCCTCAGTGAGGGGGAGGTCCTAGGGGGATGGTAAATACCCAGCAGGGTTTGGGGCTAGCACCTAGTGCCTAGTGATGAGCTGGAGTTGGGGGATGGAGATTTTCTCTGGAGTGGGGGTGTGTGTGTGTGTGTGGGAATGGGCATGTGATCAATGGTGCTGTAGGCGGAAGTGACAACAGCACCTACTGCCGCCACAGAAACAATGTGGTCAGCCAGGCGGCCTGGCAGGTGGAAATGACATCATCCTCTGCAGCAGTGGGGGTGGTTGAAGCGACCGCATGGTTAATGGCACCCAGTGGATTCTGGAGGAGAACAGGGATAGGGTCTGGAGGTAAATATGAGAGAGTTTAGTGTACTTATGCTCTTTGATGTCTGATAGGGTGGAGAAAAAGTGTTGGTTGAAGATGTAGATCATTCTGAAGATGAAGAACAGCAGAGCTCCTTTGCAGGTCTGAGAAAGCGAGGCCCTGAGCTGAGGCAGAGTTGACTGCAGTGAGAGAAGACGGTGGTGCATGGCTGCGAGCATGGAGCCAAGGATCCATAGGGAGAACAGTTTCTTGAAGCTTTGGATGTGCTATAGGTAGAGGTTGTCACGAATTGGTCCAAATTGATAAAGTGCTTTCTAATATCACCTCTAAGCCACATAGCTCAAATTTTAAGCTTGTTATGGATAGCAACTAACTATGTTATTGCAGACTACCCCACCTGAAACAGTTTCTCTCTACCTTATCAACATAAGCAACCCTACTGACTCATTATGAAAATCTTCCATACTCAAGAGGTGGGGTTCAGCAAAATAACCAAACAAAAATCATATCTAAGAGACAGGAGCCTTGACCAATTTTAACAATTTAGAGAACAATCACCTCCATTCCATCCATTATAAAAAGTACAATTTTGAATCTTCTCCCTTGGATTGTAATCTAGCCCCCTTCCTCCGACAGTATCTCAAAGACACCTACATGTCTTTGGGAACTATGGACAAAAGGTTCATTCAACACATACCTTTTGGCAAAAGGAGGAAGAATTGTGTGTAAAGTTATAAAAGACAAAGTAAAAGAAGAGGTTTAAGTCTGTTTTCCGCCAAGACAGCTCGAAGAATTTAAGTTCAATTTATAAATCTGGAATTAAAAGCCCATTAATTAATGGTAACCATCACTGATTATGAAAAAAAAAATCTGCTTCAGTAATGCCAATTTTATCAGGTTCAGACCCAGAAAACTAGCCTCCAAAAAGGCAAATCAAGCCACATAGTTTATGGACAAATGGGAACAAGTAATAAATGTAGACCTTACTAATGGTGTCTACATCTTAAGAATAAAGGAAGTTTGTTTACAGGGTTCACTTTCAAAATTCTGCAAGTGTGTGCTGCATCTGAACAATTGATCAGAAAATGGCAAGAAGAAGCAGACATGTAGAACTATCAGACGGGCTGGTGGTCATAGCGTGGAACCACTCACCTGAGCAATTCCTGTAGGAGGAATTTTATAGGCCTGCAATTTTTGCTTCAGAAGTTCAAGGTCACTGTGACGGAATGGACAGCCTGAAAACAGAGTAAGTTAGAAATAAAATTATCAGTAGATGGCTATAAATTAATGTAATATTCAATTATCAGATGATTATACAGCCCGCCTCAAACAAAACTGCCAATGTGCTTCACAGTCAAGCGTAGTCAAAGCAAAGAAGCCAGCCAACAGAAGATATAACTAAGAAACTTGTCAACAGTTGGATCTTACGTAGAGGCAAGACAGGGGGCTTTGAAAAAATAAATTACAGAAAAGGGGAGACTTGGTGGCTGAAGGTAGGCTTGCCAAATTTGAAACAAAGGGAAATATGGAAAGACAAGAGTTCATGAACAGCTGGAAGTACAAAATTGGAGACAAAAGGTCAGTTGGTGAAATAATGAAAGCTGATTCTGTTCAGAGCCTCTGTACATCCTTCTCACTATGTACTTTCCTGCCTAACTTTGCACAACCAGCATTCTGTCTTGCACTCATCAGGGTGCTTGTAACAAAGCCAAATTTCAAAAGGAATAACAATTTATAAGGCATGAGAAAAGGTGCTGAAGAGTTGGCAAATCTTCTCTGATTGATTGTATTGTCCAAGGCAATACCTCAACGGATCACAACCTTTATTCATGCAGTATAATTTGATGCTCCCTTTGACATTTTGGTGTTTTTGGATTTACTCTGATTAGAGTTAAAGGTGAAAAAATTATCAGTGTATCTTTTTTCAGTAGTCCCCAGACTTAGATTTAGAGTATCACACTTGGTTCCTTCACACAAGTCACTGACACAGGTTGTAAATAGAAGTCCACAACAGTACCCACTAGTTGCAGCCCATCAATCTGAAAATAATCCAATTATTCGTAATTTTTTGGTCCATTAAACAATCCTGAATTCTTGGTAATATATTACTTCCAATTTCATATTACCTAATTTTATGTAATACTCTTAAAAGGTCTTCATCAAATAGTTTTGGGAAGCTGAAACACCATTTAACATAAATATGGGGCACCCATTGAAATACCTGATGGATACTATTGCTTTCCACCCAATGTCAGGTTGGCAGGCAAGCGAAGTACTGTTATGCCATGAGAAATAAATGAATCAGTCCATGTCAGAGAAACAATACTGCGTATCAGTAAAACTAATATATGCCATATGGCTCTCTTAATGTTTTTACTGAGTCACTTGTATGTGCTAGAGATATCGGCATGATGTCCATCTCAAACATTTGAGATGCCAGCAATAAAACAGTGTGCAGTGAAGTGCAGCCAGAGTGAAAACCTCTTGGCTGACCTCATTCAGGAGCAAGGAAGAGCCAAAAGTGTAATGAAGCATAAGCAGAACAACACTGACTGACAGTCAAACAATGTTTTCCAGTCTTACCTTGAAAGGTCATATCAAGCAGCAAGAGACAGTGACCAGCTTGTGAACTCACCGTGATAATCCCCTTGACTTGGCGGGTTTGACAGAATGATCTTCATGCAGCTGAATGGTGTGTAGTCAGTCCTCTTGCCTTCTTTTCCAAAACTGTGGCGTATATTGTAGGCATATAATTTATCAAACTAGATGACAAATCAGAATAGAAATGTGTGCATGTTCATTATTCAGTGCAGTGTACTGTAATAAATAAAACACCCATGTCTGGGACAAGGTGGACAATACAGATGATTAAATTATGAATGTTTCCCAGCACAAAATGATGCACAAACTTAGGACCCATTTCTACACCTGGGATTAAATTACCATGTAATATTTATCTTCTGCAGGACACTGATGTTTGAAAAGAATCAAAACAAGAAATATCCATTTAGGCCAAACACTTCCAACTATGTACCACTGTCTACATAACCACTGATACAAATTAATAAAGTATTTTCTGTGCAGTTTTTTTTGAATTTCAAACAATTTTACTAA
Source organism: Chiloscyllium punctatum (assembly GCF_047496795.1). Lineage (NCBI taxonomy): Eukaryota > Metazoa > Chordata > Chondrichthyes > Orectolobiformes > Hemiscylliidae > Chiloscyllium > Chiloscyllium punctatum. Next base: position 113,995,680 of record NC_092741.1, read on the forward strand.
TAAAAGTATCTTAAAGCATTTGAAGATTAAACATCAAACTGTACAAGAGTCAAAATAATTCTGAAAATGAAGAGTGACCTGTGCTCAACTGGAAGTGAAGTAACTGGTGCAGCAATGGTCAGGATCTGAATTCCAGCGTGACAACCTCATGATGGTCAGGGATTATAACCCCTAGTGTGATCACCTTGTGATGACCACAGAGTGCTGTGGGGGCAGAGCCCTTGTGTATATTTAATGCTGAGATAGACAAATCCTTGATCAGTAGGGCAAGTCAGGGGTTCTGGGGAAAGGCCAGGAAAGTGGATATGAGGAATGTTGAATCAGCCATGATCCAACTGAACGGCAGAGTAGTCTTGAGGGGCAAATGGCCTTTTCCTGTTCCTACCTCGTATGGTCTTATGGGGTCAGACCCCCAATGTGACCACTTTGTGACAGGCCAAAGGGACTTTTTCTATGCTGTAGACCTCTGAGATTTACTCTCATTTCCAGGTTTTGCAAATTAAATTGACTGCCAGCTGCCAGTCAGGCTCATACTCATATCCCAGAACATTTGCCTGGGTCAATGTATTATTAACCTCTAGAGGGATGACCATTATACCACCATCTCCCCCTATTTATTCAATCACTTCTTGTGGAGGTGAACTCTATATACTTACCATTCTATAAAATTATTTTTGTATTCTCTAGGCATTTGAGAAGACAACATAATTGCAACTGGATTCTGGAGACAATTTCATAAATTACAAAAGGAATTTCTTCCTTAGATTTTCAACATGTCCTCCTATCTCTTTCAGTAAAGAACTATTTGCTAAACACAACTATGACAGGACCAATACTTAGTAAGGAGATATTGCTGGGAGGCAGATTCAGACATCACCCAATGATGACCCACCACTTGTTTGAAGAAAGTTTTAAATTTAAAAAGGTACCCGCAACATCTGTTACATTACCAATGGAATTTTTTAATCAAGCATGGAAGTACACGATATTCTCTTCTATAGTCAATCTTATTTCATAAATGAATCTTTCCCACAATTCAGCATGACAAAATATTGAAATGGGCAAATCGATATTTCATAATTAACCCTAACATCTAGCAGAGAGTATATTTTTAGTTCAAAAGAAGAGATTGTGTTTTGTTTAAGCAAGAAAAAAAATGACAGCTTGCTGAATTGCAAATTCTAATTGCAAAGCACAAGCAGAAATCCAAATAAATGCATTTTTAAAATGTGATTTAACAAATTCAACCTGTGAATCAGTGGTCTCGATGTGACATAAATAAAGAAAAAGGAACTGGCAAGTCTGTCAAGCTCCTTCTCCATTCAACACTATCTTAGCTGATTGAACACTTCAATGTTTTTTTATCCAAAACATCCCCATATTGTGAAGGACAGGTAAAGGAATAGCAATAAAAATTCAAGTCAGGATGGTGAATGGATTGGAGAGCACCATGCATGTCATGATGATCCCATGTAACTGCTGCTCATTTTTCTAGATAGAAGCAATTTGGATATGTAAGGTGCTGACTAAGAATCTTTGGTGAATTTCTATCTTTATGTACTATCTTGTAAATAGTACATCATTGTGAACAAGCAGGTTGCTTTGTTCTGGATTGTGTCAAGCCTCTTGAGTGTTGTTGGAGCTACGTTAATCCATGCAAATGGGGAGAACTCCATCATACTCCTGAGTTGTGCCTTGTAGATGGTGAACAGGCTTTGGGGAGTCAGATGAGTTACTCATTACAATTTTCTTTTGTAGCCACTGTATGTAAATGGTCAGTCCAATTGAGTTTCTGGTCAATGGTAACCCCCAGGACACCATGATGTTGACTGTGGTATTCAGTGATGTAATGACATTAATGTCAAAAAGATGGTGGTTAAATGGTCTTTTTTTTGGAGATAGTCATTGCCTGGCATTTGTGTGGCATAAATGTTGGCTTCTCACTTGTCAGCCTTGGATATTGTCCATGTCTTGTATTTAAACATAGACAGCTATCACCCTGTCTTCAATTTTTAGGTTATCACATTTGGAGAATTATGAAGTTTTGTGCTAGGTTCCACTGGCTTCTAGTCAGAGGACTCATTTGAAGTGACTGATGGACAGGAACTGGGAAGAATTCTTTTGTGTTATAGCAAGCTGTGACAATCTGAAGTCCTTATTGTGGGTGTGTCAATCTTCAGTACACTAAAGTTCTGAAATTCTTTAAAATGATTTCTCTTCTTTAAACTTGGATTATTGGCACCTCTGCTTCAAAAAGAAACAACACAATGGAACAAATACAGTTGAGTATCACTTTTACATCATCTGATCAGGAACACAGTTGCTGGTATGTGTCCTGTTATGAAGCTGCCAGTTTGAATAGCAATTGATTGGTAGTTTTGACAACTAAATAACACCCATATGAGGAAACATTCTAAAGATCTGAACTGATGCCTAGTAAAGTAGGTAATGTCACGTTACAGTTCAAGACAGCAACAGCAAAACAGCAGCTCCCATAAAGGGTGTCAATTTATAAACTGTTCTTGGTTAAGAGCACGAGAAGTAGGCAAGAAATATTATTTGAAACAAAGTTCTTTTCCATCAACAGCTCATGAAAATAAATAAACATTTTCAAAGTGGTTTGATGCAGCCAAGTAGGTTTCTCAGTCATTTCAGAGCTAACCATGTTACTGAGGGGCGACATTACACAGGTCTCTACCTGATAATGATGGAAAGTTTCCTTCATTGCAGGGGTCTGGGAAAGCAGTTATCCAAGAATCCACATTTACTGGTACCAAAATTTTACATTTTTAAAAATTCTCAACTTTTCACTCATGGATAATTAACTCATTCTTCAAATGATGAATCCAGGTCTCTGGATTGCTGCACCAGTATCTTAACTACTTCAATGCCATACACAATTGTTATTTATTCCTCAAGCTACCTTTACAACTACAGCACCTCAGTCCCCCAGTGCTGTGACAGACCAGGAATGCTCAACAGCTGACATTTCAACAGTACGTTTTCCACTCAGCGTTCCACCTGTGTCGCCATTTGCCCTTATAGCCTTCAATCCTGTTCTTAAGACATTTTGTAAATTTCTTTTCTAAACCAGTAATCACTTATGCTGAAGTGTATTTATCAGATCGACCTTTCTGTGGAGGATAAAGAAAGTTTTTCCTTTCTCCTTTCATCAGCCTTGTTGATTTGAACATCTATTTCCCAGTGTTCTCCTCACAGTGGGATAAAGCTATAACTTGGGTATTAAAGGCCAGGCTCAATCATTTCCTCAAAGATTCAGACTGAGGCAGTTTTAAAACTGCATTAGAAAGGCCCATTCCCTGAACTCAAACTCTAAATTCAACTGATATATTGGTGCAAGGAGGTAGAGTGCTCAGATTCCAGATAGATTTCAATATTTATTACCTGCTTCCTTCTTCCTACTACCAACAATCAGCACTACCACATACCTGACACCAATGAGCCAGGAGTAGTTAGCGTGTTCTCACTTTCTTCCTATTTTCTACAACACACCTCCTACCTCATCGTAATAGCTACCATCCCAGATCTAGTGATCTATGGGACTTCTGCCTGCCATCATGCAAATCCTTCAGTTTCTCACACAAATCCCTTCTTGGTTCTACTTGTTCTTCATTTGATTATCATAGCCAGGCTAATATTAGCTATTAAACCTCAATTTCACTTAAGCTGGCAACACTGAGCCACTTTCTAGAACACTGCAGTCTGTGTGTTGTTGGAACACCCAGTGCTGTTTGAGGGAATCACACTGTTTTGACTCAGTGATAGTGAATGAACAATGGCATAGTTCCAAGTTAGCATAGCCCTATTCCAGAGCCTTTCCATGGGCTGCCAGTGTAACAACTGAGCAAGCTGGTCGAGGGGAAACAACTGAGCTCTCTCCAAAGGTACAACAGGTGCCTGAACTTTGTTGGAAACCTCTGAACAATCGGAGGCTAAACACGATAACTTCTGTAGAGTGAATCTGGGGTGAAAAACCTTTCACTAAAGCGGACTGAAAATGTTTGTTTTCTGAGCCTGAAGTGGAGAAGATCCCTGTACAATTACGATAGTTAAGAATGTTAGGTGTGAGGAAAACATGAATTGCCTTGAGTACAATTGCAACTCTTATTCCAAGAGGAGTCTGGAAGGAACTGGTTAACTATAGATTAGTAATTAGTCATAGATCAAAGACGTGCAAATATTCAAGAGTTTACCATCAAGAACAAGATAGGAAGAGGAAAACAGAAGCTAAATTGTGGACAAATGTATAGAATGATAATTGAACAAAGTGGCTAAATTTGCATTTATTTAGGCCTTTTCATGAACTCAGAGCAAAGTAATCCACAGATAATTACATGGAAAGCACTGCAAGATCCGACAATAGCAATGAGATGTTCTTCCATTCCAATTGAACAGATTTTTTGAATAAAGTTACAAATTATTGATGCAGGTTGAATTTTAGCTCAGGTTTTGATTTGAGTCCCAAAGAAAGGTACTGAATTTTAGTAAGCAACATGTTACAATGAATAGAAGTATGAGTGCATGACAGAAGACAAGTGTGCCTGTGAAATGGCAAGTGTCTTGATATGTGAAGACTTGCGTTGGGTGCTCAAATATTAACTGAAACAGTGCAGAAGAGGCATCACCTCAAAAATTTATGGGTGGCATCAAAATAGCAGACAGGGTTAGTACCTTGAAATATAGAGAACAACTACGGGGAATAAAGTCCATTTGGATCATTGGTGGATGGCGTTTAATATGGATAATTAATTGCATTAGGGCTAGCAAAAGCAAGCAGAGGAATGACAAAACGAATTCAATAATGTGCCACTCTTTCTATACTACACTGAAGCTTCTGCCCTGGTTATGCTAAGACTGTTACAACTGAGCCAAACTGACTGAAAATTCAATTGGAGCATCGGGCTGTGTGAAAAGTGAGTGTTGACAGAAGGAGGTCATCCTGTCACTGAACAGATGTTGGCAGACTGCACCCGTATTATTGTGGGCTGTCACACTACAGGTAATTTGGAAAAGATACAAGTGAAAGCTAATGAAATGATGGGGCAAGCATTAGAGAATAAAGCATACACTGGTAAAATGATAGAATTAAGACTGTACTCATTGAAAGCGATGGAGACATTCAAATTAATAAGCCTTGGGAGAAGTTGAAGACAGGTCAGGGTAACTGATTTGGTATAGAATAGCAGCAGTGAAAATAGATGTGCAAATTGATTCAAGAGCGGTGTAAGGTAGCACTACTTCAGAGAGGGGTCAGTCTTTATAACAAGTTAGCAGTGGGAGTTTTGGGGGCAAGAAGCTTAGATCACCAATCAATCTGGACATAAATCTTGGAAAAATACATTACACAGAATGCACAATATTTTGCTCAATAGTCTGTGCCAGGTTGACATTGTGAGTCTCACTTAGCTCTCTTCACTTCACCCTTCAACATAATCTTCCAAACTTTTCACCTACAAATTGAATTAAGACTGTACTTTTAAAGATCCCCCTTAAATAACACTATGTTATGCAGCTCATACCATCGTGAAGTCCACATTTTTCCCACACTCGAGGTAAAGATGATTCTCCTGAATTCCCCACTGGAATTATTAGGGACTGTCATGTTTGCAGTCCCTGATCTTGGTATACTGCAAAAGTGAAAACATCCTCAATACATTAACCCTATGAAATCCTTCTTAAAGATCTCTAGCAAGTCACTGCTCAGCTTCCAGTTGAGCAGCAGCTTGCTCAACAGTTCCTGATATTAAAAATCATCTCAGCTCTGAGATCACCCTCATGAATCCCTTTTCCACTTTATCTCGTGCATCTCTTTAATCAAATGGTGAACATAACTGCACACAATACTCTAAGTTATCATGATTATAGGAATCAGAGTACTTTTGACTTTTCTGAACATGGTATTTTCTGTACTTCCCAACACAGATCGGGACAGCCACCTTATGCTGGCTACAGGAGAATTAACACCAAGCAAAAGCTCTATAGACTATAAATAGGGAATATGACGCTCGATGAGTGATATAAAAATCACTACGTAGATTCCACAAAATAGATAAAACTATTTAGTTTTAGGATTCAGCAAAGGTTTATTTATTGGTGCTTTCCGAATTCTTCTTCACTGTGGACTCAAAATGTCAGACAGTATGTGCAATTAAAGAGTTAGAATTATACTATATAAATTATCAGGGATGAAGTACTTGAGTTATGTGATCTCTTTAGAGCTCAGAAGGAATAAGGGTGATTTAACAGAAGTATTAAAAAAGTATGAACTATACAATGACACAGGAATATATAAACTGGTAAAGAATTGCAGAGATGAAATGAGAAAGTTTTTTGTGTGCAGTAAGCTACAATTTGAAATGCACTGCTTGGTGGAAGCAAATGTAATACAACTTTCAAAATGGAATTCAACAAACACTTGAAGGGGGAAAGCCTGGTAGGGCAATCTGGACATATCTTCAGGACTACCAAGAGAAAATTTATAGGGCTATCGTGAAAGAGTGTGAGAGTGGAACTAATTTGACAGCTCTTCAAAAATGGAATGCTTTCAATTGCAGCCAAACCAAATGAATCCTTTCAGATTTGCTGGTTGTGACTGAAGTGAACGTGCAGTTTACTTGTGTCATTTCTGCAATGGTGAATTACTAATGCATAGCACAATTGCTGCCAAGCAAGTTACACAAGCAAAAGCTGAAATGGATGCAGCTTTAGTCAATTACACTTCGTTAGTAGGACTAAATGAGACATGAAAAGTATTCATCTTTGTTGTGCTACAGCCTGTTAAGTAAAACAAAGTTGAAATTTGAACTACTGGCTTTGGTTGATGTGGCTGTTAATGTTGGGGTCGGAGGCACAAAGGGTATGGGTAAGACCAATGGCTAACAAAATTCCCACAGGTACTGTAGAAATGGGACAGGGGCCCTTTGTTGCTGAGATGCTTCCAAGTTGAAATCACTGGTAATGAAGGATTAGAACCAAGTCAGTTAGTCATGTAAACCAAGTCATGTAAATTGAGCATGCCCAAATCTCTAGTTGTTTGACCAACCACAGATCATTGTTCTGAACAGAGAGCTTATCTGCTCTGTTGTCACTAGATATTTTATTTTCTCCGATTATTCAGGATCAAAGATCATGCAATTATCACATTTACTGCTCGTTGATTTTGTCTAAAGAAATTAATTTCCAATATTTTTACTCTCACTCTCAAGTGGAATTAGTCCCTTAGTGACAAATTACTGTACCACCTTGTCTTGCCTAATGCCTTTTGAAAATATATAGGAAACATTTTACACCAATTCCTTACTCAAATTTTCACCCAATTTTCTGATCTTTTAATTTACTTCCTATTCAACAATGCTAACAAGTTCCCCATTTTATTTCTAAAACTGGACAGATCTACACTTGCTATGTTAGTCATGAAAGCCATGGCCTTAATCATTTTTACCATTTCAAAGTTAATGCAACCCTCAATTTTACAACTTTTCAAGCCACATTCAGCTTGGATTAGACCCATAGATGTCTTTCTTTTTTACCCTTTTCTCAATTCCTCCACAGTTCTTCACTTTCAGGAGTTATACTGGTAACCCATCCACTCTCTGCAGCTTTCTTCTTAGGCCCATGAAATAAAACTTATTTCTTAGAAAAAGTTTTAATTTTATCTATTGCACTAAATTTGCTGGCTATGTAGCCAATTTTCTTTACTCCAATCCCTATTCCCTCAAATATCAGAATTTATTAAATCCATATATTGTAACTTCCCATGTTTTCTCAACACAGATCTGTACCATTCCATCAGCCCTTCCAATTCATAATTAAGGTTTTTTTAAATCTAGAAACAATAAATCTTATGGTCTACACATTTCTGCAAGAGTAATATTTACTTATTTACTCTCTCAGAGTTCAAAATGATTGTTAACTTACCCTGATAGAATGAAATAATTAAAGGGCTAGATAGTGTCCCCTTTAGTTTAAAAGGCTGGTGACAATTTTAAACTCAAGGAAGATGAATACAGTAGATGTTGTGTGGTTGTTCTTCTCCCAGAGAGTTACAAATGTCTGGAATGTTGCTGGCTGTTTTAGTGGGTGCTAACCATTTATATGAATTGAAGGGGTAGTGCATGTGTGCATGTCTGGAAAACACTGCTGGAGAAGGAGTAATGGAGAACAAACAAATGGCAGAGAAACTGAACAGATACTTTGCATCACTATTCATGATGGAAGACATCAGCAACGTAACAGAACTTCAAGAGAGTGGGAGAAGAGTGTAATGGTCATCACGATGGAGAAGGTACTGGGCAGACTGAAAGTTCTGCAGGTGGATAAATCACCCAGACCAGCTGGACAACGCCACAGGGTTCTGAAGAAAATAGCTGAGGAGATAGCAGAGGCCTTGATGGTAACCTTTCAGAAATCATACGAGTCAGGGAGGGTCCCAGAGGACTGGAAAATGGAACACCCCATTTAAGAAGGGAGGGAGGCAGAAGAGAGGAAAACAAGCAGTGGTTAGCCTGATTTTAGAGATTCCAAAGTCCATTGTTAAGAATAAGATTGTGATGTACTTGGAAGTACAAGGTCAAACAGGTCTGAGTCGGTATGGCTTCGACAAGGAGAGGTCATGGCTGACAAACCTGCTGGGTTTTGTGAGGAGGTAACGAGCACATTAGACAAAGTAGACAGAGTGGACCTGATCTGCTTGGATTTCTGAAGACCTTTGATGAGGTGCCACACAGGAAGTTACTAAATAGGAGCCCATGGTGTTAGGGGCAAGGTTGACAGGCAAAAGGCAGACAGTGGCAATAAAAGAGTCTTTTTCAAGATGGCAGCCAGTAACTAGTGGAGCTCCACAGGGGTCAGTGTTGGGACCACAGGTATTCACATTACACATTAACAATTTGGACGAAGAAACTGAGGGTATTGTTGCGAAGTCTGTAGTTGACACAAAGCTAGGTGTAGGTACAGGTACTGTTGAGGAAACAAGGAGGCTGCTGAAGAATTTGGACATGGGCAAAGAAGTGGCAGATGGAATACAATTTGAGGAAGTGTGAGGTTATGCACTTGGAAAGGAAGAAGAGGTGTAAACTAAAATGGGAAAGACTTTGGAAATCTGAACCGCAAATGGATTAGGGAATCCTAGTTCAGGATTCTCTGAAGGTTAAGATGCAGATTTAGTTGGCAGTTAGGAAGGCAAATGCAATGTTCGCATACATTTGGGGCGGCACAGTTGCTCAGTGTTTGGCACTGGGACCCAGGTTCAATTCCTGTCTCAGGTAATTGTCTGTGTGGAGTTTGTAAATTCTCCCTGTGTCTGCGTGGGTTTTCTTTGTTTTCCTCCCACAAGCTAAAGATGCGCAGGCCAAGTGAACTGGCCATGCTAAATTGCCCATAGTGTTAGGTGTATTAGTCAGGGGTAAATATGGGATAGGGAAATGGGTCTGCGTGGGTTGCTCTTCGGTGGGTTGGTGTGGACTTGTTAGGCTGAATGACCTGTTTCCTTACTGTAGGGAATCTAATCTAATAATTTCAAGAGGGATAGAATACAACAACAGAGATGTATTGCTGAGATTGTAGAAGCCTCTGGTCAGATCACCTTTGAAATAGTGAGAGCAGTTTTGGACTTCCTATCGAAGGAAGAATTGCTGGCATTGTAGGGTTCCAGAGGAGATTTACAAAAATGATCCCGGGCTGAAGGACTTATCACATGGGGAGTGGTTGAGGACACTGGCTCTGTACTCAATAGAGTTCAGAGGATAGGGGAGGAGAAATCAGATTAAAATTTATAGAATACTGATAGACCTGGAAAGAGTGGCTGTAGAGAAGAGGTTTCCACTGGCAGATGAGAGTAGAACCTAAGGGTACAGCCTTAGAGTGAAGGGGTGACCCTTTAGAACTGATATGAGAAATTTCTTCAGCCAGATGGTGGTTAGTCTGTGGAACTCATGGTCACCACAGCCTTCTGTGGCAAAGTCACTGAGTTTATTTAAGACAGAGATAGGTTCTTGATTAGTAAGGAGATCAACAGTTGCAAGGAGAAGGCAGGAGAATGGAGATGAGAAACATCAGCCATGATCGAATGGCAGGGTAGACCTGATGGGCTGAATGGCCTAATTCTGCTCCTACTTCTTATGATATTAATTATTCATTTAAATATGATGAGCACATCACTGAATCAATACTAACTCCATTCCAAACTCCCCTGCTCCACATCAATGGGCAGGGGCGTGAATGATGGTTAGCAGATTTTACATGTCCCCAACTCCCCACCACTTAAAACATATCCAGTGCTGGCATGTAAAATACAGCCTTCAGTCCATGTGATCTCAAGGACCAGTTTTGACTCCCTGGGGGAGCTGGATAGGAATTCTGCAGGGATTTTCTCTTAAAGCCTCTTGGGCTCGTTTTCTTGTTCTCGCTTCTTCTAGGAGATTACATGGTTGTATTGAAGGTAATGAGTGTGAGAAAGTAAAGGTGTTGAATCAGCATGGACTTGTAAAAGCAAAAAGGGGGCAGCAGTGGGTTACTTCATGAGGCAATTCAGAGAATCATAAGTATCTCAATATAATTCAACACACAGCAAAGGATATCATCTGACAGCGCATTCAACATCTCTAGTAGGTGTCAAGTGACAATGATTGAGAGTTTTGCACGAGTTCATGCCCCAAAGGGCTCTCATAGAAATGCTTAAAATTCCAACAGGATTAGACAAGGTAAACAAAGAAAGATGTTCCTGATGACCAGTGAGTCCAGGACCAGGAAATCACAGTCAAAGGATATGGAGTAGGTTATTTAGGACCAAGGTGAAGAAGAACTTGTTCACTCAGAGAAAGGTGAGCCTGTATATTTCCCTGTCACAGGAAACTCTTGAAGGCAAAACATTGAAGACTTTGAAGAAAGATGTAGACCCAGTTTTTAGGACTGATGGGATCAAAGGACATAGGTAAAAGCAGGAACAGGGTACTGAATTGGATGATCAGTCAATGTTGGAACAGGCTCAAAGGGCAAAATAGCCTACTCCTGCTCCTCTATTCTATGTTTCTATGTTAATCAATTGTGAAACTGACCTCACACTTACTTTAAAAGCTTAGCCTTTTACAGCAGCTGTCAGCGTAAGGTTATGCTGCTGGATATTTAATGATCAGATCACAGCAATCTGAATGCCTCAAAATGGAACAATGGCTGCCCCCAACAATCCTGTGCTACAAGGGAGCCCATTTGATTTCAGTCTTGCTTCACACTTCTGCAGAAGCTGGGACTAGATTGCTGACTAGAAGTATTGAGCTCAGCCCAGCAGAAAAATATAGGAGCTGAGTGGCAATCTGCCTACGATTGCCACTGCTTGAAATATCTGATTTTACTTCATGTAGAAAACGACAACATTAAATCCAGACCTTGTTATCACTGTGGAAGAGTGATAATCTACACACACGCATCAACCTTACTCTTTTGTCAGGGACATGCTACAGACTTGGTGAACAATGACACCAAGTAATTAATTCTAATTATTGTTGAAACCCCAAAATACTATGGTTGATTTTCACATTTAATTCCAGGTGCAGTAAGCGTAGGAATCCTATATTTTTCTCAGGAACGTGCAGAGGTATCAAATTAACCTTAAAAATTGAACAGGTTCACTGCAATGACTAACAGTTCTTTCATAATCATCAGTACCAGGATTATTTGGAAGCCCTGATGAAAATTCAACCTTTGAAAAGGTTATTTATTGAACTCTGTACTTTCCTTACCTTATCTGGTTCCACTTTTCCTCTGATAAATTCTGACTTCCAGAAATGCAAGGCCTGCTCCAAGGTGAGGCCAATCCCCTTAAGAAAAAGTCCATACTGCATACGGCCACCATGTCGGAGGTGATGGTTATCCCGTATAGCCTTATGTAACTGACGCATACATGGTGGATAGGATTTTACAGCCAACTGCAACAAATCAAAATACCTCAATTACCCGAATATCGGATTATCCAAAGGGGATCTCAAGGTCCCGATAGAAACATTATGTCAAAGAGCTGTTTCGACCCTGATCCCGTCTTTTGGTTACAGTTACAATGATTAAAAATGAACTCAGTTCACTGAAATACTGCCGAGAACAGTCCTGGACAGTCCAGGCACCGTCTCCAAATGACTGACCTTCTGCCTTCTCTCTCCCCCCCCCTACACTTTCCCTGGAGTTCTACACAGAGGTGAACCCTAAACCTCGTCGCCCTCCCCTCCCCAAATCATCTCTCCAACATTGTACAGGGCAGAACCTGTCAAAAAGTTGTGTGTGTGCACGCATGTATATATATATACACGCACACACATGCATGCGCACGCTTTTTGGAGATTTATCACACTAAGGCGGCAGTAGTCTGACTGTTGGTGTCCAGTCCAGCTGCCCTGGGGGTTTTGGCGGAGGGGGGTAAGGGGTGTAGGGTTGGGGGAGCGGGGTAGGTGTGGACAGGATGGGGCCAGATGGGGTTGCGGGCAGGCAGAATTGGCGGGGTGGGCAAGGGGCTGCAGAGTGGAAGTGGACGTGGGGCAGGGGCTCGGCGCAGTGTGCTGCTGCCTAGTCTCCTGCACAGGGAGCAGACTTCACAGAAAACTCCAAACCCCAGAGGAAAGCAATTAACCGAATAATCAATTACCGAAATAGTACCCGGCCATCTCATTCGGATAATCAAGGTTCCTCTATACATTCAAAGTGGAGATATCATTACAAATAGAACAGGGCTTTAGTACGTGATTCCAGTGTAAAAATACAAGCATATTTTATGATGCGCTCAAATTTTCTCATGTTGTTTTAAATTATTTTGACATCCTTTCATGCATCACCAGCATACAGCATTATTGACCACACACCTTGAAGGCAGAAAAAAAAGGGGAATAATAACAAATACTTACACTGTCAATCTGTTCCAATGAAATCTTCCCAACATTCTTCTGAACGCTATAGTTCTGTCCTACGTAAGCATGGCTGCAAAGAAAAGACTCATTAGAAACTGTTTGGACTTCACTTTCCTTACAACTGGCTGCCCAGAATCTAAAAGCAGTGACCAACTGGGCTGTACAGAGGAAGGATGACATAAAGTCCTTAATCTGTCCGGATTTAGCTGGTTGCATTTTGGTTGCTAAGGGAACCACTCAACCAAATGTGGACTGAGACAGAATGGCCCACTGCTATTGCAATTAACCCAAATACACTGTACTGAACAGCCTCTCCGCATTCACTGTCTTGAAGGATGACAATGTGGGTTCAGTAATAAAGGGCGCCAATCAATAACTTCTAAAGGCAGAAAAAACTGGCAAAAAGGAACAAGGGATCTCCCAAAGAGTTCGCTTGAACCTCTCACTTAATGATGATTTCTTAATGTTAACATGAACTTCATGTTAAACTCAGCCAATAAATGCATTTTCAAGAGTAAATGCATTCTTTATAAACGTTAGTGGATACATTAGTAAGGCCTTCCTCTAGAAGTGCCATTATGTACATTAAGATCATGGTACAGTGGTTTTCATAGGATTCAGGCTTAGTAGCTGAAAATTCTGAAAGTGAATAAATCACCTGGACTTGATAGACTAAGCACAATTTCTGAAGGAGATAACTGAGCAGAATGTAAAGGCTCTGGTGGTGATCCTTCAGGAATCACTAGAGTCAGGGATGTCCCAGCGAGGAAAATAGCTAACATAACCCTCCAAGTTAAGAAGGGACAGAAACAGAATACAGGAAATCACAGGTCAGTTAGCTTAATCTCAGTCATCGGTAAGATGACTGTCCATTACTTAGGATGAGATTGTGAAGTATTTGGAAGTTCATCGTATAATAGGGTGGAGTCAACATGGCTTCGTCAAAGGAAAGTCATGCCTGACTAATCCGTTACAATTCTTTGACGGGGTAACAAGCAAGTTAGAAAAAGGAGAGTCAGTGGATGTGATCTATTTGGATTTCCAAAAGGCTTTTGACAAGGTGTCGGACAGAAGGCTACTAAATAAGATAAAAGCCCATGGTGCTAAATCATATCCAAGGAAGGACATGCTGGCACTGAAGGAGCTTTACAAGAATAACCCAGGATGGAAGGGCTTGCCATATGAGGACTGAATGACCTACTTCTGCTCCTACATCTTATGCTCTGGTAGTACTGTGGTCAGGCCCAAAAATTGGACATTGTAAACTAACCCATAGCCAGAGAAATTGGACCCGCCAGAAAATTGACCAAACTAAATTAAACGGCAGCCAGCAGCTATAGGTTACAGAGGACAAGTCACAAGGTCAAAGAGGTCACAAAGGTTCAGGGAAAATCAACTACAACCTGCCCAAGAATTATGTATTGGAGAAATATCAGACTTTCTGACATTTAGATTTTCAGTCAATGCCAAAGGAGATATACTTTACATGGCAACAGAGAAGGGTATTGGCGTAATCCCATTGGCCAATGACTACGGAACATTCAGCAAGAAAGATCTGGGGTGAAAGGAGTAAAAACAGACTTGCAGAACCCACACCCTCAGTGAAGATTCTTGGCACAGACATCACCTGGCCAGTAGCCAAGCTCTGACTACTTTTGGGGAAGTGGTGAAGAAAATGGGGAGGGGGGAATGAAAACGAGCGACAGCAAGCAAGACCAAGAAGATCCTCCCTGACCGAAGAGACCCATCTTCATGGTAGAGAGTCAGCCCTGCATCGGAGAGGAACGAGATTCTCAGGGCCTAGCTCAACCATATGGAGCATCCTTTCTCAGACAGATAAGAGCTAGACAACAAATAAATATTGTGGGAATGCTCACACGGTATGTTTAATAAAGAATATTTTGCTAAGAAAATAAAGTTGAACCGCAAACTGAATTCTGCGTCCCTTTGTGCACCTCACTGACACGAGCATTTGGGTAAATTATTTTTTATATATTAATTGGTCAAAGTGTCCAAAGCATGGACAATAGTACCAATGACATTGTCCATGGTCAGGATGGATACTTTCACAGAAGAAAGCACTTCGAAACAATGCAAGGAAGCTAAGAGGAGAGATGTCATGCCATTATGGACTGAATATTTATACAAAAATGTGCAAAAAGATTACAATCAAGAAAGCACAACGGTCAAGAAATGGCAAATACTATTCAAATTAAACAAAGCAGATATCCATTTTAATCAGACTGTAGGGTTAATGGACCATCACTTAGTATGTACAAATCAAATATTTGGATTGCTTTCAGCCACGTTAAGTCATGAAGGCCAGCTACCACACACAAATTTTTAAGCCAAGTGCCTTAAAGTGATGATAGATTCCCTCATGCTTTTTCAAATTTAAAAATCACACAACACCAGGTTATAGTTCAACAGGTTTAATTGGAAGCATACTAGCTTTCAGAGCATCGCTCCTTCATCAGGTGATAGTGGAGGGCTCAAACCTGACACACAGAATGTATAGCAAAAAAGTTTACAGTGTGATGTAACTGAAATTATACATTGAAAAATTGATTGTCTGTTAAGTCTTTCATCTGTGTGAATACCATGATAGTTTCACTTCTTTTATGTATTTGGACAGGGAAGGACTGATTCGGGATAGTCAACATGGCTTTGTGCGTTGGAAATCATGTCTCACAAACTTGATTTGAGTTTTTTGAAGAAGTAACAAAGCAGATTGATGAGGGCAGACCAGTAGATGTGATCTATATGGACTTCAGTAAGGCGTTCGACAAGGCTAATCAGTTGGGAGACTGATTAGCAAGGTTAGATCTCACGGAATACAGGGAGGACTAGCCATTTGGATACAGAACTGGCTCAAAGGTAGAACACAGAGGGTGGTGGTGGAGGGTTGTTTTTCAGACTGGAGGCCTGTGACCAGTGGAGTGCCACAAGGATCGGTGCTGGGGCCTCTACTTTTTGTCATTTACATAAATGATTTGGATGCGAGCATAATAAGCACAGTTAGTAAGTTTGCAGAGGACACCAAAATTGGAGGTGTAGTGGACAGTGAAGAGGGTTACCTCAGATTACAACAGGATCTGGACCAGATGGACCAATGGGCTGAGAAGTGACAGATGGAATTTAATTCAGATAAATGCGAGGTGTTGCATTTTGGGAAAGCAAATCTTAGCAGGACTTATACACTTAATGGTAAGGTCCTGGGGAGTGTTGCTGAACAAACAGACCTTGGAGTGCAGGTTCATAGCTCCTTGAAAGTGGAGTCGCAGGTAGATAGGATAGTGAAGGCGGCGTTTGGTATGCTTTCCTTTATTGATCAGAGCATTGAGTACAGGAGTGGGAGGTCATGTTGTGGCTCTACAGGACATTAGTTAGGCCACTGTTGGAATACTGCGTGCAATTCTGGTCTCCTTCCTATCGGAGAGATGTTGTGAAATTTGAAAGGGTTCAGAAAAGATTTACAAGGATGTTGCCAGAGTTGGAGGATCTGAGCTACAGGGAGAGGCTGAACAGGCTGGGGCTGTTTTCCCTGGAGGGTCGGAGGCTGAGGGGTGACCTTATAGAGGTTTACAAAGTTATGAGGGGCATGGATAAGATAAATAGACAAAATCTTTTCCCTGGGGTCGGGGAGTCCAGAACTAGAAGGCATAGGTTTAGTGTGAGGGGAAAGATATAAAAGAGACCCTAAGGGGCAACTTTTTCACGCAGAGGGTGGTACATGTATGGAATGAGCTGCCAGAGGATGTGGTGGAGGCTGGTATAATTGCAACATTTAGGAGGCATTTGGATGGGTATATGAATAGGAAGGGTTTGGAGGGATATGTCATCTGCGTGTGTGGCTACTAAGGACACGACCAGCTATCCTTAGTAGCCACACACGCCGATGACAAGCAACATGAATTCGACTGGGACAACACTACTATTATAGGGCAAGCCAAACAGAGAACAGCCAGAGAATTCCTGGAGGCATGGCACTCATCCACAGACTCTATCAACAAACACATCGACCTGGACCCAATATACCGGCCACTGCAGCGGACAGCTGGCACCGACAACCGGAAGCAGCAGAGACAGGCCACTATAAATGCCGGAGGAAACATCACAGAAGCGCTTCACAGGAGGCTCCCAAGCACTGAGGATGTCACCTAGACAGGGGACAAAACGTTTGCAACACAAATTCCCAGCTCAGTGAACAGAACCACAACAACGAGCACCCAAGCTACAAATCTTCTTCCAAACTTTGAATGCATGCAGTTTTTGAGCAAAGTACAATGCAACCCTGCAAGTACAAATTCACCCCACAAAATATGTGTGCGCATGTGGGTCTTTGTCTGTGTGTGTCTGTCAGACACACACAGACAGACAAAGACCCACATGCACACATATATTTTATGGAGTGAATTTGTACTTTCAGGGTTACATTGTACTTTGCTCAAAAAAACTGCATGCATTCATGTAGAACTCCGTTATCTCACTTTTTAGATTAGAATCAATCTAAATATCATGGCATAGATAGGGAACACAGGGGGCTAACACCTTCAACATATTGTCTAGCTATCACCATTATTAACAGCTAACCTGAGAATGCAACTTTTTAAAAAAAGGTTTTGTGATTTACACATGAAAGAAGTGAAACTATCATGGCATTCAAACAGATGAAAGACTTAACAGACAATCAATTTTTCAATGTATAATTTCAGTTACATCACACTGCAAATTTTTGCGATAAATTCTTGTGTTAGGATTGAGCCCTCCACTATCACCTGATGAAGGAGCGACGCTCCAAAAGCTAGTGTGCTTCCAATTAAACCTGTTGGACTATAACCTAGTGTTGCGCGATTTTTAACTTTGTACACCCCAGTCCAACACCGGCATCTCCAAATCATGCTTTTTCAGATGAATGTCACATTGTGCTCAGCTACCATTAAATCAGTTTGGACAGACAAGACTGATGATATCCTTCTTTCCATTTAGGATACAACACTGTACCTACATCAACTGCGCATGAAAAGCAAAGGGCATTAAAGGCTTAAATGATCCCTCACTGTAATTACCAAATTCATTCACATGCATGCTGTTCTTGAATGTTGTCTCCCCATAACCCTCACCAAAGGCACATTTGAGGATTTAGCATGCCAACTTTCTTAGTAAACCAGCATAATACTTCCCGATGAATAGGGAAAATGTGTTCCAGAGTTAATTAATTCACAACATATCCTGAATTGATCCGTTTCTTCCTCAAACAGACAATCACGCTTGTTATACAAGTGTCATCATTACTATTCTTCTTTGGCACTCAATTTCAAATGCCTATTACAAAATATTTACATTAACACTTTCAAATGCTAAAGAAAAGGAACAAATCATGATCTAGGCCAGTGTATTTTAAAAGTTTGGATTAGTGGTGCTGGAAGAGCACAGCAGTTCAGGCAGCATCCAACGAGCAGCGAAATCGACGTTTCGGGCAAAAGCCCTTCATCAGGAATAAAGGCATCGAGCCTGAAGCGTGGAGAGATAAGCTAGAGGAGGGTGGGGGTGGGGAGAAAGTAGCATAGAGTACAATGGGTGAGTGGGGGAGGAGATGAAAGTGATAGGTCAAGGAGGAGAGGGTGGAGTGGATAGGTGGAAAAGGAGATAGGCAGGTAGGACAAGTCCGGACAAGTTATGGGGACAGTTACTGAGCTGGAAGTTTAGAACTAGGGTGAGATGGGGGAAGGGGAAATGAGGAAACTGTTGAAGTCCACATTGATGCCCTGGGGTTGAAGTGTTCCGAGGCGGAAGGTGAGGCGTTCTTCTTCCAGGCGTCTGGTGGTGAGGGCGTGGCGGTGAAGGAGGCCCAGGACCTCCATGTCCTCGGCAGAGTGGGAGGGGGAGTTGAAATGTTGGGCCACGGGGCGGTGTGATTGATTGGTGCAGGTGTCCTGGAGATGTTCCCTAAAGCGCTCTGCTAGGAGGCACCCAGTCTCCCCAATGTAGAGGAGACTGCATCAGGAGCAACGGATACAATAAATGATATTAGTGGATGTGCATGTAAAACTTTGATGGATGTGGAAGGCTCCTTTAGGGCCTTGGATAGAGGTGAGGGAGGAGGTGTGGGCGCAGGTTTTACAGTTCCTGCGGTGGCAGGGGAAAGTGCCAGGATTGGAGGGTGGGTTGTTTGGGGGCGTGGACCTGACCATGTAGTCGCAGAGGGAACGGTCTTTGCAGAAGGCGGAAAGGGGTGGGGAGGGAAATATATCCCTGGTGGTGGGGTCTGTTTGGAGGTGGCGGAAATGTCGGCAGATGATTTGGTTTATGCGAACGTTGATAGGGTGGAAGGTGAGCACCAGGGACGTTTGTACATCAACATCATGTTGAAAAACAAAATCAAACCAGTGCAAAGAGTTTATTCAACTTCACTTGTCAGATGGTGTTAATTTGACATAAACTGCTGCTTGAGTATCCTGCTAGCTATCCTTATAGCATAGCACACTTCATTACAATTCTCAGATTATCCCCCACATAGCTCTTCTTGTAAGTTTTATGGGCAATGACACCATCAAAAGGTTTCGGACGTCTGGTTCTGATTCCCTTTAGCAATACTGACAACCATATGGACTAAATAATAAGATTGCTTCCGAAGTAGATATGAGCAACAATTCCTTAACCTTAGCAACTGCCGCTGGAAATAATGAACACCCTGGCTGCTTTATTCTACAGCTACCAAGTAGTAATTTGCTCAAGAGCTTGCAACTTCTCAGATTTTCTTGGTACAAGGAAGCAAGAATGCCCTTAGAAGTGCAAAAAGGTTGCTCTCATGCTGTGTTGCTCATACTCTATGGCTTATTGCTCTCATCATGAAAGGAATATTATATGATAGATTCAGATTGCTAGCTAAAAAGTGTCTCTTTTAATCAGATCCAATCATTTGAATCTGATGCACTACAAACAACACACAAGAAAAGCCTGTTGAAATGAAGGCATTTCAGAGTTTCACCACACATACACAGTTGAAACAAAAATACTTTAATCACTTTCCCTAGTCAATTTGAAGTGAGTCCCAGATAGCTGCAAGTATTAAACTATTCACCAAGATCTATTAAAACACAAATGTATAATTTAAAGATTCATCTGTTTTACCCCAGTAATGTTTGATTCTTGCCAAATTCAAAATTAGCTCATCCCCAAAAGTATTTCAAGCAGACAAATTATTGCGCCTGCTAGAAATCTGAAATTAAAAGTTGGTTGAGCTGTACTTCTTTCGATTTAACATATTGACTGTGCTGCTCACAGTGCAGCCTCCTGTCCAGTGGAGAGACCAACTCCAGATTCGGTGACCACTGTTCAGACCATGTGATTAAGTATGATCTTAAGCTTCCAGATACCTGCCATTTCAATTCTGCACTTTCCTCCACACCAGTCTAGACCTGTGTGTTCAGACGAAACTCAAGGGAAGCTACAGGAAAACCACCTCTTGACAGCAAATTTAATCATTTCAGATCATAACTTTTGTTGCGACTTTTTCAGACAGCAGCTGCTGTTAGAGGTTTTTTTTCAAAAGAGGAGGGAGGTGGGCATGCAGAGTAGTTCAAGCAAAGAATTCCAGACTTCCTACATAGCTGAAAGCATGGCAACAGTAATTTAGTTAAAATGGGGGAGTGCAAAAGGCCAGAAAGGTAAGAGGACTGAGGTCTTAAGGGTTTGTATTTCTGGAGAAGGGCGTAGAGATAAGGAGAATCTGGGTCACAGCAGGTTTAAAAACAAGGATGGGAATTTTAAAACTGAGGCATCATCAGTCTTGGAGTCAATGAAGTTCAGGAGTGATGAGAGAATGACATGGTAGTGAGTAAGTATTGGGCAACATAGTTTCAATGACTACAAGTGAATGTAGGATGAAAAATGGGAAGCCAGCCTGGAATGCAACCGACTCGTCAGTTCTAGAGATGACAATCAATGGAACAAGTGCCATTTGTGGAGGAGAGTACCAAACCTGATCACCATTGTATGTAGAAGTGTTTCCTAATTTAATTCTGGCATACCCTGGCTCAAATTTATAAGCAATGCCCTACATCCTAGGCTCTCTAGCCAGAAGAAATATTTTTCCCTGATCTACCATCTCTGCTCCCATTAACATCTTGAAAAGTGTGATCAAATTCCAGCGAATACAACATTAGTTCGTTTGATTCCTCTTCGTAATGTTAACCTTAGAGTCGGATATCATTCTGGTAATCTGATGCTGTATTTCTTCTGAAAATCAATACACCCTTCTTCAGGTGTAGTGCCAACAACTGTTCAAAGATATGGTCTAGTCTAACCAGAGCTTTGTAAAGTTGAAGCATAAGTTGTACTCCCACATATTCTGCTCCTCTGCATATAAAGATCAACAAATAGCACATTTTAAATGAGTTTCCATGCCTTCCCATGTTGTTTGAATGATCCAAATTGTGTCATGTGGTTGCAATGTCAGCTTGAGCTGCTGGGCCCTGGTTTCACTTCATTCAAGGATAGCAGATCTATCTGCTTTTCAATGTAGTGTCAGCTGAAATTTTCCAATGAAGTGCTGGAGTCAGACTTGAAATCTATACTTATCTTACCGAGTCAGCATCTGAAGGAAGTTAAAAGTGTGCATTATAGGGGCCACTGAGGAGGACTTGGAAGACCACAACTGGTGACAAATATTTGAAAGGAAACTATTAAATCAGACTCGAAATTGACTAAATCACCAGCTCAAGATGGTATACATCTCAGATGAAAGGTCACCAGTGAATAAGTAGTATAAACATTGCAAATGAGAATTATATTAAAGAACTAGACAATTAGCAACCTTCAAAGGGAAGCATATTAACAACTCGGACCTTTCTTCCAAGCTGGGCAGAATTCTCCCAATTATGGAAGAAAATAATTCAGGTCTCTCAGAAATAAAAGCAAATTATTTAAAATACTGTCCTGCTTTATCTCTTAAAGGTTAGTAATTTTCTCCAATGAAAATTTTAAGCTCTGCTCTATACATATTTTGATGATTACAAATTTGCATATTCCAAAAAAGTATTTTCTTCATGAAATAAATGCCAGAGGTACTCAAACACATTAAAAAATCTGGGTGTGGAACAGTCCTAGAATGTGGCTAGAATACAAAAACTACTGTGTTCAAAATTAATACTGGGGTGGAGGAAGAACAGGGAGGAACCTGTCTTCTGACACTGTAGTTTGAGCTCAAGTGTCCAAAAACACACTAATGGACTAATTTTTTTCATTATTCATTCATCAGATACAGGCTTCAATGGCTAGGCAAACTCCAAGGTAGTGGTCAAATGCCTCTTGAACTCCAACAGTCCTTTAGGGTTAGCTCCACCAATAGTGCTTTTAGGAGGGAGTTCCAGGATTTTGACCCACAGTAAATGCGAAGGAATGCTGGTGTAGTTCCAAGTCAGGATGGTCTGCGGCTTGGAGGGGAACTTGCAGACACTGAAGCATCCATGCATCTGCTGCTTTTGTTCCCTGTTTATCCTTATCACTTTTCTTGAATAATGGAACTATATTAGCTGCCTTCCAATTCTCTAGCATCTCTCCTGTATGAAGACAGGATTTGAAAATTAATGTCAGAGCCCCTGCAACCTCCTCTTTTATCTCCCACAACAGCCTGGAATACATGTCATCTGAGCCCAGGGATTTATCTCCTTTTAAGTGTGCTAAAACCACTAACATTGCTTGTCTCTCAATGCTAATGTGTTCGAGAATATCACAGTTCACTTGCCTGATTTAAATACCAACATCATTCTTCTATTTAGCAAATTTAATTAAGAGTTCTGTTCGTAAACAGAACATTGAAAGTGAACATTGATTCCAGCTTCAATTTACTTAGTAGACTTCCTCTTGATATGGCCATTGAACTCTCATATCTATGCTGACTTCCCCAATGCAGCACCGTGGAACTGAGTTAAAGTAAACACAAAAACAGGACCGCATCTGTCCTCTCGGGTTGATGCAAAAAATGCCTTGACACAATAATGAATAAGAGATGGGGGGAATTATTGCCAAAATTTTGCCAATACTTATCCCTAAGCCAATATCATTGAAAAAAGGATTATTTGTCATTACTACATTACTGTTTACGGAAACACGCTCGCTGAAAATTAGCTGTGTTTTCGACAGTACAATGCTGACTACATCTCAAAAAGTGCCTCATCAGCTATAAAACACTTTCGGAAACCAAGGTTGCAAAAGAAGGGTATGCAAATGCAAGTCTTCCTTTTCCATTAGGACAATACGGGAATAACGTTTAGGAAGAGAATATTTTTCATCCTTGCAAGCATTATTATTCTAAAACAGAACAGTTTGCCTGCTACCTTGCTTCCAAGTCTTGATGCATTGATTTGTTTAAGATACATTAAGGGAGACAGATATGCTTAGAAGTATTATCTTGGGAGTAACACCATTCCATCGCCCATTAGATGAGATCTGTGATAACAATACTGTGACCTACATCTATCACGCAAACAAATTTCTTAAGGAGTGTAAATTCCATTAGAACTACAAATATTAAATGGCCCTAAATAAGAAACAATAGATAGCAATGTAAAATTAAGAAAATAAATTGCTATTTTTCCCCCCAAAAGTCAGTATTTTTCATTTAAAATGAATCAAAGTGCTTCATACATAACTTTCAAAATGTAAATGGAGCATAATGAAACAGGAAGTGATCTATTTTGATACATGGAAGAAATACTAACATGAAGAAACTGAAGCATTGATCATAACATGACAACTAGGGAGGTAAATTTAAGACTAGGAAGAGGTTCGATGTGATACATATAGGAAAGTTGCTGCTTGCGAGGAAAACCAAGACAGAGGGTCATAAATAGGGCTGTATGACACTGGCAAGTTTGAAAGAGAGGGGGCTTAGATGATCAGATTAGGTAAGTGCAGGACCTGTAACACATAATAAAAAAGTCCTGACAGGACAAGAGGGGAGATCGACAAGAAACTAATGAAAGATAAATGAAAAGAGCAAGGGTGGAGGCAGGGTGTCCAAACACACTGAACTGATAGACATCTTGGTCACTTAAGATTGTAACAATGATTTCTTCCGATTAGCTGTAAGAAGGGCAGGTAGAGGTTATAGCAGACAGTCAAGAAAGCAGCAAGGACTGCTGTGCATTTTAACCTCAACAACATCCTCAATTGAAATTAAAACATCCCTTTGTAATTTCCCTTTTTTGAAAAACATGCTTCTAAATTTCTAACTGTAGGTCACAGTAAAATCAAGGTAGCAACCCAATATCATTCATATCGTGCAACCTATCAGTTAGCTGAGCAAGAGCTAAAGCTTCAGTTTGAAATGCTACATTTGAACAAGTGAGCTTATTAATATCAATTACCAGCCTTGCTTTCTGCTATACCATGTGACAGTTATGACAGATCTCAGAAGTGATCATAAAAGCAAAGCAATGTTTTTTTCACAAATCAAAATTATCCATATGATGCTGTACTCCATGCATCATAATCAACTATGATAATAAGCTTGGTACAAGACAGTTTATGCCATTTTAAAGTGACTGCAATCTTGTTAGTCAAACAAAAAACATGCTCTTCTATGCGCGCATTATTTTTGAAACATTTGATAAATATTATGTTTACATTAATGAAAACATATACTGAAGCCAAGTACTGTAATCTTGCAGTCAATGCATTCAACATTGGCATTATAGCCTAGATCTTGTTTGCAGGCAAAAGAAACTGCAGACGCTGGATTCGTAGACAGACAAGGAGGCTGAAAGAACACAGCAAGCCAGGCAGCATCAGGTGGTGAAGAAGTCAACGTTTCAGACATAACTCTTCTTCAGGACTGGGGGTGGGAGTAAGGGGAGCTGCAGATGAAGGGGGTTGCTGGGGGTGGTGAGGTGAGGATAGGTGAACACAGGAAGAGGGTGCAACCTGTTTGGCCGATTGGAAGAATGAATCCAGTTGGTGGTTAGAAGGGAGGATCAATGAGAGGAATGAAAGGGAGTGGGGAGGGGCTGGGAAGTGAGTCAGGTGATGGGAAGGGAGGTAATTTGAAATTGTGGTTGGGGGGTGGGGGGGTGCCAGCAGGTTTTGAATCTTATCCTGCTGCTGGAGAAGGTACCTGGGCTTCAGGGGGGGTTGGTGGGGAGAGTGGGGCAAACCAAGGATTGGCGAAGGGAACAGTTCTTGCGGAAGGCAGAGAGGGGTGAGGAGGGGAAGATGTTCTTGGTGGCGGGGTCTAGTTGGAGTTGGCAAAAGTGTTTAAGGATGATGCTTTTGATGTAGAGACTATTGCATTTGTGGAGGGGGTGGTTTAAAGCAGTGGAACAGGGAATGGAGGTTGTGTGGTGGAGGAATGTCTGAATGACAGGGGGTGAAAAGCACATTGTTCAAAACAGATGGATACCTGGGATGCTTGGGAGTGGATTGTCCCCTCATCCAAGCAGATGCAGTGGAGGTTCAGGGATTGAGACAACAGGATGGAGTTCTTGCAGGATACTGGGTGGAAGGTGGTGTAGTCCAGGTCATTGTGAGAGTCTGTGGGTTTATCGTAAACTATTTCTGATGAAGGGCTTTTGCCCGAAACGTCAATTTTCCTGCTCCTCCAATGCTGTGCTTTTCCAGCACCACTCTAATCTAAACTCTGGTTTCCAGCATCTGCAGTCTTCACTTTTGCCTGGTTTATCGTAGATGTCTGTCTGGAGACCGTCACCGGAAATAGGGAGATCAAGAAAGGGGAGGGAGGTGTCCAAGATGGACCAAGTGAATTTGAGGGCGGGGTGGAAGTTGTGGGTAAAGTCGATGAACTGCTCCAGTTGAGCTCGGGTGCAGGACGCTGCACCAATGCAGTCATCGATGTAATGGCAGAAGAGTTGGTGCCTAGAGCCTGTGTCGATATTGAACAGGGACTGTTTGGCATAGCCAACGAAGAGGCAGATATAGCTAGGGCCCATCCTAGTGTCCATGGCCACCC
The DNA here is from genome assembly GCF_047496795.1 of Chiloscyllium punctatum. Taxonomy (NCBI): domain Eukaryota; kingdom Metazoa; phylum Chordata; class Chondrichthyes; order Orectolobiformes; family Hemiscylliidae; genus Chiloscyllium; species Chiloscyllium punctatum. The sequence continues at coordinate 114,021,558 of NC_092741.1, forward strand.
CCTGGATTTGGAGGAAATGGGAAGAGTTATTAAAGGAGAAGTTATTAAGGATGAGGACTAGTTCGACAAGGCGGAGGAGGATATTGGTGGAGAGGGACTACAGTAATGAGATTCTCATCAGTGTAGATTATATTTAGTTTACACCTGCATTTAAACTGAATTATTACCTGAGGTGGTTCAGCAGAGGCTGAAGTCGCTCGTCTGACTGTACAACAGGCAGCGATCTTGACGCAATCTGCAGAAAATAGGTAATGTTATAGTGAGATTCCATTCACAAACAAACAGCTAAGCCAAATTAATCAATGCACAACAAAAATTTACAAGTAGCACAATCTGTCTCTTCATGTCATCAAGACAAGCCAATCGCAAGTTCTGAAAAGTACACAAGTCTCTTCAATGATTACAAACATGAAAGCAGACAGATCTGTCCAGCCCCTCAAGTCTGTTTCACCATTCAGTTAGATCGTGGCTGATTTGCATCTTAACTCCATTTATCTGATTTAATTCCATAACCTTTGCCAAACAGAAAAGTCAGAATTAAAAGTTTCAAATGACTCACAGCGTCAACAGATATGTGGGAAAGAGTTTCAGATTTGAGCAACATTGAATAAGCCTCATACATTATCTATGAATGGCTTAATTCTTAAAGTTATTACCCCTTTGTTCCGGACCCCAACCCCAACTCACCTTAAGTAAATTGGGAAACTGGAACAATCTGTGGAAAGAAAATTAACGTTTCAAGTCTGGTGACCCTTCTCTAGAACTGATTGTAGCTAGGAAAAGTTGGGAGGGAGGGAGGAGTGAATGAATAGGTAGAGATGGAGCCCTAAGAGACAGAGGTAGGCACTCAAAGGATGGATGTTAATATGGAGAAAGTGAGTCTGCAGATGCTGGAGATCAGAGTCGAAAGGTGTGGCGCTGGAAAAACACAATAGGTTGGGCAGCATCCAAGGAACAGGAGAATTAACATTTCGGGCATAAGCCCTTCATCAGGAATGTGGCACATTCTTCTGCATCCATTTTCACATCTAAACTATCTCTCACCTTCAATTCAGTGCTTTCTTATTTATGGCTAAACCATTTGATTTCATTCCTCAATTCCGTATCGGACTTGCTAATGTTTTTTTTAAGAATATCATCTATTCCTTACTTCACTGTTCATGGATGCTGGTTGATTTTATATTTAAGTGTGTACCCATTTAGTTTAAATAGCTTGTCACTCCAACATTTACCTTACTGGAATACCAGTGGCTACCTGATTGGAATAACACACCAGAGACTTGGTCTATTAACCCAGAGAACATGCACAGATCCCAACAAGAGTTTTAAGAATATGAATGATGTCAAAGCTTCTTGCCTTGGAGTCATCAGGACTGGCACACAAGAAATCAAACTTAGAAAGGGAACAACAATTTATAAAGCATAAAAGGCTGCTGATCAAGCTTAGCATGGAGATGCAGCAGGAACTGTTAACTTACAAACCAAATAGGACCCCATTCCATGTAAGCAAAAGGAACTTGTCTATATGCTGCATTTTTTATCATGGAGATAAGGGTCATGGACTTCGCCAATCCCAGTTGTTATCACCATGGCAGCACCCTTAATAATCAGAGCTTACCTGTCCGGTCTCAGTTTCCTCAGATTGATCAAGCGATTAAAATGCTAATTATTAGTGAAAATTGGCAAGATGGCAGACAACTGTTAAGTATTCATTCATGTCCTTTCATGAAGGAAGTCGGTCATCTATACTGATGTGGTCTTTATCAGATTCCAGTCCCACACTAACAGCTCTCTAAATTGCTCTCGGAAGCTCGGTTGCATCAAAGCACTGAAGAGAAGCAACAAGAAAACGGTAGGTTGTTACTTTTACACAGTCCTTACAGAAAATTTTTCAATGACTCAAACTGACAATGGTGTTCCTGCCCAACACTAGAGCGACACAGTGATTCCCGTGGTCTTGCTGTCCTCGTGCTTGCATAGAGAAGCAATTTTCCTCTCAAAATGGTGTCCTAGATCCCCAATCTTTATCTCGTGAGAGGTCGATCTTTTCTTCCGCTGTATCACTGCCACACACACAGGTCAAAAACTGCCTAACTCGCTCTCTGCAAATGTTTCCTACCAGTCTGTGCAACACACACTTCACTCCAACATGGGTGCACATCAAAACAGATCTCTTCTGATACCCACTGCAGTGCAGGCATGTTAAAAATCACAACACCAGGTTATAGTCCAACAGGTTTATCTGGAAGCACTTCCTTTCGGAGCGCTGCTCTTTCATCAGGTAGCTGGGATGTGCAGATGTGTAACCAACCTGTTTCAAACTAATGCATATATGCACATACACAATCAACCAGTTCTTCTGCACAATTAAGTAGATTGACTGAAATTCACTGAAAACATTCACTCATTTAAACTTAGTTCCTAGCGGTCCATTTAATTGCTTCATCCTCACACAAAACAACAAATGACAAAAAGAAAGTGAAATTGTGCTTCAATTCCACATTTCATAAATCTCACTACAATAAAAAGACAAATCACTGGGATCTGTAATTCTATTTTTGAGCTATTTTTCACCCTTGTACTTAACAGAAAATTGTGAAACCCAGTTGAATGGAATATTTCACCTCTTAAACATCAGCAATATTACACAGGAGACCAGCATTTCTCCCCTCAAAGAAATACAGAACACCCTTATTTCCATTTAGATGATAGTGTTCTGTGCACAGAAAAGCAAGATTGTGGTTTGTACATCCACACATCTTGCTGACATAATCAAGTGGAAATCAAGAGAAAGGCATGCATGCATCACTGACTGACTCAGGAACTATTGCACAGCAGGGAAGACAAAGATTAACAAATAAAGATATAAGCACATATCCAAAGTCTCACCAGCTGTCTCATTCAGATCCTAATTTTATCACTAAAAGGTTGCCTGACATATTGGAGTCAAGGTGCTTTTGGCCTCTTGCACAGTGTACAACAGTCAAATTGCTTCCGAGACAATGAACCGAGGTAAATTTACACAGTTCATCAAATATTTGGTCACAGAACAGAATCCTTATTCCAAGCATGAGCTCACACACTTCAATGCACCAGTGAAATACTTGGTGCCAAACAGAAAGGCTCTCCAATTTAAGTCCTCGTCTAGGCCAGGATATGCCCTTTTCAAGTACAGCAGCCAGTTACAAGGAGAAAGTCTGCATTAGATTATTTCAAAAGTGGTCTCTGTACTTATACCTGGAAAAAAGACTAAAGGGAAAAATCCAGTGAAACTTTCACTATCGGATAGAAATGAAGTTTTCAAGCAGATTCCATCCAGATAATGATTTGAGTGATATTTGAAATATGATTGTCTTCAATTTTGTATCTAAAATTTTATGTGGAGGTTCAATTTTGAAAACTGTTAGTGTTGGCGAAACATCACACTTGCACTCTCATTATGCAGGATAATAGTGAATAAATCTCTGTGCACAGCTAAGTAGAAAATGTTTTCAGTTGGCAAGGCCAACAATATCTGTCTTGCTCCCTATTGTCTTCACCCTTTTGAAGGTGGTGGCTCAGGCTGGAGCATGGTGCCACAGATCCAAGTGCAAAATGAAAACTTCTGACTGAACCATCTTAAAACCACAGCCTGAAAGCAACATCAGACTTACCACCTGTCCACATGGCCCTCCTGACCTTAAACATGAATATCACGAAGATCAGGAATGCTCATTGTTGACTATTTGCAAACTTCAAAGTTTTGAACCCCAACCTGCATTATGTGCTGCCATGCTCAGGTAATTATGCCACAGCATTTATGAAAAAGACAGTCACTTTACAAGGCTAGAGGAGAATTTTTTTTAATGAGCTTTGCCAATAAAGGAGTGGCAATAAATTTAATAGTTTTCAGGAGGGAAATGGAAAGGAAAAATATGAGGAGTGTGAGGATAGAGCAAGGAAAAGCTATGATGGGTTGAATGGCCTCTTATGTTTTATGATCCTATAATTCATAGATATTATTGAACTGATTGTTCCTTTGTAAAAAAAAAGTAATCGTCAAGAATATTTTGGAAAATGCTTATACTGCATAAGAAGTATCAAAGCTCCAGATATTTCAGCATTTATTTAAGCACCAACAATGCAGGCAGAGTTGAACCGTCATCTGCTATGAAGTCAACTTTACTTTACCACTACAAAAAGGCATTTGCTCTGCATTAATGTGCACTCCTTCCATTTCCAAAATACCAGTTAGTTTTCACACACAGGGGCTATGTTAAGGCAAATTTTCCAACCTTGTCCACAAAGGAGAAAGCTGACAATGCTTGAACCGACTGCATGTGGAATTTTATGACTGACAAGAAAAGGAAGACCAAAATCTCATCAATCTCTGTTGGGATAACAGTACACATGGCTACCCTACTGCTTCTAATCCATTTCTAACAATAATGACCATCATTTGTCTGAAGCATTTCACATACAGGAATCTTGAAGCAGTTTAAAGATACTGAAGAGTGCATTGATGAAAATACTGAACTTGTTCAGCATACACATATAGCATCTTTTAACATTGCAAAACAGCATGAAAATGTCTTTGATCATTTTACACAAACATTTGACAGACATGATAACAGGACAGATGGCCTAACATTTGATCAGAGAGATAGACTTGAACAGTGTTTCGAAGATGCAAGGTAAGGCATTGTGTCAAAGTGGTTTAAGCAGTTACTTCCAGACCTGAAGGCTTCTGAACTGAAGATCCAGCCAATGTTGGAGCAATTTAAATTATCACATGCAATTTGGAGGAACACAGCATCTCAATGGATTGTTGGTTACAGATGGAGAGGAACAAGGCGTGGACAGTTTTATAAATAAAAATTTTTTAGAAGGACTTATTTTACTTCCACTTCTCAGTTTCTTTTGACCCAAGAAAGAAACTGATTTTTTAAAAAATTTAGAAGTCTCATTTTCCACAATCTTGTTCAGATAGGAATGTTAGACACATCCAGAACAATGTCAAGAGTGTGGTGCTGGAAAAGCACAGTAGGTCAGGCAGCATCCAAGGAGCAGGGGAATCGATGTTTCGGGCATAAGCCCTTCATCCCAAAATGTTGACTCTCCTGCTCCTTGGATTCTGCCTGACCAGCTGTGCTTTTCCAGCACCACACACTCAACTCTGATCTCCAGCATCTGTAGTCCTCACTATCTACATCCAGAATAATGGGAACATATTCAATTAAATATTTACTGTTGCATTAAATGCCTTCAACATTCTTTGTCTCACCAGCTTTCAGACATCATGCCTGACACACAACAAAAGTCACAGAGTCGGAGTTTGTTACAGAATGGATAAAGACCGTTCAGCCCTACATGTCCACTTGGGTCATCAGGCATCTCTCTACTCTAACCCCATTTTCCAGCACTCAGCCTGTAACCTTGTATGTATTGCACTGCCAGTGCTCACCTGAATACTTCTTAAATATTGTGATGGCGCCCACCTCTACTGCCCCTTTCAGGCAGTGAAAAAGAAACTACCTTGCATTTAGCAGAATGATTTCAAGTTGTAAATTAATATCAAAGCTTGACATCATGAATCACCAGAAAGTAGATTTATTAAAGACTTCAAACAAAGATATACATTTTGACCTCAATGTAGGATCACAAAACTAAATGAGAAAACCGATTAAAATGGCTTAGAAATTTTACCTGTGGAAAGTATTCTTCCACAAAACTGCCACCAGTCATAAATTATTTCACAAGAAAGCTGCCTTGTTCATTTAAGCCCGTATTAAATTCCCTTTGCAAACCCCATTAAACAACTGCTTATCTTACATTTAAACTGAGAACCACTACTTGCTATTTTATTCCATCAATCTGAACATGATTGAAGCAATAAGGAGAACCAATAAAAAAAGGCTTTGAAACTCAGGGAATTGCAGCTTCGAATAAACTGTCTACTACCACACAGCAGGACTTACAATGTCTTATTTGTGCAGGTCACCACAAATGAATGGTAAAATATGTCATTCCCCACAAAAGAGATTAGAAGTTGCAAAGCAGATTTGCTATGGATTGCAAGATATTACTGCTAATAATAACAACATTATCTCAGATTGGCAAAGAAAAATAACTACCAATCAAACCCTGAAATCAGGAAGAGAAAGTGATACCGCAGAGGCTGGAGATCAGAGTTGAGAATGCAGTGCTGGAAAAGCACAGCTGGTCAGGCAGCATCCAAGGTGCAGTAGAATAGACTCTGGGCGTAAGCCCTTCAACAGGAATTAGGCTTTTGGGCCGCGAGCCTGAGAGATAAATGGGAGGGGGATGGTAGCTGCGAACGCAATAGGTCGATGAAGGTGGGGGAGAAGGGTGTATGCTGGAGAGGAGGGTGGAGCAGATAGATGGGAAAGACAATGGACAGGTCAAGAGGGCAGTGTCAAGTTAGAGGCTTGGGACTGGGATAAGGTGTGGGCGGGGGTGGGGGAGGCTGGGTTGAGGAAACTGGTGAAATCCACATTAATCCTGTGTAGTTGCAGAGTCCCAAGGAGGAAGATGAGGCATTCTTCTTTTTGGTGTCAGCTGGTTAGGGTTAGGCAATGGAGACAGCACAGGACCTTCGTGTCTCCTCTAAGCCTCCAACTCGACACCGCTCTCCAGACCTGTCCATTGTCTTTCCCATCTATTCGCTCCACCCTCCTCTCGGACTTATCACCTTTTCCCCCACCTTCATCTACTCACTGCATTCTCAGCTACATTTCCCCCAGCCCCACCCCCCCCCCTTCCCATCTCACAGCACTCCCGACCCAGAAGGCTCATTGCTGAAGGGCTTCTGCTCAAAATATATTCTCTCCCGCTCCTCGGATGCTGCCTGACCGGCTGTGCTTTTCTAGCACCACACTCTCGACTCTAAACTCAGTAATCAACCGAACACCACCCACTGGCAAGACACTTTGCCAAGTGTTGATAAGGAAGGGTGTCTGGGAAAGTTTGGAAACTTATCAGGACAAAAAAGACCAAAGCCAAGGTGCAGGCATGGATATTAAGCACTTCAAACAAAGACTGATCAGATAGGAACCTAAGCAGGTCAACAACCGGAATGCTTTGGTGTCCACTGACAATTATGCGGACAATGAGTGACATGTTCAAGCACACGCGATGTTTTGCTGAATGAGCCATGATATTCAGTTTCCTTTTGACAGTGTGATTGGCTATTAGGTGCAAAACAGGTCAAGTCAAAATGATCGGTGTCTATGCAGCTGTTTGCCCTGTTTGCCAGATGGAGCCAAGTAATTTGGGTCACTTGTAACTTGGACAAAGCTACTGGAGGATGGCGAAGAGTGAGCAAGTGCAGGTTTAGCCAAATTCTTTTACACAGGCTGCCATGATGCAACAGCCTGTATGAAAGCCTAAATGAATGATGCGGCTGCCAGCCAAAGAGGTGTCCCAAGTACTCGCCATCAATGCCATCAAATGTAGCCAGGGCCTAACAGCTCACAAGTGTTAAACATGATGCTATCTCATCTTTAGGCTAGATGAAATCTTAGAGACAAGCATACCAATTTCTTTTTATAAACCCATTCTCATGCACCTTCATCTGCCACCTTGCTCCCTCACCTGCAGTCTTATTTTACTTGTTAGTGACTTTGGGGCTTGTAATTTCTGTTTACTTCCTGGAACATATCAACCATTGGCATAAAATCCAGGTATGCCTTCTGCGAGATCCAATCCAATGCTGCCTCTCTCATTCACTGCTGGATCCTGCATCAGCAATCAGACCCAAAACCTTTTTACAAGCAATAAAAGGTACCTTTTTGCCTGATCCAGGTTGGATTTTGATCCAAATTGGAAGATTTTAAAAATTTATTTGTGGGATGTCAGCATCACTAGATAGGTGAGCATCACTAGATAGGTGAGCATTTATTTCCCATCCATAATTCCCCAAACAACAGTTAAGAGTCAACCACATTTCTGTGGGTCTGGAGTCCCTAAAGGTCATTAGTGAATCAGATGGGTTTTTACTACAATTCATAGTGGTTACACAATTGACATTAGACTGACTTTTAATTCCACCTGCCAATTTGGGATTGAAAACCAAGTTCCCTTTACATTAGCCTAGGTTTCTCAATTGCCGGTCTAGTGATGTTATCACTATGCCACCATCTTCTCTGAATTTGGGCTCTTAAGAACACCAACTTTTGCAAATCTACCTTCGTGGAACTAGCATTGCGCCTAAGATAGCTAAAGTGACTAGTGTTGCTCTGCAGACCTTGTTGTATTGTATGAGTATATAGTTGATAACATTAGTGCATAACCAATTTGTATATATCCACATTATAAACTATCATGTTCATTACCTTGTCAGATTTTAACAAGGAAACTAAACACCTTTAACATATCATCCACCTCCTCTCAACATCCCACATCTGACATCTCCTCAAATCTCAGTTTCAGCTAAAATAAAGGAGTCAGATTTCCCAAAATTGATTTCTGATTAACAGAAGCAAATTACAAAACAGATTAAAAGACATTTACTTTATAATGCTGGTAGCAGCTCGTGTTTTTGGAATGATTCATTATTAATTGCTCTGCCCTTGAGAACCCTGGCCTGCATGTTTTAACCATCTTTATTCAACAGTACATGGTTGGGGAAAAGACAGGTGTAGAAGTGAACCTTTTTACGCCAAAAAGGTAAGACAACAAGGCTACCTATGACACTATTCACTCTTGCAGCATGACCAAGTGTTTGTAAACAAACTTTTCAGGCCATTATATTCTGGTCTCCATTTCAACTGATGCTTCCCTTGTAGGTTTCAATCACTGTTCCAAACAAAAAGCTATATATCTCAACTGAGTATTATTGAATTGGGCATTTTCTTTTGTATTTGCTCATCTGTATTTATTGAAATCTAACTTCGCTGTTATCTTTTAAAATTGATAAAGGGTTTGGCGCTTTGTATCATTTCAAATTAAAAAAACCTACTTTAGCACAATGTGGATGCTTTGTGCAGACAGAAATTTTGATTACAAGGTCAGCTGGGAGACTGTAAATATACGCTTCAGAAGTCATGTTTTTGCTAATTGCTTTTCAAGTGTAGAGATTCTCCTCTATTATTTTTGGAGAGATGAAAGATGATCCATCTGGTAACAGATGTACAGTTTTAGGTCATGTCAGCTCTCTAACATCAGCAGTCTATGGGCTTGTTATTTATTTCAGAGCTGATATTTTTAACGAAACATTTGTATGTTGGCCTTTTCTAGACATGCTTAACTTTTTTTTGTTTTTGCTCATCACTTAGGCTAAGGATTATTTAGCTGGTACATATCGGAGGCAATGATAAGTGCATAAAATTACTGAAAACACCTTGAACTCCCCAAGTACAAGTTGACAATTGACTTTATCTCAGCTATCAATCACAATAAGTGATCAGAGACTGCTTCACAGGAAGTCATCAGCAATTATCCATCAACCACATAAATGATGGAAGGAAAACAGCACGAGTACAGAGTGGATTGGTACACCATTATATGATTCAAAGAAACAAATATTCCAGCTTCAAAACACCCGCAGCCATTGATTTCCTGATAATTAAACTTAATTTATGCTTTCATGGCACACAATTTTAAATCAAGGTGTACAAATGCATCAGTCCAACTCCCTCACCGTCAGTGACTGTTGAATAAGTTTTAATTGTTCTATGGCCCAAAGTTAATCACTAGCCAGATACACACAAATTTAAGATACAAGGCCACAACACCAACAGTCACTTATTTCCTAAGATCATTCTCACTTATTCCTCATAAAACACAAATAACTTGTATTTGTCTTGTGCCTCTAATGCAGTAGAACTTTTCAAGGTTCTTCAAGAATCAACTGCATCTGACACCAGATCAGCTAAGGAGATACTGGGGGTAGCTAACAAAAGGGGTCAATTGTTAGGGAAGGAATTCTCAGCATATGGACCAAGCAGCGGCCAGTGGTGCAACAATGCAAATGGTGGAAGCTGAAGAGGTCAAAACTAAAGGACCGAAGTGTATTGAAGCCACAGAAAGATTTGGAATTAGCTAGGTTTTCCGCTTTGCTGCAAAATACCTTTCTACCACAGTTATGCTCACCACATCGTAATGTTTAAATCAACAGTCTATTTGCGCTAAATTATTGGAAATCTAGACTTATTTGCATTGAGATTTCTGTCAGGTGCAAAAGACGCAAAATCTCCAGGGAAAAAGAAAGGAGAGAATAAAAGTTTATCTTCACTGTATTGCAGTTGTAAGAATTCCAATAGTTATTCTTTTGAAGAAAAAAAGAGATTCTCACTCATTGAGGGAGAGCACAATCAGAATGGATTATTCACACCTCTTAGAATAATACATTTCATTTCCCTTTTGAACCACTGAATGCAGAGCCAGCTGCAGCAAAGTGACGCAAAAATATTTAATGACTTGTCAGCAAATTAAACCACTTGCATGTGAGCAGATGCATGGCAGGAGTACAGAGAAGGCAAAGCAAAACTGCAGAAATCGTGAGTTGCGATGTCAGCAGAAATGAAGATAGAATGGAACACTGAGGAAGAAGGGATTGGTTTTAATCTTGCTCAAGTCAAATTAAAGTTTGGGAGGGCAATGGATGAGTACACCATTCATCCATCCAAGTCCTGGGAATGCTGTTGTCAAGCATGCTTTTCCTTTTTAAGAAAGAAAGAGAAAAAAGGACAGTTATCCACAAACAATTGAAATCTGTTCTCTAATTTTGGCCATTTGTTCCTCCTGGAATTCCTTAGCTCCACCACTGCCCTCAGTTTTTAAATGGAGTTAGATACAGCTTATTCAGTTTATGCTTTCAGTCTCACCATGCTACTTAAAATGCGGGAAACCAGGAAAAAGACAGAACTAATCTAACTACCAGTCATCCCCCTTACACTGTACATTCCAGTTTGTGCATTGACATTTCAAGATCGCCCATTCAGGTTGCAATTAATTCATCTATTCAAAATGATAGTTTGATGGCAACAGTGTTCCCAAGACCTTGTTTCAATTAACACAACATCACATTTAAGTTTCTTAAGTAGTTGGTCTGATGCATTAAAAATTAGCTTTTCTTTTCCCAGTGTTTCAAAAGATCAAAGCTTAATAGGGTAAAAACAATATTGGAATTATTTTCTTTACAGAGGAGAGATTTAATAAAGATGCTCACAATCATGAGAGATTTTGTAGATCAGGAAAAACAGCTTCCACTGGAGGAGAGTCAACTGCTAGAGGAAACAGATTTAAGATAATTGATTTAAAAAAGCCAGAGGGGTGGTGAAGAGATTTCTTTTAAAAATAAGAATTATGATGATATGTAATGCAGTGCTCAAATGGACTGTGGAAGTAGTTTCAATTGTAAGATCTACAGAAGAATCTCTGCAGACTTGTACTTCAGGTAACAGTGGAGAGCGATCAAAAACAAAGAATAAGATATTTTGTAATTTAGCAACCTGTCAGCAGGTGAGACTAGGATGCGATACTGAAGCAGTCAATAGTCGTTAGATTGCACTGACAGGATGTGACTGCTTTAATTCATACACAGTAAAAATGCAAATCCAGACACCAAAGGCCACCTGCTGGGTTGTTTTAAATTAGCACTGCTCTGCCCATCTGGATTATAGCATAAACCAAACAAATACTTGCCTGACTCCAATGTGGAAATATGAGCAGTGTTGCTGTTTCTATTCTATTATGCACAAGTCACCATCGAAACTGAACATACCTTTACAAATATATTCTGCATTCTTCAAGATTAGACAGTGTACAGTTGTCAGTCTGCTAGAAAAAAAAATCCCCCTCCCTCCCACACAGTCTGCTTTATGAAGATACATAAAATGATCAAATCAAAACACAAAATTCATCCAAGTTCAGAGTGAACGCTCCCCCCGGCATTCTTGATCTTTTACTCAGCTGTGGCAATTCATGTTATTTTTATTTCCTCTACAGTGGATCCAGAGTTGTTAATCTCAGTAAAGAAGCAATCTACTGATACCTGTCTGTACTTCCTTTAAATGCTGTTCACAGAGTGAACACCTATCATGCTACTCCAGATGTTAAATATTCATATTTATCACTTTCTAGTGTACAGTTTCTCTTCAGAGTGTACAGAAGGCTTGTACTGAACAGAAACGAGATAAAACGTTTGCAAGGCATAGCCTGAACTGGATTCCATCTGTATTAACAGATTCCAGGTTCAACAAGCAATCTGTATTTTTGCTTGGAAGAAAACTGACACACCATATCAGTTATTCTGCACTGGAACATTCAGCACAGGCAATGGCTACCACTGAAAAATTTCAGTTCCACTTGAACTGCTCAGGAGATGAAGCCTTAAATATTTAAACAGAGTTACAGAAATGAAATACTAGATCAGTAATTAGAATTTTAAAATATTAATTCTTGTTTTTTTTTAAATACATAACCTTGATAAACGTGTCACTCAAAACTCATTATCTTGTTGAAAGAATGATATTAAATAACCCTGTGACAGGAAAGCAGTTATGGCCTGTAGCCCAACAAACTGCAGAGCATAATGCAATATACCCACCAGCAGGATACTAGTGTAAGGGGAATAGAATAGAATTAAAATAATCATATTATTCTTTCTGTAGCATGGATCTCCCCTTTTTCATCACATCTCCTACAGCTGCTTGTCAATCAAATTAAAACAGTTATTAAGCAGAGCAAGCACAGAACTGAAAGCACATAACATACAAAGACAATATGTGCTGTGACAAGAGAAATATGCCTTACTCCCAAGGTTGCTCAAAAGCCAAGGCTAGCAAAGCACAGCATTGTGTGTGCCATGCTGAAGACAATGAAGTCATTTAGAGTTAAATTCAAAACTACTTTAATGTAAGTGACTCAAGTTGCCACCACAAGATTAGCCATGCCAGAATTAGTCAAATTTAGGAAGTTCCAGTGAGAACAAGGGCATTCACGCCACTCTGAACAGCAGGTTACAACTTTACACAAAGATTTTGAGCTCTTGTTTCTGTACATTGTCAAATAAATAAATTGCTTGTGGTACAGCAAATGAGAATATAAGTCAGAACCCTGGGTGGGCCTCCATTGTCATCTTCGACTTGTATTTTGAAAGAATGACTTTCTATACCTGGCATCCTGTATGGTTGTTTAAAAACCACAATGCTATCTTACAAGGTGAACTTTCATGGTCATCAGCTTTACTTCAATACACACACATCCCTGTATTAGTAGACAATGACAAATATTTAACGTACGTGTTTTGGTCCTTTTTTAACCTTTAGACATGTGATCATTATTTGCAGTAAAAAAACATAAAATTATAAGCAGGAAAAATAGGTTTCTCACTGCCAGATGTTCAACTGCAGTTGATGAAAAGCTAACAAAAGTGAATGTGTGCAACCAAACCTGCAACAATGTTTTAACAAATTTTGGTGATATTAGAATAAGCTACCAGTTCACATGGTCTGGAGCATGGAAAAGGACAGAACAACAAATAGTTGTCATTACATTTAAGAATGAATACTTTGGAATTCAAATACAATCCAGCTACATGCAACATTGTTAAGGTACTTAAAGATATACCCTTTTCTTTTAAAACAGAGGCCCCTAGCTCTAAATTCACCCACAAGTAACATCCTCTCCACATCTACCTTGTTCAGACCGATCAGAATCTTAGGTTTCATTAAATCACTTACTCTTCTGAACTCCAACAGATACAAGCCTACTTTGTCCAATATTTCCTCATAAGACAAACTATTCATTCCAAGTGTTAATCTGGCAAACCTTCTCTGAACTGCATCCAATGCATTATTACCTGTCCTGAAAATAAGAAATCATTACTGAGCACAACACTCACAGTTGTTCATAAACTTTTTAGTATTAAAGCACACAGGCTACATAACCAAGCAGATTTTCCTTTGCCTGCACATGTTAGGTGACAAATGTCAAGATACTGCCTTCAATAATAGACACAAAGGCTTCAGAGGAGATTGGAAGCATGAATGTGAAAATTCTGCCACACACTTCTCACCCTGTCAAGGCACATGCTCCTCTAAATGGCATCTCACCGATTCCATGTATAACTGAAGCATAACTTCCCTATTTTTGTATTCAATTCCTTTTGTAATGCACAAAAACATTCAGCTTTCCTAACTATTTGCTGCAGCTAATACTTTGTGATTCATGTGTTTTAAGAAAATATAATCATAGTCATACAGATGTACAGCATGGAAACAGACCCTTCGGTCCAACCTGTCCATGCGGACCAGCTATCCCAACCCAATCTAGTCCCACCTGCCAGCACCTTCATATACCCATCCAAATGTGTTTTAAATGTTACAATTGTACCAGCCTCCACCACATCCTCTGGCAGCTCATTCCATACACGTACCACCCACTGCGTAAAAAAAGTTGCTCCTTAGCTCTCTTTTATATCTTTCCCCTCTCACCCTAAACCTATGCCCTCTAGTTCTGGACTCCCCACCCCATTGTCTATTTATCTTATCCATGCCCCTCATAACTTTGTAAACCTCTACAAGGTCACCTCTCAGCCTCTGCCCTCCAGAGAAAACAGCCCCAGCCTGTTCAGCCTCTCCCTGTAGCTAAAATCCTCCAACCCTGGCAACATCCTTGTAAGTCTTTTCTGAACCCTTTCAAGTTTCACAACATCTTTCTGATAGGAAGGAGACCAGAATTGCACGCAATATTCCAACAGTGGCCTAACAAATGCCATGTACAGCTGCAACATGACCTCCCAACTCCTGTATTCAATACTCTGAATGATAAAGGAAAGCATACCAAATGCCTTCTTCACTATCCTATCTACCTGCCACTGCATTTTCAAGGAGCTATGAACCTGCACTCCAAGGTCTCTTTGTTCAGCAACACTCCCTAAGACATTACCATTAAGTGTATAAGTCCTGCTAAGATTTGCTTTCCCAAAATGCAGCACCTTGCATTTATCTGAATTCACTCCCTTCACCTTTCCTCTCCTGAAATCAGCAGCGTTTACTGGGGTGCAACCCAAATGTAGGGACAACTCATCGCACACCACATTCAGGTAAGCCATTACTTCAACTATTAGACCGAACAAAGGCCATGCACCACGAGTCAATGGTGTTTCTGTGACTTGTGCACTTACCTCAGAAATGAAAGACCAGTGATTTCAAACTCTCGTCCAGACACATCAGGACTAAATCTAAGTTGACACCCCCAATATCTGAAACACTATCTCTCAGATGCAATGATAAAGATCTGCCCTCCTAGTTGGATACAAAGAATTCCAGTGCACCATTCAAAGAAGAGCTGCAGAGGACTGAGTGTTCTGGCCAATGTTCATCTCTTCATCAACATTATTAAATCTGACCATTATCTCTTTGATGTTTGCAGGATCTTGCTCTGTGTACATTGCATGTCCTAGGGGCAGCAGGACATAACTGTAGCACAGTGGTCATCAGCACTGCTGTCTCACAGCACCTGGGACCCCAGTTCAATTCCAACCTTAGATAACTGCCTACATGGAGTTTGCATGCTCTCCCTGCATCTGCGTGGGTTTCTTCCAGATATTTTGGTTTCTTCCCACAGTCTAAAGATGTACAGGTTAGGTGACTTGGCCATGGTTTCAAAAAACCCATGTGGGGTTAACTAAGTGTGGGTGGGATGCTCTTTGGAGGGCTGCTGTAGACTCAACAGGCCAAATGGCCTCCTTCTGCACTATTGGGATTCTATGATTACATTAAGACACTTCAAAAAGAAGTCTGTGGATCTGTGTGGATCTAAAATTAGTAAAATACAACTTTTATTTCATTGGAAGCATCACATACAAGCAGACAACAAAACAAAAGGTGCACTGTCAATTGAATGACTACAAACAATGGTCACACAGAGACCCCAGATGATTAGTTTGATTTATTATTGTCACATGTACTGAGATACAGTGCAAAGTGTTGTTCTGCATGCTATGCAGGTAGATCACACCATACAAGTTGCATCAGGGTAGCAGAACAGAGTGCAGAATACAGTACTATAGTCTCAGAGAAGATGCAGAGAGAGAGAGAGAGAGAGAGAGAGAGAGCGCAACATCAATATTTGAGTAGTCTGTTCAAAAGTCTGATAACAGCAGGGAAAAAGCTTTTTTTGAATCTGTTCAGAGTGTATTCAAACTCTTATATCTTCTGCCCAACAGAAGATAGTGGAAGAGAATATGAATGGGGCGGGAGGTGTCTTTGATTATTTTGGTTGCTTTCCCGAGGCAGCAGGAAGCATAGATGGAGTCAGTGGATGGAAAGCTGGTTTGAGAGATGGACTGGACTGTGTTCAGGTCTTTCTATAGTTTCTTGCAATCTTGGGAAGAATAGTTGCCATTCCAAGCTATCATGCATCCAGATTTCTAGGTGCACCCATAAAAATTGCTAAGACTCTTTATGGACCTGCCAAATTTCCTTAGGCTCCTAAGGAGGTACAGGCATTGTTGTTCTTTCTTGACCGTCATACTGATGTGGATGGACCAGGACAGATTGTTAGTGATCACCCCAGGGTTTTGGCACCCTCGACTACCTCTACCTCAATACCACTGATACAGTTGGGGTATGCCCTCGACTATGCTTCCTGAAGTCAATGACCAGCTCCTTCATTTTGCTAGCATCACTTGCTTGTACTCTGACTTGTCGATGTTTGATATTCAATCTACAATGGTGGTGTCATCAGCACACTTGTAAATGCAGCTGAAGTGGAATTTGGTCACCAGCGGAGAGTGTATACGGACTATAGTAGGGGGCTGAGTAACAGCCTTGTGGGGCAGTGCTGTTGAGGATTATAATGGAGGAGATGTTGTCACCTTTTCTTACTGATTGGGATCGATGGGTCAGAAAGTGGTGGATCCAGTTACAGAGCGGGGAGCTGGGACCTAGGTTCCTCAATTTGGAGATGAACTTGTTTCAAATTATGGTGTTGAAGGCAGAGATCAGATAAGGGCGAAGTCGTGCAGGAGAATAGGCTGTAATTTCTATCTAATTTATAATCAAACTGTCCATTGTAGAAACATACATTAACAGCTCAAGAGCTTTTGCAGCACTGATGCTATCCCGACCTTAGAGCCTAAAGGCCAGAGTTCAAGTGCCACCTATTCCAGAGGTGTATCATGACACATCTGAACAGATTGATTAAAAATATGTACATGAATAATTTTTAGAATAAAGGACCAGCAACCGTCAAAGATCAGGTTAGTCAGATTCTTAAGAAAAGGTTGCTAAACTGCTTAGAAAATCTCAAGTGGCTCATTAATGTCTTTCAGGTTCTAGACCATATCTGACACACTGCCTTCAGGATAATTGGCGATGGGCAATAAACCTGGCCTTAGAAATGTTGACCATACCACAAAAATACTTCCTTTATCCTCCCACACAAAAGTGCAAAACAATATAGTTGTATGAGAGGAAACCTCATGATATTTGTAGATACATTCTACACCAAAGGATTAGTTTATTACTGTGAGATAAAAGAACACACAAACTATCGAGTCTTCCATGGCTTGTAGTCCCAAAATCCAAACAGTAAATTCTGGAACACCTATACATTTATGGATCCAGTTATCTTGATACATATCAGTGAGGTAAAATATATGGTCTATGGGGATTTTAAAAAGTGGAAAAATAGAACTAACTGGAAAGCTCAAAGAGCTAGCACAGACATGCGGAGCTGAATCGTCTCTTTCTACACTATAGAATTTAAGCACAGAAAGAGGCTCGTTTGCAAAGCTGGAAGGCCAATTTCGGTCACTTAATACAATACCAGATCGGACCCATTACTGTGGAAAAATAATCCAATCCGCTCAGCGTGAACATCATTACTGAAAAAAGCAGACATAACCGTGAAATCTGGGAGTCTGAAATGCAACTTGATGGATTACATGATCATTACATTACACAACACAGAAACAGGGCATTCAGCCAAATTGGTCAGTGTCCACTACAATGCTCCACACCAGTTACTTTATTGTACTCCATCAACATATCCTTAAACTCATTTCTCACTCAGACCTGTTACAGTTTCTTCTGAAATGCATTTATGCCATTCACCTCAACAGATCTATATAGTAGACAGTGGCACATTTTCACCACAACAAAGGTTTTCCTGAAGACCCTTAGGACTTATTTTATTTGGAGATGCTGGTGTTGGAGGGTGTACAAAGTTAAAAATCACACAACACCAGGTTATAGTTCAACAGGTTTAATTGGAAGCATTAGCTTTTGGAGCACTGCTCCTTCATCAGGTGGTTGTGGAGTATATACTCCACAACCACCTGATGAAGGAGAAGCACTCCGAAAGCTAGTGCTTTCAATTAAACCTGCTGGACTATAACCTGGTGTTGTGTGATTTTTAACTTCACTAACGATTTATTTGGGATTTCTTTACGTTTGCGGTATCTAATTTTGGCCTCCCACACAAACAAAAGCAACTTCTTCGTGTGTGTCTAAACCAGACATCAACATCCTCATCAGGTAACACTTTTGGCTTAGCTCTTCCAGAGAAAAGGCCCACCTCGTTCACCTTTCTTGACAGTTATAACTTCCATTCATGACATTGAAAATAGAATAACATACATTTCCATTAAAACAATATCACTGAATCTCCCACCATCAAAGCCCTGGGGAGTGTTATTGACCAGAAAAGGAACCAAACAAATCATATAAATGTTGTGGCTATGAGAGCTATGAATCTTGCAGCAACCCTCAAAGATCAGCAAGGTGGCCTTTGTGTGGAGGTGCAGAAAATTGGGGAGAAACTAAATGAGTATTTTGCATCAGTGTTTACTGTGGAAAAGGATATGGAATATATAGGTTGTAGGGAAATAGATGGTGACATCTTGCAAAATGTCCATAATACAGAGGAGGAAGTGCTGGATACCTTGAAACACATAAAAGTGGATAAATCCCCAGGACTGGATCATGTGCACCCTCGAGCTCGTGGGAAGCTAGGGAAATGATTGCTGGGCTTCTTGCTGAGATATTTGTATCATCGATATTCAAGGTGAGGTGCCAGAAGACTGGAGGCTGGCTAACATGGTGCCACTGTTTAAGAAGGGTGGTAAGGACATTCCAGAGAACTATAGAATAGTGAGCCTGACATCGGTGGTGGGCAAGTTGTTGGAGGGAATCCTGAGGGACAGGATGTACATGTATTTGGAAAGGCAAGGACTGATTAGGGATAGTCAGCATGTTTTTTGTGCATGGGAAATCATGTCTCACTAATTTGATTGAGTTTTTTGAGGAAGTAACAAAGCAGATTGAGGAGGGCAGAGCGATAGATGTGATCCATATGGACTTCAGTAAGGCGTTCAACAAGGTTCCCCATAGGAGACTGATTAGCAAGGTTAGATCTCACAGAATAAAGGGAGAACTAGCCATTTGGATACAGAACCGGCTCAAAGGTAGAATACAGAGGGTGGTGGTGCAGGGTTGCTTTTCAGATTGGAGGCCTGTGACAGGTGGAGTGCCACAAGGATTGGTGCTGGGTCCTCTACGTTTTGTCATTTACATAAATGATTTGGATGCGGACAGTGAAGAGGGTTACCTCAGATTACAACAGGATCTTGATCAGATGGGCCAATGGGCTGAGAAGTGGCAGATGGAGTTTAATTCAGATAAATGAGGTGCTGCATTTTGGGAAAGCAAATCTTAGCAGGACTTATACACTTAATGGTAAGGTCGTAGGGAGTGTTGCTGAACAAAGAGACCTTGGAGTGCAGGTGCATAGTTCCTTGAAACTGGAGTCACAAGTAGATAGGATAGTGAAGAAGGTGTTTGGCATGCTTTCCTTTATTGGTCAGAGTATTAGAGTACAGGAGTTGGGAGGTCATGTTGCGGCTGTACAGGACATTGATTAGGCTACTGTTGGAATACAGCGTGCAATTCTGGTTTCCTTCCTATCGGAAAGAGGTTGTGAACTTGAAAGGGTTCAGAAAAGATTTACAAGGATGTTGCCAGGGTTGGAGGATTTGAACAAAAGGGAGAGGCTGAACAGGCTGGGGCTATTTTCCCTGGAGCATCTGAGGCTGAGAGGTAACCTTATATAGGTTTACAAAATTATGAGGGGCATGGATAGGGTAAAAAGATAAAGTGCTTTCCCTGGGGTCAGGGAGTCCAGAACTAGAGGGCATAGGTTTTGGGTGAGAGGGGAAAGATATAAAAGAGACCTATAGGGCAACTTTTTCACACAGACAGTGGTATGTGTGTGGGATAAGCTGCCAGAGGAACTGGTGGAGGCTGGTACAATTGCACATTTAAGAGGCACTTGGATGGGTATATGAATAGGAAGGGTTTGGAGGGATTTGGACAGGGTGCTGGCAGTTGGGACTAGATTGGGTTGGGATATCTGGTCAGCATGGATGGGTTGGACCGAAGGGTCTGTTTTCATGCTGTACATCTCTATGACTCTAAGTATTACGACTCCTTTGCAAAGCCTGTGCCCCATCTACAAGCGTTATTGTCCAGTCCAAATCCTTTCAAAATTTATTAAGTTCACAGCTTAGACTCTAACATTTCCTTATTTTAAAAGGTAAGTGTAAGGTATTCAAAATGCAATTTGAATTGTTAAACTATCGACTTTAAATAAAACACAGTAATTTTACACTACAGTTAAAATACAGACAAAATAAAAAAGAAAAGAATTGACTTAACTGTTTCTATCAAAATGCTCAACAAAATAATGTATATATTGACACAGTTCTTATGTTGCTATACCCATCTTCTCAATATAGCCTTTGAAATGTGGAATAGGATATGAATCAGATTTTCTAACTTCATTGACTTTGTGGCAGCCCACACATAATCCTTGGGCATCATCTGGTTTTAGCACTGTTACTACTGGGAAGAACCATTCCCTGCAATTCACTCCGATTATATTGCTTTTGAGCATACATTCAACCTGGATTAAGTCTCCAAGGATGTTGCTTAATTGGTACACCATTTTCTTTATCGCCACCATGCATAATCCAATTAGTACCTCCCAGCTTCTTCCCACATATCTCCCCATGTAATTGTAATAACTCTTTCAGGTCATTTTGATTTTCCTCTGGAAGGAACTTAATAATTTAACCTAATTTTTGAGAACTTCCTCACTGTTCAAATTAATCTGAGGAACGTTCAATTCAGAATGAGCAGAACTTGGTCCTTGTGTTGTAACCAGTAACACATTCTCATTTTGGTTTCCTTCCCTTTGAAAATATTTGCATGACACACTGGAAGATTTCTTTCTTTCTTATCAAATCATACTCCTCACTCAATTTCTTTTCGATTTGAAAAGGCCCATTAAACTTTGCTTTTAAAGGTTCGCCTATCACTGGGCGTAACACTAACACTTTATCTTCACTTGCAAAATTACAAATTTTTAATCTCATCTACTTCCAGTTTCATCACATGCTGTGCTACTTTCAAATGCTTTCTTGCCAACTCACCCACTGTATTTATCCTTTCCCTAGCATTTGGCACATAGTCCAAATATGTGGTCTCTGAAATCTGTTTCACCAATTTCTCCTCAACTGATTTCAGTGATCCTCTCACCTCACGCCTAAAAACTCAATCAAATTGACTGAATTTACTAGATTCATGGTGTATTCCCAATTGCAAATAGTACAAATGGAATTCCTTTATCCTAATCCTCCAGATAGTCTTGACTATAAGTCCTCAACATGGTCTTTAAAGTTTGATGCCACCATTCTAATTCTCCTTGCAATTCTGGATGATATGCAGTGGATTTGAATGATTTTATTCCTAAGCAATCCATAACTTCCTTGAATAATTTTGTTATAAAATCTGACTGTTGATCCGATTGTATTTCTAGAAGTAGTCAGTATCTAGTAAAAAGTTTGAGTAACTTTTCTACAATCCTTTTACCCATGATTCTGTGTAATTGAATGGCCTTTGGAAATCTGGCATACACTTCTATTATGGGTCAATAAATAATTATTCCCACTTTTGCTTTAGGTAGGAGTTCTATGTAATCAATTAAGACTCTTTTACAAGGGTCCTCAAATGTGGGAATTAGTATTAAGCGTGTTGTTTTATCACTACCTGAAGGTTTCCAATTACTTGACATGTCTTACTCCTGGGATACACTTAGACTCTTCTTTGGCTTTTTTTTTTATACAACAGTTTTAGTTTTTCATCTTTCTGCTGCAATTCAGTTAATTTCTCTGAACTAAAAATATCCACTTTTTCCTCCACCTATTCTTGTTTTCTTCTCAACTATTTGATCAAACATTATTTATGATAATTCAACTTCTAGTTTCTTATCTTTATTCTTTGATTTATTCTCCTGTTTCAACCTGTGGCTTTGTGACCTTGTTACTACAGAGTCAGGAAAAATTCCAAGATATACTTCAAATGATGTCAGTTATTCTATGGCTTGTCAACCACAGTAGGCATCATTCCCACCTGTGAGCCAGTTATATAATTTCCAGGGATAAACTATATTGCCAGAACAGGGAATTTCTCTACTACTCCTAACACCATTTCAGCACTTTCCATTGGACTCTCCAATCTCTTGATATAATGGAGCACTGCTCCTCCTACCAATAATTTTCACATATTACCGCTTTTCCTGGCAATATTCCTTTTGAATTACATATCACTTCATCTCTCAAAGATGTACTTGTGCCCCATCTCTTAAACTCTTAATTTCTTTACTTATTCTTCATGGCACACATGAGCAAATCTTACCCATGCAAATAAGTTATTTAAAGAGATCTAGCACTTCCTTCTCAACCAACCCCTGACCACATTGTATATTCTTTTGCTGCTTGTGAGCTTCCACCATGTTCTCCTTTACCATTTCAACAAACTCAATGGCTTATCCTGTTTTCCAATATCTATTTTCCCAATGTTTTTTCTAAATCTTCAACACTGCTACTTTATTCTACTCTATTACAGTGAAAATATGTGCTTTTTTCACTTCTCTTTCCCCCTTGTGGGTTTCCTTCTTACCCTGTGGTAAACTATCTTTATCATCTTCAATGAGATCTCCTTTTCCCTTAGTACCGGAGAATTTCTCTTTTCCCCAATTTGATTGAAATTGATGAAGAAAGCCAAACTTTGATTCATGAACCAACTCATAATCATCTGTCATTTCTACTGCTAATCTTAAATCTTAATTCTCTGCTCTTCCACATGAGTTTTCACCAGGAAGTGAATTTTTGAACTCCTCCAATATTCATCTAAGAGTTCATATGCTGGATCTATTTTTAATGCCCTTATTCGCCTATCAAAAATTACTTTGTTTAATCCTTTCATACTGTTTATGTTTGACCAGGTTCCCTCCTTAGATTTGTAAAACGTTATCTGTAAGCTTATGGTACTAGCTCACATGCACTTTTTTCTTCACCTCATTATACTATCCAGATACCTCTCCTAATAGTGATGCAAAGACCTCACTAGCTCTACCTAGCAATTTTGTTTGGATCAACAATACAGACATGGTCACCAGCCATATCATTTCTTTTGTCATTTTCTCAAATAAAATGAAAAAAAAAGCTTCTACAACCTTCTCACCAGACATATTCCCACCAGGCCTTTGGATACAATGAGACTGCTCTCCATCACTGTCCTTGTCACTATTCCTACTTTTCACCTCTATCGCCAACATTTTAAGTCGATTTTGAACTTTCAGTTCCAACTTCTGAAATTCAAAAACTCTTTCCTTCTCCCTTTCTTCTGGTAGGGCCATCCATTCCTTATCTTTTTCCTCTACTGGAGCTGTTCTCTCTTTCTGCTTTCCTTCTGCATTCAAAATTCAAACTGTTTCATTTCTTTTCATGTTTAAGTTGCTTCATTCGCAGTTGAATTTTAGCTATTTCCAAAGATTCCGAAGGCATTTTCAGCAATCGTAAATATCAAATTATTGCTGCAATTACCTTCCGTTTTTGCATGGACAGCGCCTTGATGGAAATACAACAAACCCTCCATTGATACTACCAATGAAGTTGGCATTGTCTACCAATTCCAAAAGCTTTGTCTCTGCAAAACTCCTGAAGTGACTTCTGCCAGCCCCAGGAAACTCAGTGATTGAAAGAACCATTATTACACAAGGCACACTCGATCTAAACCAACTAAATGCAACACCCAAAATAAAAGTCATTGACACTTACCACTCACTGCCTCTGAGTCAAATAATCATAAAACCCACTTGGAATTATGAGATTTTAATCCTGACAAGAGCCCTCAGTTTTTTTTTTACGGACTATACCAAACGCCCTCAAAATTTATGAAGACGATAGAAGATATTTTTAAAAATGTAAGACTTTGTGTTCTAGATGCAATTTGATTGGTCAAACTACTCAAAGCAAAACACGCTTTATTTTTATACTACAGTTGAAATACAGACAAAGTAAAAATAAAAGCATTGGATTGTAACTGTAACTACCAAAATGCTACACATACTAATAATTAACTGTTCCAATGTAGTAATATCCCATAAACATATCCTTGGAAAAGGAAAATGCAGTGGAATATAGTATGTCACATGCAATTCTGGCAGCAAGAAGAGAACTGGAGCTTTTAGCTATAACAGAGAAAGGAATAAAGAGCTTCCACATCCAGCTTCAAGATCCCAGCAACTGTTGAAATCGAAAACTAAAAATACTGTTTCTATGGGAGCGTGACCCCATACATTCCGGCTGCTTTTATTTTCAAACTGTTTGCTTTATTAGCTTAGAGTAGACCACTTAATATCTTGGTTTCAACTTTCCTTCAAAAACAAGGACCAAAACAAACATCTTAAACCCACTGTATTGTCACACAAGGCACAAGTCAGGAGAATGATGGAATACCACTCACTTGCCTAAATGAGTGCAGCTCCAACATCACTCCAGAAGCTTGACACCACCCAGGATAAAGCAGCCCATTTGACTGGCATCACCAATGCTCAGTTGCAGCAATGCATACCAACTACAAAATGCACTGTAGAAATTCATTAAGGCTTCTGAGACAGTATTTTCCAAATCCATGACAATGACCATCTAGGAAGACAAGGAGAACAAACACAAGAAAACCTCACCACCTGCAAGCTGCCCTCATAACCACTCCCACCCTGACTTGAAAATATATTTACCACTCCTCCAGAGTCACTAGGTCAAAATTCTGAAACTCCTCCCCAACAGCATTATGGATCTACCAACCACACATGAAATGCAGTGGTTCAAGGTGGCAAATCACCACCAGCTTCGAGGGAAACAAGAGACAGGTTACACCAATGGCTCAGATGGAAAGCCTACTTCTCATGAGTGAATGAAAAGAAAATTCCATCCTCCAGGAAGGCACTCACGTGGTCTGCCAGATTTTGTTTTCACATGACTTTACTTATAACTTTCCACTTGTACACTGCCACGCTCTCTTCCCTTTCCATTTTACATTATTAGGCTCAGCCCTATCAAATTTACTGTGCTTCCAATTGTATGCTTTTACAAAAATTAAAATACAAGGAGCAACCTCAGACAATTTTATGCAATTCCAAATACGAGTGTTCGAAATGGTCTCGAGAAGCAGCAGTTTGATATGCACATTATTATGCCAAAATTGCATCTGAAATTATTCCTGTGGATTAGCTGCATATGTAAGAACTCATCCAACTCCTTAGTGGGAGAATTAAATGAGCAATATATTCATTTGATGCACCAGTGATCAGATGGTATTGCAATATGAGTAGATTATTTCACAGACAAATTAATACACCTGCTTCTGCACACATCAGCAATAAATACAGAATCATTGAATTATTTCCCTATATTGTAGCAGAATATTATTTAATTACTTATGGCACTAATATGCTGAAACCCTTACCAGAGCAGTCAGGTGACAACTTGGCAACATGCACAACTGGGCCAGTGGTGAGAAACTTACGTTGGCATAACACAATTACCCTGGTCTATTTATTCATAGAACAGGAGTCATTCAGTCACTTGGGCTTGTTCTACCATTCAGAGGCACCATGTCTGATCGATGGCATAACTCCATTTACCAGCTTTTGGCCTGTACCCCTTAATACCAGTGTCTCAGATTTAAAATGAGCAATATAGCACCTAATGATTTTCTAGAAGTTGAGTTCCGAACATCTACGACCCATTATGTGTAGAAATGTTTCTTAACATTGCTGTTAAACAGTCTGACCCCAATTCACAAACTATGCCCCCTAGTTCAAGAATCCCCAAATAGGGGAAATAGTTTATGTTTATGTAGACCCTATCTTTTCCTGTTAATAGCCTGAAGACTTTAATCAGATCACTCCTTAACCTTCTATATACTGAGCGGCATGGTGGCTCAGTGGTTAGTACTGCTGCCTCACAGTGCCAGGGACCCATGTTCGATTCAAGCCTTGGGCAACTGTCTGTGTGGAGTTGCACATTCTCCGTGCCTGGGTGGGTTTCCTCCAAGTGTTCCAGTTTCCTCCCACAGTTCAAAGATGTGCAGATTAGGTGCATTGGCACAGTGTTCAGACATGTGAGAGTTAGGTGTACTAGTCAGGGCTAAATGGGGAAGGGGGGGGGGGGGGGGGGTTGGGTCTGGGTAGCTTACTGTTCAAAGGGTCGGTGTGGACTTGTTGGCTGAAAGGCCTGTTTCCACTGTAGGGATTCTAAAAGAGCTTAATTTGTACCATTTCACCTCATAACTTAACCTCTCATACAGCTTTGTTGTATTTCCTCCAAGGTCAATATATCCTTTCTAAGGCAGGGTGCCCAGATCTGCTCACAGTACTCTAAGTAGGGTCTAAACAAGCTGTTGTATAACTGTAGTATGACATTTGTATCCTTGTACCCCAGTCCTCTAGATATAAAGGTCAGTATTCCATTAGCTTTTTTGACTATTTTCTGTACCTGTTGATGGCAAATTAAAGATCTATGCACCTGAACCCCCAAGTCTTGTTGGACATTCACTGTCTTTAACTTCATATCATCTAGAAAGTACCTTTATCCGTTTTGGACCTAAAAAGAATAGATTATCTCTCACTTGCTTGCACTGAACTCCATCGGCAACAATTTTGCACATTCACCTAGTCTATTAAGTCTTTTTCTAATGTTATGCTATCTACACTGTCTACAATACCACCTAACTTTGTGTCATCACTGAATCTAGATGTACCACTTTCTATGCAATTATCCAAGCTATTAATTGAATGAATAATTGAGGTCTTAAAACAGATCTTTGTTGGACACCACCGGTCATAACCTGCCTATTTGAGTAACTCCCTATTATCCTATGGGCCTCTACTTTCGTTAACAGTGAACTTCATCAAATGCCTTCTGATTGTCTATATGAACAAAATCCATAAATATTCCCTTGTCCATTATCTTAATCACTTCTTCAACAAACTCAAGGAGAATGGTCAGGCATGATCTGCCTGTCAGAAATCCATGTTGGATCTCCCTGATTAACTGAAAATTTGAAGTCTTCAGTTACCACATCCTTGATTAGAGACTCCAGCAATTTTCGCAACATAGATGTTAGGCTAACTATTCTGCAATTCCTAGTTTTCCTCTTTCGTTCTTCTCAAAGGAATGGTATGAACACATACTGGAGGTGTGCAATGCTTCCTGGTAAATACCTCTACTTTGATAGCTCTCAGTAGATGTATAAAATATCCCTTTGAAAAACTATTCAACAATACAAGTGACAGCTGTACAAGAAAGAATGCAAACACTTCTTAAAATAAGTGAACCACAAAATATCCTCAAGCTAATTGCTTGTAGAGAGACTTTTCTTCAAGAGAGACCAAGCTGTCCAATAAATGTGAGTAATTTCTCTATTAACTTACAAGCAGATATTCTGAAGTCTACTGTTTCAAGAATCCTATTAGACCATCTGTTAAAAAGCATATTCTCAGTCCCATTAGCTATTTCTTGAGCTTTTCAGAATATTCCATTAATTCTGAACAAATGAATCAAATAAAGCATTTGATATACTAAGTTCTATTACATAACTTGCTGAATGCATCAATATTGAAGCTCTTTTATACACAATAACTGCATTAATTTAATTATTACTTCATCTATGAATACCATGCTCCTCCCTCTAAAGATTTCAATGGCAGGGGCAGGGGAAAATCAACAAAAGAATGAAATGGTTTTCTGCATTGCACCACTAGATTTTATAGAACAATAGAAGCTGCTTTCTTCCTCAAATCTGCAAGAAATATCACAACATTAATGAATACTTAGTCAAGTTATTTCAAAACAAAGACCTGTTTACAAATAAAATGACATAAACAATTTCACTAGTCACAGCTGGTTATTTAAAAGTGAATTTGTATGCACAAAGTCCAGAAGACATCACCCCTGGCTCTGGCCACAAGTATCAAGGTGTGCCAAGTTTGGAAAAATACTTAATATCAAATCTGTCAAACAAGACTGAATGAAGTGAAGACAACAGCACCTAACAATGATCCAAAACACATTCAACTGTTTCTATTCACATATACACTCGTACAGAAATTCAGCAATATATATTATTTTATACTCTCCACTAATCCATAGGAGTTGCTATAATGGCATTGTCTTTTAAAGCACAGAAGAACAGCTACGACTACTATGGTCAAGGTAAAATAGACCAAATGTAGATCAGGAGATAATACAACATACTTGAGTCCAGCTTTTAAATCTGTATGACTCAACAAACTAAATGACAAGACTTCCGTACATAAAGATCCAAAAGCTGCAACACGCTAAGACTCTTCCCACCACTTATATTAAGCCTAAACCTGACAGTACTGTCAGGCATGTACTAATGACGTAAATAACACAGTAAAATAAAACAAAGAACTGTGAATGTTGAAGATCTGAAACAAGATCAGAAACTGCTCGAGAAGCTCAATTGATCTAGCAATATCTATGGAGAGAAAGCAAAGTTCATATTTCAAGTCCAGTCTAGTTTTGAAGGGCCACTGAACTGAAAACATTAACTCTGCTTTCTTTCAGATATTGCGAAACTGCTCAGTTTCTCCAGGAATTTCTGCTTTTGTTTCAAACTAGACTTGTCTATTCAGTACATAATTAACCAAACTGTATTCATACAGCTCCTTCTAAGGTGCTTCACAACCCTGTTAGCCAGCAAATGTGATACTGAGTCACGAGGCAGCCTAATGGCTATTCCTGGTTGGATTTTCTGTTTTCTCTGAGACATTAATACAGTTTGGTAAAAAAAAATAGGTTTTAAGTAACTAGTTTAAAGGAAGAGAGCGTGGTGAATTGTTGCAGAGAAATCAAAAACAAATTCTCAAGCTTACCTAACAGACAGCTGAAGGTATGGTTATTAATGGTGAGGCACATGAAAGTAGAAGTGCACACGCAGCCAGAATTGGACAAAAAGATCTGGAAGGGTTGTAGGTTTGGAGAAGGTTATAGTGAGGGACAAGGCTTTAGGAGGGCTAAATCAAGGATGTGAATTTTAAAATGTGAGGGGTTGGTTACTTAGGAACCAATGTATGTTGGCAACACAGGGATGGCAAACAGGACCTAATGGAAGTTAGGACATGGACAGGAGAGTTGGTTGTTATACCAATGGTAGAGTGATGAAATTGATTAGAAAACTATAAGGACAGCACGGTGGCACAGTGGTTAGCACTGCTGCCTCACAGCACCAGAGACCTGGGTTCAATTCCCACCTCAGGCGATTCTCTGTGTGGTTTATACATTCTCCCAGTATCTGTGTGGGTTTCTTCCGGGTGCTCCGGTTTCCTCCCCCAATCCAAAAATGTGCAGGTTAGGTGAATTGGCCATGCTAAATTGCCCATAGCGTTAGGTGAAGGGATAAAAGTAGGGGTATGAGTGTGGGTGGGTTGTGCTTCGGCCTGTCGGTGTGGACTTGTTGGGCCAAAGGGCCTGTTTCCATACTATAAATAATCTAATTTTTTTCTTAAAGTGAAAATGATGGATCAACTCATTAGTTTACCAAAGCTTTTATTCATCACAGTAATGGGATTTTTTACTGAGATGTAAAGGCAGCATTTTAATGAAGGGATTTTTTTTTTTAAAATGTGGTTCAACTCTCAATAGTAAAGAGTAATAGCATTTATTTGTAAACTCATTCCTGGGATGTAGGCATTTTTGCTCAGACCAGTATTTGGTACTGAATATTATGCAATCATCAGTGAATATCCCACTTTTGATCAACCCCTGGAGGAAGAACGCCTCATCCTCCGCCTTGAAACCCTCCAACCACATGGCATCAACATCGATTTCACTAGTTTATTCCCCTCCCACCCCCCAACCTCATCCCAGATCCAAACCTCCAACATGGGACTACCTTCTTAAAGTGTCCTACCCGTCCATCTTCCTTCCCACCAATCCATTTCACCTTCTGCTCTGACCTATCACCATCACCTCTCACCTGCATCTACCCAGCATCTATCCACCCTGTGTTGCCTTCCCAGCCCCAGGTACAGCACCCTCATTTATCTCTCAGCTCCCTTCCCAGCTTATGCCTAAAACATAGATTCCCCTGCTCCTCAGATGCTGCCTATCCTGCAGCGTTCTTCCAGCACCACACTTTTTGACACTTCTGATGAAGTTCAAGTGCATCCCAGGGAAGTTAGAGAAGAAATTTTAGGGCCCCGAAAAGGATATTTGAATCATCTACAACCACAGGCAAGGTGCCAGAGGACTGGAGGTGGCTAATGTTGTACCTTAACTTAAGGAAGACTGTAAGGAGAAGCCTGAGAACTGGAGGCCTGACATCAGTGATGGGTAAGTTGTTGGAGGGGATTCTGAGAGATAGGACTTACATGCATTTGGAGAGGCAAAGACTGATTCGGGATAGTCAGCATGGCTTTTTGCATGGGAAATTGCATCTCGCAAACTTGATTGAGTTTTTTTGAGAACATAACAAAAAAGGTGGATGAGGACAGAGCAGTAGACATTGTCTACATGGACTTCAGTAAAGACTTTGACAAGATTCAGCATGGTAGATTAGTTAGTAAAGTTAGACTACATGGGATTCAAGGATAGGTTGCCAATTGGCTTGATGGTAGGAGACAGAGGGTGATGGTTGAGGGTTGGTTTTTCAGACTGGAGGCTTGTGACCAGCAGTGTTCCACAGATTTAGGCGCTGGATTCACTGTTTTTTTTAAACATCATTTATATAAACTATTTGGATGATAACTAAGGAGGTAGAGTTAGTAAGTTTGCAGATGACATCAAGATGCATGGTATAGATAACAGTAAAGATGGTTATCTAAGATTACAAAGTAATCAATTAGGCTTTTATTAATCTTCAATTGGGCCAATGGGCTAAGGAGTGTTAGATGCAGTTTAATTTGCATATATGTGAGGCAATGCATTTTGGTAAAATAAACAAGGACTTACTTAATTAATGGTAAGGCTCTGGGTAGTGTTGTTGAACAAAGAGACATTGGGGCTCAGATACATAGTTCTTTGAAAGTTGTGTCACAGGAAGATAGGATGGTTAAGAAAGCATTTACAACACTTGCCTTTATTGATCAGACCACTGAATACAAGACTTGGGACATCATGTTGGAAGTAGCGCAGAATGTTAGCGAGGCCAGTTTTGGAGCACTGTGTACAGCTCTGATTGCCCTGCTATAAGAAAGATTTTATTAAATTGGAGAGCATTCAGAAAAGATTAACAAGGATGTTGCTGAGACTGGAAAGTTGAATTATAAGGATAGGCTGGGACTTTTTTCACTGGAGCATAAGAGAAATAATGGTGGGGGAGGGGGGCATTGATAAGATGAACAGCAAAGATCTTCCTTACGGTAGGGGAATTGAAACAAGGGGGCATATTTTTAAGGTGAGAGACAACTTTTTCACACAGAGGATGGTTCATATGTGGAATGAACTGCCAGAGGAAGTGGTAGATGCAGATATATTTACAACATTTAAAAGACATTTGGACAGGTATATGAATAGCAAAGGTTTCTAGAACAAATTCAGGCAAGTGGGACTAGTTTCGTTTGGGAAACTTGGTTAGCATGAACTAGTTGGACCCAAGGGTCTGTCTCTGTGCTGTTAGACTCTAAGACCTTATAAGGTGGAACCTACACCCAGAAGCTTCATGCGTGTAAATCTGAAAATTCATGACATTACCTTAAAAATGTGCCTCATTAACAACATTTTATTGGATAATAATGACAAAAGGCCTTTTTTTTTCAAAAAAATTGTTATTGCCCAAGTCTCATTTGGAATAGAGAATTTCATTGATACCTATCCCTTGAAATAGGTATCATTTTGGTCAAAACCTTTACAACTTTCCTGGAGTATTTCTGACTATATTTCTTAATACCTCACAGAGACTTACATACTTCATGGTTCATTAATATGCTAGAATATTTAAGACAGTATATTGCAAGGACAATGGTACTTCAATCCTTTCAAAATCCAACGTGCCCTGCAGTCAACATTGTATATTTCGTTTTAGGTGATAAGGAAACAGCGTGCTGTATTAAATTCCATGACTCCAAAGTGGTCGGAAACATCAAAAATATATTCAAAATCAAGGGGAAAAAAATTAAGGGAACAACCTATTCTCAAACTTATTGCCTGGAGATTTCTGTCTTGTTGAACACTGCCATCTGGAGCTTTGGCTTGGCAGTGCTTTACTCCATGTTTAGTCTGTTGTAGAATTTCCATACATTGTCACTGCTACAAACATCAAAACATCCCAATGCTACCACAGGGGATGGAGTTTACAGAAGAGGACCAAGAGGAGGCTATTCAGCCGCTGTTCTATCATTCATTCAGATAAAGCAGCCTACCATGAATCAGTTAACAACTATTACCCATTAGTGAGTAATGTCTACCTATTCTGAATTGAAAATTATTTGAGTTAGTAACAGCTGCTTTTGTGGGAAAAAAGCTTCACACTTTCACCATTCTTTGGATGATACTGGCAAATCAATATTTGATGTACAAATGCTTTTTTCCAGACTCTTAGCTCTGGAATTCCAAATCTAAACTTAGTCAGCTTCCCCCTCTCTTCCTGTAAAGCTTTCAAGCTTTTAGATGCCAAGATCTTCTCCTTTGGCTCAGTGTCAATGTTTCTCTGATTACTCTCCAGTGAAGCATCTTACAACGTTTCACCACATTAAAGGCTCTATTTAAACTCAAGTTGCTTTTCAAGGAAAGCATCCATCAATACAGTTGATTAAGCAGTACTAAAGCACCCAGGGAAATCAGGCCCAATGCACTCGCTGAAACTGCAGAATCCAAACAGGCCACAATCACAGCACTGCAGCAAAGAAAAATCAAGTTGAAGCCCAGATTTTTGAGACAGGCAGGAGCCAGCAGGTAAACATACTTACAAGAAAGGAAAAACACAAAAGATAAGTACTAAATTTGTGAAAGCCAAGCAACTATTGATCAATTTGCACGCCAACTTATTTCAATTGTTATTTTAAAATGTTAAAAATGTTGCTGCAACTGTGAAAAAACAGTGCATAAAACACATTTTAGAATGTGTTTTGGGCTATGTGTGAGATCTTAGCGGTCAGATTTACAGGAAGTGGTAGATTCTGCATAATCAAACCTATTGTACAGATCACTTAATTTTAACATGGAAAAGATCCATGTTAGCACCATCCACAGGAAGTGGCATATACTTCCAATGAGCTCTCAATCCGATCAACTGATCAACACTAAGGTGAAGGAAGACCATCATTGTACAGACAACCATTTCTCACCATTGCAAAAATCAAAGAAAGGCTGAGAAACCTTTCCCCCTTGTGGTGTCAATTTCTGATTCTCAGAATCTTGTATACCTTGTCTATAATTCTTTTTTCACCCATAGTATGTTTGTTAAATCTCACCTTTTGTCCACCTTAAAAAGCATTGCCTGTGTGCATATTTAGAGATTTCGAAGTGGTATAATTTAAATTGCATAAATTAACAAGAATAGTAAAAGGAATTTATAAAGTTAAGTGTGTCACAATAAATAGAGCTACTTTTAGTGCTACTGAATAAACCTGGTAGATTTGCTTTAGTCCTGGGTAGCTGTCAGTCAGGCAAATTGGGGCTTAGTGGTCTCAATGGGATTTTTATACATCCATACATTTGAGATGACTTGTGGAACCGAGGGACGTGGTTATCAGCGCCCTCCTGCCAGTTAATTGCGACAATGGTCCATTGTTTCCAAATTTCCCCACAGGTGGCAACATCTTCTCTACATATATAATTGATCAACAGATGCTGGGAAGAATTTATTTATTCAAAGATTATTTTTAAAAAACTGAACGAATGAGGGATATGCAGACAAGGATTTAGAGCTGTTCAAACATCGATGCTTGCCAAAATGAGAGATTTGCAAGGTCCAGAAATGATAAGCCATCATGGTTTGAACAGGGCTTGATATTTCTGATGCTTCTAATTATTATCTTCACAGTCCTGACAACGTGCAAGGTAAAAGTGCTTAAATTACTGAAGAACAAGCAAGAGAACAGCTTCACATTGTAAGTACTCCACCATTACATGCTTTAGTGCATTTGATTCTAAAAGATTAGCAGGGTCAAAAATTTGCAATGCTTCATGTGGTATAGTAACAGTTCAAAATGCTTTTAAACAATTAATTTGACTTTAAAATGTTAGTAGCTACAACAGATGTTGACAGTTCAGAGGCTTGAATCTCAAGTTCAACACTTGCACAGGGTAATGAGGCGATAACTTAATTAAGAAAAAGCTACCACTGAATGGTCCTTCATTTGCAAAGGCTGCCAATTGTTTCACACCAATACATTAGGGAACTGAAACGGTAACAGCTTCAGAATACAAATAAATAGACATTATTTTAACAGACTAAGTTTTAAATGTTAATTTTAAGATTATATTTTTAAATACCATGTTTTTATTTCAGAACTGCACTTCAAACTAGATAAATTTGCTACTTAATGGATTACACCAAATCTTTTCCTTAAAAAGAGAAGCATTGCTCACTTCCTTTTGGATAGGACTAACTCGAGGCGAATGCAGTCTGTTCGGTTGCCAGAAGCTCTCGTGAAGTGTCAATTCTTGCATTTAAGGGTTTCAGGGAGAAATGTTCAGTCTAGCTTGAACAGTTCCTGACCTAATATTCGCATGGCTCTCACTGACATCACCATCTCACCAGGAATAACAAGGCTGGGCTGCTTCTGTCATAGCCAGAATACAATGAGACTGATGCTGAGGGACCAAAATAATACCAAAATAAGATCAGCACAAATTGAAGCACTAATTGTTCTTGTCTCGGTGGCACAGAAATAAACAATTAGTTAAATCACTGAGCTCTATGAAAGTCATTCATTTAGAATTGGTCTCATAGAAATGACACAGCATAGGAGGAGGCCATTCAGTGAATCTTGTTCACGTTGACCCAAAAATGTCCAAATGCCCTTTCTAATCCCAACTTTCTGCACACAGCCCATTGCCCTGCAGCATTTAAGGTGCAGATTCAGGTACTTTTTCGAAAACAAAAAGAGTTTAGGATCTTTGCCTCCACCACCAACACAGGCAGCAGATTCCAAAAACACTGCATCCTCTGTGTAAAAACATTTTTCCCCATGTCTCCTCTAATCCTTGAATCTATGCCCCTAAGGTTTTGGGCTCCCTGCCAAAAGGAAGCAGGTTCATTCTGTCTACTTTTTTTCTACCCCTCACAATTTTATATACCTCAATCATGTCACCCCTCCGCCTTCTCAAATCAAAGGAAAACAACCCTAACTTCACCCATGTGTCCTCGTAGCTATAATTCTCCAGCCCGGCAACATTCGAGTAAATCTTTCTGCACGCTCTCCAAAGCAATTATATCCTTTCCATAATGTGGTGACCAGAACTGTACACAATACTCCAGTTGTGACCTCACCAGTGTAGATTAGATTAGATTACTTACAGTGTGGAAACAGGCCCTTTGGCCCAACAAGTCCACACCAACCCGAAGCGCACCCACCCATACCCATTCCCCTACATCTAACACTACGGGCAATTTAGCGTGGCCAATTCACCTAACTTGCACATTTTTGGACTGTGGGAGGAAACCGGAGCACCCGGAGAAAACCCACGCAGACACGGGGAGAATGTGCAAACTCCACACAGTCAGTCGCCTGAGGCGGGAATTGAACCCGGGTCTCTGGCGCTGTGAGACAGCAGTGCTAACCACTGTAGTATAGTTTCAAAACGTAATCCCGACCTTACCTCCACCAAAGAAGGACAGCAGTCTACGTGCCTTCTTTAAAACCTTATCCACCTGTATTGCTACCATTAGGGACCTGTATACATGCATGCCAAAATCTGTCACTTCTTCAACCCTTCAGTACATTCCTGTTTATTCTGTATCCCCTTTTACTGTTTGACCTCACGGAGTTGAATTCAATCTGCAACTTACCTGGCCACTCCCCCAACCCGTCCACAGAGGAACCTCGATTACTCGAATGAGATGGGTGGGCACTAATTCGTTCGGATAATTGATTATTCAGATAATCAATTTTACCTTAAACAGGGAAAGCCATGCGGATCTAACACCATGTTCTACCAAAATCTATAATTTTAATGTACTGAGCGCAAGAGGACACAGATTTCACATGTTGAACAAAGTAAAACAATGATGACACAAGAAAACTTTTTAAAAATGCAGCAGTAGTTAACATTTGGCAAATAGGTAATTGCGTTTTGGCAAGTGCCAAGCTTTTGGTGTGTTGTTTCAGCTCAACCAATCCATGCAAGTGCAGTCAATTCCACCTTTCTAAATTTGAGGATTGGAGTGGAGGGGTCAAGGGCCAAGTCATTGCACAATACCTGACCTCTACTCTATCACCTGATGAAGGAGTGTCGCTCCGAAAGCTAGTGTGCTTCCAATTAAACCTGTTGGACTATAACCTGGTGTTGTGTGATTTTTAACTTCATTATCATAGTTATGTTACGATATGGGCTAAACCCTTCTGCTAATCTGAACCAGACCCATAGAAAAATTCCCCTCACCTCATAATCTGTTAAAGTATGAGTGACAAATGACTACAAAAATCCCTCTATGTAAAGAAGAAAATTTAATTTAGTCTTTAACTCTTAGAAACACAAGAACATTAAACACCAACTATATACACTAATTCTCCTTAGTCTGATTGATTTATCTACCTCCCACTCTACAACAACATACTGATCCATAAACCCTCCCAATTAAGTTTAACAAAAATTCAAATTTCAAAACCAGTCAGTTGTCGCTTTTTCCTTTGTAAATTTGTCTGTACTTTCTTGGGTCTTTTCTTCAGTCTTCTGCTTCATGAATTTCATATGAAAAGGTACCTTTCAGAGAACGAATCTGCAGGCCGTCTATGTTTGTTGGTACTCTTTGCCACTCTGGCTAACTGTTCAAAATAGAAGATTTTATATCCCCCAAAACATCAGACCGTCTAATTGGTCTGATGTCATCCAAACATTAAAATTCAAATTAGATTGGATTTTGCTATATTGGGGCATAATTTAAACTGATGGGCCGAATTAGAATTTGTTGTGTAACACAGCAATGCAGCTCCAGCTATTTGTTTTCACAATGAAATGTTACATTTTAAAACTGTTCAGTACACTCACTCTGTGCTTTCAGTCAGTCCTGGCCAGCTTTCACTCTCTCAAAGGTACAGTACACATCTACACATTCATAACAGTTATTATTGTGGTTACTGAAAATCTTTGATGGCGAATAACTCAACAGATGTTGGTACTGCTGGTGATGGTCATCATAATTATTCCTGTTGAGTATGATTAATGCCTCCTAGTTGTCGGACCAAACCAGGCTTTCGTCCCGATTCTGATGTAGGATGCATAGGCTGGTTAATTATTGGGTAGAGCTGTGGATCCAACCACAAACCTATCCTGACCTCTCCTAATGTTATGATCAAGGGAGGTTGACCAGTGAAGCAACTGAACCTGCTTGGACCTGATCAACCCCTTCTACGATGCAATGGGACAATGAGGGTTTGCTTCCAACATCTGCAACCCATCTTTAACTATGCCAGATATGACTCCAGTCACTGACCCCTATTGGCCTCAGTTGATACTAAAACTCCTTGGTGCCACATTCAGTCAAACACTTCACATACAACGCTCGGTTCTTGCATCTCAAGTCAGGAGCAAAAGCATGGTGTGATTTGGAACACAGTCTCTCTGGCAAAACCGAGGATAAGTACAAGTCATTATTAATGAATCAGTGTAGCCTTTCTACCTTTGTATTTGAAACACAGTAAAAAGTAAACCCTTCAAGGGCCCCTCAAGAGGTACGCCAGCAGTTTCTAACTGGTACTTCTGAATAACTAAATCTAGACATTGTTCTGCATCTTAAACAAAAGACCTAATTTATTTAACAGACAATAACTTCAGCAGACAAAAATTAAAGAAGGTAATCTAATTAAATGTCTTTGCTTTAAACTTGAAATATTTGTTTTAATCTGCAAAAGATTGAACACTCACACAAAAGACAAACAGATAAACACAATTAGGGGCTAAATGAAAGAAAATAACAAAACTGACAAAATTACTTAAGCAGTTATCATAGTGTGTTGTTTCACAGGCACATATGTGAACTCCTTAGGTACTTTTCTTAAAACATTGATCAGGGTCATTTTTTCAGTTCATTCAGATAAAGATAGCAAAATTTATAACTCGGCTTTCTACTCTCTGGACTTGTGAAAGCTTATACACAAAATTAGGCAGGGAGCTTTCAAATCTTCATGTAGTGCTGTCAACAGCCAACCTCATCTCCTCCAGAAAACACAGTCCAACACAATTCTAACTCTGGTCCTGCTCTTATAGATTGAATGTCTTTTCCCAAGGTCTCAATTATCGTTCAAAATCTGCCATCTGCTGGAACATAGGACCTTTCCCAGACTTGTCAGAACCAATTCCCAGGTACTGACCTCATTAATAGCCACCTTTTGCTATCCATTTAACACAGTTCTTGTCCCAGGGTTGCAATGAATATTGGAACCATTTATCAAAATTCAGGTTGCAATTAACTTCCAGACCTGACCTCATAAACAAAAGATTGAATAATTTATTTTCTTTTTTAAAAATCCTTATAGTGTGGAAGCAGGCCATTCTGCCCATTGATTCCACATTAACCTCCTTAACAGCATTCCACCTATACTCACCCCCTCCCTACCCTATCCTTGTATCCCTGCATTTCCTATGGCTAATCCACTCATATCCTTGGATACTATGGACAATTTAGTACAGCTAATCCACCTTAACTGCACATCTTTGGATTATGGGAGGAAACTGGAGTACCCAGAGGAAACTCATGCAAACACTGGGAGAATGTGTAAACTCCATCGGCGCCAGAGGACGGAATCATATTGCTGGTGCTGTGAGGCAGCAGTGCTAACCACTGAGCCACTGTGCCAGTCCTTTTACCACAAGCTGTTTCACAAAGTTCACATATCTTCACCTCTGACCAAAACTGACAAGAATAATGAAAGATTAGCAAAAGGTTCGAACACTGTGTCATCATTTGATAATTCAATTTTTCCAGAGAACTGGAGGAAAGTGATGGCAATAATTGACAATGCTTTCTTTCCTGGGTGGGATAAAATTAGGTATGCTCCTTATTAAGCACCTTGCCAGAAAGTTCAGCTAGTCACCACTGCACAACCAGCATGTTATCAAGATCTACAGTCTTTTCTGTGTTCAGTGTACTCAGTTGCTTCTTAATTTTGCATGCAGTGAACAGAACTAGCTGAAACCGATGATCGAATCCTTAGAAAGAGATTGAGAGGGATCATCTACACAGTACTTTAGATGAGGATTCAGTCATGAGGAGAGTGAGAATGAATGGGAAGGATAAGTTACATATCACAAATCTTAAAAAAGGTATAATTTTCTGCATGTGACATGAGATTCAGGGGTGGCACGATGCTCAGTCGTTAGCGCTACTGCCTCACAGCACCAGGAACCCTGGTTTGATTCCAGCCTTGGGTGACTGTCTGTAGGGAGTTTGCATATTCCTCAAGTAAGCGTGAATTTTCTCCGGGGCTCCAGTTTCCTCCCACAATCTAAGAATGGGCAGGTTCGAAGGATTGGCGATGCTGAATTGCCCATGGTGACCAGGTATGTGCAGACTAGGTGGATTAGTCATGGGAAATGTGGGGTTATAGGATACGGTGGGGGGCTGGGTCTAGTTAGGGAGCTCTTCAAAGGGTCAGTGCACTTGATGGGCTGAATGACCTCCTTCCGCACTGTAGGGACTCTATGATCCTCTGGTCCTCACAGTAAATCTCAACATCTTAGGGTCAACCTGGCTATTCTGCAAGCACAATGAAAGCATGAGAAGTCATGCAAAGTCAAATATGGACAGCCCAGAACCCTGGTTGTCCTGCAGTTGTCAGCCTTTCCTGCTGACAGGAAACGAAATCCAAAAGAAGGATGGTCATGATAAGCTGAAGTTCAGGACGAGCAATTCCACATTAGCTGAACTTGTGCATGTTTGCCAATCTATCAGAGTGAAGTTATGCTACAGTGCAAAATCATTCATCAGCCACAAAACGGCCCTGGCCATGTCCTGAATGATGATGCACCAACAGACATTTTTAACATTGCTCAAACTGGAATCTATTACTGCTTTTTATCAGATTGCATTTTAAATTTAAGGGTGAAGCATGCACAGATGGAAAGCAAAGCAAGGAACAGGTCACTGCCATCTATGTTGGTGCAAACCATAGCACTGGAAGGCAACTGCTTCTTCTGGGAGAGGAAAGGCCAAAACCATGTTGGTTTGAGAATGTAAGATCACTATCCAACCAGTGTGAAGCTAACAAAACCGCCCTGATGACTGCCAGCATTCTTGAGCCATGCATTAGAAGGGAACAAAATATACCAATGGAAAAAGACCATCACCATGATGACATTACACCCCCAATTCAGGTACTTGTTTATCTAACTGAACCGTCAAAAGGCCATAGAGATGTTCCAGGATTTCACACTGCACAATGAAACCACAAAAACATACCTTGCTATTTTGCCAATATCACTGATTTGTCTGAAGACAACATTCAACACAGGAAAAGAGTAATGATTTTTTTTCCCAGAGCCAACTGCTAAAGATTTTCATTGCATTTTACTGTACAAGGTCAGGCCATTCTAAGCTGGAAACAGATTGTTAAATAAAGACCTTTTTCATATATTCACTGCATCAGCGAGTTTTCATTTTTCTGACAAAGCTGATGTTTGTCAGGAAACAATATTAAATTGGGGCAACTTCAAAGCTTTCCTTATACAAATTGGTAGTTCACCCCCATGCAATTCAACTTATTGTGATTTTACTGTATAGCAGGCTTTAATTGAATTGGAAATCACATGTTTTAACAAACAGTAAGGAAGAGCAAGTGGAATATATCGTGATAATGCCAACATCATAAAAAGTACAATACAGTTTAGAAGAAAGGCAACAGTGAAATCAAAGTGTTAACTCTGTTTCTCTCTGCACTGCTACTGCCAGACCTGCGGAGTTTCTCTAGCACTTACTGCTAGAGAAGATGTCAAAGCTCCGTCTCTCGGTCAGTATTTGCATGGACTTCAATTTCTCAGTAGATGCGTCTGTGGTGCTATACTGGTTGAGAATAAAGCCTGGAAATTCAAGTCAAGGGGAAATCAAAAGTGATAATACAATAGGACAGCAATATCCTCAAAAGCAATGTTTTTTGATTTATTTTATTTCTTTCATGTTGGCAACTAGATTTAATCATTAAAGGGCATGAGTCTTTGACCACAAAAAGGTAATTAAGCCCATCAAGTTCACTGGTTTGATAAATCATTGTGCTCCATCATGCACTTCATTTAATTTCTTGTGGTATACTTGTGCATAAATATTTCCCCAATTCCGAAGAATAACCAACTGCTCTCCATAACATCTAGCACCATTTGCAACCTGGGCATGGTTCAAAAACAGTAGGATTTTGATTCTCTCAATAGGTATTTAACTCTACAATTCCTATCCTATTCCTTTGCTTTGGTAAGCACGGAAACAGATGGTAATGAAGAAGGATAAATAACAATAAGACCACAGAGGGAGGTGGTCAAACGGCCTTGTAAGGCCAGAGATAAACATTTTGTCACGGACAAGACTGGATGAGTTCAGAGATAAACAGCCAGTTTAGAATAGAAACAGATAAAACAGGGGAGGAGCAATGGGAGGAGGGAAGAGAAATAAAATACATAAATATTGTGTACTAGTTAAATTCGGTGTGTGT
This sequence comes from Chiloscyllium punctatum, assembly GCF_047496795.1. Taxonomy (NCBI): domain Eukaryota; kingdom Metazoa; phylum Chordata; class Chondrichthyes; order Orectolobiformes; family Hemiscylliidae; genus Chiloscyllium; species Chiloscyllium punctatum. Next base: position 114,063,741 of record NC_092741.1, read on the forward strand.
GTGTGTTTGTGTGTCCCTAACTTGTGGACAGTGGACATAACACCCGTCTTGCAAGAGTGTAATAAATGATACTACTGACTCAGATCTTGACTCGGACTGAAATTATTGAAGTGAGCTAGCTTCGTTTCTAACAATTGGGGGCTCGTCCGGGATATTCTTCCATCGCCGGGGGGAATAGCTGGCCCTGGGCACTGGGAAGACACATCCCGTTCCCAATTGAGGGGCGGTCTCGTGTCCCAGTTTGGTCTGCTCCCTTAGACGACTGGTACGAATCCCACAAGAGAGACATCTGAGTCAGACAGTGAAAGGAGGTTGATAGGAAATACGGCAAAAAGGGGCCAGGCAACTCCGTGCACAGACCAAGGTAAGACAATTGACTTTTAAGTACTGCCTTGGTGGCTAGGATTGAGTTTTAGTAGCTAATAAGGCACTAACGAAGGAACTCAATATGGGCTGTGCCGTGGGTAAGGAAAAAACCTCTGGGAAAACAAAAGAAAAAAGGCAATGGAAATGAAAGCAGGGTCCCTTACAATATACCTCCAGAAAGTCCCTTGGGCAGGATGTTGTAGAATTGGAAAAATAATATTTGTACAAGGGAAAAAAATAGGAAAATGATGATTAAATATTGTTGCTTTGTATGGACTAAGGAATCCATTCTTCGTCCCGCCATCTTCTGGCCAAAGTATGGGTTGGATGAAGACTGGGTTTGTAAATATTTGAATTTATATGTCAATGAAAAACAGCCTTATAGTCAGGAGGAATAAGATTGTGTTTCAAGTCAGAAGGGCTAGTAGCTGAAGGGATACTGAGGGTGCACTTTGTAACTAAACTATGGCCAGACATTCAGAAAAATATTCAAAAAATAGAGGGGTGAAGCGAGGAACACAGAGAGGTGTTGCTGCGGGAAGCTCAGAAAGTGTCTGAGAAATACGGTGTGTGTGAGAGAGAGAGAGAGAGAGAGAGAGAGAGAGAGAGAGAGAGAGAGAGAGAGGGGAGGGGGGGAGAGAGAGAGAGAGAGAGAGAGAGAGAGAGAGAGAGAGAGAGAGAGAGAGAACAGCTGTACAGCTGGTAGAAAGTTTAACCCTTTGTGATTTGGTTTGAATGCACGTTTGTTTGTTGGTGATTGAGTGTTTGTGCTTTGTTCACTGGAGCTTGAGATCCGGGACTGTTTTGAATCTGATTTTTATTATGGAAATTTAACATGATTTCTTTTAAGGTTAAGGATTTTACAGTGATTATGAAATAAAATGTTAACTCCTGTTCTTTTTACAGGTCATGACTGCCTTACTATCAGTTTCTAACTATCTCTTTTATCCTTGCATAAAAGCGATTTATGGAGGACAGTTGAAGTTTCAGTTCAACATTAGATTGTAGTAAAAAAATTCCTATGGTTAATATCTGTGACCTTGGACTCTGCAATTATTCATGCATTAGAAGTTTTTTTTAAACTTGAATAGACAAATCCTTTTAAGGCGGCTCAGAATATTTCACGACCTTTAGCACTGTCATTGAGCAATGATTGGCCAGGACAACTTAACAAAACTAATTTCGGATTTAAATTAAGGGACTAAAACTGGGTAATTATAGTGGATTTCAAAGTTGGGAACTGTATGCATTTTACATTTTAAATATTGAATACGGAATAAATGAATTTATAATATATAAATATACTTACAAGTAAGGTTCCAAAATGTATAGTTAGGAACAGGCTTTAAAGTTAGACAAGCATAAATTGATGAATTGGTATTTGAAGTTATGGGGAGCAAGAAATATTGCAATATTTCTTTAAAAAAAACTCAAGGTCTAAATAAAACATTGGGTGATGAAGAATGGCCATTAGGTGGCCCTAAGGCTGTTCAGTTGGTTAATTCAGGTCAGCAATTGATCTGGCAACGTAACATGAGAAGTAGAAACAAAAGGCAAAATTAATGATAGCCACGGTTGATGAGATAATAAAGAAAAGGACAAAACTAAAAAAGGAGAAAGAAACTGGAATGTCGAGGAGGAGATGTCAAGGGGCCTGGTGGACAGGAACAAGGATTGAAGTGGAAATCCCCACAGGTGGAAAGACAGGTCACTTTAAGAGAGAGTGTCCAGATCTGAAAAAGGAAGCAAAGGCAGTACTGTTTATGAACCTTGATGAAAAATAGGGGTGTCAGGAGTTCCTGCCCCCGGGGACCCTTGGTAAACTTAAAAGGTGGGACTTTATAAAAAGGACGTAGTTTTTCTAGTCGATACGGGGGCAGCAAGGTCATCCTTAAATTTTAAACCCAAAGCAACAGGAATGAAATAGTTAACTGGATTATGGCAACAGTTTTATGATGAGAGGCACGAAGAATCAGTTTTGCGCTCATAACAAAATACTGCCACCAAATTGGGATTGAATTAACTGCAAATGGTGCTATGAAATCTGTTGAGGTTCTTAAAAATGAACGTGCTCGAGCAAAACAATTACAGAAACAAAATGAGAAGTCACAAGTGACTGGTAAACAAACAGAACTGCGCAATTACAGTTTTAAAAATGTTTTGGTCACTTGTTGCGTTTCCACCCTGAATTACAGATAATGATTTTAATATTTATATAATATATAATTAATATTTATAATAAATCGATTGTGCTAGCCTGAATCAATATTAATTGGCAGGATCCCTTCACACATTCTCAGTGACCTGTCACATTGATTCATGGATAATTTAAAACATGACTGCATGGGGTGGGGGATGCAAAAGGCCTGCTCCTGTTCCCATAAATAGAAAGGAGATTTTCTTACAATAAAGCATGGGTACATTGCAATTCAAAATTAGAATTTTGACATAATTCTATCAGACATAAGATAGAAGAGAAATTATAAAAGATAAATAAAATTCAGGGAAATAATGCAAATTGGACATTGAAACCCCAAGCATCTGAAATGCATCATTATTGCGAACTTTTCAGTAATCACCTTGCCTGCCTGCCTTTTCAGTCTGCTATAAGGGATTAGAGACACCCGAACAGAGGGAACAATTAAAATGCTCTCATATCTGACCAGATTTAGTGACACATTACTTATTCATCCTGTAGTACAGCTGAATAAACAGTTGATTTAATTGATTATTTGTAATTATAGACGGTCAAGAATTCAAGGAAAATTGGAAGTCCATGAGCCAAGAGTTTTTTTTGAAGTTTCAAGAACTGTGGCGGCAAAAAGAAATATTGCATTATGAAAGCCATTTCAATATCTGCATAGCTTTCTGACAAATAATAAAATCTTGAACCACAAAGAAGGTGAAAGTGATCCATACTAGTTGCAAGTAACACAAACGCCGTCAACAAGCAATCAATTTTGCAACACATTCATGCTTCTATCCTGTTAAGCTCACAGAAAAACCCTTCAGATTTTTTAAAAAAGAAACTTGCTTCCTAGTCTGTTTGTCGCTTCTACGGGGTTTGAAATTCACAACGCTGGAAATATTTTCCAGTCAATACGAAGTATCTGACATGGTGGAAGACTGGCTGCTGACTCAAGAAAAGCCTGGTTCATTAGGCTGATGTGGACTAATTTCATCCACTGAACATTTGAATTACACATTCAGAAGCTTAAATGTTGGTTTTAGTCAGTGTTTAAACATGTCGCTCACCTTCTATCTTGCTGACTGAACCAGTCAGCTTTGAACAAGAAAAGTGGTCACTCAGTTCAGTATAAACTGGCCCAAAGGAGCATGTATTTTACAAATTTTAAGAATTAGCAGCAGCTGACACAAAATAAATTCTTTAAAGTACACAAGAATACTTTGCTAACAAATTCTCATGAAGTGCTCTGTAACAGTATTATCTGGCTCTTTGTGGGAGCTTGCTCATTGCATATTGACCATCACATTTCGGATTAACACTGCACTTCAATGGCAGTAAGGTGCTTTAGAATGTCCTGAAGCAGTGAAAAATTACCACAGAAATCCAAGCCTTCGTTTTACAAACAATATGCCAAAAAAGTACTGCATAATAAAAAAAAGAACAAACATGATTAGAAAACATGACTGCCAGCATCAACCCATTCGCTAATACGTGATCGCACTAAGACTATGATGAGTTGCAGGTAATTATACATCATAGCATCCAACAGTCAGAACCTGTGTACAGGTACAGCTAAATACTGCAATTTGTAATGATTTGACATTGCACAAACATGGAGACAGGCAGTTTGCATAGTGCATAAAAATGCTCATTACAGCACATAATCACACAGAAGTCATCTAACAGCAAACAGCCGCCAAGGTGATAATTGCAATTTAAAATAATTACAGTAATTTCATTAAGGTATTCTCAACTCACCTTTTCACTTTGATGAGCTGAAGTGTATACACAAATTTAGTCTTTCATCTTGCATCATCTAATCTATCTAACCTATGACTATTTATGCAGATCTACCTGCAGATATGTTGGAGACCTTGAATGTGTTATCATCCATGTTTTTCCACCCAGAGCACTAACAGCCAGGAGTTCACTGAGTTGGGGCTTTTGGCCCCCTTTTCACTGTTAGGAAGGTAGCACAGCGGGAATTTGTACAAGTTTGTTTGCATGTTGTGCATAGCAATGCTGGTCTGAGTGATTGGATACAACAGAAAGGTCTGAAGTATAATAGGGTTTTCAGAAATCTTCCCAGAACAGGATGATAAGAAGTCAATTTGAAGAGAAGATGAGGGTGCCCACACAGAATCAAGGTTGAAGATCAGTTCTCTTCGTGTAATTCCATGCTGGTCTTCCTGGAGGCAATCAGAACTAAATAAAAAGTTGCCATAACCTCACGAATCAGAGACAGGGAGAGAAGTTGCATTCACTCCACTTTTTACGAAGGACGAAAGAGGGAACGACTGACCAGTTAGCCTAACATCTGGGGTGGGAAAAATTGTTGGTCTATAACCCAGGATAATGGTATCTCAACTTGAAAACTTTCAGTTAATCAGAGAGAGCCAACACTGATTCATGACAGATAGGTTATGTCTGATAAACTTCATGGAATTTCTTTACACAGATCACTGAGGTAGTGGTCAGGGGAATATCCATGGATATTTTTATGTGGAATTCTAGAAGGCATTTAAATAAAATGCTATGTAAGAGACTTAAATAATGCAAAAGCTCTCAGAAGTAAATGCAAATTTCTGACATAGCTGGAAAACTGGGGTTGCGTGGCAGGCAACAGAAAGGAGGGATAATGGGCAGGCACTCAAAGTGGCAGAAAGTGCTCAATGGTGTCCCACAAGGATCTGTGCTGGGTGTCAATTATTCTTACTATTTATTAATGTCTTAGATAATGTCATAAAAATATATATACCCAAATTTGCTGATGACAAAAATTAGACGGCATTGTAAACATGTAGATAGCACAAAATTACAAAGGGATATTGATAGACTAAGTCAAGAGGCAAAACGGTGGCAGATAAAAATTCAACATAAACAAGAGAGATTATCCACTTTGGACTAAAAGGGATAAATCAGGGTACTTCCGAGAGTCTATTTTCTAAATAAACTGCATGTCCAAAAGAGGTCGGGTACATAGATCTTCAAAATGTCACAAACAGCTACAGAAAATAATCAAGAAAGCTAATGGAATGCCAGCAGTTATATCTAGAGGTTTAGAGTACTAGAATGTAGAGGCTATGTTGCAGTTTTATAAAACTGTGTCGGACCCAATTTGGAATACTGTGAGCAGATCTGGACATCACACCTTAGGAAGGATAAAGGATAATTGGCTTTTGGGGTGTATTATCCTTAGGAAGGATAATTGGCTTTTGGGGTGTATAACGTATGTTTATTAGAATGATAACAATCCATGAACTCTAGGTATGAGGAGAGAACATACGAATTAGACATTTATTCTTTAGAATTTGGAAGGTTAAGGAGCAATCTGATCAAAGTCTTCAAGATATTAACAGGAAAAAACAGGGTATACATAAACAAACTATTTCCACTATTTGGGGATTCTTGATCAAGGGGACCAGGCCATTCGAGAGTGATGTTAGGAGGTGTTTCTACACAGAGGGTGGTAGATGTTTGGAATGCTCTTCCATAAACAGCAGTGGATGCTGCACTGGGTTGGGGAGGGGATTCGTTTTATTTTGGTTGTTAATTGTAAATGCAACAGATTTGTTTTTGTTATGCAAAGTGGGTGGTAGATGGGGTCTAACTCGATGTGTTTGTTGATAGAGTTCCAGTTGGAATGCCATGCTTTTAGGAATTCTCATGCATGTCTCTGTCCAGCTTGTCCTAGGATCGATGTGTTGACCCAGTCGAAGTGGTGAGCTTCCTTATCTGTATTTAAGGATACTAGTGAGAGTGGGTCATGTCATTTCGTGGTTAGTTGGTGTTCATGTATCTTGGTGGCTAGTTTTCTGCTTGGTTGTCCAATGTAGTCTTTGTTATAGTTCTTGCACAGTATTTTGTAAATGACATTAGTTTTGCTCCTTGTCTTTATAGGGTCTTTCAAGTTCATTAGCTGCTGTTTTAATGTATTGGTGGGTTTGTGGGCTACCAAAGGGGTCGGAGTAGTTTGGCAGTCATTTCCGAGATGTCTTTGATGTAGGGGAGAGTTGCTAAGGTTTCTGGACGTGAGACGCAGGAGAATTCCTAGAAGCATGGCATTCCAACAGAAACTCCATCAACAAAAACATTGAGTTAGAACCCATCTACCACCCCCTGAGAAAAAAAGGAAATGACATCACCAACACAAAGAAACCCAAGCATATAAATAGAAAGCAGGAATCATTAACAGTGCTTCGCCTGGAGGCCTAGTGAAGATGTTACCAATAGGGTGACGAAACGTCTGGAAATGAACCTTCCAGTTCAGCGAGTAAACCTACATCCAGAACCTCAACCTGAGCTACAAATCTTCTCAAAACTTGCTAATCTTACGTCTGTTCCTACATTCCAGACACTACTGCAATACAGGAGCCCCAATTGCTTGAGATTATCAAACATAAACAGAGTCAGTGCGCAATCCAATGACAAGTGTAATGTGACCTATGATCTAAATCAATGATTTTGATGATAGAGGCAAAAAAAAAAGCTAAATTTGCTGATGACAAAACATAGGTAGAAAAGTGAAGAGTCTACAAAGGGATTTAGAAAGTGAGTGGGTAAAAAACAACACAGCGTAATGTGGAAAAATGTTAACCTGCTAATTTGGTAGGAAGAATAGAAAAATTGCATATTATTGAAATGAGGGGCAGTATAGATCTCCAAAGCAGAAAGAGCTGAGATCTGGTACTCTAAGTTAATATACAAGTAATGAGGAAAACAATGAAATATTACCAGAATACAAGAGTGAGAAAGATTTGTTACAGTTATACAGAGGTCTGGTTAGACGCCCTCTTGGATAGTGTACACAATTTTGGCCTCTTTACTTAAGAAAGGTCATTTGTTTTTTATTCTCTTGTGGGAGTGGACGTCGCTGGTTGGCTGGCATTTATTGCCAAAACCTAGCTGCCTTTCAGAAAGTAGTAGTGAGCTGCCTTCTCAAACCACTGCAGTGCATGTGCTCTAAGTATTGCATGAGAACCAGTTCAGGGAATGTGAAGATGATACGCAAGAACTATCATTTAGATTTGATTCAATGAACAAAATTATACCAATTTATGAATTATCAGCAAGAACCAATTATAGAGTTAATTTTATAATACTAATTAATCTAAACAAGGCTGTTCTTAGTGTACTTCCTAAAAGAACTTTGGTGAATGAATAATACTTTTCCCAATAACTGCATTTGATTCTGAATATGCTGATATTACACAGTATGAGAAAGGGGCTGATGTCCTACAATTCTTTTCCTGCAATGGGCAAGCATTGCCACATCTTGCATTTTAAAGCTAATTTCAAATAGCACCTCAATTACAATATTCTTATGAGCTTTTATAAAGCAGCAAAGAATTCTTTGATTTATTTCCATGCTGGAGATTAGGAATCATCAACTTTCTCATATCACATTACAGATCACATATTTAAACATCTAACTCGCTTTTGACTTAATTAATCAACAAGTAACAGCATAGAATCTACATCACTTATTTTGGCAATTTCCAGTTTTGACACATTTTCATTTGTACCCTCTGTAGACACTGTTTGCAATTTGTCAAGAGAAAGAGACTTCTGCACCAGTTTCAGGATTTACTGTTCTTGCTGATTCCTTTGGAGTCCATGGTTCTGATGCTCCTTCAGATACTGACCCCTTAACCCAAACAGGTACGAGAATGCTGCAGAACATTGGGTTCTTCTGCTCCTTTCCTGCCCACAGCATCCCTCAGCACAATCCTGGGTGTGCTGAACTGACATAGTCCCCAACATCTCATCTCCTTCTCTCCTCCCCACTAAGTTATCTTCCCAAACCATTTCAGGAAGAGTAACACTTACCCTTTTACCAATTTTCTTCAATGTCTAAGACCTGAAACACTTCATTCAGGTTCTCTCCTCAATCTAGTCGACAGTATTTGCTGCTCAGAGCACAGTTGCTAATTGGGGAGTTCAATCACTGACAGGGACACCTTCACTCAGACCACATGTGACCCGAACCATCAGATGGCTTGCTATTCTAAAGCAGCACACGCTCTCATGCTAACATTCTGTCCTCGGCCTGCCACAATGTTCCAGTAAAGCCCAAACAAGCTGGAGGACCAGCACTTCATTCCCATTTAGGCACTTTACAGCATCCAGGACTCAACACGGAATTTAACAACTTCAGAATATGAAGTCTGCCCTTCAGTCTGTCCCTCTGAACTGGTTTTCAAATATCCCCCTCCCTGTAACGTTCCCATGACCACGCCTTTTGTTCCACCTACTCTTCCACACCTTTTTCTGCAGTACAAAGGCATTACCTTTTCCACCTCTCCTCTCAGTTCTGAAAAGGAGTCAAAAGGTAATCAAAACATTAACTTAGATTTCTTTCTCCGCAGACACTGACAAACATGCAGGATTTCTCCAGCAGCTGTTTCAATCCCACATCTACCTCCACATCCCTAACATCCTGAAGATGAATGCTGCAAATGTCTCTCCCCAGACTTATTGAATCGAACATGGAGCAGCTACTTGTAAAAAAAAACTAAACAATTGATAGCACTGGTTTCATCAAATGATCTTTGCTCTCAAACTAAGGAACAATCCTAGGAGCGGTCACCTTGTCAGAGGTTTGGGAGCATGACTGACTTTCAGATGGTCAATTAACTCCCATTCCTTTATTACAAAACTCTGCCATCCCAGGCAGATTTAGCCATTCTTCCTTTAAGCACTGCATTTACAATGAGACTCAGCTCAAATCTGACCTTTAGTAGTGATTCATTCTTCTTTCCTATGTTACAACTGTGAACAATTTTCAGAAAATTCATCATTTGGTGTGAGCAGGGACATGTCGAGTGGTCATGAAAAGTGCAAATCTTCCATTTTTCTCAAATCTTCCTCCATAATCTTGCTCAAGGTTGCCTCTTTATAAATTCAGTATTCATGACTTTTCAAGGTTCTTTCTAAAAAGGGAATGTTTTTCATTTCATTAAGATGACCAGTTTTATGGATGCTTGCTGTTCACAATCAGCTTTAAGTAATAAAATTATAATCAGCAAAATCAAATCTTTATTACATTGGATGACAAAGAACATAACACTAAATAATGATACAGCAATCATAGGCCTCATGCACAAACATCAGGTTGAGGCACCAAACAAATATTTCACGTCAGTATTTACTGTGGAGGAGGACATCGAAGCTAGGGAATTTAGGGAAATAAATACTGATGCCTTGAAAAGAGTTCATATTACAGCAGATGCTGGAGTCATGAAACGCATAAAGATAATCTCCGGGACCTGGTCAGGTGTTCCCCAGAACTTTTCAGGAAGCTGGGGATGAGATTGTTGGGTCCTTTGATGAGATATCTGTATCATCAACAGCCCTGGGTGAGGTGCCTGAAGACAAGAGATTGGTTAATGAGGTGCCATTATTTAAGAAAGGCTGTCAGGAAAAGTCTGTAGACCACAGTCTTTCATCAGTGGTGAGTAAATTGTTGGAAGAGATTCTGAGGGACAGGATTTACATGCATTTTGAAAGGAAAGGACTGATTAGGCTTTGTATGTGACAAATTATCTCTCACTAATTTGAGTGAATTTTTTTGAAGAAGTGACAAAGAAGATTGATAAAGGCAGAGAGGTAGATGTTGTCTGTATAGACTTCAGCAAAGTATTCTACAAGATTCCACATGGTGGACAGATTAGTAAGGTTAGATCTCATGGAATCCGGGGAACTAGCCAACTGGATACAAAACTGGCTTGAAGGTAGGAGATAGAGGGTGACTTTTTAGACTGGAGACCTGTGACCAGTGGTGCGCCACAAGGATCGGTGGTGGGCACACTCCTTTTCGTAATTTATATAAACATAGGAAGTATGGTTACTAAGTTTGCAGATGACACCAAAATTGGTGATGTGGTGGACAGTGAAGGTTATCTCAGAGGACAAGACCTTGATCAGATGAAGTTTAATTTAGATGAATGTGAGTGTTGCATTATGGTAAGGCAAACCAGGGCAAGTAAATGGTAGGGTCCTGGGGAGTGTTGCCAAACAAACAGACATAACGGTGCAGGTGCATTGCTCTTTCAAAGTGAAGTCACAAGTAAACAAGGTGGTGAAGGTGGCATTTGGCACACTTGCTTTCTTCATTGGTCAGTGCACTGACTATCGGAGTTGGTAAGTCATGTTGCAGATGCACAGAACATTGGTGAGGCCACTTCAGGAATACTGCATTCAATTCTGGTCACTCTTCTTTAGGAAAAATTGAAATTTGAGAGGACACAAAAAAGATTTACAAGGATGTTGCAGGGATTGGAGAGTTTGAGTTATAGGGAGAGGCTGAATAGGCTGGGACTTTTTTCCCTGGAGCAGAAGCCAAAGGGTGATCTTGCAGAGGTTTATAAAATCATGAGGGGCATGGATAAGGTGAATAGCAAAAGCCTTTAGGGTGGGGTAGTCCAAAATTACAGGAGATAGGTTTAAGGTGAGAGGGGAAAGATTTAAAAGGACCTGAGTAGTACATTTTTCATACAGAAACTGGTGCATGCATGGAATGGGCTGACGGAGGAAGTGGTGGACGTGGGCACAATTACAACATTTAAAAGGCATCTGATGGGTATATAAATAGGAAGGATTTACAGGGATAAGGGTCAATTGCTGGCAAATGTCAGATTTGGATGTCTGGTTAGTGTTGGACTGAAGGGTCTGTTTCTGTGCAGTATGACTCTATGACTAAGGGGAATAAGGAAGTATTGTAAGGAAGTGGCTCTGACATGCATAATTATGAAGTGCTTCGCATGGGTGGTCATGGCTTGCATTCAATTCAGCCTCCTGGATTGCCTTGATCTTGTGCAATTTGCCTACCAGTGCAATAGGTTCACAGCAGACAGCATCTCCCAGGCCTGACACTCAATCATAGAACATCTGAACAAAGAAACTTATGTCAGGCTCCTACTTATTGACTACAGTTCTGTCTTCAACACCGTCATTTCAAACAAATTCACTTCCAAGGGACCCAAGACTCTGCTCCCAACTATTTAACTGGATTTTCAACTTCCTGACCAACAAACCGCAGTTAGTAAAGATATGTGACAACACCTCCTCCACGAAAATCCTCAACTTCAGTGTTCTGCAAGGCTGTGTACTCAATCCATTACTATACCTTTTATACACAAATGACTGTGTGGTCAAGTTCCACTGCAACTGCACTTGCAAGTTTGCTGACATTGTAGATCAGATCTCAAACAATGAGACAGTGCACAGAAAGGAGATTAATGTCTTTACACCGTGCCATTAGGTATGCAATCCTCCAACATCAGCAAAACAAAGGAGGTGGTCATTGACTTCAAGAAGTGGAGTGAAGGACATATCTGCTTCACTGGTGCTGATGTGGAGTTGGTCAAGAGCAACAAACTCCTGGGAGTGACAATCACTGACAAACTGCCCTGGCCCACCCATGTTGACTCCACAGTCATGACAGCACAACATCTCTACTTCCTCAGGAGGCTAAAGAAATTCAGCATGTCCATAAAGACTCTTAAAAAATTTTTATAGATGCACATAGAAAGCATCCTATCTGGATGCATCACAACTTGGAAAGGCAACTGCTCTTGCCAAGACCGAAAGAAACAACAGAGAGTTGCGAACAGTCTATCTCACAAACCAATTTTCCAACCAATGACTTCATCTATGCTTCCCGCTGCCTCAGAAAAGCAACGAACATAATCAAAGATCCTTCGTATCCAGATAATACTTTCTTCCACACTTCTCAGTCAGGCAGAAGGTACAAAAGTTTGTATACATGTATAGTCAGATACAAGAACAGCTTCTTTCCTGCTGTTATCAGAATGGAATCAGAATTTTGAATGGATCCCTTAAATATTAATGTTGATCGCTCTCTGCAGCTGTATCCTGCACTCTGTTTTGATGCACTTGTATTGTATAATCTGCCTGTGAAGCAGGTTAAGACAATAATTTTCACTGTATCTCTGTACACATGATAATAAATCAAATCAAATGTTAGAAAAGTATCTCACACGTGCACTTCAGAACTACAACTGTACAGTACAAAAAAAAACAACATGAGAAAAAACCCTCTTGCATTGGTGAAGTCTAACATGATCCCATTCTCCATATCAAGTCATATTATCTAGCTCAACTGCTGCTCTACAGTACAGGACATCAAATAGATTAAGACTGACATATTTCATTTCCTACTAACATATGGCATCAGATCATTCTGAAATAACAGCTGTACCACCAACATATGCCTATATTTACTAAGACAGATTACACATTTGACATGTTACAATCAGAGAATACCAAGTCAATGCAGATATCTCTTTCCTCACCTCTAAAGGATTTCAACTTGAGCTACACTTAGAACATTTACAGGCAATTTCTTGGTATACAATGAATAATAACGGTGGGTAAGCAATGTTGATTCTGATGAAATCAATTAGACAGAATTGAAACAAATTCAATTACTATTTGTAGGAAAGTGAGGATGAAAATGTGAACAGGGTGAGCAGTTTTCCATATATAGATCTTGAACCAATCAAGTACAAATGCAGAGCACGTAAGAAAGAACAGAATCAGTCTGCCTCAAAGATTGCACCTTTTCTAAATGGATTCATGTAGCAAACATGAGAAAATATCAGTGTTCCACTTCTGTTTCTCTTTTGCTAAATATGAAGAACTTGATAACTTACCAAATTATCTTTGAAACCCTACACTTCTACCTTCACTGATGTGGATGCTGGATGGCATTTGAATAAATAGAAAACGTATTCAATGGACAAAAGGAAGAGTGCTGTCATTACCTGTTCACAAACAAGATCAATTCTAGACCATAGGGCAGCTTACAATGCCCTTGCAGATAGATCTAGATTAAATATTGTTTTTTGCTTAATATATGGAATGAACAGACAGTAAAGATTATGATCATAATCAGATTCTTCAATAATAGTGCACAAGCTACTATAAAAATGTAATTCTTGGACCTTTAGTTAAGTGTTTATTGGGTAGCTCCAAATCAAATATTAGAAAAGTAAAGTAAAGTATCTCACATACATACTTCAGAACTACAACTGTTCAGTACAAAAAGGAGATACGAGAAAAAAACCCTCTTGCATCAGTGCACAGTCTAACATGATCCCATTCTTTATATCAAGTCATATATCAAGTTACCAACAGCACTGAATTCATTTCAGATACTAATTCCAAATATATTTTCAATTAATATAAAGAGATATTCAATTCTTTACAAATCTGAAGCTTTTTTATCACCAGATTTTGAAATGCTTCTCCCTCAATGAAAACAATGCCTTTTTGGATCATGACATCAAAGTCTAAAATTTCCCAACCACAGGTAGTCAATGTTGAGCTACACCTGAAGGCAGTGTAGGTGAGAAGGTCTGTGCTATCCCATTGTGGTTCTCAATGGCAGTGAAGAATGAATGATCCTCATGTTAGAAACATATGAAGAAAGGGCCATTCAGTTCATCTAACCTGTTCCACCACCTAATTACGTCATGATTGTAACATAACCCCATTTAGGCACTTGGTTCCCTAAGCTTAAAACACTCACATAATAAAATCTCTCAGTTTCAGGGGCTAGCAGACAACAACAGACTACCAACAAAGGAGCAGAATTGGGCCATTCAGTCCCTCAAGCCTGTGCTGCCATTCAATTAGATCATATTGTTAACTGTCTGCCCCTTTTCCATGGTTATGTTCGTGCCCAAGTATCCTTTGAGAGGAGCATAGTATCCATCAATGCTGTTGATGCCTTTAGACTGCTTTATTCCCTCCCTTCAACTTCATTTTGATTTCGCCCTTTCTACTTTCCCTACATACCACTCATCCTGCTGCACTTTTGATGCTATACTCTGCCTATAATGTGTTTTGCTTGTACATATTTAATTGACTACATGAGTGATTACTGGTGGTGGTTAAACGATTAAAAAATGCATAAATAAAACTTGACGGTTTTTGGTGGAGGGAAAGGTACTCAGCTGTGCCCAATAGCACTTGCAGGTATAAAAAGAATCCAAAATAACATTTCCAAACAAAAACCCATCAATCTCAATTTTGTCATTTTCAACTGGCCCATAGCCTTTAACCTTTGAAAGGAGGAGCACCTATAGATCAGGATCCCCAACCAAAAGAAATACATTTCATCCATCCTATCAACTGCTTTCATTATCAGACACACCTCAATTAAAAATCTTTTATTATTCTATATTAGAAGGAATATAAACATTATGTAACCTGCGTTTGGAATGAAATCATTTTTGCCCCATTGTTGGAGAACTTCAAGATATCTCTGCCTTTACTGAACTTCCAATTGTTGAAATAGGAAATACTCTATCCTTGAGATGATTTTATACCCCTTGGAATAACAAATAAAATGAAATAACCAGAAATTCGAGAACTTAACAACCCTCAACGACTGAAAGCTACTCTCAGCTTCTTTCCCTTCAGTAAGGAAATACTTTAGATGGCAGGGGGAATCCATTTGGAAAGAAAAGGAAAGTGACAGATCATATTTGATGGCATTAGATCCTGGCAGTTATCCTCCAGTAAACATTAGAACCAAAGTACATTATTTTTCTAAAGATATTTACATATTTTTGCCTTTAAAATTTTACTTAGAAGCTTGCAGAAAAACCAAATAACAGGGCACTTCAGTCCATTTCCTGTAAAGTTCTGTCAGTCTTTTGCTGAAGATAAATTGGGATGGGGACAGAAGGCCACAATTATTTTCAATGCATATTGATGACCTAGGTGGGGGAATTGAATGTACTTTCACCAGGTTTGCAGAGGACATTAAAAAAAAGATGTAAGTTAAGTGGTCAAGATGATGCAAAGAGTCTGTAGTGGGATATAGACTGGTTAAGTGAATGGACAAAAGCTTGGCACATGGAATACAATTTAGAAAAAATGTGAGAACACGCTCTCTGGCAGGGAGAACAGAGGAGAGAAATATGATTGAACATGAGAAAGATTGCAGAAACCTACAGAATAAAGGGTTTTGAGAGTCCTTGTCCATAAGCTGTATTGTTTGGGGATAGTTTTCAGAGGGAAGATATACTGGCATTAGAGACAGTCCAGAAAATGTTCTCTAAGCTGATACCAGGATGGAGGGACTGTCTTAGGAAAGATTGAGTACGTTCGGCCTGTATTCATTAGAACTTAGAAGAATGAGAAAGCGACCTTATCAAAGCATACAAGATTCTTGGGGGAATGAAATGAAAATGCTGGAAATCTAAAACAAACACAGGCAAGCTGAGTTTCTCCAGCAATATCAGCTTCTGTAGAGAGGGAAAAACAGAGTTAACGTTGACAACCCAGTTCTGAGGAACAGTCATTTCAGACTTGAAACATTAACTGTTTTCTCTCTCTGCAAATGCTGCCAGACCTGGGGAATTTCTCCTAGATTCTTAGGGGGTTTGACAGTTTAAATACAGCAAAGTTGTTTCGCCTTGTGGGAGAGTTAGGACCAAAGGATAAACTGAGAACAGACAGCTGTATATTTAAGATAGGTAAGGAAAATTTCTTCCAACATTGTGAATCCCTGGGATTCTTACTTCAGAGAGCTATTGACATTGGGTTGTTCGTTTTATACAAGTTTGAGACAGACTTCTAGTCACAGAAACAGCCTTCTACCATCACCCTCAGTATAGTACTTTTTAAAATGGAACCAGGCTATTGTTACACTAAAAGGTTTTAGCTCTTCAATAAAATCCTCTGCCTGATTCATTCAATGGGTTTGAGATTCACTTTAACTCCAGTGTTTGGATACAATAGACTACAGGCTACAGTAAATGACAATTATTAAATACAACATGGTTCCTACATCTAGGGTTGATCAATTATGCCTTTCTAGACTGCCTGCTCCATTCAAATGTAGTAATAACTCAACACTTGCGAAAAAGGATGTACTTTTATACTAAAAATATAACCAGGTCACTCAACCTGAAATGTTAACTCTGATTTCTCTGCACAGATTCTGCTAGATCTGCTGAGCTTTTCCAGCAATTTCTGTTTTTGTGCTTTTATATTATTCAACTACATGCTTGTGCATGTCTTCACTTAGTTACTCATTGCTCCCCCAAGCTGATTTTGTGTTAATTAACTACAGAATGACACTGTTGCATTTTCCTTCCTTATGTACACATATTTGCTGCTGTTTGCCGTCCTTCGAAGACTGTCATGTAGCTGTGCATGTCAACATCTTAAAGGTGCCACTTCATGTGCACAGGTGTTTGTTCCCTACAGGATATATTCTGGTCTACTGCCATGTGCTGTGACTACTTAATAATTTATTTTGGTCGTCCAAAAGGTGGTCCGCTCTCAGGAGGCCAATTTTTTAAAGTTCTGTTATGGCCATGTAAGCCTCTACAGTTCTAACTCCTTTAGCAGTTTGCCAATGCTATTGCATGTTACTTTCTTATATTGGAATTCAGCATATATCCAGGCATCTGATTCTCATGGGTCAACTCTTTTGTTCACACAGCCATAAAACTTTCTTTCAGTACTTCGCATCTTCACCTCTCCCCTACATTCACTCTTGCTAAAATGCTGGTTCGAAATCAGATGGGTTACCTTGACTACATTCTTAGATTTAACCCATATTCTAAAAGACAAAATAGGAATTAACAAGGACAACAGAACCTAAATTATCAACAGTTTAATTTCAGAATGGCTGAGCCCTTTGACTGAATGTTCATAACTGAATTGAATCTATCAAATTTACATTACTACTGTGACAGTGTTCACCTACCAATCACATTATGCTGCATTCTCTTCAAGGTCTGTTCAAAAGTGCCAAGCATGTAACTACCTATACCAAGAGTTATCAGTCGTGTCCAAAAGACATGATCAATTATGTCTTTTGCCTTGGCTCCTTCAAGGTTGTCCAGCTGGGCAAGATCGCCCTTGCTTTCATTCCCATCCATCTAAGCCTAACCAAACTATCAGCTGCAATGGTTTCTAACCAGCTTCTGAACAAAAAAAATTGCTGAGATCCAGTGCAGGGACAATAGACCATATGGCCTCCTTCTGCGCTGCAAGACTGTGATTCAATTAGTTATCGTTTGGCTTCTCAAGGCATCTCTCCTCAAAATAGTTTGGATTTCTGCCGAGACCAATAACTATTCAGAGGTATTTGTTAAAAGAATCAGAAGATTCCATGATTTAAATCACAACAGAAAGAATTAGATTAGATTACTTACAGTGTGGAAACAGGCCCTTCGGCCCAACAAGTCCACACCGCCCCGCCGAAGTGCAACCCACCCATACCCCTACATCTACTCCTTACCTAACACTACGGGCAATTTAGCATGGCCAATTCACCTAACCTGCACATCTTTGGAGTGTGGGAGGAAACCGGAGCACCCGGAGGAAACCCACGCAAACACGGGGAGAATGTGCAAACTCCACACAGAGTCGCCTGAGGAGGGAATTGAACCCGGGGCTCTGGCGCTGTGAGGCAGCAGTGCTAACCACTGTGCCACCGTGCCGCCCATGTTGCTTTTTTGACCACAGAAGAGTCAAAGCAAGCATTAAATACCATCTCAACTAGCCACTTAGATGCTTAATATCCAGAATCAACATCAAAATGAATTCAATGGCAAACTGCAGTCAATTTAAAACTACAAGTTACACATTAAACAGCTGACACAACTAAGACCAATCTTACAAATTGGCTCAGCATTCCATACAGTGCATAGGTCATCGAATTCAGTCTGAAAATCCTTCAAAACTTTGTCTTCTCCAAGAATTTCAGGTCTTTACTTTCTAGGAGACAACCTGATTGTCAAGTCAACAACAGCACACAACCAAATGGAGTTCCAGAGACACAAATCTCACAAGTTGCACAAGGTCTGAAGAACCTCTCCAACTTAGCCTGGAAAGCACAGATCCAAGTAACCGAAATAGCTGAAACAACATATTTGTAAATTCCGAGTATGGCATCAGTCTTCTTCAGTTTGCCTGTACTGGACAAGATAACTCATCAACTGCGATCAGGAAACTTGGATGGATTTGTACCTGTTTACTTAGCTTTAAGCAGTTTCAATCTACCAGAAGTCTGGTTTCAGTTGTTGAAGCTTAGAAAGTGGAGGAGTCCATTTCCTTTCTTAGTTTCCAGTTTCCATTTTCAGTTCGAGCTTACCTCAAAAACATAACTTGGAAATAAGAATTCCAACACAACATGATCCCTCTTGGCAACATCATATGAAAACACAGCACAAGTTCTCCCATATTTGCCAATGACTCCTAGTTCTACGTCAGCACAACCTCACGTAAATCCTCCAATGCTATTAAGTCATCAGACTGTTTTTCTGACATCCACTATTGGATGATCAGTAGCTTCTTTAATTAAACATTGAGAATATTAGAGCCTTTTTTCTTTCCATACATTCTCCAAATACCATCCCCCAAACACAGTCCATCTATGGGATATTACTGGAACCACCGACTCCCTTCTCTGTACATTACCTAAATTTTGTCCCTGCCACACCTTATTAGCTCCTGAATCTCTTTCGGATCTTGGGTACCTCCTGGCTTGAGTCATCACACTCCTTGTTGGTCTCCCTTATTTCTCCCTTCCCAAAAACTTGTCGTCAACATAGATTCTATTATCCACTTCTCACCAAATCCAGATCACCATTCCCTTTAAGCTTCCTGATTTATATTGAGACCTAGTCAAATACTGCCTCAAGTTAAAAGTTTTCATCCTTGTTTCAAATCTCTCAAAGCCTCCCTCTGGCCCATCTCCAAGCCCTAGTCTTTCAAGATATTGGTATTGCATACCTTAGGTTTTCAAGGTTCTCCCATTAGCAGATTGAAGGCTTAATTGTGGAATTTTCTCCATAGGTCTTGGTCTCTCACTTGGTCCTCCATTAAAACCTTCCTTACAATAGAAGCCTTTGATCAAGCTTTGCATCTATCTAACCATTGCAAAGAAATTTTTAAAAGAATTTCAGATCATTGGTGAAGGAATTTGCAAAAGCCATCCTGTGTTAGTGAAGAGACAATTATCCTATCTGCCCTCTAGAGGAAACAACAATGGGTGCAGTCTTTTGGTGAAATGGGTTCAGATTCACCTGACCAGGTAGGTTTTCCAGCACCAGCAGTACGTTGGCTGACTTATGTTCAAAATGGGTATTAAGAGAAATTGTATGACCTTTTTATTGCTGCACAAAATCACTTCAATATTGCTGCATAAAATTACTTCAATAATACTGCAAAATATTAGGAAACAGTAAACCAATGTCCAATCAAATCAGACTCATAAGCCTGTTTAAATGAACTGGCTTTTTAATAACATTTCCAAGGAATTGATTAAAAATAATCACAGGCTGATGCAGAAAAGTACGTATTTGTCATTGGCATGAAAATACTGTATTTCTTGTACAACAAAACTTGTATTCAGCAAATGATAAGCACATACATCGTGAATTTTACAAAAGGTTTGCAGCACTGGAGCAGTGGTCAATTAAGCAATTTAAAGCAAATATATCTCAGCCCAAGCAAATCCAATTAAAAGCATTCTGAAGGTAGCTACAGCTGGCAATAACTTATTTTGTACTTAAATGGGGGAAGGGGTAAGTGATGAGGATACCAGGCTTGCAATTGGGCACTTGCTTTTGAGAAACAACCTGCTCATGACAGAATTGTTTTAGATGCGAAATTACAAAACCATCTTGTAACGCATTTTTCATCACCAAGCAATTTTGTACACCTGCAATTGAAATATGCTACTTTCATCGTCAAAGTTGGAATAAATAGTGTCAACCTATTAAAATCTTGTAGAATTACAACAGGATATAGCAAAGAAAAGCATCTGACCCTCACATACCTTTGCTGGCTTTTTCAAATAGCCATCCAATTATTTCCATTCACCTGGCCTCCCCACAGTACCACAAAAACCTCTCCTTTGAGTATTTTCCCAACTTCCTTTGAAATCTTATTGAATCTGCTTTACCGCTATCAGTCCAGTCCAGATCATAACATAACAAATCACTCCATGAGTTTTTATGTAAGTTGCTTAAAATTGTGTTCCCTGGTTACTTGTCACTAGCAACAGTATCTCCTTACTTACCAACAACAATAGTCATGATTTTGAACAACTTAATCAAATGTCCTTACTTTCTTTCCTCCACAGAGAACAATCCCACCTTGCCCAATCTCTCCACATGAAGTTTCTCAAATCCATAGCACCATTCTGGTAAGCCTCCTGGACCACGACATGTGATGTGGTCCTTTCTCTTATCCCTGTGGTGCAAGTGATCCTGTTTCTTTTTGATAGCTGAACGGACAAAAGTACTTATTCTGAAAAATACTCTTTTTGGAACTAGTTTAAAAGGATGTTGACAAGTGAGCACTGGAGGATTCAGGCACAGGATGCCTTTATTCATGATCCTACTGCTCCAAGCAAAGCTAGAAAGATATCAACATGCAGCTATGAAACAATCTATAGTCTTCACCTGCATAATTTAAAGCAAGGTTATGTGTAGAAAACATGCACTCTTCAACACCCATGAAAGGTGTCACATGATTTGGAGATGCCAGTGTTGGACTGGGGTGGACAAAATTAAAAAACAAACACCACCAGTTTATAGTGCAACAGGTTTACCTAGAAGCATTAACTTTCAGAGCGCTGCTCCTTCATCAGGTGGTTGTGGAATATTAGATCATAGGACACAGAATTTATAGCAAAAGTTTACAATCTGATGTAACTGAAATTATATTTTGGAAAAAACCTGGTTTGTTTATTAATTCTCTCATATTTTAGAATGGGCATGTTGGCTTCAGTTCTTTCATATGTAAGTTCTAGAACTTTCTTAAAGTTCAGTTGAGAATGTAACTTTAACAATAGGTGCCACATTGGGAAGAGTAGTCCATGACATTCATGACTTGTGTTTTGTTAATGGAGACTGTTGCTAAGTTACTTGCTGCAAAGTTCCTAGTGTCGGAACTACTGCACACACATGTACACTACAGACTGGTCCAGCTCAGTTAATAGCGGAGGATCCAATGATGATAATACCATCGATAGCCAGGGGGTCATGGTTAGATTCTCTCTTGCTGGAAATGGTCATTGCCTGACAATTGTGCAGCATGAACATCACTTGCCACTCATCAGGTCTCCGCACATTTGGACATGGACTGTTTCAGAACGAGTTGCTGCAAATGGTGCTGAACATTCTCACCTTTCACCTTCCCTCTGGAATTCAGCTCTTTTGTCAGTGCCTGATCCAAGGCTAAACTGAAGTCAGGAGCTAAGTGGCTTTGGCATAACCCTAACCGGGCATCAGTGAGCCAGTTATTGCTAAACCAATGCTATTTGATAATACAGTTAACAATACTTCCACCACGTTACTGATGATCAAGAGTAGAGTGATGGGCAGTAATTGGCCAAGTTAGATTTTGTCTGTTTTTTTGTGTACTAGACATAATTGGTAAATTTTCCACATCGCCGGATAGATGATGTTGTTGTAGCTGTACTGCAACAAACTTGGTAGAAGCATAGCAAGTTCTGCAACACACATCTTCAGTATTGTCTCTATGTTGTCAGGACTCGTAGTCTTAGCAGAATCCAGTGCCTTCAACAGTTTCCTGATACCACTTGATAAGCCTTGTATCTGCGATGCCAGAGACCTCTGGAAGAGGTCAAGATGGGTCATCCACTTGGCATTACCGGCTGAAGAAGTTTGTGAATCTTTTGCATTTATGTGTTGGGCACTTTCATCCTTGAGATTGGAGATATTTATGGAGCCTCCTCTTCCAGTGAGTTGTTTAATTGTCCACCACATTTTATGACTGCGCTGAATGGCTGCAAAGCATATTCTGATCTGTTGTTTGTGGAATCATTTAGCTCTGACCATCACTTGATGATTATGTTGTTGGGCATGCAAGTCATCCAGTTTTGTAGTTTCACCAGGCTGACACCTCTAGGCATGCTTGATGCTGCCCAGGGCAAACCCTCCTATATTTACTTTTTGAGTACTGCTCTTCGTATGGCCCTCAACACCTCATGGCTTAAGTTGCCCAGACTTGGGCTGCTAGATTTGTTTGAAATCTATCCCATTTTGCACAGTGGTAGTGCCACAAAACACGATGTCAAGTATTCTCAATGGAGAGAAAGAAGTATATCTGAAAAAGGACTGTATGGCAGTCACTCTTACTGATACTGATATGGACAAATAAATCTACAGCTGACAGACTGGTGAGAATGAGGTGAAATATTTTTGCTTCTTATTGGTTCCCTCACCACCTGCCACATACCCAGTATGGCAGCAATGTCCTTTTGTAACCAGTCCAGTCAGCAGGGGTGCTGCCAAGCCATTCTTGGTGATACACATTGAAATCCCCAGAGTACATGCTGTAACCTTGCCACTTCTCAGTGTTTCCTCCAAACACTGTTCAACACGGAGGAGCACAGATCAATTAGCTGAGGGAACGTGGTATGTGGCAATCAGCAGTTTTTCTTGCTCATGTCTGATCAAATGCCTTGAGACTAAGTAGGGGTCTGTCAGCACTGAAGCTCTCAGGATTATTCCCTCCTTATTGTACTGCTTCAGTTCTGCCTTGTGGGGAGGATTTGTCAGCAATTCCCTGGGACAGTGTGAGTAAGGTATGATTCCATGAGTTTGAGTATGTCAGAGTTTGCTTGACTGGTCTTTTCAGGATTGAAGGGACTGAGTTTACCATGGTTTCCATTCCCTGCAAGTCTGGACCAAGTTTGGAAGACGATTTCAGAGAAACTTTGTTGAATTCCTACATTGCACCTTGTTGATGGTATTTACAACTGACACTGTGCATCAGTGGGTGAAGGAATTAAATGGTGAAGGTAGTAGTGGGCTGAATTCAAGCAGGGTAACTTGTACTGGGTGGTGCCAACCCTCAAGTGTTGTTGGAGCTACACTCACCCAGATGAGTGGAGAGTATTCCATCATACTACAGACTTGAGCTGTCCAGATGATGGACAGACTCGAGAGTCAGGTGGTGAGTTACTTGCCACACAATTACAAGTCTCTGTCCTGCTATAGTAATTACCCCACAACCAAGAAAGTTGATAGTGGGAATCTCAGTCATGATAACATTGTTGAATGTTAAAGGAAGATGGTAAGATTCTCCTTTGTTGGTCCTTGTGTTGGTGTTGCCTGGCACTCATGCAGCACATTACTTGCCACTTATCAGCTGAAGCATGTTGTCTGAATCTTGCTGTAGACTGATTCAATTTTTTTTTAAATGATCCCAGCTGGTGGTGGCATTGGACTGTCAGGTCCCAGCGTGAAACCTGGCTTAACAGACCATAAGATTTATTTTTCTGCTATAGTCTACCATGGTAATGAGTCACTTGGCATTTTGATGGTAGGCTGCCAAGGCGCATCAAAACAGCATACAAGTTTACACACAAAAGCCAGACAAGAAACATCCCATTAGGTCTTATTACAAATAATGATAAACCCTGAAATTCAATATGGAGGGGTCACCCGATCTCTACTTTAAAGCTCCTTGTTCAGTTGGAAGCACTCTAATCTGCTTATTTTTAGCAAATATCTCCACTTTTTTTTAACAGAAGTGATTGTCTCTTCTTGAGACTTTAAATGAGGAGCTACCTCAGCTCATTATTTAACATGTGTTCCTTAAACTCAACTCTTGCGACTGCTTTGTGTTTCTGGACAACTCAGGATATATTCTTCAACCATCTCTGCTGATGTCACTAACAGACCATTTCCTCACTGAATAAACACTTTATGCCACCTGACATTCTTGATTGGTGTCTGTAACACTGAACTCTTATCACTAGACAACATCAGGCTTTTTCTTCCTTATACCCATTTTTCTTAAATGCACTAAACCGCAAGGATTTAACAACCTCATCAAAACATGCATATGAACAAAACTAAGTTTCAGACATCAGTACCACTCTCTGAACTCAAAATTGAAACATCAATTAAATGTCTCCATTGTTAGTACACAATATAGAAATATAAATTAAACTTTAACCGATTTATTTTTCTTCCACTGGAGGAGCAAAGCTTCCAAATAATAAAAATAACATAGGAGGAATCTTCATCCTAATCTGAGATGCGTTGGAACTGTCTGTTACTTTATGAAGTAGGGAAACTCATTGCTGAAGTAGGTCAAGTTCTTAGAATACATCTTTGTAAAACCCTGATTTACAAACAGTGACTCAGTGGTTAGCACTGCTGCTTCTCAGCACCAACGACCTGGGTTTGATTCCAGCCTTTGTGGAGTTTGCACATTCTCCCACTGTCTGGGTGGGTTTCGTCAGAGTGCTCCGGTTTCCTCCAACAGTCCAAACGATGTGCAGGGGAGGCGGATTCGCCATGCTAAATTGCCCATAGTGTCCAGGAATCTGCAGGCTGGGTGTATTAGCCAAGGAAAATGCAGGATTACAGGGATAGGATGCTCTTTGGAGAGTCAATGTAGACTCAATGGGCAAAATGGCTTGCTTCTACACTGTAGGGATTCCAGAGTCATAGAAATGTACAGGACGGAAACAGACCCTTTGATCCAACTCACCCATACCGACCAGATATCCCAACCCAATCTCGTCTCATTTGCTAGCATTTGGCCCATATTCCGTCTAAACCCTTCCTATTTGTATACTCATCCAGATGCCTTTTAAATAATGCAATTGTACCAGCGTCCACCACTACTTCTGGCAGCTCACTGTCCCAAGTTACCCTTTTGTCCTTAATGTATTTGTAAAAACTCTTTGGATTCTCCTTAACCCTACTTGCCAAAGCTATCTCATGTCTCCTTTTTGCCCTCCTGATTTCCCTCTTAAATATACTCCTACTGCCGTTATACTCTAAGGATTCACTCGATATCTCCTGTCTATACCTTACAAATGCTACCTTCTTTTTCTTAACCAAAACCTCAATTTCTTTTGTCATCCAGCATACCCTGCACCTACCAGCCTTTCCTTTCACCCCTACAGGAATATGCTGTCTCTGGACTCTCATTATCTCATTTCTGAAGGCTTCCCATTTTCCAGTCATCCCTTTACCTCTGAACATCTGCCCCCCCATCAGCTTTTGAAAGTTCTTGCCTAATACCATCAATTGTCGCCTTCCTCCAATTTAGAATTTCAACTTTTAGATCTGGTCTATCCTTTTCCATCACTACTTTAAAACTAATAGAATTATGGTCACTGGCCCCAAAGTGCTCCCCCACTGACACCTCAGTCACCTGCCCTTCCTTATATCCCAAGAGTAGATCAAGATTTGCACCTTCTCCAGTAGGTATATCCCTTATACTGATTCAGAAAATGTTCTTGTACATGCTTAACAAATTCCTCTCCACCTAAACCCTTAACACTATGGCAGTCCCAGTCGATGTTTGGAAAGTTAAAATCCCCTTCCATAACAACCCTATTATTCTTACAGATAACTGAGATCTTCTTACAAATTTGTTTCTCAATTTCCTGCTGGCTATTAGGGGGTCTATAATACAATCCCAATAAGATGATCATCCCTTTCTTATTTCTCAGTTCCACCCAAATAACTTCCGTGGATTTATTTCCGGGAATATCCTCCCTAAGTATAGCTGTAAAACACCACTCCCTTCCTCTCTTGCCTCCCTTTCTATCTGTCCTGTAGCATTTGTATCCTGGAACATTAAGCTGCCTGTTCTGTCCATCCCTGAGCCATGTTTCTGTAGTTGCTATGGTATCCCAGTCCCACGTTCCTAACCATGCCCTGAGTTCATCTGCCTTCCCTGTTAGGCCCCTTGCATTGAAATGAATGCAGTTTAATTTATCACTGACGCAAAAATTGTGTTGCTGGAAAAGCGCAGTTGGTCAGGCAGCATCCAAGGAGCAGGAGAATCGATGTTTCGGGCATAAACCCTTCTTCAGCCTGAAGACGGGTTTATGCCCAAAACGTCGATTCTCCTGCTCCTTGGATGCTGCTTGACCTGCTGTGCTTTTCCAGCAACACATTTTTCAGCTCTGATCTCCAGCATCTGCAGTCCTCACTTTCTCTTAGTTTAATTTATCAGTCCTACTTTGATCTTTGCTTTGTTCCTGCCTGCCCTGACTGTTTAACACTTCTTTTCTGAACTGTGCCAGTCTTAGATTGATCACTTTTCTCACTACCTCCCTGGGTCCCACTCCACCCCGTCCCCACATTTAAATCCTCACGAGCAGTTCTTGCAAATCTCCCTGACAGTATCTTAGTCCTCTTCAATTCAGGTGCAATCCATCCTTCTTGTACAGGTCACTTCTACCCCAGAAAAGATTCCAATGATCCAAAAATGTGAATCTTTCTCAACTGCACCAGCTCCTCAGCCACACATTCATCTGCTCTATCCTCCTATTCCGACCCTCACTAGCTCGTAGCAGCGTAAGTAATCAAGATATTACTACTCACGAGGACCTTATTTATAAATTCCTGCCTAACTTCCTATATTCTCTCTTCAGAATCTGATCCTTTTCCCTTCGAGGATATTGTCTTTTTTAAGTTAGGTGGGGTAGGGTTGATGGAGAGCAAAAGATTTTACTTCACACAGGAACAGGCATCAGCCATACAGCTCTTTAAGCTTGTTCATTCAATTATACCATAGCTAGTCCATCACTTACTGTGATTCTCTAAATATCTTTGTAAATATCTAAATATCTCTGTGCAACAGAAATCAATTCTACTTTCATGCTTGATGTGAAAATTAGAAAGTAATGAGAGACATAAAGCTTATGGTACAGTGGCCAAAAAAACATTATGGAGTGGCTCTGCATAATCTCATATCAATGCCCCTTATCAAATTTTGTGAAATTATACCCAACATTATCTTAAAAACTATGTAACAAAGCAGTAAAGACAAGCAGAGTATTTTGATTTCAGATTATGAATCTACACCTCCTGCACTTACTCAGTTTGGATTATGTTAGGTTACAGTTTCGGATTCTCATCAGCCATAGAAATGACCAAAGATTAAGAAATAAGTATATCAGGAACATACGAAATGAGCAAGGGATAATAGTTCCAAAGAGCTGAGGGGGGGGGGGGAGAGAAAGAGTGAGGGGGGGGGGGGGGAAGACTGAGGGGGGGGGGAAAGAGTGAGGGGGGGGGAAAGAGTGAGGGGGGGGGGAAAGAGTGAGGGGGGGGAGAGAGGACAAGAGAGGAGAGGACAAGAGAGGAGAGGACAAGAGAGAGAGGGGAGGACAAGAGAGGGGAGGACAAGAGAGGAGAGGACAAGAGAGGAGAGGAGAGGAGAGAAGTGGAGAGAAGAGGAGAGAAGAGGAGAGAGAGACATGTCATTTCTCTGATTGAAAATCATTGACCTAAAGTGCAAATCTTTCTCTCTCCACAGATGTTACCAGACCTGCTGAGATTCTCCAGTACTGTTCGGAAAAATTGTTCGAAAACTTCCTTCATGAGGAATTGTTTCAGTACAGCCAGGAACCAAACCATTTCACAGGAACTCCAAATACTTCAGTAAATGGGGCTGCACGGTGGCTCAGTCGTTCGCACTGCTGCCTCAGCGCTAGGGTCCCAGGTTCGATTCAGCCTCGGGTGACTGCGTGGATTTCCTCCGGGTGCTCCAGTTTCCTCCCACAGTCCAAAGATGTGCAGGTCAGGTGGTTTAGCCATGCTAAATTGCCCATAGTGTTAGGTGCATTAGTCAGAGGGAAATGGGTGGGTTACTCCTCGGAGGGTCGGTGTGGACTGATTGGGCCGAAGGGCCTGTTTCAACACTGTAGGGAATCTAATCTAATCTGAATAGTTGTGAAGAGAACAGAATAAACAAGGTCATCAATGTTTATCAAGCCGTTGCTGAATATCAAATGACAAATATGATACATCAACTCAGTAACAATGCCCAGTCAACAAAGGACATGTTTAGCACATCACACTATTAAACAAGATGGACGATTCTCACACACCTACTAGCTTTTAATGCACTAGTCACACTGCGCCAGAAGTTAATCAAAATACAGACAAGCCAGTTTGTTGCCATCAAAAGTCTCAGCAGGGAAATCTTTCTGAAGTACTGGTGAGAAAATTAATGCCATCACAATTATAAGGTGCCAATCTGGAGTATATAATCTCAGTAGCCTGTAGCCCACAATGCTGGAAAAGGAAACCATCTCGATTTGTTGCACTTTCAAAGTTACATCTGAGAAATTTGCATTTATTCAGAAGTTAGAAGTCAGTGGAGAAAGCATAATACATTTGTCAGTCGGTACAACTCCTTTGAAAACATAACACTGAATAAGTTAGAAGTCACAGTGAAATTACTCCATCTTCACTTAATCATTCTGCCACAATCCAAGTAGTCCCTTAGATCCACTGTGCAAAATGCTAAATTACAAAGTGCAGAGACAAGATATGGTTCTTCACAGAAACAAAATATTTTTTTAAAGAAACATGCATCGTAAAACTCAATTTACACATTTTAGAATTTACTGCCATCTCAGTGTTCTGCTGTTTCCTAGCAACAGGAACTAAGTCGTGATGTTGATGGATTCTCCTTTGCAGCAATGTATCAATGAAGACATAACGCTAGGTAAATTGCAAAAAAAACCTCAATACTGCAAGTTTGTGTATTTTCAAAATGTAAATTGATTTGCAACAGCTCTTTTCAATCAGACAACTCTGACCATCATTGGCAAAATAACAAGAATATAAGCAAGGCGATCGCTCTCTTTTGTAAGTATTCCTTTCTTTGGGGAACAGCATTCACAAGTCCAAATGGATCTTTTGCACCTCAGGATGCAGCCCTCCTCCTTTCTCCCCTCCACCACCACTGCCATTGTTAACCAATATTTTTAAACTGCATAATGACTCAAATAATAGTAATCTCAAAGAACAACTTTAGGCAAATAATTTTACTTCAAAACTCTCAGACATTGGGAAATCCATCAATTTCTCCCACCGAGGTTAACAAACTCCCAAGGATGACAACTGTTGTAGCTTTGAATTTGCATCACTTCAGCAGCATTCTTTTGGAACAGAAGCAAAACAGCTTTTTTGTAGGCTCATGAAAAAGAATTAGGAAATCTACCTCACTGCACCACAGCAATACAATTAGTCATTTCCAATTCCACACCTCAACAGTCAGTAAGAACTCCAAGAAGTCATTATATTCCAAAACTGGATATAATTGCATAGGTAGAATTCTACAGTACAAAAGGAACCATTCGACCCATCACGTATGTTCCAGTTCCCAAAACAGCTACCCATTCTTCAACTTTACCTTTCTAAATTCATCACTTTCAATTGTACACACCAATCTCTTTTGAAGCCTTCTATGGAATCAGCATCCACTGCTCTCCCAGGCAGCGCATTCCAAATACTAACAACTCTGAGTAAAGAGGTTTCTCCTCGTTTCGCTCTTAGCTCTCTTGCTGACAATCTTAAATTCCGATCTCTCATTACTGACAAATCAATGACTAGAAAGTGAGTGTCCTTCTTTAACTTGTCAAAATTGTTCATAATTTGGAACACCTCAATAAGATCACCTCTTAATCTTCTCTGCCCTGAGGAGAATAAGCTCAATTTCTCTAATCTTCCTTTTAACTAAAATCCCTCATTCCTGGTATCATTTTAGTAAACCACCTTTGCATTCTCTCTCGGGCTTTAATATCCTTCCTTAAATAAGGTGCCCAAAACTGAACACAATACTCCAAATGTGGTCTGACAAACGATTTATAGAGGTATTCTAGCTACCTAACAAAGGAGCAGCACTCTGAAAGCTTGAACTTTCAAATAAACCTGTTGGGACTGCAACCTATTGTCATGTGATTCTCAACTTTATCCACCCAAGTCCAACACCAGCATCCCAACATTGTAGGCATATAGCATCACTTGTTTGCTTTTATGTTCTCCGCCTCTATTAGAAACGCAAGGATCCTTGAACCCTTTGAACAACTTGCCCAGCCAGCTTCAAAGATTATACACTTGAACCAAAAGGTTCCTCTGTCCCTGTACACTTCTCAAAGTTGTATAATTGAGCCTGTATTGTCTCTCCATGCTTCTTCTGCCAAAATAGATTATCTTCATATTTCTCAGCACTGAAATTCATCAGCCACATCTGTCCATTTGGCCAAGTTATCAGTATATCTTATGGTCAAAGGTGTTTTCCTTTGCAAATGTTTCCCCAAAGGACAGGTGATACAGATTGGTCAAAATTAGTCCAACGTTCTACGGCAACGAGGCCATACCTATCATATGCAAAAACTAAGACAAGTAGAACCTTGGCACGTAGTGATACTTGGTGTTTGTACATGAAGAGTTTACACACAGCTTGATGCAACCACAAACAAAGGTAGGCACCAGAATTAAACAATCTCAATATGTTCCATAAGGAACTGCGGATGCCCAATATATATCCTGCTATTTGATTTGTACAAATGATCAGTTTGACCAGTTAAAGTTATACATTTTTACATCATTCCTTGAAAACACCATCTCTTTTGGTGGTTTACTCCAAGATGATCCGTCCTGCAAGTTAAGAAATGCCATTTTGGCAGACACATACAGCCATCACACCCTACTGTTCAGGAAGCTGGTCTCTCCTTGGCGGCTGATCCTTGACACCTGATGGACGAGGTAATTTTCAACATTTCTCACCAAAACATATTTACAGAGTGCACTAGAATCCAATTTTGATATACTCAGCCTCAGGACATCCCACAATGCTTAAAAAAAACACTTGAAATAAATATTATTAAAGTAAAAACCCAGCAGTGATTTTGACATGAGATCAGCCATGACCTCAGTGAATGGCGGAACAGGCTCAAGATGCCAATGACCGACCTTTGTTCCATATTGTGTTCATATGTAACCCCAGCTTCTCCAGGACCTCGAGATCTCTCTGACCCAGCATAATCTTAGAAGTGCATCAGCCTGCTTTGCCTCTCTCTATCCCTTTTTAAAATCTGTACCATCACACATTGTGAAATTCCATTGCCACTTATGTACCGTTTTGCTAGTCTATGCCCTGGTGCAATGCAATGCTACAAGATCCATCAAATCCTTCATTGCTCAAACTTTTGAGTATAAGAGTTGGGACATCATGTTGAGGTTGTACAAGACATTGGCGAGGCCTCTCCTGGAGTACAGCGTGCAGTTCTGGTTGCCCTGTTATAAGAAGGATATTAAATTGCATAGGGTTCAGAAAAGATTTACCTGGATATTGTCAGGAATGGAGGATTTGAGATCTAAAAATAGACGGGGACTTTTTCCACGGGACTGTAAGAAGTTGGGGAGGATCCTTATAAAGGTTTATACAATTAGGAGGGGCACAGATAAGGTGACTAGGAAAGGTCTTTTCCCTCGGGTGAGCGAGTTCAAAACTTGAGGGCATACTTTTAAGGTGAGCGGAGAAAGTTTTAAAAAGGACATGAGGGGCAACTTTGTTTAGACAAAGAATGGTTCATGTGAGAAATGAGCTGCCAGAGGAAGTGGTGGATGCAGGTACAGTTACAACATTTAAAAGACATTTGAATAAGTACATGAATAGTAAAGGTTTGGAGGAATATGAGCAAAATGCAGGCAAGTGGGGCTAGTTTAGTTTGAAAACATGGTTCGTGTGGACTAGTTCGACCAAAGGATCTATTTCCATGCTGTATGATTCTATAATTTACATGCTTGCTCTCTTGGGTTGTGTGCCTTCTAGATGTGGGGACTGAGTTGTACCTTGCTCACCAGGTCAACAGTTTTGTCTCTGCCTGGAATCCAAGAATATCACTGAAGAAAAGACCCACTTTCTCAGGAGCAATGAGAAAAAAGGCATGAAACCAACACAAATTAAGAAAGTTCATGGCAACAATTCAACTTGCTCTCATCTAATAAATATACTGATTAAGCTATTCATTCACATACTTCAACTGGGAAACAAGGATTCTTAATAGGATACTGACAAGGGTAGCACAGCTTGGGTTGCAAACTGACATCTCACCCCCATGGAACACTGTCAGAATGTCAATGACATCACTGTGATCCAGAGATGGCTATTACAGAAGGATTCATACCAAACTATTTTGCAGCAAGAAAAATATCTGTTGATTCAGCAAAGTCAATGTTCAGAATCTATTAAAAACACTGAAGTTCAGCCAACAGAGCTCATACATAGCTGCTTTTTCGGGACATGTTGCTATAGTTGCAGGGTGATTTTTCAGTAGAACAGTCACTGGAGGATAGTGACATGCTCATAAATCAAATCTCAGTTATGTACATCAGCCAACCATCTCCATTCTGGTAGGGAATAGAGGTGTCATGCAAGGAGCCCTCAGTTATAGTCTGCTGCAACTCCTTTAGCAAATTCTGTTTCACATGTCACATTTCCGAGAGATTTGTCAACAGAAGTGCTTGAGCAAAACTGATCAGCAATCTCAGCCATTCGCTGGTAGATAAATTTTATAGAGATCAGTTCAATAAACTGCCATTCTATTTCACAGATAGCCTAATGTCCAATTATTTTTAAATCAATGTCTTCCAATGGGCCTTTTCCACGAGACAAGATTTAGTATATCCAGTTGGAATTTCACAGAAGGAATTCTGTGAAATGGGCACTGACAAGGATTTCTTTTGGGAATTTGGTAGAATACTGAAATGGACAGATGAAAAAGACTGACTCCACATCCTTTGCTTATGAGGGTACAACAAAGGCACCAGGGAAATAACGTTCACAGTTAGACAAACTGAACACTGCTATCTGCAGCTTTATATTTTATGTTTAACACAGCAAAATGTTCCAAGAACATAAGTCAATTAGCAGAATGAGTCAATTCCAAACCCATCTGATTTATGCATGGTAAACTGGTAAAAAGGAATGGTCTTTAAACAAGCCCAACATCACCCTTCTTACTATCAGAGTAAAAACCCAATACATTTCTAAATTACAATCAGAATAATAACTTAACTCTTGTAATAACTCACAAGGCAAAGGGTGGTTTGTGATAGGTGGCATAATCTAAGCATCAGTCACAATTTCCATTCAATTCTCTGTGTAAACTACAGCAGTTAAGTGCCAGATTCCAAGGTGTCTCTATTAGAGAGAAGATTGTTAAACAGTAATTCTTCTGGCAGTTTCCAAATGTACAACTGACAGAAACGTAAGGTCTGCTAAAGATTGCCAGTGTAACCAGTAATCTCAGTATCGCAGATGACAGAAATAAAAACAGAAAGTGCTTGAGAAACTCTGCAGGCCTAACTGCATCTCAATCAAATCAGACTTGAGACCTCAAGTCCATTTCTCTCTCCAGACCTGCTCAGTTTCTCCATCACTTTGCTTTTATTTCTGAACTCAAGCATCCATGGTATTGTATATTTTATGGAAGACCGAGTATTGGAAATGCAGAAGAACCAATAACTTAAAATGAAATATTATCAGCAGAAATAGCTGAATTAATAACAGAGCAATCAACGTGAACTCTTCCAAAAGCATGTGCAAAGAATTAACGCTGCATTTTATAACTGTGAAATATGTGGGTTTCACCAACTATGCCTCTCACTGAGGATCAATGGTTGGGAGACATTTACACAATAGCTGTCAAGAGAAATGTGAACAGGAAGCATGCTACAGGCACATATTTGGCTTGCACAACCACTCAGACTGTATGAGGGAAGACAGTTTTTATCAACTTGAACAAATTCTTGTTTCCCTCTCCACAGATGCAGCCTGACCAGCTCTACATTCCGAACTTTTCTTTCAGGTCTCCTTCCTCCAGTCTTTTGTTCAGCTGTAGGCAGTGGTAATGTTAATTTTTCTAACACAGTCTGCGACTACTTGGGTTTAACTGCGGTGCAGTACCAAGGACATTTTGAAATGTCCTCAGGAAGTTTGGTGGATTTTCTGAACAAATCTAAACTGCAGTTTTCTTTTCTCAATATCTGAAGAAACCATGCTCTTCCTTGTAAACATGAAACGTCAACCAGGTGCAAAAAAGGACAAAATTGCAGAGACTAGCAGCAATGGAACGGTCAGTTATGGTACAATCCTAGCATAGCAGCCCATAGCCATCTGAATGCGACAGCAACACTCAGCCAGTCTGTCTCCTAAGCAATGACAACTATTTTGTCACATATAATTTGCACAGTAAACCAGTATTCTATGAAGATGGAGGCATTTAAGGAACAGACAGTAACATAGGTTGCTACAAAAGACTATTCCAAAGTATTAGTTACAATCCATTCTGCCTTGCAAAATGGGCAAGATCTCGAGCAAGGGCTTCAATTGGTCACCAAATCATTTCAGTGGTGATGGTGGTAGGCAAGGGGCCTCCACATTCAGCATAGTTACTATTAGTTGCACTCTTAAATTACAATGGTTCTATGTAGTTTGGCCTCAGGGAGTTCCTACAGCAGTTGAGTACGTGTGTTGTGGGGGCTCACGGAAGTTCCAGGAGGTGTAAAAGCCTTAAAAGAAACCTGCACAGAATTAACAGTTTGGTAACTGAATTACATGACCCCTGTGAGATTGGGGATTTATGGAAGTACTAGAACAGTTGAAAAGCTCTGCAGAATGATGGATGCGGTAAGACCAAAAGAAGGGCTTGAAGGAAGCTGGTCCACATTTAGTATTGCAGTAGAGTGGGGAACAGCCATAAGGCAGTATTCACTGTGCAACAGATCTAGGTTCAAGGTCAGGAAACAAATCCAGGAAGAACAATCCTGAAGTATCCTGTTTGGGAAAAGCTGGTGTTGCACTTGCAAGGGTTGGAATGCAGTTAAGAATCCAGGGAAATGTAGCTCCATGAAAGGAAGGTGAACGACCAGAATGCGAGCAGTCTATGAGGTAGTCCACATGGATCAGCTGCTGAGGGAGTTTCAAAGCTAGGTTGGCCAAGTGAAACATCACAATTCCTTATGAAGTTTCAAGAAAATTTTGTTACTCATTGTGTTATTAAAATCTAGAATGTTTGCCAAGAAATCCATGTGATCGGTTTGCATTTACTATTTGATATCTTCTGTATGCTGTTCAAACATTGCTTGTCTGTTACTTGCTTCAGGTTAAGTCTGGCATGTTGTTAGAATATAAGTGATGTAGAATCATAAGTTTTTAATATATAGGATGAGGCCACTCAGCCCGTTGTCTCTGGTCCAGCTCCCAAAAGAACTATCCAGCTCATCCCATTCTCCAGCTCTACCTCCATAATTCTCGAAACTCATCGCTTCCAAATATATAGGCAGTTATTTTTTTAAACCTCCTGTGGAATCCACCTCCACCATTCTCCCAGGCAGTGCATTCTAAATCCAAATAATACTGAGTAAAGACATTTGTCGTCATCTCACTCCTAGCTCTCTTGCTGACAATCTTGAAATTAAGACCCCTTGTTACTGACAATCTAATTAGTAGAAAGCGAATATCCTTCTTTACTCTGTCAAAATTATTCTTAATTTTGAATATTCCAATAAGGTAATCGCTTAATCTTCCCTCGGCGAATGAGAATAAGTCTAATTTCTCTAGTCCTTCCTTGCAACTAAAGTCTCTCATTTCTTATATCATTTTAGTAAATGTCCTTTTGCACTTTCTCCAGGGCTTTAACATCCTTCCTTCAATAAGGTCTCCTGAATGGATCACAATGCTCCTAATGAGTTTTACAGATGTAGCATCACTTCCTCACTTTTCTACTCTATGCCTCTATTTATAAACCAAGGATCCGATTAGCCTTCTGAGCAACTGCTTCAACTTACCTGGCCACTTTTACAGAATTATGCTTGTGAACCCCAAGGTCTTTCTGCTCTTGTACTCCTCTCAAAGCTATATAACTGAGCATGTATTGTCTCTCCATGTTTCTTCTACCAAACCGCATTACCTCACATTTCTCTACATTGAAACTCATCTGCCAGATGTCTGCCCATTTGGCCAGTTCATCAATGTCCCTCTGAAGTCATTCAGCATCATCCTCACAAGTCACTACTTTCCCTAGCTTAGTATCATCTGAAAATTTAGAGATTTTGCCCTCAACTCCCATATCCAAATCATTTACATTTACATAAATCAGAAAAAGCAAGGGTTCCAACACCAATCTCTATGGAGCACCACTTTCAACTCGCCTCCAATGAAATGCCCATTCATGCTGGCCCTCTGTTTCCTATCTTTTACTAAACTTCTAATCCAAGCTGCACAGGACTGATTAATCCAAAACATTTATAATTTGCTAACCAACCTGCCATGTAGCCCTGTATCAAATCAAAAATATAACAGCCACAGCATTACCCTCATCCATTGTGTGCGTCACCTCAAAGAATTTAATCAAATTTGTCAGACATGACCTGACCTGACCAGACAAAGCGATGTTGACTGTCTAGCATTAACTTATTTTTCTCGAAGTGCATATTTATCTTCTGTATTATAGCCTCTATCAGTTTTCCCATTGCTGTTGTCAAGCAAAGTCTGTAGTTTCCTGGGTTATTCTTTTCCCTTTCTTAAATAATGGTGTCACATTCGTAATCACCCAGTCCCTCAGGTTTAATCCTGTATGTGTTATCCGATCTACCATTATATCTATCATTGCCTAGTCTTTATATCAGGAGCCTTTGCAGATTTGACTAAGTTTTATTTGTTACAAAACATTCTTTATTTTGGTCATGAAAGAAACCTGGTTGAATTGTTTCTAATACTAGATATTAATCTTGAGGCTAAAAGGATCAAATGACATGGAAGGAGCGGGGCGAGGGTACTGAGCTCAATGATCAGCCATAATCGTATTGAATGATGAAGCAGGTTCAAAGAGACTATTGAATGGCCTATTCCTGCTCCTACTTACAACGTAGCTACATAAACCAGGTGGATTTTAAAAACTGTATAATTGGCCACATCACAACTTATATTGGTTAAATTTAATATTTCTTACAACTAGTTGAGGAGTATGACTGGAAAGAAATTAGGGTACTCCATCAAACTCAGTTGTAACATCACATGTAACATGAACAACATAACGTAATTAATTCAGGAGTAACCAAAGACTTGATGGGTAGCTTTATACAGAACAGCAACCAAGGCATAGTGTCATTTCCCTCTTTATTTATTTCAAAAGACAAACAAAGGAGGAAGTCCCATTGAACCAACATAAGAAACAAGCTCTCATTTAAAATCAAAAATACTTACTGCCAAAGACTTGGAAAGCCGCTGGCGGAATTCATTCAGAACTATAATCACTATCTCTGGATGAGGTATATATGCAAAGCCATTTTTAACAAACACCTTCCGAACTCGGACCAGCTCAAGAGCATCAGTAAAAGGGACCTGGTGGAGTCAAAGAGAAAAATGTTGAAAATCTGCAAAAATTATGTACAGAATCAATCTTCACTAAATTTGAAAATTAGACTAACATAAATTTGAGTAAACTACATAATTCTCAGATCCCTACATCACAACTAACGGGCTCCTTGAAACAACAGCATTTATTCCAAATCTTAACAGTTCATCTTAAGCAACCTTGACTAAACACAGAAAATCAGACTTTTTGCTAATTTAAAAGTGGATGTTAAAATCAGCAGCAATGTATTACAATAATTGTTAAAATATAAAGATTAATGATTCTTTAATTAATTGAGCAAGTACTGGCCTTGATGCTGGGAAAGAATGCAAGAGCACAAAAGGTACAGTAATTGTCTCCTTCTAAGAAACAAGGACTGCGAATTGATTAAGTTTGGCTTTCAAATTACTTCAATTCAAGTAAATTGAAAATTACCACCTCGTTAATTTTTAATGGCAAATATAGTACTCACTTCTCCTTGCAATGACTGAGCTCCTGCAGCAGCAGATGTCTCATGGTATCAGTTAAACTAAGCCAGAGGGTGCAATAACTGGAGCATTATACCTCACAATGCCCGTAGCATTTTGATAGCCTTTACTTAATGGGCATAAAGGGTCTCCATTAGGGAAAGCTGTCTGCCACTAAAATGGAGAAATGTGTAAACATGCTTTATGTTACAAGCTGCATTCCTTTGAGGAAAACGCTTTGAACCAGTTTATCCTACGGTCAATTAGAGGCCAATTCTTGTAACAGAGATGTGCAAGTTTTCTATTCCAATCTGTTTCTGCTTTATCAATAATAGTGCAAAAGCCAAATGGCAAGCATAGTACATAGGATCACCAGTAAGTCATTCAATGCTACAAGTCTGTTCAATACATCTCTATCTCAACTCCATTTATCTGCCTTTGATATTCAGAATGAACAACAGTCAGTCAATCTCTCCTGATAATGTCAATTGACCCACCAGTCATAGCACTTTGAAACGAAAATCCACATTGCACGAGCCACCATTCAGAAAAGTGCTTCCTAAATTCACCAACAGCCTAAATCTAACGTGAAGGTTGCGGAACTCCTTTTAGGCTCCCAACACAACCCTGTTCCCCACCAAGTCAGTCCCTATCATTATGCTCCAACAATTACTTTTATCATGTGTGTCAATTCAATCGATTCCTGAACCTTTGAGTAAAGGAAATACCATGTTTCTACAACATGCCTTCCGTATTTAGGCAGTTAATCCCTGGGTATTTCTGGTATTAGGGTATTGCTTGGTAATTCTGTGCTGTACCACTTTCAAGGACACCATATACTTCCTCTCCAAACTATAGGGCACAGTGGCTCAGCGATTAGCATTGCTGCATCACAGCACCAGGGACCCAGGTTCAATCCCAGCCTCGGGTGATCGTCAGCTTGGAGCTTGCATGTTCTCCTGGAGTCTGCATGAGTTCCCTCCGGGTGCTATGGTTTCCTTCCATAGTAACCTGAAGAAGGGCTGATGCCCGAAACATCAATTCTCCTGGTCCTTGGATGCTGCCTGACCTGCTGCGCTTTTCCAGCAACACATTTTCAGCTCGGATCTCCAGCATCTGCAGTCCTCACTTTCTCCTCCTTTCCTTCCATAGTCAAAAGATGTTCAGGTTAAGTGGATTATCCGTGCTAAATTGCCCATAATGTCTAGGGTGGATTAGCCATGGGAAATACAGGGTATGGGGGTGAGTCCTGGTGGGACGCTCTTTGGAGAGCAAGTGTGGATTTGTTGGGCTGAATGTACTGTTCAAATATTGTAGGGATTCTATAAAATGTAATATTGTGCTTTTGCACTCAGTAAGAAGTCCATGCAAGATTGAATAATGAGGTGTGACCAAAGATACATAAAATTATATATGTTAAAATAATTGTTTTTGTAAATATATTTATTAGCAAATTTTTTTAAACTTTACAAACATATTAAATTATTGAAAAATACAATCAATAACAAATATCAGTATAATAAAGAGAAAAAAAACTCAAACTACAATTCAACTACTGTCTACTAACAACTAACCTACCCTATAATACAAAACAAACTCTTATCACTGTGCAAAGCAACACCAATAAATAGGTAAATAACTAATAGATCAAAAAACAGAAAAGCAAAAGAAAACACAAAAACACACAAAATACAAAACATCTATGCTTGGC
Source organism: Chiloscyllium punctatum (assembly GCF_047496795.1). Classification (NCBI taxonomy): domain Eukaryota; kingdom Metazoa; phylum Chordata; class Chondrichthyes; order Orectolobiformes; family Hemiscylliidae; genus Chiloscyllium; species Chiloscyllium punctatum. The sequence continues at coordinate 114,103,691 of NC_092741.1, forward strand.
ACAAAGCTCACAAACAGAGGAACGAGAGCATTGTATATATACCCATATTAACTCAGGAGTCCCCCCACCAAGGCCCAAGGCTTGACAAACCTAACCATCCTGGTTAAACAAATGCCCTAGTTAAGATAGCTTACAAAATTTATATCCAAATAACTCAAGTAGGCCCGTCATGTCTTATAAAAATGGTCGATTGTGTGGTGCACCATGTTTGTAAAACAAAAATCCATAATTCATTTCCGCCATCCCAACAAGCCCGGCAGCTTCTCAGATACCCAGTTGGTCAGAATATTCTTCCATGCACAGTTTGCAAGAATATTAAATAGTTTCTTCCCATGCCCGTCTAAAGATGGTAAATTTGGTAGACCTAAGGAGGAGAGATATGCAGTCTACTTTAACTTCAGTCCTCAATATCCTCCCTATCTCTCCCGCCACTGCGCTCCAATAAATACGAAGCCTGCGGCATGTCCAGAAGCAAAGGGTAAGAGTACCTACACTTAATTTTCATTTGGACCACATTGGAGATGCCCCTTTTTTAAACTTCGCCAGATGGTCCAGTGCCAGATGAACCTTGTGCAGAACTTTTAACTGTGTAGCACATGTCCTATTATGGACTGAGATCTTTCAAGCATTCTCCCATATTTCAGAAGAGATCTCCACTCCTAGCTCTTGCTCCCAGACCTCACATAACCAGTTAAGGTCCTGCCAAGTCCCGCAGCCCAGCAGGCGATAGAGAGCACAAACCAAAAGGGTGCTTGTGGAACGTAGCAACAACCTCTCTGTATCAGGCTTATAGGGCTTAGTGAAAAGCATAGTCTTCTTCTGGATGAAATCCCTAACCTGAAAAAAACAGAACAGGTCTCTGCCGGGCAACCTGTATTTGCGTTTCAGTTGTTCAAAAGACATCATAACTTCCCCTCAAACCAGTCTCCCAAACTGGAAACGCCTCTCGCTGCCCATAGTTTGAACCCTGAGTCCATCAGCCCTGGTTGGAACCCGGGCATACAAACTATAGGCGTAAGTGGCGAAGATTTGGATAAGCAACCCTCACTCTAATGCATTGACCTCCATGTCTTGACCCATACTAATAACGGTCCTCATCTTATCCAGGAACAACAGGTTACTAAGAGGGCACTCTGCCTGGGAAGCCTCAATATCCAGCCGTATTGAGTTACCTACCCAATTGCAGACAAAGGACTCAACTGATACCTCCTGATGTCTGGGAAATCAACTCCTCCCCCTCCTTGAACCAACTGCAATTTAGTAAGTTTGATAAGGGGCCACCCACAATGCCAGACAAAGGAGCCAAACCATCCCACAAGTTTCCACACATTGACCTGGGAAACATTATAGGGAGCATACACATGGGATAAAGCAAATGAGAAAGAACATTCATCTTAATGAGAGATATTCGGCCCAACCATGAAACTGAAGAACGTCCCATCTCTGGAGATCCCACCTAATATTGTCGATCAAGTGAGCAAAGTTAGTCCGAAATAACCAATCAGGCTTGGGGGTAATAAAAAATGCTTCGGTATCGGAACCCCACCAGTGACCACTTAAAAAGGAACTTAGGGCCACCTCCAACTTCTGGCACATCCTTAAGGTTCCCCAAAGGCATAGCCTCCGATTTTGCAAAGTTGAACTTATATCCTAAAATAGCCCCAAATGAATTGATACATTGTATCAAATGGGGTACGGAGGTCATCGGGTTCGATAAAAACAGAAGGAGATCATCCGCATACAGCGTAATCTTGTGTGCCCTCAATCCCACATCCGGAGCAGTTATGTAGACGTTCTGATGAATGGCCTCTGCCAATGGTCCTATCACCAACATAAACAACAAGGGTGAAAGGGGGCAGCCTTGATGACTATCCCTACCAATCCTAAAATTCCCAGACTTCACCCCATTGGTGATGACCACGGCTAGAGTCATAGAGATGTACAGCATGGAAACAGACCCTTCGGTCGAACCCGTCCATGCCGACCAAATATGCCAACCCAATCTGGTCACCCCTTAGCCTCTGATGCTCAAGGGAAAACAGCCCCTTCTATTCCTGATGAAGGGCTTTTGCCTGAAACGTGGTTTTTCCAGCTCCTCAGATGCTGCCTGAGCTGCTGTGCTTTTCCAGCACCACTCTAATATAAACTCTGGTTTCCAGCATCTGCAGTCCTCACTTTTGCCTGGAAAACAGCCCCAGCCTGTCCAGCCTCTCCCTGTAGCTCAAATCCTCCAACCCTGGGGTGGTAATACAAAACCTCCACCCACCTAGCAAAGACCCCACCAAACCCAAACCGCTCTAAGTCATTCCACTTGGTCAAATGCTTTCTCTGCATCTCAGAAAATCACCAACCCCATAATCAATCATTGCTGACAAGCTTGGACCACATTCAGCAACCTTTTAATATTATTAGAGGACCTACAGCCCCTTATAAAGCCTGTCTGGTCCTCTTTAACAATATGGGGCAACACCTTTTCCAATCTCAGCGCCAGGATCTTAGACAATCTTGAAATCTGAATTTAATAGAGAGATGGGCCAGTATGAGGCACAATCCTCAGGAACCTTCCCCTTAAGAATTAAGGAAATATTAGCTTCTCTCAAAGATGGTGGTAAGCATTCATTCATATAAGAGTGATTATACATCTCCAACATCGGCCCTGACAGAATCCCTATAAACTCCTTATAAAACTCACCCAGGAGACCATCAGGGCCAGGCACTTTCCCACCCTGAAGTTGCCTAGCTGCGTCCTGTATTTCCTGAACTGTCAAGGGGGCATTACGGAGCGAGATCTGTTCCAAGATTACCCCTGAGAGGTCCAGGTTCTTAAAAGGCCTCCATTTTACCCCTCCTGTCCTCACAACCTTCAGACCGATACAATTCAGGGTGGTCAAGATACAGACACTTACTGCTGATGTGTTTGCCGTGGACTGTACCAGCATACAGAAGCTTCCAAACTGCGCGGATGTAGTACCTCATCTGTCTTATTATACTAAAATTTATTTATTACTTATAATTCCTTTCCTAATGGTATTGTAGGAGTACCTACACAAATAAATTGAGAGGTTCAAGTAGGTAACTCATCACCACCTTCTCAAGGGCAACGAGAGATAGGCACTAAATGTCAGCCCAGCCAGTGATGGCCTCATTCCATAAATAAAGACTTTGACAATTAATAAATTATATTTTAAAGATAATAAGCAAGACAGGGGGAAAAAAATCTATGAAGGAAACAGATATAAGTAAAAGAAAACAACATGATGCAACATTTATAAGTAGTTAAATGTGCAATGTCAAAGGATACATGGCTATGGGCTGAAAAATGGGATTAAAATAGTTAGGTGGTTATTATAGTCCAGCACAGGCACATGGACTGAAGGGCCTTTTTCTGTGCTGTAAATCTCTATAACTCCATAACCTATGAAAACAAAGTAACTGCAGGCATTTCAGCACCACCATCATCATCTTCTCAAGGGCAATCAGGGATGGACAAATGATACCCACAAACCATTTCTTAAATCTCAAAATTGATGACAAACATTTACAATCTTTCAATTTTGCTGTTTAGATTAGCCTGATCAGTGCATTTTTTAAAAATTTTCTAACTTTGGCACAGCATCTGTAAGTGGCTAATGCTCTTTCAGAGAGCCCAGCTTCCTTTGCTATGAACAGAGACTAACCACACTAACATATGCTAGCTCACAGTCTAGGCTAAAAGCATTCAGGTATCTACAAACTATTTCAAATGCTAAATGAAACCTAAAGGATGGGCTTGAAATATGACAGTGTCACACTATTTCAGGTTTATACCATCAAATTAACAGTGATTTAAGATCTCAATAAGGAAGAAAGGCACTGATTCAGCTCAACAAATGACAGTACCAAGGACATTGTCCATAATGTATTCAGATAACATCTCTTTACAAATATTTCTGAAATTCACATGCCTGAAAGTTCAAATATTTGTATAAATTTAGGCTGCAAATCAGACACAAACATTTGTGGGAAAATGACATTTTAGAAAAGGACAACATTTTTAAAAAATTCACAGGAGTCAAACACGTTTCGAGATACATTGTGCTCTTACCTTGTAAAACAACCATTCATCTATTTTAACTAAGCTGTGTCCACCGGAATCAGCCAGTTTCATCTTCACATCTTCTTTTTCCTTTGTTTCAATCTGAAATAAAAATCATTACTGAGGTCAAGATTTGGTTTTCGCAAGCACCAGTAACTCAACACATCCCACATTGCCCATAGCAAGGAAAATGGAATTACATAGGAGCACCACAAATTGCTGCCCAAACAACAAACTGATCTGGATGATAAAGTACTCAGATGGCCAACATAAAAGCATGTGTCAACTAAAGTCACCTGCCAACTTAGCACTTTGGAGAATAAAGAGAAGAGAAGCTGTAATTTCTAGTGAATCAAGCCGTTTTTGAATATTTCAGAAACAATGTTTCCAATATGACTCACACATGAACAGAATTCCAGGCATGCAGTTTCAGTGCAACGAAAAAAACATGGGAGCAAATTCCTTACTGAACCACTAGATGAAAATTTTGTTCTCAAAAGCAAGGCAACCGAGAAATATCATGCCAAAGGTTTGTAACCGTGAAATCCTCCCATCTCACCAAATTTATTAAATTAATGCAGTAATGGCCTAGATTTTATCACTCAATCAATGGAGAACTCTTAACAGCAAGACTGTAAGAGTTTGCCATCAGTTCAGTGTGAAACCAATGGGAGCTTCTGGCATCCATACATGCACAGAAAGAGAAGCACACAGTGCAGGATGGGAAACTGGAAATCACTTCAATTTGTAAACTTCCATTTCTTAAATATTATTTTTATTATATTCATTAATGGTGTTCTAGAAGACCAAGAAAAAGATTTGTCTGATTGATTGAGGAGTGTCTGGGTTTTAAACAACTCAAGTCACAATTAGTAAAATCTCTCTGGTCGTGAAATTAAAAAACAGAATTCCATATACTATTAGAACTAAGAAAAATAATTACAAATTCATTGATCAGCTTCTGCCTTAATCACAGACATAGATAGCAATCTTTTTTTCAGTTTGTCATGTGACTCAAGTGAATCAGAATCTGGTTTCCACATCCCGAGTTGCTGTCTTTGACACATTTGAGGTGAATTACTCTGAAGCTAAGCTGACAACATTACTGTTGCTGGACAATATGAATCTCCCTCAACTTGGCACAGAATTAAATTAGGAAAATTGGGAAATGCAAAATCCAAGCCAGACAGCATTCTACCTTTATGGGAAACTTTTCTTAAGTAAGGGACCAGAGCCATCACTTTGCCACTGGGCACTACACTGAGCCAATGAGTTTTCTTTTGTTGTTCCTCAAAGTGGGGGTGAGGCACTATGTTATAGGATGTGGGTGATGCTGGCTAGGCCAGCAATTGTTACCCATCCTTAAACACCCCGGATTAGATGGTGTTGAGCTGCTTTCTTAAACCACTGCAGGTTTAAAGGTGAAGGTATATTCAGTGCTCTTAGGAAGGAAGTCCCAGGATTTTGATCCAGTAACAGTGAAGGAATAGCAATATAGTTCCAAGTCAGGATGATGCAGGACTGGAGGGGAACTTGTAGTCGGTGATGTTCCATGCATTGGCTGCCTTGGTTAAATAGTTCAACTTTTGAAGTACCATACAAACTATCCATTTAAGATAGAAAACAAACAGTGGAGGCCATCCAACCCCTTAAATTTATTCCATCATTCATTTAAAGTACAAATGATTAGGACCTAAACTTCCATCTACCTGCCTTGGGTCACAAAGTCCAATATACTCACCAAACAAAAATCTATCAATCTTAGTTTCAAATCATTAATTGGTACCGACCTCTTCAATGGCACAAGTTCTACATTTCCATGAATCCAACTTGCAGCCACTTGTAAAATATTTGCACTTCTTTCAGCATGATGCCTTAAGAGTTGGAAATAACTGCACATAAATATAATTGTCTAAAAAAAAAGCGCAGTTTCCATGTATGCCAAATTACAGAGGTGCATAAATATAAAAAGTCAAAACTGAAAGCATTGATTGCTTACTTTCCAAGGAGTCTCTTGTACTTTACAAAGTGCCTTTTCCTGAATGCCTTAGAAAATAAACAATTTAGCGCAATTTCGATGACTAGAAAAGCACTGTTTAGGTGCATTCAATGCAACCCTTTATTTGCAATATCACAAGCTGTCAAATACTGCAGGACTGCACTTGTCTTACAGTTATACTCACAGTCACAATGCTTCCACCCCAGTTCCAATTCATTATTATTGATCAATCAACACTCACTTTGTAAAATAATTAAGCTAGCTCAATTTTTGGCACAAAATTAATTTCAAAACATAAACATCAAACTCTTATCTCAGTCCTGGACATTGGGAACTCTGGTATGAAGTTGCTATGGTATGCTCTGGTATGACACTTACATCGCTGAGAGTCCATCTATTATAACCCCATAATCACCAACTTTGTGCCTTTTAACATCTCCTTTGTCATTTCATCTTTGCTAGAACGCACACCCTCAAAGGCCTTTGCCTTCTGTTCTTTCCTTTCAATGTTCCCATGCCTCCATCAACGTATTTCCCTGCCTTTAGCCTGTGAAATCATCAACTCTTTCCAGTTCTGATGAAAAGTAAGTGACTGGAAACCTATGTTCACAAATGTTACGAGAAACAAATCAAAGTATGACTTCCAGAACTTGCTTAAAAGAAATTACAAGTTGATCCTGATGTTGAAAGGTGCCTCGCTGGACTTCTTGTGCAAGTCTGCTAAATGTCTCACTATTGCTCACATCATTCAGTACTCTATAAAATCTGCCCATGTCTTTGGGTGAGGGCCAGAAGGAGACAATAATCAAGTCTTTTTTTTAAACCAAAGCAGACAAATGAAGTGCCTAAAATAACACAGGCTTTCTGTTGAGAATGACTGTGATTTAACAGAAAAGGTAAGGTTACACTGATTACATTCTAGGGAAATATGAGATAATTCACTGGATGGCAAGTGGTAGGGTTGGGATAAAAAAAGGGAAAAGATGTACCATAGGTTAGTAGGTGTGGAGTTTTATAAGTTACCAGTCACCTTGAGCCTCTGGGAAAGAAGATCCAGAAGCAGCATCCTGATCAGCAATCAGATTACAGCAAACCCAGAGGGTGGGACCACTGAACTGCCTTCCCAGCATTTCCACCTGCCCACAACACCAATGCTTTTGGGTCAGTCTGTATACAGTACACATGTAGAAAGGGAGGCTCTAGGTGGGTTAGACAGTTAACAAGTGGAGTTATTTACAGGCAGCACAGCGGTTAGCACTGTTGACTCATGGTGCCAGGTTCAATACCAGTCTTAGGGACTGTGTGTGTGTGTGTGTGTGCGCATGTAGTTCGCGTGTTCTCCCAGTATCTGAATTTCTGCTGGGTGCTACAGTCTCCGCCCACAGTCCAAAGATTTGCAGATTAGGTGGGTTGGCCATGCTAAATGGGCCATAGTGTCCAGTGATATACAGGCTAAGTGGATTAGCCAGGGTAAATGCAGGGTTACAGGGATATTGTAGGGAGCTGGGTCTGAGTGGGATGCTCTTCGGAGGATAGGTGTAGACATAATTAGTCAAATTGCCTCTTTCCACATTATAGGGATTCCATAATTCACAAATACATTCTGACTAGACATATACAATTATTTGTAATAAAACATAATGCGTGTCAAGTATAGAAACCCAGCCCATGCCTTCTATCAAGCTAGATCTAAAAGCCAGGTAAATTGGGAAATTCTGCAGACTAATTTTTTTTTGTTAACTATTTTGACAACTCCAAAAATTTCAGGGCTTGATTTCCAAAACATTATACCAGAGAGAGGTAACATAAGCCAAATATAATTTCTGTAAAAGATAACCCTCATTATTCAACTTCAGTGTGCAATTTAAATTGCAGCTTCGCTTGTTTTAAATTACATACCGGATTGCAATTTTCAGAAACTTAAGTTTATTTTAAACAATCACAAAAAAGGCAAAATCAAGTAAAAGAACATTATGTTCAATATTTTTGAGGCAGGACAGGGGCTCAGTGGTTAGCACTGCTGCCTCACAGCACCAGGGTCCCAGGTTTGATTCCAGCCTTGGGCAACTGTCTGAGTGGAGTTTGCATATTCTCCCCCTGTCTGCGTGAGTTTCCTCCCACAGTCCAAAGATGTGCAGGTTAGGTGAATTGGCCATGCTAAATTGCCCAGAGTGTTAGGTGCATTAGTCAGAGGGAAATGGGTCTGGGTGGGTCGGTGTGGACTTGTTGGGCCGAAGGGCCTGTTTTCACACTGTAGGAAAACAAATCTAATTTTATTGAACAATTCCCTAAAATGTTAATTAGCATCTATAGATTGTGAAGCAATTATGTTCAACTGTATTTCCACATGAATATTTTATTATCCATAATACATTACAATTGCATTAAAAAGTTTACCATACAATAATTTTTTTTGGAAGGGTGTTGGGATTTGTCAATTTGTTTGATTTATGTTTCAGGTGAAGTCTACCTTCCAAATTCTTTTGCTAAATTTCCTCCTTCCAAGTACAGTGAAAGTTCAGTAAAATAATTCACCAGGAACTCCCTTGTAGCAGGGATCTCACAGCTTCGAAAAGAGATAAATCTTTATTAAACTCTCCAATTTGTTTAAGAATTTGAGAAATAAGACTTTTCTTGTGAACATGGTAAAGTTATAGTGCAGTACTTTTCTAATGTGGTTTCACTTAATAGAACCCAACATTACGGTGGCTCAGTGGTTAGCACTGATGCCTCACAGCACCAGCGAACCAGGTTCAATTCCCATCCTGGGCAAACTGTCTGTGTGGAATTTGCACATTCTCCCAGTGTCTGCGTGGGTTTCCTCCGGGTGTTCCGGTTTCCTCCCACAGTGCAGGTTAGGTGAATTAGCCATGCTAAATTGCCCGTAGTGGTAGGTGCATTAGTCAGGGGTAAATGTAGGGGAATGGTCCGAGTGGGTTGCTCTTTGGAGGGTCGGTGTGGACTTGTTGGGCCGAAGGGCCTGTTTCCACACGGTAGGGAATCTAAAAAAATTTGCAACATCTGTGAGAGGATCTTACACAGGAAAAATACAATTCTCTTTTGAAAACTTCTATCATCCTCACAGGGCAGTGCTTACCAGATTATAATTGGCTGCACTATTTTCAACAAAACTGACAACAAAGGATGCAACACTGATTCCACTCTATGGCAGCCGTGTCAGCAAGACAATTAATTTTCCATTGAAAAGGCAAATCAAATTCAAAGTAAAAAAGAAAATTACCTTTGAACTACAGAAGTGAATATATTCAAAGGAAGATAAATTATAATTCCCCAGACTTGCCTTCACCTTCAAGATAGGTAACCCACGTGGCAGTTTCAAAAGTCATTTGGCATTGCTGACAGTAACAGACTTTGACAGAAAAAAGTATCTGAAGTCAGTTAGTTGAACAGAAATATTAAATACTTTGATCAAAGATTGTACAAAATAACATTACAAACATTCTGCTGTTCAACTTGGTGATTTATCAATTATGCTTATCTGCAGAAACATGTACAAAGATTCATTACAGCCTAAAGGAAGAGATCAATAACAATTAATTACATGTCAGTTGTATCATAATGCTTCTGGGAAGTGCCTTGAGTCATTGTACCATGATAAAATGTAATATAGTCAGCTGTTGTTGTAGTATATTTTTGAAACAGAGTACAAGACTTCTTTGGAAATGCTCTTATTTTTCGGAAAAGGTAATGAAATAACATCTACAGCAACCAGCATCCAAGCTTGAGGGGTTTTTAATCTCAAAGATGTCACCTCATTCTATCAAGATCATAATCCCAAAGTCTTTAATTGGGACATTACTTGGCTTCTACTGTATAACGACTCAACTTCAATGAGCCACAATCCATACCTGGAAGTGAAGGGCAACAAACAATCCTTTGTTGGAAGTTCCATGTCTACACTGATTTTCAAACTATGACTTTAGAGGTACAAACAATAGAAAGAGTTTCAACAGTAGCTTTTAAAAAAGAACAGAGTTGTACTTGGGAGAGAAAATTGTAAGGGTGTGGGGGAAACAGCAAGAGGTGACAGACCAGTAGATTCTACTTTGCAAAAGGCAACTCAGACTCTTATAATTTTTTAAAATATTTATTCTTCTGATGCAAGTGCCTCCACTAAGGCCAGCATTCATTGCAGTCTTCATAAACTTTTGCAGTCCTTGGTACATACGTAGATGCAGCTACAGTGCTACTTGGAAGGGAGCTCCAGGTAAGGGATTTTGACCCAACGACAATGATAGAATAGTGATTTAGCTCCAAATCTAGGTAGTGCACGATGGATAAGGAAACATGCATGTTGTGATGTTTTGATACATCTAAGAGCTGCTCCACCAAAGAGATCATGATAATGCACAACTACAATTTGCTACCTTTTCTCTTACTGATTGAAATCTCTCAGTCCTGTACCAAATGACCTAGCATCTACAGCCCTCTCCAATGTAGATTCATTCACCCAAGAAGAAATGCCTCTTCATTTCTGTTTTAAATAAGCGACCCAGTATTCTGAGATTATGCCCGCCAATCCTAGACTCTCCCACAAGGGGAGACAATGCCAGTATATCTTTCCTTCAATCAAGGATCAAAACAATTCACAGCATTCTAGGGGTGGTCTGATTAGTGCCTTGTATAGTTTCAGCAAGACCTCCCTATTTCCTACTCCATTCCCTTTGTAATAAAAGATCAACGTTTGATTGCCTGCCCTATTGCCTGCTGAACTTAGACTCTAGCTTTTTATGACTTACACATGAGGACTTCTGCACGGTGGCTCAGTAGTTAGCACTGCTGCCTCACAGCACAAGGGACGGGGTTTAATTCCAGCCTCAGGTGATTGACTGAGTGGAGTCTGCACATTCTCTTTGTGTCTGCCCTGTGGGTTTCCTCCCACAATCAAAAGATTTGCAGGTTAGGTGAATTAGCCATTCTAAAATTGCCCAAAGTGTTCAGGGATGTGTAGGTCAGGTGCATTAGTCAGGGGAAAATGTAGATAGTAGGAAAATGGGTCTGGATGGGTTACTCCTTGGAGGGTTGGTGTGGACTTGTAATGCCAAATGGCCTGTTTCCACACAGTAGGGATTCTATGACTTTGAAATGCCTCTGTGCACAATCTTTCTCTGCTTAATTACTATTCAGCTCCTCTGTTCTTCCAGCTAAAAGTATATAACCTCACACTTTCAGACATTATATTCCATCTGACAAAATTTTATTCACTCATTTAACCTGCCTAATACCCTCTGCAGACTACGTCATCCTCACTTGCCTTCCCCCTGTGTCATCTGCAAACTTGGATATTGTAAATTCAGTTTCCTCATCCACATCCATAATAGACTGTAGATAATTTTGACCCTATCACTCATCCCTGTGGGATTCCATTAATTATAGGTTGCCATCCTAAAAAGATCCCTTTTATATCAACTCTGTCTGTTAGCCAACTCTCGATACATGCAAATGTACTACTCCAGACACCAAAAGCTCTTACTTTTTAAGTAGCCTGTCACACCTGACCTTGTTGAATACCTTTTAGAAATCCAAATTCATAAGAATTATTGATTCCCTTTTTAATCTTTCCAGTTAGCTACTTCCTCAAAAAAAGGACCAGGTATTATTTCCCATTCATGAAGCAATATTGAAGCTGCTCAATTAGATTATGCATTTCTAAATGCTATGCAGTTACATCCTTTGGAAAACTTTATTGGGTGCCCTTGTCTTTCAAGTTAGTAGAGATTAAAGGAGCCAGAACACGTGTGTGTGTGTGTGTGTGTGTGTGTGTGTGTGTGTGTGTGTGTGTGTGTACGCGTGTGTGTGTACGCGTGTGTGTGTACGCGTGTGTGTGTGTACGCGTGTGTGTGTACGCGTGTGTGTGTACGCGTGTGTGTGTGTGTGTGTGTGTATACGCGTGTGTGTGTGTGTACACGTGCAACTGAACCTCCAAACAAACAGAAATGGTCAGTCTTACATGCTTTTAGTGAAACCATGAAACACTCACTATTCTATGCAGCATTCGCACCTTTTCTAACCCCAATTCCCGACCATCCCACCACAACTGCCCTCACAAATCTAAACCCCTCATCCAAACGCCAGAACTTTGACTGACTGTAAATGGTAAGGGATCACAACAATTTTCCAGCTATGAAACGAGGTCCAGATGGAACAGAGTTTGAGAGTCCCTATTATAATGGCACACAATGCTGATCTTATGCATCAATGAAGGAGAAAGTGAATTTTTAGCTGCTTTGTCCTAGATTCAAACTTCTTGAATACTGTTGGAGGTGCATCCATCCATGCAAGTGGAGCACATTGTGTCACACTTCTGAGGAGTCAGAAGTGTGTCACTTTCTACAGAATCCCCACCCTTGCAGCTCTAATGGATGCAAGTCTGGTCTTAGTTAACTTCTGTTAATATAACCCTCTGGGTTTTGATGACATTGGATTAAGCAATTGTGTTACACAGACTGGCTCAGATAGTTAGCACATAGTGCTAACAATGCCAAGGTCACAGGTTCAATGGCCAATAACACTGCGCTGCAAGTCAGGCCTTAATTTTGAAGAGGCAGTAATGTAGTGGTAGTGTCAATGTACTCGTTAACCCAGAACCAAAGAGCACGGTGCTGGGAAAGCACAGATGGTCAGGCAGTGTCCGAGGAGGAAAATCGACATTTCAGGTAGAAGTCCTTCATCAAGAATGAGTTAATCCAGAATCCCAAGATAATATTCCAACAACATGAGTTCAAATCTGTAAAAGACCCATTTGGTTCACCAATGCCCTTTAGGGAAGGAAATATGCAATCCTTATCTAGTCAGTTCTAGATGAGCCACCAGACCCAGAGCAATGTGTTGGCTCTGGAATGCCCTCTGGGCAATTAGGTGTAGGTGATAAATGCTGGACTAGTCAGCAACATCCCATGAACAAATAAAAAAACAATGTCATAGGGAGATGGTTCGATTCAGTCTCATTGAAAATGGTCATTACCTGTCACTGGTACTGGTGTGTTTATACATGCCATTAGTTCTCTTTTCGATTCAAAACGTCAGTACTCAAAACATGGAATAACTATCCAAATCCACTCCGTAAAAATCATTCACAAAATTGCAAAGTATCAAAAATTTGTTTCTTTAAATCAAATCTACTTGTAGTTTCTATATATTTAAATGAGGAAGAATGGAACAGAAGGCTGTGGTAATAGGATCTAGTAAAATGAGAGAAGGTTCATTTGCAGCATGAAGTCCAGTGTGAACATGTTGAGCCAAGTGGCCTGTTTCTACACTGCCCATTCAATATTATGTAAATTATAATTATAAATTTAGAAAAATACTGGATTAAACAGCAAAACCTTGCAATACTCCAATCAATCAATCTGCTTTGTAAAATCACCAGAGAAATCAGTTAACATAGTAGTACCAGCTGAAAATGCTGATACACACATTGGTCTCATTAAACATATGGACACTGCATTTGTTAAATCACAGCTATGTTAATCAATCAAACTGAGAGAATCATTTCCATATTTTTCTCCAGGTTTTAAACAAACAATAACCCTTGCAACAACACCAACCAGCTTCAAATCACCAATTTATTGCAATTCCCAAGTTTATTTTTAAACTGCATTAAGAACAGAGAGAGAATGACAGAAAGTTTTCAGCAGATAAGGCAGTTCTTAGGGAGACTGAAACAAAAAAAAATTCAGCCTCATGACATTCTTGATTTGAAGTTTCTTTATGATACGCTTTCTAAATTTTTCATATTTTCTTTGAAACACCCTCATCTTTTATTAAAAAAACTTTCAGTCTATTGGATTTCTATTTTTCCCAGATCTTTCTGAAAGCTTTTCCTTTCCAATCAGTGCCGTCATCACACATTGGATGATGAATTCATTGACTGAGAAAGTTAACTGTTTCCCCTTTATACAGATGCCACCAGATCTGCTGATATTTCCAGTACTTTTTGTTCTGGTTTTATATTTCCAGCATGCTTTCACCTTTTGTGTGTCTGAATGGTTTGCCCTCTAGCTTATTATAGTTGAGGGAACCTCTTCTGCAGAAAGAACATATTATTCAGAATAGCAATCAGCTTATGCCATGTTCATGTTTCAGATAAACCTCCTCCTACACCTTTTCATTTCACCATTCCTCGTTCTGTCATGGGAAATGGACATCACTGACGAAGCCAACATTTGTTGCCTGTCCTCAGGAAGGTGGTGGTCAGATGGCTACTTGACATCCGTAGTCACGCTGTACAGGTGCAGCAACGGTACTGTGAAGTTCATCCTCCTTCTCCTCTGTCAATCCTTCATCCCTCCTTATCATTGCAATCTCCTCCAGCCCCACAACCTGAGATACTTTTGCTCCTCTAATTCCAGACCCAAAAATTACTCATAGTACAATGGAGATAATTTTTTTTTAAAAGAGCTTAATGTTGTTACCCTACTTCCTTTAAAGAACTTCAACATTTGCTGTTCTCATAAGCACGAGCATAAATTGCTGCAACTGTTCCATCATTATTCTGTCCTTCACATTTAAAACAAAAAAAGTTCAGTACAGATTGCAATCATTATCTTCATCCATTATCTGATCATTCAGCAGGGTACAGCAATTTCACTAAAAGCATGGAGGCTGAGGGCTAGGATTCTTGAACTTTTGAAAACTGTTTTAATGACAAATGACAGCACAGCAAGAAAAAAAATACACCAGAATAATAGCACCACCCACTGGATTAGAAGTTAAAAACATAAGTCATCAAATCATATTCACCGGGATGGCAAATCACAACAACAACATCATCCTCAAGATCTAACTTTTTCCAGAGTCCTCAAGAACAAATCTAATTTATAAAACTATCTGCTCAAATTTTTGACTTTTTTTTTAAAATGTTAAATTTATGGGGCTGACTATTACGTGGAGTCTACTTTTGAGGAACGGAAATTCATGCTACAGTCCAAAACACCATATCATTAGCAGAAGGCCAAGTGAAGTCTAAACAAATTAAAAAACAATGAATTATGATAATATGACTGTATTCCATGAGTGCTACAGGGGAACTGAGCTCAGTTGAGGTGCACACAAAAGAGAGGTTGTCATCAGTCACTAACCTGATGAGTCTTAAACATTTGCACCAAATTGGTGTGACTTATACATCAAAATACAATAATATGAAAAAACTCATCTCATCACTAACATTTATGTATTGGATAATATCAACTCAAATGTTGATCTATTATCTGTGAAGAATTAGGGTTGATTTTTACCATAGGTATATGGAAAATTACAGACTTTTTGGCCAAAACTAGGGGGTAAAAAACTTTTACAACCAGTATTTATAGTATTTCATCATGGGACTCCGGATTGTGGCTTGAAGGACCCTTTGAACATCTAAAACTTGGATTTCTATGGAGAAATATTATTCACTAACTTCATGACCCCCTCACCCTAACCTCCACCTCTACACAACACACATGATAATGAGTGAATTTAATTTTGTCCTAAACTTTCCACTAGTGATAATCCTGTTGATATTGCACAACTCAAGAATTCTTATAGACAAATTAAACTCCCTTGGAGAAAGTGAGGATGCTGTGTTTGCACCATAAACTTAAACCAATTAGCATTTACAATCTTACAAAGTCATCCACTCAGCTACTCCAGTTTCTCCTTTCACTCCTCTCACAAATTGATCATTTGCCTATGGCTCTTTTGTAAAGATACAGAATTATAAAACACCCTAAGAGGCCACACAAACATGTGCAAAGATCAATCCAGTTCATTCCTCTTCTCAGCTTCTTCTGCTACTTTTGCAACGCTTTTTCTTCACTATTTATTTTAGTCTGTGTTGAAATTCAACGGCATCATTGTTCACTCTGTATCCACCATCCTGGCAGTCACTCGATGGTCTTTGTTTCTTTGGCAAATCACCTTCAAATCTGCACTTTCGAGTTATTCATGTGCCTGTCACTGGAAAACTCAAATAAAGTGTTTTTAAATTTAAATTGTTTGTAAATCACATCCTTGAAAAATACAGTATTTGCTCTGCCGGACTCGATGCCCTATTTGGACAGTGCACCTTTGGCATATCATACATTCTCCAGGACATTTGTCAATCTACTTGCAAGATTAATGGTGCTCACCACTGTTTACGGGTAAATACCACAGCAGCTTCTGGTGAGATGACAGGACTAAAAAGGTGAATATTGGTAACTATTTTCTTGATAAATGTAAGACTTACAAACTGATACCCTTACAGTGCAATTAAATGATGTTATCTGGTCAAAATGGATAAAGAAAGGAGCCACTTCAGAACTTCCTCAGATATCAAAAACAGAAGTTCCCACCTGATGGGGAGTATGAAGATAACTGTAAATTTTCTTCAGGTCTTGCAGAAGTTCTGCTTTTATGCTCATTAGTAATTTACTTAGTGGTTTACACCTCATTCATCTTTCTTCGTCCACCACCATCACACACTATTGTATTCTGCTATCACATTTGGTCATTTAATCTCCACTACCACTTCATCCTTGACAGGAATTCCCTTTTGTTCCAGTACCCTCTCCATCCTTTCTCCTGGTTCAGCATAATTTAATAATGGTGAAATATATAAATTCTCCAGTTCTGGTGAAAAGTCACCAACCTGAAGCACAGATACTGCCTGACCTGCTGCTTATCCTCCAGTTCTTTGCCTAAAGGTAAGCTCGAAACGGAGCACAATAAATCGAATTGCTGGTTGGGCAAGGAGGGAAGTCCAGGATCCACAATAGCTGGAAAGGGAATACTGTGCCATGCTATTGACACCAATTTGATCCACATCAAACATCTATCTAACAAAACCTCCAATGAGTCAGTTTCTGTAGCAATATTGCTTTTTACACATACTTTGAAGACTGGATACTAACAGCAGAGGCTCTAATTTCTTTTTGTAACATAACCAACCAGAAGTCTCCCATACTTACCATCTTCTGTTGGCATTAAGTGCTATCCAACATTTTCTAAGTTATGGAAGACATAACTTAGTAGAGCTGGAAAGAGCTTTGAAAAATACCAAAGGTAATCACGACTTTGGAACCTTCTCAGCACTTTGTAAGCCTCAAAACAGAATGTTACTTTTGAGATCACATCACTCCAGTAGGAGCACAGAATGCATCATAGTTCTAACCTTAAAAGTGTACTTCAATACTCCAGGCATAAAGTTCAAGGCACAAACTAATGTTCAGCGTTTTTTTCCCCCATAACCAGTGGTGTGTCAATTGTGGAGCAAAAATGCATAGCATCTAACCCCGACAGCACAAGAATATCAGAATCAAAACTAAAAGCGGGCAGATACCAATTCATTTGAACTTCTTTCATTTGGCTTTCTATCCATCAGGCTTGTCCAATACCACAGCTTTGACCTTTATTGAAAAGGTTTAGTTTAATGGATTTAGTACTCTATGACACCAAGCAATTCAAAGCCTAGGCAGGTAATCATGGACATATCCAGACAGCTTTTATTTATTGACAAGTGATTTTTAAAAACTACTGGGTTCAAGTAATGGTCTCTGGATTAATTCCACTATGCTTAAAAATGGAATGCAGCTGTGTGACTGATCTTAATGGAACAGCAAATGGTGAACAATTATGCATCCAGCAGCACTATAACAGAGGGAGCACTTCAGCATTACAATTGGAAATTCTGCTCCTGATTACTTTCAGCAAAATAATCACCTTTTGCAAATTTCCAAGGTAGCTAGAAACTGTGGGGCCATATTGCACCTCAGTGTAGAAGAAATGGGAGACAAAAGGGGAACAGTAGCAATTTAAATTTATATTGGGCTTTTAGCGGAAAGTATGTCAAAGGGCTTCACAGGAGTACAATCAGACAGCAGTTGACACTGAGCCAAAGACAAATGTTCAGAGAAGTGCTTGATTTAATTTGCACCTTAAAGAAAGACATTCAAGTAATTACAGGTTAGGCAGCTGAAACCACAGCAGTCAACAGCAACATAGTGGAACCAGCAAAAGGTCAGAATTGGAAGAATGTAGAGATATCAGGGGTTATGGGGCTAGAAAAAAAAATGTAGAGAGAAGGAAAGCCCAAAGAAGGCTTTGAAAACAAGGCTATAAATGAGATTCAAATCAATGATACTGAATATTGATAAACAATAATTACTTTGGGATTAAGCATCAAAAATCACTTCAATCAAGCATAAAGAACCAAATACTTCAGAAAGCCAAGAGAAGATCTAATTGAAAACATTCAAGCCATGAGGTATCCAGAAAGAGTAAACAAAGAAAAAGAAGCAAAGAAGTGACTGGAGGAAAATAAGTTTTCATAGTGGGGTTAAGATCTACAATGTACTGCCCAAATGTTTGAAATAGGCCAGCTTAATGAGGACTTTTTAAGAGGGAATTATACAGCTATTTGAGAAGGAATCAAGTGTTCAGTTATGGCAAAAAGGTGAGAGAACGGCATTAAGTGAACTGCATGTTTTGAGAGGAGAAAGTGAGGACTGCAGATGCTGGAGATCAGAGCTGAAAAATGTGTTGCCGGAAAAGCGCAGCAGGTCAGGCAGAATCCAAGGAGCAGGAGAATCGACGTTTTGGGCATCAGCCCTTCTTCAGGAATCCTGAAGAAGGGCTGATGCCTGAAACGTCGGTTTTCCTGTTCCTTGGATGCTGCCTGACCTGCTGCGCTTTTCCAGCAACACATTTTCAGCTGCATGTTTTGAGAGCCAGCAGAAACATGATGGGTCAAGCAACCTTCTTCGGCACTGTATCCATTCTGTGAAACAGTTCAGTTATAGACGAACTGCTGTGCCAAACAACAGAATCAAACAAAGACTAACACCAACACTAGCACAGCATCATTTCATCAAATTCATTATTAGTTTGGAACAAATGAATTATAAGCTAAAACATTTGGATATATTTAAACTATCAGGAAACCTCTCAACCCATTCTGATCAACAACAATGGGAGTAACTCTGTTGCTGTGCAAGAATCGCAGTCTGTGCAAATGTGTGAGCACCATTTTCTTTTTGATTCTAAAAGAAATTTTTTTAAAAAGGCTGAAATTAAATTTTAAAGATAACAGATTATTCAGCCAGTAGAAAAAAATTGATGGGGCACTTAAAGTTTTCACAATCACAGATCTGGATGATCTTCTAAAATGATTTTATTTCTAACAATGAGAATCTTCAAAAACAACTTGGACACCACATGAAAGACAAAAAGTTGGTGATTTTTAAATACAACACATGTAAGCCTATGGAGAATCAGTATAAGGAATGAAAGTATCTCACAATGTTATAGCATAGGAGACTGTTCAGTCCATTGTGATTTTGAGTACTTTGAAAGAGCTGTCCAATATACTGTGCTGTCCAGCCTTTCCCCACAACCTCGCACATTAGTTCTCATCATGTTCATGCACAATTGCCTTAAATTCTGATGAAATGCACTTTCTGAAGTGTATTCCTAACTAAGAACATTTCCAACTTTGTCTCCAGTGATTTTGCCCAACACAACCTTTGCTTACCACACAATTGCCAGAGGAAAAAAGGTCTTTCTCTATTGTTGCTCTATTAAAATACCTCATAAACCTTCAAATACCTCCAGTAGGTCTCTCTTTAAGCCTCTGTACTAAGGAGATGGTTCTGCCCTCAGTGTGCATTCACGTTCGACAACATACAAATGAGAACACTGGCTAAAATGATGAAAGCATATTTCAACAGCAAAGACAGAATCTGAGGCGTTTTTCCCTTGGTTCAGTAGCAACTGCTCTATGCAGTAATATTTGAACTTCAGATATAACTAGCTTCTGACTCTTAATACTGGACTCAAAACTGATCTTTGATCAATGCGATCACTTCAGCTGCTTTCAATTTCCTTGTGGGGTAGAGGAATTGCTGTAGGAACAATGAACCCAATTAGTCGAAGAGTGTGGTGCTGGAAAAACACAGCCGGTCAGGCAACATCTGAGAAGCAGGAAAATTGATGTTGAGCATGAGCTCTTCATCAGGAAGCCTGATCCTCCTGCTTCTCAGATACTGCCCGACTGGCTGTGCTTTTCCAGCACCACTCTGACTCTGATCACCAGCGTTTGCAGTCCTCACTTCCTCCTAATGAACCCAATTAGCTTTTTTTTCCCCCACACCCCCACCCCAGCATACAAATCATAATCATGAATCAAGTGCATAATTTCATTTACCCATAATGGTACTGTATTCCTTAATAGCTTTACAACACAGATACACTTTCCAGAGTGTTTCTCCCCAGCCAAGATTTGCCATAGATCTTTGCATTTTGCAACAGGATAGCTGAGGAAAACAGATGATGGTACAAAGTGTTCAGCCTAGATTCTGTAGTCATCATGGCATGCTTCACTATGGTTTTCACACCATCCCTGAAGTGTGGATTTCTAACTACTTCACAAATTAAAAGCAGTTTTCCTGCAAGTTTCTCTTGAATTTGCTTCTAAAACCCAGCACACATGAGCCTGGTACTTGTTCTGTTAAGCATAGTTACTGAAGCCCAGTATTAGACTTAAAGGTCAAAATGTATAGATTTACCACTAATTTCCCTAAACGAGCAAAAACAAAATTGGGAGTCAGCTCCTGCAAACTGAATTAGAAACAGAAGAAAAACAACTTTTCACTGTGACACACAACTTTAAGAGCACCAAAAAATTTCTAATTTAGGCAATTTAAACTCACACCTTCAACATCCCCAGCAGCATACATACTCGATCACAATTAAGACAAAATGATTTAACACAATGAGTGGAAAAATATTAGACATGGTAAACAAAATTCCAAAGATCGCAAGGTGCAAAGTTATTTTCTCAAAGTCCTTTTAATTTTTGCAATGATGTCATGTTGTTCGCTGCAAGGTGATGGAGGTTCTTTGATTTGATGGTTGATCAGGTGGACCTAGGCTTTTTTTTAAAGCTTTCTTGATTTCCTTCTGTCTTTTCACATTGCGAGTGACACACACACACACACACACACACACACACACTCTCGAGGGCCAGATAGATTAATGTTTCTTGTTTGTAGGCTCGAGGTGCTTCCTCTCTTCTGGAAATTAGTTGTTTTTAAAAACACAGTCTGCAGCTCAACAAGATAGCTTCGTCAGGCAACATTGCCTTAATTCAAAATACTCAGTGTGACTCAGTCTCAAATTCTCCCTCTTACTCTTTCAAAAAGCAACATTACAGAGGAACCTCGATTATCCGAACGAGATGGACAGGCAATATTCCGTTCGGATAAATGATTATTCAGTTAATTGATTCAATGTCTCTCCTATGGGGCTTGGAGTTTTCTGAAGTTTCCTTTGTCCTCGCTCTGCCGACCTTGCTCCCGGTCTCTGTGTCAGGGTTTGTTTCTGAGCAGACACACTTGTACGTAAGGGAAGACTCATCTAAATGAGAAAGCGTGAGCGTTCTGAACACACTCACTTTGTGAAGCAATAATAGAAGGTGCAGTAAAGTGTCATCTGCTCAAGAACTCCAATGCAAGACCGCTTTGGAGTAAAATATCAACAAACACCATGCTGCCAAGACAATGTGCAGAAATCTATGATGTTTGGAATCATCAAACCCGTTCACGTATTTGATAATTTGGGTAAAACAAAACTATTGGAATTTTATTTGTTATTTCAAGGTGCCTGTAGATAAGTGTGAAGAGTCAATTCCTCATACATTATTTAGATACATTCTGAGATGGATAGGAATCTTCTTACAGACGGCCAGAAGGAACTTGCACTAATAAAGTGCCTGTTAGGACCTTTGAGCATCCAAAGTGCTTGTCAGTCTTTTTTTCTGGAGTGCAGTCACTGTTGTGATGAACAGATACTCCATTAACATAGTATATCAAGATTTGGAATTCTTGTTAAACCCACTCTTCCAAACCCATAGCTTATTGTGGCATATAGCATCAGGCTGCTTATGGAAGCGACAGAAGTAACAAAAGAAGCCCAAGTCATGTCAATTTGCCCATGTCATTTCAAAAAGTGACTACATATCTTTATTAGGATACTCTCAATGTTGATGCTCTAAATGCTAAGCTTTTCACGGGGGCCTCTAGATACTGGTGAATACAAGATTTGATTAGCGCATTAACCAGGCAGCAAAAATAAAAAGCAAGCTTGCACAGATCTTGCATCCCTTGACTTGAGCAACCACAGATTCAAACCGACATGTTTCATATACATGTAGACTCAGTTAACAAATTAGCTGTTTACAGGTCATGACTGACCTCCGGTCTTAATTTTCAATATCACCACACAGGAAAAGTCCACCTTCCTAGGTGTTCAAACTTATATGGCCCACGTTCCAAATTTCAGCCATCTTGAAAGAGGTCACATTTTTCTTAGAATTAGGACAAAGATTTCTGACTATAAATCTAAAAGGATTCATAAAAATAGCCATAGTCTCAGTAGAAGAGAATGCTACTCTCTCATGAAATAGAGACAACTGGCGGTGGTTTAAACTGAGAATGACCATGCCTCAGGTGGGGGGGGGGGGTGGGGGGCGGGGGCGTGGCGGAATGTTGAAAAGGAGGGTCCTTCATGATAACCTCAGTCGGTGCAGGAATTAAACCCACATTGTTGGCGTCACTCCAAATCACAAACCAGCTATTACCCAACTGAGCTACCTGACCCTCCTTAAATCTTAATATAATCTAGTAAGAAATCTCCCATTTAAGACCAATCTTTTTTTCCCCTCAGAGAATAGAGTGCCTTGGAAAACCTCTTCCTCAAAAAGGAAATGGAAGCAGAGTCTGAAAACTTTGAAGGCAGAGGTGGATAGATTCTCAACAAGCATTGGGGTGAAAGGCAGCATCATGGAGTAACCAGATCAGGCTTGAACTTATCTAATGATGGAGCAAGTGTAGGGATTGTATGGCCTACTTCAGCTCTGAACTCGTGCTTTCATCGATAAAGAAAGGAAGGAAATATTTCATTCTCCTATGCAACTTAACAGCAATATTTAAGATCAAAGTAATGAGGATTACACCAAAGAAAAAACAAAATCCTAATTTAAAAAAAAACACACCACATCTGATAATCTTGCCTCAGAATAGCATGGTGTAGAATGCCATTTAGCCCACTGAGTCTGTGGTCTATCAGAGAGCATTCTAGTTAGCCCAACTTGCTCCCCATTGTATGCATAAATTGCAGTTGTCAGGGTCCTCTCCATATTACAAATTGATTCAGAGTACAGTGCAAGAGTCTTTAATCTAGAGACAGAACCCAAGTCCTTCATTCAAATTACAATTTCCACCACATGTCCACCCAAAATCTGCAAAGTTTTAAACATAATTCAGCATCATAGGGCATGAATAGGATTTTGACGAATTAACGGCCTCTTCTATACAGTATGATTCTAGAAATCTCTGAATGGTGTTTACCCTACTGAATTTGGCTCATATTGGCAGAGAATACTAGGTCGAACTGTTCATGGATACAGATCCATCACTAGTGGAGGATAGTCAATACTAAGTGATCAGCAAATTACAGCACAGCATCTCAAGTTTTTTTCCAAAGCATATTGGGAGCAGTAGATGACACTTAGTAAAAAGGTCCTTGTGTACCACCTTTTAAAGACCATTTAAACTAAACATGCTGTCATCTCCTATCTGGTGCAGTTCATCTCAAATAGGCACCCTATCCACCTCAAATTTATTGGAAGCAAGTTTTCTCCCAGTGTTGAAATTCTACGTGACACAGAATGGCAACAATTTCAGTAAGTATCTGTCTCGCTTGACAAACAAGGTTAGAGTTCAAATCCCACTCTGAAAACTCAGGCACAATGTAACCTGACCTCACAATATGCTCCTAAGGAATGCTACATTGCTAGAGGTGCCGTCTTTCAGATAAGATTTTAAACAAAGGCTTTCTCAATTCTCTCAGATGGATGTTAATTTTTACACACTATTATTCTGAACCTCAGAAATGGCCCCAGAAGCTTGGACAATATTGAGTCCTCAAAGACACAAAACAGGTTACCTAGTCATGATCACATTGTTGTTTAAAAGGAGCTTTGTGTATAAATGGGCTTCTGCAATTCCTACATTACTAAGTTAGATTTCAAAAGTAATTAGTTAATTTGCTGTACACCGCCTCTGGGAAGTCCAAAGGTTTTGAAAGACATTAAATAAATGTATTAACACACAAGTGTAATAAATTTATTCTTTATTGCTCAATGCAGTTCTTTAGTTACAAGTCTAGAGTAAACAGTTGCCTGCAATGACATGAACCCTGTGGGGAGTTAATAACATTACTAACCTGAGTTTGGAGTAGGGATGGTCTATTTGGTTAATCTGTCAAGGAAGCAAAAGTGCACTTTTGCAACATTTCAATGTGCCGAGTGCTTCCTAAAATACTCCACAATCAACCAATCCTTGGCCTCCAAAATGGAGTCACAATTACTTCAACTGTGCAACATGGTGATGAGTCTGGATCATGACTATGGCGTGGTTGACAGCAGCACAGGAAGTGGAACTGTTATGTCTACAGTGAGAGCTTTTCTTTACAAGCAGAGAATTAACTGCAATGGATGTAGTTGCAGATATTTCAAACATGTTTATCTACAGCCGAGAGAGAAACAGGAAGCAGATTGGAAATAATAGTGTACAACCAAGAAACAAACAGACATGGGTTCCAAATGAAAGACTCAATTTGACTGGCAATCGTGGCAATCTAGATTTTCTCCCTTTCAACAGAAATGAATCAAAAGGAGGAACTAGCCTGAAGTGGTAAGTCAGCATACATCAGGAGACTATCTAGTTTCAGAAAGTCATTTTAAACACAGATTAAAAATGTCAGAAACAAGAATGAAAATTCAGCTCTAGCGAATAAAGCGACTTCTTTGCTAGTATCAGACTCAACCTTTCACATTTGACAAGCCACACATGAAGGCCTGAGGGGTGAACTTGGTCTAGCTTTTATGTACATTGTTCTTGAACAGATGGACAAAATGTTTGTGCACAGTCAACCCATAGTATTCATACCTCTTTCCTTTGAGAAATGCAATACCATCTTGGTACTTCCAAACAAACAACTGATAGTGACATTAACCAAGCACAGACTGGAGAATGTTCAGCCCTGAGGCAGGTCAACTGGTACTCCCTGCAAGTTACTCATTTTCACCATTCTGAGTAACAAATTTTCCGCTGGAACTCCTGGAGTTCTTCACAATTGTCTCATATTTATGACCTTGAGTTTTGAATTTTTTTTTAAAACAAATGAAACATCTCTCTGATCACCAATTTCAAATTGCTTCACAGACATAAGATCAGTTCACACTTATCTAGAATAAAAAGGAGTCCCAGTTTGCATAGTCTTTTTGCTCTATTATAATCTTAGTTCTGGTATCATCCCTGCAAATCCTTTATTGCCCTTTTGCCAGAGCTTCCATTTCCTTATTAAAACATGCAGACCAGAACTGTGCAGAGTCTACCAAGGTTCTATACAAGTTAGCACAACCCCTCTGCTTTTCAGTTCTATCCTAATTAAATGAATGCCAGCATTCATTCAGAGTCATGGAGCCTTACAGCATGGAGACAGGCCTTTTGGCCCAAACTGGTCCACGCTAACCAAAATGTTCATCCACACTAACACCATTTCCCTACATTTGGCCCACGTCCTTCTAACCCATTCCTATTCATGTATTTGTCAAAATACCTTTTAAATGTTAGTGTACCCGCCTCAACCACTTTTCATACCACCCTGCTTAAAAAAGTTACCCCTCAGGTTCAGTTTTATTCTTTCCCCTCTAACCTTAAACTGATGTCCTCTCATCCTCAATTCCCCAACCCTGGCAAAAAGACAGTGCATTCACCCTATCCATGACTCTCAAAAATGTAATATAGAGGTGTACCAGACCATTATTTAATTTAATTTAATAATTAAAACTTTATTAATTTGCACTGCTATTCTTAATAACTTCTGAATCTGCATCAGACCAAAACAGCCTTGACAATTTTTATTTTGTGAATGAAGGTTCGTGTATAACTATCAAGGGTCAAAGTTTTTTAAATTCAGAAACACCAACTTCCAAACTTTATGAAACGGTCCAACAGCTACTACTGTCAGTCAGCAGCCATTTAAGGCCTCTTTGGTTTAGAATATCCTCCAGTCCAAAGCTTAGCTACAGCAACGAGGAGAGTGGTGGTCAAAGATAGTGGAGTTAGGAATGAGAAAATGGTTATAACCTAACCACTATGATATTCTGTATGTGTAAAACTCAAACATTTAAAATTAGACACAACGGACAAGAAAGAGAGATTCTGATGCTGATACCAGGCAGATAAACACCCCAGAAAAAAAATGTTTCTTGCATAAACAGAATAACAAGTGCAGAAAAGCAGAAATCCTAATTGTGCAAGATAAGAAAAGAAAGGCTGAATCGAAAAACACGCTTCTGCATACTCTATGCACTTTGATACAATGGAATTATGGTTTAAGTCAATCACTATGAACAATGAGAAAAGCAAAACAGTTGAAAATTGACAACATGCACGAGGCTGATTGTGTACTCACAGCTTGATATTCCAACTTGTTGTGCTTGAGAAATTCTAGCTGCTTGTTATGCAGTTCATTGAATCGGAAACGGAATACTTCCAACTCCTGCTGGATAAACCATCGTCTCAGATCTTCCCTGAGGAAGCAAGGTACAGAAAGGGGGCGCGGGGGCGGGAAAGAGAACAAAAATCAAATCAGCCATACATTTATCACGCTGAAGTTCAGATCTCAAGTAATCATCCCTGCATAATAGATTGGGACACCTCCAGCAATAATTGCTCCTCCCAGAGTCTCAGGAAAATCGGAAATAGGAGAAGTCTTAGAAGCCACTGAAGGTTAGCAGAATGAGTGATCTTAAAAAAAAATTAATGGAATTCATCAGCCAAGTTTAGGTCAGGATTTTCTCCCACTCACTGGGAGGAAAAGATTTCCTTTACAATCTAGGTTGTGACTTTCAAACTCCACACTGACTCCCTACAGACCTCGGGAGAGAGTTTGTATCACAACCAAGAACCAGTCAGTCACTCAGCAATTCACTACACTAGAAGGTCACACAGCAAGATTGAAGGCATGATGCCACCATCTTTTCAGAGTTGAACAGGCAGATCCTTGGCTCAGATTTAAAAATGATATTTTAATTTGAAACAAGGAACAAAAAATGGAAGCATGCAGATATTTCTGGTTTATGTTTCATATGTTTCATTTAAAAAAAAACTCAAAGGAAAACTTGAACCATGTGGTGTTCTTTTGCAGGAAGCTGAATCTTGCTACTTTTGTGGGACACACTGTCACTAGTTTTTTGTTTTGGGGGGGGTGGGGGTGGGGAGAAAGAGGTGGGCTGTAACTGCCCAGAAACACCTAGGATCGATTATGGCAAGTAGCTTCTCAGTGAACCGAAAGGAAAGTGATCAGTTGTGACTCAGACTGTTAACTTTGCTAGCAAGCAAAATTGCTCTCTCCGTCCCTCTCTTTTAATTGGAAAAGAAATAATACTCAAATACATTGCAAATAGAAAATGTTTAATTCAAGCCAAGTCTTAGGTCCAACACACCAACTACCAAATTAAGGACCACGTATACCACAAGTCTCAGCTACTTGCAAATGAACATGTTTGGATTTAAAGAGGTGACAGAAACCACTTCACACAGTATGACGATTCACTCCTTCCAGGCCTTTATAACAATAGGACATGAGCACAGGAACAGGTGCCTTACTGATATTATACAGGGCCTTGGTGACAACACACCTGTATCATTCTGCACAGTTTTAGTTTCCTTATCTGAGGAAGGATGTTCTTGCAGCAAAGATTTATCATACTAACTGCTGGAATGGTAGGCCTTATGTTTGAGACAGGAATGAAGTGGTTAGGATTATATTTGCTAGAGTTCAAAGAATTGGGGTGTTGGAGGACAGGGGGGGAATCTCTCAGATTTGATGGATGCCTCGTTTGCTCCTCCAAGACCTTCTGTTCTTGAATGTCCTTATCCAAATTCCTTGCTGAAAACACACGGCAGTTGGCACATTAATTGTTCACTCTTTCACTCAATGGTTCCAGGTAACAGCTCATAATAAATGGTGGGGAGAGAATAACTAGCTAGCTTTCTTCTTTTAGTGCCTTCGCTGCACAGAGACTTTCCTCTTTGCAGTCTGGAGGTTTCTACTTTTGCATTGTTTACACATACTCTGCTCACCTGCCCAGGAGACAGTTGTCGTCCTACTAATGTCCTCTGGCCTCCACAAACCAAATCAACAAACTCTCCCTAGATGAAGCTTAGACTGCATATACAATCAACGCCATAGCATCCTAGACACGTTCCCTCACAGCTTGAAGCAAGCAACAGTGCAGATGCAACTCAATCAGCAGCTTGACTGAGAGGTACAGGATTACCTTCCACAGTCCTTAATATCAAAAGGTACTTCCCCATTTAGGTCCACATTCCAAAAGGGAAAACAGAGAAGACCTGGTGTCTCTATTTGCCTATTAGTAACTAGTCACGTTTTTTGCCACAAGTTTGAGGATATGCTGGTTATAACAAGTAAGTGTTTAAACTGTTTTCCTGAAAAGGTTCCATTATTCATTGATGAAACTTGCTGAGAGTTTATTTTCTCTTAGACAGTGTTCACAGTCAGGCAGTGACCATCCTGAAGATTCAATTGCTCTATTTCACACTTGTGACACCTAACTGAACTGTGGGGCTGGTTTCTGACACACTCTCTAACAGGGTCATGACAACAGAACTTTGGACACAGAAATAGATTCCCCACGCAGTAAAGGAATCCGGAGGACAGTGGTTGCTTTTATAAAAGTTTGTCCCAAGAGGGGGTTGTTGGAGCAAAGAGACAGGGTTGATACCATAGAAGGATCTATAAACAAAGATCAGAGTTTTAGAAGAAGTTGAAGGATTGTTTAACTAGAATAATTTAATTTAGGCAATAGATAAGTTGGACATTGGCCCAAGTTTGGCTAGGGGTAGCAAACTTTGGAAGTTAATTCTAGTTTGTGGAGCGATATCTGAGGAGATTGGAGAGGGGAAGTCTGCCCATAACCATACAAATTTCACAAAGAACAAGATGCATTAAAAAAAAAACATTTTCCTATCAAATCCTAAACTGCCAGTCTCTCTCCACATACACCTGATGGTTAATTTGATTTTAAAAGTCACCACAAATCTGGGACAACCCACTGAACCACGATTTGTAAAATCATACTAACTAATGTGTGATCCCACAGCACCCTCTGGTGGTTATTTGATTTTGTTTAAATAAGTTGAATTACTTCTTTGCAAATGCTCTGGAAATATCTTGTACGTTTATTACCATGGAGTATTCCTGTGAATCAAATGTTATGCATTTGGAATTTGAAAATGGATGCGTCAGGATCCCCACATTTTTCAAGCCATAGAAGAGTCACAGTTTTTAATAGACCACTTCAAAAGGAGTTCTGCAGGTTTCACTTACGACTGGCAGTAAGCAAGACGTAATATGAAATGCGAGATGTGATCTTTCCTTCTTATTTCATACTCATCCAGCTTCTCTTCACTTGAAACCTGGAAAAGAAGCAGGGAAAGAACAGGACATTGAATTAATCTCAAAATAAAATAAAAATAAAATATAAAAACTGCTGGAGAAATTCAGTGGGTCAGTCAGCATTTGTGGAGAGAGAATCAGACTTATTGTTTCAAATCCAAATAACCCTTTTGCAAAACTGTTCTGAAAACTGGCCACACCAACTGTTTTACTCTCCTTAGATGCTGTCAGATCTGCTAAGTTCCTCCAGCAATGTCATTATTTCAGATTTCCAGGATCCACAATATTTTCCTTTATAACTAAAATAAAACAGTGTTATTACCAAAATCATGAAACGAAAACAGCTAGACAGCACAGGCAGGTTTACAATAGGAATTAAAAATCATGATCCCAAGATGGGTGAAATAGGACAAATTAAAATTTAAGAAATTTTCTCCTTAGAGCAGAGAAGGGCAAAAGGAAATTTATTCGAGGTGTTCAAAATTATGAAAATATTTAAATATGATAATTAAGATGAAACTTTCCCTCCAAGTCACACACTATCCTGACTTGGAAAGATATAGCTGTTCCTTTATCATTATTGGATCAAAACCCCTTTGTAACAGCACTATGGGTGCACCACATTCAAGGACAGAAGCAGTTCAGTAAGGATGAGTATCACCTTGTCCAGGGAAATAAGTGTTGCCCTAATTAGCGACAACCACATCCATGAATAAAATCAAAGTTGGCCATTCTCAAAAAAGGCACCACAATTGTTCTTTTTGTCCCTTCCATCAGCCAATTGCAATCCAGTTCATTCTGAAACCCTTGAACATTACCTATCGCCTTTAGTAACCTATTCCATACTTCACACCTGGTGATGGAAGTAATGAAAACTAAATGATGCGTTCACCACGACTTTCCTCAGTTCCTGCTGTAAGAAATGGGAAAGTGTGTTGTTTTTGCAGAAATAGAAAAGCAGCGAGTATATGTGCAGAAAAGGGGGACAAGAAAAATATCAGCTAAGCAAGCGTTACGGAAGTGTGTCTTTATCTTTAATGATAATTAAATACTAACTTTAGTGCAGAATTATTAGGGTAAATAATTGAATAATAGTCTCAGCAAAATAGCTGAGACAGCTGAAACGCATAAACCAAGCATGAAAAGATACATTTATGTTCAAGAATGGAATGTACTTATGAACAATGGAAGATGTTACAAGCAAAGTAAAAGAACATCAAGATACAAGTTTAGCCTTATGTCAGCACTTAGAGGGAAAGATTGCCAACTTGGAGAGAAGGGGGCAATAAGGGTGGAGCACAGATGGGCAGTGGCAGAATACTAAGAAAGATTGGGTAATGTAAGAGTCGGGAGAGGTGACTTCACGCAGCTCAAAAGTATAACTTTGTACTAGTTTGAATGTTCATTGCTCATTTGCTTATGCAATTAAAGCCCTTACTTGCAAGTTCGTAATAAATTGTCTTGCTTCCAGATTTGTTGGTCTCGTCTAAATTTTATTAAGTTTGTTTCTAACACCGCCTACTGAAGCCATTGATCCCGCATGGACTCCACACCTCCAGAAACGGTTCTCCCTCCAACTCCAAACTTGCAGCCATGCTCCACCACCTACGCTCCCTGCATTCAGCCCTGGCCCAGTTCAGAATGACACTCTCCCAGACCTGCAAAGGACCCTTGCTGCTGTTAATCCTTAGAAGACTTCACACACTCAAAACGCTTTTTCTCCACCATATTGGACATCAAGGAACGCAAGTGCGCCAAACTTTCATGTACTAACCTCCAAACTCGGGATTCCTCAATCATCTCAGAAGCTTCTGCTGGCCTCTGGAACCACACAGACACCAACCACCTGACCACTCCAGTCACCACCACGCAGTGAACTATGACATCATTCCACCCCACCACTCCACAGACTGCAGCCACTGCCAACTGTGCCACCTCTGCAATCACCAGCAAGACAACCACCTTCGTGATCACCACAAGATCCACCACCACCACTACCACGAAGTCTACCCAGCACATCACTTGTGCCCCTGTATTTGCCGCCACCTCAGTCACTTCTGCCCCGTCACTCACCAGAACACTGCCGACGACATCACAAATGTCACGTGTTACATCATGTCTGGCCCCATGTGGATGCCACTGAAGACACTGCTTCTGCCTCCCTACCCCCAAGGTGAGTGTCACTTCCTTTTGGTGACATCATTCAAGATCCAGTAACCACACCCACACCAGAGAGTCTCCGCAGCCCCCCTCACACCAGGTCCTAGGTCCTAGCTCTCAGCCCTGAGTTCCGCACCCCGCCTCACACCAGGTCCTAGCTCCCAGCCCTGCTGAGTTTCTACCTCTCCCTGCCCCAGACCTCTGTCTCACTGAAGATGAACGATCAGTCCTCCGTAACAGCCTCACCTTCATCCCCCTACACTCTTGGATCAATGAATTCAACACGCATTGTGACAAACTCTTCTTCCACCACCTCCAGGCTTCCTTTATCTATAAAGGAGTTCCGCTCACCCTCAGAGGACTCCTTCGCCCGCCTACAACACATCTCATCTACCTGGGCACCCTGCGCTGGTCTGTTACCCACCCTTGATCACTTCATTTCCAATTGCCGCCATGACATTGACCGCCTCAACCTGTCCACACCCCCTCACCCACTCAAACCTCTCACCCTCACAATGTGCAGGCCTCCACCCGCTCTGCTCCAACCCCAACCTCACAATCAAACCAGCAGACATAGGCCGTGCGCAGTGGTAGTTTGCCACACTGACTGAAGCCAGGCGCCAACTTGCTGACACCTCCTACTACTGCCCCCTCGACCAAGACCTCACCTCCCATCACCAAACCATTATGTCTCAGACCATCCACAACCTCATCACCTCAGGGGATCTCTCACCACCAGCATCCAATCTTACAGAACCAGGTGGTACGGGGTTCCTGGTCTATCTCCTACCCAAAATTCACAAACTGACTGCCCCGGTCGACCCATTGTCTCAGCATGCTCCTGCCCCAAACTTATTTCTGCATACCTTCACACCATCCTGTCCGACTTGGTCCAGGAACTCCCCACAAGTCCACACCCTCCACGAGTTTCGTTTTCCCAGCCCCCAATGCCTCACTTCACCATGGACATCCAATCCTTCTACACATGTATCCACCATGAAGAAGGCCTCCAAGTCCCCCATTTCTTCCTCTCCTGCTGACCCATCCAGTACCTTTCCACTGACACGTTCATCTGATTGGCTGAACCTGTCCTCACCTTCAGCAATGTTTCTCTCGAATCCTCCCACTTCCTCCAGACCAAAGAGGTAGCCATGGGGACCCAAATGGGCCCCAACTGTGCCTACCTCTTCATTGGGCATGTGGAACAGTCTATCTTCCGCAAGTATACCAGTACCATTACGCACCTTTTCCTCCTCTACGGCGATCACTGTATCAGCACCACCTCATGCTGCCACGAGTAGGTTGAACAGTTCATCAACTTCACAAACACTTTCCACCCTGACATCAAGTTCACCTGGACAATCCCAGACAGCTCCATCCCTTTCCTGGACCTATCCATCTCCAGTGATGGACTCAACATGGACACCTTCTACAAACTCACCGACTCCCACAGCTACCTGGAGTACAGCTCCTGCCTCCTGTAAGAACGCTATCCCTTATTCCCAATTTTTCTACCTCTGCTGCATCTGCTCCCAGGAGGACCAATTCCACCAAAAAACATCCCAGATGGTCTCCTTCTTCAAAAACTGCAACTTTCCCTCCCAAGTGGTCAACAATGACCTCCAGTGCATCTCCTCCATTTCCCCCACCTCCTCCAGTGAACCCCATCCCTCCAATCGCAACAAGGACAGAATCCCATCCCCCACTACCACACCGTCCTCACCTTCCACCCCATCAACATCTGGATACATCACATCATCCTCCACCATTTCCGCCACCTATAAACAGACCCTCCACCAGGGATATATTTCCCCCACCACCACCCCTACCTGGATTCCTGACAGACTATTCCCTCCGCGACCCTTCTTTGTTAGGTACACGCCCCCAACCAACCCACCCTCCACTCCTGGCACCTTCCCCTACCACCACAGGAAGTGCAAAACCTGCACCCACACTGCCTCCTCAACTACATCCATGTCCAACAGAGATTCACATGAATTTCCACACACTTCATCTCCTGTGTCCATTGCTCTCAATGTGGTTTTCCTGTCTGAGAACATCTGTGGACAACGCCAAACAACCCATCGCCCTGTGGCCAAACACCAACTCCCCCTCCCACTCTGCCACGGGCGTGCAAGTCCTGGGCCTCCCCCACAGTCAAAATCTAACCACCTGATGCCTGGAGGAAGAATGCCTCATCTTTAGCCTTGGGTCCCTCCAACCACAGGGGATCAATGGGGATTTCACCAGTTTCCTCATTTCCCCTCCCCTTCCCCTCCACCTTATCCCAGATCCATCCTTTCACCTCAGCACCACCCCCTCTTGAACTGTCCTACCTGTCCATCCTCCTTCGCACCTATCCAGTCCAACGTCAACTCTCCTGCTCCTCGGATGCTGCCTGACTGGCTGTGCTTTTCAAGCACAACACTCTTCGACTCTGATCTCCAGCATCTGCAGTCCTCACTTTCTCTTAAACTCAGCAAAGACCCTAATTTTGCCAAATGCGACCCCCTGCCAAAACTCTGAACTGAGTGGGACTCAACACCAACCCCTAGCAGGATGAATGAAAATAGCTACTTTCAGGTGGGTATCAGGGTCAGCAGCAGCAGCACCTCTAGGGTCCACTTGGGGAAAAGACAATTCAAAGAGCACAAAATTGGCTAGCAGAACTTTAGAGTCCCGTTAAACGGGGGAAATCTGTCATCCATACTTGTTCACTAGAGAGCTGAGAACATGGAATTATATGAGATAGGTAGCAGTCTAAGTGAATAACATGTAAACCTTTAAAGGGAAACTAGAGAAACACAAGAACAAATTGAAAGGATATACAGCTAGATTGCAGAGGGAGAAGAGAAAATAACAGCAGGGTAATAGTGTGGAAGAAGTGCAAGAAGAGGCTTCAGTTAACAAGAAAATCTCTAAATGGTATACTATAATCAGATCATTCTGTTGCCCAAATTTAAGGGGAAATATTTGAGGAGGCATTTGATGATTAGATTAGATTAAATTAGATTACTTACAGTGTGGAAACAGGCCTTTTGACCCAACAAGTCCACACTGACCCTCCAAAGAGCAACTCACCCAGACCCATTCCCCTACATTTACCCCTGCACCTAACACTACAGGCAACATAGCCTGGCCAATTCACCTAACCTGCACATTTTTGGACTGTGGAAGGAAACCCGAGCACCCAGAGGAAACCCACACAGACACGGGGAAAGTGTGCAAACTCCACACAAACAGTTGCCTGAGGCTGGAATTGAGCTCTGACTCTGTGAGGCAGCAGTACTAACCACTGTGCCACCGTGCCGCCCAACCCAAAGTAACCCAGTTACTGATTGACAGTAACTAAGCCAATTCAAGTTTAGGCTTTTGCTCATTTACCCCAAGGCCTCACTTGGCCAGAGTCAAATTCTACTCAGTAATATCACAGTGAAGCACTGTGGCTGTTTAGCAATGTCATTATATCAAGATAAGTTATCATTATTAAAACTCCCATCAAGAAGGAGCGTGAACAGCTGAATAAAGCAAGACATGGCAGGACTGGCACAAAGTGAATAGCTCTTTCAGGAAGCTAGCAACCAGAAAGAATGGCCTCATCCAAGGCAACATCAGGACGATTCCAAGTAAGAAATCTAGAAGAGCATGGAGAAAGCCAAGGGTGAAATACCAAACACAATGATGATGATTTATTTTATCAAAGAGTCCTAATACATTGTCAACACTTACTCTGTAAGGAAATCTCAGTTTTCGAAACTCAGCTTCCAGTTTCTTGTTATAGGACTCTGATGCCCTGATGTAGCTAACACCAAGTGTTTCTATACATTTGAGAA